>NC_073238.2:121285000-122652500 GCF_029281585.2 Gorilla gorilla gorilla
CGCCAGTCTTGGCGGAAGCCTGAGACGCAATAGATGGAGACTTTCCTTTTCGCCTTGGCGTACTCTTTTTTTTTTTCCTCCCTGGTAAGATGCCAACGCCTGTTGAATGAATTAAGCACGTTTTAGTGGGGTTTAAGTCCCGCCTTGCAGAAGTTGATTGATTGCATTATTTTCTAGGAGCTGGTCTTGTGGGGCAGCCCAAAAATGTATCTCCAAGTGACCCTGCACTCATCACTTGCTGCCTTGAGCTTAGTTTCCTCATTCGTAGAATGGAGACACCACACTTTCTGAAGTGCTTATGAGACTTGCAGGAGGTAAGTATGCAGCAGGTTTTGATGAATGTAACCTAATGCTTACTATAGGGCTTAATGTGCCTTCTAAATGCTTTAATGTATTAACAAGTGCTTAATTCTTACAATTCTGAAGTAAGTACTACTATTATCCACGTTTCAGAGATGAGGACCCTGAGGTCCACAGAGGTTAAATAAGGGTCACACAACCAGTAGGTGACAGAGCAGGGACGTGAACCTAGATCATATTGTGCAAAGCCCTTGCACATAACCAGCAAGCCCTCCTCAACCCTAGCCACGAAAAGCTTCGTCCCTATGTGGCACAACAAACTGAGTCATTGTTAAGACCTAAAAGGAAAAGGCAATGTTAATATTTGCAGATGACAGGAACCCTTGAAAATCTAGGTGTCTCAATTTTAAAATTGAGTGCAATAATAAAGCTTAACTAAGTAGAAGAAAAATTAGAATTATTTGAATAAGCAAAAACGTATTAAAAATGAAATAATATTTCCTCCACAATGGCAACAGAAACCATAAAATACTTAGGAATAAACTTTAACAAGTTACACAATCTTTATTATAAACCTTTACTGAAAAGGCAGTAATAAGGCCCTAGTAAATGTAAAACATGCTGTATTCTTAGGTGAGTAGTCAGTATCAAAAATACTGTCAATTCTTCCCAAGTCAAATTACAAAATTAGTGCAATTCTCATGAGAGTCCCAAATTCTCTTGGGGATATGTGTTTTAGAACTAACTAATTTTAAGTTTTATATGGAAGATCACATAATTAATTATCAAGAAAACTTGGAAACAAAGAAGAGTAGTGTATTAGTCTGTGTCGACTGCTGTAACAAAATATCATAAACTAGGCAGCTTATGAACAACAAATTTATTTCTCACAGTTCTGAAAGTTGGAAATCCAGGATCCAGGTACTAGCCAATCTGGTCGCTGGTGAGGACCCAGAGATTCACAGATGACTCACAGAAGGCACCTACTCACAGTGCCCTCACGTGATAGAAGGGGCAAGCTAGCTCTCTGAGCTCTCTTTTAGTGGCACTTCTAGGGTCTGAAAGTTTGTGTTCCCTCAAATTCATATGTGGAAACCTAATCACCAGTGCAATAGTATTAAAAGGTGGGGCTTTGGGATATTGATTAGGTCATGAGGGCTGTAACCTCATAACTGGAATTAGTGCCTATCTCAGCCCATTTCCACTGCTTTAACAGAATACTTTAGACTGAGTGATTTATAAATAATAGACATTATTTCTCAGAGTTCTGAAGGCTAAGAAGTCCAAGATAAAGGTACCAGCAGATTCAGTGTCTGATAAGAGCTTGCTATCTGCTTCCAAGATAGTGCCTTGTTTTGCTGGGTCCACAGAAGGGGACGAACACTGTGTCCTCACCTGAGGGAAGGGATGGGAGGCAAAAGGGCAAAAAAAAGGGGGGTGGGGAACTAGGACACTCCTGTCAACCTCTTTTATAAGGATACTATTCCCATTCAAGAGGGTGGAGCCTCATTTCTTAATCACTTCCAAAACGGCTTCAGCTCTTAATGTTATTATAGTGGATTTTAGGCTCCAACGTAGGAATTCTAGAGAGACACATACATTTAAGCCATAGCAATGCCCTTATAAAATGGGCCCAAGGAAACTTGTTCACCCCTTCTTTACCATGTGAAGACATAGAAAAAGGTGTCATCTATGAAGCAGAGAGTGAGGCCTCATCAGACACTGAATCTGCCAGTGCCTTAATCTTGGACTCCCAGCTTCCAGAACTCTGAGTGATAAATTTCTGCTGTTTATAAATGACCCAGTCTGAGGTAGTCTTACAGTAGGCTGAATGGACTAAGATAGGAACTAATCCAATTCATGAGGGCAGAGCCAGCAGCCTCACCTCCTAATACCATCGTCACCCAGCAGCCCCACCTCCTAATACCATCATCTCCCAGCAGCCCCGCCTCCTAATACCATCGCCTCCCAGCTGCCCCACCTCCTAATACCATCATCTCCCAGCAGCCCTGCCTCCTAATACCATCGCCTCCCAGCTGCCCCGCCTCCTAATACCATCACCTCCCAGCAGCCCCGCCTCCTAATACCATCACCTCCCAGCTGCCCCGCCTCCTAATACCATCATCTCCCAGCAGCCCCGCCTCCTAATACCATCGCCTCCCAGCTGCCCCACCTCCTAATACCATCATCTCCCAGCAGCCCCGCCTCCTAATACCATCGCCTCCCAGCTGCCCCGCCTCCTAATACCATCGTCTCCCAGCAGCCCCGCCTCCTAATACCATCCTGTCCCAGCAGCTCCACTTCCTCATACCGTCATGTCCCAGCAGCCCCACCTCCTCATACCGTCATCTCCCAGCAGCCCCACCTCCTAATACCATGATGTTCCAGCAGCCCCACCTCCTAATACCGTTGTCTCCCATCAGCCCCACCTCCTAATACCATCGTGTTCCAGCAGCCCCACCTCCTAATACCATCACATTGGTGATTAGATTTCAACATCTGGGTTTGGGAGGGCACACAAACATTTAGACCACAGCAAACAGTACGTGTTTGCCCTACACAAAATTGAATAAGCTGAACAACAAGATTTTAGGACAGAAATAGGAAAACAGTGCAATAGAAGGATAGATCTATTCTTTTACTTCAGATACGTTCAAGTAAAATCACATTTAATATAGAATGTATAGAATTACCCCCATTATAGTAGAAATATTTCTGTCAATCTAACCATCTGTCTGTACGTATCTGTACCTATCTATCCAGTGGGAATGATATATATGGTTTATATATCCATATATGGTGTGAATATATGATATGATATATAGATATATCTGGAATTTTGTTTATATATATGTATATTACATATATATATAATCCAGAATGATGTCTATTTAATGATAAAGATAGTTATTTCCAATGAGTTAGTGTATAAATTTTCTAGAGCTGCCCCAACAAATTACCACAGACTGATGTCTTAAATGAACAGAAATGTATTCACTTACAGTTCTGGAGTCCAGCAGTCCAAAATCAAATGTCAGCAAAGTTGGTTCCTTTGGAGGCTCTGGAGAAGAATCTGTTCACTGCCTCTCACTTAGCTCCTGGTGCTTGCTGGCATTCCTTGGCTTTTAGTCCCTGTCTCCATCTTTACTGTACGTCTGTCCTCTTCTTATAAGACCACTGGAGATAGGATGTAGATGTATAGGGGATTATGGAGCTTTTAAAAGAGGATGATATTGGGGCGGGCGTGGTGGCTCATGCCTGTAATCCCAGCACTTTGGGAGGCTGAGGCGGGTGGATCACAAAGTCAAGAGTTCAAGACCAGCCTGGTCAAGATGGTGAAACCCCGTCTCTACTAAAAATACAAAAATTAGCCAGGCGTGGTGGCGGGTGCCTGTAATCCCAGCTACTCAGGAGGCTGAGGCAGAGAATTGCTTGAACCCAGGAGGCAGAGGTTGCAGTGAGCTGAGATCGGGCTACTGCACTCTAGCCTAGATGACAGAGCAAGACTCTGTCTAAAAAAAAAAAGATGATATTTACCCTGCTCAGGCTCTGGCCATGTCTTTTGGCTGCTGCCAGAAAAAAAAAAAAAAAAGGGAAAAAGTGCATGAAAGCCCTTAATTTACCAGGGATCATCTCTGAAGATGCATTGAAGGAATGAGGAACACACACATTTTATGCCTGCATTTTATAGTATAATTATCAAAATCTTGACATTTCACACTCCCTGAACTCACCTTATTTTCTCATGTATTTCTTTATTGACTATTTTCTTCCACCAGAATCCAAATTCTCGGCATCTTGACTGTTTTGTGTCCACTGACACCCTATGGGTTAGCTAACCTCGATAAATATATGCCGAATACACCTTGAAAGAAAAGAATTGCGTGGTTTTTTATCCTGAGTATAAGTTTGGCTTCATTTGTTTTGTTTTGTTTTGTTTTGTTTTGTTTTGTTTTGTTTTCAGACTCTTAAAATTTTTAGTTGCCTCCCTTCCTCCATTCCCTTCTCCAATAAAAGCATTTCCCCAGTTCATGTTTGAATAATTAGGATAGCCAAATATAAATAACACATCATTCAAATCCAGATCATTCCAAAGAACAATTTAATGTAAAAAATAGGAGATACATGAATGTATCTTTCCTCCTTAATATGGTTTGACTGTTTTCCCAACCAAAATCTCATTTTGAATTGTAATCCCTATAAACCCCATGTGTCAAGGGAGAGACCAGGTGGAGGTAATTGAATCATGGGGGTGGTTTCCGCATGCTGTTGTCATGATGGTGAGTGAGTTCTCATGAGATCTGACGGTTTTATAAGTGGTAGTTCCTCCTGGGTTCATTTCTTCTTCCTGCCACCTTGTAAAGAAGGTGCCTTGCTTTCCCTTCACCTTGGGCCATGATTGTAAGTCTCCTGAGGCCTCCTCAGCCATGCTGAAATGTGAGTCAATTAAACCTCTTTCCTTTATAAATTACCCAGTCTCGGGCAGTTCTTCATAGTAGTGTGGAAACAGACTAATATACTCCTAGTTCTTAAATTACTGATCCTAATTCTTAAATTAAATTGATCCTCAATTGTTTTTGCCAACTTTTCAAAATTTGAGATGTATTTTACAACATGCCCATGAAGCGTCATAAGTATTGATTGCCTTGTTAATGGAAAATACCATCTTAGTTGCTCAGAGAGTTATGTCTACACTTACAGTGTAGGTGGAGTCCTTGGGCACCATGGTCCCACTCTCTCTATAGTGTTGTTTCTTAGAATCTCACCTACCTAACTTTTCCTGAGCTGTCTGACACCCAGTTTATGCCCATTTCTCCCTATCCCACTGACTCCCAGTCCCTTGGCAGGTTGTCTCCTTGGCAGCACTTTATTCATAAGTTTTAAAAATGACATATAAATGTGTTCAGTAATTTAAAGGTAAACGTCAACACAATGAAAATAAACTTAAAAAAATAAAAATAAACATGTTCATTAATTATTTAATATTCATCTCTCTAGCTAAAAAGTGAGCTCCTTTGGTTTGGGGGTTGGCGGGGCAGGGGGTTGGAGGAGTCGGCGTCCATGTCTAAGATTCGGGTCATCCATCTCAGGCCTAGGACCTAGGAGCACATGATGGGAGGCGGTCAACAAAACATTCAGAATGAGCAAGTCAATATGGAATGTGTTGTCTGGCTTTTCTTAGCAGCATGGGTTCTTTGAAGAGTTTTAAAGAGAATTCACAATTACAGAATATTACATAATTTGAAGATGAGTAAACTGCTTTCATCACTGCTCTGGCAATAAAATCTGGAAATCTGGAGAACTCTAGCTTCTAAAAACTATCTTATGATCCAATTCAGAATGTGTAGTTCTGCACACATCGTACATTTCTTTTTCCTAAGCCGAATGATCATCAATTCATCTAAAACCATTGTCAGGAGGCCCTATGCTATGCAAGACTAATTGTGAGTGTGACTGTATGCAAAAACAAACAAACAAACAAGGAAAAAAAGGCTTGTTAGAAAGGGAATTCTTTACTCAAGAGGCAGGAAAAAAATACCTCCTGACTAGGGAAAGCACATATTGATAGTTCCAGCAGCAACAAACCTGGAGATCTCTGTCATTTCTGTTCAAGTGCATGAAAAGCAAGGCAGCAAAAGCTGTTGGTGCTGTGAGCATAGAAGGCTAAGGACATACTTCCCAGCAACTTGCTCGGACTGGACGGTGACTGGAGCTGATTCCTGAGATGGGAGTGTGAGCTTGGCAGGCTTTGACATGGAGCCAGGCCAAAGTGGGAGGCCAAATTTACAGTGTCAAATAAACCATGACTTAGGTGAGATTTTGTTCAAAAGTATCATTGGAAGGGGCTGGATGGTGGTGGGGTGTGGGGAGACTGTTGTAATAAATAGAACACTCTACACATGAGATCTGCAGTCATCTCAAGAGTTACGCAAAAAGTGGTTTTGTTTTATAGGAGGAATAAACAAGGAAGTGATGTGAGGAAGTGGATGAAGGGGTCCCAAAAGTGGGTAGTGGATCAGGGAACATTCTTCTGGAGGCCAGCCTGTTCTTAGGAGTGAGTGAAGACCGGCTCAGGCTGATGGTGGGCCAAGGTTCTGGGACCTGGGGAAAGGACAGAAACTTAACCAAAGTTCAATAAATAAGCATTTTGTTTCCATTAATTTCAGGGGAAAAATAGTTCAGCTAATCTATGAGGCAAAGAATAGGAATTTGGAAGGCCCAGTCTGGCCTGTCATAAGTAAACGGGGGCAGGGGTGGGGTGATATGGTTAAGCTTTGTGTCCCCACCCAAATCTCACCTTGAATTGTAATCCCCATAATCCCCACTTGTCAAGGGAGAGACCAGGTGGAGGAAATTGAATCATGGATGTGGTTTCTCCCATGCTGGTCTCGTGATAATGAGTGAGTTATCATGAGATCTGATGGTTTTATAAGGGGCTCTTCTCCCTTCGTTCAACACTTCTCCTTCCTGCCGCCTTGTGAAGAAGACGCTTTGCTTCCCCTTGGCCTTACACCGTGATTGTAAGTTCCCTGAGGCCTCCCCAGTCATGCTGAACTGTGAGTCAATTAAATCTCTTTCCTTTATATTGGGGTGGTGCAAAAGTAATTGCAGTTTTTGCCATTGAAAGTAATAAATTACCCATCCTTCAGCAGCTCTTTATAGCAGTATGAAAACAGACTAATACAGGGGGCTTCCATGAATCTAATTTAAGTCATACAAGGAAGAGGGATCTTGAAGTTAAGTCATTTCCTCTAGCACGAAGGATGGGAGATTTCTTAGCATCCTCTGTTTTCTAAGAACACAGGTAAAATTCAACACTGTCAGCAGTAAGGGCTTCTAAGGACAACTTAAGAGTCTTCTTTTTTCCTTTCCCAACTCTCATCCTTTCTTTAGGTAGAGAAGAGTTCCTGACCTGTATCTTTTTCCTTCCCTCTGAAGAACTTCTTTCAACATTTCTTGCAAGGCAGATTTACTGGTGACAAATGCCCTCAGTTTTGTTGATTTGAGTCTTTATTTCTCCATCACCTTTGAAGGATAATTTTGCAGGATACAAAATTTTACGTGAGTTTTTATTCCTTCAAATCTTTGAATCTTTACTCCACTCTCTCGCTTGCCTGGTTACGGACTAGAAGTCTGATGGAATGCCCATCTTTGTTCCTCTCTGGGTGGGTGTCCCCCACCATGCCACCCCTACCCCAGGATTTTTTCAAGATTTTTCTCTAGGTCTTTGTTTTTCTGCAGTCTGAGTATGATATGCTCAGGTGTTGATTTGGGGGTATTAATTGTGCTTGTTGTTCTCTGAGCTTCTTTAATCTATGGTTTGATTTTTGTTAATAATTTTAGAAAATTCTCAGTCATTATAATCTTTAAATATTTCTTCTGCTCCTTCACTTTCTTTGTTCTCCTTTTGGTATTCATTAGTGTGTGTTATGCCTTTTATGTCTCACCATTCTTGCATATTCTATTTCTTTTAAAATATTTTTTTTTCTTCTCCTTGCATTTCAGTTTGGGAAGTTTCTGTTGATGTCTCTTCAAGCTCACTGATTCTTTCTTCGGCTGTGTCCAGTCTACTCATGAGCCCATCAGGGTGCATGCTTCATTTTTGTTATGGAAGTGGTTTTGGTTTCTAAGGTTTCTTTGCTTCTTTCTTATAATCTTCATCTCTCTGCTTACATTACCCATCTGTTCTTGCATGTTGTCCAATTTTTTCATTAACATTTTAACCACAGTTACTTAGAATTCCTGATATAATGATTTTGAAGTCTCTGCCATATCTGAGTCTGACTGTGATGCTTGCTTTATCTTTTCAGATGGTTTTTTTCCATGCCTTCTGTCATGTCTTGTAATTTCTTGTGAAAAGCCAGACATGATGTACTGGGTTATGAGAACTCAAGCAGACAGGCCTTTGGTGAGAAGTTTGATGTTTTTCTGGCTAGAAGTTAGTCTGTGCTTACTGTCCCCTGTAGCTGTATGTGTCAGAAGCTTATTTGTCCTCGGTCCTGGTTTTTGGCTCTCCTATTGTCTGTGGGTTTCTCAGGAACTTTTTCTTAGGAGTCTGGTCCTTGAAGTTTTATTGTGCTGCAACCCCCTGCTATTATATGGGAACCCTGTTGATGTGGGATAAGGTGTGGGATGGGGAACCAGTTCATGATCCTATGACCAGGTCTCGGTGTTTCAGTGGACCTGTGACCCTGGGCTGTGACCTTCACCAGTGTTTCTCAGATGGTTTTTCTCTTCTCATGCCAGAGAAAGCAGGCTAGAGGGGGCTGCAATTGGGTCATTTCCTTTCCCCAAAATTGGATAAAGCTCTGGCTTGGTGGTGTTTGTTGTGGAGAATGATCTGGGCATATTTCAGAATGGTTACTCTTCCCTTCTCCCTGGCCATGCATAGGGTATATTCACCATGAGAACCTGGTGGGGTTCCTGGAGGAAAAAAAAAAAATGTGTCACACAACCCTGCTCTAGGGTCCCCAGGAGTTTTTAACTCTCACGTTAGTCCACCCTCAGCCCCTGGTGATTTGTCAGCTGCGCCCTTCAAGTGTTCTCACCAGCTCCAGTGGCCTGTGCCTCCGGCGAGCTGATCTGCACTCTCCCTCTTCACCCATCTCTTCAGTTTTCAGGGTGCTGATTTATCCTCCACCTCAGTTCTGTGATGGATCTAAGAAAAGTTATTGATTTTCAGCTTGTTTTTGTTGTTGTTCGGAGAGGAGGAGAGATGACTTCCAAGCATTTTTATTTGGTTGGTTGTTGTTTTTAGATTTTAATGTGCATATATATTTAAATTCTCATTAGAATTATACACTAATGATCTCTAAACTCCCCTGGTTTTTTTTTTTTTTTTTTCAGTTAACATGACCTTTCAAAAAAATTTATCTGAGCTACTTCCTCTCTCTGAATGGCTTTTTCCCACTTGAGCCTAGCAATCTTTCCTTAAGTAAAAAAAGAAAGCTGAGATATTCAAAAGAGTCCCCAAAGTTAGTGTCTCACCCAGCCTGTTGTTTGTTAGCCAGTTTCCTTCTGGAGGAGGAAGTTAGTTTAAACATGGCCTACTTTCCTCCCTTCTCCCTTTCATTGCAGTCCATAGTTATTAAATTAAATGTGAACTCAGCTGTTTTATTGAAGTGCTTTTGTGGTGGTTATGAATAGAAGGGATTAGCATTTATTGGTAAATCATTATGCCCCAAGAACTGTGTTAGGTAGTCCTCAAGCTTTAACGTGCACAGAATCATCGAGAGATCTGGTAACGTGCAAGCTCTGGCTCAGCTGGCTGGGGTGCAACCTGGGTGTCGGTGTTTTGCAGGAGGATGGGCTCACAGGGCCTGCCCAGGGCCACTGGTCTCAGTCAGCCCTGACTCACAGGTAAGAACTCTGAGACTGGTGAGGGAAATCCCTTTCGCACAGCTTCACAGCCAGTCGGTATTTACACCCAGGGTCTTCAGGCCACATGCAAAGCAGCAGCAGGCGTGCCCCGAATTAATTATCATCTCCTCCTGCCACAACAGCCGTTTATTTAGATTTTTTTGTTTAGGACACTGCTGTGGGTTGAACTGTGTCTCCCTAAAAGGTAGGTTGATGTCTTAACCCCTGGTACTTGTGAACATGACCTTATTTGGAAATAGGGTCTCTTCAGATATAATCGAGTGAAGATGAGGCCATACTTGAGTAGGGGGGCCCTTAATCCAACATGACAGGTATCCTATAAGAAGAGGAAAGGAGACATGGACACACATACAGAGGAGAATGCCGCGTAGCAGAGATGGGAGCGGTGTGGCTCCAAGTCATGTCAAGCATTGCCAGCCACTACCAGAGGCCAGAACGGCCAAGAAGGCGCCTCCCCTGGAACCTGCAGAGAGACCACGACCCTCTCGGCACCTTGATTGAGGATTTCTAGCCTCCATAACTGTGAGATAATACATCTCTGTTGTTTTAAGCTTCCAAGTTTGATGTGATTTGTGATAGCAGCCCTAGGAAATGGATAAAAATACTGAGTATACTGCCTTGGTTTTCCGTGTTGCTGACTGTGTCTGTCTGCCCTCTAGACTGTCATCAGGCAAACTCAGTGACTGCCAAAAGCACATCTGACCCACACAAGCCCTCAGCCCACCTTGCTGTTTACTTGGCTTTCAGCATTAGGAGAAAAAATGATGTTTATATTATAAAAGTAAATCAGCTGTATTGTACTTTACAGCAGAGAAAGCCTTTGTTACTCATATTTTCAAATACTTTTTAAGAGATGTTTAAAGCATGGAAAGTATTTTTAGCATTTAAAGTATTTGCATTTTTAATAAAAAAATTTCTCCACAGAAAAATTGTTGTATATGTGTGATTAATTAATTGCCTGTTATTTGCTTGGGAGCTCTACTGCCAAGCAAACGTTTATCATCTTCTGAAAAATCTCGTGACATTTAAAAAAGAAAAACCTCTTGGGGTTGCCTTCTATTTGTTCCTCAAAGAATCTGTGCTGCAGAAAGTGAAAATGCAGAGCCTGGTTTTATTTCATTTCTCTTTTCAAACCAAATACAGTATTTTGGCTTTAGTTGGCCTTGAGTGAAAGTAAAATAGACTAGGAATGAATTTTTCTGTTTTGCTTCCCATCCAAAAGTCTGTAGTAGAACAAAAATACTGCTCCTGTTTCAACTGCTGGTTAACAAATCACCCTAAAACACAGTGGCAAAAAAGTCGTCCATTTTATTATGCTCAAAAATTCTGTGGGTAAGCAATTCAGAGAAGGACATAGTGAGAATGGCTTGCCTGTGTTCCACAATGTCTGGGGGCTGAGCTGAGAAGAGTCAAAGGCAGAATGGGGAGCATGACCCAATTTGGTAGTCAATGCTGGCTGTTGCCTGGAACTTCACCTGAGGCTATCAGCTGTTTCACCTTCATGTGGCCTCTTCATATGGCCTGGGCTTCCTCACAACATGGTGGTCTTTTGGCAGCTCAGTGATCCAAACGCAGGTGACCCAAGAGAATTAGACAGAAGCAATAGAGGCTTTTCTCATAGCTTCAAAAGCTGTGCTATATTCTGCTAGTTACCAGTGAAGTGCCTACAATTGGCCCAGATTTAATGGGAGAACTAGGCTCAACTTCTGGATGGAAAGAATTACAAGAATGTGCAGGTGTGTTTTAAAATCATCATAATGCTTTTAATAGATACATGTTTCACATAACATACAATGAAAATGGCGTCAACTTCTAGTTGAAAGATACGGATTGATTTCTGTTTAATTTTGAGTAAGATGTTGCACCTCTCTAGTCCTTACTTTTCTTAACTGCAAAATGAAAGGTCGCACTGAGTGGACTCCACAGGTCCTTAGCAGAGCTGTGATTTGGTTTCTTCCTGTAATTGTACCAATCGAATCGTTAGAGATTCAAGACTGAATTTTATAGCCAACATTTATCTGAGAGGACACTACTGTGCCGCGTTTAGCTGTCTACAGCAGAATGAGGTAGAAACACATCTAATCTCAATGTTTCAATTCCAGTTCTTCCTATTATTATTCATAGCAGGTATAGCTACCATGTATTGCCTAGTGCTGAAAGCCATTTCTTTGCCTCATTTGCTCTCCATACCCACAACAATGCTAGCCTTGGTATTTCTTGTAGACATCTTTTGAAGTGTCTGTGTGGGCCCACCCCATTCACTGTAAAGGTGTCCTTCCTTGCCTCCTTTAGGAATTGTCCAGGATCCCAGACAATTTTTTTTTTTTTTTGAGACAGAGTCTCGCTCTGATGCCCAGGCTTGAGTGCAGTGGCACGATCTTGGCTCATTGCAACCTCTGCCTCCTAGGTTCAAGCGATTCTTCTGCCTCAGCCTCCTGAGTAACTGGGACTACAGGTTCACGCCACCACACCTGGCTAATTTTTGTATTTTTAGTAGAAACGAGGTTTTGCCATATTGGCCAGGCTGGTCTTGAACTCCTGACCTTGTGATCCACCCGCCTTGGCCCCCCAAAGTGTTGGGATTACAGGCGTGAGCCACTGTGCCTGGCCCCAAGACTATTAATCACCAGAAGCAAAGCTGCTGTGTTCATGAAAATAGGAGGCAGTCAGGAGGTGGGAGGAGGTGGAGGATGGAGGTGGTGTTTCTGGCTTGGCTAAAGTGAAGTCCCATGGGAAGGAAATTGCCAGAAAACTCCAGTCAGGCATATTGGCACCCATGAATGACTCAGAATGCAGAAGCTCCTGCCACCAGATGAAAGGCATCTCTTAGGTGGCCAATAACAATACCAATTTGCCATGTGGCAGATACAAAGCTCAGCATTTTCCATGGATCCTTACAAGAAATGAGAGATAACTAACATATCAGTTTTCCTCCATTTGACAGAAGAAGAAAATGAATCTGGTTGGACTTAAATCACTTGTCTAGGAAGGTCACAGGCAGCTGTTAAATAGCACTGTACTTGAATCCAGGTACTCTAACTCTGAGCCCACACCTGTCTTCTGTCTTCTCTCTGTAAACATGCTGAGTTTTGTCAGATTTCCGTATCATCCACCATTGAAACTTCAGCACCATATTGATTCATCATGCTTTCCCCTTCCACTAGGTACTCATTCCTATCCAGGACTGGCGGCATAATTTGCAAAACCCGTTGCAAGTGAAAACATGGGGACCTTTTCTTCAAAAAGCAGGAAAAAGAGTGTTGTTAAAGATACTAAAATATAAAGCTTTTTCATTTCTTCAGTGGTTTCTTTCTCGAGCTGTAATGATAATTTTTGTCTTTGTTTTTCTTGTAATTTAATGTCTGGTTTCCTCCTGAAAAAGGAAAGGGTCCACAGGCAAATGCAGACCCTCAAAAGCATCCTGCTGCCACCCTTGCACCCCCTGCCCACCAACCTGGGATTCATGTCCTAGCTGAGAGTGAGGGAACTGAGGCAGGCAGGCACACCTCCTTTCCAAAGGCAATGCCTAATCCATGGCCAATGCGTGACCTCCACATTGGGTCAAGCTAACAACTGGGTGGGGGCTCATTCTGTTATCATCTTTAGATGTGGTACTGCCGGCTTGGGAAGGGGAGGTGATGAAGGTGGGTTGCATGTGAACCAAGGCTGCAAGGTCCTCTACTCCACAGCATGCTTCATTTCTTATCAAACTTCACATAGAAAACACACTCAAAGATAAGATTAAGAATCTCAAGAGGGGAGTAGCGGAGCATTAAGCTAGGTGCCAGCCTTTGTGAGCTCAGGGTGCTGTGTGACTACGGGTCACCTGGCCCTGGATCTGGCCCTGGTCCTATTCATCCTCTCTCCAAAATGATTTTCCCTTTTATCTTTCTCTGTCTGCTGTTAGTCTCCATCCAAGCCCAGGACTTTGTTCCTCATTTCCGAAGCTGTCAATGGCATGTAAGTGGCTGTCACTTGAATCCAAGCTTCTTAACCTAACTTTCAGTGGCATCTATACTCTGGATCCCTGTACCTGTCCAGAGTGCCCCATCCTGTCTAGATTGTCTTCCCCAGTGCTCATCAGTACACACCCTCTGCCCTTCATCCTGGTGCATGGTCTTGTTCTCCATGCATACCCAGCACCAGGCTCTCACTTAACTTACTTCCCCTTGTGCCAGCCCCTGACTCCTTAGGTGCAATGCCTCCCAGCTAAGTTCCACACTGTTCCCCAGCTTCCCCTGCAGGATTAGGGTGTGGCTGCCCACAGCGGCAGTGGCTTGATGATTTACTGTTACTGGCTGCTTCGTTTTCCCTCTCTCACTGCTCTGCTCCTCTACCAGGTTTCTCCAGATCACGAACAGTTGAATCTGTGTCTTAGGGCTCTATTTTGCTGTGGGCAAAGTAAGGATCCAGTGGTTTCAAACCAGATCCAATAGCATCTGGTTTGAGATGAATTTGTCCCAAAACAAATGTTGCTATGGTTTGAACATTTGTCCCCTCCTAAACTCATGTTGAAAGTTAGTCCCCAAAGTGACAGTGTTAAGAGGTGGGGCCTTAAATAGGTCCTACCCTCACGACTGGACTAATCCATTCATAAATTAAGGACTAATGGGTTACTGGATTAATGAGTTCTATGGGTGTGCAACTAGTGGCTTTATAAGAAGAGAAAGAGAGACTTAAGCCAGCATGCTCTGTCCTTTCACCATGTTGTATCCTGCACTGCCTTGGGACTCTGCAGAGAGTCCCCACCAGCAAGAAGGCCCTCACCAGGATGGCCTTTTGACCTTGGACTTCCCAACCTCCATAACTGTAAGAAATAAATTCCTTTTCTTTATAAATTACCCACTTTCAGATATTCTGTTATAAGCAACAGAACAGGGACTGAGGCAGATATACCTTACACTGCAGAAGAGGGATGCATTGGACAGTCATAATATAGATGCACCTTGCAGCTAGTCTGTGGGCTACTAAGCCCTGATCATTGCTGCCAGATAAATAAGGCACATCAGTTGCATTTTTGCTTTGCATTGTGAATATGCATCAACAGCATGACTGATGTCCAAATCTGGAAGGAAATATTTAATAACATATATATTATGTGGAACTGATAATACACAAGGATTATTAGGACAAGGCTTGCTGCAATGTAATTGACTGCCTAACCACCAGCCTCCCTCCACACTTCACTGCCACAAATAACCTACATTATTCAGGTGTCATGAGGCCATGTTGTTTTGGTCCTTCCTTAGCCCCTGTGGGGGTAAATATTAATGTATTGAAGACAATCACTGCTGCTCTGTTCCCTTTGGCTGTGAGTGGTTTAGGAGTGAGCATGTAACACAATCTGGCAAACAAGATATTAGGAAAATTCTGCTGGGAGGCTTCTGAGAAAGTTTATCTCATTCTATAAAAGGGATACTTGAAGGAATGTTCTGATTTTTCTAAACCTATGGGATTAAGATGCTTGAAAGTGCTGCAGTTCTCTTGCAACTTCCATAGGATGAGCATGAAGGTGGAAGCTTGCATGATGCAGATGGCAGAGAAGAAAGGCAGAGAAAGCCTGTGACCTTGATTATATTGTTGAGCCACTGGCTTAACCACTGAATTGCCAGCTGTGGCCTTGTCCTCCCTTCTGATTTCTTGTTACATAGGATAACAAATTCCTGTATTGTATGAAGCATTTTGATGTAGGTCTCTGGTTACTTGTAGCCAAAATCTGGAGTCAGACTGGTCAACAATCAATGTGAAACACAAAAACAAACAAACAAACAGCCAAGGTGTTGAAAGGAAGCTGACTTTCCTAGATAAGATAATTAAATGCAATGCGTGTCCCTGTTGAATCAATCAGAGTTTGAACAAACCACTTGTAAAGGACACCTTGAGGACAGTTTGAACAAACCACCTATAAAGGACATCTTGAGGACAATAAAGGAAACTTGGGTATTGAATGATGTTGATGAATTTTTGTTAATTTTATGTGTGACCATGATAATTATGATTATGTAAGAAAATGCCCTAAGACTTTAATAGTATATTTTAAAATGTTTAGGAATAAAATTTCATGATATGTGTATTACAGACAGTGACAAAAATATGAGCAGCAAATACAGCAAAATGTTAACAATAATTACGTCTAAGCAAAGGTTATGTGGGTCATTACACTACTCTCTTCACTTAGTGTATCTTCAAGACTTCACACAATTTAAAAATGAAAGAAAAAACAACATTTCTAGATTGTACATCTGATAAAAAATTAATATGGTTTCATGTGGCCCAGCTGTATGGAAAAAGGCGGGGTTCTTTTTGAGAAAAATTAATACAGAGAAACACACGCAAATAGCTTTAAACACTCTGGCCGTAGGAACAGTGCTACCTGTTGTAGAAATCCAGTTTATTTACTACCCATTTGCTAAAGGCAGTACTCCTGTTTGAGGGAGAAACCATGACCTCAAGGAGACATACCGTCGGCATAAGCTATAATGCAGGTAAGAAAGGGCAGGCTCACCCCCTTTCCTTTTGGAATGGCCACTGTAAAGATGTGCCCACAGTTTCACAGAGGTGGACCTCATAGTCTTCTATAAAGTGAATATCCACCAGTGTCCCCAGAGCAACAGCCATCCACAGTGAGCAAAAGATGCTCCTGAAGACTATGGATCGTGGGGGCAGAACCTTGGTTACCAATGATCCAAGATGGCAGCAGGTAACAAGTCTCCTTGGGTATCAGGTAGGTGTGGACAGGAGTTGGGAGGACTTCAAAGTCTCTCTTAAAACCAGTGACACTTTTACAGACTGCAAAGCTTCACTTGAAACCAATGACTTGAAACATTATCAGCAAAGTGATGGAGATGTTAGGAGTTTGAATAAAAATGGTCATATGGTTTGGTTGTATCCCTACCTAAATCTCATCTGGAATTGTAGTTCTGATAATCCCCATAATCCCCACATGTCAAGGAAAAACCAGCTGGAGGTAACCGAATCATGGAAGCCATTTCCCCCATTCTGTTCTAGTGATAGTGAGTGAGTTCTCATGAGAGTTGATGGTTTTATACGTGTTTGACAGTTCCTCCTTCACACGCTTAATCACCCTCTCCTGCTGCCTTGTGAAGAGGGTACCTGCTTCCCCTTTTGCCATGATTGTAAGTTTCCTGGGGCCTCCCTAGCCATATGGAACTGAGTCAATTAAACCTCTTTTGTTTATAAATTACCCAGTCTTGGGTGGTATCTTTTTAGCAGTGTGAGAACAGACTAATACAGTAAATTGGTACTGCAGAGAGTGAGGTACTGCTATAAAAATACTTGAAAATGTGGAAGTGACTTCAGAACTGGGTAATGGGCAGAGATTGGAACAGTTTGGAGGGTTCAGAAGACAGGAAGATGTGGGAAAGTTTGGAGCTTCCTAGAGATTTGTTGAATGGTTTCTGCCAAAATGCTGATAGTGATGTGAACAATGAAGTCCAGGCTGAGATGGTCTCAGATGGAGATGATTAACTTATTGGTAACTGGAGTAAAGGTGACTCATGCTATGGTTTAGCAAAGAGACTGACTGAATTTTTGCCCCTGCCCTAGAGATCTGTGGAACTTTGAACTTGAGAGACATGATTTAGGGTATCTGATGGAAAAAATTTCTAAGCAGCAAAACATTCAAGATGTGACCAGTATTATTCTGAAAGTGTTCAGTTTTATGTGTTCACAAAGGGATGGTTTGGAATTAAAGCTTATGTCTAAAAGGGAAGTAGAGCATAAAAGTTTGGAAAATTTGCTGCCTGATGATGTGATAGAAAAGAAAGAACCATTTTCTGGGGAGAAATTGAAGCTGTCTGCAGAAGCTTGCATAAGTAGTGAGGAGCCAAATACTAATCCCCAAGACAATGGGGAAAACATCTCTAGGGCATGTCAGAGATCTTGGTGGCAGCCCCTTCTGTCACAGACCCAGAGGCCTAGGAAGAAAAATGGCTTCATGGGTTAGGCCCAGGGACTCCCTAATCCCCCAGCCACTTCAGCTCCAGCTGTTGCTAAAAGAGGCCAAGGTACAGCTTGGACCATGGCTTCAGAGGGTGCAAACCTCTAGCCTTGGTTGTTTCCATGTGGTGTTGGGTTTGCAGGTACCTGTAAGTCAAGAATTTGAGGTTTGGAAACCTCTGCCTAGATTTCAGAGGATGTATGGAAATGCCTGGGTATCCAGGCAGAAGTCTGCTGCAGGGGTGGAGCCCTCATGGAGACTTTCTACTAGAGCAGTATAGAAGGGAAATGTGGGGTTGGAGCCCCCACACAGACTCCCCACTGGGGCACTGCCTAGTGGATCTGTGAGAAGAGGGCCACTGTCTTCCAGACCCCAGAATGGTCAATTCACTGACAGATCGCACCATGTGCCTGGAAAAGCTGTGGGCACTCAATGCCAGCCCATGAAGGAGCTGCCCAAGGCTGTGGGAGCCTACTCGTTGTATCAGCATGCCCTGGATCTGAGACACGGAGTCAAAGGAGATTACCTTAGAAATTTAAGATTTAATGACTCCCCTGCTGGATTTTGGACTAGTGTAGCACCTGTAGCCACCTTGTTTTGGTCAATTTCTTTCATTTGGAATGGGAGCATTTATCCAACTCCTGTACCCCCATTGTATGTTGGAAGTAATGAAACTTGCTTTTGATTTTACAGACTCCTAGATGGAAGGGACTTGCCTTGTCTCAGATGAGACTGTAGACTTGGACTTTTGTGCTAATCCTGGAATAAGTTGAGACTCTGGGGGACTGTTGGGAAGGCATGATTGTCTTCTGAAATGTGAGGACATGATTTGGGAGGGGCCAGGGGCAGAATGATATGGTTTGGCTGTCTCTACCCACCCAAATCTCATCTTGAATTGTAATCCCCATAATCCTGACATGTTATGTATGGGAGGGATGTGGTGGGAAGTTATTGGATCATGGGGATGGTTTCCCCCGTGCTGTTCTCATGATAGTGAGTGAGTTCTCATGAGATCTGATGGTTTTATAAGTGTTTGACAGTTCCTCCTTCACATACTCACCCCGCCTCCTGCCACATTGTGAAGAAGATGCCTGCTTCCCCTCCCGCCATATGTTTGTAAGTTTCCTGAGGCCTCTCAGCCATGCAGAACTGTGAGTCAATTAAACCTCCTTTGTTTATAAATTACCCAGTCTATGGTAGTACTTTTATAGCAGTGTGAGAGTGGAATAATACAAATGGGATGTTCTTTATGAATAATAAAGAGTCAGAAGAAAGCAAGAGGTGTGGCCCTTCCTGGAAAAGTGAGAACCTTGATTAAAATGAAGTCATCTTAGTGCAGGGAAAAGAACAAGCCTGCTTTTTTAAGGCTGTGTGTGTGTGTGTGTGTGTGTGTGTGTGTGTGTGTGTTGAGAAAGATTCTCTCCTTAAGCAAGCAAACTCTAGTTAGGCTTTTCTGAACTCTCTTCTCAACTGGGTCCTGAATTTTGACCTTCTGTGTTTTCTGCATGGTCCCAAATCCTGCTAAGTCAATTTAGCCAGAACCCTCCACCCTCTATATCTGATCACTATCAATATCTCATCAGGTTCCTCATCCTCCACCATCTCCCCAGTGATTGATCACTTTAGCCTGCCTTCAGTGAGAATCCTATTAGGTCAGTTTAACCAGAATCCCCCTTCACCCCTAATGTTTCCTCTTAGTAATTTGTACCCAATGACCTCTAGCCTGTTTCTTGGCTGTAAGTCTCTACTTTTCCTTACTGTATTGCAAGTTGAGCCTGCCCTCTCTCTCCTGCTGCAAAACCCTATTGCAGTGCTCCCTACTCTTATGGTGATGGCCCTGAATAAAATCTGCCTTACTGCACTTTAACAAGGGAATGAGTAATTTTTTTGCTTAAAAATATGGGTATATCATTTTTAAAAACACAACACAGAGAATATAGCTTTTTTTCACTTGCAGCTCCAAAAAGTGCACGTCTCAGGGGTGAGTTTATTTTACATTTTGCACAAACAGACATTCAGAGAGAGCTTTTTGGAAACCACCACTACTAACCACTGGAATAGCTACTATGTCAGACCCCTCATCACTGGATTTAAAATAAAACAAAACCATCCTGCTCTTCCTGGTTCTGTGGAAACTGTGGGAAAAGCATTTGCGGATCTTGATACAGAAAGATGATCAATTACCCTGTAGAAGCTATTTTCTTTCCATTCGATCTGTGAGTGAGGATCTCATTGGCCAGAACAATGACTGTGACTGTTGCAGGGTTTCATTGAGTCAGACCTCAATGATAGTGAAACTACCTTGGCTACGGTATTTACAGAAGGTGGAGACACGTGTGATAAACAATTTACAGAGACACACCTAATAACAGGAAGAAAGACCAGGGGAGGAAAAGGCACTTTGCTTTGTGAATTGTTCTCAAAGAACTGCTGGGAGCTGGAGGCTTGACTTTCTAGGCCCTTTGTATAGTGATGTATTTTACAAAAAATAAATGTAGTTGCTAAATGATTGAGCTCTGAAAATCAGGCTTTAAGTATCAAGAATGCCTTTTGCTTGGTGACTTCTTGGCCATTTGTACGTTTAACTATATATAGAGTTGCAAGATAAAATATGGGACATCCAGTCAATTTGAATTGGATTAAATAACAACAATCGTTTTTTAGAATAGGCATGCCACAAATATTGCATTGAACATACTCAATGCTTGGGACACACTTATTCTAAAAGAAGGTGTTGTTTATCTGAAATTCAAATTTAACTGGACAACTTGTATTTTCATTTGCTAAATCTCACAATGTTAACTGCGTATCGTTTTCATTTTTCTTTCCGTCAAGGAAGTTCTTGCTGCATCCTGTGAACTGCTGGAACTTGCTAATTGCACTTCATAGACAGTTCCCCAAAGCCTGCATTTGCAAAGCTGGCCTTTTCCATTTGGAACACTCCTAGCAGCTACCAGTGCCACCCTCCCCACAGCCTCTCTGGCAAAGTGTGCTGGGGAACTTGGGGATTTTTTCTAAGCTGATTAGTTAGGTATTGTGCATCTCAGTGTAGTTTCAATTACTATTTTTCATATTATGAGTGAGCTTGTGCATTTTTTCATATGTTTAAGGGTTATTCACACTGGTTTTTCTATGAGCGGTCTATATCTTTTGCCTGCTTTTTTTTCTAAGTTTCTTGTTTTTTTCATCCATTTTGGGGAGCTCTTTTATATTAGGAAATCCATCCTTTGTCTTGAATATAACTGAACATATTTTTCCTTGGTGTTTATATTGAAATCACTATATCTTTTGACAATTGATACTTGCCTTTTCTTTGTCCTGTGAATTTGTCATATGCTGAGAGATGAATTAAAGTCTCTTTCTACCACTGGGTTGTGTCTGTTTCTCCTTGTGTCTCCTAGAATCTCTTGGTGAATACTGCTGGTGGGGTATTCAGTGCGTTAAAAACCACCCTTCATGTCACATTTAATGGTTTGGGGCCCGGATTTTACTCAGTCTGATCTTTATATGGAGACCACAGCTTTCTTCTTGCTTGCATGTGCTTGGGTGTACTTGGCCCATCTTTTAATTTTCAGTGGAATGGAATTGCTTTTGTGGTGCATGTCTCTTGTGCATAGCATAGGGTTGCATTTTGCTTTGTGTTCATATCTGAAGACCTTTTCCTTTTAATAGGTGAGTTAATCCTATTTTCACTTAAGGATTAACAGAAATGTTTGATATTAGCTCTTTCACATTATTTTGTGCTGTATTTCAGTTTTTTAGGGTAGTTCTAAAAAGTCTTTCATTATATAATCTGCCCTCTTTGCTTTTTGTGTAGAGTCCTTATATTTAAAGTATGTATTTGGTTTTATTGGCTACTTTGATAAATCTAATATTACACATACTTTACTCCTTCATTTTTTTAAAATAGCAATGATGATATTCGAATTTTCCCCCTCCCTTTATTCTATAAGCTGCTTTTAATCAATGATGCTGTATTTCTCAGTTTCTACATCTGAGTAGTGTAATCTGCTTAACACCTCTACTACTTGATGTATCATCCTTAAAGTGCCTCGTCCACTGCCAGCAATTGGTGTGGATTGACTCTACCTCCCTCTCTCTTCCCCTCCTCAAGTTTGTCAGTTGTGTCATCTCTACATCATCAGCACATATGACATTTACGTTCTTCTCTTTAACCTTCATCACCACATTACAGTCAGTAATTCTGTTGAGATTTTAGTCAGCTGACGTTCTTGCTCTGAGAGTTCCTCAAGAGCACGTCATGGGAGGTCATAAATTTCAAATCTATGAACTTTTGTATTTGAAGGCAGCTTGGTTGGATATAAAATCCTTGAGTCATAAGTTTTCTGTTCTTGCTGTTTGTTTTTTTAATCTTAGGGTTACTGCTCCATTGTCTTCTGGTTTTGAATATCGCTGTGAAGAAATCAGAAGCCAGACTGATCCTTTTACCAACCTGCCCAACGGAGTCTTTCTTTATTTTTGTGGTCAGATAACTTTATTAGGATATGTAGCTGTGTTGATGATTCTCGTCAGTTTCCTGGACATAGTGGGAGACTTTTTTTTTCACTTAAATTACATCTTCTTTTATGTGAGGAAAGTTTTTAAATTATTAATATGTTCTATACTATTATTGTTATTATTGATAATGTTATTATAGGTGGGAAGATTCTAACTGTGAGTACACTTCTCTTGAATCCTATTAAACTTTTAATTTCCATTTCAATTGCATGTTTTTCTCATTTCTGTCTTCTACTTCTCTTACTATGTTCTCAACAGTATCTCTTATCCCTTGCTTGCCTTCCTATTTATCTTCATTTCTGTATAATTTTTCCTTTTATTTTTGTTTTGCTTTATTTTGTTTTGTCTTGCCATTTCTTTTTTTGTTTGAGACAGAGTCTTGCTCTGTCGCAAGGCTGGAGTGCAGTGGCACGATCTCGGCTCACTGCAACCTCTGACTCCCTGATTCAAGCAATTCTCCTGCCTCAGCCTCCCGAGTAGCTGGGAATGCAGGCACACAACACCACACCCAGCTAATTTTTAGTAGAGATGGGGTTTTACCATGTTGGCCAGGATGGTCTTGATCTTCTGACCTTGTGATCCACCTGCCTTGGCCTTCCAAAGTGCTGGGATTACAGGCGTAAGCCACCGTGCCCTGTCTGTCTTGCCATTTCTCACTTGAGTTTTTGTGTTTCTCTTATGTGGCCTTACTTCATAGAGGCTTTTTTTTTTTTAATCAGACTGTCTTTTTAAAGAATGAGAATGTTCGTTAGTTACCGATATTTAAAAATCTTTGATATATTTTAAGTGAAAAAAGCAACAGACAGAGCTGTATGTGACTAGTTGTGCAAAAAGAGAAAGAGAACAAAATAGCAATATTCGTTTATATATGCATAAAATAATTCTGGAAGAATTTTCAAGAAATGGTGACATTGTTGGCATCCAGGTGGGAAAAATGTGTTTGGGAGACACTAGTAAAGGAGAGATTTTTATTGTATGTTCTTTGTAACTTTTGAATTTTGAACCATATGAATGTATTGTCACTTCAATTACTAAAAGTAGTTGAAATTACTTTTATACTAAAAGTTTAAGATCATCTGGAAAAATGTGCTAAAATACTGAAGACAAATTTTTAAAATAGGGATTAAATATAATGTTATCAAAATGTCTATTGTTTTATCAGACATTAAAATGTTCCACAGATTTCTAGAGTTAGGTCATTGTGGATTTAGCCCAAGGTTAGAGAGACAGATGAAGGGATTGGAATAGAAATGGAAGAACTGTCCCTGCCCTAAACGAAGTTCATCCCTTGAACTGGGTCCAGATCTTAATCACTTCTTTTCCCTGCCTTTATCCCCTCTGATCGGCATGGCTCACTTTATCTTTCACCTGGGGTTTATCAGCGTGCGAACATGCTAAATTAGCTCCCATTAAAAACAAATGAACAGAAAACCTCCCTGGTTACATATTTTTCCAAGCAGTTCTCCATATACCTATCTCTGTTTTCACCGTTTCTTAGTCTTTTCCTCATTCTCTTTCAACTCCTCTTCCCGCTGGGAGCCCTACTCCTATGTGACAGCAGCTCTTGTCAGCGTGGCCGGTGACCTCCAGCTCACCAAGTCCAGGGGACCATATGCAGCCCCAATTTCATTCACCCCTCAGCTGCTTCAACAGGGCATCTCCTTATCGCTTTCTCAAAGCATTTTCTTCTACTGGTTCCAGCCACTCTCCACTCCCCACTCACTGGTCATTCCTCTGCCTTTTCCCCTGGGCCTCCTCTCATTTCTATATGCTCTTTCTCCAAGGAGTTCCTCAAGGCCCTGCATACTACCTGAACACTGGAGACCCCCATCCCGCTCTCCAAACTTGTATTTCCAGCCCTGAACATTCCCCTGAGTCTGGATTTGTAGAGTTGACCCTTGAATAACATGGGCTTAAAACATGTGCATCCACTTCCATTTGAATTTGTTTCCAATAAAAGTTCCATCGAGAGTGCCTGCTTCTCATGCCTCCCCTTCTACCTCCTCCACCTCTTTGGCCTCTGCTCCCCCTGAGACAGCAAGACCGGCCCCTCCTCCTCCTCCTTGGCCTACTCAATGTGACGACAATGAGGATGAAGACCTTTATGATGCTCCACCTCCATGTAGTGAATAGTAGATATATTTTCTCTTCCTTATGATTTCCTTAATACCATTTTCTTTTCTTTAGCTTAACTTATTGTAAGAATACAGTATATAATACATATAACATAGAAAATACTTGTTAATGGGCTACTTATGTTATCAGTAAGGCTTCTGGTCAACAGTAGACTATTAGTAAAGTTTTTGGGGAGTCCAAAGTTAGATTTTTCACTGGACAGAGGGTTGGCACTCCTAACCTTCACGGTGTCCAAGGATCAACTGCATATCCAATCACCTGCTTAACATTGCCACTTGGATAGATAGAAGACTTTCAACCTTAACATGTTCCAAACAAAA
This sequence comes from Gorilla gorilla gorilla, assembly GCF_029281585.2. NCBI lineage: Eukaryota > Metazoa > Chordata > Mammalia > Primates > Hominidae > Gorilla > Gorilla gorilla. Next base: position 121,309,616 of record NC_073238.2, read on the forward strand.
TTTGGTGTTCTTAACTGGAACTTCCCATACCCCCAGTTTTTCCACCTAAGTGAATGGCACGACCATTCACCCCATTATTTAAACCATCTCCAAATTTCCTTCCATTGCCAAATTTCTTCCTTATGTTCAATACATTAGCTGGTTTGGACAGCTCTCGGTTAACTATACACTAGAGCTGATCCCATCTCACCATCTTTGTAACCCCAGCCTAGTCTCCTACACCCGTCCAAGTGCTTCTCACCTGGCCTTTCTCATCCTGTCCCTGCCTCACGAATGCCAGTTCTTTGCACGTAGCAACAAAAGTGCTTGTTTAATCAATGTGAACCAGACTACACTCCTTAGCAAACAAGTCTTCGTTAGCTTCCCACCAAATATAAAGTAGAATTCAAATACCATTCCATGGCCCCCAAAGACCCCAACCTAAACCTCTAAACTTTTCCTCATCTATTTCAGTCCAGCCAGAGGGGCCTTTTTGCTCTTCCCCCGGATACCAACCTGTCACTGCCCCAGGCTCTCTGTGCTTCCTGTTCCTTTACCCCCATACTTTTGTGGGGTTGACTTCCTCACTCCATCTCAGAACTCCCTGCATTATTCCTATTCCCTCTGCTCTTTTCAGGTGTCTGCCCAAAGACCAACCCTCACAGAGCCGTCCTGACCACGCTTGCTCACATGGCTCCTGGCCTTCTCCCACACGGTCACCCTTGTGGCTTGCTGTGGCTTGCTCTTCCTCTTTTTCGGGAATCACTGTTCATAGTCTGTGCCTACTTCTTAAACAAAAGCTACAAAAGGCAGAGGTCTTGCCCATCGTATTCAGTGCTATATTCCTTGTGCCTAAAACAGTCCCTAGAACATAGTATTTGCTCAACAAAAATGGTTGAATGAATGAATGAAAATTCAAAAACAAACCCAAGTTCACATAAACTTTGAATACATAATAAATATGACATTATACACTAGTGGATAAATAATTGATATTTATTTATTGATATTGACATAATTTGCTAACTAACCATTTGGGGAAAAATAAGTTTCATTTCCCACCTGTTTGTATTTAGATAAATAAGCAAATAAATTCCAGGTGAAATGGTTTTAAACTTATGTTTTTGTGTATTGCACACCCTGGTACAAATTTGCTTTTTGATCTAAGTTTAAGTATTTGTTTTTTTTTTCATATTTTAAATAGTTAAATGTAAAAATTAAACTATGCTTGTGGTTTGATATTTTATGTTTCCATATGTATTGAATAATTGTTTAAACATGACCCTGAAGAAAAAACAAGAGAAAGTATTACTAAATTTTAAGAAATAAAAACCTAAATCTTCTTATGGTAAAAATTTTTAGAAATAATGTTTAAAGTAAAATGACCCGGCTGGGGGCAGTAGCTCACGCCTATAATCCCAGCACTTTGGGAAGCTGAGGTGTGCAAATCATTTGAGGTTAGGAGTTCAAGACCAACCTGGCCAACAAGGTGAAACTCTGTCTCTATTAAAAAATACAAAAATTAGCTGGGCATAGTGGCTTATGCCTGTAGTCCCAGCTACTTGGGAGGCTGAGGCAGGAGAATTGCGTGAACCCAGGAGGCAGAGGTTGCAGTGAGCCGAGATTGCATCACTGCATTCCAGCCTGGGCAACAGAGCCAGATTCTGTCTCATTAAAAAAAAAAAAAAAACAAAAAACAAACAAACAAAAAAAGTAAAATGACCTGGTACATGTGCAGGGTTTTTATTGAACTGTTTTCCTTTAGTAATACTATTTATTCATCCAATAAAAATGTATGTGATTTGCACTGTGCTAGATCCTCTAGATGACGCAATGATGAAGGATAAGATGCCTGTCCTCACAAGATTTTATATTTGTGGAGTTCTGTTTTTGGGTTACAGTTGGAGGATCTCAAAGTCCTTGTTCAAGTTCACCCTCTTTTCAAAAAAACAAAAGAAAGATTACAATATTTTGTCTCCAACTTCCTGGAAGCTATCTCTGCTCCGTCCCTTCTCATGCCAATCCTATGAGCAGCACCTCTAAAACAAATGCCACGGATTCATCAATGCTTTCTAATGTTGCAGAATGGGGTGGGGGTTTGCAGCCGGCCTGGAGGCTGGGGACTGGTGATCAGAGAAGCGCACAAAGCCTCTGAGCAGGAGTGGTAGGGGCAGCAGCCTCTGAAAGCTGACAGTCTTGTCCTCTAAAGCCTGGCTTGTGGTAGGGAGTATGGCTTTAAAGATTCAGCTGCGTGATTGACGTCTGAAGGTTGGAGCAAAATCAGATACTATCCAGAAATTTAAGTCCACAATTTTCCTATTTGTTTAGAAGACTAGGGACTCCAGCTTATTTTAAATAACCAGCTTCCATTGCTTAAGTTTGTTTCATAAAAGTTGCTTCCACTCGATAATGACAGGATTAAGATGCAAAGTCATGCATGCTTACAGCCCATTTATATCTATGGCGAAAGCTATGATGATTTTTATCGAAACAGGCTGTATATCATGCTGAGCACTCCTATTGCCAAAAATCTGAGATCACTTTATTTCAAATGTAGTGCTCCTTGGTTGGTCTCTGAATCTCTGCAGTGTGTGTGGGTAGGTGTGAACGAGGATATAGATGAGCTTGTGCATGCTTTTGTGTGCATTTATTTGGAAAAACTTAGGGGTTGGATGAAAGCAAGACTTTTTCTCAGATGAGAAGGAATTCAGTTTAATTGCTGGATTACCCAGTCTCTTTTCCCATTTTTCCACAATTAAAATGTATTATAGAGACTTTTGTTTAAACACAGCACATTGAACATATGTAATTTACAATTTCCATACCTTCTCTAATCTTCAACAGAAATAACAGAAAAGTAATTTTAATAAAAGGGTATAAACAATAAACACAAAAACACAAAGAATATGAGAAAGGACAATGTCAGATGAATGACAAATTCAGAGCATTTCTAGACGGTGGAAAGTAGAAGCAAAATGGCAACTAGCTGAGTTGGAAGAGTGGGAGATCTAGAATCGAAGTCTTTCTAGAAGGGGACAGCAAGAAGAAGTGAGAAAGTAAAGCATCGAGGGTGGAGGAGGCAGGACAGGATGGTCTGGAAGGAGGAGGAACCCTGGCATCTGTGCACAGAGCAGTCACATTGCTGGCCTGCCCTTTGACACCCAGGAGCAGGCGGCCAGTCCTCCAGATGTCTGCAGGAGCCTGGGTGCATTCTCGAGGCCAGGAGGAGCTGGGCTCCCAGGCACCAGGCCCAGTGGAAGGAGTGAGGGAGGAAACAGGAAAGATGGAACAAATATCTTACCATGGAAATATGAATAAATTGTTATATTACAACCAAATGTAGTTTTTTCTGTATGTAATATTTTTGGATCAAGGAATGAGGTGTTTGCTTTCATTTTATGCAAAGGATGTGTGATGTGTGGTGTGTGTGTGTGTGTGTGATGTGATTGGTGTATGTGTGTTGTGTGCATTGCATGGGTTGTATGTGTATGATGTGTGTGTATGTCGTGCTGCGTGTGTTGTGCTGTGTGTGTGGTGTGATAGGTGTGTGCATTCTGCTGCATGTTGTGCGTGATGTGTGTGTTTTACTGTGTGTTGTGTGTGTTTGGTGTGTGCAGTGTGTGTGTGAGGGTGTGTGTAGCATCTAAACCTTGCCACACTATCTCTCACAGGCCTTCCACAAGGCCTTCTTTTCACTTCAGTTGGTCTAATTGTTCCTAAATACCCTGCCCACCGTCTCACTTTCTCCCCGTGGCTCTCAGCTGTGACGCGCTCTCCACTCCCCCTCCTCCGACACACCTGTCAGGGAGCCAGACTGACGCCTACTCCCTCCACTGAGTCTTCTGGCACCTCAGCCCTCTGGTATCTTCTGGACCTTAGCCTGGACTTCTCTGGCATGCAGCATACACTCCCTTGAGAGTTGCTTTAGTTTAAGTAAATGTATTTTCCTTCCAAGTCGAACTTGCGTTCTACTTTTTATTTTTGTTGTATTTAAACTCACTTTTCTATCAGAAGGTGAGGCAAGCTGGTTCTATCTAACTGTGCAGTGAGTGGGCTGAGGAAGAGGCTGGGAGGCAGTGCCCTCTGTCTGCAAACGGCCTGGCTGACTCCTCATGGTGGGTGCTGCAGTTTTATCTCCATCCTCCCTGGTGTGGACTCAGTATTTACTCCTGCACATTTGATGCTGGTCTAAGATTTTGCTTCATGGAGCCCACATGCTTTTTTAGCCAACAGGAGCCTTCAACAGATGAGTTATTTTTTCCTTTGTGGTTTTATTGTGAAATGATTTTAGGCGTACGGAAGAGTTGTGAGGATACTACATAGAATTCCTTCATACCTTCACCCAGCTTCCCCGAAAGCTAATATCTCACAGGACTCCATTATATGCATCAAAACTCATAACTCAACACTGGCACAGTACTGGTAACTAAAACACAAACCTTATTGAGATTTCTTTTTTTTTTTTTTTTTTTTTTTGCTAATTTCTCCTGTTTTTCTACCAATGTCCTTTATCTGTTTTAGGATCCCGCAGGTCTCCTTATATCTCCTTCAATCGGTGGCATTTTCTCTGCCTTTCCTTGTCCCTCATGACCTTGCTACTTGAGAAGTCCTCATTTCCTGACTTCTCCTTCCCCAGTACTTGGTCTTGTTAGCTGTGTTTGTGACCGTGCTGAGGCTGAAACACACGCAGTGGAGGCAGCTGTGTGGCCACAGAGGCAGAGGAGGGAGTGAAGCCGCCTCAGCCAGGAAACGCCCGGAGCCACTGGAAGCTGGAAGAGGCAGGAAGGGTTTTCCCCAGAGCCTTCAGAGGCAATGTAGCCCAACTCAACCCTGCTGCAGACTTCTGGCCTCCGGAAATCTGTTTTTTTGTGGTTTGAATCATGGCTCACTGCAGCCTTGAATTCTTGGGTTGAAGCAATTCCTCTCAAGTCAGCCTCCCAAGTTGCTGGGACTACAAGCACATGCCACCACACCTGGCATTTTTTTTTTTTTTTTTTTTTTTGTAGAGACACAATCTCTCTATGTTGCCCAGGATGGTCTTGAACCCTTGGCCTCAAGCAATCCTCTTGCCTCAGCCTCCTAAAGTGTTGGGACTGTAGGCGTAGATACCTGTTTCCTGAAGCCATCCCATTTGTGGTAACTATTACAGCAGCCACAGAAAACTCATACAGGCTCCCATAGGAAATATTTAACTTTCCCAATCACTCTGAGCACCTGGTTTTTCAAGAGTCCACTCAACACATTCTTTGTGGAGATCCAAGTGCCCCTCCAGGCCATCCTCCTGGCTGGGAGTACCATGGCTCCAAGTCAACTCTCCCCCTGCACAACCCAGCTCTGGCTACAAGGATGTTTATCCTGCCAAACTCTGAACCAGCCCTGCAGGAGTTCTCCTTCACTCCACTGCTGAAGAGCTGGGAGTCCAGATTTGTACTTGCAATTTTCCAGGCAGGAGTAAACGTGAGTCCACTGTGTCTCTACTAGGTAATCTCCAGTTGCCTCTCTCCTTGACCAGGAAGGCTGGCCATGGGGCCGCGTCATACAGGCTCCCTTGCCCTCTAGCTGCCTGCAGGGTTCAGCCAAGGGGAAGGCCCCACAGGAGGAGAGTGGCTGCGTGCTTATGCCTCATGTTCCCTGCTCAGCAGTGTCTGTATTTCTCAATGGCAGGCCCTCGCCCTGTCAGGTGCCTTCACCAGCAGATCCAGCAGTGCTGATCTCCACTAACCACTTCTCCTCGCCCCTGCAGAGTAAAATGGTGCTGTGCTTGGCTCTTCATTGCTTCTTATTGCTTTCTCTTAACTCCGATCTCACCTTTCTGTCTCCTTAGACTCTCGACAATCACCCATTTTATTTGTGCTGTCTCTTTCCTGCCAGGACCCTGAGCAACTCAACACCCCTCTAATTATAAGGGGCACCCTCTAGCTCTCTACTGGCACTGTTGAACGTTCACAGATTCCAACTTGGGGGGGTAGTTTTAAAAACATTTATAGCATGTGTTGTGAGCTAAATTGTGTCTCTCCAAGAATCATATGTTAAAGTTCTAACCCTCCATGTCCTGAGTGTGACTGTATTTGAAGACAAGACCTTTAAAGAGGTAAGGAAGGTAAAATAAGGTCATGTGGGTGAGCCCTCATCTGATATGACTGGTGTCCTTATAAGAAGAGGAGACCATGACACATATGTACACAGAGAGAAGACCATGTGAAGACAAAGAGAAAGCAGCTGGCCATCAGTAAGCCAAGGAGGGAGGCTTCAGAAGAAACTGAACCTGCCGACACCTTGACCTTGGACTTCTAGTCTCCAGAACTGTGAGAAAATAAATGCCTGTTGTGTAAGACCCCCAGGCAGTGGTACGTTGTTAAGGCAGCCTTAGCAAACTAATACAGCATATCAACAGCTTTTTTTCCCAAGGCAATTTTCCCCAGAAGACGGTATAATACAATAGAATTGAAAGAAACATATCTGATTCCAACAGTCCACCTCTTTCATACCAGCAGTGCAAGGTAAGTGGCACAAGAGCTGTTTAACTGGGTTCTGTCCAGTTCCTTTTGCTTGAGAGTTTTTGTTTATTAGCACTTCCTTTGGATTGTAGCATCTGTGTAATAGGATCTCCTATTAGATCTGTAAAATAGGATCTCCTAAGGGATCCTATTTTCTCTTTGTTTTCTAAGTTTTCCTTAGCTGCTTTATTGTTTTCTCACTTAATAAATGATAAGATAAATTATTTTAAAAAATGGAACGAGTAACGAATACTGCATTACTCTGTTTTCATGCTGTTAATAAAGATACACCTGAGACTGGGCAATTTACTAAAGAAAGAGGTTTAATTGGACTTACAGTTCCGTATGGCTGGGGAGGCCTCACAATCATGGCAGAAGGCAAGGGAGAGCAAGTCACATCTTACGTGGGTGGTGACAGGCAAAGAGAGAGCTTGTGCAAGAAAGCTCCCTCTTGTAATAACCATCAGATCTCATAAGACTTACCATCACGACAATAGCACGGGAGGGACCTGCCCCCATGATTCAATACCTCCCATCAGGTCCCTCCCACAACACGTGGGAATTCATGATGAGATTTAGGTGGGGACACAGCCAAACCACATCAAATACAAATTAGTGAAATGAAATTAGGCTATTGACTGATAGCTTGTCTTTTTCCCACTTTTACCCCCTCTCCTTAGGTCTTTGTCACTTATCTTAGTACAAAGTAAAGGAAGTTAATATTTAAAGTTTAGTAAAGTTTTAAAGCATTGCAACACTTTTTTCACCATTGAAGTTGATCTACATTAGCCAAAACCAATAGAATAAGTCAAACAGAAAGCCAATTTAAGTGTCATTTCTACTTTAGGGCTGATTACTCGGTCTCATTTACCTGGTAGTGTCTGAGAGTTGAATGGTTTTGAAGGGAGTGACTCTCCTGCCTTCTCTTTCTCCTTCCACCCTGCTCTATTTAATGATCAGTTAGCCCTCTGCTTCCCCACTCCTTGGCTCCTTTTTGATGACATCATCCAAAACTACAATCTTTACTAGACTTGTGTGTTAATGATTCTTAAGTCCCACAAGCAGCCCCAAACTCCTGAGATCCAGCATCTGTGTATCACACTGCCCACTGAGCATCTTCATTCATGTGTCCTCCAAGCCCCTCAAACTCACCCTGGCCCAAAGGAGAGTCTTCATTTTCAATGTCTCCCCAAACCTGCACATGCAGTTTTCTATTATTGCTCTTGATCTCAGCCACCAGAACCCTAATCTCCCCAAGCCCATGAAGGTCATCCTGTGCTTCTCCCCACATTCAACATTTTATTACTCATCGAGGCTTATACATGTCACTTATTTAACATCTGATACTAAGTTATTGAATGTTAAAAAAGTGTCACTCTCATTAGCAATCACATACAAATCAACCAAAAAAGAAAGAACATTTGTCAGCTGGTTAGAAAACATGTAAAAAATAATACCCAATGTGGTTAAGAGTCAAAGGAAATGAACATTTTTATATGCAGCTAGTGGGAAGGAAAAACTTTTGCTGGGCAATCTGCCAAAGTGCACTAGAAGTCTTTAAAAATGCATTCCCTTTAACTCAGTAACTTCACTTCAAGAAACTTACCCCTAGGAAATAAACTGGCAAATATATAGCTATTTAACTACACTTCAGCTTCACTACTTTTCTTTTTTTTTTTTCTGAGATGGAGTCTAGCTCTGTTGCCCAGGTTGGAGTGCAGTGGCATGATCTTGGCTCACTGCAATCTCCGCCTCCTGGGTTCAAGTGATTCTCCTGTCTCACCCCCTCCCCCCACCAAGTAGCTGGAATTACAGTTGCCCGCCACCATGTCTGACTCATTTTTGTATTTTTAGTAGAGACAGGGTTTCACCATGTTGGCCAGGCTAGTCTCAAACTCTTGATCACCTTTACCTCAGGTGATCTGCCTGCCTGGGCCTTACTACATTTTTAAATAGTAAATAGTTACAAATATTACAATGCCTAAATAAGAGATCAGTTAAATAAATTATTTCATTTTTGTAATTTCTTTTCAGTCATTAAGAATGAATATGTGTGTGTGTACTTATTGACCTAAATGATACCCACATATATTTTTAAATATAAACAAAATTGCAAAACATATATATAATAAATATATAACATATACAGAGTTTCCATTTTAGATTGAAATATATATGTGTGCACCTAAACAGAAAAAGATGCCTGGAAAAGTGTTCTTCAAATATTGATGGTAGTTATTTTAGGAAGCAGTTTTGTAGAAAATAAATTTTCATTTTAAACATTTTCTGTAGTTGCTGTTTTTGTTCAAGAAGCAAGACTTTCTTTTATAATAAAATAGCCAATATTTTTATTTTTAAAAATCTGGGTGATTTTGTGTCTAGGATGAAGCTAAGCATAACCCATTAAATAAGGACACAGAATCGTGCAATTCATGTGCCGTGGGACCCCATGTTAAACTTAACAACCCTTAGAACCATATCCTTATTTCCTAAAAGAGAAGCAGCATCTGCTGAATGAATAATGCCTGCATAAATTAACCATTTCAGAGTTCATGATCCTTGCTTAATAGAAGCAGTGCAATATTCCTAAAATCTCTGACTAGGTGTGGCAAAAGTGTGAAAGAGTACTAAAGCCACAAGCCTGCAGTCATATCTAGATTTCAGAATTGCCAGATGCTAATTATTTTCTCGTGCTTGAAGGCCTTTACATGGAAAAACTAAGATCATCTCTTCACCAATGCTGAAATTTTGGACTTACAAGAAATAGAAACCTGCTCCTAGGAGGTTTCATGCTCTTTGCTGACTTAATTTCTTTTTTGCCACAATTTCTCAGTGACCTTTCACAGAGGAACTCACTCAAGTGCTCACCCTCGTGTACAAATGTGAACAGATGTCTCAGCATCCTTTCTAGGTGAACCACTGTTTGTCTTTTCCAAACCTGATGCTTCCAGGTTAGGGTCTTGAGATGACAATCAGTTGCTTCGTGGGAATGAGCTCTGGCACCGACCCTGTGCCATGAGCCTAGACTAACACAAGAGGCATCCAACCAACAGTTTTCGTGAGAACAGATTTGGATCTCTTGCCTGATTCCCGCCTGCCCTCTGAGCATGCACTTCATTCTTTGTTTACTCAGTTCTGCCCCTTGGCTTCCCTCCTGTTTCTGTTCCCTGTGCCTGGACTTGACCGCTGTGAACCTCAGCAGGACTCAGTATTTACTCTTCCACTCCCTCTACTCTCAAAGCTCCAGATAACTCCCCTACAAATCCATCTGGAGCTCCGGAGGTGCACCTGTTGACTTTGCCCATTTGGCAGCCCTCCTGTCAAGCCTCTTTGGCCTCCCTGGGGCTGTTTAGACAAATAATCCCTAAGGATGCTTTCTCACAGGGTGGCCATGAGGACATCTTGACCTCTTCCTAGCAATGTGCAAAGTAGGCAACAGTCTGCAATTGGTTCATTCATTCACGTGTTGCATGGACCATCTCTACTTCCTTCAGCTCATTTGCTCTTGTCTCCTTCCACCATTCTTTAATTACACAAGAACCCCAGTTCTTTGAGTTAACCACTTCCTTACCCATTACTGTTTCAAATTCTTTCCTCCCTTACTAACATTCTCAATTCTCTGATTGCTTTCCTTCTATAGTAATTCATGATAAATTACTGATTACATTCATCCTCCAACCCTGGTGAACCCAACTACCCAACCCAAGTATCCAGCTCCTCTGCACTTTCACCCATTAGAAGTTAAAATTTCCCTGGGCCAGTCGCAGTGGCTCACACCTGTAATCCCAGCACTTTGGGAGGCCGAGGCAGGTGGATCACCTGAGGTTAGGAGTTCGAGACCAGCCTGGCCAGTAGAAACCCCGTCTCTACTAAAAATACCAAAATTAGCCGAGCGTAGTGGCAGGTGCCTGTAATCCCAGCTACTCAGGAGACTGAGACAGGAGAATCACTTGAACCCAGGAGGTGGAGGTTGCCGTGAGCCGAGATCATGCCACTACACTCCAGCTTAGGCAACAAGAGTGAAACTCTGTCTCAAAAAAAAAAAAAAAAGAAAGAAAAGAAAAGAAAAGAAATTCCCTGGGAACATTGTATACCACGTGGAAGGTTTCACTGAAATTTCATGACCACAGACCCATGTGAGCACTCGACACTCCCTCATGGTTCTACCATATTTTCCAAGATCTCTGTTACTTTTCAACTCTTCTTGAAACCCTGTATCTGGCCCCCTCTACTTCCCTCTCTTAGCCACTGCCCTTGACTTGCAAACAATCAGATGGGAAATCCCTCATCTTTCTGCTACCAAATCAACACACCTATCTGCGTCTACATCCGGATTCTGCCCTTTCTCTCCTGTCACCAGAGTGAGACACCGGTGCTATTTTTGAGAGGCAAACGCCTTCTTTCATGATCTGCACCACCTTTCCTCACTCACCTGTACCAGGTCTTTATTTCGGGAGTTACCCTGCCTCTCTGCTCTGCACCATCCATTTCTCCCTCTTTGCTGGCTCAGTCCCGTGGGCACTCAAGCAAGCTGTATTGTTTCACTTCTTTAAAAGGATCTTTTATTGACCTTCATTTTAAAGGATCTTTTATTGACCTTTATTCTCTTCTGGCTACAGCACCGTTCTCGGCTCTGTTTTCACAGTAAGACGTCTGGAAAAAGTTGTCTACATTTATTGCTGTCTCTCACATGCTATTTACTTTTCACAATGTGAGATGTATTGTGAAATATGTCATGCATTTGAGGGCATATAAAAAATATATAAATATATATTTCTTTATATATTATATATAAATGTATAGAGGTATTCAAAAATCTATGTCTAAAATAGTAACATAAAAGGTTGCCAGCCCCTAGGAGTCCCCCAAGTGACACTTCTAAATCATATACTGTGGCCTGCCCCCACAGATATAAACACTTTCCCAAACTTTATGATAATCATCCCAATACTTTCTAGTTTCTTTCCTTCCTTCTCTCTGTCTCTGTCTCTATCTCTCTCTCTGTCTCTTTTTTGATCCTAGAGTTTAATAAAAATAATGAGCTTTAACAGAGCAAGGGCACCTAGGCCAGCCATAGGAGGGAAGTTGAGTTGTAGTTTCATTCAAGGGGGAGAAAGGGAGAGAAAAAGAAGTGGGGAGAGAGGAATTGAGTGAGTGAGTGTGAGAGAGGATGTGAGAGGAGAGAAAGAAAAAAGGGAGAAAAGGGAAAGACAGAAAGAAGAAGGAGAAGGAGGAGGAGGAGGGAAAGAAAGGAGGGGAAAGAAGGAAAGAGGGAGGGAGAGCCTCAGGCTTTCTTTATAGTTTTCCCAAATTTATATGTCTCCCTAAACTACACATATTTTTTGTCTGTTTGGTAAAACATATTATTGTCTCCATTATAATATTAGATTTGTGTTTTGTTTTTGAGTTTTGCTTTTTTTGCTCAACATTATGGGATTGGGATTCTAACATGTTGATATGTGTATCTTAATTATGTTCAATATATAGTATGGCATTATATGAATATATCCAGATTATTTACCTTTCCTATAGTTGAAGGATATTTGGGTTGTTTCCAGCTTTTTCCTTTTTATTTATTAATACAAATAATGCTTCTGTGAATGTTATTTTATATATCATATGTGTAAGAGATTATCTAGAAATGCAATTACTGCCTTATAAGATTGTACATTTTCAGTCTAACTATAATTGCTAATTTTTTCTTTAAGAAAGTTATACTATTTTACACTGTTCAAACATTCTATGAGCATTTCCATTACTTGACCTGCTTGATAACCTTAGTATAATGAGATTTTTAATTTTTTCAACTTTTGGACATGAAAAGCTGGTTCATTATGGTTCTAATGAGGGTTTCTTATATTGTTATTAAGGCTAAATATCTTTCATATTTTTATTGATCATTTGGATTTCCTCTTCTGTAAAATTCCACCTTACATCTTTTTGATTGTTTTTCTTATTGAGGGATGGTGTCAGAGGCGTGTGAACCAGAGCAACTCCATCTTCAATAGGAGCTAGGTAAAAAAAGGCTGAGACCTATTGGGCTGCATTCCCAGGTGGTTAAGGCATTCTAACTTACAGGATGAGATAGGAGGTCAGCACAAAATCCAGGTCATAAAGACCTTGCTGATAAAACAGCTTGCAGTAAAGAAGATGGCCAAACCCCACCAAAACCAAGATGGCGACCAGAGTGACTTCCGGTGGTCCTTACTGCTACACTCCCACCAGCACCATGACAGTTTACGAATGCCATAGCAACATCAGGAAATTATCCTATATGGTCTAAAAGGGGGAGGCATGAATAATCTACCCCTTGTTTAGCATATCATCAATAAATAACCATAAAAATGGGCAAGCAGCAGCGCATTTATATACTCCCAATATATTCCAATTTATCAATCTTATCTTTTATGATAAATGGTTTAGCGTCTTGTTTTAGAAAATTCTTTGCTACCTCAAGGTCACAAGTATCTTCCATATTTCTCTAAATGTTTCAAAATTTTGCCTTTCACATCTAAGCTTTATCAATTAACTATAAATGTTCCAGTTAAAAATGCAAAGATTGGAATTTTGGACATCTAATTATCTGCTGAAATTATCAGCATCTAAAATGAATCAATATCTTTGTTCTCCACCTGCAAAATTTAAGGATGTAGAAAACTCAGTCATTCTTTAGGTTCTCTTTCCAACTGTCATGAGTACTTTTGACTTACATCGCCAATTTCCTACTCACTTCTTACTTTTTAGCTCTTTACTTATTCTTTTATCTCAGACATTCCATCTGAATCACTCTTTCTTCCACCTTTAGGCTTTTCTATCACGAGGATCTGAGAATGGAAAATCCTTAATCTTTGTCTGAAAATGTTTTTATTTTACCCTTGTTCTCAAAAGACATTTTTACTGGTATACAGTTTTAGGTTGACAGTATCTTTCTTCAATCCTGGTCTCCATTATTGCCATTAAGAAATCATCTGGAAATCCAATAGACACTCTATTAAAGACAATCTGTCTTTTTTCACATCATGATTTTATATATAAAAAACCGTAAAGACTCCACCAAAAAACTGTTAGAACTAATAAATGAATTCAGTAAAGTTGCAGGATACAAGTCAACATACAGAAATCAGCAGTGTTTCCGTATTCTAACAACGAATTATCTGATATGGTTTGGCTCTGTGTCCCCACCCAAATCTCATGTTGAATTGTAATCCCCACATGTCAGGGGAGGGACCTGGTGGGAGGGGATGGGATCATGGATGTGGTTTCCCCCACGCTGTTTTCGTGATAGTGAGTGAGTTCTCATGAGACCTGGTTGTTTGAAAGTGTGTGGCACTTTCCCCCTCTCGTTCTCTCTCTCCTTCCCTGGCCGTATAAGATGTGTGTGCTTCCTCTTAGCCTTCCCCCATAATTGTAAATTTTCCTGAGGCCTCCCAGCCATGCTTCTGTACAACCTATAGAACTGTGAGTCCATAAAACCTCTTTTCTTCATAAGCTACCCAGTCTCAGGTAATTCTTTACAGTAGCGTGAAAATGGACTAATATACTATTTTAAAAAGTAATAAAGAAGACAATCTCATTTACAATAGCAACCAAAAAAAAGGCCAATTTAGGATAAATTTAACCAAGAGGTGAAAGACCTTTACATTCAAAACTATAAAACATTGCTGAAAAAAATTGAAGACACAAATAAATTTAAGATATCCTATATTCACAGATTGGAAGAATTAATATTGTTAAAATATCCATACTCATCCAAAGTGATGTACAACTTCAGTGCAATCCCTACCAAAATTCCAATGAAATTTTTCACAGAAATAGGAAAAGCATCCTAAAATTTGTGTGGCACCACAAAATAGCCAAAGCAATCTTGAGCAAATGAGCAAAGCTGGAGGCCACACTACCTGATTCAAAGTATATTTCAAAGCTATAGTAATCAATACAGTAAGATACTGACATAAAAACAGACACATAGGCCAGTGGATCAGAATGGAGAGCCCAGAAATAAATCTATCCATTTATGGTGAGCTAATTTTCAACCAAAGCACCAAGAAGACATAAAGGCGAAGACAGTCTTGTCAACAAATGGTATTGGGAAAACCGGATATCCACATGCAGAAGAATAAAACTGGACCCTTATCTTACAATGTATAAAAAATAATCTCAAATGAATTAAAGCCTTAAATGTATGACCTGAAATCTTAAAGCAACTAGAAAAAAAATAAAGAAAAAACTTTTTATATTGGGCTAGGCAATGATTTTTTTGATATGACCCAAAAAGCACAGACAACAGAAGCAAAAATAGACAAATGGGGCTGCATCAAACTAAAACGTTTCTGCATAGCAAAGGAGACAGTCAACAGAGTGCAGAGATCACTTACAGGAGGGGACAAAATGTTTGCAAAGCATCTGTCTGATAAGGGATTAGTATCCAAAACATACATGGAACACAAACAATTCGATAGCAAAAAAACAAATAACCCAATTACAAAAATGGACAAAGGACCTGAATAGACATTTCTCAAAAGAAGACATACACATGGCCAACAGATTTATGAAATAGTGCTCAACATCAGAATCACTAGGGAAATGCACATCATAACCACGGTGAGATATCACCTCATATCTATTAGAATGGCTACTATAAAAAAGACGAAAAACAACAAGTGTTAGTGAGGATGCAAAGAAAAGAGACCCTTTGTACACCATTGGTGGGAATGTAAGTTAGCACAGCCTTTACCAATTAAGAGTGTGTGGTTACCTGGAGAACAGTATGGCGGTTCCTAAAAAGTTAAAAGGAGAACTGCCATGTGATTCAGCAATCCTCAATACTTGATATGTACCCAAAGAAAATAAAATCAGTATGTTGAAGAGGTATTTCATTCCCATGTTCATTGCAGCATTATTCTCAACAGTCAAGGTATAGAATAGTCCCAACTGTCAATTGACAGATGAAGAAATAAAGGAAATGTAACATATATAATATATAGTATAGTACATACTAAACAGAATGCTATTCAGTCTTAAGAAAAAAGAAGGAAATTCTGCCATTTGTGACAACATGGATGAACCTGGAGGACATTATGTTAAATGAAATAAGCCAGGCCCAGAAGGACAAAGAAATTGCATAGTCTCACTCATATGTGGAATCTAAAAGATTCTAACTCACAGAGGCAGAGGTAGAATGGTGCTTGCCAGAGGCTGGAGAATGGGGTAAATGGGGAGATGTTGGTCAAAGGGTATACACTTTCAAGTAAGGCAGGATGAATAAGCTCTAAAGAGCTAACATACTGCTTGGAGATTATTGTTAATACTGTATGATATACTTGAAATTTGCTAAGAGAGTAGATCTTAAATGTTACCCATCCCCCCGCCCACACACAATAACTATGTGAGGTGATGGATATATTAACTAGCTGATTTGTGGTGATCGTTTCACCATGCACATATATATGAAAGCATCACTTTGTACTCTGTAATATAAACAATTTTTATTTGCCAATTATGCTTCAACAAAGCTAGAAAAAATAATGTATTTGTATTCTGGTTCCTCTTAAAAATTGTTTTCTTATTGTCATTGGCATTTTTCAGCTTCACTGTGATGTGTCTGGGTTTTTTGTCTGTGATGTGGATAGATTTTTTTTTTTTGTCCTGTTTGGCATTTATTGAGTACTTGAGTATATGTACTGATGACTTTATGGAAAATTCTTGGTATCTCTTCAAATATTGCTTGTTCTTCAGGTTCTCTCTTCACCACAAACACCAATTATGCATATATTAATATTAATTTTCTCAATGTGCTTTCCATTTCTCTTTACTTATCTTTCATATTTTACAAGAAATGATTGACAAAGAGGTACTCTGAGCTAAATTGAGAAGGGCTAAGGGCGTTTCAGAAGGAAGACTGTGTGGTTTCCTGGGAAAGCTGAGAAGGAAAACCACACAGGCTGCTGCTCAGGGAGTGATCGGGGAGGTATGATGTAAGGATGGTGACATGGGCAGAGAGAAGATTGTGTAGCATCTTCAGCCAACAGGCAGCGGGAAACCATTGTAGGGTTTAGGATGAAGATGAAGGAATCAGATGTGTGTATTAAAAAAATCACCTGGGCCCTCGTGTAGAGAATGGATGGAAGAGGGCCAAACACGACGTTAGGAGACTAATTAAGAAGCTCTTGTAGTGTCCAGGCTTGTGCTGACATGATGGTAGCCAAGACAGAGAAGCAGATGGAATGAGAGATACTTAGGAGACAAAAATCAACAGAACTTCATGTTGTGGAATTATGGCTTCTAAAATCAGAACGAAATAGAAATAAAGGACATGCTGTGATACAGAAAGAATAAGAGACGTCATTGTTTTCAGACTGTATACCTAGGGAATCTCAAATCATCAACTGAAAAGCTAGAATTAGTAAAATTATTTATTTAATAACTGTCACTTTCCCTATTCCATTTATTTTCTCACTCCCTTTTCTCTTCTCAAACCTCCCACGTCTTTTCTCACTTTCTCAATGTCCCAGCATCTCACTCTCCACCAGGGATGTGCTTTTAATTTCAGAGAAAAGCTAAAAGCAACCAGAAGAGACTCCTCACATGCTCCCACCACAGTACCTTCCCCCATTTATGTGCACGTATTCCCTTGTGCTCCATCTTTTCTCATGTTGCTAGAAGTAAGCTGTCCTCACTAAGGCCAAGCTCCCTGTGTGTGAACTGGCTTCTACTCCTTCTACTGCCTCAATTCTCTGTCTTCCTCAGCCTCACCACTTTTCCACTCTATTAGTTGATGTATATCAACACAGGAACATAACCTAATTATTTCCTTTTTACAAAGACTCACTTGACCCCATGTACGTATCCAATTACACTTCCCCATTTCCCTGCTTCCATTTGCAGCATCATTGATTCATATGGTTTGGCTCTGTGTCCCCACCCAAATCTCATCTTGAATTGTAATCCCCTCAGCATGTCGAGAGGGGGAGGTGATTGGATCATGGGGGCAGTTCCCCCATGCTGTTACTCTGATAGTGAGTGAGTTCTCACGAGATCTGATGGTTTTATAAGCATCTGACATTTCTCCGGTTGCACTTCTGTCTCCTGCTGCCATGTAAAGAAGGTTCTTGCTTCCCATTGGCCTTCTGCCATGACTGTAAGTTTCTTGAGGCCTCCTCAGCTTTGTGGAGCTATGAGCCAATTAAAACTCTTTCCTTTATAAATTACCCAGTGTCCGGTGGTATCATTATAGCAGTGTGAGAATGGACTAATACACTGCTCAAAAGACTTGTCTACACTCACTGTCTACAATTTCTCCCTTCCCACTCTCTCTTAGACACACTCAATAGGTACGTTCCCACCTCATCACTGAACCTGATTTGATGAAGGTCATAAGTGACAACCAGTTGCTAAATCCATGTGGGTGAAAGTCTATGACTGAATGACACAAGGATGTAAACATTGCCCCCTTGCAACAAGGTGCAGTGAGCCTCCCTGCAGGTTCAGACTGAAGCTCATCTCCAGTTGAAATCATGCACATTCTTACTGAGCTTTGCCTCCTGCCCTATCCTGCTGCCTGCACATCCCTGATGACTCTCAATGAATCACTTACAAACATCCTCTCAGGCTCTACTTCTAGGCAGCCAACTCAAGACAATTGCTCTGTGCCTCATCACTGGGTGTTCAGAGAAAAACTTTTCATATCTGTGTCCAAATTTAAACCATCTTAACTTAGTAATGAACCTTTATCAAGATCCCAGTCTATCACATCTGGAATTTTTGGAGGTAGTTAAGAAATTCTACTTAGGTCTTTCTGTGTCCCTGACCTAGTTAGGAACGTAATTTCACTCAGATGAGGATAACTTGCTTAGAATTATAATCAACCCCTCACACAGTTTCCAATAATTAACACAGAACTGGCACACGGAAGGTATTCAAGAAATGCTTTTGAATGAAGGAATCATTGCATTTAGCCTTCTCTCGGACTTTGGCCATTTGCCTTGTGTTGTTGCTTTTAGTATCTTTGCCCTGTAGAATCTGAAGCTTGGAGAAGATGCTGACTTCTGCTTCCATACAAGCAGTACATACATGAAAAAGGCAAAGCTTCTCTTCTAAAGCAAACAAACAAACAAAAAAGCTTGTTGAGAATGGACAAGTGATCTAGCTCAGATGTCTTCACAATCAGTCTCTTAGCAAAAATCAGTTCATGAAGTCAGAGAACCTCATGGTGGTAGGAATTGTGTTGGGATTTATTCCAGTCAGTTCTTGTTCTAATGCTCCCATCATGTGATGTGGTAGCATAAGTGAGAACACAATTCGGGCATGCAATTAGGTTTTTTAAACCCATTTCCTGGGAATTCTTGTTTATCTTGGACAGTAGAAGATTCTGAGGGGTAAACATGTTTTCTTTCCTATTCTTGTATCATTATGCCTTCTAATTTCCATTCATTAGTCTAAAGTCTATCAACTGGGGCAACATTGAGAAAATATAATTTTCTTTCACAGGATGATGTGATGGTTAATATTAAGTGTCAACTTGATTGGATTGAAGGAGGCAAAGTATTGTTCTAGGTGTGTCTGTGAGGGTGTCGCCAAAGGAGATTAACATTGGAGTCAGTGGACTGGGAGAGGGAGACCCACCCTCAATGTTGGTAGGCACCATCTAATCAACTGCCAGTGCAGCTAGAATAAAGCAGGCAGAAGGTGGGAGAAGATGACTTGCTGAGTCTTCTGGCCTCCATCTTTCTCTCATGTTGGATGCTTCCTGTCCTCAAACATCAGAATCC
This sequence comes from Gorilla gorilla gorilla, assembly GCF_029281585.2. Lineage (NCBI taxonomy): Eukaryota > Metazoa > Chordata > Mammalia > Primates > Hominidae > Gorilla > Gorilla gorilla. The sequence continues at coordinate 121,328,859 of NC_073238.2, forward strand.
AAGTTCTTCAGCTTTTGGACTCTTGGACTTACACCAGTGGTTTGCCAGGGGCTCTCGGGTCTTCAGCCACAGACTGAAGGCTGCACTGTCGGCTTCCCTACTTTTGGGATTTTGGGAGTTGGACTGGCTTCCTTGCTCCTCAGCTTGCCTATTGTGGGACTTCACCTTGTGTTTGTGTGAGCCAATATTCCTTAACAAACTCTCCTTTATATATTCATCTATTATATTAGTTCTGTCCCTCTGGAGAATCGGTCTAATGTAGATGGCCTTTCAGATATTTGAAAATAATTATCCTACTCCCTCTGAGTTTCTTTAATATGTATTTTTCTGTTTTTATCAAAATCTAAACCCTCTAATGTGTTCAGGTTCCCACCTCTTCTGGCTTCTCAAGGACTTCTCTTTCCTGTCTCTACCTCATTTTGTCAATCTCTCTCTCTCTCAAATACATTATCCTATTAGAACTATCCATCATCTAGGATAGTATTCTACAACTCTGCCAGATTCAACATCCCCCTTTTTCAAACAAATATTTTTGCTCCTTTCTTTCCCTCCAAAATGAAATTTGTTGACATTATATCTTACACACCTGGTAAAAATATGAATAAAATGCCTTAGCCATAATAAAATGGAGAAATAAAAGGTATGCAACATGTAATAGGATAATATGTTTTAATACGTAAATGCTTGGAACATGAGGTTAGTAGTTTCTGAAATGGCTCCCAGTTATCCCTTTGCGCCATTCCCTGCCTTTGAGCGTGGGTTAGACCTAACTTGCTTCTGATGAAGAGGGTACAGCAAAAGTGATGGCATGTCCCTTCCTTGATTGCATTATAAAAGCTGTGACTTCCATCCTCTCTCTCTACTCCCCCCACACACCCTGTTTTTTCTCTGGCTCTCCTTGCTATTCTGATAAGGGAAGCTGCCAGACAGAGAGGCCTATGTTGAAACAAACTCTGTGCAACCTCGGGCACATTGCCAGAGAGGATCTGAGGCCTTCAGTCCCAAAGTCTGCAAGAAACGGAATCCTGCCAACAGCCACATGTGTGAGCTTAGACATGGATCCATCCCCAGTTGATTGCACCTTTTATCAGAGCCCCTGAGCCAGAGAAACCAGCTGAGCCGTACCTGAATTCCTGACCTACAGAAACTGAGATAGTAAATTTTGTTGTTTTAAACCACCAAATCCTTTAAGATAATTTGTTACTCAGCAACAGATAACTAATATAATCCACGATGAAGTGGTGAGATGCTTGCATCTACTCTTAGAGAATTATTTGGATATGAGAGGCGTAAGATCAGAAATCATTCTCAACAGAAAGTTCAGGGCAGAGAAAGAGCAGAGAGCCAAGTAGACCCTGGATTAAAAGCCAAGGTTAGGTTAAAACTAGTTTTAGGATAACCAGAGTTATTCCAATATTTATTTTAAAAAATCATCCCTTCTACAGCCAAGCAATCTTCATGGCATTTATTCTAAGTTAAAAATCTTAACTAAGAATAAGATCCTTGATGCTTTAGTTCCCTGGATGAACACTGTGATTTGTTTATAGAACCTACATGTCTTCCTTGATAAATGCTATGATGTTAAAAAATGTATATCCTCAATGCCCTTTTAAACAGTGTTTTCCCCCTCAAATGTGTGAAGTTTTGATGATAACTCCACTCTTTCCTTCTCTGCTCAGCCTCAGGATGTTCCATCTGCCCTACTTGAATGCCTGAAGCCCTTCTTTCTCCAATGACCCTGAGGAAAATCTTGAAGGCGTTTCTTAGTCTGTGGATTTTTTCTCCACAAGGGTATAAAATAAGAGGATGAGGGAAATAACCTTAACTGAATACATGGTGATATGGTTTGTCTGTGTCTCCACCCAAATCTCATCTGGAATTGTAGCTCTCATAATCGGGAGATAATTGAATCATGGGGGCAGTTTTCCCCACACTGTTCTCTTGGTAGTGAATAAGTCTCATGAGATCTGATGATTTTATAAGCGGTTTCCCCTTTCACTTGGCTCTCATTCTCTCTTGCCACCACCATGTAAGATGTGCCTTTCACTTTCCACCATGATTGTGAGGCCTCCCCAGCCACGTGGAACTGTGAGTCCATTAAACCTCTTTTTCTTTATAAATTACCCAGTCTCGGGTGTGTCTTTATCAGCTGCATGAAAACGGACTAATACACATGAATAGCACGTCAAGACAAATGTTACAGACTGAATGTTTTGTTTGGACCTAAATTCCTGTGCTGAAGCCCTAACAGCCAATGTGACCGTATTTGGAGTTGGGGACCATAAGGAGGGAACAGGGGTTGAAAATGGTCAAGATCCATGAGGCTTAGAGAGACTAGAGAGCTCTCCCTCCTCTCCCAACCCAGGTGCACACAAGCAAGAGATCATATGAGCACTCAGTGAAATGGCTGCTCCTACAAGCCAAGAAAAGAGGTCTTAGAATAAAACCTAATTTACTGGCACCTTAATCTTGGACTTCCAGCCTCAACAACTGTGGGAAATACATTTCTTTTAAGTCACCCAGTCTGTGATTTTTTTTAATAGCAATTTGAGCAGACTAAGACAATAGGTTACAGACTCAGGCCATTAAAGTGACAAAAATGAGGAAGTATGGTAATCTTATAAATAAGGGCAACCTTATTATTTGTAAATATAGATAAAAAGAATTTTTTGTTATGATGTGGGTCAGAGTGGTATGGAGTGTCATAGAAAACACATTTCTTTGCAACTCTACCAGATTGTAGACCATCCATACATTCAGTCCTAATTTTGGACGAGATTTACAAAAGTTGTGTAGGACAAAGGGTTATTTCACCTTTGCACATTGGCATGATATCTGGCATCTCTGGCTCCTGACTACTCAATTCCAGTCATTCCCCTTTAATGATTTGACAATCAGAAATAATCCTATAAATTTTCAAAACTCCCTTCTGAGTGGTGACACCCCTATTGAAAATCATTCCTCTATTATTTCTTTAAAATTCATCATCAACTGCTGTCAACTCTACTGTCAAAACAAGTCCTGCCATTCATACATGATTAGTTCATGTCCATGAGCAAGAATCTGCCCTCAGTTCAGTGAGGGAGCATAAGATATAGTCCTAAATCAATCAGTGCACTGTATTCATCTGGTGACAATAGCTAGACATGACCCAATCAGAGCCAATGACACATAATGGAGCTTTTGATTAATAGCTTGGGAGACTCTGGTCCTCCCAGCCACCTCGAATGACAGAGGCTGTAGGTATGGAGCTGCTTAACCATCTGGCGTGTTGCAGAGCCTCCAGTAAAAACCAATCCAGTGGAATGTATAGTTGGGTTTCGGTTCTCTTTGTGTGATACTTTCCCTGCATTAAGTCATGCAAGATTTGAAGAGGAGGAAACTATATTCCTGCTTTATAGTCAGATTGGGGGGCACCTAACAGCATGGTGCAGGAAGAGCTTGTATATGGAATCTGTGACCCTAGTACTTACATATAATATTTTCTGCACTTTATCAATCACTGAACCAGTTATATGCTCCAAAGGTTACATCTTGTACCCTGAAGGGAGGAAAGAAGAAGAAGCAAATTTACACACAGGTACACAAAATACCTACCCAGTTCTAATTATTTTGTTTATTGTCTGTCTCTCTTCACTTGAACATAATCTTCATAAGGCCAAAATTTTCTACCTGTTTTGTTTATTGCTATACTCCTGGTGCTGAAGATGGTGGGATGAGGGAAAGGTAAGCCTTGGCTTCCTGATTTTCTATTTGCCATCTAAACAGTATTTATCAATATCCACTTCCTTTCTGCTTTTTAACTTTTTATTATGAAAAATTTCCAATATATACAAGGTAGAGAAAATATAAGTGAAATTCCTTGTACCCATTGCTCAACTTCACAATTATCATGGCCAATTCATTTTCACTTATATTCACCACAACTCTCCATCTTTGCCTCTCTAACTAGATTATATTAAAGCAAATCTCAAAAAGCTTCTACAGACTTCTTTTAGAAAAATTTTATGGGTACATAGTAGGTATATATATTTATGGGGTACATGAGATATTTTGATACAGACATGCAATATGAAATAATCACATCATGAAAAGTAGGGTATCCATATCCTCAAGCATTTATCCTTTGTGTTACAAACAACCCAATTATACCATTGTAGTTATTTTTAAATGTATTTGTACATTTTAAATGTATTTTAAATGTGGTTGTATTAATTTACTTTCCCACCAAGTGTATGAGAGGGTCCCCTTTTCTCTACATCCTCTCCAGCATTTGTTATTGCCAATTTTTTGGATAAAAACCATTTTAACTGGGGTGGAATTATATCTCATTGTAGTTTTGACTTGCATTTCAGTCAAATGGACCATTGGAACCCAGATCAGGGCTGAAACTCCATTTATTTCCTGGCCCACAAGCACCCTACTCCAATAGAGGGCCCTAAGGAATCCCGAGTTCTCTGATTGTGAATGTCAGCTCAGGCCCTGTGTCCAGCATTTCTCAACATGTTTGCATATTCTGCTTTTCCACTGTATAGTTGTTTAAACAAGTGACCACAGGCACATTTGGCAAAGAACCATTGGAACCATAACTGTGTTCCCTTGCCATGGGTGCTCCTGAGAACCTGACCTCCCTTTGAATTAGTGGATTCTGGGTCAGATAAACTGACTCAAGGATTAAGATCTGTTTTATTTCTTCTTCCGTCATCTATCACACACTTGTGGCATTTCATCTTTACTTAATGTGGGCTGTAATTTTCTCCAAAGTTCCAGGAGTCATCCTAGCAGTGTGATGAAAACATCTCCCAGAGTCCTTGCCAGGGTGGCAAATCATCTATTACAGTAGACTGTGCCCATATAAATAAACTCGTCCTTTTCCAGCTTCATGCTTCCCCTGCTTTGATTCATCCCCCTCATTCAGTCCCATGAAGAGTCTCTGGCTTTGGCCATTGCGCATTGGCCTGCCGCCTTTAGGCACATGGTTCCTTTCTTTGCTCAGCAGGCTCTGCATTTCCCCTCCACATGCTGTCTCACTTGACTCTAGTGATGGGTCTGGTCAAGGCAGGAGGTGGGGGTGGGTCCTGAGGAGCACTGTGTTGTCTTGCAGTGCAGAGATTTCTATATCATGTTCAAGCAAGGGCAGAGCACAGCCTCTCACAGGGAGGTCAGGGCCACCTCTGTAGGCCCGGAGGGCTCTGCATGGAGTGTTGAGGTTTTGTTTTGTTTTGAGATAGAGTCTCACTCTGTCACCCAGGCAGGAGTGCAGTGGTGTGATCTTGGCTCACTGCAACCTCCACCTCCCAGGTTCAAGCGATTCTCGTGCCTCAGCCTCCTGAGTAGCTGGAACTACAGCCACACACTGCCACGCTTAGCTAATTTTTTGTATTTTTAGTAGAGGCCAGGTTTCACATGTTGGCCAGGCTGGTCTCGAACTCCTGACCTCAGATGATCTGCCTGCCTGGGCCTTCCAAAGTGCTGGGATTACAGGAGTGAGCCACTGTGCCCAACCTCAAGAGTTGAGGTTTTGAGAGCATTAATTCTGTTGTCTCTCTCATCCCTAATAGGCCCCTGACATTGTCATAGCAATAACCAGACTAACCAGAGCTAAGAATTCAAATTTTTTTGAAGTGCTGCTATTCTTATAATTAATTCCTGGGCCTTATCCATAGATTTTTCAGTCCTCCTGCTACAGGAGGTGAGTCTCTTCCGATGCCTCCAGTGAGGCTTTCTCCCTTTCACACTTTCCTTTCAATGATGATTCACAGCCCTGAGCCTCACATTGTCTTTCTCTAATGCCTCCAGTGACTCATCCAGAGCCATTAGAGTCCATTGTTCTCAGGACTGGTAATTTTTCTAACTCTCAAAAGCCTGGGAGATTGCCATCTACCAGGGTATTCTCTCCCACCCCTTTCCCACCCCAGGTCATCACCAGTGAAAGTTCTGACACTTGCACTTCTCCGGCAAGCCAGGGCTGGGGCTTCACTGCCAGCCAGCAGGAGGATGAGCCAGCTCTGCAATTCCACTTCAGAGTCCATCTTCTGGGATCACTCTTGGCACCAACTGTATTGAGTTGAGTTCTGGGAAATAGACTTGCAGGTAAAAATTTCCATAAGAAGTTTTTTGGGGAGTGATCTTAGTGCTTATACCTACAAAGGAGTAAAGGCGGTAACACTGGGCAGAAGGAGATGTTGAGCTTTGTTGCGGTTGCAGCAGGGGAATCGGTCAATCTCGCATGGAGTCTGACCTGGGAGGGCCTCCCAGAGCTGTATCACCATGAGGCAAGGGGCCAGGCCTCTGCATCCCACCTTTGTGCACCAGTCATTGGATGCAGCTGCCCCTGGGATGGTGCTATGAACTTGGGCAGGGTGGCTGTCTTCAGCTGGGAGCCGTTTCCAGGAAGGGACCCAGTGGGGAGCCCTGACAACCACCCCCCAACCCACCAACACTCTCAGCTGTGGAGAGGATGACAGCGTCTGCCTGGGCATCACGGCAGCCACAACCGCCCCTTTTTCACTCCTTTTAATCTGTCTGCCCCCTTTTATATATTTATTCTTCCAGGGTTTCTATTCTCAGGCTTTTTATTCTTGGGTCTGCCTTTCTTTGGGGGGATGGGGCTGCGGGGAGTGTTGCATCTACTTCCTACTACAGATGCTGTGCCCTGTCCTCGGATCTCCATGATTCCCACCCACTGGTTTATCCTTCTGTTTGTACCAGGCCTCTTTGGACTTCCCACCTGTTTGCATCACCTCCCCAACTTCCCGATTCGACCCCCAAGTCCTATATCTGTACGATACCTGTGCATGCCTTGTATGTAAGTCCCCATGGCTCGTACGTTGTGGATCCAGGCTTCTGTCCTTCGGTTCCCAGCACCAATATCACAAACTGTTTGGAAGTGGACACGCGTTAAATTAGTGCATGTTCCCTACTTTTTGCCTTGGTGTCCAATTCTGCTCTCTCTTTCCACCCCGTCCCCCTACCTCAGTCCATTATCCACAGCTTTTACAAAGCTACCAGAGGAAGCTTTCTAAAATATGAAACTTTATTCATCGAAAAATATTTATGGAACGTTTGCAATGTCCTACCTAGGTTATTTTCTAGGCATCTGTGATGAACAATACAGTCAAAGTTCCTGCTCTCATAGAACTTACATTTTAGCCAGAAGACAGGCATTTAAAACAAGCGAATGAATGGATAGATGCTATGCTAGGAATTAGAATGGTAAGATAGCATGAAGACATGGCTGTTTTATAATAATATCAGTTGCCTGATTAAAAATTGTCAGAGGTTTCCCATTGTCTTCAGGGGAGAGTTCAGACTCACTTGGCACAAAAGACTCCCATGGAGAAAAGTTCTGGGCCCCTGGTGTGGATCAGATGGCCCCTTGAACTTGGTAATTTGGGTGGCTGACTCTTCCAGGAGGCCAGGCCTTCTGCCCCAGTGGCCTTCCTCCTGGTCTCCTTCCTTCCTCCTCCCGGGATCCCTTCCCACTGGAATAATGTTGCTTTTAACCAAAGTGACAAAAGCCCAGCTGGCCTCAGCAGGTTTATTCTTGTCAGTGTCTCAAACCAGACAATGAACAATCCATTTCAACAGGGACTTTTGCCACTATTTTTGGGAAACGTGGACTGTGACATGACTTTTGGAAGAAGATAATATTGTTTTTAAGCATGGAGGTGCAATGCAGATTTCTACTGAGGCTGGGCGCTGCGGCTTGATCTGCACCCACACAACACTCCCTCTTCCTAGCCCAGTATCCCCTCCCCCCTGCCATTTTATCTCACTGAGATTATAGGAGATTTTAAGCAAGAAAACAAAATGAAACCAAGCACGTTATCAGTAGGTTACAGGTCAAAGGCGATAAGTCCTCAAAAATCCCAGTTCTCAACAGGAACCTGGGACTTTTCACTGCACTCACTGCAGAGGTGAAGAGATGACAGAGGAAGCAGAAGGTCCCCTGCCCTTGGCAGGCTCCCACCAAGCTGCCATTACTTACTTGTGGGGCCATCTAATGAGGGATCTGAAGAAATTGATGACGGACCCCTAAACATCCCCGAGTCCAGCAAATCTCCTCCCCCTTCCTTCCCGCATTGCCGCTCCTCTTCTTTTTCCCTTTATTTGGCGTTATGTTCATTGCCTTTCCCCCACTTCTCTCTCTTCCTTGGACTCCTGCAGCCCCGGTCACTAACTTAGCTTTCACCCCCCCTAGTGGTAAATAAGGCAAATCACACATTTGCTTGTTGGTTCCAAGAGCTACAGCTTCACGCGCTCTCATAGGGGCTGAACAGATATTAAAATGAGAGAAGACATCTATTTATTATTTGAAGGAGGTTAAACTTTTATTTTAACCACAACAGATAGTCCAGCCCCAATCTTGAGATACTTATTCTTTATTATTTGATTATTACATACACAAGAAATTACAACTACAGTGTATCAATAGAATTTCATAATGTGTACAGTCAAGCCTTTTAGGTATTTTTCTATTATTATACATAAAAATATAGTTAATGAAAAATAAAATCATTTCTCATTATACCTGAGATGTGATGTAAATGAAATTGATACTGTAAGATTGATATTAGTCACGGTGATTGCCCTTTTGAGTGAAATCAACACGCTGTACTAAAAAAACAATAGTACAATATTAGGGTTTAGCTTGTATTTCTGAGACTGGAAACAGTCTTAAGAGGGATGAGGTGAGCTGCTGTGATATGCAGAGGCCTGGGAAGACCTTTCTGCTGCTAAAAATTTTGCCCTGTGTCATGTGGCCTTGGGCTAAAATCAAATGTTCACATTGATAGGAAGGCATCATAAAAATAAACGAATTGTCAGCTCTTTCTCCTTTCCACTGTTAAACCTCTGCAAGTTTAACTCTGAGCTGCTGGAAAGAGGGTGAGAGGTAGTTTTGTAAGGAGCTGGGTGGATTTTCATAATACTGGGATGTTAAAGAACAGAATGAGAAGTGTGACAGAGAACAGGGAGCACTTTAGGAGGTGGAAATGGTGTGTGATACTGTAACTCCAGCTCTTGTTGGACACAGCTTTTCAAAATTTGTATTTCATGAGTCCTAGGAAAATTCTTCTCCCCCAAATGGCAGTAGTACAGATCTGGGGCTGAAAGAAAGGCCTTCATTCTTTTTTTTTTTTTTTAAATATGTAAAATGTTAACTCATTAAATCCTCCCTATGACATTATGAGGTAGGTGCTATTGTAACATTCACTGTGCTGATAAACTGAGACAGAAGAGAAGTTAGGTAACTTGCTCAAAGTCACAAGCAAGCGGTGCGGCTTCCACCCTAGCAATCTGGCCCTAACATGCGTGCATTTGCTTATTCTCCAGGGCTGCTCTTCTAGCTGGAGGATCTGGAGCTGGAGGTCAGAACCCACAGCTTTCTGGCCGAAGGACATTAAGCCAGACAACTCAAACGTGTTGTATTGCTCCTACTTTGGGTTTACCATGATCATGTAGGCAACACTGATTGATGATCAGTGCAACTAGGTCTGAAACAGGATATTCTTGTACTGAAGCTTAGTTTTATGCAGAATTACATCTTATCCTTCAGATTCTAGGCTTATTTCTGCACTGATAAGTTGGCATCTAGGTGGCCTCAGTTTCTGTGGGTTTTTACCCAGTTGAAATGAGAATATTCCTTGCTCCCCTAATGGACTTCCATTTAATTTTCTTAAAACAAAAACAATACTGTTTTTTAAAAGAAAGTGTTTTCATGCAGTTTAAGTGTTAAAAAATCAGTTTAAAATTTTCACAGCAGCAAGAGCAGGAAGAACTCAGGTTATATGGTCTTGACCACACTTGCCGGCATACAGCGTACTTTGTCCTGGGTGGGTGCTGAAGAAAAATGGAGAACAAAACCAACTCCATGACTGAAACACAAACTCAACTTTGCACATGCAGCAAATAGGTTGAGTTAAAAGAACAATGAAAGAGAGCTCAGACTCACTCTTGTTTTAGTGACTTTTTAGGTTTATTTTTTTCCAACTGTGATTTTATCCAGAGTGTTAGTATAAACTTATGTGGTTGGAACTGTTACCAAAGGGTAGGAGATCTAATTCCAGATCAACCAGTGAAAGTCGGGTAGTTTTAACCACCAACGTCTGCAACAGCTAAATAAGATCCATGTTGCTTCTGTTACACAGTGTTTCCTACTGTATTTTTGAAAATGTGCTCAATTGTCACATAGTAAAAGCAAATATTGAGTAGCTTCCGAGGGACAGTGGTACTTTTAAAAAAGTGATCCCAACTCCTATGTTCTTTAGAAACAATTCAAGTAAACATATTAAATAAGATTCCAAACCTTTCACCTCTTATTACTGTTCCATCTAAAATTTCATCCATTTGGAATGAATGAGGAGATGGACAATGTCCTTGGAAAGATTGTAAGTCTAGACGGGGGTAGCTTAGTTTCATATTTTTATATAAAAAAAGCTTTTTGCTCACAAAGCCAGATGGTAGATGGAATTGCTCCACTTAATGCTGGGAGCTGTTCATGACAGAGCATGAACTAGGTATGCTGACAGAGATGAATGCTTTGGAAAAGGTTTCCACTGAACACAGAAACTTGATTTGCAAAGGAGGAGAGACTTTGTCCATTCCCTAAGTGACCAATCTTTAAGAATGGCTTTAAGAATGATGTGAGTTGAAAATTAAATCTAAAACCATAAAATAAGTAATATCTTCCTGTATACTTACACATTTGAGGGTATGATTACTATCTGGTCATTTGGCAAGAACAGTTACAAGAAATCACATCTTAAATAAACTTCTCATACACAATTTGTTGCTAAAATGCATTTGCTTAGCAGCCAAGGATTAGATTTTTGCCAGTTTGTAACAAGGATTAGCTGAGATTTGTGTTGCAAAGAGAAGATTAAGGGAGCAGGCATATCATCTTCATGAACAATTCAGAATAATATTTTGTTTCAAAATTAACCAGTGTGGGATCAGCACTTCATATTATGTGTTTGTGTGCAGAAATTCATGCATATAGCATTTCTTTTTCCAGAAGAAATTAGGGGATTCAGGTAAAACCAATTATTTGTGAACACTTTGTTATATAAAAGAGGTCCCTGTGCTGAGCCACACACTGGGAGATGGTAAATCAGTAGTTCCTTCCCGGGTATGTTATGTTTGATTATACTTATATTCTATAATATTTTGCCCTTTTCATTTTGTGCTCATATTTTCAGTGGTTTATGAAGTAACAGTCTCTAGATTTCATTCCAAATGGAAAGTTGGCATGAAAACTCTCAATCCAATTATTCCTATAAGCATTTTGAAACAAATCATTTTGGCCCTTTTGAAAATTTTACAGGAGGTGATAAAAATAGGAAATTTCAGGTTTCAGATGTTTTATCGCATTCTTGTAGCATAATAACAGCTTCATTAAGAATAATTCCACAATACAATGTGAACTCTGTGAGTTGTTTAAAACACTTTTGCTGGCTTTCTTTTTAAAGCTTTGTATGCAAGAAAGTTGTGTTATTTTACAGTTTATGTTTCATTTTATTTTGCTAAGCTTTGGGGAGATATTGAATTACTACTCCCCAATGCGTGATTGTAGGGATTAAAGAGCCTGCCAAGTGGTACTACTCTTGAGACTGATGACTTAGGACACTTCCAAGCTAAAATCACACCTATTCTAAGATGTTGGAATCAGTTTCAGGGCTTATTTCAATCTCCGGAGCTAATCATCCTTCAACTTATGGGCTGTGTTAGAGGTGGACTTGGGGGAAGCTCTTCCCTAGGGCTTTTTGTTCAGTCACTGGAGGAACAAGATGAAGAAGCAAAAGTAACTCTCTCTCCCCTGAATTTGGGAAATTATTATTTCCCAGGCAACAAATTTTAGCAGGGGTAGAGGGAACCTTCAAAGCTATCTGGTACAGGTGTTCTTTCGGTCTCAAGTCTCCTTTCCAAACTCTGTCTTCCAAACAAAGCTCAAGTATCTCCAGCAAGGTGAAATTTCATCTTGGGAGGCAGAGCCTTCTGTCTGGGAACACCCCGGAGTTACAGAGCTCCTCCTGATGTGGAGCTGAGATCTGTCGTCCTGTGACTTCCACCCATTGTTCCTAGCAATGTACCTTGGACACAGAAAGAACAGGCCTCTTTTTATTTCATAACAGCAATTCAGCTCTCAGGGCAGGGCAGTGGGTAGAGCAGGGAGGATGGGGCTTTGTAGATGGACAGGGTCCTGTCCTCTCTGGTCCTCAGTCTCCAGTTCTGTAAGGTGCTGATTATAAAACCAGACTTCCAGGGTTGCTGGGGAGATTCCCGGAAATGTGTATGAGGCCCCTGCTGCAGCTCCTGGCACCAAGCAGTGACTCCATAGCAGATGATCACTACGATTCCTATGGAAGCTGCTTAGTGATTTTCCCTGGAGTCCTCTTTCTGTAGGAGAATTGGTCTCTATTTTTTCCATCTCTTTACATGTTTTGTAGGTTGGGGTCTCCACCACTTCCAGTTAGTCAAGTCTTGCCCAGAACTATCTGCAATCCTTTTTAGACCTGATAACTGCTAGGGAACAGAGTGGAAACCCTCCACAGGAGCTGGTCACAGAAGCAGAATTGATGTCCTCATTGGGTTCTCCATTCAGGGACCAAATGCTCAGCAAATGCCTAGAGAGCGAATGGCAGGCATTTCATAGAATAGAAAGAGTAAGACAGTTTGGAGCTGAAATTCACACTCTATTATTATACTGTGAAATCCTAGTGTGCTCCTTCTGTGTCAGCCTTTGTGTCAGATACCTACATATTTATTATCTTACTCACTCCTCACATCAACTCAGTGATCTGAAGATTGTCTCTATTTTCCCTCTGAGGAAACAGAAGTTCAGAGAATGTGAGAAACCCATGGAAGGCTGGCCAAGCGCTCCCAGTAGATTTGAGATGGTCTGATCAGTGAGCAAGATGATCTCAATCACCTGAAAACCAATGAAGAGAAAAATTGTGTTAATCACTGTATTAGTCAAGGTCCTCCAGAGAAACAGAACCAGCAGGAGATGTACACATTCTATATGGATATAAAAGGAGGTTTATTATGAGGAATTGGCTCGCATGATTCTGGAGGCTGAGTAGTCCCAGGACCTAGCATGTGCAAGCTGGAGAACCAGGAAAGCTGGGTCTGTAATTCAGTCCCAGTCTAAAGGCCTGAGAATCTGGGAAGCTGACAGTGTGGAGCAGGGAGGATGAGGCTTTGCAGGCAGATGGGGTCCCCTTCTCTCTGGTCCTTGGTCTCCACTTCTGTAAAGTGGTGAATATCAAACCTGACTTCCAAAGTTGCTGGGGAGACTCCAGAAAATGTGTATTAGGTACCTTGTGCAGTTCCTGGCATCTATCAGCGACTGAGTGACAGATGATCATGATGCTTCCTATGGAAGGTACCTAGAGCCAGAGAAGATGAAATGAGATGTCCCAACCCAAGCAGTCAGGGATGATGCAAAAAGGGGCAAACTGCTGCTTCCTCTGCCTTTGATTCTGCTCAGGCCCTCCAGGGATTGAATGATGCCCAACCACTTGGGGAGGGCATCTCCTTTACTGAGTTCACTGGTTCAAATGCCAATCTCACCTTGGAAACACCCTCACAGGCACACTCAGAAGGAAATTTAATCTTGGCACCCCATGGCCAGTCAAGGTGACCCAGAGAATTGACCATGATAGTTACTTTTAAGGCAATTCTGACATGAACTCAATCCCATCTTATGGTTTTGTTCCATGAACAAAACCCAGAGAGGTAAAGGTGGTTTGCAGGCGGTGGGAAATCAATGTCTCAGGAGCTCTTCACGCTGACTTGTGTAATCCTTCCCTGGAGAACTGAAGACTCCCAGCAGGGAGCTAACAGGGTTTCTTCTCTTCTTATCTCTGCTCTAGCCACTATCAGTGTGCCGGGTCCCTCTGAGAGACAAATGGGAAACTCAAAAGGTAAGCCTGTATTAAAACAGATCACAGTGATGCTAGATGGCCGTACTCATCTATGTCTCCAGCAGGCCACGCACACAGCCTGCCCAAAGCCTTTCCTTTTCCATGTTGCCCCCAAGTTTTGCTTTGTGTGTATCTCGCTGTTTACATCTAGTTCTCTTGAATATTTCCCCAAGATAGCAGGTAGCTCCCCGGTCTCACAGGAGTAGTTCATAAGACAAACAGAATTACCATTTCTTGGTTAATTATCATATCTGTGGACCCTTTAAGCATTACTGTAAATGAAGATTTTCAAATCATTTGAGAAACACTAAAATTTAAAAATACAACAGAATCTTAGTGCATGGCTAAACATTCGATAATATATGCAGGGTGAGTAGTTATAAAAGAGAAAACATGCGTATGGCCAATATTTTATATAAAATAGACTCAAAAGCAATAAGTCCTAATATTAGTTTACAAGGGATGGAGGCTGTCCAGCTCATAATAAAATTCCTCTTCTTTTCGTGTTGTTTCTTTTCCAGGTCATACGAAAACAAGTATAATAATATATTTTGCCTATAGGTGCCAAGACCTGCATTGTTTCCTTTCAGATACTTTTCTTTATTGTATTTGGGAACAAACCAGCTATAGCATGAGGAAGGGATGTCAGGTAGAGATAGAAGAGAAGAAAACTGGATGTGCCAACACTGTCATACACAGGGATTTTCAGCAGTTTCATGAAGCTACTGGAAGATCTTTTCTTTGCTTGTCTATAAACCCATGCCATCCAGTTCTCTCAGTCATAGTGAGCTATTCTTGGAAAAGCCCTTGCATGAATCAGTGTCCCAACAGGAAATGGTTGGCATCCCAGATGAAGATGATAAAGGGACTGTTTACAAAGTTTTGGGGAAACTCCAAGGAATAGTGTAATAGCCCAGTCCTGTTACCACCCCTGCACCCAAAGTGACAAGGGGAGGGGGTGGAGACTGGGGGAGGGGGTGGAGACTGGGACATGGGAAAATCATCTAGGGAAGGATACCTTTACAGGATCAGCAGCCTTCAGTTGGAGGAACACAGCCAGCTCCTGGTGACCCCACAGGGAGAGAGCGGGAGCACTAAGGATTCCAAACTCAGTCCTCCTGATCTTCATCAGTATTCGTCATTGGCCAAACAAATAACTGAAATTCAGAGGGCAAGAGAGCTTGTTATCTAAACAGGTCAGCATGGCAGACAGCGAGGCGAAGAGGGAGGGAAGGTGGATTTGGAAGAGCAAACGGGAGTGACCTAGTGCAGCCCTGATAAACCCGTGAGTATCAAGGCATATCATAGGGGCAGATGCTTCGTGCTGAGCTGATCAGCATCCCATGGAGTAGTATGAACTGTAGGCATTACCAAGATTGTGTTCTTGCAGAATCATACGCAGGGATTTCCTGGCCCCTCACCCCCCTTGAATCATGATTTAAATTGCTTTATGCTTAAAAATTACTGCTTATTCTTAGAGGGTGTGGGTATGAGAGAGTTCTTGTGTGAGCTTTGGATGGTGAATTGGAAAACTGGACCATGGCATGAAGAACTAGCAGCCTTTTCTTTTCTTTTCTTTTTTCTGTTTTGTTGTTTTTTGTTTTTGTTTTGTTTTGTTTTGTTTCGTTTTTTTCCTCCTGTGGGAGGGAAGACAGTGAAACTGGGCTCAGCACAGAGTTTCTGGAATTGGGCTGGCGGATTCCTACACTTGGTGTTATTTAGGACTGAATAAGCCAGACTTTGGTATTGCTCTGTGAATTATTGTCATTGTTTGGTTCAGCTTTTCTGAGTTAGACCCTAGAGGGTGGGAAATGGGACACACCCTGCAGGAAATAGCTATGGCTCTTCTTTAGGAGGTGGGCGTTGGCCTGAGAAAGGACCTCACTACTGGCCAGGAGGAAGTAAAGTTTGGATTCAGAAGTTCGGAGCTAATAAGATTCCCACTGATGGAGGCAGACTTGGTTTCTGACAGTGGGCACCCTGGGCAGGGGAAGCTGGGCAGGGCTGCTGAAGTCTGGTGGGAGCCCTGGATCTGTGAACTCTCACTTCTAGGAGGGACTGTGACCCCCACTTCTAGGAGGGGCTATCCTCTTTCTGCTAACCTTCAGCCTGCTGTGCATTCCTGTTAGAAGTCATAGCTACTGTCATTTGTGCTGGTGGAACTAGGAAAGCAGTGTTCCTCTCAAGATATTATGGGGTCCCAGGGAGATGCAGTGTCCAGGGAAGCAGAGGCAGCAGCACGGCTGCAGGAAGAAGTCAGGGTGGAACCCACACAGAGCGCATTCCCAGGTGAGCATGTAGGCCCAGGGGCGTGGGCCGTAATTCCTTATGTATTAAAATAAAGTAGATTCTGTTTCATAGTCACCAGCTACTGAAGTCAGCAGTATATACAAAATATACATTAGCAAAGCACAACTTCTTCTGTCTCAAATGTCTTGTTGCTCCTACCAATTACTTGCTCTGCTTAATAGATACTCTTCACAATGGTTAACTCAGTATAGTGTAGGTCATACATTAGTAGAAACATGCTCTTATAATGAGTGTGATCATGGTGGGTGCCAGGCAAGTACACTGCAAGCCCAGATATCTAGGAAGATATATAGGGTCGGGTGGCAATTGGCAAGGGAATATGGACCTCAGGCCAGTGTCCTCCTGGTGGTGTGGGCATGCGGGGGCATGGGTCTACCTGGAGGACACTGCCTGGGAAAGCACTGGCTTCTTGATCCTCAGAGTGGGGACCATTGGCTGGCCACCTGAAAAATGACTGTCAAGCTTGATGGCCTTCTACAAGTTGTTTAATCTCTCTATGGTTTCTACATCTGAAAACAGGCATAGCAATAGTTGTCACCTTGTAGGGTGGTTGTCAGCATGAAATAAATGGATACATATACAATGTTTAGAAAAGTGTCTGAAACTAAGTCTTCTCATTTACTCATTGATCATTCAAGAAATATTCATTGAGTGAGAGATATAAACTTTTTTGGGCTCTGAATAATGCAGGTAGAAATATTTGCCTTCATGGAGCTTATTGCTAGGTCATAGAGTCATAAAGACATTGCTAGTTTAATCCTTTCATTCACATCACACATTTCTCCTATGTTGAGAAGATGTGCAGGCTATGGGCTGGAAGCTGACCATGGGCTGGAAGCTGGCTTACTAGCTTTGCTGATGGGTCAGCATTTCTGATTTCTAGCTGAGATTGAAGGAAGAAAATGTGTCCCTATCAAAACTGTTCATTCTTTCTCAATTGCTAATGCTTCCTTGAGGATTTATGGATTCAGCACTAATAAACTGTGGATTGGAAGTTTAACTGAATGACTGACCTATTTCACCTCTGTACTGGAAAGAAAAGCCCAGATTACAGTGAAATTGAGTTCCGGAAGTTAAGCAAGAGGAACTTCCACTTTTGAACTCTGCAGTAGGAAGGGGTAGAAATTGAGAATTGGTTCAGACATGGAAGTTTATAGAGGATTCGAAAAACATTTTTATTTTTTTCAGGGGGAGGGGCTTTCCAGGAATGCCCCAAAGCCCCCAATTCAATTTAAACACACAAAGAAAATCTCCACAGCTCCATGCCACATGGTGGTATTTCACTCCAGCACAAGCTTTTTGGCATAGTGTCCAGGGCTAAATGTTTACAAATACTGCATTTTGTTTGTAGGGCTGGATCTCAGAGTTCAGATCTCATACTCTTTAGTTGCATTAACTGATTCCAGGAAAAGAAACTAGGGAAAAGACTTACCAAAAGCAAAGAAAGAAAACCAACAATATTTTCTCATCTTTAATCATGGAATTTGGCATGAGGAACCTCAGCTTTTTCATGTTTATCATGAAGTTTTACTTATTCATTTATTCCACAAAGGCTCTTTGAGAGTCGACTTTTTTTGCCAGGCATTGCACTCCACATCAGAGATAGCACCGTGGGCACAAAAGCAACAGCAGTACCAAAAAGGTGTGGTCCTGGCCCTTATGGAGCTGATGGTTTAGTGGGGGAGATGGACAGTAGTGACATTGATTGTATAATTAACACTGGAGTGTTTCCAAGAGACAAGTTTCCATAAGAACGAATACTAGGAGGAATTGCTTAATCAGAGAAGTTAGGGGGAGCTGAGCTTGGAAGGAGAGGGAAGGATGGGCCAGATGAAGAGGGGGAGATGGAGGCAGCGGGCTCCAGGAGGGAGCAATGTGTACAAAGGCTGCATGGTGCAAACACCACCCTGGAGAGATGCCGGAGTGAGGAGCGCAGAGGCACAGAGATAGGGGAGTGGGAGAGGGGAGGCTGGCGTGGTTTACATTAAGGATTTTGACCACTATCAACACCTAGAGCTACTGAAATGTTTAAGGGGAGGTGTGACGAGTATGGTTAGGTTTGTGGGGTTGTGTGGGACCACTTGTGCATGATCGGGGAGGAAATCTGTAGATTGTAGGTCTACCAACTATGAGAGGAAGGAGGGGAGGAAGAAGCGGGGTAGGGCAGGGGAGCTGCAGACCGTGACACAGATGTGACAAATTGTCAGACCACCCAGTGGGAGCTGTCTTAGTCAGCTTGGGCTGCTATAATGAAATGCCACAAGCTGGGGGTTGCAACAACAGAAATTTACTTTCTCACAGATCTGGAGGCTGAAAGTCTGAGATCAGGTGCCAGCAGGGTGGGGTTCTTGGTGAGGGCCCTTTTTCTGGTTGTACTCTCACATGGCCTTTCCTTGGGGTCTGCAGGAAAAAGAGAGAGAGAGAGAGAAAATCTCAAGTTTCTTCCTCTTCTTATAAAGGTGTTAATTCTACTGTGGGGGGCCTTACCCTCAGGACTTCATCTAAACCCAAACATTCAGTCCACAGCAGGAGCTCCAGAACAAAGATTTCTCCCTGGAGTCCTGCGTGGAGCAGAAGTGACCAGGCCCAGGTTCCCCGTTATTCTTCCTCATAGGCTGGGAGCTACGAGAGTATTTGACCTTGGGCACAGCTGGGGTGGCCCCGATGGTGCTGCTGTCTGCTGATGGTCTCCACAGCTTCCCCAGCGAGGCCTTCCTGGAAGGAGTGCTCTGTGGTCACGACTCAGGACAAAGAGGAACCAGCTGAACAGAGCCTTTCATGTGACAACAAAAAACGACCTGGCTCAAACATCACGACAGGCATCTGTGGAGCCTGGGAAATGACCTTTCTCATGGGGAGAACACAGAACACACAAAGCTTTCTCTTAAAAGTCTACAAAATTATAATCTGATAACAACAGAACGTTTTGGTATTTTGAGTAATAGGCGTCACATTGGAATTGATATTTGCCAAATTTGGCATGATAATTGAATGCTTTTTGCTTATTTATATTTCATATTTTAGTTGTTTTCTAATAACCAAAAACATTTGTGTATTTTTAATAATAGTAGAGGTAAATGAAATTTTACATGTCAGTAAAAAAACTGAAAGATGATGCTTGTAATTTCAAGTCGATTAAAGAAAATTATTAATAAAACAATAAAATACAAATTATACATTTTATATTGTGATACTTAAAGTAGATGACCTGGTTTATCCCTGAAGAGAAAGCATGGATGCATAAACCAGACCATATTGTAAATATTTCAAATTCATTGGTAAATATTGTTTTAAGAAGGTGATTAGCAAATATTGTTTCAAGAAGGTGATTAAGAAGGTGATGCAAAATTTGGATGCAAAACTTTCTGTTTTGTATTTTTCGTGACTATTTGTGAGCACTTGGTGCTTAAGACACACTCAAAGAGGCACTGACAATTTATCATATTCTAAAGCAATGAAACAGGTTGAAAATATCTAATCAGTTTCCTGGCTAATCAAGTAAATGTTACAGAAATGGGTCAATAAGATGGTTAGAAAACCCAGCAACTCCCTAGTATAGACCTCCTCCTTGAGCTCCAAATCAGATAGCTTTATCCATCTCTCTGAAAAGCATCTCCAATTTGAAACCTGTTTCTATTTCACCTGCTTCACCTGACAGGACCTACCTCCCCATCACCCACAGATCCACTGGCCCGGGTGTGTGTACCTAGTCCACCCAATCGCCAAAGCCAGGAACCTGGGGGCAGCCCAGGCTCCTTCCCCCTTCTCATAATATTCAGCTGGTCCCCAGATTCTGCCTTTTGACATTGCTCTGACCCCACCTCGCCTCTGCATGCCCTCCGACACTGCTTTAGCTCGGGACCCTGTCTCCCAGCTTCCTGGAGCAGGTGCCTCTCCCCTGGTCTCCCCACCTCCAGAGTTACCACTGTCTATGGCAGCGGCTTTCAAGGCCATTCCTGGACCAGCAGTAGCAGCTAGAAATGAGTTAGGAGTGCAAATCCTCAAGCCCCATCCCAGACCTTCAGAATTGGAAGCTCTGGGGGTGGGCCTGGCAATGGTGTTTGAGGGAGCTCTCGGGAGGCACTGATAGAGTCAAGGCCATTAGAGTGGCCTCTAGTTCAATACGACTGATATCCTTTTAAAAAGAAGAAATTTGGACACAGTCGTACAAAGAAGGAAGAAAATGTGAGGAGACACAGGGAGAAAATGGCTGTCTACAAGCTAAGGAGAGAGGCCTGGAACAGACATTTCCTTCACAGCCAACAGAAGGAACCAGCTTTGCCGACACCTTGATCTTGGATTTCCAGCTTCCAGACTGTGAGACCATCAGTGTCTGTTATTGGAGCCACCCAGCTCACGACACTTTGTTACAGTAGCCCTAGGGAACTAACACAGTAGTGAAAAGCAAGAATTCTCCAATGATGGATCCCTCAGCTTTGGCATTAACTAGCATTGTGACCATGAGCAAGTTACTTTATTTTTCTGTGCTTTGGTTTTGTCATCTGTAAGATGGGGCTGTATGTACCTCATAAACTTGCTAAAAAGATTAAATGAGTTGACTGTGTGGAGCACCTAGTTAGTGGTCGGTACAGAGGAGAACTAAATGTTGGCGAATGCTGCATAAAATCTTCAAGTGCATCTGGCCTGCCTCTCCTCCCCGCCAGGACCGCATGTCACCATGGAAGATGCATTTACAGACATGATGGGGAGCTTTTGTTCATGGTGGCTGGTATGGTTTGGCTCTGTGTCTCCACCTAAATCTCACCTTGAATTGTAATAATTCCCATGTGTGAAGGGGCTGGACCAGGCGGAGGTGATTGGATCATGGGGGTGATTTCCCCCATGCTGTTCTCGTGACAATGGGTGAGTCTCGTGAGATCTGATGGCTTTATAAGCATCTGGCATTTCCCCTGCTTGCACTCATTCTCTCTCCTGCCGCCGTGTGAAGAGGCGCCTTCCACCATAATGGTAAGTTTCCTGAGGCCTCTCCAGTCATGCAGAACTGAGAGACAATCAAACCTCTTTTCTTTATAAATTACCCAGTCTGTGGTATTTCTTCATAGCAGCGTGAGAATGGACTAATGCAGTGGTGATGCCATGGTAGAATGGGTGACACTTGATACAAGACGGACAGGTCAGACAGTAGGGGATCATTTCCTAGTTCCCTGGATGAGGGCTCATTCAAGTTGGGAAGGAAAAGAACCGGAGGACAGAATAAGTGATTACAAATTTACCACTGACTAGACACGCTACTTTCCTAGTGGGGCCGTAACAAATCACCACACACCAGGTGGCTAAAACAGCATAAATTTCTGCTCTCACAGTTCTGGAGACCAGAAGTTAGAGATCAAAGTGTCGGCAGGGCTTCTCTCCCTTTGAAAGCCCCAGGAGACAATCTGTTCCCTGTCTCCCACCCCCAGCTTCCGGTGGCTCCAGGAGCTCCTTGGTTGTGGCTGCATCATTCCAATCTCTGCCTCCATCTTCACAAGGCCTCCTCCCTGTGGTCTCGTCTTCTCTTCTGTTTCTTCTAAGGACACTTGCCGTTGGATTTAGTGCTCACCAGAGCATTCCAGGTTGATCTCATCTCAAGATCTTTAACTTAATTACATCTGCAAGACCCTTTTTCCAAATAAGGTCACACTCATAAGCTTCAGGGGTTAGGAAGTTGACCTATTGTTTGTGGGGGGGCCACCCTTCAACCTACTACAGCAACTATTTTTCACAAAACATCTAATTTAGTCTTTATAACAGTTCTGCAATATCTCAATTTCATGGATAAGGATGCTTCCAAAAAGAGGGTGACAATGGTGCCTCAGGTTAATGGTAGAGCTAGGGTTTAAATATTGATATTCATGACCTACAGTCCCATGCCTGTCCTCTACTTATGCTTTGAGTTAAGCAAACTGCTCAAAATCTTTGAGAGGGCAGCTTTTGCATCAGGCTGTGGACACTCCAACACAAGGGCTACACATGCGAGTGGAGAAAAGAATTGAGCTCGTGCATTTTCAGAAGACACGAGCTGTACAAGAAATATAATTTTCTTTGAAACACTGACAGTTTTATGCTCTTGCATCATGTTTGTCCTTATAATGAGGACATTCGCTTCTAATATTTAACTTACAGCTGGTAGGAAAAAATCTTTGAACTCTTCTGAAGGTTTGCGCCAAATATTTTAAGATTCAAAAGCAGGCAAATAATTGTCATTTTCCTCAGCACATTTCCTCCTCTTGCAATATTGCCTGGTTTATTCACACTTGAACAAAACTGTATAAACGAAACAAAGTTTTGTGTTTTTTACCGGGAAGCTCTCATTATCCATCCTTCATAATAAAAACCAAAACCAAAACCAATGTACATGATCATCTGCTTGACCTCTTTGATTTTTCATCTCACGTACAGATACGTTCTAATCAGGATGTCAAAATTCCACTCTTCTTGCTTGGCTGGGGAATTCTGAAAAACAAAAAGAAAACACTGGACTTTTCAGTTGAGAGTTAGGAATATATATATATATTAGCTGTGTGACTTGGGTAAATAAGTTCAACTCCTTATGTCTCTGTTTTCTCATCTGTAAAATGAAGTTCAGTAATATTTATCTTACGGGCTTCTCATGCGAATGAAATAAAATACCACATTGACATCAGCTAGAATAATGCTTGGAATAGAATACAGTTAATCAATGCATACTTCCTCCTTCCCATTCTTCCTTCTTTTCTTTATTTGGCTAGAATTTCTCTTGTTTTGACTCTTTACTGAGTTTCCCATTGTTGGCAAAAAAAAAAACTTTCTCCAAAGCTGTTTTGAATTCTAGAACAATCCTTGTTATTTGGCCTTGGTTTCTATATTTTTTAGAAAAGTCAGCCCTTTTCTTTTGACTCTGCCTTCTAAATTTTCCGTCCTGGCATCTTTATAGTTTTACTAACTCTAAAATGTGTTTCTGGGATAAGTTTGTATGTAAACACCAGGCAATTTAAATCACTGAGTACTATTTCATCAGAGGAAGGGGCAGGGGCAAAGGAGGTTAGAAGAAACAGTGGATGTCTCCTATGGTCTCTCTTTTTTTGAGTCAAACTCTTCGCTTTCTGGTTTAAAAATGCTCTTACAAATTATATGAGCCTGGGGTTGGCCCAATTTTACCCTTTTGGAGGATGTTTAGCTTGCCTTTCTGCCGCTTTAGATAGGAAGAGCTGGGAAAGAAAGCAGCTTTTTTCCTCTCTAGGAGAGACAACTTTGTATTCTTCCTAGGAGGTGAGGTGTGGAGCAGGCCACAGTGTGGTGTTCTGAGCTGGTAGGAGGGGGTGCAGGGAGAATGTTAAGCACTGGCCCTTTGGGGAGGCAAGGTGACTTCCAGATTTGAGTTGCCTGAAGGTAGGGAAGCCTGTCCATTCTTACAGATTCTCTATCATTTCTGTCCTTGATCTAAACCAGACACTCGGAGAGTTGTACATTTGCTGCAGAATTGCTATGGACCCAATAGTAGTATCCCAGGGCTGTTGCAACAAACTCCCACAAAACAGGCACCTTAAAAGGCTAGAAATGTATTCTCAATTTATCATATTCTAAATCAACAATACAGGTGCCAAAGTCAAGGCACCACCAAGGCCGTGTCCTGTCTTCTGGTGTTGCCAGCAACCCTCAGAGTTCCTGCCTGGCAGCTGCCCCACTCCAGCCTCTGCTCCGTCATCCCGTGGCATCTGTGTCTCACCATGGCGTTCTCCTCTCCATGTGCTCCTGTCTCTGTAGCTCTTCTCCGTGTCTTATAACGACACAATCATATAGGATTAAGAGCCCAGTCTATTTCAGTGTGATCCCATTTTAACTTCCATCTTATTTACATCTGCAAAGACCCTATTTTTTTAAAAAGGTCATGTTCCCATGGACCAGGGGTGAGGACTTCAACGTATCTTTTAGGGGGACACAATCCAACCCGTAACAGACACGTGAAGAACTGAGTTTCCCAGCCCTGGGAGTGAGCAGCATGGAAGGTCACATGCATGGTGAGGCAACGTGAACAGTGCAACACGTTGGAGCTGGAAGATCTGGGTTTGAAGGCCACACAGCAGCTCAGTAGCGATGAGATTTGGCCTCAGGTTCCTTGTCTAGAAAAGGGAGTGACGGGTCTCAGACCCATATATAAGATATTCGTTATGTGGCTCACATCACATTCAAATCTTTATAATATGGCTCCACACCGACCTTATCCTGTCATCTTTGATTTTATTCCTCTATGTATGATCCGTGCATAAAGGGCTTCTTGGCTTTCTCCAAATCTGTCACACGGCTGCCATCTCCACTGCTGAGCTAATGCAGTTCCTTAAGCTATTCATGCCCTGCACGCCATGCTTTTCTCCGCAAATATTTCCTCTCATCATCCCCAGGTACTTGTCCCAGTCTCACATAAATGCTTCTTCAGCAGCAATTTCACAGTGGGCCTAACTATGCACATTTTCATGCAGCCCAGTATCAAAGTCACGTATCTGTTTCCTTCGTAGGACTGTCAGTTCTTTGAGGGAGGAAATGATGTCCTTCCACCCCCACCCCTTAGCTGTTTAATGAAGTCCTGCAGGATTAAAATCTGACCAAATGGAATTGTGTACATAAAAATGTATCCTACGTGGAAAAGCAGAGGACAGGATTCTGATTACTATCCCTAGACAATATAAATTGAGGGAGCACTAAAAGGACTGCCCAGTGAAAATTACCAGTTTCTAGCCTGCCACTGGGTTCCCCAGGTCTGCTACTGGTTTACTGTGAACAACCCTCCTGGAGACTTTTTTTTTTTTTTTTTTTTTTTTTTTTTTTGAGACAGAGTCTTGCTCTGTTGCCCACGCTGGAGTGCAATGTCGCGATCTCAGCTCACTGCAATCTCCGCCTCAGTAATTCTTCTGCCTCAGCCTCCCAAGTAGCTGGGATTACAGGCACACGCTAACATACCTGGCTAATTTTTGTATTTTTAGTAGAGATGGGGTTTCACCATGTTGGGCAGGCTGGTCTTGAACTCCTGACCTCAGGTGACCCACCCACCTCATTCTCCCAAAGTGCTAGGATTGCAGATGTAACCCACCACACCCAGCCTGACTTATCTTTTTTAAGGGATTGTTCCCGTATTCCCTGGAAAGGAAAGCACTTGGCATTCATTGTCTCCCAGCTGGGAAAAGGTCTCCAAAAGAAGGGCAATAAAGAGAGTAAAGTTCGAAGGGAGGGACAAATCAGACAGCATCCCCAATAAAGCGGGTCTCAGGAGCCCTGTGTGGCATGCTGACTGGACAGGCATCGCTCAATTTGGTAGTGCCCTATCTGCCTGTGGTGGTTGGTGGATATCACTCATATGTGTGCTCTGTTAAAAGACTGTGGCCCATTGCACAAAGAGAAAAGGACTGGGCTCTGTACACCTAATTCTCTTCTCATCTTCAGTCCTTTCTTGGGGATCCCTGTGGAGCTGCTTTGTGACTTAAACAATTTTTGGTCTTGATGATGTGATTGCTAATCAAGAACATAGATGTATGCTGAAAACTTAGCATGTAGTCCAAGCCTGCCTGGCAACACATTACAGGGCTGGAGTATCACAGGCAGATCTCTGCATCCATGTCCCTTCCAACCTCACACACTGGCCACCTTCTCTGAAGCTCCATCGGGCAGTCAGAAACTGAAAGACCAAGAGCAGGGTTTCTTTCACTCCAAGTAGGATGAGAAAACCTCATTTTTCCTCCCCTCAGCATAACTCAGGCATTTACAATGACTTACCGATGGGAATACAGAACAGAATTTGTCTTTACATATAAATAAAATTTGCTTAACTGTAATTCCCTGTGGCCAAGAGATATTGTGATGGTCCTCTTCCATTCTCTTTTTTCTTGGTCTTGATATTTTATTTCCCATGTCCGTTTACTGAGCAGCAAACCAAATTCACCATGCTATCCAATTTTCTCCATCTTTCTCCCTTTCCCAAATCCCTTAATAAAAGGCTTGCAATTTTAACTTTTCAGTGTATGCAGCACACCTAGGTTGTTTGAAAATTAGAATTTTGTGTGAAAGCATTTATAGTCACTTTCTTTTTGAATTATTTCATCCTTCCTAGCTGAAAATATTCCATTTCTTTAAATGTACAAACTAAAAATGGATATATTCTCTGATTTGAATGCTTTGCTTACTCAGAAATCAGCAGTATATAGATGCTATTACTATTGATGTAGGCATATTTTTTCCCCTTATTTTTTATTCCTTTAACACATGGTCATGGCCTTTGCTATATCATGGCAGAGTTAATTAAGTTTTAGGCTTTTAGCCTAAATCACATTGTCTGCTTATTAGGTGTTACTGAAATTGTCTTTTTTGTTGCTGTATGCCTCAATAACAATCTAAACTGCATAAAAACAACAACCAAATTTAATACCACAAATAACAACCAGATTTTACAATTACATTTTGACTTAAAACAAAAGCTATATGTGAATTTTATGTTTTCTCTAGTGTCTTAACCTCTTTCTGACATGATTATTGTGGGTATTTAACAAGGCAAAAGAAAAATATATCTGAAAATAGTAGATAACAAGGTTAATTGCTCAATTTAGAGTGTGGCAAGAGACAGCAAATCCCATCCTTTTGAGATCCACGTGGGGGCCATGGGCAGCAGTGCAGGAGAGGTGGTGACGGCCTTTCCACTTGTTCTCCTGCCACACTATTTGATGTTGCTTTGGAACCAGCATCATTTATAATTCTTGTTTCTCTCTCTGAAGCTCCATCCACCAACTGACAGGCTGTGGCAGGCACTGTATATTGTCTCATTCAACAACTGCTCCGGCTTTGCCTTCTACACCCCAGGCAGGAAAACTAGACAATGCACCTTAACCCCATGCCACAGGGGCGTCCCTGTTCTCTGAGTGCCCCCAAGCAGTTCCTTCCCGTGAGACCTGGAGGTGGATGTGCTCAGGGAGGTGGGGTCTTCTGGATACCACATGGCAGTGATCATCCTGGATTATATAAGGTGGCCCAGCCTCATCATGTGAGTCTTTAGCAATGGAGAACCTTTTCTGGCTGGGCTAGAGAAATGAGACAGAAGGAGGAGGAGTAGAGATTTGAAGCATGATGGGACCCATCTTTGGAAATGGTGGGGAGGCCAGGAGCTAGGAAATGCAGGCGGCCTTTAGTAGCTGGAAATGGCGAGGAGAAACAGATTCCACTGGAGCCTCCAGCAAGGCATGCAGCCCTGCCGACACCTGGATTTTAACCCAGTGAGACTCGTGTTAGACTTCCAGTGTGGGTTATCTGAGCCACTAAGTGTGTGGTGTTTTGCTCTGGCTGGTCCCCCTGGGTCGGAGTTTCTAGCAGTGTGCTTTTGGAGTCATTAGTAGTGAGTGTGCGACTGGGATGGTAGAGTATTTCCATTGGGACAGTTCAGTGGTAGGTTGAACTTTTCTACTGGACAGGTTACATAATTTGCGAGGCCCAGTGTGAAATGAAAATGTGGGACCCTTGTTCAAAATGTAAGAGAAAAAGTGCAGTTCAAGATATTAAGACAGGCTCACACCTGTAATCCCAGCAGTTTGGGAGGCCGAGGCGGGTGGATCACCTGAGGTCAGGAGTTTGAGACCAGTCTGGCCAACATGGCGAAACCCCGTCTCTACTAAAAATACAAAAATTAGCCAGGCATGGTGGCGGGTGCCTCTAATCCTTCTAGTCAGGAGGCTGAGGCAGGAGAATCACTTGAACCCGAGAGACGGAGGTTGCAGTGAGCCGAGATCATGCCACTGCACTCCAGCCTGGGCAACAAGAGAGAAACTCCATCTCAAAACAAACAAACAAAAAGATATTAAGACATAAGCTTTTTCCTTTGGTTTCTCAACTTGTGACATATTTTATTTGCTAATTAAGAGCCTTCTAAATAAAGACATTTCAGAAAATTTTAAAAATTTTTAAAAATTAAAAAAATTAATCTTTAAAAAACGTATTTTATTTTATTTTTTTAGAGATGGGGTCTTACTCTGTCACCCAGGCTGGAATGCAGTGGCAGCGTCCTAGCTCACTGAAGCCTCAAACTCCTGGGCTCAAGTGATCTTCTGCTGCAGCCTCCTGTGTAGCTGGGACTACAGGCTCTCATCACAAAGCCTGGCTAATTCTTTAATCTTTTTAAGAGATGGGAGGTCTCCCTTTGTTGTTTAGTCTGAAAGAAAAATTAAAATATTAAAATATTGTATTCCCAGCAACTCAAGAAGCCAGGATGGGAGGATTTTTGAGCCAGGAGGTTGAGTCCGGCCTGGACAACATAGTGAAACACCATCTCAAAAAAAAAAAAATTTGTATGAATTTTGTTGTTATCCTTATATTGTATATTGGTAGCTTTAAATGTAAATATAAAAACATTTAATATGTATGCAGAATCACCAAAATGACACAACTTGTGTTTTCTAGCTTATAAATGCATATGTATTTTGTTCTTACCACAACCACGGAAATGCTGAACAAAACTAACCCAGCTGTTTCTGTGTCGCTTTTTGACATAGGCACTTTCTTTAGCTGCAGATCAGTTAGGGCATTCTGAAAGGAAATGGGTTGCCCTCTCTGTCTCTTTCTTTCTCTGTCACCATTTTTCAGTATGCATGGCTGACTTATACAGGGAAGCCACACAGGCAAGAAAAGGTGTGATCGAGTTCCTTAGTTGTTCACACCTTCATTCTGTAAAGGAAACAAGTTCTAGTTGGAATGGGAAGCTCATTCAACAACCAGGCGTTATCCGCCCACCAGGATCTCATGCTCCTAAGGCACCAGCTCACTCCAGGAGACTGAGATGGCTGAAAATGAAGAACAGGTGTATCTTGCAAATCTCCCCACACATAAACATTCTACGTGGACTTCACCTACAAAACGCAAGCTCAAAAATAAAGTCGTTCAAATTTCAAGATGGTGACAGCAGGGTATTAACCCAACCTGTGGGGTCTTGTGAGCATGGGACCTGGTGTGACTGCACAGTCACATGGCCCAGCTACTAGATATTTGTCTACTGGCTTATGTGTGTTGTGTAGCATATCAGCCTGGTTCTTTGCCCTCTTGGAGATTTTGAGAGTTACTTAATGTCTGTTAATAAATTTCTTTATGTTTCCAATAGCAAGAGGGGATTCTGTTGTTTGTCCCAAATCAAGACTAGGTTAACTAATGGGTTGAATTGTGTCACCTTCAAAAAAGATGTTAAAGTCCTTAGTATTTCAGAATGCAACCTTATTTGAAATAGGTCATGAGTCTAGAGTTAGGTCCTAATCCTATACAACTGATGTCCTTATAAAAAGGGAAACTTGGACCCAGAGACATACTCAGAGGAAGAACGCTGTGTGAAGGTGGAGGCAGAGGTCAAGGGGATTCATCTATGAGCCACAGACTGCCACAGACCGCCAGCCAACCCTCACCAGAGCCAGGAGAGAGGCACAGGGCAGAGTCTGCCTCATACCCCTCAGAAGGAGTCAACAGTGCTGATACCTTGATTTCTGACCTTTACCTTCAGAACTGTGAGACAATAAATTTCTGTTGTGTAAGCCACCCAGCTTGTGGTTCTTTGTTATGGCAGTCCTAGCAAGTGAATACACTTGATATTCTGATACGTTTTAGAAGTGGATTCTGTCAAAACTTGCAGGAGAGTTGAGATGCCCACAACTCATCAGTACCACGTATCTGAATAGGACACAGTAGACGCTAAATAAATATGCCAGATTGTGAGTAAGTGAATGGATGCTGTTGAAAGTCTGGGGAGTTTTATCAGGAAAAGCTGTGATAATGACACAGTGCTATGCAGTATACAAAGCAGTCCTTTTAATAAATAGTAAACATGTTGGCAAAAAATTGAAATAAACATTTCAAATGAATAGTTGATAGATTTATAATATAAAGAAATTAGGCAAATCATCAAGAAAAGATATCAAGAGCCTAATACTTAAATGATCAGAAGGCATGAACAATTTTTAAAAGAAGAAATGTAAGAGATAATAAACATGAAAATGTTCAGTTTAATCAGGTATAAAACAATGGAAGTTTCACTAGCTATACACTTTGAGTTTTATTTTTTGGCCTTTTGTACAACTATGTGCAAAATTCCCCTGCCAAATTTTGCACATACATATTTATTTAAGAAGATTGTATTTTTCCATCAAATTTATCCAATAGCATATTTTACCACGTATAATTGTAACTGTCAACAGTTTAGCTTATTGCTGACTTTTTATACTTATAATTTTAATTATGAACAAGATAATAGATTTTTTATTTTTCAAAAATTATCTTTATTTAAATATGCATAAAAAAGAAAAAACTTGCGATTGCACCATTAAGATCACTCTTGTTGACATTTAAAAAATGTAATATATACACGTAGATGAAAAGCTCAAGTAGAACAGGAAGAAGTAAATCAAATGTAAAATTCTTACCTTCCCACTCTCTTCTGTTCCTGTCCAAAGATGACCACTTTCAGTTTCTTTCATATTATCCAAAAATGTTTTAGCAAATATTTTATTTTTCTTAATTCATGTTTTTTTAAAAGAGTTGTGAACAAGGGTAAGAGAGAGGACAATTCAACTTTGTCCCATGTCATTAGACAAAGGGGGATGAAGAGACACATGTAGATAAGAGAGAATCATACAGACAGACACTTAAGAACCCCCTGGATAGAGTTTTATAATGCTTCCCAATGGGGTCTAAATGTTCTCAGGTTCAAACTGGCAGGTCTGGGCATTGTCCTTCACAATTGGGAAATACGGTATTTTATCAAACCTGATACGTCATTCAGATTTTAAAATGTGGAACAAAAAGCCCCTTAAAATTCGAGATCCTTTGATTCTGAAGTTAGTCTTCTAGGATGCTATTCTAGGGAAATATTTAGAAGTGCAGGAAGAAATTTATGAATAAGGATATTTATGGCAGTGTTAATTATAAGTAGGACATAACCCAAATGTCCACCTTGAATAATTAACATCAGGTATAACCACATGAAGAAATATGTAACCATTGTGCAAAGAGAGTTTAATGACCTACCTAATAATATGATTTTTAAGCACAACAGAAGTGTGATATAAAATTATATATAAAGTATAATCTTAAGCAGGTAGGAAATCTTAAGCACATAAAGAACTAGAATAAATTATGCCCATATGTTAAGCATAGTTATTTCTGAGAGGCAGATTGATGTGTTTTCCAAATTTTCTGGTGTAGAAAATGGAACAATATTGTTAAATAAAATTTATAGGAGGCCTTTGATTTGGACTGAGCTCCTGCACTAGGCCCCAACAAACCAAACCAAAATGGAGTCACTCAAGCTAAAGTAAAAGGCCACCAAGCTGAAACCAAGTTGTTTATCTCACCTTCTGAGAAATCAGGGGAGAGAGAGAGAAGCCAAATCCCCGAACAGGCCAGTTTTAGCCAGCATGTTGACCTCTCAAGGAAGGAAAGTTTAAAATGACTAATCTATTTTCCTTTCTTGTTTCTTTCTTCAGCTTTTTTTCTGCCTGTAAATACTCATGGCCCTTGCTGCAGAGCGGAGTTCTCAGAACCCCCTCTGGATCTGAGGGTCGCCTGATTTTCAAATTGTTCTTTGCTCAGATATACTCTGTTGAATCAATTTTGTCGAAAACTTTTCTTTTATCAATATTCAATATTAATATGTAATTAAAATCAATATTTAACTCTAAAATGATTGGTATCGCAGCAGTTCTCTAGGAAGCCAAGTCAGCTACCAATAATCACAGCAGTAAAAACCTGAAGATGAGGGCTGACGAAGGCTTTTCTGAAACTTGTTGCCGATGCTCGGCTGGGCTTGAAGAGGTGAAGACAGTTGCTGAGCGTAAAGCAGTTAAATTACACCATAAAAATTCAGGTCAGATGCTAATATATCAAGCTGTTTTTCTGAAATACTGAATCCTTAATTCAAAATTTAAGCAGTAATAAAAATGGGCATGAATTGCCTACCTCACCCACATCTCTTCAGAATTCAATCACTATCAGCTGTCCCTGGGGATGAAGAATGAAATAAAAAAGCACATTTCCTTGAGTTTTAAGAGATTCAATAGACACTGAAGAGAACATCACTTACTTGTGCATGCATAGACTACGAACAAGCAGGAGATTAGAGAGATCAAAAGCTTCAAACTTTGATGAGGAAGAAAGCTTTCTGTTTAGCCGGGGGTAAAAAGCTCTATCCGGCAAGACTACCTTTAAAAGGGGCTTTAGAAGTATAGAGCAAGCACAAATCAAAAGTTTACCACAGATATACAAACAATTATAAACATCGCTTCCCGCGTCCCCAACTTACACTTTCTGGGTAAATAAATGATAGGAGCCGCCATCTTGAATGGTCTTCATTTTCCTCGGTAAAAAGGTACATGAGGAACACCGGACTCTAGTAGTTCTCTGGTCGTCAACTCATTTCCTCAGAAGAGCAGAAAAGGGAGAAGGAGGAGCTGAGCAGCTGAAGAAATTTTACCAAACAGACTTGTTTTTCTTAGTTAAGTTCTGATTTCTGGGAAGGATTTGTATTTCTGCTAAGGTCTATGTTCAGAAATCAGCCCCTTTGTAAACGGGCTGATTGTGCTGCAGAATGATATACAGGACTCCCCCAAGGGCCGTGCAGGGAAAAGTTGATCGAGGGTTTGAGAAGAAGAGAGTTCATTAAAAAAAATAAAACTTTTTATTGTTTTGAAATAGTACATTCAAATTTTCCAATTTTTATAACTCACTCAAGGTCTAAATACAAATTTAATGGTGTTAAAGAGTTATGATATGTCACTATTTTAAAATTCACTTTATTAAACTGGTATTAGAATAATTTAGCTTGGTTTTTATAAAGAACTCTAGACTCGTGGGCATGTTCATGACTGCAGGAGTTTGGGACCCTCTCAGAGTGACAGTCTAGTTACTAAACCCTTATGATGTGCTTGGGTCTCCATGCAATGGACTAAAGAGTGGGAGGATGTCTTTGCAGTTACAGAGCTCCTCAGATACACTCAGGTTGACAATATTTACTTCTGAGTGTTGTGTATTTATCACAATAACAATGAAACTCCGATTTTATTATTATATTTTGTAACCAAAACTATACTCATTCTACAATGTGCCCCCCCTTGCTTTCCTGTCCTGTTTAGTTTTTGTGACACCCCTGCTTGATCATTTTTATCAGCCGCATGTTTTGAATGGGGAGACTGACTCCCAGCAAGGTTAACTACCTTGCTCTAAGTCATCTAGACAGAAAGGGAGAAGGCCCACAAAGCCACGTTGCTTCCCCCATGCCCATGAAGCTGGCTCGAAGGACTCACAATAAGAGAGGTGGGGCAGGAGAGTGCCTTCGTGTTGCTTTAGAACATAAGATTACGTGCTTCAAGAGCAGAGGGCAGATCAGTTTAAAGGGTCCTATTTCATTTTATCAGATTCGACAGGAATAGAAGAATATTGGAGTAGCCTCAGGCCAGCAATGTGCTGAGATCAGGAAGTGCTTGCTTACCTGAAGTCGTATACTTAGTTACAGGTGGGACAGGTGTGCACGACCTATTTTGATGCTTGTATGGATGCGGGTAGAACAGACGTCTTACATTCTGGAAAACGCAATGATGGAATGGAGAATTGAAGGTTTCCACTGTATTTTGAACCCTAACTCATTTCTTACTAGTCATCTCTGACTTCCCCTTTTCCTTTTTCCACTCCTCTGATAGCTAAAAATTCCACATGTATTGTTCATTATTACCAAGCCTCCCTCTCTCCCTCCCTCCTTCCTTTCTCTCTCTCTCTTCCATTCACTCACCATTCCAAGTTTGGCTGTCATCACCTCATTCCTGATCACTTTAATACCTCCTAACTGATGTTTCTTTTTTGGACTCTTTTCCACCTGAATTCAGCCCCAACCCATAACACAATCTAATTAATTTTCCTGAAAAACTTTGATCATGTAACCACTCTGACCTCAAAATGTTAATAAGTCCTCTGGCCTGTTGGAGAAAATAAAACTTTTTTAAAGCATTGCATTCAAAGTGATACTGACCTTTGCTGGTAGTTTACTTGGTTACTGGACAAACTATTTGCTAGAAATGCCATGACGTTTTTGCCACCAAATTTTTATTCATACTCTTTCATGCAGCAAACATGTCTCTTTTCCTCTCCATCATACCAATCAGACCAAAATTTCAAAGTCAAACTAAAATTAACCTTCCCCATCAAGATTTCCCTTAATGCTTAGGAGCTTAATGATCCAGCTTGGAAAGACATGTTTACTTGGTCACCAGCCACAGCCAAAGCTGATGGTAACCTTGTCCTGGCCTCAGCAGGAGATGCAGAGAGGCCAAGGATGCTAGCATAGTAAGAATGTACTGGTAGGAAGGAATGGAGGGAGAAGACACAGGGCTGTTAGGTGAAAAAAATTTTTTTTTGAGGATGGAATGGTTTTGGAGATTAATTATAGGAAAGGTGGAGAAAAAATTTGGGTTTGAGACCATGAAAGATAAAGATGGCTGTAGGGAGAGGGAAGGAGCCTATAGGTATGGACATAACAGGGATTGTCATAATTTTAATGAATTGTTTTAGGTAACAGTGAAACATTGGTTACCTGATTCCCACAGTAGTTGCAAGGGTTTCCATCTCTTCGAGGGTGTGGTGTGAACTTTCCAAAGAAAGGATTATTTTGCAGCCTTAAACAGTCCAAAATTCCTTTAAAAATGGGAGGCTTTAAGCAGGAAACCTACTACCCTCTTGAAATTGTATAATAACTATTTCTACTTAGGTTGTTATTTCATCCAGTTGGAGGGACCTAACCACTTTTGGTCCATACTACCTTTCACAAACCTTTCAGTGGAGACTTTGATCAAATCCCACACAATTTGACCTTATCATTACTAGCAGTTTACAACATATACATACCACATGCCATGTGTTAGTCACAGTCTGTCTCCAGGATTACAAGTCCTGGAGACAAGTCCAAAGTTATAATTTTGAACATTCGGGACCACATGTAATATCCAGGATATAGCGTTTGTGACTAAACAATATATTGGAAGAAACTCATGGTAATGGCATTTGGCTAAAGTTAAAAGCTTAGTTTTAATGGTTGTGAAGATCTGAAAGAATCTTGGTTTTTGTTTTCTCCAAAACTCTTGCTCAGTTGACTGCATAATATCCAATTATGCATCTTAGGAGAATTAAGGGTTGAGAAAACCCAGCTACTATTGGAATCTTTGATTCTTTAGAATATGCTCTCCCAAAACCAGTGCTTACCCAACTAAAGTCTTCCCTCTGGGATTTAGTTGATTGTCATAACTTTTGAGCTTGCTTGTAAAGCCACAGAGCCATTACAGCTAAATGCTGCAGTTTCAAATGTTTTAAAACTCTAGTGTTGTAGCTGATTTTGTTCATTATTTGATCAGGAAAGATAAAAAACCTAAGAATCTTTTTTTTTTCTTGATGTCTTAAATGAACTGGGGTTTTAATGTTTATTTTTTTCAGACTGTAGCATATCAGCTGCAGCACATCGTTTTTATAGGTGTGGGAATCAGAAGTCACTAGAATATTTGTATCTTAAGGCTGGAAGAAAACTGCAATTATCATTTACTGCAAGTAAGCAGGGGGCCACCAAGAGTGCTTTGTTTAGTCTGATTCTTCTTTGCGGTGAGGGGAATGTCAGGCTACCCTTCCAGCCATGTCTCCAGAACAAATTCGCTACGGCTGCAGGTGTTGCACTCCTATAAAAAGGTGTAAATCATATGTCTTATGTGTGGTTTTGCAGAAATCCAAGGGCTTTAGGAGTTTATAAATACAGTTTCCCTTAATTTGTGAAAGACATCATAAAGATGGCACTTTTCTTAGGTCAGAAGCAAGAATTGGGTTCATTTTTCTTTGATTGGGAGAATCACATTCTCCATTTAATGAGTCACAAGTTAAGGACTTTATATTGGTTGAATCAGGCACTTCAAGGCCTGACTTTCAATCTTCTACATCAGCGTTTCCCAGCCTCAGCACTACTCACATTCTGGGTCCAATAATTCCTTGTTGGGGGGAAGCCTGTGCATCGTAAGATGCACATTAGAAGCCACTCACACCCCCTTCTCCGTCAGTTGCCATGACAAAATAATGTCTCCAGACGTTGCCAAACGTTCCCTGGAGGATGAAGAATTCTTTCCTAGTTAAAAGCTACTATTCCAGATTTACTTTATATTTGGATATTAATTAACTACAGCCTAGTTTGAGGGTCCTGAAATGCCTCGGTGAACTTTCTTGAATATTAATCAGGACTAGGGAGTAAAAGGTATTGAGGAATAAAAGAGTAACTTTAGTTATAGGAGCTTGGGTTACGAGTGCATAAAGGAAATTGTCATGACTCCTAGAATGCGACCTGGAGGACTTGTTTTTATCAGAGCAGAGCTCGAGGCACTCCTGTCTTTTGTAAGATTTTAAGAAGTCCAGAGTGGTCACATGTCTTACAAGACCCAGTTTACTTTGATGTGGGGGCATCCTTAAACCTCAGGTGTACGTCCCTACAAAAAATTCACTGATACTTGTGCTGGAAAACCAGGCATGCCACTACCATTCTGCTTCCCATGGCAGACATCACTAATCAATTCTTGCACTATTTAACGCTGAGTGTAACACCAAAATCTTTCTCAACACAAGACTCCAGGTATTGCTACCAATATGTCCAAATTAGAATTTAAATTGAAACC
Organism: Gorilla gorilla gorilla; assembly: GCF_029281585.2. Lineage (NCBI taxonomy): Eukaryota > Metazoa > Chordata > Mammalia > Primates > Hominidae > Gorilla > Gorilla gorilla. Next base: position 121,365,769 of record NC_073238.2, read on the forward strand.
TATTTGTCACCCGTGCTTTTAAATTGTTGCCAGTTATTTTAAAGCAATGGTAGCCAGTGATGAAATACGTTGTTGGAAATATAACCTGCAAACAAAGCATCGACGTCTAGAATGGAAAAATAACATAAACAGCAAAGAAAGCGCATTTGGCAAAATTATAAATTTTTATAAATTACAAAGACAAAGTTCATTGTTTTTTTGAAACTGATGGCATGAAGATTTATTTTCTCAAGGTCAAATGATCACTTAGGTTAAGTGAGAAATTCTGTAACAGAGATTTTGTGGGTAGCAAGAAGGTCTTCACGGGCCTGAACTTTGCTCTGGTGTGTCAAGGCTGCCCACCAAGAGCCACGTTTGTGTACAGTCCCCAAAACTGAAGAGAAATGAAAGACAACTGTGAAAGAGATGGACCATCTTTTGGAACAATGGGTGAGAAGGAAGACGCTGGGCATCTGCCTGGGTTGCTGAAATCAGAAAATTCACCCTGAGTCAGGAGTTTGCTGAAAGTAAAATGTGTCTCCAATTGGGATTGACGGTCACCAGATTTGTGGAAGTCAAAAACTCTGTTCCGTTTTATGTCCAAAGGATCTAGAAAACTGTGGAAACTTCTTCAGTAGAGAGACTCATGTAAAATCAAAGGTCTTGGATTAGTTTGGGAGCCTTGCTACTGAACCAGGAAGTCTGGGAGTGAGCCTGGCAATCTGTGGTGTTATCTAATTCTTAAACACACTCCTCAGGTGATTCTGATGCATGTTAAGGTTTGAAAATGCTGATCTACGGCTGGTTTATTTAACTTTGATTTGCACAGCACCTTCCCCACCCTGACTCAGATTGTTACAATGCAGTGGTTGGGGTGGGGCTTGACTGTCTGCATTCATTGTTGCTTCCTGGGCCATGATCCAGTATCTAAGCAGTGAAAGTGATTTGCAGTGAGTAGTGAAGCAGACAGGCAGCCACCAGGAGGGTGAACCCAGAGGGCAGTGAGCAGTAGGAGCTTTGCTGGACATCGAACCCGAATGTCACCTGTTATCCATTCACCAGGAGACTGGGAGTGCTGGTGACAGGGGTGGCCACGGGCTTCTGTTTAATACCGTGGCAATTCTCACCTGGCTTCTGACTGCTGCCAAGACAGATGTGGCCAAGAGAATAGCCAATAGCCATTGCAAGGAGACTATTGGGTCTTCATGCCTGATTGGCTGCTTGATCCTGAAGTGCTTTCACACAAGGGTAGTTTTATGACCTCATCTTAGAACAAAAATGCCTTTATCCAACTTACTCAGTATGACTGGGTTCAGAGTGGCTTTTAGTTATTTCCAGAAATCAAAATCACTCTCAAAGGAGGAAGTTTTGCTGTTACAGAGTGTGATGGTTAATACTGAGTGTCAACTTGATTGGATTGAGGGATGCAAAGTATTGATCCTGGGTGTGTCTATGAGGGTGTTGCCAAAGGAGGTTAATATTTGAGTCAATGGGATGGGAAAGGCAGACCCACCCTTAATCTGGGTGGGCACCATCTAATCAGCTGCCAGCACAGCTAGAATATAAGATGGGCAGAAAAACATGAAAAGACTAGACTGACCTAGCCTCCCAGCCTACATCTTTCTTCCATGCTGAATGCTTCCTGCCCTGGAACACTGGACTCTAAGTTCTCAGGTTTTGGGACTTGGACCGGCTCTCCTTGCTCCTCAGCTTGCAGATGGCCTATTGTGGGACCCTGTGATTGTGTAAGTTAATACTTAATAAACTCTCCTTTATCTATCTATCTATCTATCATCTATCTATCTATCTATCGATCCTGTTAGTTCTGTCACTCTAGAAAGCCCTGACTAATACACAGAGACAGCTGGAAAAAATAAGACCTGGTCTTGAAGGTGGCTCAAGGCAGTGGAGACAGGTGGGGAAAGAGAGCCTTTCAGATGAGTTCTGGGAAGGCTGAAGCAGCCATGTGAGTGTCCACGCTCTGGCAGGTTAGACATTGCCATGCCTGGTCGTTGATGGGTGTATCTTGCATGGTTTGGTATATGCAAATGACCTCAGAGAACAGGCAAGGAGGGGACAAAGAAACCAAGAGCTCAAGAGAGAAACTGCTCTGTTTGCAGTTTTGTTGAAGGCCACCTCGTTAGCCTTTCACAAAACCGCTCTGTTGGTGGGAGGGGAACTGGTGATACCATTGTGGTTCAGTGAGTCAGCCCGCTCCCCATAGGCAGGGAACCAGACTCCATGAAATGTTAATTATCTGTTAGAAAAAAAACAGTTTATTTTACAGAATTTCAAAAACAATAACTCAATTCCTGGGCAGACTCTGTTATTTGACTCCCTTAACTTAGATTGAGATAGGCTCAATAAAGGTACATGAAAAAATTATAAAGTGGTCTTTTGAAAGGAGACAACGTATATTCTTCACTCATATGGTTTAGATACCATAACACTTACACACACGGTGATTGAGTTACAGTCAGAAAGGCGCTATAAAATGACCTTTCCTCACACCAAGTTTAGATTGCCTACGCAGTTCTAGAGAGAAGTATTAATCTTCAACACAAAATGATCAACTCCATTCCAGCAAGATCACATTGTTCGTATACTTTCTTTGGTTATTTTATCAGCTCAGCTTCCATTGTTTCTCCAGTGATAAATTGCACTTTTATTCATTTCTTTATTTTTATGGAGTGCAGAGTCATAGTAATTTCCTTGTTCCAGTTCCATTAACTTCCTGGTAGTATTGTTTAAAGTCTCCAGACCCTGATGTGTAATCCAACTGTTTCCCTAATATGTGGGAAGCAGCAAACTGCTTGTTTATGTCATAAACAACTCTTGCTATATCTTTTCCCATGAAAATTCTGGCACAAGCTTAGCTCAGTATTCTAGGGCTTAGCATAAACCTGGTGTATACAGAGCCTTCCTGGAGTGTTTGAGAACGGAATAGAGGAACTAGGACTGGCCTGGAGTATCATACTTATCCCACCAACCAAGTTAAGCTTCAAAATTTGGAAAAGAGATCACATACACCAGAATTATTTTCATGTTCATATCTTGGTAGATTCCTCAAACTATCTACACTAGTTTTTTTTTTTTCCACTTTTCTCAAGTCCTTGATTTTACCCACACCTTCCACTATGTCACCATACAAATTAAACCTCATTTCATTGTAAAAATTAAGGTCATCTGATCAACATGCTTTCAGCTATCCCTCCATCTCAGAATGCCTCCACATTGCTCCTGTCCTCTCTGCTTCAAATCTAAACCTAGAACCAGCGTGGCTTTTCTTGGCCAAAGTGAATCCACTCACCTGTGCTCCAGATGGCACTGTTTAATCCGCCATCTCTTCTTTTTCTTTTCTCTCTTTTTTTTTTTTTTTTTTTTTTTGAGACAGAATCTCGCTCTGTTGCCCAGGCCGTATGTAGTGCAGTGGCGTGATCTCGGCTCACTGCAACCTCTGCCTCCTGGGATCAAGTGATTCTCCTGCCTCAGCCTTCTGAGTAGCTGGGACTACCTCCATGTCTGGCTAATTTTTGTATCTTTAGTAGACATGGCGTTTCGCCATGTTGGCCAGGCTGGTCTCGAACTCCTGACCTCAGGTGATCTGCCAACCTTGGCCTCCCAAAGTGCCGGGATTACAGGCATGAGCCATCATGCCCGGCCTCACCATGCCTTTTTATACCCTTAATTTCTCATGTTCTTTGCCCTCACTATCAACATTTTCTTTTTTGGAGAGGTCATCTCTGCATTCTATCTTTATTTTCTTATCTCCTGGTCCATTTTCAAATACACTGTAAATCTAATTTGATCCTCAAACTCCTCCATCAATGTTCAGAGCTGAGATTCTGGCTCATGGCGAAGCAGGCAGTAATGTGGGGGTAGGAAAGCACAGAGAAAAACTGGAGGTGGGGAAACCTGTTAATGGCAATCATTAAGTCTAAGGAAGCAAGAGGCAATGAAGCTCTGTGTTAAGGGTTTCAGGGTAGGAGAGCTTGGGTAGAAAGCACAGTGCCCATCAAATCTCCAGGTGCTTTGTTACTAATGGGGGCATGCTGTGTTTTCAACTTCAATGTTGAAGGAAATGTTGGTATTATTTACAAATATAGGGGCAAAAGGAGGAGAATCTGAGTGCAAGTGTGTGGGGCTAATGAGGAATTAACATTAGGCATGTTGAATTCGTGGGGATGTTTGGATGATGAGAGACAAAAGTTGGAACTTTGCATTTAGGGCTGTAGAAGGAAATGAGGGTTAAAGACACAGACTTTCAAGTGAACTGCATAAAAGGGAGCCTTTCCACCACAGCTGCAAGTTTCCTGAGAAAGGATGTAAATAGATAGAAGACAGCTTAGGACAGAGCTTTAGAGAAATTCTACCAGGGACGGGTGGAAAAGGCCTCAAAGGAGAATGCAAGGGAGTAATTCAGGACCTTGTAAATCAGGACTAGTTTCCAAAGAAGTGCAGTCAGCAGAGTGAAATCATGCAGAGACTCAGCAGCAGCAGAAATGTGAGGAGCCCCAGGAATCTGGCCATGGAGAAGTCACTCATTTTGTTGTTCAGGAAGAGGTGGCCAGGCCTGCACAGTGGGCTGAGCACTGTTTTAGATAATGGACTAGAGATTCCATCAAATCAACAGCGAATTATGTCCCTGACTTTAGGGAATGCACATTCAAATGATAGTAGCAGAAAATTAACAAGGAATTACAATTCAACTTGGTAAGTGCAATAGCAAAGAGAAAGCAGGGTGTCCTTGCCTCCAATACTGTGGGTGGATTTGGGGGCCTCTCAGTCATCTCTCTACTAATAAAGGCTCGGCAACCAGACTGCCTGAATCTCAGTTATGGCTCAGCCACTTAGCTGTGGGATCTGCGGCAAGTTATGTCCCTGCTGTCTGCTTCAAATTCCTCATTGGTAGTAAAAAATGATAATGATGATAATAACTATATATACATTATACGTTTGTGGTAAGAATTAAATATGTTAAAATATCAGGGCCACCTATGATTAACAGCCACTGAACATCTATGACACTTATAGAAGACTTATGAAATAGGCATTATGATCACATGTGTTTCTACAGGTGAGGAAACGGACGCACACAGAGGTGAAGCAGCTTCCCCAAAGGCGCATGGCTAAGAGTGGTTATTTGTCTCCTTGTCACGCTGTTTTGAGGGAAGGATTCCTACACTAGGATTATGAAGAGGGTCAGACAGATGACCCTGGATCCCAGAAAAGTGGGGCAGAAAGCAGTTTAGTTGTCACATATGCTCACAGCCTAGGGAAGAAGACAGTGGACAGCCCACAGGGCCACGCGATGGTTCAAGAACAGAGTGAACAGCCAGGGCTTGTGGGAGGTGGGTTTGTAGTAACAAGAAGGGGACTTGGCCCCCGTTTTTGCTGTGTTCATGGGGCTGTATGACTAATTTTGTAGGCTGTCAGGGAACCAAAATCTACTACCCAAAGATAAGCAGGAACTGTGCCTGGTCCCCTGGTGAATTAGTGTTTTTGGCTAGGGGACCTTACCTGTCAGAGCAGAGTGGGGAGGGAAACTTGTGGTCATTTGAAGCCTGATTTTATCAGATGTCAAAGCCTCACTTAATATTGAGCCCCAATTTCAGGGCTTACACCTCAGTGACCTAGTGGTGATTAGGACCCACGTATTCTGGGTCCAGGTCCAAGTGCATCTACACTATCCTGTATTTTCTAAAATTCAGACAAAATGTTTTCTTTTGAACATGTCTTACATTCTCCATCTCGACAATGTTTGTTCAAGCCTATCTCTTTGCCTGGAATTCCCTCTTGATTCTCAACTTGGTTTTTGAGATCCTGTCTGCCAAGGACCATCTCAAATGCCAGTTACTTTGCAAAGCTGCTTCAGTCAGATGTGGCCTCTTCTGCATTTCCAGCACATTGTATGGGGAAAGAGCGTGCCAGAAAATCATGGCTCAGTCTCTGACTTTGCTATTTGTTTGTTACACACTCTTGGGGAAATGAGCTTGATTACCCTTAGTTTTCCCATTTTTCCAGCAGGAATAATAATTTCTCTTTGAGAACTCTTGAAAACACATGTGTAGTGCTCAGTATTTAGAAGTCACACAATAAATATGAATTTCTTTCTCTTAAATGATTTTGTATCTCTACTGACCCCGGTGTTATTATGCTTCATACTATAATTACTTGTTTGTTTTATTCACTCCCACTAGGCCATAAACTTGAGAGATGGTATTTTACACTTTTGTCTTTCACATCTTTGTCCTGGTTATTTGCTGCTCACCATCACTTCCAAAGTGAAAGGGTGGGCTGGGTGCGGTGGTTCATGCCTATAATCCCAGCACTTTGGGAGGCTGAGGTGGGCAGATCACTTGAGGTCAGGAGTTCAAGACCAGCGTGGCCAACATGGTAAAATCTCCTCTCTACTAAAAAATACAAAAAATTAGCTGGGCTTGGTTGTGGGCGCCTGTAATCCCAACTACTCGGGAGGCTGAGGCAGGATAATTGCTTGAACCTGGGAGGCAGAGGTTGTAGTGAGCTGAGATTGCACCACTGCACTCCAGCCTGGGTGACAGAGTGAAACTCCATCTCAAAACAAACAAAACAAACAACAACAACAACAACCAAAAAAAACCACAAGGTGAAAGGGTGACCTTGGTTCTCATCCATTGTGGAAGGACTTCTCAGCATGTGCTGCTCTACAAAGCAGTGAGGCTGGCTAGGACAAGCACTTTGCTGTTCTCTTAGGAACGCAGTTGCTTTAACTGCACATAATGTCTTTTATTCCTAAAATACACATGCCTGGGAGACATAGCACAAGGATATGAATCCATGTTATATTACATAAATCTATATTATGGTGAAACTGACATATCCAATCCCAAACGAAGTTTAACCGGGGTAGTTTTCAGAACCTGAAGAGGGGCAGGCATGACATGGAAGAAGAAAAGCAGGTGTCAAAAGATGAGTCTTGGGCTTTTATGGTAATATTTGTTTCTTTATCAATTTTAACACATAGATTTGGGAATGGTAAGAAAATGCAGCTCAAACATATTATTTGTGCTATTTACCCATGAACAATGTAAAATGTATGATAAAGAAATATGAAACTGTCATGGGAAAGAGAGGTTTGAATTTTCTAAAGATTTAAAAGATTTGTGTCACATTGTTTATTCTTCATTAATTGTTAGAGGAATAGATGTATTAATTCATGAAGAGAATGAAAGACAGAATGTCAGGGCTTATTGTATTTTTCTTATGCAGTCTCTGATAAAGTATATGACTTGGCATGAATGAGATATCTCACTTCTCTTTCTTTTAGCTTTTGATGAACAAAATGAAAGAGATAGTAATAGGCTGTCTCTAAATGGTAGCATTGGCCATCAAAAACGGACCAAAGGGCATGCTAAAGAGGGCACTGGGTTTTGGGGTCACTAAATGCTTGTCTCCAAATAAGTACAAAGTGGGAAAGAAATATTTCCTTGTGATTCTAAGGTTTTAGAGGGGAGTGATAATCATTGGCTAGCTGCATTCATTGGCTCAGCATTATGCAATGCTAATGGTTTTGAAGCCTGACTAAGAAATCTCAGCTGTCAGAAAAACTGCACAATTGAAAGTAATTATGGAAGTTTGAAGGAATCCAAACCATTTCCATAATCCATTGGTTCTTGTCCAACTAGGGTGTCCTCCTTTTTTTTTTGACTGTGTGAAATATTATGTAATTTGCTCTAAAAGTCTTGGATATAATTTGCCCAAATTTCTTCCCAACTCTTTCATAAGTTATCAGTTAAAAGTTCCCTTTCAACAAATGGATTACGCTGCAGAAATTACTGAAGCCACCTGAAATCCTTTTTGAAACAAAGCAGAGTAAATAATTGTCCCACTGCATAAATAGATAAATGACACAGCCTGCTGACATAATTTGCTACCTTTTGAATTATTATCATTTCAAAGCTTATCAATCTTTTTTTCACTGTTCCATTCTATTTTGCTAATGACAGGGAAGGAGCTAAGAACATTTGAATTAATTATGCAAATAAATTCGTATTAATCTTTCTAGAAACTGGGGTGCTGATTTTAGTATCAGTAAAGCTATTTCCATGGCTGTTTGTGGAGATAATAGATGACAGAAAAATAGAATATTATAATAGACTGAGAAAAATATCTTTGAATTACAACAAATACAATTTAATTTAGGCTTAACCCAGGACATTTCCCTCTGGTAGATGAAGGCTGTAGTTTTTTAGACCTTATTTATAGTTCGATTATGAATAGACACAGGAAAGAGGAACTTGGGGTGGGGTGCAGCATATTAATGTATTTTCATACATTTCCTTTTTTGCAAAAGTGAAATATGTAATATTTAGAGTTATAAGCAAAATTTTGGGGAGGCTTATCAAGAGTCTTCAGAATCATTCTTCTAGAGCCATTTCTGAGATGAGGATCAGCAGACGTCTCGTCTGACTGATGTAATCAGGAGAAGCGGATGCAGGCCTGACGAGTAATGATCTGCATTTCTATGCTGGGCTAGGGGATGGGGCAGGATTCTTTTGCAGGCAGAAATAACTGGACAACCATTCTCGTTTCTGAGGACTGAGGAGGGTAAAGTAGAAGCCTGCAAATTATATGCTTGGAAATTCTCTTGGCCAAAAATCTTCTAGCAATAAAACCTTTGTAATAAGCCTCTTCTCCAAGTTTAGTATTCTTTTGTTATTAAAACTGCTTGGAAAGATATAGTTAGTTTAACGTTCTGAGGAAAACTAATCATTCGTTACCAACTTCAAATAGAAAACGGAAAGAATATTAGTAAAAGAGAATGAAGACTATGAACTGGACATTTCAATGAGTGTTCAGTATAAACATAGTTATACTTTTGAAAGGGAAAGTGTGGAAAAGTGATTAGTCATAATTACAAAGCCTACATTTTTCCGGCATACCAAAGAGTCAAAGGTGTACATGTTAATCTAAAATCTGACTGGTGTTTGAGGACCAGAGTGAATAGGGGCTGAATCTCTATCCATCTTTGTGTTCCCAGGGTCTAGCACAAGGGACAAAGAGTAGGGGTTCCATGAATGATAGCTAGGCAGCATAAATAATTTTAAATTACAGGAAACCCCCAAGCCTGATTCTAGCCAATAATGCCAACCGCACTTCCTACTAAATCTTTTATTCATGCACTCAACCCCTTTTTCAATTGAGTAGTTTGAATTTCATCTCTTTTTGACACTATATTTATGAAGCCTTTGAATCAATTATTTTGTTCTTAACATGCTTTTTGGTACCAAGATATTATACATGACAGTGAAAAAGGGGTAGAAAATCAATGTCAAGCGAATGGCTTTGTGAGTGATTGACTACATGCTGAATCCAATGGATGCAATGCCTTACCCCCCAAGGCTACAAAATTGGAGGACAGCATGAAGCTGCCCCAGAAGATAGGTTGATCCACATCTGACACAGAGACTGCCGAGAAGTACACCTGTCCTGTGTCATTCATAGGCCCAAGGTGAGTCCTGTGAGGTCATTACTAACAATGACACCCAGAAAGACTCTCTCATGCTGTCAATCAGGGTTGGCTGTACATCAGTTGATGGGTGCGCAAGTGTCTTACTTGGGTGAAGCAGACAGGATCCATGTGGTTTAGGCTCTGTATTTCAAAGGAAAGCATGGCGGCCTGCCAACTGAAGTGTACATTGAGCAGTTTGTTGAAAATCAAATAAACAACACTACTTAAACAATAACAACAACAACAACCAACCTCTTGAATTTTTTAGTTTGTTATAAAGGTATCATCTCTATCTTCTGCCCCTATTGTATGGTTTTGAGAAGAGAGATGAGAAGGTATAAATTCTATCAGGTGGGAATTCCTGTTTTGCTCATTGCTGTGTTTTCCGTGGCCAGCAGAGTGCCAGACATACAGTAGATACTTAAGCAGTATGTGTTGAGTGAACACTGGATAGGGTGAGAGAAATATGGAAGTAAGGCTGAGTATACGGCTGGGTAGTCAACACTTGGATATTTTTTTTTCTGTCTTTTCTTACATTTATTTTGTCCAATCTTTTAAACCTATTTTTCATATACCGTATATGTATAAGGTCCTATATAAGGCACTTTGAAGTTCTTGGAGAGTTTCCTCATACATTTGTATTAATTTACTTATTTATCCACTTAACAAATATTTGTTGTTCATTTAACAAGGTATGTATCACTATTGAATGTTTTTCTAAAAATAGTACCATTTTAACTGTTATCCTCTAATGAAATTATAGTTTGGAAGCAAAGACCAAGCAGTAAAAAATAGTGAGAAGGATCTAAACTGATCAAAAAGATGTAATAACATGGACCATTAACCCCACAAAGTAGTGTATCCCACTGAGCAATATCAAATTGTAGAAAGAACAGTCTAATAAAATATCACCCTAGGCACTGTCAAAGAAGAATAGTTGATACCAAATTGGCTAAAGGAAGATTTAGTCATAAGATCTTTTGAGAATAAAAAGTTTGAACAGATGATATAAAAATACAACTTTTGACTGATTTCATTGCAGTAGCTAATATAAATAGTTATTATGCTATGTGACCTAGAGCCCAGTAAAATAGAATTTTTTAGTCTTGAAGCTTCAGATTACCTTTATGCCTTAACAGGCTTAAAAGCTTAAAACATTTGACTTAACCAATATCAAATACTTCTTAATGAATATAAATGATTCAGGGAGAAAACATGAATCCTAATAGATTCCCATTTGAAATTGGGAGGTATATTAAAGTCATTATGTCCAAATTTCCTATCTTCTGGAAAGGAAATTGAGGTCAAGAGAGGGCAAGTGACTGATTCAGCATTGCACATGTAGGGTACATGACTTCTACTACAGTTTTCTCTGCACTATACAGCCATACTTCCATTGCACATTAATACACTAGCTTTCTAGTCCAACACAATCTTGCTTGACTTTGGACGGTCTAACTTATTAAATTTATCATGTTATTCCCATATCGACTCTCAAGACCAAAGCTTTCCCCACATCAACAGGAATCTACTTGAACCCTATTGCCAGATAGGGATTGTTTGAGTACAGTGAAATATGACTAACTGGAAACTTATCTGAATTTAAATGTGATTGGCTCAAAGAGTGGCTTATACCCTTTTTGTACTTTATTGGTGACATGTCAGTAAGAGGAAATCCAACTTTATTAACCAAATGCTCCTCATCCTTGGACTGCCCCAAAGTCATATTTCTTCTAATTTATTCAATTTGGGGAACCGTGTTATAGATAAGGAGACTGAGGCCCAAGGAATGTCTTGGAGGAAGTGTGTGGCAGAGCTGCTATTGAAATTCCAGGCTATATCCTCCACCTAGGATGGGTAATTTTATGTGTCAACTTGGCTAGGCCATAAAGCCCAGTTTCGTTTGGTCAAATATAAATCCTAACATTGCTGTGGATGTATGTTTTAGATGTGATTAAGATTGAAATCAGTAGACTTAAAGCAGATGACCCTGTGTGATTTGGGTAGGCCTAATCCAATCAGTCAATGGATTTAAGAGAAAAGACTAAGGTTTCTTGAAAAAGAAAAAAATTCTCTTCAAGTGATGAACATAGAAGTTCTGCCTGAGTCTCCAGCATGCATCTCTGCAAAATTTGGACTCAAGGTTGCAACATTTTAACTCTTCCCTGAATTTCCAGCCTTGGGGGCTGATGCAGATTTTGGACTTGTCACTTCTACAACTGAGCCAATTCCCTAAAGCTTCTTTCTCTCTATCTTCTATGGATTCTGTTTCTCTGGAGTACCTTGACCAATAGTCTTTGCATGCTCTTTCTGTGTACCTTTTGTGTCCTAAAGCTAGACTTTGAAGTGAGAAAAAAAAATCTGCTATGGAGACCATGAGCCCTTGCAGGAGGATGAGCTGTGACTCCATTTGAAAGAGAGATACCCAGAGAGGCCAGGCCTTACCCAGAGATCAAGGTGGCAGCATTGGAGCCGGGTTTTGACAGGCACAGCTGCAAATGCTCACAGGACCAACAGCATTGGAAAAGAAATCACCAGAGCCCTCCACGAAGCCCCTGATGGGATAGATCGGACTTAAGAACAACAGTATCAACAAAGAGAATTTTCAGGAAAAGAAGCTCTGCCTTGCTTGTTTAATTAAAAAAGAAGATATATGGGAAGACATTTTGCAGAATGCCTTTTTAGAAGGGCAAAAAAAAAAAAAGAAAATTCCTCATACCTAAAGTAAAACATCAACACTCTTGAACAGAAAAGAATTTAGATTCTGAACTAAATGGTTTAATGAGGGACAGATAATAAGTGTGAATTGAAACTAATTGGTGTTTCAGATCACTGAGCTGGTTGAAAAACCATTTGTGATGAGGTCTGTATAAGTTAACAGTCGCTTTTAAATGCCTAATTAAACATCGTTCTGTCCCTAGTGAGAATAAAAAAATGTATTGTTGCTCATTGCTGTATCCTTAACCAAATGATTAAAGTGGGTAATCCGAACAGATTTATTTTTTGTGTGTGGTAAAAGCTCTTTTTTCCCCAGAGTAGGCTGATGTAGGTAGCCTTTGGACAATGACAGATTGTGTCACATACAGACAAGAATGCCACCTCGCAGTGAGCATGCATAATGGGATAATGTGAGAAAAAGGCCACGAGATTCTTGTTGAACAAAAGGAAAAATAAAGAGACAAGGTGAGAGGTGGCTGGGTCATGGCTGATTTTTTTTCCTCTCCTGGGAGTAATAATTAAAAGGGTATCAATAAGAGGATTTTAAAAATTATGCTATTTGGGTGCTAAGGATTAAGGGCACAAGTGTTTGCAATGAATTATATTCAAGAGAGATCAAGGTTTAATACTTGTAATTTCATTTTACTATGGGCTGAAGCCCTCTGGAATTCAATGAAAAGGGTATTAAGAGGATAGTCGGACAGATGGGGGACTGGAGAGGGCTCAGAAGGGCTTGCTCTGGGGCCATCACCCGTGGAATCATTTTCTGGGTTTAGGGACGGAAGACCTGGTGTGGAAATGGAGTGATTTCTGAAGGAAAGTGTCCAGGAGGAGCAGCCTACAAGGTAGAGGGAGTCTGAGGGCATCAACTTTCCTTCCATCTCCTCACTTCCCACCTCCTTCTCTTCTTCCCACTACAGTTTCATGCCTTGGGGTAAAGCAGGCCGTTTCTCTATGGTCTAGTTTTACACCCATAGCTGCACAACAGTGAAAGGAAAAAAGTATTTTCTGTAATTAACTTCCCTAAATGTTTTCAAGGTAGTTTATTTGACTCTGCGTGAGCATAAGGTCAGAGGAATATTTTTCTTCTGTAATTCCAGAAAACAAAACAAACAAGAACCTAACACCAAAGGTGTTAAGAAAAAAAAAGAGAATCATTTAGATTTTTCAAAAATATATTCCAACAAAAACTCTAATGTTATCTGTGCAACTCATTATTTTGTGTGGAAACGTCCTCTGATGACGCAGGTGCTAATGAGTGACTTCTCCGAGAGGAGGACATGAAGAAAGGTGGGGACAAGGAGCCAGGACCCTACTGGAGAGATCAGGGTGAAGGAAGAGGTACTCACAGGGTTACTCTGTGTAGGCTTCACCTTCCTCTTTCTCCCACTCTCACCTTTGCTGAGAACCAAAGTCTTGGTGGCGAGTTCAGACATTCAAGAGAGTAAGCTCTATCTATTACGTACTGAGCCTATATATTTATTTAGATTTGCATATTTGTGTGTATATTCATTACTACTTTTTTTTTTTTCCTTAAAGACAGAGTCTCACTCCTTTTTCTTAGAGTCTCACTCTGTCACCCAGGCTAGAGTGCAGTGGTGCAATCATGGCTCACTGTAGCCTCGAACTTCTGGACTCAAGTGACCCTCCTGCCTCAGTCTCCTGAGTAGCTGGGACTACAGACACATGCAACCACATTGGGCCAATTAAAAAAATTTTTTTTTTTTTTAAGGATGGGTTCTCATTATATTGCCTAGGCTGGTCTCAAATTCCTGGCCTCAGGAAACCCTCCCTCCTCAGCCTCCCAAAGAGCTAGTATTACAGGTGTGAGCCACCTTGCCTGGCCCATCCATTACTTCTTAATGGCATTTCCTTCCTCTGTTCCTCTAAGCAGTCATTTGCTTCTAACAGCACTCATGGTTTCTTGTATACGATTTGCACTGATGTCTATTGAGTCAACCAATCAATAGCAGTCCTGGGTTCTGAGACAGTCATTTTTTCAGTTGGCCTCAGACCACGCCAGTTTGTTTTCCTTTCTGAAGTGGATTGCGACATGGGTGCTTTGGCTGTTCTACCTTCTTGACCACTGCTGGGTCCGCTGCTTTAAGCCAATAGGCCCACTTGTTTGGACATCTAGGTGTGACTTTTCTTTGAGAAAGAGTAAATTTTTTCTCAAATTCTAATTTAAGCCCCTATGGCTTAATTAGACACCCACCCTGCCAACCCCCCAACAACTGTTGGAACAAAGAGTCTCACAACCAATGTTTCAACTGTATTGTTCTGAAGCTTTATTTCCATCTTCCTCCATGCAGCAAAAGTCCCAATAAAGTAAACAGAAGAAAAGAGCTGGAGCACTGAGACCAAGGGCTAAAGCTGGGAGACTGAAACAATGCAGACCACCGGGGCATTACTCATTTCTCCAGCCTGGAACCTCTGTTGTACCTGGGGTCTAATCAGGACTGTATCTGCCTCCTTCTTGAATAGCCCAGAGAATTCACCTAAACAGCCTTCCTACAGCAGCTCCCCACTGCGGGTGGCCAGACGGGAGTTCCAGACCAGTATTGTCTCCCGGGACATTGACTTAGCAGCCAAGTTGATTGGTGCTGGGGCAGCCACAGTTGGTGTGGCTGGTTCAGGGGCTGGCGTTGGAAAAGTGTTTGGCAGCTTGATCATTGGCTATGCCAGGAACCTGTCTCTTAAGCAGCAGCTCTTCTCCTATGCCACTCTAGGCTTTGCCCTATCTGAGGCCATGGGGCTCTTCTGTTGAATGGTCACCTTCCTCATCCTCTTTGTCATGTGAGGCTCTGTGGGGGTCACCTGCCTGTGCATGCTGCTGTGACTCCATGCCATTCCTGGTTCTGCAGTGTGCTAAGCTTTACCATTAAACACAACGTTTCTCTAAAAAAAGAAAAAAGAAAATAAAAGAAAGAAAAGAGCTAGTGGAGTGGAAGCTCTTCCACCCCCACCTCCCATGCCCAGGAGAAGGGCCTGCGGGCCTCAATCACACTGGTCACTCCGGCACGAGTGAGGAAGAAGAGCCCTGTAAGGGCTGTATGGGAGAACGCACCCCTTCCTCAACAAGGACGGCTTCCGCCTTTCAGTGTTGCTTCCCAGAGCCTGAAAGCACACTTGGACTACAATCTCATTTTTTCCTGGACTCAGGCTCTCAGCCCTGATGAAGCCTCACTGCCACTCTCCTGGAGTGAAAACAGTCTAGAGATGTGACCTACCCAAACAGCTTTAACATACTCCTCTACCATACAGAAAAGAACAAGGGCTCAGCGACAAAACTATTAGGAAGCCACGAATCACACACAGGGTTAGTTCAGTCATATGGGATTCAATACTGGAGGACAATTTTGATTTTATTTCTTTCACATTTTACGTACTCAGTAGTAGAGGCTGTGAAGGGTCTGAAGACCTTCTGTTCTGCCAGGGAAATGGACGGCTTGATGACCAGGCCCTGGGGCAGTCAGCTGAGAATGACTCCTGCCATCAGGGCCCACCTCTTGACTTTTCCTAGGAACTGACATTTGTTCTCTCACTTCTAACTTCCCTTTATTTCCCAGTGTTACACATGCTTTGATGATTGAGCCTCCTTTATGATCTGCGCCCTGTGGAGTTCTCTCCAGACTAGATGAAGAGTTGAACAGGCTTAATAAATCATTAACATAATACAAAATATTTGAAACAATAATGCCACAATTTGACTACTAGATTATATCTACACAGCTAGACAGAAATTTAAATACTAAGGGAGTTAAGTGAACACTTTTACAACTAATTTGATTTATTCATATATTTTTAAAAACAGTAGATGATAAAGCAGATATGGAAAAAATCCAAATTACAAAAAGATTAAAATTATTTCTTGCATATTTTATTTTTAAATATGTTTTTCATATACTATAATAACTAGAGTTAATGATTTTCATTATAAATTGCTAAACATGTTTAATTTCTAAATGCGAAGTCAGAAACCTCTAAACAAAAGATTTGTCATTTAAAACGATCAATTATTGTTTTAGACATATTTACTTAAGAAGGAGAAACCTAAAATATACAGCAACTGTGCTTAGAATTGATGAAGCTGAGATTTGATGAAAATGAAGTTCATATGAGGAACATTTAAAAAAATTAAAAAAACAAGACAAATCAAGTCAGTCATTCACCCTTTTATATAATACTACAGTACTTGTGCTGATTAAAAATGGAGCTAATTGTAGGGTAGAAGTTCCTTCAAATTAGAAAATAATTTCTATGAATTTCTAGTTGTTCCATGGCAAATAATTTAGAATACTAGGGTTTCAATATCAGTAAATCAACATAAGGACTGGAGTAGGCATCATGAGGGTATTTACAAATTATTCCTGTTTCTTGAGGGTTAAATTCTTATGGAATTCATACATGAACACTTTACAAATGTGAAAGTGTGGGCTACTTTATCTCAGGTTATGCTCAAGGAAACAGTTATGCAAGCTCTGTGCAAAGTACTAGACGTGGAATAAGTGGAGACTAATATTATTAAAAACTTTAAATAGGCCTTTCCATCAATGAATCCAATGGATGAAGCTCAAATATTTTCCCTTCGGAAGCTTCCTTTGCCCATTCTATACCTTGCTGTGCTTCCGCCCTTCCTCCTCACAGCTACAAACCAGAACATTCTTCCCCAAGGATAACGTAGATCTCTGTGCAGTGAAGGCTTTCTTCTCCATGTCCGTCGGTAGAATTTTATCATTTTTATAGTTTTCTTTATTGTTCACTAAGTGAATTCTTAGTTACCTCATGATTAGAATTATTCAGGTGAATGCAATTTTCCTTCCCTTATATTTTCTAGTTGCTTTATTCCTGGAGAAATTTTTGTCTATTTGTGTTGTCCTGATATGTCTATGTTTGCTTTTCCTTTATGGCTGAAATGATCTTTTTGATGAAAAAGTGAGTTTAAACTAGCTTACAAGCTAGTTTAAACTTTTAGTTTTCTAGGTGAGTGTATATTTTTATCTTCAGAGTTATATCTTCTCCACAGCTTCAAAGCAAAGGCCTTATACGTCCAAGTTAAGGAGCTTACTCCAAAGAAAAAAGGCACATATTGCTTGATTTCTGTTTTCTCTCTTCCTTCCATGTCATCAGCAGCTCAAATCCTGCCCATGTGATATGTGAACAAACATCAACTTTTCTGTTTTCTGTTCTTTCTTTCTCCAGCCTCATCTGCCAAGCTAGAGTATATCTTTCAGGCATTCCTAGCTGCACTGTTCTGTGCTCATCTTCCAGGGAAGTTACAAGTTAGTTCCTAATCACCTTTATTTGATCTAAGTGACATCATATCTGATAGTCGTGTAAGTTTGAATCCCAACAGGTTTCTGCGTCAACGGAGATTAACAGTGGCAGTCAGAGAGCGGCCCCAATGATGGCCACAGCAAAACTCCTGGAACATGCGTGTTACCCACTGTGCACAGCAAGAGGGCCTTTGCAGATAAAATTAAGGGTACTGTATTAGGGCTCCCTAAAGGGACAGAACTAATAGGAAAGATGAATATATAAAGGGGAGTTCATTAGGAAAATTGACTCACACGATCACGAGGTGAAGTCCTACAATCTGTAAGCTGAGAAGCCCAGAAGCCAGTCCGAGTCCTAAACCCTCAAAAGTAGGGAAGCCGACAGTGCAGCCTACGGTCTGTGGCTGAAGGCCTGAGAGCCCCTGGCAAACCACTGGTGTAAGTCCAAGGGTCCAAAAGATGAAGAGCTTGGAGTCTGATGCTCAAGGGCAGGAAGCATCCAGCACAGGAGAAAGATGGAGGCCAGAAGGCCTAGCCAGTCTAGTCCTTCCACGTTCTTCTACCTGCTTTATTCTACCCGCACTGACAGCTGATTAGATGGTGCCCACCCAGATTGAGAGTGGATCTGCCTCTCCCAGTCCACTGATCAGATGTTAATCTCCTTTGGCGACACCCTCACAGACACACCCAGGAACAATACTTTGTATCCTTCAATCCAATCAAGTTGATACCAGATATTAACCATTACAGGTATGATCCTTGAAATTGGAAAACCATTATAGATTATCAGGGTGAGCCCATCTAGATTCATGAGTGTGTCCAAGGGCGTGATCTTTCCCTCTGTGGTCACAGAGAGACATGACGATGGGAGCAGGGCCGGGGAGAGATTTGTTGTTGCTGGCTTTGAAGGTGGAGGAAGGGGATCATGAACCAAGGAATGCAGAGTGTTTCTAGAAGGTGGAAAAGGTGGGGAAATGGCTTGTTTGCCTGAGCCTCTAGAAAGAAACATGGTCCTGCTGACACTGGGTGTTAACTCAGGGAGGCCTGTGTCAAACTTCTGACCTCCAGGAGTGTCATATAATAAATGTGTGTTGTTTGAAGTCCCTGAATTTGTGGTAATTTGTGATGGCAGCAGTAGAAAACTGATACATGGAGGTATTGGTCTGCTTAAGCTGCCATCACAGAAGACCACAGACTGGGTGGCTTAAACAACAGAAATTTATTTTCTCACAGTTCTGGAGGCTGGAAGTCCAAGATCTAGGTGCCAGCATGGTCTGGATCCGGTGAGGGCGCTCTTCACGGTGGGCAGATGGCCGTCTTCTCACTGTGTCCCCGTGTGAGAAGTGGGTAGAAGAGACATGCTGCCTCTCTTAGGAGGTAATTACGGTCAAATGAAGTCATAAGGGCGAGGCCACAATGACCTCTTAAAGGTCCTATCTCCAAATACAGTTCCAACAGGAGGCAGGGCTTCAACATATGAATTTTGAGGAAGAAGCACAGTTCAGTCCATAGCAATTGATGTAAAATGTTTAAAAATTTGCTTTTTCTTCCTTTCAGTGCTGTGTGTATGTATGTATCTGTGTTTCACAGGGTGGGAGACGTGCACAGGAATAATTAGTACTTGTGATGATATTGCTCTTTAAAATATTTTTAAATATTTTAACATATTATTTAAAATGTAAAAATATTATAGTTTAGCTACAGCCACCTTGTATATTGTATTCTTTAAAAATGCAATGAGTGGATGTTAAATACTCTCACCAAAAAAGAGCTGTGTGACATAATGTATATGTTAATTAACTAGATTTAACTATTCCACAATGTATATATACTTCAAAATATCATGTTGTACATGATAAGTACATAAAATTGTATCTGTCAGTCTTGTAAAAATTAATAAACAGATTCAAAAAATTATATTTTGCATTTTAAACTTTTATAGAAAAATAATTTTATTTACAAAAATTTATAAACATTGTGCAGAGAGTTTTCTGTGCTCCTCACCCAGCTTCCTCTATGTTCACACCTTATATAACCATAGTACAAGTAGCAAACTGAGGAAGTGAATGAGGATATGAGGCTATTGGCTAAATTACAGGCCACATTAGAATTTTGCCAAGTATTCTAACTGTCTGTTTTCTGTTCCAGGATCCATTTCAGGATCCCATATCAAGTTTAATCGCCCTGTCTCATTAATTGCCTCCAAACTGTAGCCATTCCTCACTTTTCTTGCCCTTCATGTCCCTGACAATTTTGAGGAGTACGAGTTGGTTATTGCGTTGAATGTCTTCGACCTGGGTTTAATGTTCCTTTTATTTTCCAGGAAGGAATCTCCCAGTGTTTGTGCCATGTTTTGATCTGACTGAAAGCCATAAACATAGCCGAAGCCTGGGCCATCCACAGAAGACCCAATGTTCTCTTTTTCCAAGTGGGCATTTTGTATCTCTGAAGAGTTCTAGACTGAGCTACATCAGTAGACCTCTGCATTTAAAGGGAGCAATTCTCATCCGAGGATCCCGATTCTTCTACTGTAGTGCAATTTCACTACTCTCTCCAAATGTCTCCAAGCAAATTCAAAGCAGCTGAAAATAACTGCATGCCTGAGAGTGAGAGAAATTTCTTAAGTGATCGACCGAATCTGGGTCTGATTAGTGGGTGGATGCCTCATTGGAGAGGCTGATTTGAGAGTCAGGGTACAAATAATAATGGCTAATAATGGCAAACAATTAGTAATTGCTAGGTGCCAGGAGTTGTGCTAAATGCTTTACATGAGTAGATAGGATATTGCAGATCTCAACAGTTAAGAAATTTGCTTGTGATCATGTAGTTTGGAGAGTATCAGAGTCTGAAATGAAGACAACTTGAGGGTGAATAAACAGGAAGAAAAAGGACTCTACAAGACAGTTTATCTGGTAAGGGTATGATGGAAGATGGCATCAGGCGGAGGTAAATGGGATGAGGGACTGGAAGAAAACCACTGAATCAAAGACTCTTGGAGTTGAAAGTTTCCTTAGCAACTATCTAGATTCATTAACTTCTTCACAGTTGAGAGATTTCTGCATTATTTTTCTTCCATAAATAACCAACCTCTGCTTAATTTTTCACCAGACCACCCCATCTACTCCTGGGCTACCATTACCATTCAAGTCTTTTCCCTTCTTTTGGACTAAAAACTACTTTTAAAAATTGTCATCCATTAGTCACAGTCAACCTCTCTGGAGTTAACAAGATAAATATAAGTGTCTCTTTCATTTGACAATCCTTCAAGTATTTCAACATAACTATAATGTTCTCCTTAAGTCTTTTCATTTCTATTTGCAAGTTCTTCAGCCATTTTTCTTACAATATAATTAACAGTCCTTTTGCCAAGCAGGGTCTCTATTATTTAGCAAAAGGCAGGCAAATACTGGAAGACTATTCACATTTGAATTTGACATAAAAAAAAAATGAAAGCCATTTTACAATTAAGGCAACTTAAATGTCAGGACAAGAAAACTGTAGGACCACCATTAAGTAGTCAGTTGAGTGTGGGAACATAATCCACAGGAGAATCTAGTGTATATAATGAAAGTCTGGAAAAATTCAGTATAATATCATTTCAATAACTATTCCTTTTAAGATTCCCCTTAGAAGAACACATAACTTAGATGTCCTGAGGACAGAATCTGGAGCACATCTGAGCATTTATAAACTGGATTCTGCCTGGCACTTAAAATGTTTTCCTATTTAGGAGATTTAATTGTCAAATGAGGCTTTTATCTTTTGATCCTATCAACTGATATCCTGCAGAAAACGCTGGATGATGGATTTCTTTGGAACACACGATCATTCTGTAATTTTACCTTTCTTTCCTTTTCCTCTGTTTCTTTACTTGTAACTGAACCCTGAAATAGAACTTAATCTGTCAGCTGCACTCTACATTTGTTCTTTTTGCACAGAAAACACTATTATTGCAGATATTCAAACTATACAAACTACACATTTTTCTTAAAATTCAACATAGTTAAAATAAAAAGGTTTTGCAAATGTATTTAAAACTCTTCAGTGCTTACTATGCTATTTTTACATAGTATCTCTTAGTAGGAAAAACAGAAACATGGCGAGGTAATGTCTCTTTTTTTTTTGCCTAATGCTAATTAAATCTGTAAACTTAACTGTTAAATACTATCAAGATTTTGAATCAGCTGAAAATCAAACTGAGTCATGCATAATTTTTTCTGAATCTTGATATTTTTTGCAGTTATTCTGCAGAGTGTCTTGAAATGCTAGAAGCTGTAATAATTTGTGGCTATTCTATTTCTCAAGGACATTAGATAGAAATTAAAAAAAAATACTTCTGTTCATAAGACAGTGAGTTATACCCATCTTTAGGGAGGTAAAGTGGACGTTTTGAAATGCTTTTGAGATTTCAGGAGCCATTGTAAAAAGAATAGAAGCAGTTAGATTCTTAACTCTCCCTAAATGTGTTATTATTTAACAAAAACAGGAATTGATTGAATAGTTTTGAGTCTAATTACCAACAGTTTACTCCATTTGTGTTTTAAAATGGGAAATGCATCTTGATTCATTAATGGAAATTGCTTCATTTTGTCCTCCATGAAACATGGAGATGTTAAAGTTTTATCATAATACAGTTGAAATTACTTAGTAAGATGAAATTACTAATTTTCACACAAACACAACGCTTACTATTTCATTACTATTACTAGTAATTTTCATCTTTCATCTTAGTAATTATATGGTTTGCACTATATAATTCTTTCTTTCTGAAAGAATACTCATCAGAAGTTATATTAATACTTTGAAAGGTTTATGAAAAATAAAAAATGAAAGATGCCCAGCATTTTTTTTTCTGGTGTATTTTTAGCAAGATCAGATATCATAGCATTTAAATGAAGAACTTTGCTCTACGTAATTAGTCATTGATCAAAGAAACGACA
Organism: Gorilla gorilla gorilla; assembly: GCF_029281585.2. NCBI lineage: Eukaryota > Metazoa > Chordata > Mammalia > Primates > Hominidae > Gorilla > Gorilla gorilla. The sequence goes on from NC_073238.2 coordinate 121,388,175, forward strand.
AATTTTGGAATGAAAATAGCAAATTCAGTTAAAATATCCTGCAAAAATACTTCTAAACTTGTTTTTAAAAGATAGTTGTTAAGGCATAGGACTATTACTCTTGGATACTATTTTTTCTAGGTGTATCATATAAGTATTAATAATTCAATCTGAAACAAATCAGTAAGCTTTCTAGTGTTGAAATTTTCTCTTTTGCTTTCCTACTGTGTCACCATCGTACTGTTTTGTTTTACACAGTGAGAGCATAATTTTCTTCTACAGGGACCACGAAGCTTCAGGCCAGCCCTGTCCCGAAGTCTTGTGTGCTTCATGTCGAGTGGTCTGCAGTGGACTGTGTCTGCTTGAAGCGATGCTCCGGAGGGCTTATTGTTGTGTGGGGGAAAGCATGAGATCACTGAAAAATGAGAGAAATCGAGCATACGAAATGTGAAGCATATCTGTTGACACCATGCGCTCCCTTTGCTTGCACTGGATGATGCATGGTTTCCGTGCGCAGTGCCTGAGGTGTGGGGCAGGCGAGGCCCATGCAGCCCGGCTCCTTTCCAGAAGGTTGCTGTTCATTACAGCTCGAGTGTGCTGGGTTCTGCAAATATTATCTATTTTAAATTAACGCTCCGTAAAAGGAATTTAAAGTTTTCTGAAAAGAAACCAATGAATGAAGCTAATAGTAATAATGCAAACACAAGCAAGCTGCCAAGTAAGCCATTTTTCTATTACGGAGCTCTTCATCAGTCATATTATTAAAGAAAAAACAACAATACTAGTAATAATGATCACCTATTCAAGACCAAGAGGTTGATCCTCCAAAATTCAAACAAGGAAAAATCTCTCCCAATCTCTCCTTTCCTCCACCCCTTTTCTTTGCTTCTCATCCCATATATAATATTATATAATGCATACATAATAAAAGACATTCACTATTATTAGCAATGATTCCTTATCTGTATATTGTGCCTTAAGATATATTAGCAAATGGTGTGCATATTTAGAGGACTTATTTTTAAAAATAATATATATGTTGGGGTAAAGGGTCAACCCTTTATTCATTGACAAGTGAGGTTATCAAAGAAGTCTGGACTCATTTTTGCTCTTCCAAGTCTAAATATAAATTTTGGTTTATAAAGGATTTCATATGTTTTCCAACAGCACGTTGTAAAAATTCAACTCTCTGCCTTACTAGTTATTGAAGTCATCTTACAGATGGCCACAATAAGTCCCTTCTTATTTATTTTTGCCAATATAATTTGTAGGGTAGATGTATGTAGTTTGCTTGATTCTGACCGGAAATCTGTTCTGTTTCCTGCTTGACTGAAATTTGGGGCAATGGAGGCAGCAGAAATATGCAAATATAAACCTGAGTTACACAATGGGCTTTGGTTCAGTGGATGAATATTATTTAATTTTCCAATGTCATTGTAAGAAATTGAGAGATGAACTTGAACTTTTAAAACTTTGTGGACAAAATATCATCAATATTAAGGGAACAAGTTTCTTAAACTTTAGAAGGAAATCAATTCTAATGTGTAGTTAACCAGATTGTTCGTTGTTGGGTTTATCATTAACTTGGTCTTTACCTCATTAACTTCCCTGTGTCTTATTATTTATTATGCTGCGTTTATTTTCTCTGTAATCAAGTGTAACTGTAGCACTGGGGAGAGCATTAGATTTTCCATAGATTTGGGTGTTTCATGTGCAGCAGACCACGTGCTATTTTTGCCTGAGCAGCTCCTGTTCACCTTTGTTCTGGAAACAGAACTCTCCTTTAATTTTGGAAACTTCCCCTCCTATTACTGATAGGGCTGTCAATCGCATGTCCCCCAAGCCTCCATCAATGTGATGGCCAGGGACTTTTGTGGGCCACAGACTCAAACCTGAACTTCTGCCGAAGATATCAAGAAGGAGAAGCCCTCTATTTACTGAAGTCTCTGACTGTAATAACTGAGTGAATTGACATCTTCCACAGCCACCGTAGCACCACAAAAGGAAGGCTTGTCCAGGAATTAAACCAACACAAGGAAAGCCCAGACAAAGAGGGAAGGATGGGCTCATGATGTTTGAACCTCTGATCTGTCTATGCCTTGAGCCAGCCACACTGCAGGATGCTGTTGCTCCAGCAATTAAATGTTCTATTTTTGTTTAGGCTACTTTGTGTCAGTGTGTGTCACTTATTACTAAAATGTTCCTGAGTTAGACAACACTGTGGAGGGAAAATCATATGAACTTAATGATTTGACCTAAAAAATGGCAATTTCTTAGGATTCAAACCAATATAATAAAAAATGCAGGTGGTCAGATGACTCAAGACCCATTGCTTTGTGTTCTTGGCCTCTTTGAGCTTCAGTTTCCTCATATTGAAAGGAGAGAGATAACTGTCTACCCACGCATTGGTTCACACACAGAAACGGGAAATGCAGGATCAGGTAAAGCATAGAAAAACCTTTGTAGACTATCTGGCTCTATAAAATGTTACCTACTGTTACACATTGGAAGATCTGATTCCTTGAGATATATTACAGTGTATAGAGCGAGCTTACTGGTCATGCTTAGGAAAAATTTTGGAATTGGTAGCACATGTGAGGCTGTGAAGACGTCAAAATTTGACTGCAGGTGTTATAAAGTCCTGTGTTTTGGCAGCTAATCATCTCCCCATTTAGAATTCACAGGACTCATCTGGCATCCGGTGGAGTTGGTAGGAGCTGATTAATGCCTGGCTTCTAGTGGAGATGATGAGAACTGGTCAATGTAAGTTACGTTAGGATGGCATTGTGGACGTCGGAAACCCAAAAGAGGACAGAAACCCAAGCCTAAACAAAAATAGGACATTTAATTGCTGGAGCAACAGCATCCTGCAGTGTGGCTGGCTCAAGGCATAGACAGATCAGAGGTTCAAACATCATGAGCCCATCCTTCCCTCTTTGTCTGGGCTTTCCTTGTGTTGGTTTAATTCCTGGACAAGCCTTCCTTTTGTGGTGCTACGGTGGCTGTGGAAGATATCAATTCACTCAGTTATTACAGTCAGAGACTTCAGTAAATAGAGGGCTTCTCCTTCTTGATATCTTCGGCAGAAGTTCAGGTTTGAGTCTGTGGCCCACACAAGTTCCTGGCCATCACATTGATGGAGGTTTGGGGGAGATGTGATTGACAGCCCTATCAGTACTTAGTCTATGTTGATTTTAGCCAGTACAGTTCATCCCAAAACAATCTTCTAAAATCGGTACTCTAAGTTTATCACATGGATTAACAATTACTAAGTGGTTCTATGAAAATACCAACTGAGTTACACAGGCAAGATCCCAACCCGAGATTGTCCAAGTATAAAACGGAGGCTCAGTTCCTCATTTTGTTACTGTTGCTTTGAAAAGTAAAGACCATCTAGCCCTTCTGCTGCTGCAAATGAACTAAGAGATGAGGTAGGGTGCTTTGTGGCCTGTGACTGGTTGTAGTACATCCAGTCATAAGGGGAAATTCAATTTCAGGTTGGAAATCCTTATAAATCTATAGTAGTGTGTAAAGGAGTGTGGTACTTCTGAAAGTATAATCGCCATCTTTTTAAAAGGCCATTTTGACACAATGTATATGTGTGCATATGTACAAACTTGCTCACTAAAATGGACATACAGTAAATCTGGGCTTTGTAACTAGGACTACACCATACATAACTCAATAATTAGTATGTGAGGTACTCTGAAAAATAAAAATGGTAAAATATGTGGAAGACACTGCTTTAAAGAGATGTAATGGGTCCCATTTCGGAGAAAGAAAAACAGACAATAAATCTGTTGAATAAATACAGACTAAAATCTGGATAGAATTATCTCTAATGAGTTAATGGGTTAATTCAAAATAATATTTTAGACTTCCAGCCATGGGCTCAACAGATTCACTAAGTCTGTCCTCAGCATCAGTTTTCTGAATCTGTTCTATATTTATTTTAGTGGAAATTAGTGGAGAATTAAGACAGAACTAAATTACTTTTCCATGATGTGTATACTGCACTCATTCCATAAAAAGAGTTTCCTCAAAGTTTAATTTATCAATTGGAGTGTAAGATTAAAATAAAGATACTCTCTGGACATATACAAATATACACATATGTACACAGACATACATTTATCTCTCATGAAGCTCTCCATGGTACTATAGGCATAGAAGAAATTATGTCACCAAGGACAGAATTTATTTTATAAAATGATTTCTGAGATAAGTAGTTGCTGAAGAATATCCCACTGACATTCTATGATATTTCAGACTCAGACTTAACAGACTTGGAATCTGCTTTTTATTGTATAAATCAATTTTAACAGTATTTGTAAATAGTAGTAAGATGCCAAGATGTGAACATTAAAGACTTTTGAAAATATTCAGAAGTATATACAATATAATGTTTCAGATAAACATTAGTAGCCTTATGCTCAGCTTTGAAAAGAAAAAAATTCTTTACCCAAAGAAGAAATATTTTTACATTTTTATAAGTTATCTGTTATTCATATTGCAACTCTATCCTAAGCACTGGTTTTTCTTAATATTAATTAGATAACCAGAGTGGTAAAATAGATTTGCAATTTATAGAGCAAAGATTTGTATTTAGAATAAATAAAGAACTCTTAAAAATGAATAAGAAAAATTTAAATACCCAACAGGAGAAAATGGCAAATAGTATAAAAGAAGGAACCAAAAGCCAAGAACTGTTCAACCATACTATTCTTTAGAGAGATGCAAAATAAAATAACAGCTTCACATTTATTCTTTTGGCAGATGAGGAGGTAGGCAAACAGGAATATATATACATCCCTGGTAAAATTGCAAAGTAGTACCACCTCTTTAAAGAGAAACTAAATAATATTGAATAAAGTTGAAGTTACCTATACCTTTGATTCAGTAACTTCACTTCTAGGTGTCTGTATTAATACATTTTTACACTGCTGATAAAGACATACCCAGGACTGGGAAATTTCCAAAATAAAGAGGTTTAATTGGACTCACAGTTCCACGTGGCTGGGGAGGCCTCACAATCATGGCAGAAGGCAAGAAGGAGCAAGTCACATCTTAGGTGGATGGCAGCAGGCAAAGAGAACTTGTGCAGGGAAACTCCCCCTTATAATACTGTCAGATCTCATGAGGCTTATTCACTATCACAAGAACAGCACAGGAAAGACCCGCCCCCATAATCCAATCACCTCCCACCAGGTCCCTCCCACCACACGTGGGAATTATGGGAGCTACAAGATGAGATTTGGGTGGGGACACAGAGCCAAACCATATTGGTGTCTGTTCTAGAGAAACTTTTACACAAATGCACAGGAAGATTATGCAAAATGATGATCATTGCAGCATCATATATAGTAGTAAAAAGTAGAAGCAACTTAAACATAACTTTTTAGTGTAATGGCCAAAAAAACCCCGATTTAATCCCATAATACAATAAATAGTATGTAGCATATGTAGAACTAGATCAGCATGGATCAAACTAAAAAATGTAATTAAGTGTAAAAGGCAAGCTACAAAGCAACTAAACAGCATAAAACAGTAGTGTAAATTTGTAACACAGAAGCAATAGCGTATAGACTTCATACGCATCAGTTTTCTGAATCTGTTCTATATTTATTTTAGTGGAAATTAGTGAAGAATTAAGACAGAACTGAATTACCTTTCCGTGATGTGTATACTGCACTCATTCCACAAAAAGAGTTTCTTATGCAGGTGAAATACCAAAACAAGTCTGAGAATGTTACACACCACTTTCAGATTATAAGATGCCTCTGGGGAGAGAGAAATAAATAATAGAAAGGAAGGTCATTGCTTTAGTTTATAATGTTTAGTTTAATCTCTTAAAAATAAAAGATCTGAAGCAAATACTGCAAAATGATAATATTTGTTTAACCTCTACAGTTGGGTGTTACATTTTGGTGTTACATTACCTTTTCTATAGGTTTGAAATATATTATAATAATACAATACAAAATGTAATGAAATGGGGCTGGGCACAGTGGCTCACGCCTGTAATCCCAGCACTTTGGGAGGCTGAGGCAGGCGGATCATCTGAGGTCAGGAGTTCAAGACAAGCCTGGCCAACATGGTGAAACCCCGTCTCTACTAAAAACACAAAAATTAGCTGGGCATGGTGGTGCACACCTGTAATCCCAGCTACTTGGGAAGCTGACGCAGGAGAATTGCTTGAACCCAGGAGGTGGAGCTTGCAGTGAGCCGAGATCACACCACTGCACTCCAGCCTGGGTGACAGAGGGAGACTCTGTCCCAAAAAAAACAAAAACAAAAACAAACAAACAAAATGTAATGAATTGGATATTACTTCAAGTTGAATGTGTTAAAATATATTGTTTCACCTCTTTTCTTTAGCTTCCCCAGCCTATCCTTCCAAGGTAAGTCCTGAGCAAACCTTGTTTTGATTTGATTATAGAGGTGAAAGCTTTATTGCAATTAAGTAAGTGCATCACAGAGTGTTCCAGACATTGAGACTCACTTAGGAAGCTCCTGATCTGTCTGTAAAGGTCAATGCAATGGGAGTTATAAAGAATAAGCTAGGTGCTATCCATGTTGGCAGATCTTAGGAAGAAGACATCTGTCCGAGGACTCAGGAACTACTTTTGGAGGTAACAGAGAGAGAAGTGTGTGAGGTCATGGGAGGTGGAGGTGCTTAACCTCATGATTCTGCATGATTTATGTGGTCAGGGAAGTTGAGGTATGCACAGCCCCCTTCAGCACTGGCTGGTCAGGCAATGAGCCTCTTCATGTGTAGGGTCTGGTACAAACAAACAGCAAACAGCACTTTACCGGCATGAGGTCCAGCGAAGATAAAGGCAGACGGACTGGGAGCATGGCTTTATGACCAGGAACTGCTCTGGGGAAGCCATTTCCCAGCTAGAAAGGTGAGAGGTGATTGTGACAAGTAAGAGAGCTGATGGTGTGAGGTGTAGTTTTGAGGAAACTCTGTCCGCTGCACTGTACCTCGCCATCACCTCTTCATCTGTCAGCGAGTACAGCAATGGGCTGGGATGTTGTGGTTCTAGCAGTTCTACAGGTAAAGGCTCAACGGGGAATTTGTATTCGGCTCTGGGCTCTGATGAAGATGAGGCAGGATGGTTGGGCTGATAGCCTGAGCAACCCCACTGACTAGCTGTGTGGAGGAAATACCTCTAAATTGACGTGCCCGATTCCATAAGTGTATGGGATTTTTAGACACTGATTTTCTGTTTGTTCTGATTTCACAAAGTCAGAAGCTGGTACCTCATAACAAAAAGGGAGATGGAAGCCAATAGGTTCTGTTGACAAATTACATTTGATTGACATCCAAAAATTGCCTGAATTTTAGTCTCATGTGTTTATGAAACAATGAAGGGAACTAAATTTGGAAAATGTCACCCTCCCACCCCCAACCCCAACATTTTGTATATCTTTTCTTTCCAGCTTTTTTTTTTAAATGGCAAAACCTTTCATTTGCTATATATCTAGCTATGTATTTAGTTGTTTGCAGAGCTGAGTAAAGTATTCATGATATCATTTCTTTCTAAAGTGAAGCGTAGCATTCTTTTTAAGCTGCATATCAAAAGGTAAACAAGTAGAGAAACTGCTCCTTTGAAGATTCTGCATGAGTCTGTTGCTAGTTAAATTTTCCTTGCAGAAATCAAACAGGGTTTCCTGTTGCATGTTTACCAAGCCCCCTTTTGTCCATAAAGTATAAAATGCAGGGCTGCAATTTTCCCATTTGTTAATTTTTCCCATTGAGCCCATTCCTTCCTTTTAAAATATCTTCTTTTTTTCTAGTCTACCTCATTTAGCAGTGAATATGGAGGATTACAAACATTCTTGTTAGATATAAAACATTCCAGGAAATTTAATTTCTTTAGTCATGGATTTTAGCTGTAATGATACTGCACATTTGTATAACATCCCTGAGATGAGAAATGTGAACCCCTTGTTCATTATCTGGAGACAAGCATTATTATTATCATAATTTTGCATCCTGTGTAACTGAGTCACAGGAAATGAACCAGAAATAAATCGTACCTGGAGTGTAATTTGCAAAAGAACGTAGGAAAAAAGTAGGATGATTGCATCGTGCCTTGGACACTTGCACCCTGGAGTACAATGCAGCTGGTTTACCATTTAGAGAAGACAGGCTCTCGATGGCTTGGATCTGGATGGGAGGAGGTGGGAGGCAGTGAAGGCATGTTGAGGGTTGCCGCTGATGTTGGACAACACTACAAGTCATTCCCTTATGCTTTTATGATAGGCCTATATCCTCAGTGTAGCCTGTCCATGCAGCCCCAAGCCTGGAGCCTTGCTGGGTGCTGAGCCCAGGCACCGCTGCTTCTTGGGGGTTGCCTCCGAAGTCCATGTGAACCAGTGTGGTCTTGAACCTAGGTTGAATTGCTCATGGCCCTTTGGACCTGGCAAGTCTCTGAACCATACCTCTGGTTCTATCATCATGCTCAGAATCCTTAGTGGTCCAAGCCTGCACCCCCAGGAATTTTCTGTCATCAAAATGCTTCCAGGGCTGGGTGCAGTGGCTCATGCCTGTAATCCCAGAACTTTGGGAGGCCAAGGCAGGCAAATAGCTTCAGCCTAGGAGTTCAAGGCCTGGGAAAAATGGCAAAACCCTATCTCTACTAAGAATACAAAAATTAGCTGAGTGTGGTGGTGTGTGCCTATAGTCCTAGCTACTCAGGAGGCTGAGGTGGGAGGATGGCTTGAGCTGGGGAGGTCGAGGCTGCAGTGAGCGATGATCACAACACTGCATCCCAGCCTGGGTGACAGAGCAAGACCCTGTCTCAAAAAAATAAAAAAAGAAAAGAAAAGAAAAAAACCCCTGCTACTAAAAACAGAGCTGATGTTTTTGAGAAAAAAAAAAAAAAAAAAGAAACTAAAAAGAAGCCATGAAGTGAAGGATCCACCTATGTGTCTTCTGGGATGGGTAAGTCAGTCTCCCCAACAACTCCCTCCCACTCAGAATGTAAAGCAGGATTCCCTGCCACAGTTTCCTCCACCTGACAGGTTTAGGAACAGCTGGGTCCACTAGGGAAAGTAGGAGAACTGATAGAAGTAGCAAAACAGAGATGGTGCCCTGACTCTCCTACTCTGGGCTTGGACAGGTGGTGTCCATGTTCACTGTGGGTGGGGCTTTGAGTTCTGGAAGTTTACTGTTAGTGCCATTGGTGTTTATTTCTTATTTCAATGTAGAAATGAATGAATGAGTTCCGCTCTAGCAAAAAGTGCCTGTGATCTGAAATAATTAGTCATCACAATCAGAGAGAATGCTATGTGACTAGTAAATCCTACAGTTGAGGAATTGCATTTAAAAATTAGAGTTATCAGGAACACCTAAAAAGCTGGCTATTCAAGTAAGCCCCTGGAGCTTTGATAATTATCAGGAGGCAGAATCTAACCTCCTTGGCTTATTCTCGAAGGGATGCTGCCACAATTCGGTAGTAGATTCACATGCCATGAGTTTATAGGGAGTGTGTTGAATTTTGAGGGGCTTTTTCATTTGACATTTATACAATTAGCCATGGCTTTGGCTGGGATGTTTCAGACAAAAAAGGCAAGTAGGAAATAACCAGAAACAGGAGAACTTACAGATATGTTGCCTTTTGTGGTGTATGTGGAACATAGTACAAGAAACTCTCATGGGAACTTTGAGGAAGGAAACATACCATGTCTGTCACTAACCAGGGGAAAAAAATGTCACTGAGCCAGTAAGCATTGAGCAGAACAATAAGAACTTCCTGGTGCCAAGAGTCAGGACAAATGTGTGAAAGGGAATGAAGGGACATTACCATACTGAGCCTTTCACAGGAAAATGCTAAATAAACCGAGAGATGCTTGTCAATATTTGGATAAGGAAACATGTCTCAGTCTGATTTTCAAGGCACGCTACAAAAAAAAAAATCTTGAGAAACTTTGTACTGTATTCACAATATCAACAAAAATAATACACTTGGAGTCTGGGGTGGCCATTCTCATGGTAATGAATGTGTTTCAACAGTGATCTCCTATTGTGAGCCTTGGAGCTGCATGTCTCCAGGCTCTAGGGAGGCACGGATGGACACCGCCCCCACTTTGTGGCCACAGCGTGCCTTTGTGAGCCTCAGCTGTGAGCTTCTCAAGTCCTCAATGGGCAGGCAGGGCACACTGAATTAGAACCCATTGCTGCTTCATTTATCCACAACACAATTTATAAACAGCAAGTATATTACTTGTTTCATGTTTTATTTGTTAGGTCATTTCTAGCAAAAGCTGAGCACATGCACCCACATATAGGGCAGCTGTGCCTCCAGTCAACCCAGTAGGAAGAACATTGCAAACATTATTGAAATAAAATTGGATGGATGGTTGCTTTCAAGGAGCACAGCCTCCCACCTGCTTTCCTGAACTAACCGTGGGGAGCAGTTGGTTGCACTCTTATCAGTTTTGCTGGTGCTTCTCTCTTCTCCATTTCAACCATGCTTTTAAAAAAGGCATTTGGATCTGGGAGGAAAAATGCAATAATCCAAATCTTTGGCCTCGGGTTTTGAGAGGTGTCTGTTATACCAGGAATCTAAAAAGGAAAGCAGAGAAATTCAATTGAAAGAAACAAAAAACCAGCTTTCTCCTTTCTCTTTAGCAATAACAAAGGAAGGAGAGAGAGCAAGAGTGAGAGAAGGAAATAAGACTCTTCTATTTTAACACTTTAGTGTATAATGGCATATGAATAATATCATCATTTTTCTGCCATTTATTCAGATGTGAAGGAACTCAGTGAATAATAATAGCTGCTGTCAAAGGTATTTATATTTAAAAGGTCTTTATGTAAAAAAAATTTTTTTTTGTCAGGACTGATTTTTCTCTGAGAGGATCCCTCTATCTCCTAGCAACCAATATGGCTATCTTTTTGAATAGCTGCTGCGTGTACGGTGGGTGCATAACCTTTATGTGGAAGCATTTGCAAATTTAGCAGTCAGGACTCATATGAATTCAAAGCAAGTTGTGAAACTGATCTCAGACCCAGACTTGTGATAGAAGTCTCAGGGGGTCTCTTCTGTTGGCAAGACCAAACACATGTGATGGGCACGATCCCCTTCCTGTGTCGACTGCATGTTCTGCAAATGATAAACGGCCCCTTAAATAACCTGTTCACAGAACTTTTATCTATTTAAAAAGAAGAAAAACAAGCTAACCTGAGGAAACCCAAAGATTCTGCTTTGCAAATTACCATCCTAATGGAAAGATTCTATCTCAAGAAAGAAAATGTCTAGAAGTTTATTTAAAAAAAAAATTAAAGAGTAATGGAAACATCTGGAACTCAGTCATCTCTTTTGCTTCTACGTTTTGATTATTTGTAATATATTAATGTCATTTTCATTCCTTCTAAATCTTACAACAGGGACTTTCTGCATGTTCAAAAAACATTGGCTAAAGTTCCTAATCTCTCTCTGAGATAAACATTATAATAAACAGATTATAAATAAATAAATTCATAGAATGAGAAGAGATAGAGACAGAAACAGAAACGGTTTCTTGTAATTTCTAGTCTACAAGGCTGTGTTTAGCAGTAGAATATTATCATTAAATTTTTTTTAAAAACAATATTTGTCTCCTGGTGGCATGCACCCTATTAAAATGAGTATATGGTTTTAAAAGAAGAACATTTACATAATTTCAAAAGCTTTCAAAAATGAACTCTCTAGGCTGGGCGTGGTGGCTCACGCCTGTAATCCTAACACTTTGGAAGGCCAAGGTGGGTGGATCACAAGGTCAAGAGATTGAGACCATCCTGGCCAACATGGTGAAACCCCGTCTCTACTAAAAATACAAAAATTAGCTGGGCGTGGTGGCCCATGCCATAGTCTCAGCTACTCGGGAGGCTGAGGTAGGAGAATGGCTTGAACCCAGGAGGCAGAGGTTGCAGTGAGCCAAGATCTCGCCATTGCACTCCTGCCTGGGCCACAAGAGTGAAACTCTATCTGAAAACAAACAAACAAAGAAAAAAAGAACTCTCTAGAACCAGACTTCCGCGTGTGAAGTGCTCAGAGAAGGCACAGAAATCTCCGGCATTCATCAGCACATGGTGAGCGTGAAGCTGCCCGCCGGTGCCACCACACACTGCTGCTCTTTGTTCTGTCCCACTGAAGGTTAACGAAGCTGACTTTAGGCACAGCTGTGAGGTCGGCAAGATTTGTCATCAGAGAGTCCTCTTCCCCCTTTTTATCTACTCTTTCTCTTCTCGCCTTTTCAGACTTTCACCTCTCTTTACCATCCAAACAGGAAACATTCAGATAACCAGATATGACACTTGTCTATTTACAGAATTATTTAACTTTCGTTTTCTTTCACTTGCCTTCCATGTAACTATGCATTTTAAGTCTCTTCGTGGTTCCCAAAACACCTTGTTCCCCTTATTAAAACGTTTTCAGGAATCTGTAATAACAGTCCCTGAAGTTTTTGGAGTGCTTTACAGCCTCAAAGGGACTTTCACTTTATGTCATTGATCTTCACAAGGACCTTGTCTAGGTATATGTTATTTTTTATTAACACCACCATTTTCATACCTAAGGAAATGGAGCTTTGGAGAGATTACCTGACTTGCTTGAGCTCATAAAACTAATACAGACGGTGCAAGGGTTCAAGAGCAGGTCAACTTTGTAGAAATCATTTGCTCTTCCCCTTAGATCACAATACTTCTCAGAAAGCAGTTGGAAAGGTACTCCTGGAGGAAGACATTTGGTGAAAAATGACACCAGGCCTACAGTAAGATTGCAGCTGGAGCGAACCCTGAGTTAGTCCTTAGGGGGTCGCCAGGAAGTCAGGGGGAAGGAGATCAAGTTGCTTCCTACTGACACCACTTATGTGGGGAAGTGCCTACGAGGCAGGCTCTTGGGGCAGAGGAGTCTGTATTGCTTCATCCCAGGCTTCTTGTTGGTCCTGGAACTGGTCCTGTACTTGAACAGATCTCTATCCTCAGACTAGTGACACCAACATTATCTGCAGGCTTAGAAATGCAGAATCTTGGACTTCATCGCAGACCGACAAGGTCGGAATCTCTGAGGAGGTGGCCCAGGACTCTGTGTTAGTATGCCCTTCCTCCTCCGGGTGATTCTCTGCCACATTGCGGTTTGAGAACCACTGCTGCAGATGGCTGCCCTATGTTATGTCTGACTAACGGGAACCCTCGTTCCCAACGTCTAAAGTTGTCACCCTCAAGAGCTTCTTCCTTCCTCCTAGATCTGGATGTAGCTTCTTTTCAAGAAGAATTTATTTTCTCTTAGTACTTGAAATTGATGATATCTTCTCAACTGACTTTCTAAAACTCATTGATTTTGTTCCTGTCATCTTTTATCTTTAATGTGACAGTTCTAACTACTCATTGAAGCTTAAGGAGTTTCTAGGTTTCTGAAAGATATTTTTACCTTTTCAAAATAGAAATGGAAAAAGAGAAGAGGGTATTTTTGGGAAAAGAAAAAGGAAGAATTGCATAAAATAAATTAGAAAGGAAAACATTTGGAAATGTATGTTAGCTATTGATATTGATTTGTTCTGGGAGTGTTCTGCAGTTCTTATACGGGATGCAAAAGGATGCCCTATATGAGACGATCATAATCGCAAAGCTGACTTTGACTGTCTTCCTGTAAGTACGAGACAGTGGACAGTGGATCAATTCAGCTAAGAATCCAGTTAATTCAGAGATAAAATCTGACTGGTTATTTGGGGCTGTTAAGTCAACCTGCCCACCTGACCGTGCATGAGATATTCCTTTTTAATGAAATATTTTGATATCCTAGAGATTTTTAAATTACATCCCTGTTAATTATTTACATCTATAGCATGGGGAAAGGTGGATTTATTGTCATTTGCTAGCCAAGCTCTATGTATGCTTTAAAAAGACACCAGTCCTTTCAATTTTTAGAAGACATTGTATGTTATTCTTCTGAGCCTTTATTTAATCCTAAACATACATGTGTACACACATACACTCAGATAAACTGTGTTTTTAAGCAAATGTGTCACCAAGCTTTGTTTGAGACTATAGACGAAAATAAGACATCCTTCACATTGTGTTCCTCCCGCTTGAAAGCTTTTCTTTTATACATTTGCACAGGGTGAAGCCAGATGGGAGTGCTGAGCTTCAGGGAGCAGCTACGCAAAGTTAATTGTGCTCAGCAAAGTCTTCTAGAGTAAGCGGTCGCTCCAATAAAGTTTCCTGATTCTGTCCAGAAATCCTCAACTCCGACAATAAGAAGTGGGTTGAGGGGCAATTTGAATACGTAATCAAAAATCATATAATTAAAGATTGAACTTGAGCTATAGCTTCATGTATTGTCTCTGCGTTGTTCTATTTTAATAGTTCCATATGGAGACAATAAAGCGACATGACAAATAGTCTGTTGTTAAGTTTCAATGCTTTCTCTCTGATTCACATTCATTCTCTCGTCAGGTTATGAATCCCATCCCCCAAATTTTCTCCTAATTTAGAGTACTTGAAAAAATACATTTTTCATTTATAACTAACTGGCTGTCTGACTGAAAATAGCAGAGCTGCTACTAAAAACTTTTTCTTAAGTAGCTCTTCATTTAAAGAGAAGAGGAAATATTGACTCAACTAGGTTAGGAAGATACAGAATGTAGTTACCTTTACATGATACTTTTTATTTATTCCTTCTTAGGAATCATTTCCATTTTATTTTTAGTTTGCAGACAAGCTTCCTATTGACTTCACTGCTATCTCTTGATTTCTTAATGTAGGCAGTTCTCTGGATATTTTATGAAGAAAAGTTTTATCTTGATTTTCAGACATCCTAAAACTCTTTCGTTTTGAAGAAAGAATTCAAAATACTTCAAGTAAAATGCGTTCATTGTAGTATTCTACCTGATTATTTATCATTCTCAAGGCTGTTTATAGCTTTGACCTTCTTTCATTAATGTGCTATCCTGCAATGCAAACTTACAAAATTCCTTGTTTCTGTTCCTAAAATGATGATGCTGGGTATGGAGAAAACTTTCTGGGCATGAACAAGAATTAAAATCAAACAAAACACTTCAAAGATCTGAAAGAAAGATCAAGGATTTCTGCCATATAATATAATTGTGAAATTGTTGAATCACACAGTTTAGAAAGGAAGTAAAACAAAAACAAAAACCAGCCCTCTGGTGCTAGACAGAAGTCAACCTCACTGTTTGAATCACATGGTTTTCCTTCCCAATTTTTAGAATCCCAGAGGTAGAATTTCTGCAGCTTCTTCGATAGTCTTTGTTCTTGTTATCTTGCTCAGTAGCTTGTGTCCTCTACTTCATAGAAATACAAGAAAGATATCACTGCTACTATCAGGATTTGGAATGTTTCTAGACCAAAGAAAACCCGATTCCTTATTTCTTTATGGCTCCTGCAGAGTCGAGGCCAGAACTTCTAGTACTACTGTAAGGATTGCAGGAAACTTGCAACTACACCCTCTTCCTAATCTCAGTGAATTACTCCATGGAGTCACTGGAAAATCACTGTTGGCACTTTCTTTCCCTCTCTCCCTCCCTCCCTCCCTTCTCTCTCTTTTCTTTTCTTTTCTCCTTTCTTTTCTTTCTCTGTTTCTCTCTTTGTCTCTTTCTCTCTTCTCTCTTTCTTTTCAGAGTCTCGCTCTGTCACCCAGGCTGGAGGCACAATCTTGGCTCACTGCAACCTCTGCCTCCCGAGTTCAAGCGATTCTCCTGCCTCAGCCTCCTGAGTAGCTGGGACTACAGGTGCCCACCACCATGCCTGGCTAATTTTTCTATTTTTAGTAGAGATGGGATTTCACACGTTGGCCAGGCTGGTGTCCAATTCCTGACTTCAAGTGATTGTCTCACCTCAGCCTCCCAAAGTGCTGGGATTACAGGCTGAACCCCCACACCCAGCATTGTTGACCCTTTCTCTCTCTACTCATCTTTCTGGGCACCTTCCTAATCTGTTCACTTCATTCCAGCCCTCACTGCCTTCTTATCACTGCCTTTGCTTAAATTTATGAACCCGTATGTCTTTCTTGATCTAAATTAACTCCTCTGAATATATCTTCCAGTCCTAGAGCTCTTCATTGGCACCCTTTTGCTCTAAGGATAAATTCCAAGCCCTATAACAGGCACAAATGACCCTGCATGCTTGGTTCCCTCGTCAACCTCATCTCTACCTGAAAAGCTAGCGTCGGTGCCGCTCCCAGGGGCCTCCGTAGCATCCGGCATTTTCTCCACTGTAACAACCAACACTTTGTGTGGTCCTGCAGCCTCCAGTCAATTCTGTGAAGACCAGCAGTGTCTTATTTACTGACATATTCTCAGAGCAAGCCTTGTCACCCAGACCATAGTAAACCTGCAGAAACCACCAGATGATTGGTATAAAAAGAATGGTCGCATTTGGGTGATGAGGGATGGTTTCAAGGATGATCTGGGACCTTGTGCATCATACATTTATCATCATTAAAAGATAAAAGCTTAAAAGATACCTACTGGACTACTACAGTAATATTTTTATTTGGTTTTATTTTAGTGTATTCTCCCATTATTGTGATTAACTTCTTTGACAGTGGACCATGATGATGCAAGCTGGGCTGGGTATCATTCCTGCAGCCCAGTGAAAGCTCCCACAAGAGTGAAATCCACACCAAAGTGAAATGTCCATGAAACATGGGGAAAAGAAAGCCCTGCACTTCACATGACTAATGCTAGAATCTTCCTTGAATTTACAATTAATGGGACACAATAAATGTCCTTAATTGACACAGGCACCTATCCTGAACTTACAGATGGCAGGATGCCGGGGGTATCAGGAAAAGCTTTCTAGAGGAAGGGATGGTCAGGTTGAACTATGAAGGAAGAGTAGGGCTTAGACCTGCAGTGTTGTGGGGATCAAAAAGCCAATGTCCTAGGCAGACGAAGCATTATGTAGGATAGTATGAAGTAAGACGTGCTTGAGAAACACATCTAAAAGAGTGAGGAAATTGGTGTGAGGAGGTAAAGGTGAGATATCAGGATGAAAGAGTGAACAGGGGTCAGATGATGCAGGCCTGTGAGCCGCTCTGAGGAGTTTTGGATGGGATATTTAAATAACAAGGAGCACTTGAGGGATTGTAAGCAGCAGAGGGCAATGTCGTGTTTGTGTTTTAGAAAGATAATTCTAGAAAATGGAATGGAAGAGGCAAGAAGAGAAGTGGGGAAAGCAGTCAGGAAACAGAATTCTCGAGAGAGACAGTGGTGAGCATATGCAGAATGCAGGGTGGAGACTAGAGGCACTTAGGAAACAGTGAATGGGACTTGCTGATTGGCTGGGTGGGGGGAGATGGAAAGAAATAGCCAAAAATCAAGGTGCTGCCCCTGTTCCTGGCAAGGACAGGTGAGTTGATAGTTATATTATTCACTGAGATAGAACAGGTCTCATACTGGGCTTTGCTGAATTGGAAGTGTTAGTAGAACATCCAAGTAGAGACATCCATTGGACACCTGGGTGTAAAGGTTTGAAGTTTGGAACCTCGTTGGTGGGAGATTTAGATTAGTTAGTCATTAGCAGAGACAGTTATTGACACTCTTGGAATAAATGAGAGCAATCAGTGACAGTGAGTAGAGTGAGAAGACAAAAGAGACAAGGACAGAAAGTTGTAATATTCCAATGTTCAAGAGGCTCATAGCAGCAGGACTGTGCAAAGGAGGCTGAGGAGGAGCAGCTGGAGAGGCGGCTGGGAAGCTAGGAGTGTCGAGGGGCTGGGGGTCAAGAGAACCTTGAGAAGCAGGAGTGGCCAATGACACAAGTGATGCCAAAGGACACAACAGTGACTTTTGTGGAAATGATTTCAGTGGAGAAACCAAGGTGAAAGGCAGACTGTGGTGGACTGAAGACAAAATGGAAGATGAAGAAGATGATGAGGCAAACGTAGACAATACTTGCTGATGACACAGATTTTTATTTGCCAGAGAAGGAGATGACTTTGAGGTAGTTCTTTTACCCTTTCTCTGTTTCTTTCAGTGTGAATGGTTTATGTTTTTAAAAGTTGTTGACACAGACCTGATAAAACATTGGCATTTGAAGGCATGGAGTAGGTGGTAGCTGCTCATGATTGTGTGGGGAGGGCAGACTCAGGCGTGTATCACACAGATAAGGTGCCTGGTGAGGGGCACACCCACACTAAGTTTCAGCCTTGGTGCAGCACTGAATGAGCGCAGACGAGGGGATGATTTTCATAATTTATGTTTTTACAAAGCTGCCCTAAATGCTTGCAGGACTATGGTGGAGGAAAATGGCATTTAGTAATTGATTGAATGAGGTCTTGAAGACACGTAAAAAGTAAAGTCTGGAGGACAAGAGAACAGGGCCCTAGGAAGGGGGACGCATCTTCCCAATAAACCAGAAAAGAAAGAAAAGGATGTATGCCATTGTACACAAGAAGGCTGGCTTAGTATGAGAAGTTGGGAGAATTTCTCTTTTCTCATATCCATTTTCTCTGTGAAGAAAGAAGAGAGAGATCATCTGTTGAGAGAATGGGTCAGAGGAGGTTTGAGGAAAGTTGAAAAGTTTTGAAACAGCTTCTATAGTGAGTTGGGGAGGGGGCTGATTATAAGAATTGCCAAGTTCCTACTGTGCCATTCAATTTTACTATCATAACATTCCACAACATTTCAGTTCTTTACATGGTTTTGTCAAGAAAATGTAGCATTTTGTAGGAGGAAGTTTTTTTTTCTTAAATTAAACATGTTTGAAATGTTCATTGAATCACTGATCATTAGAGAAATGCAAACCAAAACCACAATGAGCTACCATTTTACACCAGTCAGAATGACTACTATGAGAAAGTTAAAAAACAACAGATACTGGTGAGGTTGTGGGGAAAAAGGAGTGCTTTTACACTGGTGGTAGGAGTGTACATTAGTTCAATCATGTGGAAGATAGTGTGGTGATTCCTCAAAGACCTAGAGGGAGAAATACCATTCAATCCAGCAATCCCATTACTAGGTGTATACCCAAAGGAATATAAGTTATTCTATTATAAAGACACATGCATGTGTATATTCATTGCAGCACTATTCACAATAACAAAGACATGGAATCAACCAAAATGCCCATCAATGAAAGAATGGATAAAGAAAATGTGGTATTTATATGCCATGGAATACTATGCAGCCATAAAAAAGAATGAGATCATGTCCTTTGTAGTGACATAGATGGAGCTGGAGGCCATTATCCTTAGCAAACTAAGGCAGGAACAGAAAGCCAAATACTACATCTTATCACTTGTAAGTGGGAGCTAAATAATGAGAACTCATGGGCACATGGTGGGAAACAACACACACTGGGGTCTATCAGAGGGTGGTGGGTGACGGGGGTGGGAGGAGGGAGAGAGCATCAGGAATAATGCTAATGGATGCTGGGCTTAATACCTGGGTAACGGGATGATCTGTGTAGTAAACCACTGTAGCACATGTTTACCTGTGTAACAAACCTGCACATACTGCACATGTACCCTGGAACGTAAAATAAAAGTTGGAAGTATAAAAAAAGGAAAAAAAGAGAAATGTTTGTTGAGCCTATATATGGTCAAATTCTCACCAACATGGGACTGTACTGATTCACTTTCTTATCTCTGCTCCACAAGCCTAAACAGCACAGGGCAGCAGCCCATGGCTCTGACGGGGCAGCTCTCTTCCTGTTTACCATCGTGGTGGACTGCTGCTCTCTTCCAAGTCAGTCTAATGAGATACAATGAGTCTCGGGAAAATACTAGGAAACTGGAAATTTGAAAACAAGAAGGTCGAGTGACATGAGAACTCTCTAGATGATGGATTCTGAGAAAGTGAGAATGCTGACTTGGAGTTCAAGAAAGGGCTGAGAAGGCTGAGAGGAAATCCTGAAACGGCCTCCTTGAAATGGGTCTGGCTGTGCACCGTGTCCAGGACTTTCCAGCTTGCTGTCTACGGATAGTTCCTTGCCTCAAGCTTTGAGTAGTCTATTTCTTTTTACGATGATGGCAAATGTGTGGGCAGACAATCTCCAATCAAGCTTCCGACCCCTCATTAATTTGTAATATGTTCAATTGTTGCCACTAAATATAAAACGATTTACCTGCACTTAGAAAGGAATTGGCTTAATACACTGCGTGACCACAGGGCATTGTCTATTCCATTTCCCCCTGGCTGTCTTTCCCTTTCAAACCTTCACGCTGCTGTGCATAAAGGGAGTACACAACAAGCAATGCCCACCTCGCCCCAGCAATCCACGGGAGTAGCGGTTTCAATCATCTGGTCCCTTTCTTTCATTGCCCATGTGATCCCTCCCTCCACCCTTTCACCATTTAAAAGAAATGAAAGGAGCAAATCTAAACATGAGTTTCAAGCTATTCTTGTACCAGGAACAATATATTCTTAAGCACTACATGCATCCTAGATTTGTCTCGATGTGGTCCATTTATTTTAATTTGGGACTGTCAACAGAAAAGAAAAAAAAAAAGAAGTAATTAAACTTGTGACTAGCATGGAAAAACATTTTAGGTCCTAACGCAGCGGCGTGATCCCACCAGTTTCACCAGATTTCTTCTACTTGTCAGATCAAAGTCTCAACTCCTAAAACTCAGCCATGCTTTGATTAATTACTTCATACAATGAATTTGCAAATTATAGTTCTATGTGATTTATGTCATTTTTAGCTTCAATCAGATTTTTTTTTTTGGTTGCTCTATTCACTGAGCCAGTCAGCCTTCACCTTGGAGAAAGCATGTTTTAAAATTGCATTACAGTGTTTTGTGCTCCAAGAAGAGTGAGACATAAGAGTTTTCAATAATATGTTGCAGCTTAACAAGAATGTAGGAGAAGCCTGTTATACCAGTTGGAGATCAGACTTGAAAAAATGGATTTCCTTCCTACTATCTCCAAGTTTATTGGCTGTGCTTCCCCCCTTTTCCTTATATGCCTACATTTCTCTCCCCAACCTGGGTCACTTACATAAGAAATATAAAGCATTAAAAGAAAAGAATAGAAATATAAAACATTGCTTTTAGGCTTCTTTCCCTATTTTCCCCCATCTGCAATTTCTAGTTTAAATAAATAAGGCTGAATTTATTTGAGATTATTAAATTGGTTCTTTCCAAAATTAGACAGTAGATGGAATGTCTTTTAGGAAAAGTGCAACACAATTTGTGGTGTGTCCTTTTGAATAGGAGACAAGAAAAAGCTCCTCCATGCTCTGCTAGCCCAGATTATTCATTGAAAGTAGAAAAAATCTCCTGTCCTGAACCCGAAGCCACCTGAGTGTTTGCTTTTCGGATGTGATTTCAGGTAGGGCTGACAGCTTTGTGGTCTTTGTGCTCTTAAAATATTGATTTAGTGAGGGCTGTGCTCACGTCCCAAGGAGTCTGAGGTTTTGGTTTTTAAAGAGGTGGGGGGCAGTTCATGGAGTAGGGCAACTGCATTGAAGACTGAAAATGCAAAGTAGGAAAAAAACAAACAAACCAAAAGTGACAACTTTATGAGAGATTGTCACCAGCTACCCAAGCAGACTCAATGCACGTTTACAATTCACAACTGTGCATATTTCCAAATGAAATAAACAAAGGAACTTGAGTTGCAATAAACATAAGTCGGCACAGATAGCCTTGCATTCATTTTTAAAATAAAAATCCCACAACCGTGATATAAACATTATAAATATTAATATTTCCCTTCTTATTGAAAATGATAGCTATGACAGAATTGTTATCCATGAGGCCAAAAGAGAATAATATTGCCAAAAATCTTAATGAAATATTTGTATTAATATTATGAAAGTCATACAAACCACTTTGCAGCTAATATAGAAAATAGAGGGGGCCGGGCATGGTGGTTTATGCCTGTAATCCCAGCACTTTGAGAGGCTGAGGTGGGTGCATTACCGGAGGTCAGGAGTTTGAGACCTGCCTGGCCAACATGGTGAAACTCTGTCTCTACTAAAAATACAAAAATTAGCCGAGTGGTGTGGTGTGTGCCTGCAATCCCAGCTTCTCTGGAGGTTGAGGCAGGAGAATCACTTGAACCCAGGAGGTGGAGGTTGCAGTGAGCCGAGATCACACCACTGCACTGCAGCCTGGGCTACAAGAGTGAAACTCCATAAAGAAAGAAGAAAGAAAGAAAGAGAAAGAGAAAGAGAAAGAAAGAAAGAAAGAAAGAAAGAAAGAAAGAAAGAAAGAAAGAAAGAAAGAAAAGAGAGAAAAGAAAAAAATAGAGGGAACAATAATCTATAATTCGACCTTCCTTATGCATCTACTCTAGTTTTTTGGGTGCATTTCTTTCCAGTCTCTATTTCTTAAGCATAGATTAACTTTTACATTGCAATCAGAGTTTAAATATGTTTTTGTTCATTATTTACTTCCTATTACATCATAAATACTTTTTATATTACTCCTAGACTGCATAATGTTTCAAGTGAATACACTATAATTTACTTAACCATTTCATGGTTTGCAGTTATTTATTTTTTCTCAGTTATTTAATATTATAAATAATGCTGGAATAAACAGCTTGGGACATATAAGCATTTTAGGTTCATTTCTTAGCCTAGATTCCCAAAAGTGCAATTACTGGGTCAAAGATTTTGATGTATTTACTGCCAAATTATTTTCTATCAATTTATAATGTCAAGAGCAATATATAACATATCAATCTTATACAAGTTGGCAGACATTTTATTATAACTTTAAAAACAGTTTGATTCATTTATTGATGAAAATACTTTTCTTCAATCTTTATGTGTTTGATTTTCCGCCCGGGTCTGTATGTTTCCAATACAGACTCACCAGTTGTCATTCTGCCTCCCTGAGTTATCTATTCATCCTTCTGATCTAGCTGTCACTTCCTTTATTCATCCCTTTCCTTATCATCTTGAGTGATTAACTCCTAACCCTCATCTTACTGACATATTGGAGTATTCCTTTCTTAAAACAACATCTTCCTTTGTCTCCTCTCACACCACCCTCTCCTGTTTTCTCTTCTCTTTGTCACCTTCTCTCAGTATATTTCAAAGAATTGGGATGTCTCTGTTTGGTACACTATTCTCTTCTCACTTGCCACCCCCTTGCTAGATGATTCCATCCTTCCCTGTGGCTATAAATACAATTCATATGTAGACGACTTATATATGTTCAGCCAGATCTGTCCTCTGACTCGTATTTCTAATTATCTACAGTAGGTTGCAAATGAAACATCTCTAAAATAATATCGTTAAGACCAGCTTCTTAAATTTCACCCCAAATTTATTTCTCTCTATTTTCCCCATCTGAGAAGTGGCATTCCCACTCACTGCTGCTCCAAGGAGACATTTCTGGGCCCTCCCTTCCTTCTTCTGCCTGTGCAGGTTCCTCACTGCAACCCTGCCTCCAAACCTGTCTGTTTTCTTCCATCTTCACTGCCACCTCCATAGTTTAGGCCATTGAAATTTATGTGGATTATCACCAGTTTTAGCTAGCTTCCTCTCTGCTCCACATTCCTTTTGTCGTTATGCAGCCAGAAGGTTATTTTAAAAACAAAATTAGATTGTGTGTCTCTCCCTTGCTTATAATTCTTCAAAAGCTTCCCATAGCACTTGAAATGAGACCCACATTCCTCAGTCAGGCCTGTAAGACCAGGAATGATTTCCCCCCAGCTACTTCCATCAACTTCTCTCTTGCCATTCTTACCTCTCAACTGTCCAGCCACATCCATCGCCCCTTCTCGGACATGCCAAGTACCATCCTGCGTCGGAGCCTGAGATTAGCCCAGATCATGCATTCCCTGATTCCTTACCTGGATCTCTATGTTTCATCTGTCAGCTCTTGCTTTAATGCCACCTTCTCAGAGAGAAATGTCCATGATTTCTTACTGAAGACATTCCCGCAGACTTTTAATTTCTGTAATAACATTTGTTTCCTTGATAACCCTCAAAACAGTTTGAAATTGTACCTTTCAGCACTTTGTTTGCTCATAAATAAGCAAATATTTGCCTCCCACTCTGAGCTGTGAGCTCCACAGGGTCAGGGATCCTGTCCATTTACACCACTGTACCCCAGCACTGACAAAATACCTGGTACAGCACAGCACTCAATGCATAGTTACTGAATGAATGTTCACCAACAGCATTTTACTTTACCTTTTGGACAGTAGGGAGGCACTGTAAGATCTCAACTGTGGGATTGGTATTTGGCAAGAAGAATGATGATGGGTCATTTGGCAGAAGCCTGGAGAATGGGATGATAGAGGGGCATAACTGGAATGCGAGTGAACTAGTTAGGTGCCTGTTGGAATCTTGAGACTAGAGATGAGGAGAGTCCACACTAAGGAGATAAGATGTCCAGCACACTAAGTACAATGCTGGGTGCAAACTCAAGAGTCCATTCAGTTTAGCAACCAACAAGCTTTCTTTGTAAAAGTAGATTTAGGGGGTCAATAGGGACAGCCGACACATTGCTTAAGGTTGCAGGCTGGAAGAGAAGCCTGACACCAGCAGGTATGGAGATCCTTGAGGAGCTAGGCTGTGAGAGAAGGACAGGGAGGGGGATAAGAGGAGAGGAGTGTGGGATTGAGGGTGGGATTTTAATTTTAAAAGAAACAACTTGCGCACACACTCTTATTTTGTAGGGGGCACAAATGGAATAGAGAGGGAGAAGGTGGATATGGAGGAGGGAAAGAGGCCAAGAGGTGAGCAAGCCCAGTTCTTTGCATGCTGTGTGGAGCGTGGGTGGAAGTGCCAGTCTTGAATGGGAGAATGGGAAACACTTGCTTTCCTTTGAGACGGAAGAAATGGTGATGGTGGGTGCAGAAACAGCTAGGTTGTCAGTGTCGTCCCTAGCAAGGTTCTTATCTTTCTAGCTTCCATGTAAGCTCCTTGAGGATAGGGCATAATTTTAGGATTCTTTGGCATCTTCCCAAATACAGACCTAATTTCTGGGCACAGAGGAGAAGTCAGTCCAAGGTAGGTGATTATGTGAGGTAGGAATTTGACCCCATGAGGCATATTCACACAAATTTGTTCACACCGGCTTGTGTGGTTGACTTCCTGTTACTCCAGAAACCACTTATAAGCCACACGTGTAACATCTTTAACCAAAGTGCCAGGCTTTCACCCTGCTGTCATCACACCATCCCACTGCTGCAGCACTCTGTATCCCACAGCTGGGCAGCACTATGGGCCTCACTGCATCCAAACCTGTCTCCAGTCAACTGCCCATACTTCACAGGAGAGACTGGTGTGCCCTCCTTTTTCTTAATTCATTGATGTATGAAGAGCAACAATCTGTAAAGGGAATGGTGGCTTTGCTCCTCTCACACCAGTGACTACGATGTGTGACTGTGGCCTCATGTCTGCTGCCTACCAAGACCTTTCTACATTGCCTCGTTGGTACTTTTCAGCTTCTTGGGCACAGGATCAAGTTCAGAGGGGCAGGGCAGAGCCAGACACAGCCAGGAGATTTAGCAAATCTCTATGTCTTCATGGTCCACTGTACAAATGAGTCCAGGGTCTAAAAAAGTAAAGTAATCAGCTCACAGATGTGTCCATTGAAATGGAAGAGACCACCAGTGGCAGCCTACTAACAACTACCTCTAGGCTCTTAATGCCGATGGCTATGAACTTTCTCTCACTGGGACATTTGTTAACATGGAAAGAAATCCAAAATACATACTGGCTCAGTCTAACTCCCTCTGTGCTCCCTGTGCTCCAGCTTCCTGTTGAAGAGAGGAGAATTTTGTTCCCACTGTGCAAGTCATTTTATCTGGATTCAATCTACTGAATTGTGCTTGGTGACCACTAATTTAATCTTGATTGGGTATTATTACTGGCAGCACAGCCTCAGGAAGGAAACAGCAGCTTCAGGAGGAAAGATTATTTAAACGATATATTTCAGCAAAAATACATGTATATCTGTATTAATATATAATCTTATATTTCATAATGCATAGAAATAATAGATAATATATTTTATATATGTATGTATCCTATTTCTTTATGTCTCTTACACTCAGAAATATTCTTTCCTGTTCTTTACTTGTTTACAGGTAGACTTTTCTGGAAGACACAGACCTCGAGTTGGAATGGGGAGAACACTTAAACACTTGATGTGCAGACATCCTGAGCTTCAGCTGATCTTACAAGCACAAAGGTCTTTTGTAGGAGGCAATGTACCTACAAATGTCTGAATCGTCTAAAATATCAGAACTTATAAGTCAGCATTTTCATATAAAAGTGAATTAGAAGCAGTTTGAGAATGCAGTGCTAATTCATATATGCATACATTCATAACTTGCATAAATATGTTAAAAGTTGTTTGGAAATGTGACCCAATGACATGGATCCTACTTCTAGACTTTTGAAAATATCTGCATATGGTTCTTATCCTTTAGCACTAACATGACACATATAAACAGATGTAAATAGATAAAAGGGGCCTGTAAGCTACTTTGTAAGCACGGCAGGCAAATACTTCACCAAACTTCTTGGCATGGTGAATATCACCTCTGCCTACCTACACTGTGGGCGAAAGTCCTTCGACCTTGGGTTATGATATAAGTCATGGATCTCAGAATTTGGAAGGATATCTGAGGAACTTAGCAGAATGATTTAATCAGTGTCAAGGCAACTTCTTCACCTTTTCAGAGTAGTGGTCACCCAGCCTGTTGGAATATGCCCCTCCAAGCGTGCTGAAATTTACAGAGATGATAAGAAAAAAGTTAATATAGGGATAACTATTGTTAATGTTTTGCTTATTTCCTTCTAGTCTTTTTTTTTTTAATCTTTTTTTTTTTTTTTTTGAGATGAGTCTCGCTCTGTAACCCAGGCTGGAGTGCAGTGGCACGATCTCGGCTCACTGCAAGTTCCGCTTCCCGGGTTCACGCCATTCTCCTGCCTCAGCCTCTGGAGTAGCTGGGACTACAGGCGCCCGCCACCTCTCCCGGCTAATTTTTTTTGTGTATTTTTAGTAGAGACGGGGTTTCACCATATTGGCTAGGATGGTCTCGATCTCCCGACCTCGTGATCTGCCCGCCTCGGCCTCCCAAAGTGCTGGGATTACAGGCGTGAGCCGCCGCGCCTGGCCCCTCCTTCTAGTCTTTTAATTATAGATTTACAAACTTGTGAATATATAGTGTGTAGTTTTGTTATCTTTTTTCTCCCAATACTACATCATAGGCATAGCTCCTGACCAACATGAGCTGTGTAAGGCCTGCCTTGCACTGCCTTCTGCTGTGTGAATGAACGAATAATTTATTTACCTACTCTCCTGATGTTTGATGTTAACAATATTTTACCACCATAAATAATGTTGTTACAGACATCCTTGTGCCTGAATGTCTATGCCTATCTCTATTTCCTTAAGATAGATCCTGAGAAGTGGAATCAATTTTAGTGTTTTAAGGTATCATTTATTAACAACTTCTAGGAAGTGTGTACCAAATTTTAGACCTAACATGCTTCTTTTACTAATACAGGGTGTCTCATTACTATCAAAATATTTTTAAGAGCATTTTTGTTACCTTTTTTCTTTTTTTTTTTTTTGAGACGGAGTCTTGCTCTGTTGCCCAGGCTGGAGTGCAGTGGCGCGATCTCAGCTCACTGCAAGCTCCACCTCCCGGGTTCAAGCCATTCTCCTGCCTCAACCTCCTGAGTAGCTGGGACTACAGGCGCCTGCTACCACACCCGGCTAATTTTTTTGTATTTTTTTTTTTAGTAGAGACGGCGTTCCACCGTGTTAGCCAGGATGGTTTCGATCTCCTGACCTCGTGATCCACCCGCCTCGGCCTCCCAAAGTGCTGGGATTACAGGCTTGAGCCACCGCACCTGGCTGTTACTTTGATGGAAACTGAATGATACTCTGTTTTGAAACCATATGTCTCTGTTGATATATAAGTGACAGTAATTGTCATTATTCATCTGAACTTTTTTTTTATTGGTTTGTTGATACTCCTTGTTCATTTTTTTTAATTAAAATAATGATATACATTTCCCTGGTCCTATCTCAGTCATTCTCAACCCTGGCTGTGCACAAGAATCACCTGGGCTGCTTTTAATAAGTATACGAATGCCAGGCCCCTTCCCAGCGATTCTGGTTTCACTGGCCTGGATTGGGGGTACTGGCATTGGTATTTTTTCAGTTCCCTAGGTGACTTTCTCTGCATCCAGAGTTGAACACCACCAATCTAGACTCTCCAGATATTAACCCGCTGCCTTCTTATGTTCTCCTGTTTAACAAATTTATAGATGTTTACATTTCTGACAATAAAATCTAAGCACGGGTTGCAGAGAGTTTAAGGTATGTACTCAAATGCTAGACTGCCTGGGTTTTAATCCTGCCTTTGTCCTTTGTAAGCTATCTCACCTTGAGTGCGTCACATTATCTCTCACTGCCTCGGGTTTCTGTGCTGTAAACTGAGATTAATTTATAGTGTGCACCCTATGTCTTTGTTAGAAAGATTAAATTGGTTGGTATTTATAAAGCTTATACAACAATGCCTAGTACATTGTAAGCATTAGACGAGTGTAGCCAGTTTTTTCCTTTATCATTTCTTTTGTTGGTTTTAGTCTAAGAAAGTATTTTCCTTCCCTAAGATCAGGTAAATATTGGTGTGTATTCTCTCCCAAATTGCGTGTTTTATTTTTTTCTATATCGATTTCATTGCCTCTGAAGTCTGTACTTCTCTCAGTCCTGGGATGAAGTTGATGTAGAAAGAACAAGCCAATCCACTGGGGCCCCAAGGGGCTGACGTTCAATTTCTCTAACCCTGCGTTCCACCTCAACCACTTATTCCTGATTTCAGGAGACCAACAGAATTTGGTTTTGGGTGTTGTTGCTTAACTTTCAACACCCATGTAAAATGACTCTGATATGTACTTTGTTGTATGTTTTAAACTTGTTCCACTGCTTAACTCGGGCCTTATCATCTGGTATTTGTCTGCACACCTCTCTGGATCTCAAAGACAGACCAACTGTCAAGAGGCTACAAATTGCTGATGATGACAGATTCAACATACCTCTGTAAAAATCAAAGGGAGAGAATATTATGGCAGGCACACGAGCACAAGTTGATGCAAAATGACCTACGGCCATCATTGTAAAGTATTTTACTTCCGTGGTATCCAGAAAAGGTGATTCATGGTATGAAGATGAGAAGTTTGATCGTTGGATTTTGAAATGAGCCTCAACAATGATATGAGAAAGCACATCTTGGTAGCTTTTGTTCTTTCCCTGATTATCACCTCCTGCTCACACAGTCATTTCTTCCTTCAATTCTCCCAGATGTTGGAAGTCAACCTCATTGTTTCGGTTCATGAATTATATTGTGCAATAAGTTAAATGAAAGGAGTTGAATTGCAACAAAAACAACAGTAAAATTTTTATGAATTTCACTTTAGGGAAGAGTATAAACATCTTCTTTGTTTTTAACTTATCAATTTTCAATCAGCTTTTTAGGAGCAGCCTTTCCAACTTGCTTTTAGGAATGATAGTATCAGCAAACACAGGAGAAAGACGCTGTATGGGCCAGCAGCTGTAAGACGCCAGGATATTGGAAGTTTCAGCTGGTATGTCTGAGTCACGCTCAGTTTTGTGGTCCCTGTTTTTATTTCCCAAAATACTTTAATAGTGACAGAGGTTATTGAAATGTATGGCTATCCTAAAAGTACCAGGAGACTTGAT
The DNA here is from genome assembly GCF_029281585.2 of Gorilla gorilla gorilla. Taxonomy (NCBI): domain Eukaryota; kingdom Metazoa; phylum Chordata; class Mammalia; order Primates; family Hominidae; genus Gorilla; species Gorilla gorilla. The sequence goes on from NC_073238.2 coordinate 121,417,802, forward strand.
CCAGTTTTACAAGGCTGGAATATTTGCATTCTTTGCATCTTGTAAATTACAATCACCAAATACTTCTATAGAGAATTTTTTTTGGCTATAAATCTCTGAAATAAGTTAATAGTGCATACTTTTTAACTTTTACGAATGGCACATTTTTAGATATGGGATTTTTTTTTTTTTTTTTTGAGACAGAGTCTTTCGCTCTGTCACCTAGGCTGGAGTGCAGTGGCACAATTCTAGCTCACTGCAGCCTCAAACTGCCAGGCTCAAGTGATCCCCCAGCCTCAGCCTCCTGAGTAGCTAGGACTCCAGGTGCATGCCATCAGGCCTGGTTATTTAAAACAATTTTTTTTTTTTTTTTTTGCATAGATGAGAGTCTTGCTATGTTGCCCAGGCTGGTCTCAATCTCCTGGCCTTCCTTAAGTAATCCTCCCTCCTTGGTTTCCCAAAGTGCTGAGATTACAGGTGTGAGCCACCATGCCTGGTAGAGATATATGATTTTTAAAACCATAAATGCTCATATTTGCAAAGGAGCTGAGAGATCTAATACTAGGATTTAAGTCCACTGCTGAGTTAAAAGCCTGGCATAGGAGAACGTTTGTTGAATGAATGAAAAGTTATTTGCTATATGGAACAGCAGTAAATATATCATCTGGGTCGCTGACTTATGTACTACCATTGCTTTAGTTAGGTCTAATATCCCATTTAAATTAAAATATTGGACTACACTGTATTAGATGTTGAGTCAGATTTCTCCCAGTCATAATACTTCTATTAACTACTGTAAGTTACGTTAATACTTGGAAACCACTTGGGTACCCTTTAGTGCAAAGAGACTGTGCTGATTAAATTTCCGCTCACGTAGCTTCTGTAAGTCTTTACCCCACTCCCAAGAAGTAGTTTGAGCCTTAGGAAACCCTGGCTCTCTGGATTCTCTTTCCCATGGGATGGGCTAATGATGGGGGTAGGGTGGGAGTAGAGCAATTATTTTTCGCCAACTCCAACCACTGCAGGAAGACGCCGGCTACAGAGGTCACGTTTCTCTTGTTTACTGGCCGTGGACATTTCTGTTGCGTAGTTCTTTTGTTTTCTCTGGGTGTAATCTCTGTTGCACATGGAGTTCAGACAATGTAGATGACCCTGTCATCCACGGACAGAGTTCTCCGTCAAGACATTGTTGCCCCTCACTGGGCCAAAGTCCCATTTTAGTACGAGAGAAAAAAAAAGAAAGAAAGAAACAAACAATGGAGACAAATTTAGACACTGATGGGAAAAGAAAAGCAGTGCACTGTCCACCCCAGCCCTTTGAAGCTACACCCACCAGGCCATTTCCTTTCACCTTCTCAGGGATTCCCAGCGACGCAGAAGCGCTTGTGTGTGCCAAAGCCGAGGGCAGATGATTCACATGTGGCTGACCCTTGCCACGTTAAGTTCATGTCCCAGGAGAGCCTTCTAAAAAAAAAAAAACTACACTCCACGTTTCCAAACAGAAGCAAGATTAATCTCTCCGTTAAAATCTAGACGGGATCATTATCAGCTTTATTTTCCCACCCACTCCTGGCCAGCATTAAACCTTGCGCCAGATGCATCTTAGCACATTCCATATTCACCAGCCTGTATCCTCTGACGGGGGATAAAGGGGCCTCTGCTGAGCACATTTTTCGCTTCTTGGTCCCATTCTGAAGGAACAGCTTCATCTCATGTATTCGTGTGCTCTCTGCTCCCCCTGACTATAGACAATGTAAATGGACTCGGTGATGGGAGGAGGCATTTATCAGCATGTGAGACGGATAAGGGGGTTTGAAGGTATCCGCACTGTGTACTATTTGTGCTGGGATGTATGTGTCTACTCTAGAGACCTAGATAGTAAATGTAACAAGCACTAAGAGTGCAATCTCCTCTTGCACTGTCTAGTTAACGAGCTGTGAAATCAGACAGATGCGACTGTAAATACATAATACTATTTCACATGGGAAGAATGTCTGGTTTGAAATCATCTACCACATCACTGGAAGATCTCTTTTTAGCTGGTCACTGAGTATCATCGTAAAGTGTTTAATAATTACTTACATATTTAGTGGGAAATTCCTTATAGGTGCACATCATCGGCGTTATCACAAATACCATATACATTCCATTTTCAAGCAGTTTTAAAATCTCATACACAGGTTCTACATAGGTATATAAGGCACAATTATTAGACCATCTATATGTACTAATACCCTATAGTTTACTTAATTTAAATGGATGCAACTTATGGAGCACAACTTTTCAACCTGCAAGCTTTTCTTCTAGTTTCAGTTCCTGAGGGCGTCATTTCCCTCCATCATGTCTCCCCCGAAGTCTCCACTTTTTAAACTTGTAAGAAAGGGAATGTGACAGCAGAGAGGAGAAAAGTAGCAGAGAGGAGAAAAGGCAGCAGAGAGGAGAAAAGTAGGTAGCAATCAGAGGTACGTGAATTGAAGGAGGGAATTGTGAAACCAGGGCTGAGAAAAAGAAACCCAATGTTGACTCGTTTCTTTTTAATCCCGAAGAAAAATGCAGCTGGTTTATTGTAAATGAACATGCAGTTACCATGTCTGAAATGGTTTAAATGTAGAGAAAATAAAGGGCGCATGCCAAGGTACAAGTGCACACTCTTGCGTGGCTTTTTTATAATTTGCCTAAAATACAACTTTCTAGTTTCCCAAAATACACTATCCCACCAAAGATCTGGACACCTTTTGCCACAGAACTTCACACATTTCATTTGATAGGTATTCAAAACACTATAGGATGAAAACTGGAATTTTTAACCTTTGAATCTCTCCATCTCTCTCTCCTCAATACCTTGTGCAGCATTTATCTCGTTCTGGCCTAACAGAATCTCACCAGGACAGCTCAGAGCTCTCTGCGCTCGGCAGTGCCTGTCATCCGGGTCAGCTCCACTCTCTTATATGTCTTCCCCTGCATCCTCCTACCCCGGCCCATCTCATTTCCTATCTCTGTTCTTCTTTACCTTCCCCTTGCTATGTTTCTCTCCTTGGTTTGTATTAAACCCTGTGACTGGTAATTGCACTATTTGGTGCTGAATTTTTAGGATGCAAGTGGAAATGAGGAGGTTGTGTCACGGTATATGAAGCAGAGTGATGCCGTGCAGTGAAATTAGGGGAAGCCATGTAGAGAGGGTTCCACACAGGCAAGAAATTTATACTGGATGTTCTTTATATTCCCTAAGGGAGAACTAAAGACTTTATAAAGGTAAAAACGATTACATATTAAACTTTTCATTGTCTGTTCTTTTGATGCCATGCCTTCCTATTTACTTAGTGAACATATGGTCAGTTCGGTGACCCCTCTTGCTCGTGATAGGATGCATACAACCTGGGGCAAGAGCCTGTATTTGGTCCCCTGTCTAAATTGTCTCCTTAATCATGGGGCTTCGTCGTCACAGGACCAGACAGAGCCGCCTGCGAAAGACTGGAAATGAGAGTTTCAAACAGGGTTTCTCAACTGCAGGTGCTAGTGACACGGGGCTGATCATTCTTGACTGTGGAGTGTCCTGTGCACTGGCGGACGTTCAGCAGCAACCGTGATATCTACCCACTAGATGCTATAGAATTCACCCCCACACCCACCATGTGAGAATCGAAAGTGTCTCCCTACGCTGCCAAATGTACCCAATGCAGGAAAATCAGACGCCATTTGAGAAGCGCTAGGTTAGGATCTTATAGCAATCATGACCTTCTTCCCACTCTTGACCACATCACATTGTTCTGCTTCAGAGCATTTGAACTACCACTTCCCCATCCTGGACTTAGCTTCCCCAGAGCTTTACACACCTCACTTCCTGAAATTGTTCTGCTCAAAAGTCACCTCAAAAGATGGTGGGGAGATCTTCCCCAACCATCCCTTCTCAGATAATGTGTTCTCCCCTCACCAATTCTACCTTCTCTCTCTCCTTAATCTACTGCATTTATCCCTACGTGCGTTTATCTTATATTCTTGTTTGTTTGTGTTGGCTTCACTTACTAGAACTTAAACTCCTCGAGAGCTGAAACTTTCACTTGTTCACAAATGTATCCTGTGCAATACCTGCCATGCGGAATGTGGTCTGCATATTTGTTGAATAAACGAATGGCTGCTGAATCTGAGCCACCAATCCTGCTGCAGACAAATCCAGAATCTGAGCCTGCCTGTTGAAGAGAAGCACGTGAGGGAATTTGCTCATGTCCAAGGCTCGAGTGCCCACAAATCTTTCAGTTTCTATTCATTTATCATTGGTTAATACTATGAATTTTTCCCACCATGGAAGATTTATTTTAAAAAAATAGGTTCTCACATTCATGGTGAATAAGTGTTTGGTATTTAATCTTTCTTTCCCGTGGAAAAGAACATTGGGAGACCATTGTTGTTCCCTTTTCCTTTTCTAAATCATTATCAAGATGTTAAAGGAAGTGATGCTAGTCATTCAACCAATGATTCCTTCCCTGAGTCAAATTTCAGATCTTTAATTTTAAGAAATTATATGTTACATAATTTTAATATATTATACACATATAATTTTTAAAATTAAAATAACGCATGTACACATTGTTTGCTTTGCTTTGCTTTTTCTTATTGAGCTGGTTTCTACCCTGGAAGGAAATGAACTGTCGAAGCAAACTGGTGCCAAATGTGCTGGAACTGAGTGTTTACTTGCATCAAGAGTGCCCTTCTCATAGAGGAACTATGGTTTTGCAAAGAGCCTCAGCATTTGTGTGGACCCTAGAGCACAAGAGTTCAAATTGTTGAAATGTCACATTCCTAGACAGGAACATGTAGTGGATTCAGGTCCCCTTGGAGCATTTATCATCTAGGTGCCACTCTTACTGTCCCTTGAAGGAAGTATGACTTTATTGTCAGAGAGAGGGTCTATAGGTCAGTCAAGTTGGGTTCAGATACAGCCTCCGTCATCCACTAACTGTTTTACCTTGGTAAAGACACCAGATTTGCAGGCCTCAGTTTCCTCATCCATGAAATGAAAATAGATAGTAGTATCTGCCATGCAGGACTGTTGGATTATTAAAGGAGATCATCCTCATGAAGCCCAGGAACAGTGCCTGCAATATAGAAGGTTTTATAAACTGGCGATTTTTGTTGTTGTTTTAATGCAGTTTAATTCCAGTTCTGAGTGAAAGAAATCCTGTCAATACTGGCTGGGAATATTTTCTGGTTCAACTATGCTCAATTCTGGCCTATTCTATGCAGGAAATGGGAGAAAACAATGAGTTCTAATTTTTTATTTAAAAATAATATTTATGTTACTCCTCATTTATATAAGTAATATTTATTCATTATATAAAATTTGAGAAATAAAGAAAAGAAAAAATGAACTGCAAATTTTCAACATTTATGTGTTGAATTTAGTGATGTCTTTGTGTGTGTGTGTGATGTGTGTGTGTGTGTGTGTGGTGTGTTTATAAGTATGGACAAAGAAAGTTAACAAACCTATATATCCTTAACAAAACCTCATTAATTTGTTTCTTTTTTACATTGTTAGTAGCTGTTTTGTAAACACGCACACACACACACACACACACACACACACACACACACACGAATACAAAATAAATCACGCCTCTCCTACCATCCTGAGGCCACATGGTCAGGATTTTTCTCACACATAAGTTCTAGATTTGTTTTGAAATCCTGTTTTTATATTGTGAATTTCTTCATTTGTAAAAGAAATTAACCAATGGAAATGGGTCAAATGCAGAGAACTGCCCTAAGTGACTTTGAAGGGAGTCATATATGAGGTACTAGTGAGATGAACTCCAGCTTGTAATGAGACAGTACTGGGTTCCAATACTCCCTCCAATGCTGACTGACAGTATTTAACCTCCTCAAACCTCAGTGTTTATACTGGTGAAACAGGGACAATAATGGATCGATTACATAGATTACATATCAAAACCAGGTAAAGTGTCCTGCTTAAACCAAGTACACAATATGACCTTGCTTGTATTGGTTACTTCACTTTCCTACTACATTCAGGGTCCTCAGCCTGGCAGCAAACCCCAGCGGGCTTGTGCCTCATCAGCAGAGTCCACTCCTCCACCCTCCTCCTTTCCAAGGGAGGTTTGGAGGGGTGCTTCCAAATCCTATGGTGAAATTCTGAATTTGGGGGTCCCCGGATGTGTATATTACCTGCATAAGAGCTGAGAACACTAAATTGGTGATCTACAACTCAGAGTGGGAAGGAGTAGAGAGGTTGGCGATTTCTAAGCTGCTGGAAAATGAAGGTGTAAGGCTGAGCTCACTATTTATTACAGCTACTGGCTGGAAACCAGAGCTGAGGTTTTGTTGACCTCCCAGAGTCAACAGCTCCAACCCTGCCCTTTATTGAATTTTCTGTATTGGAGTCTTTCATTTATTTTTTAAGATCTGTTCTTTTTATTTTAATTATTATTATTATTTTGGAGATGGGGGTCTCAGTATGTTACCCAGGCTGGTCTCGAACTCCTGGGCTCAAGTGATCCTCCCACCTTGGCCTCCTGAGTAGCTGGGACTACAAGCACATGCCACTTGTATTAGTCCATTCTCACACTGTTATAAAGAATTGCCTGAGACTGGGTAATTTATACAGAAAAGAGGCTTAATTGGCTCACAGTTCCATATTGCTGGGGAAGCCTCAGGAAACTTATAATCATGGCAGAAGGCAAAGGAGAAGCAGTCACCTTCTTCACAGGATGGCAGGATGGAGTGAGTGCAAGCAGGGGAAATGCCAGATGCTTATAAAATCATCAGATCTCGTGAGAACTCACTCACTATCATGAGAAATGCACTGTGGAAACTGCCCAATGACCCAGTTACCTCCACCTGGTCCCACCCTTGACACGTGGGGATTATGGAGATTACAATTTTGGATGAGATTTGGGTGGGGACACAAAGCCAAACCATATCACCACTGCACCCCTGGCCCTGGGTATCTCATTTAAATAAATAAGATTCTTTTGCTAAAAAAAAAAAAAAAAAAAAAAGAACGTTCAGAAATAACAGCTGTAAACAATATTATTGTTATAAAGAATTTCAGAAACTTGAAAGCATTTCTTTTGTGAACTGTTTAATAACGTTCATGGATATTGTCGTCTTCTGAGTCCTTAGATGATGTTCCAATATGCTGTCTGCCTGGTATTTTTTTATAGATCCCATTAGAGTTCACCCTCGCTCTCTATGTTAATATCATGTGTGTGTGTTTTTGAGTATATTTCTTTTTTAAAGAAGGGTGGCTTTAACTATACCTGGTGTTTTCCAACATTTATGAGATTGGCTCTTTTGGTTTTCTCCCTTTATCCTCTTTGATGATGCCAACGGACACTTTGGACAAAAATATGAGACATATGTTTTTGGAAAAAGTTGTATGGTATAGGAGAAAATTTTATGTATGAATACTATATGAAAAAAGCATGGTAGCATCCTATGACACCATCTCGATTCTGTAATATTTAGTGCTCTCTCAGACTTACAGTACACACGCATCTTGTACTTTACATATGCAAGTACTCAGTAAACTGGCTTTTTGGACAGAATGAATTAATCATATCAGTATAGAGAGGGATTTTGACTGACTCACATGTTGTTTCACAGACCATTCAGTATTTTTCAAATTTTCTGTAGTGAATATGCAGAATTGTTGGAAAAGAATATAATTTTACAGAGATCTCTTCTAATTCCCCAAATAATTAAATCACAACTACATTTCTTAGAAATCATGTCTATTTTATTCATGGAACCATGCTTTTCATAACACCTAGGTTCTTTTTCTCACATCTGCTTAAGGTCTTTGCCAGATTAAAAACAACTAGAGGTCAGAAATGAAATCTTCTGCTCTTGTTAAATTACCCCTACTTAAGAGGTGTTCAAAATGTCAGGTGACCTACTCGGCTGTGTCAGAATGAGAACAAAGATGATCGAGTACTAATAAATAGCTCTTCCCTCTACCCATCCAATTTATAGTATCTGTTGAAATCAATCCTCCACTATAATATGAAAAAACAAAAAAATTATAAAATCCACTTTGACCAAGCTCTTATTAAATCGACAGTAGTGATATTGATGTGGTAAAAGTTTTAAGCATGAAAAGAAGTGATGGTCTGATTTTTTTCATCAGGATACTAAAATATATACAATTCTGGCATTTCCGACATTTAATTCAGAGAATTTTATTTGTATGCTACAGCTATATAATAAATAATTAAACTAACTTTGATATATGCCGTACAACATAGTTAATTAAATGCCAACGGCACCTTTTAACCTCAAAATATGTTTTTCTCTCCTTAGGTCCTGTCTTGGTGCCTAAAATTCTTACCAAATTAAGGCAATATTTGTGGGGTTAAACTCATCATCTGTAGTAGGCTAGTAGGCTGCTATTAAAATGCAAATACAGTTCATGAGACGGGAACCATTAATACATTAGCTTCTACTAATATCTTAAGCTTGATACAAGTATGAGATTAGTTCATGGACAAGCCAAGAGCAACACTGTGAGCATAGGGAAAAGAAAAGACAAATTTTAATGACACCACAGAAGGAATCTGGGACACAGAGAGATTGCTATAGCTCAGATGTGGTTGGAGAATCCTGGGTAACCAAGGATCAGCATAGACCTCTGGTTGGTTAGAGACCTCAAAATGCTTAGGTTCCAGAGCCTGAAGATAGTTTTCTCGGTAAGAGGCATCACGGACTCCCCATAGGCAGATAGATGCACACACATTTCTGTCTTGCTACAGGGCAGCCTGTTTCACAATTCCATGTTGTTACAGCTGTTCTCTTTTTTGGAACAGAACTGGTCTATTGTGGAAAGTACCAGAGACAAGGATATGTGGTCAGTGCTTTTTCTCAAGCCCAAGAAACGCAAAGTGTTAACTGGAGTAGGCGGAGTCTCTGAGTCCCAGGGCTTCTTTCTGCACCTAGTGAGAGAACAGTAATACTCCTCACTCCTCCTTACACACAAGGAAAATTCCTCCTGGAATAATGGGAGGTGCGCCAATTTGCTAATATACAGCTACCAGTAATGTTAACAATACTCTCCAAGTAATGAAGTAAGATAATATGACCAAACTGAAACCTCAAATGAACTCCCAAGAAAAGATGTTCATGTGTCGGAGAGAAGCTGAAAGTTCTTGTGAGAGCAACTTGGCAGAATCTGAAGTACACACAGAAGAGCTGAAGGTGCTTCTTAAAAGAACAATGCTAGTTGGGGAGATGGAAGCACAAAGGAGGTTTTAATCATCAAGTGACTCTGAGAAAGCATCAGAAGAAAGAAAAAGCATTTTGAGTAAAATAGAATACGTAGACACATACTAACTTGAATGCCCAGTCGAGGGGCAGATGAGAGTCACAGCTCCCACTCCCAAATGCAACCTCATCACAAAATCACACCTGAGAGAGCAATGGGGAAATGACAGTTAACCAACCAATTTTCTGATGTCTACCCTGCAGGGAGCTGTATACTTTCTTCTGTTTTCTTCACGTTGGGTTGCTCTTAAATCAAATGCAGTGTTTCAGCTATTGCTAAGACGCTGGACATATTGTCTGGCAAATGAACGGGTCCTTTGCCAAGTAATCGGAGCTCACTCTTGCTAAAGGAAGAACATTGTTCACTAAAATAGTTTCTCTTTTGATGCCAAAGGAAATCGAATTGTAATCAAGGGCTGAGAACGGACTGAAGTCATCAAGGCTGTCTTGCTTCAGATTTGGCAAACTTACATGTTCCCAGGCTTATGAAATATAATTTACATTTACAAAAGGGAGAGGCTTCATTACACTGGAAATTTGTTTTAAATAATGCCGAAGTGAACCACTGATGGAACAGCCAGCATCAAAATCCATGGTGGCTCCCACGGATCCGCAGGATCTACCAGGCAGCACAGATAAGCAGGAATTTAGGTTTTGTTGAAAGAATCCAACAAAGAGAGAAGGCCTCTAAGTAAATTATGAAGCCTTTCTATTAATATCACCATGTTGAAATATCTCAGAGACACCACTGTGGGTTCTTGTTTTTGTTTATCTGGTTTGGCTCTTATTTTTGTTTTGAAGGCGGTGGGTATAGGAGTATATAGAGTGAGAGGGCATACACTTTTATTTGTAGATCCATGATTTCCTCGCATTGCCCTAATGATTTATTCAAATTACAAGTAAATCTCATTTAATTCGCGCACCAAGGTTTTGAAGTTACACTTGCTACATTTGAGGAACCCAGAATTAAGGCTTATATGGTTAAATAATTTACCCAGGCCGGGAGCAGTGGCTCATGCCTGTAATCCCAGCACTTTGGGAGGCCGAGGCGGGAGGATCACGAGGTCAGGAGATTGAGACCATCCTGGCTAACACGGTGAAACCCCATCTCTACTAAAAATACAAAAAAATTAGCCGGGTGTGGTGGTGGGCGCCTATAGTCCCAGCTACTAGGGAGGCTGAGGTAGGAGAATGGCATGAACCCAAGAGGTGGAGCTTGCAGTGAGCTGAGATGGTGCCACTGCACTCCAGCCTGGGTGACAGAGCAAGACTCCGTCTCAAAAAAAAAAAAAACAAAATTTTTTTTAAAAATAATAATTTACCCAAAGTCTCATAGCTAGTAGGTTACAGAGACAAGATGCAAGTCCAGGTTCCCTACAGCCCAAAGCTATACTCTTTCTGCTATGTTCCCTGTGCTATGCTTGATATAAAGGTCAAGGAAGGAAAAAAATAGAGTGAAAATTCTTTATATCCACAATTGAGTTTTCCTCGAGAGCTGTCATGTCCAGAAAGGCCGCTTTTGCCCTTATAAAATAAAGCAGAGAACTGAGGCAATTTATTCACTGCCTCCAAATAATCTTTCTCAGTCCTGTCTTTTGGGGAGCATAGGGCATTATGTTGGCCTCAGTCATCTGCAAGATGCTGCTCCATTTTCCTTTGCCTTCTAGACATGGCCATAAGCAATCATAGTGACAGCAATACTTTGAACCAAATAACACAGTGAGTCAAGTAATTTGTCTTGAATAGATAAGGCTTTGGAATATGCAAATTTAGAGATCATCTTCCAGGTCAGGTAACTAAATTCCCACACCTGGTAAGAATAGAGAATGTAAAACACAGAAAGTAACAAGAATTTCTTATCACCTGCTATATACAGAGGAGAAGGCATTTCCAGATTTTAGTGATGAATCCAGTGATATCTTATTTTTTAAGTATTTATTTTTGTATAAAAAATAGCATTAATTTTTGTCAAAATGGAAAATGATGGAGATGATTGTTTTCTTTCATCTTTTAAAAATGATAACCAGTTGGCCTCTAAATCTTTTAAGTTACTGTAATATTCATCAAAGTGATAAAAAAAGGTTAACTAATGCAATTATTAGATTATATGGAAGTCACAGGGTATGCTACAAGCTTGGGCTTATCAGCTCCAGTTTTATTTATTTCTTTTAATTTAACTAGATTTCATTTAGCACTGTACCACACTTGGAGACATTATTCACTAAGCTAAGAAAAGACAACAAAAAATGCCTTGAGGACTAATGGGCCAGGATGTTTTGGTTTAATATCATAACAAGTTTCTATATGGAGCCGTTTTGCTCGTTGGCATGGAGTCATGAGTGTCCAATGCACACTGCCGTTAAACTCAGTCCTTTACATAAGCGTCTGACTGCCAAGCTGTCCTCTGCCCTTCACCCGGCAGCTTTGGAGTATTTTGGTTAGCAGAGCCAATGCACTTTCCTCCACATAAAGGGAATTAAGATTCCACTGGAGGCTCAAAGGGGAAAATTAAAGTCATCAAAAAACTCTGATTCAAGTAGGCATTTTCCCTGAAAATGTGAAGCACGCTTTGATTCACCCCCATCTCTTGCTGAGGGTGCTACAGAGGAGATGCGTTTGGCTCTCCATCCAAGAGGAATCTTTTAGGTTGGTTAATTCCACCCTCCACAAAAACAAAGGGATACAGTTTTTTGGCAGAAGGAGGTGAGAAGAACATGCAAAGTAGGGCATGAAATTTAAACAGGAATTCTCTGCAGCTGTTGTCAAATGGAATAAAAACAGTGTCACAAAGAAGGCAACTAAGGAAGCAGAGGTTAAATGTGCAAGAGCCCAAACTGGTGATGGTCCGAGGGATGCCTAGGTAGAACCGGAACCACTCAGCTTCCTTCTGAGGGACACCGCTGACCCCTCCTGTCGGAGGAGGCCCTGGACCACGGCTGCTGGCCTTTGATCAAACGGCAACATCCTCTGAGCGTGCACCCCTCTGCCAGGCCTGGCAGCTTCTTGGAGAAGAAGATGAGTAATTTTTCCTTAATGATGGAAACATTCTCTCCATGTCTTCTTTCAAAGTTTATGGACAATGATTGCATTTTATGATAATGAGAACAAAGTGCATCACTGTGAATGTGAGGAGTATTTTCCCCCTTGGCAAAACAATTGTTTTACACCTTTCCATGTGTTGCATCCTCAGGAAAGACACTCTGGCATAGATTTCCCCAAAGAAAATCTTTGTTCAGATAAACTTTAATAATAGAAGAGCATACTTGAGAAACAAAAGCCCTCACTGTTTTTAGAAGTCCTTTAATAGCTTTAATGTCTAACCAAGAAAGAGCCGGGAAACTCTACCATCACAAGCAGATATTTGCTAGGACTTTTTTTCTATGAGTTTATTAAATAAAGATTAGCCCTATAATCCTAAAATTTTGTCCCCACAGTTAAGCTGGTGGTTGTTTCCCATTATACAGGCAGTAGTGTGATAGTGGTTTTACTGGATAATGCCATTATTATATATTTTAAAATACAGCATAGTATCATTATTGTTTGTATTCACAATCAGCACCTGGAGCCATAACCTGTCTTAAAATCATTAGAATTCAAACAGTTGCAACAGCACTTCCTTTGAATCATGATCTAATACGAGAAACAATACAAGGCAAATAAATAGATTTCCTCCTCTTGGGCGACTTGAATATTCCCCATTGTGTGTGTCTTCACTGGCATTGAAAACTGGGAAACATTTGACAAAAGGTTTCTCTCACTTCCAGATGAGAAGTCTCTTTCTCACTATTCTTTGTCTCTCAGATAAGTTCATATACTTTTCCCCCTTTTCAACTAAGACCATGACTAAGTTCGGAGGGTCTCACCACCTAAGTGTGTAGCAATTGTTGGATTGGTGAGTGGAGTTCCGGACTGGTGGGGAATCCCTTGTAAATGTCAGTTTGCTATTTTCATTGAATGGATTGGTTCATTTTGGCATCTGTGGCTGAACAAAAAGATGAAAGTCGAGGGCCAAGATATGGACTTTGTGTATTGTTGTTGGGCCACTAAGAAGTAAGAGCGTCAAATGAGCCCTGTTTTCTGTTTTGCCTGCAGGGGAAAACTTCCTGCCCTCCTTCCTGAGCTCAGAGGAGAGATGAGTTTTCAGGAATCCCTCCCCAGGGTTTGCCTGTGTACTCTGTGCATGGTAGAAGTGGAGAAGAGTTATCCAGCTTCATTCAGTGGGACCCTCGTCACCCATCCTGATGGGTAGATACAAGATGCCGCCATAGGGGCTGCCCTCGGACAGAGCCAAGGAGAACATTGACTCATTCATCATGTGCAGACCTTTGCGGAAGATGCTGATGTGTTCAAGGCATGCTCCTTCATGTGAGGGGTGACATCACTGCCTAATTTACACTCATGCCAGGCCTAAATGACCTCATCACAGAAAGGCGATTGTCTTGGCTCCTACTACATGGCACAATTCTTTTCCTGAACATTCCTGATCATACTCTGTGCACTCCCTCATCCCCGCCTTTGTTATTTCCCCCTACACCTGGAGCACAGTTTGACAAACATCAATTCCATTTTCTTGTGAAGGCAAGTTAATTATCAGACTCTCAGTGTCTTCATCTCTAAAACGAAGGGTTATCTGTGCTACTGCTGCTGCTGCTCTTTTCCTCATGGGTGTCTGGAGGGAAGCTGAAATGAAAGGGGGAGGTATCTGGATCCCAGGGCTGCTTCCTTTTATCTGCCCTACATATTGCTAAAATCGCTTTTGAAAAATAGGCCCCACTGCTTTTAAATTACTGAACTAGATAGTATCGCAGGCTTCTTTGGCTATAAAATTCTGTGATTCTAGCATTCCCGGGAGTGAGGATTCAAACTGACCTGCAAGGATAATCCTAAGGCATTCAGCCTTCAAAGCCCTCAGCGCTGCCTCCCTAACCCTTATGGGAACTTCCATGGGACTTCCAGGGTCATCTGACATCTGATTTCATTCTAGCTTGCAGCCTTATCTTTTCAAATGGCTTGACAATGTAGTCAAACTAGACCCTCTCTAAATTTCAAACCAACTGATACTTTCTGCTCTAGGTCTTTGTTGATACTATACTCTGCTCAAAATCATATGCATCCTACAAGATTCATCTCAAAAACTAAATATTATATCTACCACACTTACCATATTTTGCTATGTGGTATTCTTGTTTGTTTGTTTTCCGAGTGAACAATTCAGGAGCTGTGAGTACATTCACAGCCTTATGCAACAATCACCACTACCTAATTCCAGAACATTTTCATCACCCCACAAAGAAATCCTGGGCCCATTAGTAATCACTTCCCATTCTCCCCTGTACCCCGCCTCTGGCCACCACTAATCTACTTTCTGTCTCTGTGAATTTGTCCATTTTGGACATTTCATATAAATGGAATTATACAATGTGTGACCATGTGTAAGGATTTTCTCACTTATCATGATGTAAACTTTGAAAAAGTTTCATCCATGTTGTTGCATGGATAAATGCTTTACTTTTACAATTGATACTATTTTATTGTATGAATAGACCATATTTTATTTGTTCATTTATCAGATATTTGGGTTATTTTTAATTTCTGGCTATTGTGAATAATGCTGCTATGAATATCCATTCTGTGAACATATATTTTCGATTCTCTTGGGTACCTAAGAGTGGAATTGCTGGGTTATGTGGTACCCATGTTTAAGTTTTTGAGGAACTGTCAAACTCTTTTCCACAGTTGCTGAACCATTTTACATCCCCACTAGGAATGTAAGAGAGTTCTGATTTTTGTACATCCCTGACAACACTTTTTATTCTCCATCTTTTGAATTATAGTCATCACAGTGGGTGCCAAGTGGTAACACATTGTGATTTGGTTTGCATTTCCCTAATGACTACTGATGAGCATCTGTTCACATACTTTTAGGCTAGTCGCATATCTTCTTTGGAGAAATGTCTGTTCATATCTTTTGGCCATTTTAAATTGGGTTATTTGTATTTTTATTGTTGAGCCATAAGGTTCTTTACATATTCTCCGTGAAAGAAACTTATCAGGCTTATCATGTACAGATATGTTCTCCCATTGTCTGGTTCATATTTTCACTTGCTTCATAAAGTTATCTGATACATAAAAGTGTTTAATTTTTATGAAGTCTAACTGATCCTTTCTTTTGTTGCCTGTGCTTTGGTGTTATATCTAAGAAACCATTGCCTAATCCAAGTTCATGAAGATTTAAGCTTATAAGTTTTCTTCTAAGAGTTTCGTAATTTATGTCTTACATTTATGTGTGTGACTTCAGTTAAATTTTTTAATATCATACAGAGATCCAACTTTATTATCCAGAATGTGGACATACGGTTGTCGCAGCATCATTTATGGAAAAGACTGTTCCACATTGAATATTCTTGGCACCCTTGTTCATAATCAATTAATTACAAATGTAAGTGTTTATCTTTGGGCTGAATTCTTTTCCATTGATTTATATGTCTATCCTTATGCCAATACCTCAACTATCTTATTTACTATACTTCTGTATTAAATTATGAATTTGAGAAATGTGAGCTCTCGAACTTTGTTCTTTGTTTTCAAGATTGTTTTGGCTATCGTGGTTGCCTTGCATTTCCATATGAATTTCAGGATCAGTTTGTCAATTTCTACCAAAAAAACCAACTGGAATTTTGATAAGCACTCCATTGAATTTGTAGATCAAGTAGGAGAGATTTGCATTCTTAACTATATTGTCATTTGATTCATAAACATGGTATGTGTTTCTCTTTATTTAGATATTTTATGATATCTTTCAACAATGTTTCATAGCTTTTAGTTTATAAGTCTTACACTTTGTTAAATTTACTTCTAGGTATTTTATTTTTCTGATAGTATTTGAAGCGGAATACCATTGATCCTTAAACAACATGGGTTTGAACAGCGTGAGTTCACTTGTACTCAGATTTTTTTTCAACAAATACTGTTGGCCCTCTGTACTGACAGGTTTTTGCCTTCACAACCAAACACATTGAAAATACAGTATTCATGTGATGTGAAACCCATGTATATGAAGGGCCAATTTTTTTATATCCATGGGTTCTGCAAGGCCACTGCAACACTTGAATATTTGTGGATTTGAATATTCACTGGCAGTCCTGGAACGAATCTCCTGCAGATACCAAGGGACAACTGCAGTTTTCTTAATTTCACTTTCAGAGTATTCACTGTTAGTGTATAGAAATACAATTAATATTTGTATATTGATCTTGTGGCTTACAAACTAGCTGGTCTCATTTATTAGTTCTCATGTCATCTAAAGAATAGAGATCATTTTACCTCTTTCTTTCCAATCTGGATGCTTTTTAAATCTTCCTGCCTAATTTTGCTGGCTAACACCTCCAGGACAATGTTGATTAAATGTGGCAAGAGTAGGCATCTTTGTCTTATTTTTCATCTAAGTGATAGAACTTTAATTTGTTCACAGTTAAGTACAATGTCATTTGTCTTTTTTCGTAGTTGTCCTTTATCAGGTTGTGGAAGGTGGAAGTTTTCTTCTGTTCCTCTTTGTTAAATGTTTCATCATGGGAGAAACTGTCCAGTGCTTTTTCTGCTTGTGTGCTTTTTTCATCTTTTATTCTGTAATATATTACTTTGATAATTTGTATATTGAACTAACCTTGCATTCCTGGCATATATTTCATTTTTTTCATGGTGCATAACCCCTTTAATATGATGCTGAATTGCATTTGTAAGTATGCTGTTGAGGATTTTTGTGTCTATGTTCATAATGGATACTAGAGTGTGATTCTCTTTTCTTGTCATATCTTTGTCTGATTTTATTATTAGGGTAATATTGGCCTCAGAGAATAGTTGGGATGTTTTCTTTCTTGTTATTTTTCAGAAGATTTTGTAAAGGATTGGTATTAATTCTTCTTTAAATATTTGGTAGGATTCACCAGTGAAGGTATCTGGGCTTGTACTTTTCAAGTGCAAAATTTCAAGGGAAGAAGTTAATGGTACACACTTCAAGGGAAGTATTAGAATTTCTAATTCAATCTCTTTACTTGCTATAGATCTATTCAAATTTTCAATTTCTTTAATGATGTTTGGTAGTTTATGTCTTTCTAGTAATTTGTCAGTTTTATTTAGTTGCCTGATATGTTTGTACAGCTGTCCATAATATTCTCTTGTAATCTCTTTTATTTCTGTGAAGTTGATAGTAATGACTTTTTTATTTTTTTATTCTCAGCTTTAATTATTTGATTCTTATCTCTTTTTGCTTTTTTAGATTAGCTAAAGGGTTGCTAATTTTGTTGCTCTTCTCAAAGAACCAATTTTTGGTTTTATTGATTTTTTATATTTTTTTTTCTGTACAGTCATTTACTTCTGCTGTAACTATTACTATTTCCTTTTTAAGTTTCCTATTATTTTACTAGTTAAAGTGAAAGGTTTTAATATTTACATGAGATTTTAAATCTCTTTTAATGTAAGTACTTATTGCTGTAGATTTTCTTCTGAACTTTGGTTACACCCTATAAATTTTGGGGTCTTCATTTTCATTCTTCTAAAAGCATTTTATTATTTCACTTATGAGTTCCTCTTTGACCAACTGGTTATTTAGAAACATGTAGTTTAACTTTCACATACTTGTGAATTCCCCAAATTTCCTTCTGCTGTTTATTTCTAATTTCATTCAATTGTGTTTGGAGGGTATATTTTGCATGATTTCAATCATTTTAAAATTATCAAGACTTTTTTTATGACTGAACATATTACATATGCATTTGAAAAAAGTGTGTATTGTGCTGTTATTCGGTAGACTGTTGTATGGAAGTCTTTTAGGTTTAGTTGGGCTATAGTGTTTTTAAAATCTAGTATTTCATTGTTGACCTTCTGTCTAGTTCTTCTATCTGTTACTGAAGTCTTAAAATTATTTTTGAATGTTTATTTGTTCCTTGAAATCTGTTAATTTTTACTTCATGTATTTTGAGGCTCTGTTGTTAGGTGCATGCATGTTTATAATTGTTACTTTTTCTTGATGTATTGATCCCTTTATCATTATAAGTTTTCTCTTCCTGTAGTATCAATTTTTAAGGCTATTTTGGCTGAAACAGAAACTCCACCTTTTTTTGGTTACTGTTTACATGATATATACTTTTCCATCATTTTAATTTCAACATCTTTGGTTTTTTTTAATCTAATGTGTGTCTCTTGAAGACAGGATATAGTTAGATCTCTTTTTAAAAATTAATTTTGCCTATCTCTGCCTTTTGACTGGTATTTAATCCATTTTCATTTAGTGCAATGACTAATAAGATAGAATTAATGCCTTCTTGTATTAGTTTTCTAGGGCTACCATGAGAAAACACCACAGACTGGATGGCTTGAACAACAAAAATTTATCTTCCTAGAGTTCTGGTTGCTAGAAATCCAAGGCAAAGATGTGGGTAGCTTTGGTTTCTTCTGAGGCCAGTCTTCTTGGCTTGCAGATGACCATCTTCTCTGTGTGTCCTCACATGGTCTTTCTTTCTGCATACGCAACCTGATGTCTCCTTTGTGTTTTCAAATTTTTTCTTTTTATAAAGATACCGATTAGACTGGGTAATGAGAACCTATCCTAATTGCCTCATTTTAATGTAATCTTTTTTTTAAGCCATATCTCCTAATACTGACATACTGAGGGTTAGCATTTCAACATAGAATTTTTTTAGAGAACTAGATTCATTCCATAGCATTGATATTTTGCTGTTTGTTTTTTTATATGTCTGATGCCTGTTTTGTTCCTTGATTCCTCCATTACTACCTTTTTTAATGGTAAGTAGATATTTTGTGTGTACCATTCATTCTTTCTATCATTTTTATTCCATTTTTGAGTTATTTTCTTAGTGGCTTCCTGGGGATGACAATTTATTTCTCAGTTTATAGCAATCTAGTTCAGATTAATAATTTAATTTCAATTGTATACAAATGATATCATTACACTATGTAAACACATCAACATAGTTTTATAATTATTGCTTTAGGCAATTGTCTTTAAAATCATATAGGAGAAAAGAAAAGTTATAAATAAAAATAGATTTATATTGTCTTTTATGTTTACCTACGAGTTACCGTTATTGATGCTGGTGGTCTTTATTCCTAATGTGGTTTTGAGTTACTGTGTAGTGCCCTTTAATTTTAGCTTGAAGGATTCCCTTTATTATTTCTTGTAGAGCAGGTTTCTCCTTCATTTTTGAAAGAGAGTTTTATTGGATACAAAATTCTTGGTCAAAATTATTTTCTTTTTACCACTCTGAATATTTATTACCACTGCTCTGGCTTCCATAAATTCTGATGATAAACCCTGTTAATCTTATTGAGAATCTTTTATATTTGATGAGTCATTTCTCTTTTGCTGCTTTCAAAAGTCTTTTTTTGTCTTTGGCTTTCAAGAGTTGGATTGTTGAAATGATGTGTTCGTGTGTGGATGTCTTTAAATTTATTCTATTGAAGTTTGTTTGCTTCCTGGATGTGTGTATTAATGTTTTGCATCAAATATAGGAAATTTTTAGACATTATTTCTTCAAATTATTTTTTCCTGCCCATTTCTTATTCTTTTATTATTCTGGAATTTCCATTATGCATATGTTGGTAAGCTTTGTGATGTTGCACAGGTCTGTGAGGCCCTGCTCATTTTTTTATTATTTTTTTCTCTCTGTTCTTGCTCTTCAGACTGGATAGTCTTAGTGACCTATCTTCAAGTTTGCTGATTCTTTCTTCTGCCAGAAATCTACTATTGAGCACTTTAATACATTTTTCATTATAGTTATTGTACTTCCCAGCTTCAGAATATCTACTTGGTTCATATTTTTTATTTGGTGAGACATCATTATCATAATTTTCTTCAGTTTTGTTGTTGTTGTTGTTTATTTGTTTCGAGACAGGGTCTCACTCTGCCACCCAGGCTGGAGTACAGTGATGATGACAGCTCACTTCAGCCTAGACCTCCCGGGCTCATGCGATCCTCCCACCTCAGCCTCCTGAGTAGCTGGGAGTACAGGTGTGTGTCATCATGTCCAGCTAATTTTTGTATTTTGTGGTAGAGATGGGGTTTTGCCATGCTGCCCAGGCTGGTCTTGAACTCCTGGGCTCAAGTGATCCTCTTGCCTCGGCGTCCCAAAATGCTGGGATTACAGGCATGAGCCTTCATGCCCAGTTTTCTTTAGTTTTGTTAGACATGTTTTTATTCAGTTATTTGCTCATACTTATAAGTTGACTTAAAATTTTTGTCTAGTAAGTCCAACATCTGGGCTTCCCCAGGGAAGGTTTCTAATGATTGCTTTTTAAAAAATGTGTATGGGCCATATTTCCTGTTTCTTTGTGTGCCTTCTAAATTTGTGTTGAAGACTTGATATTTAAAATAATATAATGTTGCCAATCTGGAAATTGGAACCCCCCCACCCCAGGGTTTTTTCTTGTTGCTGTTTGTTTAGTAACTTTCCTGGGCTAATTCTTTAAAGTCTGTATCCTTTGTCATTTACGGCCACTGAAGTCTTTGGTTAGTTAGGTTAGTGTCAGCCAATGATTGGATTGAGATTTCCTAAAATGCTTTGAGCCAATAACGATCCCAGCCTTTGCCATGGGACTCTCTGTGCATGTCGGGGCATGGCTTCAGCACTCCAGGAAGGTCAGCACTCTTTGAAAGATTTTACTTTCTGTTTGTGCAGGCTCTCGAGGTCCTCCAGAGGTGAGATATTAGGGCCTTCTCAGGTCTTTCCCAAGCCTGCCCACTGTTCTGCACACGCACATGGCCTTCTTCCTTCCCAGAAATATGCCAGAGTTTCTCAAAATCTACGTACATCTCACTCACCAGGTTTTCCTTTAAGATTCTTCCTCAGAATGATCATGGTATCTCCCCTGGCAGCAAACTATCACAAGGACAGAAAACCAAACACCACATGTTCTCATTCATAGGTGGGAGTTTAACAATGAGAACACTTGGACATAGGGCGGGGAACATCACACCCCGGGGCCTGTGGTGGGCTGGGGGAAAGGGGGAGGGGGAGGGACAGCATTAGGAGAAATACCTAATGTAAATGACGAGTTAATGGGTGCAGCAAACCAACATGGCACATGTATACCTATGTAACAAACAATGCACGTTGTGCACATGTACCCTAGAACTTAAAGTATAATTAAAAAAAAAAAAAGATTCTTCCTCATTTGCCCCAACCATATCACTGCTTAGGCAGCCATAATGTAAGGCAATTTCCAGTAACTATTTTCAGGAAATGTTCTGGGGAAGAGACTGCTTGCAGTGAGCTTGTTCTTACTGTCAAATAAAGATGAGCCTTGCAAGCCAGTGTTCCCATGGAACGTGTAAATAGATTAAACATGGACAATGCTCTAGAAATGGGGCTTTGGGGATTAACCTCAAACCCTTTCTGCACTATCTAGTGGCTTGTTGGCTGCTGATTTTTGTGTCTACCATGATTGCAAGGCTGTTAGTTTTCAAGACTACTGCAGAGTTGGAGAGTAAACGATAGATAGAAAGAGAGAAAGTAAAAATGTCACAAAGCACACTGTTTAGCTCACTGTTCAAGATTCAGCTGTTGTTATTAAATAAACATTTCTCAGATTGTTGCAAGTCTTTGGACAACTTCTACAGTTCTAAAACGCTGACGTGGATCATTTGGTCAGTGTTCTCTTTGCTTTTATAGAGGAGGGGATTTTCAGAGGTCCTTATTCAGTATTCCTGAAGTGACTCTCCTTTGTCATATTCAATGTGTTCGCATTAGCTTGTTTCTACTAACTCACCCCATACATTAGTCCAGTGCTTTTTATCTTTTCTAAATGCCAAAGCAGCAATAGTGGATCTTTTGTGTTTTGAGTCTATACTGTTGGGACTTGGGGTGTAAATCTCCTTGGTAGAGCTTCTTTGGCAAAGAGTTAAGGAAGGAAAGCAGAAGCCCACTGGAGTGCAAGCAGGTTTTGTCCTTGGCTTCAGCTCTGGAACTCACAGTTTTGGTACCTGATCAGTTATTAACTTTGGGCAGAAGCCTTGTGGATAATGTGACAGACAGACCGTATTCTTCCTGACACAGCTGTAAGCTCTGTTTGCTGTTTCAGCACCCCGCCATCAGAATCCGGAGAGTTCTTACACATGTGTGTACACAGGGAGAATGGAGCTCATTCGTGTTAAATGACAATATTGCTATCATAATAATCAAAAGACAAATGAAGGCAAAAGCTATTTAATAATGGGAGTAGATGGCAAAAGAAATTTTCAAAGAATACTGCTCTATTATTTCTACATTTTAGCAATAATATGCAAACCCATATAGTGTTATGCATGGGGATTGAATCTAATTAAATTGTAAAGAGCAATCCTCATGTTGTGTGTTATGTAAGCCGTAAATGACAATCAGAGGTGCCAGAAAAGCCATTCCCTGTCCCTTTTGCACAAGTTAAAGCATATAATGAGAAAAAACAAAAGAATGAACTGATATATCTGTTTCCAAACTGCTTTTCTAATATATGATTTATTGAGGAGTTGAGTATTAGCCTTTTATATCTTGAGATGTACTTACAATGGGAGAAATTAATTTGCTTATTTACCATTTTTACCTGTATGTGTGGAGAAAATAGTTGCGTGTTACCAGAGATATGCCAGTTATAATTCAAAACACTGGACTAAAAATATTAAAAACTAAGTTTTATGTACTATCATTTATGGTTTTGATAAAATGACTTTTGCCCTGTGGTTCTTTAAAACCTGGAAAACATTTTTCTAAAGTAATTTATGTGTCTTTCTAATTTAAGGTGAATTGTCATATTAAAAACAGCAACAACGAAAACACCTTGCCAGTACCTTCCAGCTTTAAATTTAGATACTTTTCAAGAACATGAATATGCACTGTTTTCTACACCACCTACTGGGAGCACCTGCTCTGTGTGTGGCACCTTGTATTCCAGGCACTGAGAGTGCAATAGCAAGCCAAACTGTTGGTTTCCTCATGGAATTCTAACATATAGGAAGAAGTAGCAGGGCAAAAAATATATTGCAACAGGCTGTGCTCTCTGAGGGCTATTGTTTTGGAAAGACCCAGAAGTAAGCAGGGTACAAAGGGATGAGAAGAAAATACAGCAGGGTTTTCTACAGGAAAACACCTAAAAACCTAGACAGTTCCATGGGACATGGGAAATTAGGCAGAGATGGAGCAGGCGTGCTCCATGGAATAATTTATTTTGGAGTTCTGAAGCTGCACTGCCCAACAGAAATATAATGTGAGCCCCATGTGAGCCCCAGTCATTGTATTTTTTAAAAGTAGAAATGAAACTAGTGAGATGATGGTAAAAATATGTTTTATTTAGCCCAGTACATCCAAACTGTTACCATTTCATCATACAATTAATGTAAAAAATTATTAATCGGTATTTTACACTTTTTTATGTATGTTCTCAAAATAGGTATTCTTACAACACATTTCAACCCTTACACTTAATTCTTATGGAAATAATTGGTCTGTGTTTAGACTTTATAAAACTAACCATTGCAAGTTATATTCACTTGCTCTAGTTGTTTCAAACATTTCAAGTTTTCCAATAACTGGATGAAGTATCATCGGTTTTTAAATTTAAGTGAATGAAAATTAAATAAAACTTGAAATTCAGTTTCTCATTCATACAGTTCACACATTCTCACCAGGGACACTCTTGAGTACTCTAACTGGACAGCTCAGGTCTGGAGAACAACCTGCGTAGGTCACTGCCATGCATTGGTGACATGCCTGGTTGACACTGGGCAGACAATATAATGTTTGCTGAATTAGATTAGATGAAGCAGCTGAGACCTATAGAGGCTAAGTGACAGGGTCAGCATCCCCCAAATAATAAAAAATGATGAGGATAAACTAGAACCCAGACCTCTTACCAACTCATGAAACCTTAGAATAGTGTTTAGTGCTTGAGTTTCAGAAAATAAATTTCAAAAATTTGGATCACAGGGGATTTTCTGAAAATGTTTCCAAATCTACTTAAGTATTGAGTTTGGAAAGAGAGAGAGAGAGAGAGAGAGAGAAAGACAGAGAAGAGGAAGAGTTCAGATAACAAGGGGTGCCTCTATTTACTGTTAAAAGCTTGGAAATGTGGTAATCATAGACCAAAGGAGCGATGTGCTTTACTTGGCCTCATTTACCCCCAGAGCATTATGATAGCCCTGGAAAGTATCTAACTCAAGAGTCTGGATGAATTTTCTTTTTCAAAAATAAAAGTCTGCAGAAGTATGCAAGAGTGTGTGACAGTTGTTCAGGCTCAGAGCTAGAGCAGAGGCAAATGACCCTGGGTAGGGTGTTGGGGTTTGTGCAGCTGCCTTCAAGAGGGGTGGTTGGAATCCAGCCTGCTGGCCTCCTCGGGGAGCAAGTAGCACCCAATCTCTCACCTGTCCTTGGTTACAGAGCTTTAAGAGCTGGAGGAAGCCACATTTGGGTTGGGAGTCTTTTCTGGGGACGGATATGATTAGACTAATGAAATAATGGAATTAGGCTTATTTGTCTTTCCTACAGTGAAAAAGTTGATTCTATTCAACTTATAAGGTATTGCTCTCCTTATTTTTTTTTTCTGGAGGGAGAGGAAAAGAACAATGGAGTAAGTACAATATTATTGGCTAAAAATAAATCTTTTTGGTTTAACTTATTTTTCAGTTTGATTAAAACATTAAGTTTTCATCACAATTGAAATGAAAACAATTAGTGGCAAGACACTCCATTTTAAACAAGTTTGACCTGTTTGAAATGAACTACCTTATATAAAGCCAGTCAAATTTTTAAAAAAGGACTACAGGATTATTGCAGAGTCATTTTAATTTATTTATTTAGCTTTGGGAATTTTGCAATTAGAAAGAAAATATCACTGTTTCACAGACAGATACATCTGCAAACAAACCCAGGACAAATGACATCTACCATTGGGGTCACGTCATCACTCTGTCCCCTCCAGGGTATGTCCCCATAGGAGGCCATATGATGAGCCCCTTCAGAGGGACCAACCTGCTGTTGAATCACATTTTTTCCAAACTTTACCATTTTCCAAGCTTCACTGACACACTGGTTCAGCTTTCTAAGATAGTATTTTGATAAGGCAGATGGGAGTGAGTTTTGAAGAGACTCTAATATAGACTAAAGAAAAGTAGTATGATTTTCAGCATTGTGGAGCCCTTGGCTGGTTGAAGTTGAGTGTTTCATTTGGGAGCAGGGTTGCATACCCCCAAAATGTGTAAGTCATCTTGACCACTGATGTGTTAAAATCTACTCTAATCGTCCCTAAATGGCCATTGATGAGAATAGGAGGTGCTTTTAATGAAAATTTGACACATATTCGGAGGTTGACATGAGTAATTTTTGCTAGTAGCCATAATCTTCATAAGTTTTATCAACCTAAATAACAAACAGAGGCTCTCTAAAAGAAAAATGATGTTTATTTGGCAATAGGTCACAGCAGTGGGAATACATGTTTCATAGTAAACTGCATACTCAGGGAGGTAAAGGAACACAAAAGATTGTAAAGAAAAAGTGAAGAGTGTTACATAATTGTTTTGAAATTATTGTCCTTGGTTACATGTATCAATAATAAGGGTGGTGCCAGTCCAAGATTGCACAGGCAGTGGCTGGGCTGATGTCCTTAAAGAAGAACTTTTTGTGTAAGGTTGTGGTGGCTTATGTGCAAGATTACAGTTGTTTTTGCAGAGTCTTTGATAATAGTTTTGTTATTGGGCATGCAAGCATGAGAACCCTCTCGTTCATAGCCTTCTCTGGCTCTATTTGTCTTTTTTTTTTTCAATTTAACACAAGTAACTCTATTTTCATTCTGACAACTTTCACAGCTTCCTCAGTATGCTCCTTTATCCTCCCCCATTAAACAAGCACACATTTCTTCAACCTTTTAAATGAGTATTTTGATTTCTACCATGAGCTAAAAATAACTGAATGGCATGCACTTAAAATAAATGGTTGTCTCTTTAGTATAATTAAAGAGATCGGTGTCATCCAAAATCCTCATTTATTTCAAGGAAACCTAGACAAAATCATCTACTTAAGTAAGGTAGAGCCTATAAATTGAATTAATTTGCTAATATGGTTTTAGAACGATAAAAATTCTAAATTTAAAATTGACAGGAAAATCATCCTTGTTAATGCTTACCAAAGTAAAACTGTTTTACAGAGGAACTTTTACAATTATGAATGCTTGAATTTTTAGTGGAAATATGCATGCCTAATTGCAATTATGGTCTATACGTATTGAGATAAATGTGCATTTTTGCCACGTAGGATTTGCTTCTCTTATATCTGAATTGTGTGTGGTTTTGATGAATTTTCCATTCTGCCCCAGCCTGACTCCTCAGATGAGGCCAGGAGCCAGAGTAGCAGGCCAGCTGCTGGATTCGCCTTCAGCCCCCGTGGATGTGTTTTGAAAGAGCCAGCCCCCAGGGTTGGGCAGAAGGCTTCAGGTTTTGTGAGCCAGAACGCACCTTATAAACATACAGAGATAAAATGATGCCATCTCTGTTATTACAGTGTGTGTTCTTAATGCTGTCTTTTTTTTAATGTTGTATTTATGAGGGGCAGAGAGTAAGAAAGCCTGCATGAAAAAGAAATCTAAAACAAGACATTGTCTTCTATACCATATTGAGCAAGCAAATTCTCACTGCATTTCTTTTTATTTAGAAGCACAAAATTTTACTTGATGATGGATAGACATAAGCACTTCATAACTTAGAAAATTAGGACACTTTGGAATCTTTATTGAAGCAAATATAATCTTGAGTTTCATGAGACAATGGGTAAAATTATGCTTTATATACAAAACAGACATGGATACAATAACACATCCTTCAACCAAACTCTTCCAAGAACAAAGTGTTCCACATAAATGAATTTTCTTAAAATGAAAGGTTTTCTCTTTGAAACAAAATAATCTGAGAAAAAATGTTTCAATTCATTTCTTTATTTTTGTTAGATATCAATTTATGAAGGTAAATGCACTTCTCAACTACTTAAGCAGAAATGCTCAACATTTTTAAACTTTACCTTGATGAGTTAGGAATATTTATAGAAAATTCTAATGCTTTTAGTACAGTGTATCTTAGAGGCACATAAGAACAAACTTGGAGATTGTCAAAAATATGTATTCAGAAACTCTTATTTGGTAGAGTTGGGTGAGTTACAAATCTCTCCATCTGTAACAAGCTTTCTACCTGATTATCTTCCAAGTGGTCATCAGTCACACTTTGAGAAACCTTGACTTTTCGAACATTATTTCAAAAATGACAATAATCATAACAACCCGATCTCTCATTGTCAGGCACTGTTCTCCATCCTTCTATAAATTAGTTTATTCAACACTTCACAGCGGTAGGTACTCTTTTCTTTCTTTCTTTCTTTCTTTCTTTCTTTCTTTCTTTCTTTCTTTCTTTCTTTCTTTCTTTCTTTCTTTCTTTCTTTCTTTCTTTCTTTTTTTTTGAGACGGCGTTTCACTCTTGTTGCCCAGGCTGGAGTGCAAAGGCATGATCTCGGCTCTCACAGCAACCTCCACCTCCCAGGTTCAAGCGATTCTTCTCCCTCAGCCTCCCAAGTAGCTGGGATTATAGGCATGCACCACCACGCCCAGCTAATTTTGTATTTTTAGTAGAGACGGGGTTTCCCCATGTTGGTCAGGCTGGTCTCGAACTCCTGACCTCCGGTGATCCACCCGCCTCGGCCTCCCAAAGTGCTGGGATTATAGGTGTGAGCCACCACACCCAACCGGTAGGTACTCTTTTCACTCCCCGTTTTCTGATTTGAAACTTGGAGCCAGAATGATTTCAATGTGTCACCTGGGTCACCTGGTCACTATGTGATGAATTGGCCTGAGTTCAAATGCAGCCTGCCTGACTCCATGGCTTAACCATACTGTTATACTGCACAACTTAGATGTCCAGAGATAAACATTTCTCAATGTTTTATAGATGTGTTGCTTCTGTTCTCCGTGCCAGATTCTCTGAGTGTGTGTTAAGGGTTACGTTTTCTAATGGGAGTGTGTGGTATCAGTTAGGCATGATGGATTCACCTGGGGCTGAGGGGCTGGAAGAACTCCTGCTGCTAGAAAACTCACTCGCCCTCCTTTCACTTCCTCAGCTATTGATCCCAATCAATTATGCATCAGGAAACCCAATCACCATCTGCGAAAGAAGTGGCTCCATAACATAAGCAACTAGACTTTCAGCGGCATTTAAAAATCATCCTATTTAATGAGTCATTTTTCTAAGCATGATATTAACATGGGCTCATTGTGGAAAATCTGGAGAAACTGGGAAGTATCATAGAAAATACAATTTGCAAACTGGTCAGAGAGAATACTACTGACATCGAAATCTCTTTAAAATAGTTTCTATATATTTAAACATAAACATGCCAATACAGATTTGTGTGTTTATATGTAAATATGAGGGCATTATTTATACATTTAATGGTATAATCTATATTACATTGTTTTACATAATGGGGGTCACACCGTATATAACACTTTGCATTATTCATTCCTCAGTTAGTACTATTCTGTGGACATTTTCCTAGGATATGAAATATTTTTGAAAATATTTTTCATTAAAATTGCAGGCATAATTTTCAATCATGGCCATATTTTAAATTTGCATAAATTGGAACCTACTTTTGAACGTATCTTGTTTCCTTTTTTTAGCTATTATAAATTGTTAAATAGTGCGGGGAGAAATATCTTTGTGTATAAATTTATGTCCACAGTCTGAATTGTATTTTAAAATAGAGCTCTGGAAAGGAAGTAACTTTGTTAAAGAGGACAACATTCCTTAAGGAAGTAAATAATTATTTCTTACATTACATTTCAGAACTGCTATACAACGTCTATGTCCATCACTAGTATATGAAAGAGCTGACTTATACACACTGAATATTCTCATAAAATTAAATATTTGCTTATTTAAATAATCTGTCTTTTGTAGTTCTTTCATTACTTCTGTAGTTCGTATTTTTTCCTTTATATTACTTAACAATTAGTTTTTCCTTTTGCATGACTTGTCTGTACTTGTTGTTCTTTCTTATCATTTTAAAACATATAATAGCTTTTTATATGTAAGTTTTAACCATGTTTTCTATAAACTTTCTAAAGGATGTTTTTCTAGGATTGAGAGAACCAGCTTCAGGCTCTTGAATTTATGATAGCATTTCTGGGTGTTCAGAAGGATTCTGACTTATTTCTGGGCTCTTGGTTTTGTTAGAAACAGTTGATGCTAGTAAAAAAATGACTTCCATAAATGCATGCTACATTTTCTGTTTAAGTAATAAATGTAAGTTGAATTGATGCTTTGTTAAAACAGTTGCTTTTTTAAGAAAGCAACTTTTTCAATGATATAAGATAAATTGGGGTTTTAACTTCTTTTTATTTCAATTGTGTATTTCAGCCTCTGTCTATTATGTGTCAAAAACAGAATCCCAATTTTTGATATGGAATATCAAGTTCAGAGAGGTATGGCCAGGATATCTTCAAGTATCCATCTACAATGTTTTTACTTTTTTATTACATCAATGTTCTTATTTTCCAAATAGTAATACATATTACATACCTTCACATTTTCTGACAACTGAAATATATGTTTTAATAGTATGATTGGCCAGGTGCGTTGGCTCATGCCTGTAACTCCAGCACTTTGGGAGGCCGAGGTGGGTAGGTCATTTGAGGTCAGGAGTTCAAGACCAGTCTGGCCAACATGGCGAAACCCTGTCTCTACTAAAAATACAAAAATTAGCCAGGCGGTAGTGGCACGTGCCTGTAATCCTGGCTACTTGGGAGGCTGAGGCCGGAGAATCACTTAAGCCTGGGAGGTGGAGGTTGCAGTGAGCCGAGATTGTGCCACTGCACTCTAGTCTGGGTGACAGAGTGAGACCCTGTCTCAAAAAAAAAAAAAGATATTATTTAATCTTTTTATAAAGCGTCTTACAGAATTATTTTTAAATAAGTATAGAAGAAATAAGAAATATACCCAGGTTCGAAGTTGCAGTGGAATAATTAAGAACAGTGGTTGGTTTAGACTGACTTTCAGAGAATTAAAATAATACACCATGAAACCATACAGTTAACTTTGTAATTAAAAACACATTTCTTTATTCAGAAAATGATTATTTTATTGTAGAAAGAGAAGAAGCTGACTAGCCAAATTCCAAAGAATCTAATGAAATTCTCACTGATTCCAACTTTACAAATGGATCTGAAAACCTTATATGACTGGTTCTTCTACTTAAAAAAATAAAAACACAAAATAAAGTAAACATTTTTTTTTTAAATGTGAGGTAACATCGATTATTTTATTTTATTTTATTTACTGATGGGGACTTGCTCTATTGCCTAGGCTGGAGTGTAATGGTATGATCACAGCTCACTGCAGCCTCGAACTCCTAGGCTCAGGCAATTCTCCTGCCTCAGCCTCCCAAGTAGCGGAGACTATAGACACGAGCTACTGTGCCTGATTATTTTTAAAATATTTAAATTAGAAACAGAAAAAAAGCAAAAAAACAACTTTCTATGAAGTAAATTAATTTTTGTTCTTAAAAACCACATGCAACATAATAAAAAATGCAGAGATTTTAATAAGTCCACTTCTGGCACTCACTGTCCTAAGTCAATAAACCTGGTGTCCAAATAAGTAACCACGAGCCCTGGGCACCTGGTTAATTTCCTCAAGGTAGCAAGTGGCTGTTCATTATCTGAAATCATACCTCCTTTACTCAAATGTCTCCTGCTAGCTACGTCCAATTCTTTCTCAAATCTTTATCAAATCCTCACCAATTTATGACCTTGACAGGATTTTGTGGATAGCTGGGAGCATCTGGTCAGCCACCCTTTCCTCTCCCAGACTACAGAGGCAGAGAATGGCGCTGCAGCCTCCAAATGCAAAATGCAAAACCCTTGCACATTGACAGGGCTGCTCCCCATGTATATCCATTACTCACACTCAATTAGAGACCCAGAGAAGGCGGAAAAGCAGGCCTTAGCTTGTCAATCTCAGAAGAAAACGTCTTGTGAACGTTCCATCATGTTTCATTAGGTCGATTCAGCCAAGGGCAGGCCCATTTTCCCTTTCCCACCCGGCCCTCCCTCTGACACCAGGCCTGTCATCACCAGCTGCCACTGTTCCAAGGAAATTTTTGGTGGGAAAAGGGGGCATAGAAAGACTCAAGGTAACAATAATTGTTATATTGCAAATCTGAAGATGTTCTTCCCGCAGCAGAGCTGTGTACAAACCCCACATGTGTGTACTGGGCAAAGCGATATTGTCCTCACTGTTCATTGCTGGTGTTCACACAGCATGGCACAGGCTTGGCACATGTCTGGAATGTGGCATTTCACTCAGGATCTATGGCATTTGTAGCAACTTATGTGGCTCAACTATTCCTGTCTCTCCCCTTTGTGTCGTGGGCATCTGGTTGTGCCACCATCTTCCTCAGCTGCACTGGATGGATGGATGAAGCTTGTGGGGAGGGGTTGTTTGTGAGCAGCACCCTCAGGCAAAACCCCAGAGTTAACTGGGGCAGGAGGCAGGAGAAAGGGGCACTGAAGGGAGAGCTTTTGGGGCAGGCAGAACACAGGAAGAATCAGGTCTAGTATTCAATACTAATAGGAAGACTGTGGTTATCAATAACTTAGGGTAGGTTTCAAAATAGCTAGAAGAGAAGAATTGTAATGTCTCCAACACAAAGAATTGTCAATGTTTGAGGTGAGGGATATACCAACTACCCTGGATTGATGATTACACATTGCACACATGTATCAACATATCACTTGTGCCCCAAAGGTGTATAGTTATTATATATGAATAAAAAACAAAGGAAATGGAAAAAATTGTGATGATGGTTGCCCAACTCTGAATACATGAAAAGCCATTAAACTGTACACTTTAAACGGGTGAACTGTATGATATGTGGATTATATCCCAACAAAGCTGTTTTTAAAAAATAAGAAAACAAACAGGAGGGAAAGAAGAAAAAGAGAAAGGAGAGAGGAGAGAAAAACCTGCTCTTCATCTGATGGTGGACGTAGGGGCGGGGACAAATACAAAGTGCATCTCAGGGTGGGCTGCTTGTTTGAAAATCTGATAAAAATGGGTGTCTCCACTCTCTGCTTCCTTCCCACTCCCTTCAGTGAACTCCTGGGCCATGCCACTCCCCAGCAAATGCTCTCCCAGCTGCAGAAATCAATCTCCTATCCCCGCCTTCTTCTTTCTTTCTTTTCTTTTCTTTTTTTTTTTAACTTGGCTTACCTTCCTGTCAACTGCCCTATTTTAAAAAAATCAATTAACTAATCAACTAATTACTCAGCAATTATGTTTTGCTTTTTGACTCCCTGTAGCGTGCTCCTGCCCTGATCCTATATGGTAGTAGCTCCTGATTGTAGGAATTGGCCATTGCCTCTCCACCTCCCCGGGAGGATCTGTTGGGGGCAGAGGGTGGTGTCTGGAGTTGGGGGATATAGATTGATGTCAAGGCTGTGCATAGCCCATTGTTTCAACTGGCTTTTAGTCTTGATATGTAATTTATTTTGATATATTAAACAACACTTTAAAATGCATGAGATTTTTATGTTTGTAAAAAGGGGACAGGGGTTTAAAATAAACGAATAGTACTGAAGTATGGAATTGGAGCAAGCCAAACGGAAAGTACAGGGAACAAAAACCTGGAGCAATTCTGGTGAAACTGGGAACTTTACCCACAACAACTGTAACTACTTCATTGTTTTCTGTGCACAGTTATGCCCAAGAATCAAGGCTGGTTATTCAACTTCATGTAAATAGCATTCCACTTGCTAGTGTTTACACTAAACTGAGCAATACTAAACATGGAAAATCTTTGTATCATGATTGTATTAATTCTACCAAAAGGGCTTTATCTCTCTACATTGCACACTATCCTTATGATAATCTTTAGAAAATGTTAAAATTGTGTCAGATTGTCTTTTTTATGTTAAAATTTAAAACATTTATTATTGAAGAAAAATAATAATTAAAAATACATTTAGAATTCAAGATCTAGAAATATTTTTAAAAACTACTCTCAGTAATTTAACAGAGTTTGTAAGGCAGAGTTGACTTTGTTGAATTCTTAGGTTTTGCAACGTGAAGACAAGATTCGTTAACCTTCCCGTGAAAATAGAAGTATGCGTTACATCAGCAGTTCTAGTCTGCTCCCAGCTGAAGGTCAGCTCCACCCGTATGCTGCCCCAGCTCCTCTCCAGAACACTCATCATACACCAAGACTTTGATGAATGTACTTTTAAAAAGAGAAGTGCATGCTTGGCTGGAGGGAAGAGGATGACAGCGGCTGGGCAGCTAGAACTGGAGCCAAGACAGGCCAGGTTGACAAAGGGCAGCTGACATGCACTGGGAATAAACAAGGTAGCCTGGGTCAGAGGATCCATCTGCTGCACAGCTGCAGGTGCAAAATGCACATTCATGACTCCTGCACCGCCTTCCTGCACCCTTGGCAGGTGAATGAGGCCAGCCCTGGGCCAGTGTATTAGTCCGTTTTCATGCTGCTGATAAAGACATACCTGAGACTGGGAAGAAAAAGAAGTTTAATTGAATTTACAGTTCCGCGTGGCTGGGGAGGCTTCAGAATCATGGCAGGAGGTGAAAGGCACTTCTTACATGGTGGTGGCAAGAGAAAATGAGGAAGATACAAAAGCGGAAACCCATGATAAACCCATCAGATCTCATGAGACTTATTCACTACCATGAAAACATTATGGGGGAAACTGCCCCCATTCAAATTATCTCCTACCAGATCCCTCCCACAACACGTGGTAATTATGGGAGTACAATTCAAGATGAGATTTGGGTAGGAACACAGAGCCAAACCACATCAGCCAGTGTTGGGGCAGAGGGCATACAGAGGCTGCCCTGACCTGTGCTCTGATTCTGTGGGTGGTTTTGCACCACAGCGACAGTCTGTTTTGTTAGTATGCAAAAGAAACACAGAGGGGAAAGGGGCTCCTTAATATACACGTTTGTTATTTAATTGCTTGTTAAAATGTAATAGGTCAAATCACCATTTCCAAGACAACAATGACATTCAAATGAAAATCAAATCAATCAGGATCTATTGAGGCCAATAATGTACCTGGTTACTGGGAGTAATGAAAAGATGATGGAGATATTGATTCTGCCTTCAAGAAGCTTACAATTTAGTGGCAGAGGTAGGACCTAAATACATAAAAATCTTGATGAAAATAACACTAAATGCTTAGTGACATTTTAAAAGTATGTTTATACAGTCCCTGATTTAGGAACTAACAGGAACATCTAACAGATTTCTTGGTGCATAAACCCTTCATCTTACTGTAGAAACAATTATCTGCCCCAGAAATTCTTGGAGAGCCCAAGGTGCCCCACGGAGGCCCCCCAAACTCCCTTGACAAAATCCTGGGGTCCTGGAAGAAGCTTTTGGAGTCCTGCAAAAGCTTAGGGAAGGAAGTTTTGGCCTCTGTTGGGGACAATGTGTTTCTGGTATCCCAAATTGAAACTCAGAGAACACGTTCATATAGAAACAACATAAAAATAGGTGACCAGGTAAATAATAGGTGACAGTGTTAGGTTGCAATTAAATCATAATTTGTGCTAAATAGATATTTGCAAGAGTAGAACATTTTTGATGCTAATTTTATTTAAAAATGTGTTCAAAATACCATATACCTGACTTCTTTACAAATACACTTTCCATCCCAGCACTTTGGGAGGCCGAGGCGGGTGGCTCATGAGGTCAGGAAATCGAGACCATCCTGGCTAACACAGTGAAACCCTGTCTCTACTAAAAAATACGAAAAAATTAGCGGGGCGTGTTGGCGGGCGCCTGTAGTCCCACCTACTTAGGAGGCTGACGCAGGAGAATGGCGTGAACCCAGGAGGCGGAGCTTGCAGTGAGCCGAGATCGCGCCACTGCACTCCAGCCTGGGTGACGGAGCGAGACTCCATCTAAAAAAAAAATAAATAGATAGATAAATAATAAAACAAATACACTTTCCAGAAATCAGCCAATGCGTGAGCCAGGGCTGACCACAAAACAGATGTCATAGGGAGTCCTTGATTAGTTGCCAAATTAATAGCACTGATGTAAGTTGTTATTATGGCTCAGAGGCAAAAATATCTCTCTTACACCTAGGATAGTCAGGAAGAACCGGGCTCCGAGATCTGGGGGATGAAGGATCTAAGGTACTGGACCTCTCTGCTCCTGATGGTTAGAATGGGTAGAGTGCTTCTAGCCCTCCAGAACCAAGAGGAAAAAGGATTTGCAAAAATCGTTGCAGGTCAAAGAGAGGGATTTCCCTTTCAGGCAGGGTTCTTTTCATTCCACCTGACTTTTTCCTTTAAAAATGCATCCAGTCAAAGAAGAGCAAAATTCAAACAGCAATGATTAAGGACCAACGTGCAGTTTAGGAGGCGAGGGACACAAACAAAATTTTGTATTGAAAATTAATGTTTCCCATAAGCCAGTTGATACATGTATTTCCTAACACTTCTTACATTAAATATTAATTAACTAGAATAATTATTAGCTTAAACTGTTTGGGCCAGGTCCTCTCTAGTTTGTAAATTACTAACTGGTTATGAATCATAGACTCAGGGACCGCCTCACTTCTTTTCAGCATCTTTCCTGGATACCTAAGGGCCTAAGAGTTAACAGGGGACCCCTCCGCCTGCCGACCCATGGAATGATCCCCATCCAGGGCAGAACAGACACCCTCAGTTTCTAATCTAGGGGTGCTCTCCTCCCCAGGAGCCCTGAGTCCTCTGTAAGGAGCAGGTTTACTCATCTCATCTATTAAGAAGACAAGAGAGCACTTTCCAGAAGATCCCAGCAGCCTGGCACTTCACTCTCACATCACAGCGCTCTGTCGGAAGGATTTTTTTCTGAAAAGGTGCTTCTTATCTTGTTTTCCTTTGAAACCTCTTCAAAGGGGAGCTCTGACCCAGGCGGGTGGTGGAGATGTGAGATAAGTCCTGCTTCACCTTGGCGCGGAGTTCTGAGTTGTGAGAGAGTGCGGGCTCAGGGCGGCGTGAGCTGGATTCCAAGCTAGTGGCTTTGCCGGCGCAGCCTGTTCTTTAAAAACAAACAAACAAACAAACAACCGGTCAGTGTCACCACTTTGAGTCTCTTCTGGATTTTTGAGGTGTAATTCCTCATCAGCAGCTTTGAGGCAACTTTTTTTTTCTTCAATCAGGGCTGGCTCTTTGAAATTTGTTGACTGTGTTTTGATTTTAAAACTTTATCTCGGCCGGGTGCGGTGGCTCACGCCTTTCATCCCAGCACTATGGGAGGCCGAGGCGGGTGGATCACGAGGTCAGGAGATCGAGACCATCCTGACTAACATGGTGAAGCCTCGTTTCTACTAAAAATACAAAAAATTAGCCGGGCGTGGTGGTGGGCGCCTGTGGTCCCAGCTACTCGGGAGGCTGAGGCAGGAGAATGGTGTGAACCCAGGAGGCGGAGCTTGCAGTGAGCCGAGATCGCGCCACTGCACTCCAGCCTGGGCGACAGAGCGAGACTCCGTCTCAAAAAAAAAAAAAAAACTTTATCTCAAAAGCTGTATCTATGGTGTCCACGCACAAAGTTTTGTGAATAGTTATTTTATAATTGTGTGTCAGTATCAGTAAATAGGGTGTTATCGTGGGAATGGTAACTCTCATGTGTTTTACTAAAAGTTACAGTTTATGTTTATTGGAAGTAGATCTTGAAAGAAATATTTTTAGAGGATAAAATCCTAACATATTGTCAGCATTGACTTATTTAGCTATATTGTATAGCACAGCTAAGGGACAGTGAGAAAAAGTAGGTTGATTGGCTATCTGTGATAGAGAGCATTTGCAGGTTATATCACAAATGATCACTACTCTGCTACATCTTGGAAATGCACTTTCTTCAGTAAATATGGAATGGTTCTTTAAGGTTGAATCTATTCATTTTTTTCAGCTCTTACCACAGAAAAGTTTTTCTGCAAGGAAAGTATTTCTAGAAGATGGCCAACTTTATTCCTATTAGCAGCCAACATTAGAAAAGAAATGCAAATGTGATTGCATCTTGTTACTTGGTAACTGGAAGTACACACATTTGGGCAGGGAAAACGTATTTGACAAAAGGATCCATTTTGGCGACTCCCCTCCCCCTGACTGGCCTGCTGCATGTACTTGTGTGTCACATTCAGTCTTATTTTGAGTTGAAGGATCTGCGGAAAAGTGTGTGCGGCTGATTCCCAGTTGGGAAAAGCTCATATTGCAGAGCCCTGGGATGGTGTTTCTTACAGTGCGGCCCATGGGGTTCTCAGAGAGCTGACAGAGGAAGCTGGCTTAGGCCAAGCAGCAGCTCTAATGAGCTCAGCCTTCTCTGGTGCCATAGCTGGGAGTCCTCTAAGATAGATAGACGTGATTGCTTACACTTTCTTCTCGTGAAAAAAAGAAAAATTAGAAAGAGAACCCCGGGCTTTTCTGGACGTGATGATTAGTAAAGCAACAAAGTCTAATTCTCACTGCAATTTTAGTGTTTTTTGTATGGCTTAGAGAACTTGGCAACATCTCAGTAAGTGGGACTAATTGGAAGCAAGGCAATACTAAATTGGTCCACACAGAGCCTCACAGCAACCTTACCCCAGGAAGTCTCTTGCTTGAGTAGAATTTGGAAGTACTGGGTGTTTTTTGTTTTTGTTTTTGTTGTTGTTGTTGTTGTTGTTGTTTGCTGCTTTTGCAGTATTAAAATGAGGCAAGACAAGCAGGTGGACACATCTCAGAGTTCTGGGTCAGGCATGCCACCATCGTATAGGCAGTGAAAACCTGTCCCAGTAAAAATGTGGATTGAACAGGAACTAATCCAGAAAGGAATTAGTAGGCCTGATGTGTTTTTACAAGGTGTTTCAAATTGATTGGTTAATCCTCATGGCATCTGGAGTGAGGAACTACAGAGAGAAGCCCCACAGAGGCTTCAACTAAACTGGGATTAGAACTCAGCCAGAGTAATTAGTCCACTAAAGCAAAGAAAGCAGAGACGGAATTTCTTATATTGTACTTGGTTGATAGATTTCAAGTGATGCTTCATTTAGGGGAAAATAAATTTTGAGGATTTTAAACCCAATGAAGGTACAACTTTGAGACTGCATTTTGAACAAGATAAGCAGAGTGGCCTCTGAGTCTTCATGATGTGATTCACGTAGAAACATTCCCCATTTCTTTATATTTATCTGGCTTCTAACATCGTTTAAGGATGAACTCAAATGGTGTCTCCTTCGTGAAGTCTTTTCTGCTTATAAAAGTAGTTATGAC
This sequence comes from Gorilla gorilla gorilla, assembly GCF_029281585.2. Lineage (NCBI taxonomy): Eukaryota > Metazoa > Chordata > Mammalia > Primates > Hominidae > Gorilla > Gorilla gorilla. The sequence goes on from NC_073238.2 coordinate 121,456,386, forward strand.
TTGCTGCTAAGCATTTTAGTTCTCATCCTTAGAGCAACTCTGTGAATACTTTAAAGATAAAAAGAGCTGAGAGTTAGAAAAATAAATTGCTAGTGAATGTCAGAGTTAGAATTCAAACTCATGAATGCTGAGTTAATGCATGTCTTGTGAAAAACCAGTTTCCTCCTACCCTATAGGTAATTAACCTACCCTTTGCTTTCATCTTGATCATTATTTAAATATTTTTATATTATTCTTGCAATTTGTTAATGTTGCAGTTCTTTGAGAGCAAAAACTAAAGTTATGTTTCTAATGAAAACTTCCTAGCAGTTGGCACAATGTACAAAAGATGACTTCACTATTTTTTTTAAGAAGAAGAAAGGGGGCTTATATGCTGGGACCAACACTTATTCTTACCACAATTGACATGGCCCATGTGTGGTAGGAAATGTAGAAACTGTTTTTATGCTTGGTCCTGTTCTGAACATTCCCAATATGCTTTTTATAAGATCTTCACTCCACATCTGAGAAGAATTCTTCAGAAGCTGCAACACTTTGTATGGAGAGACTAGCACAGAACAAAGCTTATTAAATAAATAAAAGATTGAATGCAAAGATAATCCTTATGTAGAGAGAATACACTTTCTTACAATAGAGAAAAATGTTTTCTGTCTTTGGCCATCTATGAGAGTGCAGTTGCATCTATGAGAGTGCAGTTTCTACTGCTTGTAGAGAAATTTCTCGATAAATATGCTTTCATAGCAATACTAATCTCCACTGCTTGAAGAGAAAATACAATTTGGGGGAACTGGTGGAATGGCAGCACTCTGCTAAGATTTCTATTATTCTCAATAATGTGTTGATGATCATCTTCCTTATCTTTAAACAGTTACTATGTTTACCTCCAAGTGAATTTCCTTTCTCCATAGAGATGCTATTTTTGTAATGATCCTCTTTTCCTGTACAAATGTCAAAATCTGCTTAGTAAGGAAACAGCAATGAAATGTTTCACTTGAAAACTACAGATGATCTTGAAGAACGCAGTTCATCATACAACCAAAGTCAACATAAAGTTGAATCTCCCAGAGCGGAGGTAAAAGCTGTTATGAATCATTTGCCATTCAGTGTGTGGGGTAGAGAGGGAGAGATAAGCAGAGAAGAATGGCTGCATTTTGATGCTTGGTGTATGAAGTAGAGAGGAAAGGACTCAACATCTGGCAGTACAACATAGTTTTGCAGCACAGAGAGCTCAATTTATTTCACTAACATCTAGGATACATTTGGAAAATGCAGTAAAGAGAGAATATGCTCAGATATTCCACGACTCCATTATCCTTCACATATCCTATATCATGCGTGGACAAAGAAATGATGGAGATGGTTTACCACTTAGATCCCTAAAATTCATAAATTCATAGAATATCAGAGTTGGAAAAGATTTTAGAAATTCTTTAGGTCAGGTTGTTCTTGAGGGGGATTGTCAAATCTTGCCTCCTGCATAAGAATCCCCTAAAATCATCGTTGGGTTGTGACTTAATTCTGATACAAGGTGAACTAAATAGCATTGGTCCTGACTAATGGACTCATTCATTTATTCACTCATCCACTCATTCATCCAACAAAGAAGTGTTGAATGACCCCTGTGTGTCAGTTTCGGTACCACCGGTTTCCAGGAAGGTAACGAAGAAGAAGTCAAGGGCTGCACCCTTGGAGAATGCAGGGGCTGGGACTGGAATCTCACACATAAACATTTAATTCTGCTACACATAATGCTTGCTAAAAAGTGAGTGTTTATAAAATGCTATAGAAATGCAGAGGAGGAGATCATGTTTTCTGCTTGGCACAGTTGGGGAAAATCTTTCAGAAGTGGCATTGAAATTAGGACTTTGAAGATGAATGGATGCTCATCATTTGGAGAGAAAAGAGAAGAAAAGCATGATATTCTAGACAAGAGGAAGAGGCAAAACACATGATGAGTTAACAAAACAGTAAATAACTTGGTACTGCTTGAAGGCGGGTGGGAAGGTAGAGATGATATTTGCTCTTTAGCTTAAGGCCTTGTCCGTCATACCTGTTGCAGTTATTTTAGTGCCTATGAACACTGCGTATCCCATTTCTTCTTTTCAGTCTCGAGCAGGAAGCAGTACTCATTTCCAGAATCATGAGGTATGTTATGTAAACACCCATGGCAGCCTTCACAAGAAACCTTATCTTCTTTGATTTAGGTAAACAGGAACCAAATCCTGACACATTATCAAAAACAAAAACAGCTGGCAATAATAACACTCTACAAACCCACAGCATGTTTGGCATTTAAGAAAGATTAAAAAATAAAAAGGGCTTTCCTAAATAGATACTCTTGACACTGAAGTATGTTACATGACCTATCTTTTCTTTATAACCCAATTTGAAATCATATCTATAGTTCATGTTTGCACTTCAATTTTCACAAATCCTACGATGAGAGTCCTGTTATTCCATTTGACATTGAACTTTAGAGTTTAAGGTGATGGTAAAATCACAAAATAAGGGGAAAAAAATTACCTAGCCAAATGCAGACAGCCCGGTTTAAAGCTGAAGGAATTTTAACTGTTCAACCTTAAGAGAGTTTTGTAAAACATGATGGCTTTAAGGACAAGTAGCAAATTTAAAAGCAGAATAAAACCCCATAAAATGTCTTTAAGACATACTAGTACACTTGGGAGCCATTTGCATCTTATTTTTGTGTTTGCATTTTCTCTTTGAAAATATACTTGGCAAAATGCCTGCAGAATAATACCTAGGAAGAATAATTAAAGCCATTTCTGTCAGCCTTTCCTTAATGTAACTAAGCCATCCATTTCCATTAGACTCAATTCTCTTGCTCTAGGACTTTTGCAAAGGTCAAGGCTCTGCTCAATAGCACTTTTTATTTAAATAAAGCCACAAGTTTATTTCTATGTTGTTTCTCCCAACTCTCAAAAGCCTCAATGATTCTTAACTTCTTATAGCTCTGAATCTTCTGATTTATCAGCCAGAATTAAAACTTCACATTTGTAAGATGATTACGTCTTCACCAACAATTGCAAGTGCCGATTTGTTTTCCTTCTTTTAAATGCCATTTTAGAGAAGCACCATAAAAGCAGCCAAAGAGGTCAGGCACAGTGGCTCAGGCCTGTAATCCCAGCACTTTGGAAGGCTGAGGTGGGTGGATCACCTGAGGTCAGGAGTTCAAGTCCAGCCTGGCCGACATGGTGAAACCCTGACTCTACTAAAAACACAAAAATTAGCCAAGCGTGGTGGTGGGTGCCTGTAATCCCAGCTACTAGGGAGCCTGAGGCAGGAGAATCACTGGAACCTGGGAGGCAGAGGTTGTAGTGAGCCGAGATTGTGCCATTGCACCCCAGCCTGGGCAACAAGAGCAAAACTCCGTCAAAAAAAAAAAAAAAAAAAAAAAAAAGAGTGGCCAAAGAAATAGGATGGCCTGTGGGAGTAAAAACTTAAGAGCTTAAGAGGCATATTGGCATTGCACTACCCACACAAGGCCAAGCCAGTGACTAAAATATGTCACAGAAAGGCACAGTTGTCACGCATGAAAAATCTATAAAATTACCTCAGTCTTCAGTTTGCTTTCTTCAAATAGAGTCTTCAAATCAGAAAATGTGATGTTTTACCTTACACTGGTTGTATTGCTTATTCTTTAGTCCCTCTTTTCAATTTTCTTGTGAAAACAAGTCTACACACCTTCGCATCCATTCCTAAGGTATGACCACCATCCACTTCCTAAACACGTGGAATGCAGTGTACTTGTGGCTCTCTTTAGTGTTGTGTTTAATAAACGCTTATTAACTCACTAAAGAAGGAAAAAGGAGCCCCTGATCTTTGTATGAATTTCCAATCTCTCCAGTGTTTTAATAAAAATAGAGCATTTCTCTCAGTCCTTTTGTTTACATTATATGGTCCCTAAGGGCTGATGCCTTCTTGTTTAACTTCGACAACTAACAAATACTAGGTGCAGCCAGAATATAAATTTTTTACTGTTATTAGTGAACAATACTCACTGTGCTTAATCAAAGCTTAGAGTTGTTCTTAGGTAGCTCTAAGTGAACTTTAAGCAAGTATTTATAACCACTTACAATAAACTAGGCAACGTTCTTTGAGTAAAAGCCTTTCTTCCCCACAAATATATCTTCATTTGCTCTTTGGGTTTTTACAGAAATATGACCATTTCAGTTCTGGTAATGGTACTTTTCAATTAGGTCATACCTTATTTGAAAACAGGTATTTTTTAAAAGGAGGATTTGCCAAACTACAGTAATCAGTGCCTCCCCTTGGAAATCTCATTTTGGAAAGGTTTGATATTTTAAAAATATTTATGGTGTCACATTTTTAAAAATTTGATGCCAAAGTATGCATTTAAACAAAAGAGGTTAGAAATTATTAAAAGTGAGACAGTCTGACAAGTAGACATGAACAGTCACATATTGGAAAGACTATTCCAAAACAGACCACCAATGAACTGCTACTGATGCCTCTTTGAAACTCTGTTAATATCCTTGAGAAAAAATGGAACTCTCACCTGGCAAAGTTGAGGCGTGTGGCAGGATGGTTTCCTGGGCAGTCCTCTGCTCTTACCATTTTGTTACCATGATGCTTTCTAAACTGTTTGTTATTCATCATAACTCCTTTTATTTTGTCTTTACACTTGTTTGATTTTATTTTTGTCATTTACCTTTTGATATTATTCTTTTCCAAATGTATTATCTTTCATTCATTTAAAATAATTTTCATTTTCTTAGATTGACTTGATAAGAGCTTCATATTGAAGATAAACACAAGGAAACTTTGAATTATCATAGGTGAGTTTCTCACATTATTCTCACATGCACCTTTTCTCTGTCTTTTCCTACCATTATTATTTCTCTCTACTTATTTTCTCTAGGATCCATTTTTTAAAAGTTGATCCATGTGTAAGCAACTCCATGACTCTGCTAGTACAAGCTTTGCCTAGAATTCTTATTTCATTTCTCTGATGTCACCTAGCAATGTGTCTGATGCTAGAATCACATTAATGAAGACTGAAGAGTTGAGAAAGAAAATTGTTCATCAGATTAGCTTGACTTTCCTGGAACATGACAAGCAACTCAAATGCATCAGATGGAAACTCACAAGTAGAAAACTTTCAGGCACCATATGCCTTTCTTACAGAGAAGTTAAAACCTGAAGAGCTGTTTACCTGGGAGCATTTTTACTAACATTATCCCAAGCACTTGTTCTGGGCCTTGGTCGACAGGCCTCTGAAACCTTTCACCTGATTTCACGTCACCATGAACATAGACAGGGAAGACCGGTTTGGTGAATTATTGGTGTCCTGGTGTTTTGGGGTGGAATGGAAATTTTAACCCCTGAAAATCACACGACTACTTCTTTGTATCTGTTAAAGTATATAACTGATTATAAAGTATGGCTACAGTTGGAAGCAAAAGTGACATTTGAGAGGGAGAAACTCACATAACCTGAAAGAAAGGAAGTAAAGTTAGATAGTATATAAGCGACTATGTCTCACTTCCCTAGTGAATTCACTGATACGATAACCTACCTGTAAGTAGCTATGGCCAACTAATATTAGAAAAGTGGAGGGCTGCCCAGTGCTGCTGAAACTAAGCTCCCAGGCTAGAGTTGGTGTAAATTGGTTTCTTTGTTTTAAAATTGGACTAGTGAAAGCGTTGCTACTTATTAATTGCTCCCAACCTGAATATACTTTAGTTTTAATTCCCTATTCTAATGCTTAACAGAAAAATGGACAATAAGAATTTCACTTTGCAGTTTTCAAACTTTCACAACCAAGAAAAATATATGTACAACATAAAATAATTATACAAAAAAGACTACTTGAGTAAGTTATCAATGTGACCAGGTTCATATTATTGTAACTGGGTTCACATTATGACCAGTTCATTTTTCAAAATAGCCCCCATATACATCCAATACAGAAATGAAATTAGAGGGATAATCATCTGTTTTGTGACACAATAAAATATGGTTGTAATGGAAGTAGTTTACTTAAATAAAATGTTTCCATTACAGTTCCATGTAAACATTCAAGCCATACCTGTGTCTAAATTATTCATTTATAGAGCATCATTCATGCTCCCCTAGATTAATGGGAGCACATTCTCAATGGTCCAACTCAATGACCAAAACATAATTTTAACAAGGTAGGAGAATGTAGGAATTAGACAGTTTGCAGCTGTCAAAACATTCCTGGCCTTATTGAAGGGACCTTGAACTTTTATAGGCATACCTTTAATTTCAAGAAAGATTGAAAAAAATCCCTTGTAGTTTTGTGTATTTGAATTTTTTTTTACCTTTTATTTTTAGTTCTAGGGTACATGAGCAGGACGTACAGGTTTGTTCCATAGGTAAACATGTGCCATGGTGGTTGGCTGCACCTATCAACCCTTTACCTAGGTGTGAAACCCAGCACGCATTAAATTGCCAAAAGCAATAGCAACAAAAGCAAAAATTGAAAAATGGGATCTGTCTGAATGTTGAATTTTAAAATAGTCTCTCCCAAGCACAGCAAATGTTTTTTAAGTATTTTTGTCATGTAAGGAAAAGAAATTTTTCTTTAATCAGCATATCCCATAAAGTCAGCAAAAGGTCACTGCATAAGGACATCAGATTATTTAAGGCCAAGGTATAAAAAAATTAAAAATAAACTGGTGAGGAGAAAAATAAAGAAGGTAATTAATACGGTAAATAAAATATTTCCCTGGTAAAGGTAGCTAGTGAACAGGAGGTCACCAAATCTCATACTTCCCCCAAGTGTGATTAATGTAACTCTCAAAGAATATGTATTAAGCATCTCCTAAGAGGACACTTTTCTAAGTATGAGCGACTGAAGGTGTGTGCGTGTGCCTCTTGGTGCTGGTTGTCCGTCTGGTTGCCTCTGTTTGGAAGATGTTGATGTTCCTTTCTTAGTGCCCTCCTCATCCACCAGTAGAGGCTGCCCTGGGCTTGGTGGATGTCTGGGAACTTGGTTTCCCTCCTTGTTTACCTAAGTCTGGGTGTACAGGGTAGAACTAAGTAATTTACTCTGATGAGATTGCACTGTTCTAGTGTAAAGTGGAATGGTGATGAAAAGGATAGGCTTTTTTATTCCAAGTTCTATCCCTTATAGTATAAAGAGTAAGAGTTGAAAAGTGAAAGGTAAGTTATTGTAAGGTTTTGCTTTTTTTTCTCCTCATGAAGAATATTTAAGCCCTTTGGTCTTGGTAGTTCCAAAATGTCTACAGCCCTGGAGTTTACTAGGAAGTCACTCATTCATGCCTCTTTGAAATCTTTTCAAAAACCTAAAAGAATTTGCAGCTTTTAATTGAGGGTAACCAGGGTTACAGTAAAAAAAAAAAAAAAAAAAAGTGACAACTAAAAACAAATAATTTACTAATTATTTACTTTTTACTTATACTTATCAATTTACTAAAAATGTTTGAGCCGTATTAAACGTTAAAGCATGCCTAAAGTGAAGTAATTAAAATACAAAGAGAACACAGTTACATTAAAATAGTGAAGAAAGAATGAGTTGTATCTTAATAATGTTCAGGCACAAATTTAGCTTTAAGCCTCTGGAAATATGTTTTTTAAAAAAAGGATTAGATTGGATTAGATTAGATTTGGTCCTTGGTGTCAGATGAAAAGAAAAAAGGACAAAGCAAAGTAATGAAACCTATTTTTAATTGACTTAATTCTACAAAGTATGCTTCATATGTGGATCCTAACAAAAATATATTCTGCTGGGTCATTTCAACCATGGTTTTGCACAATTTCCTACTTAAATCAAATGCTATTATTATTCATCATCAGAACATCATGTTTCTCTCCAAGTAGTTATTATAATAGTAATGTGTGTGTGATTATTATCTGTGTTTTGAACTAAGGGAATGTAAGTTTTATGAGAGTAGAGACCAAATCTACTTTTGCTCAACTTTATATTTCAGGTGCAAGGCTGGCATAGGGAAGCACTTGCTAAAAATCTGTTAAATGAATGAATTATTCTAACGAACGCCTTTCATACCATCCCCTCAAATCCCAGGACATTATGTTAAATTTCAACCTGTGTGATAAATTTTATGAAAAAAAGTGAAAATAATGTAATCTAATTGCTTGGTTTTTGGATGATATGATTATTGAGTAATACAGCTTGGAAAATCTAGAGGAATGTGTGAATCAAATGCCCCTTAGATTGTCCCTTCTAGTATTGGATGGTAAGTTCTGGCAAGAGCTGAACTTACAGAAATTTGCAGTTAAATTTTCTAGAAACAAAATGCATCCACTACTTACTCTAATGTTAAAGAAAACTGTACACCAATATTAAGTGGAACAGTATATATTCTTCTGTAAAAATTCAGAGGTTTGTGTTGTGTTATGGCCTAGGTGGAGAGCTTCATCCTTTTCCCTCGAAGACAGTGATGTGAAGAGATGAGAAGGGGACTTGGGGGTCAGCCAAACTTGAGTTGAAGTCCCAGTCCTGCCTCTTGATATCACTGTGACACTGGGCAAGTATTCTTTGCTTAAGCTGCAAGTTGATGCATTGTGAAGTGTGGCAATGACACCTGCTACTTCTCAGAATTATGGAGGCAAATTCACAATGAATGAAAAATGTCCAACACATAGTAGTGTAATACATAGATATACATTTTTAATGGATGCTTTCCTCAGGCTGTCTGCTCAATGGAGGTGAATAATGCCATTCAGCTTCACCAAAAGTACACCTAATTCCCTAGAGGGAATTCTGTAACTGGAGGTGACTTTTGAGGTCAATAACATGTTAGTGATAGTTTTCCAGAAGTTTCCATAATATGCCTAGATCTCAATCACTAGTCACTGAATTAAGAGTAAGTGAATAAGTCAATAAATTTGGATCTGAAAACCCTTGATTTTGGTTAAGTTGTAGCCGAAATAAAACCCTAAGGCCAATTGACATTGGAGTTTATTTGAGCTTTTACACTTCCCCATCTATGGGCTTACCTTTTAAAATCTGAGTTTTTGAATACCCTTGAAAATTAGAAAATTTCTGATTATAATTAGTTTTTTTCAAGCCAAAATGTATTCCATCTCTTTCTTTACATTGTACAGCACATCTAAAAACAGCCTCTCTATGTGCTTGAGTTTAGGTAACATGACATAAATTGCCCAGAAATTAGGTATTAAATGGAAAGATAAATATTGATTATTATTACAGCATATTTTCTGGTAAATTTTTGTATTACTGGATGCTAACAGACATTCAATGAACTTAGTAAATAACATCATTTAGAAACAATCTTTATTTTATTTTAGCCTAGGTGTCTCTAACTTGCATAATTGCTTAATTTATGAAAACTGGAATAGTCACAATTTCCTCTGTAAGAAATCTATGTTTCATTGAAAGATAAACAATTCTCTTTTTGTTCAGGAGACAGATTTAGATTTTAATAACCTACACTCTCCCATCTGCTCCAACTATAAATTGTACATACAATTTATCATTATGACAGGATGATGTCAGGTCAGAATCATTGGGCAGGAACGGCATATCTAGAGTCCACTCTCTTCTGAAAAAGCCATCGGGCCCTTTGTCACTAAGAGCAGGCCATTTTATTAGTTTGGAGAGCTACCATGTGATACAGAAAGAAGGGGCATGTACTCCCAATAGATCTCAGAAGCAGTGTGACTATTTTAGAAAGAGATATAGCTAAACATATAAAATAATGCAATTACACTGCTATATCAATTCCTAAATCTTCAAGCAATTAACCAAATTGTCTAAAAGGAGCACAAACAAATGATATACCCAAGCTTAGGATAGACAATATTTTGTATAAAAGGTATTTGAAAGCAAAATGGGCATCTGTCTCACTATTTTGAAATGTTTGAAAAGAAACATGGATTGATGAAAATAAGAAGTTTGGGTTCTAGACACTCACTCTACAACCCCCCCTCCCCGCCACACACACACGCAAATGACAGACCACAAGTAGGCCTCTCTTAAAGTCTGTGACTTTGTACCTTTAAGAAGAATAGGCAGGAGTCCGCGCTGGGAAACATCAAGTGTTTTGAGATTAGCCTGGGGATCCTGCAGTGCTTCACAGCTGTGATTGTTACCATTTGCTTACTAATTCTGATAAAATATGAGATGCATTAAGTTACTAATTTTTTTTTAAATATCTGTTGTTTAAGTCTTCTAGAAGATAGTGAATTCCACTGCAGAAACAGAAAATTTGAGTGGCAAGAGAAAATAACAGGGATGTCCTGTGTACTTATTGTACCTCCACTGTGTTACAGGTTACTGGGGGCTGTGACCTTGGGTGGTCTTAGACCTAGAGCTGAATCCACCAATAAAAAAACGTCTCACAGGGGAAGGTGGTCTCCACACTCAGCAACTTAGTGCCAGCTTAATTAAGGTCACTGAGGATCTGCAAACAAAACCAGAAGGAATCCATGGGTAAAAAGAGGATGATCAGCATAGAAGGAGAGGGCTAGGGGAGCAAAGATTATTTATGCCCCTCCTGCCCCAGGTTAAAGCATAACCTCAGGCTTGGAGGAACAAGATTGTTATCACCCAATGGGTTCATCTTGCCCGCTGTCCGGAAAAGCCAGTTTATTGACCCAGCGTTATTGCAATAGAAAAACATTTAATAAACACAGAGCCATTTAAATGGAAGATCAAAGTTTTATTATTACTCAAGCAAGTCTCCCTGAAAATTCAGAGGCTAGAGTTTTTTAAGGATAGTTTGGTGGGCAGGGAGGTAGGGAATGGGGAGTGCTGATTGGCTGGGGTAGAGTTAAAAGCATAAGGAATCAAAGCTGTCTTTTTGCACTGTCAGTCCCTGGGTGGGAGCCACAAGACCCGATGTGCCAGTTTACCCATCTGGGTGGCATCAGCTGGTCCATCAGAAGGCAGAGTCTAAAAAATACCTTGAACACCAATCTTAGGTTTTACAATAGTAATTTTATCCACAGGAGCAATTGGGGAGGTTAGGAATATTATGGCCTCTGGCTGCATGACTTCTGAGCCATAATTTCTAATCTTATGATTAATTTGTTCTACAAAAGTCGAATTCCCAAGCAAGGATGGTGTTTGTTTTGGGAAGGGGCTGTTATCATCTTTGTTTCAAAGTTAAACTATAACTTTCACAGCTTAAGCCCATGAAAGAACAAAGGCTACTTAGAGGTTTGAAGCAAGATGGAGTTGGTCAGGTCAGATATGTTTCACCATCAAGATTTTTGAAAGGCAGTTTCATGACCCTCCAGTCTCCAGAGAGTTGGGATATTCACTGGGCCCTTCCAAAGCTTAGATCAAACACCATCTTCCAAACATTTCTCTTATTCCTGTTTAGATTAAATGTATTAAATAAGCTACGGAGAAACAGTTTGACTTCTTAAGTGCCACTGAAAGGGGGACGGCCATGTCTTAGATAAGGGGATAGGATCTTGTGGGTGCTAGGAAAACATAGCTTCCTCATAGATGATAACTGTTTCTAGGGTTTGTGGAACAATTCACTGTCAATCTTCCAAGTGTGAACCTACTATTATAAGTCTAATCACCCTGGGCATCCTAAATATTTTTATTGTTTAATCAATTTCTGAAATGAAAAGACTGAGGATGAGATAGTGACACCTGATCACTCAACCTTCTTGTTGCCCCTGAGAGACTGACTCTACCTGCACCCAGGCAGCCTTCAGATACAATAACAGGACCAAACTCACACACTTGACCACATTCACTATGGTTAAATGTGTGTACAGCTTGCAGAGTGAGTTTCCCTTATTTGTAATAGAGCCTTATGGTCTCTTCTGGCCAATGATGCCTTTTCTTAATCTCTTTCCAATGCGAGCTAGAGCTGTAGAATAAAAGGCGATGCAGTACAGCAGCCAGCACCTTAGGCATTACAGCTGGCCTGGGTTTGAATCAAAGCTCTGCTACATCAGAGCCTGCCTTGGCCCCTCTGTGCCACAATTTCCTCGTCCGATTGTGCCTGCCTCGTGAGTTTTTGGGAGGATTAACTGAGGGAGTACAACAAAAGTGGTTGAAACAGCGCCAGGTGTACCATAGGGAAGTTGGCCTTGGGGTCTAGCATGGGTCTTATACACCCTAGAAAAGATTCACAGAGGAGGAAATTAAGACCCAGAGAAGCGGCATGATTTGTTTCAGTCATGCTGGCCTCGTTGAGATGGAAACCCAGGGCTCCCAGTTACTGTCCTAGGTTCTCTCTACTCTCACTACTTGTTTTTAACTTATGTTACTATTAATACAAAGAGCTGAAACTAGTTTTTAATGGGGATTTTTTTTGTTCTAGGACATATATACATTAGCAAGATTGTATTTATTTAAAAAAATAAGTCACTTTATGTCTTTTATTTTCCAACTACAGGTTTATGTTGCGCCATCAAAGTTGCTATCCATTTTTTATGATCAGTTATAGAATCTGTGCTTATTGAATGTGATACGATACCAGAAACATTATACATGGTATACCTGAGCTGTCCTAGTAGAGATATTATAGAAGAAAGCATACTTACACTCATAGATCTAAACAATGACATCTGATTAAGAAATGTTACTCATACCATATGACTTGAAAAGATGGGAAGACAGAAATATTAAAGGAATCACATTTTAAAAGAAGATATTTTTATTTCTTAGATTTCAGCATTACCCATTTATTTTTTCATCATAAAAGTAAGGAAAAATGTTCAAACTAATAGAAATAGCATATACTACTATGATGAGTAAAATGTCTCCTTAACGTTGAGTTTGAGACTAAGAAGTCTAAAATAAGGGGTTCATGCTGAATCTGATCCTCCGATGACAGCAACTTCTTTCTAGGCTGTTTTTAGTTAACAGATTAGAATACTTTCCATTCAATATTTATATGATGTTTTTATCAGTATCTATAAAATCTTATTTTTCTCTGTTGTATCAAAATGAGTAAAATACTTTCAGATGATCTCTCATGAACAACTATTTCATATTATCATGCTTTCTTTTAAATGTCTTTACTATATCTTTCTGCAGAATGGTAAAAATATAGTTTTAATACGTTCTTCCCAGGCTACTGCAAGTTAGCACGAAAAAAATATTCAAAAAAAGGAAAAATATTCATATGCATTCTCTATAGATACGTGTATCTGCCTTCCCGCACCCAGTCAGGATAAAAAAAGAAATTATAATAAATCTACTCATTTCTAACAACCTCCTTGGACAATTCTTCCGCTGAATTATCGTATTTCTTTCCACCAAGGAGAAAAAACCAACTGAGTGTTAGGTTAGTTCTACGGACATGAACAAGCATTTCCCACAGGATGTGTGTGTGAGAGTTTGTACCCAGAACTCAGACTGCTGGGAAAATGGAAATTAGGTTTATGAGAAATTGATGCTGATTCTTAACTTTTCTCATTTTACAGCCCATTGTTTTCAGAAGAGTATATGTTTCTCATGGGCAAAGGAGAGAATCCAGAGTGAGAAGCTGAAGAAAGTGGGACGTCCTAGACTGGCATGATTTCAAAACGTATGATAAGATGCAGGAGCTCATCAGCTGTGGCTGAGGCTGAGCGGCTTCCATTGTGACACAGAGGGACATTGTAAGAGCTTTAAAAAGCAAAGGGGGATGCAACCAGGCGATTGTTCAGGACACTGGAACTGCAAGAAAAACTAACAGCTGGGTCTAAGTCAAACTGCTTTGCACCTCCCCTCCTTTTTTTCTTTTCTTTTCTTCCTTTTTTTTTTTTTTTTTGGTCATTTCTAGGTGCAAGTGGGAAGGACCATAACAGAATTATTGTGTTTCTCTAACCCAGGAAAGGAAATTCAACACTCTGGTGCATTCACCCTGTGAACAAGCTTTATTTTATTCCAGGGGAAACAAACTGAAATTTCAGTGTAGGCAAGATGGCTGTTTCTGTCGCAGAAACATTGAGAATATCCCTTAGCAGAATGTAACTCTTAATCAGGGTTGTTTATTCACGCCGGGAGCACGGCAGGTCATGCTGCTCACTTGGTGCCATTTGGTCTGCCCTGAGCCTTCCTGGACAGGAAGTCCTTAAGATTAAAGATTATATTTTTATGGTCTCATGCCTGCCTACTCCAAGCTATTAACTGAAGAGAAATGTAACTAGAAGTCAATTTGTAGAAAGGATATTAACGGTCTTTGGTGTGTGTCACGATGAAAAATAGGAAGGAATCGTGGTGGAGTAGTGGAGAGAAGAAACCAGCTTGGTTATTGTTTGGAGTATCGGAAATAAGAGTATTTCTGTGTGGAAGCAGAATTGTCATTGCATATGTAATTAAAACAAAATGGATAAAAAACGTAGATATTAGGATATTAACAGGTAGGCCATATAAAGGGTTTCATCTTACTCACTCTGGCTGCCTTTTTCAAAGCACTCTTTTTCCAAAGGAATGTGCAGGAGAGAGAGGCTGTTTTTTCGTTTGTTTTTCAGTTGTACTTGATGCTGTGACGTATCCTACAATTGTCTAAATGCAACGCCTTTTGAAAATCTCATTTCTTCACACCAGCCTGGTGGGTGACCTGTGGTTCTGCATTTTATAAACATGCCCCTTGGGTTTATATTTTTGCATTTACTGTTTGTCAAGATAAGGTAACAAGGCGTTATGTATGATTAAATTACATTTAAAAAAATTCTTTTGGCTTTTCAGAATGAGTCATTGTTAATAACAACAGAAAATTCATATTTATTTCCTATGCATGTTCTATGATAGTTTTAAGACTCATAAGTTTGAATATATATAAGTTTTGAGAGATGATCGAAATTTTTGGAACTTTGGATATGTCTGTACGTGTGCACATTGGAGTATTTATTCACTTCAACGTGGAAATGAAGCTGTTCCAACATTGTCCGTGAGGAACGTTTTAAATTTTTGATTCCTTCTAATCCTCTGTTAACCTTCAATAAGTCACGAATTCAGTCATAGAAATAGTAACATAATCCTTCTTATAGGAAATAATTTCATTAATTTAATAATTCAGTTAAACAATTGCTGAGTTATCAATAAAGCAACTGCTTATTAATACATAACAGTAATGATGTACATTAATCTAATGTTCATCTGAAAACTAGAGGATAAAAAGTTTGGCATTAATAAAATAGATCATTTCTAAAGGAATATCATAACAGCCTAATGTTTTGATTTGGAAAAATGAAATTCGTTCAAATTTTAAAAATACGATTTGATTTAAAAGCAGATATATATTCTTTTCAGAAAATTTGAAGAAAAACAAAGAAAAATGCAAAGAAGAAAATAACAGTTATCCATGATCTCATCATCCGGTAATAACTACTGTGAACATTTGGGTTTGGCTAATTTCAGCTCCTTTTCTATGCACACAGAGCTCTTTAAGTAGCTCTATACAAATCTGCCAATGCCAGTAGCTTTCAAAACGGGATTCTGTTCCATTATTTCTTTTTACATACTATAATGGGAATATTTTCTAATTGCATTGTTCTTCCACAATTTACATTATCATGTACTTCATCAGCTTTTTATTGTTGGCCATTCAGTTTTATAATTTTTTTCATAGCAGGTACTTTAAGTGGGAATTTATCTTCACGCTAACCACTGTGGGCTCCTGACAATGTAGCTGTGTTTGAGGGGCAGTTGGATATTGAGGACATTTTTAGACCTTTTTTGGAATAAACTCCTTTAGTCTTTCCTCCTATTGTTTGTACCTAGAGCTCCACACTCTAGATTTCCCCATTTAAAATTCTCTCACTGTTCTCTTCTATTAGCTAACATCAAACTGCTAAATTTATTTTGGAGTTTATACTTTGGAGAAAAATTAAACGGTTGTCTTAGGTATTGTTATTTGGTTCATGCGGGAAAAAATTAGACAGTTTTCTTAGTTACTCTTATTTGGCTCATGTGGGCTTTTTAGAACCGAGATGTATTTTCATTCATTTTTAGGTGCATCACGTCAATACCTAAATATTATAATAGATTATCCTTGTGCAAATTTCCTCAGACAACCTGAAAGCAGCTTCCTTCTAATTTATAAAGGCCAATTTTGCACTTATCTGACAGGGTTAAGAAAGTTTTCCTTCCTGTTCTTTCTCTCGTTTTTGTCTTTATATGGTGGTGGTGGTGGTGTTGTTGTTTATTTGTTTGTTTGTTTTTTGTAAACAGAAGGTGGCTGTTTCATGCCAGGGTCTGAGAAGCCGCGTTGGTTGAGGACTGGGGCTATTTTCCTGTGAACATGCGAGGAAGGTTTGCTCCGTGTCCTCCTGGAATGTGCTCTCCAGGGAAACTTTCCGGTGGTGAGATCACTCCTGGATATATGAATCTTTGTTCTGATACTTCCAACCGCAGTTCATGCACATAACCAGTGAAACGTGAAACAGATTCCATGGTGAGCAAGAAATTCTGGAGGTTATTCTGTTGTCCCCTGCATCACAACTTAGGCCAACATAGCAGCAGTCTCAATGTCATCATCCTCCATAGGTATACTTTATTGTTTTATCACCTTTTTTTTTTTTGAGAAAGAGAAAAGGAGACATCACTTACTACTCTTAGTTGCTTCCCCATGTTTCTTTTGCTTCAGAGCCAAACTCGTTAATGAACAAGTTACAGAACACGGGGAGAAAACAAAGTACCTGGCTTGGTTTAGGCTCTGACAAGTATTCCTTATGGGAAATCTGTGAATGCACTGGGTGGATTCTCACAGGTATCGGTCTGGGCCAGCGCATCGTTGCCAGAAGACAGTGAATCTACACCGAAGATCTGAGATTGCTGCCAGTGCACAAGAAAATAGAAAAAAAGAAGCCCAGTGATAAAAGACATGTGGAATATTGTTCACCTGAATGTAGTAAATTAAACAAAGTCAACCACAGTGATCACAGAGTGAAAAAACAACAAACAAAAAGCTACCCAAACTAATTAAAATTTTAACACTCTCCCCACCCCCACCCTTAACCCTAGCAGCTTTGATTGACATTTCATAGTTAAGCTAGTCCATTTGTTTTTAAAGCCAAAGTTCCCACAGCATAAAAATAGCACAATAGCCCCTGCTTGGCAGCTTGTGGACAAGTGCAAGGAGCTTGGAGAAGCGCTGATGGTTCTATTGAAGAAGCAGCTGTTTGTGTCTTCACTTCTGACCCGTGGCCGCACTCTGGGCTGGCTGTGCTCAAAGGTCTTTCAGTCTCCCCCCTCCAAGCGGCTTGCTATTCACAAAACAGAAGCCAGGCGTGTGTTGGTTTCAGCTACTTCCAGAAGCAGATGCGGCAATTACCTTCAGAGGCAAGCATGAGATGAACTTTGAGTGGTGGCCGGCTTTTAGGATGGTGGTCCATCCAAGGAGACTTTTATTGCTGGTAATCCTTTTAGATCTTCAGCACCAATTGATGGTCTTTACTTCAAGCTATTGTCAACACAGATGGCGCTGGGTTTGGAATGCCAGAGGCAGACAAATCCTGCCTGTGTTTATCCAGTTTTAACTTTTGTGCTAAGCGATTGAACTATGAATGCTAGCAACAAAGAAAAAAAAAGAAAGAATATTTCCATCAGATGTTATCTGTTCATTGTGAAAACTAATTAGGACACCTACACAGACTCACAGATAGGCTAAGTTAAATGATTATATATATCTATACATCCATATATATGTATATAGTATATCCATGAAAGAAAAGTTTTAAAAATTAGATTGGTTTTCAAATCCATTACTCACCTCTTTATATAGTACTTACATTACCAATAGGGAGAGTTTGAAACGATTTATTTTTACAAATAAAAAATGTGCATTATGGAACTTGTCCTGTGGAGAAGGAAAAGAAGAAAGAAGGAAAGAAAGAAGAAGGGAAGGAAGGAAGGAAGGAAGGAAAGAAAGAAAGAAAGAAAGAAAGAAAGAAAGAAAGAAAGAAAGAAAGAAAGAAGAAAGAAAGAGAGAAAGAAAGAAAAGAAAAATGAAAAGAGAGAGGAAGGGAGAGAGAAGAAAACGAAAGAAAGAAAGAAAAAGAAAGAGAGAGACAGAAAGAAAGAAAGGAAAGAAAGAAAGAGAAAGAAAGGAAGGAAAGAAAGAGTACATGGTTCTGTTACCTTAACAGGGTCTTGGGAGCAGTGGTTTTGGAACTTTGTACATAGGAGACTCATAGGACAGGTTCGTGAAAGATGTGAATTCTCTCAGCCACAAGGACCTTGTGTCAGGCCAGGAGCTCCACGTTTGGTCAGGTGCCTGTGACTGTGATGCAGAGCTGAGGACCACACTTGGAGAGAGAAGCCCTGCAGGGGGGTTTCTAGGCTCAGCTCTGGGAGGGGGTGGGGTGTGGGGTAAAGGTCGGGGGTAAAAGTGGGGAGGGAGGTGAGGGTGGGTGGGGAAGGGAGTTCTCAGCGAATTCCTTCCTCACTGAGTCTTTAATGTGCACGTCCTTCCTGCTGCCCAGACCAAGTGTCTTCCAAACTCCGCACCCTTCCCCAGCCAGCTCTTCTCACCTGGGACGCAGTAGAGAGCCACTCTCCTCTTCCTGACCTTCGGTCTGTATCCCTTCCTTCTGTTAGATGATGCTCCTTAGGACTTGTCTCCACCAAATACTTCGGGCCTTTTGAAAGTTTCTTTTTTGTCTGTCATTCTGTGAGCTACTTGAGGGCAGTGACTGTTTCTGTCCTCTGTGGCATGCCCGAAGCCTCCCCTGGTCCCTGGCAATAGCAGGTGCTGCATAAACGTGTGTTGAATGAAAGGTATGTATGAATGGGGATTCACCAAAGGACAGGGCCTACTTCGTAAAGGAGCCCTGTTGAAGAAGGCTTGCAACCGTGGGCTGGAGGACACTGACAGTCACCCCTCAGGTCTCTCCTTTCAGAACCGCAGCGCCTGCTCCAGCCTCTGGCAAGCGGCCTGCAGGGCTCAGTGCTCCGCAGGCCTTAGTTTCCTAGGGAAGTTATAACATTTACATCAGAAAAATAAACCACAGATATATACTCTTTCATCATTCTGGATGGCAGGGGTCCACGATCAAGGTGTGGCAGGGCAGTGCTCCCTCTGCAGGCTTCAGGAGAGGGTCCTGCCTTCCCTCTTCCAGCTTCTGGTGGCTCCAAGCGTATCTTGATTTGTGGCTGTCACTCCACTCTCTGCTTCTGCCTTCACAGCCTCTTTACTCCACATTTCTCCTCCATGTGTCTCTTATAAGGACACTTGTTATTGGATTTAGGACCCACCCAGATAATATAGGATAATCTCATCTCAAGATTCCTAATTACATCCACAGGACTCTTCTTTCAAATCAGGTCAGTTTCCAAGGTTGAGGATGTGGACATATCTTTTGGACAAGGGTGTCATGTAGTTTATGGCAGTTTCCTATGGTAGTTCTAGAAAATTATGCCCAGGTATTTCGCTGAGAAAGGGAGCTGCCAAGTGCAAGCCTATGCCCCATTCCTGTGTGCAGACCCTAGCCAGTGACCAGCTGATGGCTGGGGCATATAAAGTCTAGCCCCTTTGCCTCAACTGGTGACAACTCTGAAGGGTCATCTCACCCCAGAACCCCCATGGGACAAGCTGGGAATCCACTGCACTCTATTACTCAGCTCAGAGCCCCCGTGGCATAGGCTCAGGGTCCACTGTGCTTTACCACTCAGCTCAGAGCCCTTGTGGGACAGGCTGAGGGTCCACTGTGCTCCACCACTCAGCTCAGAGCCCTCTGGGGCAGGCTGAGGGTCCACTGTGCTCCATCAATCAGCTTAGAGGCCCTCTGGACAGGCTGAGGGTCCACTGTGCTCCATGACTCAGCTGAGAGCCCTCTGGACAGGCTGAGGGTCCACTCTGCTCCATCACTCAGCTGAGAGATCCCGTGGGATAGGCTGAGGGTCCGCTGTGCTCCATCACTCAACTCAGATGCCCCGTGGGACAGTTTGAGGGTCCACTGTGCTCCATCACTCAGCTCAGAGGCCCCATGGGAGAGGATGAGGGTCCTCTGGGACTCCATCACTCAGCTGCCCTCTGTGCTGACTCTTGGGGAGCAGTCCATAGGAGACCCTCTCCATCCGTTTCACAGGCTGTTTGCTGCTGAACTTGACCTAAGGCATGTAGCAATTTATTAAGTCCAGAAATTTGTTGGAAATATCATTTATTCTTCTATATCATCTTGTTGAATTCAGCCAAGAAGATATACGCCCTGTGCAAATTGACGACAGTTGTATCATTAAAAGTTAATATTGCAATCGTTTCTACTTCTTCAGAAAACCATATGTACTCATTTACACATGAGAGTTTCAAAGACCCTCTATTTATCATCCTTTTATCGGTACATTTAGGAAGCTCCCCGAAGTAAATTTTTTTCTAAGGATGAAAAACCCAGATCTTGGGGTCCATCTGACCTGGGTTCACTCATGGCTTGGTCTTTTGTAGCCTTTCTAGGCTTCTACCCCTTCTCTGTGAAATAAAGATAATGCAACCTGACACGCGATGTTGGGTTGAGAATTCAAAGGACCACGCAGGGAAATCCTCAGCTCAGAGCCTGGCATGTAGGCAGTACTCAGAAAAGAGTGATTATTGTTGTTCCTTTGCACCCCTGCCTCCAGTGGCTCCTGAGCGTCTGTGATGATGGACTGTTGGGGAAAGCTGAGCTGAGATGCAGGGCCGGTTCAGGCAGTAGTCTCCAAATCCTAGTTAAGTTCTCCTGCAGAATGTGGAGTGGGAGGCAATGAACTCACTTTTTTTCTCTTTTGATCTCAAGAAGGATTCTCTCTGGTCTCTGCCTGCAGGAGAGTTTTATCAGTGTGCTGACCTGGACACACAGGATATATGAACCTCCGTGCTCATATT
This sequence comes from Gorilla gorilla gorilla, assembly GCF_029281585.2. Classification (NCBI taxonomy): domain Eukaryota; kingdom Metazoa; phylum Chordata; class Mammalia; order Primates; family Hominidae; genus Gorilla; species Gorilla gorilla. The sequence goes on from NC_073238.2 coordinate 121,477,154, forward strand.
CCTCGGGGCCTGTTTTGAGACCAAGAGGTTTGTCTTTTTGGAAGTGTGATAGCCTCTGGCACCAGGGTCTCCTCTGCGGCTAGGCGGCTGCCGGGAAAGCTGGGGGCCAAGTTCTATAGTCCTGAAGTAACGATGGCCCTGGGGGGAGCATCAGGAAGCAGAAAGGCTGCCAGTTACTCTGCCCACCTGGGCGGAGGTGTATCTCCAACACTGGGACTCAGGTGACTATGTTTAATCTACACAGGGCCAGTCTTTCATATTCTAGCCCCTCCCTGGCTCCTATATTAATTAATTTAAATGAATGATGGCCAAATCTCCTCTTTACTGTATGTAAGTTTGGTATAGTCTAAGTTCCCAATGGTCGGCTAGTCTATATTCAGTAGTAGGAAAACTGAAAATATTTATTTATTCAAAAATAGTATAAGGCCTGTGTGATCTTCTCAGATATTTTGTTTACCTCTGTGAGCTCTTTTATTGAAGGATAACACTGATATGGTAAAGAATGCAAGTTTTAAGTGTACACCTTGATGGATTTTTATAAATATACATACTTACGTGACCAAACCGCAGATGGAGATAAACATGGAGTCTAACAAGCCTCCATCTGTCTCCTCCCTGCCAATATCTGCCCATCAACACACCCACAATCCTGACTTATATTATTTTTCCCATCATTTGTTTTGAGCCCCGAGAGCTTGTTACATGTTATTATTGAACTCTTTAATGTACATTTTCTATGACAATTAATTACATTTTTTTTTTAACTCAAAGAGAAAAGAAGGCTCGGGAAAAGTTGGTTTCTTGCTCAAGTTCATGGAGCTGGTGAGCGGCAGGCCTGAAATCGAATTAGTCAGCTGATTGCAGAGGCCAGTTGAGCTACCCTGCTTCTCCCAGTAATTCAGATATTAAACAAGAAAGATAATAGAAAGTAAAAACTAGTCAGTGAGTTATTCAAGGTGGTTAAAAGAATTATTTCCTAAATATAATATTCCTTGTACTTATGAGACCTTGAACTCCAAGGTGAATTGGAAGGTGTTTAGCAGCTCTATAATAAGAATATGATAATGATACTTAACCAGTGCTTCTCTAGATACCATCTCACACGTGTTATCTTCCTTAATCATCATGACACAGCCTTCACAGGCAAGCACTAATATCCGCCCTATTTCACAGGGGAAGTAACAAAAGCAGAGTCATTAAATAATTCACCCAAGGTCGCAGAGCTAGGTAACTGGAGCATCCCAGATTTTAACCTTCAGCTTGTACTCCTGAGCACTGTGATATATACATTTTTTCTTTTCCATGTCACTTAAAAATAGATAAAAACCATATGACTGAAGAGTGAAAAGTACCGAATATTCAACGAAAGTTGAAATACAAATTATTTAGCTTTTTATCCTAGCATTAATACCTAGACATGCAGAAACTAGTTATTTGCTGAATCGTATGTGTACCCATTAATATTCCTGATAATGTCCAGTAGATAAGAGTTCTAGAACTAGAAGAACTGAGTTAATAACTAAGGATCCAGGCTATATTTAGCACCAGGAATAGGCAATTGGAAATTAGGCAATTATGGTCAGAAATTACCCCAAGAAAGCATCCCAGAAGTCTGGGGATGAGTGGATGTACCTGGAGAGCTGACAGAGCTTATGTGTAGAGGCTTATGCAAGGCAGGGTTTCTGGTGGGTGTGCTGGGTAGTGCCAAGACATGGTGCTAAGGCTGTCTCTTTCTGATGTATAATCCAACCATTATCACCCACGTCCACTTCGCTTGTGAGCTTGTCTTCATTTCTCGTGAAAGTCAGACTTACACATCCTCGCCTCTCCCCCACCCCCTGAACTGAACCTCTTCCTGGACCTGGAAATCTTTCCCATCTAAACTGAAACACTATGGCTACTAGATAACCATTAAGGGATCTGTGTCCATTTTCATGATCAGACATAAAAATTTCAAGGGCATGCCTTGCTCCTCAAACAATTTTCTTCCAATGAAACAATTTTCTTCCAATGAAACAATTTTCTTCCTATGAAGGCTGTGTCATGATGATTAAGGAAGATAACACGTGTGAGATGGTACCTAGAACAGCACTGGTTAAGTATCATTATCATATTCTTATTATAGAGCTGCTAAACACCTTCCAATTCACCTTGGAGTTCAAGGTCTCATAAGTACAAGGAATATTATATTTAGGAAATAATTCTTTTAACCACCTTGAATAACTCACTGACTAGTTTTTGCCTTCTATTATCTTTCTTATTTAATATCTGAATTACTGGGAGACGCAACACCCAAAATAATTTATGTGTGTTGAAGGTGAGGGTGGAGGCCCCAATCATTCCCCAAAGATGTCAAAGAAAATGAGAAATAATAGGAAGCTAAGTCTGCACAAAACTTTCTGTGTATGCACAATACCCATTTCAACTAAATGTGTGAAACGTACATTAGCTAAGCCACTTACTGAGGATCAATACCCAACAAGCTGAGAGTTAATTACTCCTGTGGCTCTGACTCATCTGGTAAAGATTCAGATTTTCAGGTTTAAAGGGAGCATGCTAGAGTCAGAGAAATAAACAGAGCTCCAGTTGATTTTTTTCCTGATCAATGGAGCATTTATTACTACACACACACGTGCACGTGCGCACACACACACACACACTCTCTCTCTCAGTGAGCCCTAAGACGCACACCAGAAATGATACGGTTTGGCTGTGTCCCCACCCAAATCTCATCTTGAATTCCCACATTTTGTGGGAGGGACCTGGTAGGTGGTAACTGAATCATGGGGACAGATCTTTTCCATGCTCTTCTTGTGATAGCAAATAAGTCTCACGAGATCTGACGGTTTTGAAAAGGGAAGTTTCCCTGCACAAGCCCACTTCTCTTGTCTGCTGCCATGTGAGACGTGCTTTTCACCTGCCACCATGATTGTGAAGCCTCCCCAGCCACATGGAACTGTAAGTCCATTAAACCTCTTTCTTTTGTAAAGGGTCCAGTCTTGGGTATATCTTTATCCGCAGCATGAAAATGAACTAATACAAGAACCATACATAGGAAGTGATGAAATACAGTGTATGTGCTGAAGTGTGATAAAGAAATTCAGAGAAGGGCAGGCTCAATGTGATCTGGAATATTCAGGCACACCTCATGGGGAATATAGAATTTGCGTTTGTTCTTGAAGAATAAGTAGGATTTGTGTGAAAAAAAAAAAGCAGCGGTGAAGTATTTTGGTGAGAAGCAGCATGAGCACAGAGAGGAATATGGTTCTTGTTGGAAAGTATAAGACCAATTCAAAAATAGAAAGGTTTCATAGAGGGTTTATGTTGGACAATGTTAGGTTTATAAATTTGAAGCCAAGCTATAAAGTTCCCAGGATTTTTAATGTCAGATGAGGAATGTAAACCTAATTTCAGGAACACAGAAATGTTTAAGTTGAGAATTAAGGAATGACTGGATGAAAGCAAACTTTCAGTATATTTTTCCTGGATCAGTCACATAATAGACATTAGGCAAAGAGATCACTTTGAAAGCTTTTGAAATAACGGAGCAAGTAGGAGGGGCACTGGAAATAGAAAAAAAACCAAGAATGTAATAAATATTGTCCAATAATAAATGTTGGGGAAGGTATCAAACAGGAGGGATCAATCTGATGAATCCCAAGATGTTAAACCTCTCCATTGTTTGTGAATGCTACTGACAAACATAAAAACAGCAGAGCTGGAAGCTTCACTGGTTGAAAGGTGGCAAATTCAGCTATGTTCAAATTAACCTTGATATACCAGTTTTGATGTCCTGTATTCCTTCCCTTAAGAGCAGCAAATATTGATAGCAAAGTTAGAGATGTCATGGCATTTTGAAGGAAAGGACAGTACCAGTTAGCTGGGGCATATGGAAAGGCTCTGAGAGCTTTTGAGAAACAAAGAAGAATCTTTCCTCATTCAGCGAGCTTTCATTAAGTTCCAACAACGTGCTAAGCATGGTACTGGGTATTGGCGAATACAAATTCCTTCTCTTAAATGGATCATCATGAGAGAAAATGACATGAGTTGTACCAGTTGTAATCATGTGGCAAGCCCTTTTATAGCAAGTTCTGTAGAGAGAAGAAGTGCCTGTGTGAGTGTTTTTTAAGTAGGACATTTGAGGGAAGGTCTCACCATGGAGGCATCCAGAAATTGGGTTTTAGTATTTCTCTGGAAAGGTAAGAGAAAAAAGCAGTTTTTAAGAGGAACGAATGGCAGATGTAAAGACTAAAGCAAAGAAACAACTTGTTGATTTTATAATTATCAATTGCTCATAGCATTTGACAAACTAATTCACAAATACAGTGGCTAGGTCATGGGATGAGAGGCTAAAAATGAGCAGAAGTCTGTGTGCTGTACAAATGATTTTAGATTTTAGTTTACAAGTGATAAGGAGGCATGGAAAATAGTTTAGTCCAAGAGTGAACTGACTTTTTCTGAGTTCCAAAATGATAGATGTGGTGTTGGTATGAATGGTGACTTGGATGGGGTGCCACGATGATACTGTTAGGAAACTAATGTTACATAACTCCTGGAAGGAAATGAGATGATTGGAACTGGAAAAGTGGCTACTAGGAAGGACAGGAGGAGTCAGACTTCCAGTGTATTTGTGAAGTACAATAGACAGGTGTCTTCCTGTTGTGATGGTTATAGGAAAAGGCAGAATCTAGGGTGACTCAGTCCTTTGGTCATTGGCTGTTGTGTGTGGTGAGACAAGAAACAGAGAAGGAGCAGGCTTACCTGCCTAGGGCCAACATGGGGCAGTCATGAGTTCAGTGTGGGTCATGTCAAGTTTGATGGGTCAAGCTGGCGATGTCTAGATGGCAACATTATGTATTTGTCTGGAACTTAGAAGAGACATCTTAGTGGAGATGAAGCTTTAAAAGTCATCAGCACATAGGTGATTGAAACAGGACCTGTGTGCATTCATACGTAGCTTAAGAAGATAAGAGGGCTGTGTGCAGAGTCCTGGGGACACCAATATTCCAGGAGCTGGGAGTCCAGCAGTCTTGGTGCTGGCCCTACAGATGATGTTGTTTTAACCCATGTTCCTGAGTTATATTCCCTAGCTCAGGCTGACCTCAGGTAACAAATCTATTTAAAATGTATATTTTATTTTTCCTTCACTTTTCAGTTTCTAATTCAATAAGTGGAACCAGGATATGGAAGAATTTATTTTCATATTGCTGATCTCAGCTTTTTAAATTTTATTCTCTTTGGGTATGGACCAGCCTCACAAATTTTATGAAAGCTGGCCTCACCACTTCTGGTGATCTGACGGTGTCAATAGATGGGGAGGTTTGCTTAGAATGAAGGAGAGGAGTTAGGGAGTGAAAAAGAAGCAGCTGTTAGTTAAGTGCTCATATTGTGCCAGATTCTTTATGTTCATTAACTCACTTAGCTCCTATAACTACGTGTAAAGTGGATATTTTCCCCAGTTTTATAGATGAAAAAAATCAAGACTAAGTGTGTTGCTTGGGGTCACGTAGTTTGTAAGGACTGTAGCTGAGTTTCACTCCAGAATTGCCTCTTGCTCTTTCAGGGATAGATTGAGGTTTTTTTCCTGCCTTTCCTTGAACCTTTACCCTATGAGTCTTAATTAAGCCAAGCTAATTTCTCATAACCTTCTCACTGGGTCGGTGAAAGGCTGTGAGATTTAACATAGCTAAGATAGGATTTGGAGACAAAGCTCAGACTGTGATTTCTATGCCACATTTTATGGCATAGAAGGGGACCTGGGGACCTCAGAACTATTAGCCTCCAGGGGGACTGTTTTGTCTCCTGTGAAAGGATTGAGACATTTAGGAACAGAGGGAGACCAAAGTGAGCTAAAAGCTACAATCTCATTCCTCTAGCATTCCTTTCTTCCTGATGTGGGGCTTAATTTTCAAGACATAGAATCATAACCTATAATATTAAATGTGGGTGGGGGGAAGCACTTTTTTTAACTGTTTATTTTTTTTAAATAATACATGCACAAGGAGCAATATCTAAATAGTACAAAAGGAACTATGGTGAAAAGTGACTGCTGGCTTTGTCCCTGCTGGGTGAGGTTCCAGCTTTCTTCCAGGCTGGAAAATCATTCACCACTCAGTCTGGGTGCAGCATTTGTGGTTGCATGTCTTAATTTCTGTTGCTTCCTCTTTGGTTCTTTTTGCCTGTTCAGGTGTGTTTGCGTGTGTGTGTGCACGTGCACACACATGCGCACGTATGAATTTCATTATAAATGTAGTGACATTCAGAGGAGAGGCAGAAATAAAGGTGCTAGTAGAAAACACAAGTTTAACAGAATTTTTATCTTTAAAAATTCTTTTCTTTGGCCTTTTCCCTACTGTTCTAACTTCTTGAGTTCAGTTCTTATCTCATGTATTTTTATTCTATCTTTGTGGCAAAGAAAGAAGAAAATACCCAAGGCAGGACTTTTTTCCCTGAAAACCATTTTAGCAATACCATGTCTCCATTATCACCATTTTCAAGAGCCTATACAGTTTAATAACTTCTGCTATCAATAGTTGTTTAAGAAACGCCTTTAAAATTTTAAGTGGATAGGTTTTTTTATTTTATCCTTTTCAAAATAAATTTTATGATATTATGGGTACAAAACATTGCTTTCTCCGAGTAAATGCTCTGGTGAGGGACCTTAGGATTTCAGATATTTGAACATAACATGACTAGTGACCAACAGTTGGCTCTAGCCCTTGTTCCAACTCTAATTTTCCACTGGAGTGAGCTTGTGTTTTTATTGTCTATAGAGCAAAGGGCTAGGAAGTAACAACCTCATGATCCTTTAAGATTTTCTTGGTTCAGGATATGGCAAGTTCTGTAACATTATAAGTTTACTCTCTTTGTGACAATGCAGACACAAATATAGTTTTTCATTGATCTTACAATAATAATGTGATTCTCACATTTTGAAATTTGAAATTTTTATTTCGGCATTCAATCTCCTTCCTTTGTTGATCTTTGAAATCCAGTATTGTTGTCTGGGTATGTCCTATTTGTGACAGTTCTTCATCTTTTTGCTTCTAAGACATAGTACACCACTTCTTAGATGAATTATAGAAAGTTTATGGAGCCTCTTCTTTTGGGACAGGGGTACCAATTATTTATGTGTTGGATTTTCTTTGTCAGTCTTTCATTATCTATCATTACCGATCATTTTCTCTGTTATCCCTTTCAGTTCTTTGTTCATTTCATTTTTATTACTTTTTAAATAGTATTTTCCATGGCCTTTATAAGGTATGTGTGTCTATTTTCTATTTTGCTACCTCTAATATGGACTTCATTTCTGAGACAGTGTTTTAACATTTTTCACTTATTTCCTGATCTCTGCTAGCTTAGGTTTCAGCTTTCCCTGTTTTCCTGACACATTTCCCTGTCACATTTCCCTGTACTTTTTTGTTAATTATGCGGAAATTTTTTTAAATAGAAGCAGTGTCATGGTAAGATTTCTTAATGTGTGTGTGGCTATATATAGTCATTCTTTTATTTTTCTTTTAATTTTCTTGCATTGTTTCCCAATGAGTGTTTACTTGTTTCATTCTTTTTTTCTTTTAGTTATACAGGGCAGTACTTCCTCCTCCTCCCCCTTCTCCTCCTCCTCCTTATTTTTCGTTTTTGAACCAGGTGAGTTCAGGCTAGGAGAAATTCTCCTTACAAAAGAGAATTGTATGTATAATTTAGTTATTAGCCTCTACATGTTCTCATTTGTCAGAGGCAGCAGCTAAAGCACTGTCCACAATACAGAGAGTCTCTTCTCCCCTGGCACACATCTCCAACTCCCCACTCAGCCTTCTGCCTCTCTCCTCATTTCTTTTTTTTCCTTTTTTGAGGTGGAGTCTTGCCCTGTTGCCCGGGCTGGAGAGCACTGGCAAGATCTCAACTCACTGCAACCTCCACCTCCTGGGTTTTAATGATCCTCCTGCCTCGGCCTCCCGAGTAGCTGGGACTACAGGAGTGTACCACCATGCTCAGCTAATTTTTGTATTTTTAGTGGAGGCAGGGTTTCACCATGTTTGCCAAGCTGGTCTTGAACTCCGGAACTCAAAGGATCCATCTGCCTCAGCCTCCCAAAGTGCTGGTATTACAGGCATCAGCCACCACACACGGCCCTGCCTTGCTCCTCTTTATAGCCAACCAGAACTGAAGCAACTCCTGCCATCAGCCCCTTCCTGTGGCTATAAATAAGAGTGTGCGATGTGAGGGTTACTTTGAAAGAATAGTGTTATCCTGTCTGAGTCTGAAATTTGCAGCTACAGGCATTCCCTCTATATATCTTCCAACACCCCTATTTGACCTTCACTGTATTTGGCAGTCTTTTCTCAGGTATTATTGATTTTCCAGGTATTACTATTTTCTATAGGAATGGAATGTGCATTTTTTAAAAAAATCCTCCTAGTTGTTTTTGGGTGATCATGCCAGGAGAAGAGGCATATACTGTCCTGTCTTCTGTCTTATAAATTGGAAGTAAAAATGGAGCTTAAATCAATTAATTAACAAGGTGTAATGTTACGTACTCAGAGGTAAGTAAGGATGAGCTAGACATTCTTTCTCGTCTTAGTAATCTTACAATTTATTAAAGTGGCCAAGAAATGCAAATATCAATGGAAAACTAACCCAGTAATAGGCAACATATGAGTGCTACCTAAAGGGACAATAAGAGTTTGGGAATTTGGGCCAGGGAAAAGTGGCTGAGGTCTGCCGTGGTCACGCATGAAAGTTACTCTCCATTTCCTGCTTCACTGCCCTGGAGGAGGCTGCCAGAAGTCAGAACAAGTCTGGCTCTTTCTACCTCCACTCCCTGCCTTTCTGTCCAAGGCAGCAGCTACTGCAGATGGTGAAAGAGAATCCCCCTTTGAGAGAAAAAGGTAGAGCAACATGTTTTCCTGAAGTTTCCCAATCAATGCTTGGCCCTAAGAATCACCTGGAAAGATGATCACGATGGACGCAGGATCTCCAGAGAAGACCTGTGATTTGTATCTTTCGCAAGGGCCCAGAGTAATTTGGGTAATCAGGTAATTTTGGAAATCCCTAGCCTAGGAGATAGAGCACTACGTTGGAAGGGAAGAGGCCTGTATTTTGTTTCTGACTTTGCTGCTAAGTAGGTGTAGAATTTGGATAAGTTTCAACGTATCTGAGCCTCAATTTTTTTGTCTATAAAAAGAGGGAGCTTGGCTTGATGGTGTCTAAAAATCACTTCCAACTTTAATATTCCATGATTCTCTAAAACATACAGCATTTTTATAAAATTCTATAACTCCCTTATAAAAAGAAAAGGGAGAGAAGAAGGATTAGGGACAAGAGACTAAGGAAAGGAAATAGTTTTTCCTTATAGACAAAAGGAATGGAATGAAGCCCTTTCTCCTGATACGTCTGGAAAAAGAACTTTTAGGGGCAGAGTTTCAGTAAAATTTCAGTTAAAAACAAAATAGCATCTCTTTACTGGCCCAGAAACCAAAAGTGCACATATGTTAGACCTGGTTTGTACTGATTATTCTGGAATGAGCTATGCATTCATAGAACATTGATTTTCTCAATAGAAATCATAAAGCACCAATAGGATTATTTTCCCTCCCAGTGTTTGCACATGCCAAGGTAAGGGAAAGTCTTCCCTTGGTTGTTTTTTTGTAAGAATGACCTTTTTCTTACTTCAGGAGTTTGATTGGCAGGTCCCTACTAAGGAGGAAAAATGAATTTCAAAGCAGACCTAAAAAAACATTTTTTTTTCTTCTATTCCTGGGCTTTTGTTGCTCCAGGTGTTACAGAAAAAGCACGTTTCTCAACTGGTCTATTCCCTAATAACAGTATTATTAAGATCCCCAAGCACATCTGACATCTCTCTTCCAGAGTCTAGGGAGCACCATTCATTTAGTGATGCCTCAGCCACCAAGAGATTGCATTTTGCTTTGTTTGAAGGCCCTGAGTGTCCTTATTATTTCTGTTTGTAGAAACACTGGGGTACACATGAAAGGGGGAACAGGGAGACATGAAGAAGGAAACAACCCTGGAGTCCGGGTGCTGATTGCCTTTTTTATTCGCTTGAAAAGCCTCCTGGTGGATTGATTTGTGATTTGGATACCACTTCTCCAGCTCGGGACTCTGAAGTCTGTGCTTGTCATGCACTTCAGACAGTCAGCAGCCTTCTCACAGGTGAGTGATTATGATGGAGATGCTAATTGGTTTGTTCCACCACCTTTTCCTTCAAAGTGTAGCAGGCTTGCAATTTTCGATGGCCATAGGGAACAGGAACAGCATGCATAAGTGGAATCCACAAAAAATAAAACTGCTTTACTGAATTGCCTCCAAATTCTCCTGGATCAAAAGTGGACTAATTCTAAAAGCAGGCACCAGCCAAATTTGGGGTGAGAGGTGCAGTGGACAGAGGCGCAAGACTCTAGGGCTACTATGCCACATATTTGTTGTTAGAACTGAAGGCGAGAGGCTGGGGAAGGCTGAGTTGCTCAGCCTGAGCTGTGTGATATCGATGTTTTGGACCAACTGGGAAAGGTCCTATTTGGGAGGAAATTACACATCTGGAAAACTCAACTTTCTGCAAAAGCTATGGGCCTTCCCTAATCGAGCCCTAAGGAGCATGAACAATCACTGTCACCAAATCAATTGCACTTCATCACAAAGGGAAATTACCCTGCAACCATGGATCATTTTTGTCAAAACAATAGATAACAAGATATGAGAGCAAACGCACAGCAGAGAGAAGAGATGGGTGGCATGAGACCACCATTCAGACACGGGTGTGGGTTACAGTAGGAGAAATAGTCATGAGTTATAAATGACCCAGAGGAAGAGTGGATTATAGCACAGGCAGATAACTAGGGACACCTCACATGAGATAAATTACTTTTAGTATTGTCCAAATTGGCTTTGTCAACTTCATGGTCCCTCTTCCACTCCCATGGTAAAACGAAGCCCCATAAAAAAGGCCTGGTTCTGGGGATCAGGGCCTTTGGTATTCTTGATCTGCCTCTTGTTCACACCACACCCCAACATTGGCTGGTTTCTCTGGCCTGAGACCCCCTTCCTCAGCATCTGTGAGCATCTCGCATTTCTGCCCAGCCCACCGTGCATTGAGTCTTTGTCTGAACTGTTCGGGGCTTCCTAATTCTTCCCTCTGCCTGTGTTCTCCAGTCCTGCCTTTGTTCTAATCCCCATCCCCACAGGACAGCTCTGGTGTAGCACCTTGGGGCTTCTGCTTGCCAGAAAGTTTTGCCTTTGTCAGAAAGACAAGCAGACTCTACAACAGGCAGTAAAATGTGGAAGGACTTATATTAATGGCACTGCTTTGCACAAACGTTGTGAACGCCAGGCTTCAAGGAATCATATGGAACCAAGGCCAACTTCATTCACCCTCCTCCCACCACTGTTGCGTGTGGCCTCTGCTCGTTTATCAGAGGAAGCTTCACAGCAGGGAATAAATTCAGGGTCAGATGGACCCAGGACTGAATCCCACTTCTCCTCCTTACTAGCTATCTCTTCTGGCAAATCCTTCACCATCCCTGCGCCCAGCTTTCTTATGGGTTCATGGTAAGGGAGGGGTGTAGGTGCTAATAGTCACACCACTTGGGGAGTATGTGATGATGAGTGTCGTCAGCTCTCAAAAAGATGTCATTTTTCATTATTCAGCCAGCAAATATTCCAGTCACTGAGGATATAAGGAGTGATATGATTCCTTTCCAGACAGCTTCCTGTTTTCTCAGGCACCTGCCCTTTGTACTTGGCTCACATGGAAGCAGTCATTGCCTATCTGTGAAAATCCCCGTTGCCCTTCAACTGGGGCTGAACCTGTTGTAGCCTGTGCTGAAGGATGACCTCTTCGACATACTCCAGCAGCTCCTACTCGAATATTGCAGAGCACCGTCGGGGAAGCTCTGTCTCTGTCTTTCTCTCTCTCTGTAATACACATACACATGCTCACACCACTGCCCCCAGTCTGCTCACAGCCTTGGTCATCCCCAGTTAAATTCCTGCGTGCATCCCCCACAGCTGTTACACATATTTTCCACAGCCAGTTCCCCAGCCTCACCCTGACTTTCTCCCACTGGCAGATGACCCTACTCTTCGGGTTTCTGATAAAATTTCTCACTAAATCCTCTAGGGTCTCAGTTTTCTCAGGACCATTTATAGACCCCATGCTTCTAACGTCTGTGATTAGACACATCCCATTTGTTATAGCTTCAGAACCCCTCTCTGTTCTCCCCTGCACATCAGCGTCTCTTGGTGTCTCCATGCATTTCCTCCTCCCTGGAGAGAAAGAGGCTCCCTCTTTCCTATCGAATAAATCATCCTACCTGGGGTTCCAGGAGCCCTCCACTCCCACCCTCTTCATTCTCGTTGAGATGGCACCTCACTCACGGCCTCTCCTCTACGCCTTGTTCCTTCATCCCCTCTCCCTCCACACACACACACACACACACACACACACACACACACACACACACACACACGCAAAAAGCAATTGCATCTCTTTACTGGCCCAGAAACCAAAAGTGCACATATGTTAGACATGGTTTGTATTGATTATTCTGGAATGAGCTATGCATTCATAGAACATTGATTTTCTCAATAGAAATCATAAAGCACTAATAGTATTATTTTCTCTCGCCTTTAGCTTTATTTTTACCCTGTGATGCTATTATGCTTCATTCTAGCTTTTCCTTCAACTCCATACACAAACTTATTGAAAAATATTTCCAAGCATATGCATTTTATCTACTCATATGTAGTTGGTAAATACATATTTGTATATATATAAAGATGTAATAAAACTAAAAATCTTAAGTTGCAAAATATTTTACTAATATCCATTTCCTTAGGATTTTCTTAATATCTATTTTCCACTTTCACCATTTCAATGAAATATGTCTACCCAAAACTACCAAAGTCTAACTGTAAAATCTACTGGTATTTTGTAGGTTTTTCATCCACTGAAGTTCTTACCCTCACTTGTCTGCTGCTGAACTTTACATTAAAACCTTATAATCTCCCCAGTATGATTTGCCACATTCTTGATCTAACCCAGGGATTGGCAAGCTTTTTCTGTAAAGGGCCAGATAGTAAACATTTTCAGCTTTGAGGACCATATGGTTACAGTTACAACCACTCAACTCTTCCAGGTAGCAGGAAAGCAGCCATAAACAATATGCAAAAAAACTGGCATGGCTGTGCTCCAATAAAACTTTATTTACAAAAACAGGCACTGACTTGCAGGCTACAGATTGCAGACCCCCGGTCTGATTGAATTTTAGCTCCTCTTCTTCCACATCTACCATTTCCAACAGACTGAAAAAATGGCACCCTAAAGATATCCATGTTCTCATCTCTGAAATTTGTACATGTTAAATCATATGATTAAAGAAAAGAGAAGTTCTTTGCATATGTGATTATGTTAAGGGTCTTGAGATAGGGAGATTATTCTGAATTATCCAGGTAGGTCCTAAAGCAGTCACATTCATATCCTTTTAAGAGGAAGGGAAAGGGAGAGTTCATGATGCCCACACAGGAGAGGAGAAGGCAATGGGGCCAAGGAGGAAGACGTTGGGATGACGAGTCTACAATGCAAGGAATACCAGCAACCACCAGGAACTGGAAGAGGTGAGCAAAGGAATCTTTCATAGAGCATCCAGATGAAGCCCAGCTTTGGTGTGTGCTTGATTTCAGCTCCATAAGACTCATTTCAAATTTCTGGCCTCCAGAACTGTAAGAGAATAAATTGATGTTGTTTTAAGCCATGAAATTTGTGGCTCTAGGAAACTTACCTCCTTGCTACTCATGACTATTGTCTCACTTTTTAAAAAAATTTTATAAAATCTATTTATTTCCTAGATGGACATTATCTCTTATTAAACAATGAACAAAATATGTGATATGCAATCATGCATTTAAAACACGGAAAGACAAACTAATATCTTAAAGTACATGAAGACAAACTTCAGGAGACAAATATTAAATATATCCAAAAACTAATCGGACCTGGACTTTGCTTACAAATTGTTTAAATGGAAATGGAATTCGTGTTTAAGAAATGTTTTCACTGATGGAAGAATAAATCTAACGAAACCGTTATGTAAAAACATAGATTTACAAAGCCAATGTGTCTCTTAGTTTTAATTTTTATATACCCTACATGATGTTCATATTAAATGAAAATAAAGTTTTAAAAGTTTATCAGTGTAGAAAAAAGAAATTCAGTTGCTCAAGTACTAGTTAGAACTTCATATTGATCTTTCTCCTTTGAGGTGCTGCTCACAGTTTACACCCTCATGTACTTTTTCTTTGCATTGTCAGGGACCAAACTCTTGGACATGGCTTCAAGTCACTGTGGACTTCAGCTTCTGAGTCATGTTTTTCCACCCTAAATCCAGTCATTGTCTTATGATTTTAACACCAAAGAGGAAGTCCACCCAGTTAAGACCTTCTATCCAAGTTCCTTGATTAACCAGATTCCAACAAACCTGGTCTTCGCCTTACTGTGTTTCAGAAATCCACTTCCATGACTGCATTCTTGGCCTTGGTACCACTCTTAAAATTATTATACATTTGGAATATTCAGCTGAAACCCAAAAATCTCTGGCTTGCCCTGCCTGTTCCTCTACCTCCCACTCTCTTCCTCCCAGGACTCCAGAACTGTGGACTTCATTCAGCAATTCCTTGCCTCATTTCTTCCCTGTCCTCCCCTCCTAGCTTCAGTTCCTCCACAGATGAACCCCAGGGAGAAGCACTCTTGCCATTCCTCTGTGAGTCCCTCAATTCTCTTGACCCCTTGTCCCCCCACAGCACTTGGGGTGAAAATTCCCAACCTTGGATCAGATTCTTCCTCCATAGCACCCAAAAGTCATGGTCTCCAGTGTCAGTCGACTACTCAGCCACCCACCCATCGTTCACTCTTAGGACCTCATGTCCAGTTTGACTACTCAGCCACCCACCCATTGTTCACTCTTAGGACCTCATGTCCAGTTCGACTACTCAGCCACCCACCCATTGTTCACTCTTAGGACCTCATGTCCAGTTCGACTACTCAGCCACCCACCCATTGTTCACTCTTAGGACCTCTTGTCCAGTCTTTTTGCCATCTTGGCCATTCTTCTCTGAATAGTAAGTTCTGTCTGAATTTTAGCTCTTTCCTAGAGATCCTACCACCACATCTACTGTTTGTGGGGAGCTGAAAAAATAAGAGTTTCGTGCTTCCCCCATGGTGTCCTGTGTCTAAATATTTTCCTCTTTAATGTAGGCATTGCCTGCTATTGTTCCTGCTTGCTTGTTTGTTTTTTCCTAGCTGTGACATACTGCAGCCTTCATGCATCCAGTTTACAGTTGCTAAACTTTTCTTCTTCTTTTGTATGTGTTTCACTGTAAAGGCATATTTCATTCATTTTCTTGTTTTTAACTTTAATTTTGGATCCTAGCATAGGGCTTCACTTTGAACCTTACTAACAGTGTAGACGGTGAAGCACAGTGAGGCGTCTATGGTTTTCAATCGGCCTTTTCACTTGCGCTCCTCCATGCACCCGTCAACCAAGCCCTCCTTTCTTATGTGTAAACATGCCATGTGGTTTAGTTGGGATCTGATTTCTCTCTTACTCTCTTCATTGTTCACTACAGGGATGTTCTGTAGCTCTCAGCCCGGCCAATTGAAATATCCAGTGGCTCTGGCCTCCATGATTGTAGGACATGGCCCAAATCAGGTCAATCAACACCTTCCACAGAATTTTTGCTGAGGCCATAAAGAGAAACACTCTTCCTTCTCTGGTACCATGGATGGTAAAGGAAATACAAGACTAAGATAGCCAGTGGCAGTCTTTCACGCTAAGCCTGTAAGAGAAAAAGCAAAGCTGAAAGATGGAGAGAAACATAGAACCCCAATAATATAATTCAAACCCTATGAGCCAGCCTTCCACCCCTGTATCTTCCAATTTACATAAGCCAATAAATTTCATTTCTTATTTAAGTTCTTTTAGACTGAGTTTCTAAAATGTACAATTGAAAGAAATTTGACTAAACACCTTCTAAATTGCTTCTTTAAAATCCTATCATCCACCCAGTGTGGTGGCTCACTCCGGTAATCCTAGCACTTTGGGAGGCCGAGGAGGGTGGATCACTTGAGGTCAGGAGTTCAAGGCCAACATGGTGAAACCCCGTCTCTGGTAAAAGTACAAAAATTAGCTGGGCATCGTGGTGTATGCCTGTAATCCCAGCTACTCAGGAGGCTGAGGCAGGAGAATCACTTGAACCTGGGAGGTGGAGGTTGCAGTGAGTGAAGGCTGCGACAGGAGAATCGCTTGAACCAGGGAGGCAGAGGTTGCAGTGAGTGGAGATTGCACCATTACACTCCAGCTTGAGAGATAGAGCGAGACTCTGTCTCAAAAAATAATAATAATACATATATATATATATGAGTTAGAATAGTGTTTAGCACATAGTTACTGATCAATTAAAAACTAATTACAGATGGTCCCCAACTTAACAATGGTTTGACTTATGATAGTGGGAAAGCAATACACATTCAGTAGAAACCATGCTTTGAGCTCCCATATGACTATTTCATCTTTCACTTTCAGCAGAGTATTTAATAAATTACATGAGATATTCAACACTATTATAACATAGGCTTTGTGTTAGATAATTTGGCTGAACTGTAGGCTAATGTAAGTATTCTGAACACATGTAAGGTAGGCTAGGCTAAATTGTGATGTTTGGAGCAACATTCTGTCTCAAAAAAAATTATTTCATCCAATATATTTGTCAAAAGATCTTAACTTCTTTTCATTAGAAAAATAAAAATCAGAAACACAAAATGTGCCCATCAGACAGCGACAAAAAATGGCTTCAGCTTTTCAGTGCACATATCACTTTAGATAGAGAGCAATCAATTATTCCACATAGTTTAAGAATTGTCATTTCATTAGCTGAGAACTTACCCCTCTTTTTTGTTTATAATGATACCATAGTAGATCTTTACAGAATTTTTGCTAACAAAGTACTTACGTCGTGTTTATCACATTCTGTTGATGGACTTTTCTCTGAGGAACATAAAGAAAACTGTCTAACAAATTAGTATCTTTTTCTAAATACTTACTTACAACTATTTTAATAATCTATTTTGAGATTTGATATATAGCTTACCTATTTATAGTTTATGGAGTTCACCTTCTCCCTCTCCTTCCTCCAGTAGCCATAGTTTCTCAGAGATTACAAACATAATTCAGAGATTTAATTTTTAACTAATTGATCATAAATATATATATTCATTTGGAGTATCTGGATACCACATTACAATGCCTTCATCTACTTGAGGTTTCCTCTCGCTAACATTTGTTCTACCTTTTACATTGTGAATCTAGTCTCACCAAGAGAGTCAAAACAGAATTTGAGACCCTCATCCTTCACAGTTCATACTACTGATATATTCACCAAGTCTAAAATCTATGCATTTCTTATTTCTACTTTTTTCAAACATAATAAATAAAGTTTTATCATACAGGTAATCTCCAGTTGGCTTTCTACAATTTTCCTTCATTTATTCATATTTTAGTTGGTTAATAATTTAATTTTATATATTAGTGTTTCGCAAAGTAACAAGACTGTAATTCAGCAAGTGACTACTAAAGTATCAGGGGACAAGATGCTTCCTGCGTTAGATTTCTTTTTTCGTGCAACCATATTATACTTCAGACTCAAGTTGAGTAAAAATAAAATGTTTTCAAAAACCTAGCACTGTGTGAATTTAATCTATGTTTCATTTATCACTTTACATTGTATTAGTTATCTCCACATTTTATAAACTATATAAATTATAATATCTCTCACTATGACATTAAAAGACACCTTTTTACATGCTTTTCTTTTCTTGCATGTAAATCTCTTTTATTTTATTTTATTATTATTATACTTTAAGTTTTAGGGTACATGTGCACAATGTGCAGGTTAGTTACATATGTATACATGTGCCATGCTGGTGTGCTGCACCCATTAATTCATCATTTAGCATTAGGTATATCTCCTAAAGCTATCCCTCCCCCCTCCCCCAACCCCACAACAGTCCCCAGAGTGTGATGTTCCCCTTCCTGTGTCCATGTGTTCTCATTATTCAATTCCCACCTATGAGTGAGAATATGTGGTGTTTGGTTTTTTGTTCTTGCGATAGTTTACTGAGAATGATGATTTCCAATTTCATCCATGTCCCTACAAAGGACATGAACTCATCATTTTTTATGGCTGCATAGTATTCCATGGTGTATATGTGCCACATTTTCTTAATCCAGTCTATCATTGTTGGACATTTGGGTTGGTTCCAAGTCTTTGCTATTGTGAATCATGCCGCAATAAACATATGTGTGTATGTGTCTTTATAGCAGCATGATTTATAGTCCATTGGGTATATACCCAGCAATGGGATGGCTGGGTCAAATGGTATTTCTAGTTCTAGATCCCTGAGGAATCGCCACACTGACTTCCAAAAGGGTTGAACTAGTTTACAGTCCCACCAACAGTGTAAAAGTGTTCCTATTTCTCCACATCCTCTCCAGCACCTGTTGTTTCCTGACTTTTTAATGATTGCCATTCTAACTGGTGTGAGGTGGTATCTCATAGTGGTTTTGATTTGCATTTCTCTGATGGCCAGTGATGGTGAGCATTTTTTCATGTGTTTTTTGGCTGCATAAATGTCTTCTTTTGCGAAGTGTCTGTTCATGTCCTTTGCCCACTTTTTGATGGGGTTGTTTGTTTTTTTCTTGTAAATTTGTTTGAGTTCATTGTAGATTCTGGATATTAGCCCTTTGTCAGATGAGTAGGTTGGGAAAATTTTCTCCCATTTTGTAAGTTGCCTGTTCACTCTGATGGTAGTTTCTTTTGCTGTGCAGAAGCTCTTTAGTTTAATTAGATCCCATTTGTCAATTTTGTCTTTTGTTGCCATTGCTTTTGGTGTTTTAGACATGAAGTCCTTGCCCATGCCTATGTCCTGAATGGCAATGCCTAGGTTTTCTTCTAGGGTTTTTAGGGTTTTAGGTCTAACATTTAAGTCTTTAATCCATCTTGAATTAATTTTTGTATAAGGTGTAAGGAAGGGATCCAGTTTCAGCTTTCTACATATGACTAGCCAGTTTTCCCAGCACCATGTATTAAATAGGGAATCCTTTCCCCAGTGCTTGTTTTTCTCAGGTTAGTCAAAGATCAGATAGTTGTCGATATGCGGCCTTATTTCTGAGGGCTGTGTTCTGTTCCATTGATCTATATCTCAGTTTTGGTACCAGTACCATGCTGTTTTGGTTACTGTAGCCTTGTAGTATAGTTTGAAGTCAGGTAGTGTGATGCCTCCAGCTTTGTTCTTTTGGCCTAGGATTGACTAGGCAATGTGGGCTCTTTTTTGGTTCCATATGAACTTTAAAGTAGTTTTTTCCAATTCTGTGTAGAAAGTCATTGGTAGCTTGATGGGGATGGCATTGAATCTGTAAATTACCTTGGGCAGTATGGCGATTTTCACGATATTGATTCTTCTTACCCATGAGCATGGAATGTTCTTCCATTTGTTTGTATCCTCTTTTATTTCATTGAACAGTGGTTTGTAGTTCTCCTTGAAGAGGTCCTTCACATCCCTTGTAAGTTGGATTCCTAGCTATTTTATTCTCTTTGAAGCAATTGTGAATGGGAGTTCACTCATGATTTGGCTCTCTGTTTGTCTGTTATTGTTGTATAAGAATGCTTCTGATTTTTGTACATTGATTTTGTATCCTGAGACTTTGCTGAAGTTGCTTATCAGCTTAAGGAGATTTTGGGCTGAGCCAATGGGGTTTTCTAGATATACAATCATGTCATCTGCAAACAGGGACAATTTGACTTCCTCTTTTCCTAATTGAATACACTTTATTTCCTTCTCCTGCCTAATTGCCCTGGCCAGAACTTCCAACACTATGTTGAATAGGAGTGGTGAGAGAGGGCATCCCTGTCTTGTGCCAGTTTTCAAAGGGAATGTTCCAGTTTTTGCCCATTGAGTATGATATTGGCTGTGGGTTTGTCATAGATAGCTCTTATTATTTTGAGATACATCCCATCAATACCTAATTTATTGAGAGTTTTTAGCATGAAGGGTTGTTGAATTTTGTCAAAGGCCCTTTCTGCATCTACTGAGATAATCAGGTGGTTTTTGTCTTTGGTTCTGTTTATATGCTGGATTACATTTATTGATTTGCATATATTGAACCAGCCTTGCATCCGAGGGATGAAGCCCACTTGATCTTGGTGGATAAGCTTTTTGATGTGCTGCTGGATTCGGTTTGCCAGTATTTTATTGAGGATTTTTGCATCAATGTTCATCAAGGATATTGGTCTAAAATTCTCTTTTTTGGTTGTGTCTCTGCCCAGCTTTGGTATCAGGATGATGCTGGCCTCATAAAATGAGTTAGGGAGGATTCCCTCTTTTTCTATTGATTAGAATAGTTTCAGAAGGAATGGTACCAGTTCCTCCTTGTACCTCTGGTAGAATTGGGCTGTGAATCCATCTGGTCCTGGACTCTTTTTGGTTGGTAAGCTATTGATTATTGCCACAATTTCAGAGCCTGTTATTGGTTTATTCAGAGATTCAACTTCTTCCTGGTTTAGTCTTGGGAGGGTGTATGTGTCGAGGAATTTATCCATTTCTTCTAGATTTTCTAGTTTATTTGCATAGAGGTGTTTGTAGTATTCTCTGATAGTAGTTTGTATTTCTGTGGGATCGGTGGTGATATCCCCTTTATCATTTTTTATTGCGTCTATTTGATTCTTCTCTCTTTTCTTCTTTATTAGTTTTGCTAGCAGTCTATCAATTTTGTTGATCCTTTCAAAAAACCAGCTCCTGGATTCATTAATTTTTTGAAGGGTTTTTTGTGTCTCTATTTCCTTCATTTCTGCTCTGATTTTAGTTATTTCCTGCCTTCTGCTAGCTTTTGAATGTGTTTCTCTTGCTTTTCTAGTTCTTTTAATTGTGATGTTAGGGTGTCAATTTTGGATCTTTCCTGCTTTCTCTTGTGGGCATTTAGTGCTATAAATTTCCCTCTACACACTGCTTTGAATGTGTCCCAGAGATTCTGGTATGTTGTGTCTTTGTTCTCATTGGTTTCAAAGAACATCTTTATTTCTGCCTTCATTTCGTTATGTACCCAGTA
The DNA here is from genome assembly GCF_029281585.2 of Gorilla gorilla gorilla. Classification (NCBI taxonomy): domain Eukaryota; kingdom Metazoa; phylum Chordata; class Mammalia; order Primates; family Hominidae; genus Gorilla; species Gorilla gorilla. The sequence continues at coordinate 121,498,324 of NC_073238.2, forward strand.
GTCATTCAGGAGCAGATTGTTCAGTTTCCATGTAGTTGAGCGGCTTTGAGTGAGTTTCTTAATCCTGAGTTCTAGTTTGATTGCACTGTGGTCTGAGAGACAGTTTGTTATAATTTCTGATCTTTTACATTTGCTGAGGAGAGCTTTACTTCCAACAATGTGGTCAATTTTGGAATAGGTGTGGTGTGGCGCTGAAAAAAAATGTATATTCTGTTGATTTGGGGTTGAGAGTTCTGTAGATGTCTATTAGGTCCGCTTGGTGCAGAGCTGAGTTCAATTCCTGGGTATCCTTGTTAACTTTCTGTCTCATTGATCTGTCTAATGTTGACAGTGGAGTGTTAAAGTCTCCCATTATTATTATGTGGGAGTCTAAGTCTCTTTGTAGGTCACTCAGGACTTGCTTTATAAATCTGGGTGCTCCTGTATTGGGTGCATATATATTTAGGATAGTTAGCTCTTCTTGTTGAATTGATCCCTTTATCATTATGTAATGGCCTTCTTTGTCTCTTTTGATCTTTGTTGGTTTAAAGTCTGTTTTATCAGAGATTAGGATTGCAACCCCTGCCTTTTTTTGTTTTCCATTTGCTTGGTAGATCTTCCTCCATCCTTTTATTTTGAGCCTATGTGTGTCTCTGCACGTGAGATGGGTTTGCTGAATACAGCACACTGATGGGTCTTGACTCTTTATCCAATTTGCCAGTCTGTGTCTTTTAATTGGAGCATTTAGTCCATTTACACTTAAAGTTAATATTGTTATGTGTGTATTTGATCCTGTCATTATGATGTTAGCTGGTTATTTTGCTCGTTAGTTGATGCAGTTTCTTCCTAGCCTTGATGGTCTTTACAATTTGGCATGATTTTGCGGTGGCTGGTACTGGTTGTTCCTTTCCATGTTTAGTGCTTCCTTCAGGAGCTCTTTTAGGGCAGGCCTGGTGGTGACAAAATCTCTCAGCATTTGCTTGTCTGTAAAGTATTTTATTTCTCCTTCACTTATGAAGCTTAGTTTGACTGGATATGAAATTCTGGGTTGAAAATTATTTTCTTTAAGAATGTTGGATATTGGCCCCCACTCTCTTCTGGCTTGTAGAATTTCTGCCAAGAGATCCGCTGTTAGTCTTTGTGGGTAACCTGACCTTTCTCTCTGGCTGCCCTTAACATTTTTTCCTTCACTTCAACTTTGGTGAATCTGACAATTATGTGTCTTGGAGTTGCTCTTCTCGAGGAGTATCTTTGTGGCGTTCTCTGTATTTCCTGAATCTGAATGTTGGCCTGCCTTGCTAGATTGGGGAAGTTCTCCTGGATAATATCCTGCAGAGTGTTTTCCAACTTGGTTCAATTCTCACCGTCACTTTCAGGTACACCAATCAGCCGTAGATTTGGTCTTTTCACATAGTCCCATATTTCTTGGAGGCTTTGTTCATTTCTTTTTATTCTTTTTTCTCTAAACTTCCCTTCTCGCTTCATTTCATTCATTTCATCTTCCATCACTGATAGCCTTTCTTCCAGTTGATCGCATCAGCTCCTGAGGCTTCTGCATTCTTCATGTAGTTCTCGAGTCTTGGCTTTCAGCTCCGTTAGCTCCTTTAAGCACTTCTCTGTATTGGTTATTCTAGTTATACATTTGTCTAAATTTTTTTCAAAGTTTTCAACTTCTTTGCCTTTGGTTTGAATTTCCTCCTGTAGCTCAGAGTAGTTTGATCCTCTGAAGCCTTCTTCTCTCAACTCGTCAAAGTCATTCTCTGTCCAGCGTTGTTCCGTTGCTGGTGAGGAGCTGTGTTCCTTTGGAGGAGGAGAGGCGCTCTGGTTTTTAGAGTTTCCAGTTTTTCTAATCTGTTTTTTCCCCATCTTTGTGGTTTTATCTACTTTTGGTCTTTGATGATGGTGATGTACAGATGGGTTTTTGGTGTGGATGTCCTTTCTGTTTGTTAGTTTTCCTTCTAACAGACAGGACCCTCAGCTGCAGGTCTGTTGGAGTTTGCTAGAGGTCCACTCCAGACTCTGTTTGCCTGGGTACCAGCAGCGGTGGCTGCAGAACAGTGGATTTTCATGAACCACGAATGCTGCTGTCTGATCGTTCCTCTGGAAGTTTTGTCTCAGAGGAGTACCCAGCCGTGTGAGGTGTCAGTCTGCCCCTACTGGGGGGTGCCTCCCAGTTAGGCTGCTTGGGGGTCAGGGGTCAGGGACCCACTTGAGGAGGCAGTCTGCCCCTTCTCAGATCTCCAGCTGCATGGTGGGAGAACCACTGCTCTCTTCAAAGCTGTCAGACAGGGACATTTAAGTCTGCAGAGGTTACTGCTGTCTTTTTGTTTGTCTGTGCCCTGCCCTCAGAGGTGGAGCCTACAGAGGCAGGCAGGCCTCCTTGAGCTGTGGTGGGCTCCACCCAGTTGGAGCTTCCTGGCTGCTTTGTTTACCTAAGCAATCCTGGGCAATGGCGGGTGCCCCTCCCCCAGCCTCGCTGCCGCCTTGCAGTTTGATCTCAGACTGCTGTGCTAGCAATTGGCGAGACTCCATGGGCGTAGGACCCTCTGAGCCAGGTGCAGGATATAATCTCCTGGTGCACCGTTTTTTAAGCCCATCGGAAAAGCGCAGTATTCAGGTGGGAGTGACCCAATTTTCTAGGTGCTGTCTGTCACCCCTTTCTTTGACTAGGAAAGGGAACTCCCTGACCCCTTGCGCTTCCCGAGTAAGGCAATGCCTCACCCTGCTTCAGCTCATGCTTGGTGCGCTGCACCCACTGTCCTGCGCCCTCTGTCTGGCACTCCCTAGTGAGATGAACCCGGTACCTCAGATGGAAATGCAGAAATCACCCATCTTCTGCGTCGCTCACGCTGGGAGCTGTAGACTGGAGCTGTTCCTATTTGGCCATCTTGGCTCCAGCCCCTTTTTACATGCTTAAAACACATGTATAACCCATTTATATTTTAAATTTTTTATATTGTTGTATGTATAATTTTCCAGCAAGTACAATAATTTGAAATGAAGCAGCAATCTGTAAGCACTAGTTACAGGATTAAAATAATGTAATCCTTATCACAGTTGCACACTTTTAATACCATGTGTGAGCTCAAAGACATTTAGTGATAAATCCCAAATGAAATTGCTGGGCAACTCTGAAGGTTCCGGTGGAAAATGCATTTAGTAAATGTTAAAAGTTAGAAAACCATGAAGAATTGAAATTTACCTTTGATGCTGCTCTGCAGGGTGCTGGCAGTCAGGTAAAAGGCAAGCAGAGCCTGTGGTCGTCACATTCGGAGGCTGCGCATTGCAGAGCCATTACTGGACACTGACTCTGGTTGGTTTTTTTCTCAATTAGATTTGCTTCAATAGAAGAACAGGAAATGTTTCTCAAATAAACTGAATGCTTTTATAAATTAAAACCTCATGTACAAGTAGTTCAACAAACTCAACTGTATTTCTTTTATTTTTTTATTTTTTATTTTTTATTTTTGAGACAGGGTGTTGCTCTGTTGCCCAGACTGGAGTACAGCAGTGCGATCACAGCTCACTTCAGCCTTGACCTCTTGGATTCAGGTGATCCTCCCACCCCAGCCTCCTGTGTAGTTAGGACTATAGGTAGGCGCAGTACGCCTGGCTAATGTTTTGTATTTTTTGTAGAGATGGGGTTTCACCATGTTGCTCAGGCTGATCTTGAACTCCTGACTTCAAGTGATTCACCTGCCTCAGCCTTCCAAGGTGATTATAGATGTGAGTCTCTACACTGGTCTCAACTTCATTTATTTAATTGAATGTTTAGAGGGAGCAACTTAACTCTCAGCAAATTAAGATCTGCCAAATGTGTATGTACACACATACACACATAATTTCACATATAATAGTCTGCTATATATGTTTCTGGTTCAAACTTCTTTGTGGATCCCTTTTGGATGGTCAAGAAGTATTTTAAACCCTCAATTAAATTAAACAGTGTCTTTGTTTTAAATTAGCTTCTTCTTGGTCAATTCAGTCTCTTTTGTCTAAATGCTCAGGTTTGTCTTTTTAATTGAAAAAAATACTATTTTAGTGTATCTACACAATCATTCTTCTCAAGATAGCATTTGAGTACAAAGAAAAACAATGTGTGCTGTGTTAATGACTGAGTCTCAAGTCCAGGCTTAAGTTTTTTGCTGTTTCCTGCACCCTTGAATCATCCATGCCATGCCTGGACTATCCCTTACCACACTTGATCTCTCATAAACCTTCTGGCATCAGCTGATGGAGCCACTTCTGGTAAACTTGTTTCTCTCAACATTGGCCATGAGCAATGTTTTCAATCTCCCCAGCCAACAAGTGTCACTTTGCTCTTGCTGGAGTATAACATCTATGGGGCTGGGTGTGGTGGCTCATGCCTGTAATCCCAGCAATTTAGGAGGCCAAGGCGAGTGCATCACCTGAGGTCAGGAGTTTGAGACCAGCCTGATTAACACGGTGAAACCCAGTCTCTACTAAAAATACAAAATTAGCCAGGGGTGGTGGCGCATGCCTGTAATCCCAACTACTTGGGAGACTGAGGAAGGAGAATCATTTGAACCAGGGAGGCAGAGGTTGCAGTGCAACAAGAGCAAAACTATGTTTCAGAAACAAAAAAACAAAGCAACAACAATAGCAACATCTGTGGGGCTCCGTGGACCCCTGTACCTGGCCCCTGGCTTGAGTATTCTACCCTTTGGCTTCTAGGGGGCAATGTCACCCCTCATAAAGGAATCTTCTTACAGCCCTTCTGGGTCACTTGTTATTTTTCACATCCCCCATTAAGAATGCTCAGTAACTTCTAGATCCCAGTAGGTTCTCTCCTCATGTCCCTTGTGCTGGTGCAGGGAAGGGACATTGTGCAAGACACTTCCTTTCAGATACCAAAACAGGAAGCGGGACAGGAGACCTCTGTGTTCAGCATCAGTCTCAACATAGCTGGGATGTCTCTACCTTACTCCTTCAAGTTTTAGCTCTGTTTGAGGCCCCTACTATTGGGTGCCTTGCTTTCTTCTTTGATTTCCCTCACTGTTTCATAAGATCCTGTTTCCCTCTCCTGTCTGGTAGAAACACTCCTATATCATGTCCCCCTTCTCCTTACCCTGTATACTTTCTGGGTTTTAGATAGTACCTCCTTTTTTTCTTTGCAGGAGCACTAAACTTCAAGCTTAGTCTTAATGGTGAATGAGGTGCAGGCAATTTAATTTATAATGAAAATACGGCCGGGCACAGTGGCTCACGCCTGTAATCCCAGCACTTTGGGAGGCTGAGATGGGTGGATCACCTGCGGTCAGGAATTTGAAACCAGCCTGGCCAACATGGTGAAACCTCGTCTCCACTAAAAATACAAAAATTAGCTGAGCATGGTGGCGGGTGCCTGTAATCCCAGCTACTTGGGAGGCTGAGGCACAAGAATCACTTGAACCCAGGAGGTGGAGGTTGTGGTAAGCGGAGATCGCACCACTGCACTCCAGCCTGGGCGACAAAGCGAGACTTGGTCTCAAAAAAATAAATAAAAATAAATTGTTTTTATGTTTTCAAAATATACTCTGGGTTGCACTATAAAGTGCTGTGTTTAGTGGCTTCTGCCTTGTGCTCATCACATGGAAGTGTGAGCAAGTGTCTTGAGCCATTCTCTAAACTCATCATTCCGTAATGCCTCTACCATTCAGTTTATAAGATGACATTTTCTTAACACAGTCTTCCTAAGATCATCCCACTGCTCTTACCTTATCATTCACTTTCCTAGGCAAGACCTTTCTGTTTTGGACTTACAGCTGCCGTATGAATATGAAAGGAGGAATAACAGGCTGGGCGCTAGAAGAAGATTTCCTGGTGTCAAAATTCTTACCTAATTATGGGAAGTAAGACAAATCATTTAATGTCTCCATGCTTCAGTTTTCTTATCTTTAGTCATGAGTGTAATAACAGTTGTTGTGACAATTAAATCAGGTAATTCATAGAAAATGCTTAGAAAATGCACAGGACCTGGCATGGGATTCGTGCCCTGTGCATTTTAGCTGTTATTACGATAGAATCAAAGCATCTCAGGTGTGGAAAGATGGTAGGTACCACCTTGCAGTGTTTGAAACTGCCTTTAACTTTCCTGTTAAATATTTATACAACTTCTCCTTGAATGCCTCAAGTAAAAGGAGACTCGATACCTTCTAAGGTAATTCATTGTATCATTGGAGAAGTCTGGCTATTATAATGTTCTCCTTTACCTCAAGTAAATATCTATCCCCCTGAAATATCTATTTATTATTCCTAGAAAGGTTTCTTGGGGCCATTTAAAATAAATCTAATTTTACTTTTATTTGAGAGTCCTTTTAATATTTGAGCATAGTCAGCATGCCTGTTTCTTTTTCATATCGCATTTCCTCATGAGCTGAACAGTCAGGTATCTCTAATTGGTCCTCTTACAATATGGTTTAAGTCCCTTTACCATCTGGGCATGGGAGGTCATGTAAGCTATCATGACTCCAGCAAGATCCTGTTATCCTGACAACAAATGGATTAGGAACAACTATGTTTCTTAAAATCAGACTAGAAGCATCCTTTAGCTCTTTGGAAATTATAGTCCACATGCAAACATGGTAATTCTCCTTTTATCCAATGTCACATAGAAATCAGGTGCTCTACAGTTGAGAGTTTTCCAAATAATATTAACCCTTTAAGCACCAAATTTTTGGGGGGTAGCAAGTGTGATACTTCCCCAATTCTACAATCTTATGGTAGATTTTGTCAGTGCATACAAAGTTATAGAATATACAGTGAATCCCAAACTTGACAGTTTAAAATTTGGAAAGTCAGAGGTAACGCATGCCTACAAATCATTGTAGAGCTTGACAGTAGTGATCCATGTCAATTAGAATAACTCTGAGAATGCGCTGCAAGTTTAGAGGTGGGGGAGATCACCTCCATCAGGTGTGGTCAGGAGTGAAGATCAGGTGTGGTCAGGAGTGAAGATCAGGTGTGGTCAGGAGTGGGGATCAGGTGTGGTCAGGAGTGAGTGGGGAGGACTTCATGGTCAAGCGGGAAGACAGAATGGCCCTTCAGAATGGCTAGAGTTTTAAGAGGTAGAAATGTCAAGTATAACATTACAGGAGAAATTGCACTGAAGTGCTGGGGGGGTATGTACAAGAAGTGAGGGAGCACAAAGTGAAATCAGGAAGCAGTGGAACAGCAGGCTTCCATTCAGCAATAAAAATTAAAGTGCAACTGTGCAATCCAGATCTTGCAGTGTTGAACATGGACAAGTCATTTCAGGCCTCGTGGTGTTTATAGATTGTTGGGACAGAGAAATAGAAAGCAAATAACACAAATAAATGAAACAATTATAATTCTGATATTTCAATAAAGGAAAGATACAAAATGTGGTGAGAATATATAACAATAAGTCCCTGTGAGTTCAGAGATGGCTTTCTGGGGTTGACATTTAAGCTGGGAAGTAGGAGTAGAAGTTCCCTGGGTAATATGGAAAGCTGGAAATTAAGAAACTTTACAAACACCAGGAATCGCATGGATAAAGCCCCTGAGGCAGGATGGGGTGTATATTATTGGAGGATCTTGGAGTGGTTAGAGTTCAGAGTGAGGAGGAGATAAGCAAGAGATGGGGGAGGGAGGTCTGATGTTTCAGGTTAATCCTGACAGCAATAGAATTGCTAGGCTTTGAGCACACACTGACGGGCAGATTTGCATTTGTAAATGAAAGGCAATGAATTGAAGGCACATGATGGATTTGACATCCAAGTAGATGAGCTTGCCTAGAGAATGAGTGTGGCATCAAGGAAAGATCACCTAACATTGAGCCATTAAAAATGCCAGCATTAGAACATCAGAGAGTGGGAGAGAAGCTAATTAAGAAGATTCTGAGAGACTAGCGATCGTAAGGACCACACACTTTAATCAACAAGTCAAGAAGTAATTTTGACCTCTTGGTCCAACTCAAAGACAACCATCCTAACAAAAATTTTCCAAATCCGTGGAGCAAAGAGTCACTTCTTCATCCCCAAAAAATTGGCCATAATATTTATTTTTCTTTTCCTTCCTGTCACTCTCTACCCTGAAACATATTTATTTATCTATTTATTTATTTTTGAGACAGAATCTCACTCTGTTGCCCGGGCTGGAGTTCAGTGGTGCAATCTCAGCTCACCTCAACCTCCACCTCCCAAGTTCAAGCAATTCTCCTGCATCAACCTTCTGAGTAGCTTGGATTACAAGCGCGCACCACCACACCTGGCTAATTTTTGCATTTTTAGTAGAGACAGGGTTTTGCCATGTTGACCAGGCTAGTCTCGAACTCCTGACCTGAGATGATCCACCCGCCTCAGCCTCCCAAAGTGCTGGGATTACAGGCATGAGCCACTGTACCCGACCAGAAATATAGTTGTTTACAAACACATCCTTTCTATAGACTGAAAGCTTTCAGTGTCAGAATCTATTTTTTGTTCATCTTTGAATCACCCAAAGAACTGAACAGAGAGATTTGTACATGAGTACTCAGTTTTTTATTGAATTAAAAAAAATGGTCTAATTTGTAAAACAGGAAGATGAATGGTAGATGTGGTTATGCACAGGAGGGATTGCTGAGGAGAGAGACCACAGGCCTGGTACGGAAGTACTGCAGTAGCTCTTCGGGGAAACAAAGATTAATGGCAGCAGGAATAAGAGGAAGAAATAAATTTGAGGGACATTGGAAGAGAAATTGACAGAGTTCAGTGATCTCATCCTATTGTATGATTTAAACACTTTTATACACTGATGACTCCCTTGTTTATGTATCTCATCCTTGCCTCTCCTTTGAGATCCAGACTCATATATTCCACTGTTGACTCGGCATCTCATAATTGTCCCATCCTCAATTCCACTCTTTCCCTAGTCTTTCTCACATTCTTCAATGGCATCACCAATCAGGAATTGCTCAGGAATCCTGTCAGATTCACACCTTTCTCTCATCTTCCCTCACCTGGTTTCATACTGAGCCCATAACCAAGCCCAACTCTACATTCAAACCATATTCTAAATTTATCTCTTCTTCCACCCCAGCCATGCTAGCCTTATCTTCTTTTCTCTGCAGTAATGCAAACGCCTCCTGACTGGCTGCCTTTCCTTTGTCTTTCTGCAGTCCATTCTCCAAATAGCAGCCAGTGATCCTTCACAAACCTGTCAGAATGTGCCATTCCACTGTTTGAAACCTTCCGGTGCCTGCCACTGCACATAGAATCAAACCCCAAGTCTTTATTGGCCCCTACCCTCCTCTCTGACTTCATTGGAATCCCTTTCCAACCTGCCACCCTGCAGTCAGCCCTTCTCAGCTGGGGTTCTTTTAGAGAATGAAACCAGAGTGCCATAAAGCATGTGTTACATATAGTGGCTTCTCTCTTATTCCTCTACAATGGCCCAAACTTGAGAGAATTTGGGAAATAGTCTTGCAGGTCATTTCCTATAGGATTTCATTCTCTTAGGAATCCTGGTGGGTAAGACTGCTGCACACATGGACATAGATATTCTTTTTTGTCACTTGAACATGAATCCTGGCCCCTAGACCTTTGCACTTGTGCTTTCTTCATAAGGATTGCAATTTCCCCAGAACCTCACAGAGTTGGCTCTTTCCAACACTCAGGACTTAGCACAAAAGTTTAATGAAAGGCAGGGCCTGGTGGCTCACGCTTGTAATCCCAGCACTTTGGGAGGCTGAGGCGGGCAGATCACGAGGTCAGGAGATCGAGACCATCCTGGCTAACACGGTGAAACCCCGTCTCTACTAAAAATACAAAAAATTAGCCGGGTGAGGTGGCGGGCGCCTGTAGTCCCAGCTACTCGGGAGGCTGAGGCAGCAGAATGGCTGAACTCGGGAGGCGGAGCTTGCAGTGAGCCGAGATTGCGCCACTGCACTCCAGCCTGGGCGACAGAGCTAGACTCTGTCTCAAAAAAAAAAAAAAAAAGTTTAATGAAAGCGTCTGTTCCCATAGAGGCTTTTCAAAACCCCTATTTCTTTTTCTTTCCTTGTTTTTTTTTTTTTTTTTGAGACGGAGTCTGGCTCTAGTCGCCCAGGCTGGAGTGCAGTGACACGATCTCGGCTCACTGCAAGCTCCGCCTCCCGGGTTCACGCCGTTCTCCTGCCTCAGCCTCCCGAGTAGCTGGGACTACAGGCGCCCGCCACCACGCCTGGCTAATGTTTTGTATTTTTTTAGTAGAGACGGGGTTTCACCGTGTTAGCCAGGATGGTCTTGATCTCCTGACCTCGTGATCCGCCCGCCTCAGCCTCCCAAAGTGCTGGGATTACAGGCGTGAGCCACCGCACCCGGCCAAAACCCCCATTTCTAAGGTAGCTTCACCTCCCAAGCTGCCACTATCCTATAACCCTGTTACTTTCTCCTTATCATCTCTTATATATATATTTATATTTATATTTATTTATATATATATATCTTTGATGCCCTTATCTAGATTTTTAAAATTATAGGCACGAATTGAATGTATACATAGGTAGCTTTCTACATTTATCATTAACATGCTCCTGAGCATTCATTTGGCTTCTATAGTAGACAACAGCAAAAAATGTCTGATTGGAGGTAATATAGTCAATCATAATTTCATTCCATCCATTCTGTTTTTGAGATGAATGCTCAGTTTTTCCTGCCATCTTCATTCTCTGTCCTGAGATGGCAACTGGGGCTCACCCCTTTACAGCATCAATGGAAAGGCCTCTCATTGATCTTTTGCTGAGCGGTTCTGTGCTGCTTGGTTATTGAGCTTCACATGTACAGATTGGCTGCAGTTACCTGTTGCGCCTGCTGTAACCTATGGTCATGACACCCACATTTTTAAAAATCTTTGAAAATAGTTTGCCTCTCCATTTACTTATCTTCCCTGTTCTGCTGCTGCCCCTCCTTTCTGGGGAAGCCCAGTGTCTTAGTCCGTTTTGTGTTGCTGTAACAGCATACCTGAGATTTGGTAATTTATAAAGAAAAGAGGTTGAGCTGGCACATAACTTTGGTGACTGAAGAGCCCAAGGCTGGGTAGCTGCATGTAGTGAGGCCCTCAGCTTGCCTCAATTCACAGCAGAAAGTGGAAGGAGAGTGGGTGTGTGCAAAGAGATTGCATGGCGACAGAGGAAGCAAGAGAGAAACCAAGGAAACAAGGCTCTTTTTAACAACCCACTTCTGAGGGAAATAATCCATTCCAAGAGAGAAAAAGCTTACCCTCAGGAGAGTATTCATCTATTCATGAGGGATCCACGCCCATTCCCCAAACATTTCCCACTAGGACCCACCTGTCAACACCACCACACAGATGAACAAATTTTAACATAAGTTCTAGTGGGGATAAACCATATCCAAACCATAGCACCCAGGAATGCTCTAATGCTACATTGATGATGAAAATTGTGCCTAGGATGTATGTAGCATTGTCAACTGCATTGGTGGTTATGCTCTGGGGGGCAGTGCACACTCCTCCTCCCTATTGTATCAGTCAGGATGGACTAGGTTACATTGTGGTAACAAGCACCTCCCAAAAATCAGTGGCTCAAAAACCAATAGTTTATTTCATGCTATGTTACATGTCCTTCAACTTCATCTGGGGCTTTGCTCTGTATCACTCCAAGGACCATTGGATGTGGCAGTTGTCATCTTGAACATGAAACATGCCATTTTCATGTGATTTGCTTTATCAGCCGAAGCAAATCACACAACATGCCTAACTTTTAGGTTGAGGCAATATACTTCCACTGCAGGCTCAGGAACTATTTGGTAAAGAGCGCTAATTACTCATGATCCCTGCAGTCATCCTGATTGACACCATTTTTGGTCTTAAACTTGAGTGTGTGTGTGTGTGTGTGTGTGTGTGTGTGTCAGAATCACCAGGAGGGCTTGTTAAAACACAAATTGCTGAGCCTCATTCAGAATAGGTGTGAGGTGGGTCCAGGAATCTGCATCTCACAGGTGAAGGCGATGCTGTTGGTGGAGAGAGCTGCTACTCTACAGCTCAGAAGCTGGTGGTTTGTGAGGCTTCTCTAAGAAGCTTGCTGCCTCTGGAGACTCACTCTGGGAATTAAAGCATGTATTGCTGCATTCCCTTAAAGAAATCTGGCATTTCTCTTAGAGCTTATGTTATTGTACTGCTGTTCTACCACAAGCTCGTGCTTGCGGGTAAAGTGCTGGTCGCTCTTGAAGTTCAGGCAATAGACCTTACCCATGTCCAGTCTTCTTTTTCAATAAGTTTTTATTTAATAAATAAATGTTAACAGTTTCTATCATGCAAAGTACACATGCAGTGGCTCCAGCCTCTTTGCTGGGAATCTTTGAAGAGGTTTAACTAGCTAGCAACTAACAACTTTCAAGCCTTTGTAGGCTCATCCTATAAGTCTAATGTGAAGGTTCTATGTAAATGAATGACGGTTTAAAAAACTACTATATTTGAAAGGAAAAACACGATCGATTACTGCTAAGAACATATAATTAAGTTTAGTCAATAAAGTATTCCGTAAGGAACTTGCTTTAATAAATATAAAAATGATGCTGTTTAAAGAGATTTTCATGAATTTTAAACATTAGCCCTGGCATTCATTTGTAATATAGGGAAAAATTTTGCTAAGGTCGAAATTTGGCTCATTCCTGGTTCAAACTTTAAGAAATCCTGTATTATTGGAGTCACATTGGTATAGTTCAGCTCTATTTACAAATCGCATTGGATACATTTGAGTTGGGATGTATAGGGACAGCTTTCCTGAAAGTAGAGCTATTTCGTCAGAATAAGTTCCCACCCAGCTGATTCATCATACCCTGAAATGCCATGCTATTTCTGAAACATTTGGTTAAGCCAGCTGATATTTTTAAGTAGATGTTATCACCTCTCTTCCAAGGCTAAACAAACATATCTGTCTCCACCTAGGCTAGAAGTTTAAGGGATAATATGTGTGCACATTAGACTCATAGATTTTACCAAATGAAACATTCTACTCTACGATAGCATTTCTTTTTCAAAATATTAATCTAGTCTTCACCATTAAGACACAGCGTTCTTTACTTTCATAATAGGTTTTGCTTCTCATTATAAAAATAGTACATATCCATCATCGTAAGTTTAGAAAACACAAAGTGAAAGAAAAGTCACCTCTGATTCCATGGTTCAGAGATATTGCAAATGTATTAGTTTATATTCTTCTAGTCCTTTATTTTTCTTGTGCTTATAAAAATATCTTTTAAAAATGATAATGTAGGGCCAGGCGTGGTGGCTCACACCTGTAACCCCAGCATTTTGGGAGGCCAAGGCAGGCGGATCACCTGAGGTCAGAAGTTGAGACCAGCCTGGCCGACGTGGTGAAACTCCGTCTCTACTAAAACTACAAAAATTAGCTGGGCATAGTGGCACATACCTGTAATCCCAGTTACTAGGGAGGCTGAGGCGGAAGAATCGCTTGAACCTGGGAGGCAGAGGCTGCAGTAGGCCAAAATCGCGTCACTGCACTCCAGCCTAGGTAACAGGGTGAGATTCTGTCGAAAAAGAAAGAAAGAAAGAAAGAAGGAAAGAAAGAAAGAAAGAAAGAAAGAAAGAAAGAAAGAAAGAAAGAAAGAAAGAAAGAAAGAAAGAAAGGTTATTACTGGGTAACCTGCTTTTCAAAAACCAGTATATCATAAATTTTCCTCCAATCCACTAAATATTATTCTACATAATATTAATGGCTGCATTAAATTATGTTTTAATAAACATTTTACATTAACAAAGGAAAACAAAGTGCACTAGCACTTTCTTGTTTAAATCATTGATTGGGAGAGCACTTTCCAGGTAATTCATGATTTATAGCACAAGGCATGCAATAAATTTAGCGGTCATAATGATTCACCAAATTATTTTATGATAGTGACTTCCTACAGAGAAAGGAGCTGCAATAATTGAACTTGAAATCAAGTTCCTAAGATTTGCAGAAAGTTTAAAATAAGTCCATGTACCATATAACTTTCTTAATATTTGCATCTGTAAAATCAATGTAGTACCGAGAGATGAAAGAGATCTCAAGAGAGGACCTAGTTCACCCATTTCACCATAATCTGTTTAATTTGCATATCTTAATTTGAAACATCAGTATACAGAAATCTTCACAGATTTTGTCTCTGATTTTTTTTAACATCTATGAATAAAATTCTACAATTGCCTTTACTAGCACCTGCCTGTGTTTAATAATGTCTACTGTCCATGCCTCAGAAGCGTTTGACCCAGAGCAACTCCATCTTGCATAGGGGCTGGGTAAAAGAAGGCTGAGACCTACTGGATTGCATTCCCAGGAGGTTAGGCATTCTAAGTCATAGAATGAGATAGGAGGTCACTACCAGATACTGGTCATAAAGACCTTGCTATTAAGACAGTTTGCAGTAAAGAAGCCAGCCAAAACCCACCACAACCTAGACGGTGAAGAGAGTGACCTACAGTCGTCCTCGCAGCTTATTATACGCTAGTTATAAAGCATTAGCATGCTGAAAGACACTCCCACCAGCGCCGTGACAGTTTACAAATGCCATAGCAATGTCAGGAAGTTATCCTATATGGTCTTAAAAGGGGAGGAACCCTCAGTTCCTAGAACTGCCCACCCCTTTCCCAGAAAACTCGTGAATAATCCACCCCTTGTTTAGCAAATAATCAAGAAGTAACAATAAGTATCATTGGTTGCGTAGCTGAAGCTGCTGCTCTGCCAATAGCGTAGCCATTCTTTATTCCTTTACTTTCCTAATAAACTAGCTTTCACTTTATGGACTCACCCCGAAATCTTTCTGGCATGAGATTCAAGAACCTTCTTTTGGTGTCTGAATCAGGACCCCTTTCTATTAACACATGAATTCATTGCATCTCCCATATAACTTAAATCTCTCCCACTGCGTTTTGGCTACCTCCCTGCTGCCGCCTCCTCTGTTCATTTTACTGTAGAGGAAGAACATCTGGTTGCTAATTCTTTCTTTCAAAGATGCTTTCCAATGTGTTGATGAGTAACTTGCAGAGTAGAATAGACCTGCAGGTGGGCTGCCAGGCATTCCAGCTGAGATGACCGTCAACAGATCAGACACACGATACCTTACTGAGTGGTGTCATTTCCATTTCATATTTATTTTCACCCGCTGGGTGTATGGCACTCTAAACGAAGTGTTTACCGTGAAAGCGATCTTGAGATTGAGTGAAACCAGTGTCACTGAACGTGCTACTTAAGTCTCCATTGTAGAATATTTGACACCGTTGAAAGTGATAAAATGAAAAAACATTTAGAAGTAGCTACTTCCCCTCTGTGTTTACTCAGCCAGTGAGGGCTAATTGTTGTGTTGACAACCCAGGGCTTCTACTTGGCTAATTCTGTGATCTTTTGAAATGTTAATTACAGTTTCCGTGATGTCATTGTTTCTCCTTCCACAGTTTTAGATGAAACGGGGTACCTTAACTTTATCTTTTTTTAATGAGCTAACCTGACTGAAATGAATTGATCTTTTACCTCTTCGCGGGGAATCTTCTGTCTGGGACACATGTGTGGGTTTCCCCCAATCTCTCACAATACCATTAGCTACCTTAAAGGAGCAGATGCCGCCTAATTAACATTTCCTCTCTTGATGTCTCCCTGCAGTTCTTCCTTTCTATCATTCTGTTTTTAGATTTACAATGAGTTTGTAAATTTACAAAATAATGATTTGTTATGTTAATTGAAAATGCAGTGATTTTTTCCCCCTCCTGTTGTTTTCTCTCTCCCTGTCCATTTAAGCTGTTAATAAATAAATTAATAACAACTTTCACTGGCCAGGTGTGATGGCTCACGCCTGTAACCCCAGCACTTTCAGAGGCCGAGGCAGGCGGATCACCTAAGTTCAGGAGTTCGAGACCAGGCTGGCCAAAATGTTGAAACCACATCTCTAGAAAAATACAAAAAAAAAAAAAAAAAGCCAGGCATGGTGGTGGGTGCCCATAATCCCAGCTACTCGGGAGGCTGAAGCAGGAGAATCTGCTTGAACCTGGGAGGCGCAGGTTGCAGTGAGCCGAGCTTGCGCCACCGCACTCCAGCCTAGGCAACAGAGCAAGACTCCATCTCAAAATAACAATAATAATAATAACTTTCACTATAGAGTCTCTGTATGTGCCAGGCACAGTTCTATGTGTTTATACAGATAAACTCAGTTAATTTATATGCCCCTCTACAGTAAAAAAAAAAAAAAAAATCCTGTGAGGTGGATACTGTTTTTAATTCTTCCTTACTGAAGAGGATAGTCTTTAATTAGAATAATTAACTTGTCCGAAGTTACTGAACCAGGTGTGTTTATTCGCTTAAAATAGGGCCATGTGTTAAAAAAATCTTCAAAGGAACTTAGAAGATCTGAGGCTTAGACAAAATGATTGGGAGAATGATTGAGATAGAGTAAGATAGAGATGTCCTCCCTCTCTGCTAGAAAAAGATTTCCCTGGCTGGGTGGACTGCCTGAGAGCAAGGCTCTGGAATAAGAGCAGATGTGTCAAAGAGGACCAGGCAGGGGACTCCACAAGGTGCCTCCCAGCGAGTTCTGGGCAGGTGGCAAAGCCCAAGAAAGGCTTTTTTGGTGAAAACCCAAGGAAGATGTCAAAAAAGAAATGGCCCCGGTGATTCCAGGACTCTTAATGGTATAGAAGTCACAGGAGGATTCTCAGGGTCTTCAGAAGTAGAGCTACGAGACCTGAGAGGCCAAAGGACAGAAACCAGCACCATTTCACGGCACACAGGTTCTATCTCCAGCCTAAAATCACAGAGGCCTATAGACATCCCAGCAGATACCTGCAGAGCCAGGTGACCTGAGAGAGCCACAAACCCTCCCTGGGGTCCCTGTCCCCTTCCCATGCTAAGACAATCCCCATGAAAAGTTGAAAGAAACACAAAATTGACTGAGATTAAGGTTCTCCTGTCCTCATGGAGTAATGGCTTAAAATGAGAAAGTGGATGCATTGTTGAGAAATATAGACAGTTGCATTTCTTGTCCACAGCTTGATGCTATGCATGTCAGGAGGCTGACACGAATGTATCTGATGCATTCATTTAAAGCTTTACCACTTCTATAGAATTATTGCTGTACTGCTGTGAAGAAACTTTGTTTTCTTCTCTTTTGAAATAATTGATTTTATGATAGGTTATCTGACTTTTAAAACTATCTGCTACTTATGTAGTAGATTGCTATTCAGGAATATCAATGGTGGGAACAATTCAGGGCATCTGAGTGACTGCTAAAGTTTGGAAAGCCCCCCTTAAAAATCACATTACATCGCAAAGACTCGATATGTATGATTTAAATAAAGCGTAAAAGAAATGTATGCTATCAGAAGTCAGAAAAGTGGCTGCCCTTAGGGGTGGGGGTGTTTACTGGAAGGGAGGATGGGGGAGTATCTGGAAAAGTCATTATTATGAATTGAATTATTTTCCACCTCCTTTCCCCTGCCAAAAATATGTTGAAGTGTGATCCCCAGTACCTGCATATGTGATCTTATTTGGACATAGGATCTTGGCAGATGTCATCAAGTTTAATTCAATATGACCAGTGGAGAGGATACCCCGAGATGCACACACACAGAAAGGCCGTGTGAAGCTGGAGGCCGAGATTGGGATATGCATCAATGAGACAAGGAACAGCATGCACTGCCAGCCATCACCAGAGCTCGGAGAGAGGCACGGGACAGATTCTCCCCCATGCCCACCAGAAGGAACCAGTCCAGCCAACACCTTGATTTCAAACTTCTAGCCTCAGAACTGTGAGACAATAAAGTCCTGTTTGCAGCCCCCCAGTTGGTGAGACTCTGTTTCAGCAGCCCTAGGAATTGAACGCACAGGTCATGTTCTGTCTCCTGGACTGAATGCTGGTTACACGAGAGCTTGTGAAAATTCAGTGAGATGTGGACTTACCAATTGTGCATGTTTCTCTTGTATACAACACTTGAACAAAGGAATCAAAAAATATATGTCACAAAGCAGATGCTTGGAGGAAGTGTTGGAAAAGCCCTTTCTTGCACTTAGCTGGCAGAATGAATTCCACTCTTCTGTGGTCACTACCTTCCTGCGCTTTGGAAGGTACTTTGAGGGGAACCATGTGAAAACACGATGTTCAGAAATGGTCACAATAGAAGCCATGCAGAGAAAGTGAGTGTAACTGAGAGGGCTCACATTTCACGGAGAACGATGGTCCTCTCTTAGAGGACAAATAAAGGGAAACAATGGTTTGTAAATGTGAAGGAAATTTGATTTCTCTTTCCTTGTGCTTATCTGTTCACCTGATCACCACTGTTGAGTCGGCTGTAATTGGAACTCGTTCTTTGCCAGGCCCTGCGGTTGGGGGGATTTGCTCACTTCTAGCAGCCCCCCGCTTTGTTTCCTAACAGATGCCCCCTGTTTGTCATGGAAGCTTCCACAGATAAGAGAAAAGGAGAGTGGAAGGAAGCGCAAAGAAGTCTGAGCCGCAGGGAGTCCCTCCAGACCCGGGAAACACTTGGAAACTTTTCTTACAACTGTCACTGGTATTAACTTCTAACCCATTAAACTCGCTTACAGGATAGCTTTAGTCAATGAAGCAGGATATGGCCTTTTCTTGGCCTCTACATTTCCAATTCCAGCAAAATGAATGAAACACAAAAAGTTCACAGGGGGATCGGCTGGGGAGGCAGAGCTGGGAGCTGGTGTCGGAAAGAGCTTTTAACTGGCCTGACCGTTACTGTCCTTTCCCATTTCAACTGTTATCTGCCCATTAACTCCTTAAGTTTGTTCATCCATCCATCAAAAAGAAAAGAAAAAAAATCCCAAATGATGTGTGAAAAGATCTTCTGGGTGTTGCTAGGTCTAGCGTGTCATCTCCTAAATTTGTCCAAACGTGATTGGCTTCTCATCGAGACAAAATGACTCTGTTTTATGAATGGTCATTTGTGATTTCTTAAAACTTTTATCTTTAAGATTTCTTTGAAGTATTTGAAATTATTTCTGTTTCTAACAAAATGAAGAGGTAACTTCCCCAAAATATTGCAGGGTGAATTTTTATAAATGAAGAGTGTTTATGATCAGTTTTCAGCGATTGTATAAGGATTACTCATACAATCTCACATGACTTTCTTTGAAGTGTGTCAAGTTAATGATTCTGCTTATGGTGTAAGGACAAAGTATTTAATAAAATATTTAGAACTTCGATTTATAAAATAAAAACAAGCTAATTGTTTATAGGTATCCATATCTATTTGCTAAATTTATATGTGATAGGTCTTTGCTCAGATCTTTGCTAACAAAATTCTGTTGAGGTCCAAAAAAAAGTTAATTCTTGATAGTAAAAGGGATCCAGCTGATAGGTTTGAGTAGCTAAGAAATTCAAATAGAAGTAGCACTCAATCTGGGTCAAAGGTATTCATTCACTCCATTAATTGATATAACATTCAATGAAATTATTAATATAAGAGATGTAAAAGATTAAGTCCCTGCACCAAAATCTCTACAGTCTTGGAAAAGATATGAATATCAGATTAAAGCAACCTAAATACACTTCAAGACAGATGTGAAAATCTTATAATCTGTACATAGCAATTGCTGAGATGATGAAAGTATACATAAAATGTCCAAGAACTTGAGACAGATGCATTTCCTTCATGATCGTTACACAGAGGCGACAACATCTGATGTTTTATATCATTGGCCCTTCTCATTTATCCGGGCTTTGTGTCCCCACCCACAAAATAAGATTTAACTTCCAGATAATCTCTTTACAGCCATTATCTCCTTTTACTACTATTATCTCATGATTATTGTTTGGAGCATGAGAACAATTTCTCATATAGAAAATAAAGAGGCCAGGTGTGCTGGCTCATGCCTGTAATCCCAACACTTTGGGAGGCTGAGGCAAGCAGATTACCTGAGGTCGGGAGTTCAAGACTAGCCTGGACAACATGGTGAAACCCTATCACTACTAAAAATACAAAAATTAGCCAGGCGTCATGGCGAGCGCCTGTAATCCCAGCTACTCAGGAGGCTGAGGCAGGAAAATGGCCTGAAACCGGGAGGTGGACATTGCAGTGAGCTGAGATTGCACCACTGCACTCCAGCCTGGGTGACATAGTAAGACTTGGTCCAGAAAAAAAAAAGAAAGAAAGAAAGAAAGAAAGAAGGAAAGAAAGAAAGAAAGAAAGAAAGAAAGAAAGAAAGAAAGAAAGAAGGAAGGAAGGAAGGAAAGGGAAAGAAAGAAAGGAAGGAAAGAAAGAAAGAAAGAAAGGGAAAGAAAGAAGGAAAGGGAAAAAAGAAAGAAAGGGAAAGAAAGAAAGAAAGAAGGAAAGAAAGAAAGAAAGAGAAAGAAAGAAAGAAAGGAAAGAAAGAAAGAAAGAAGGAAAGGGAAAGAAAGAAAGAAGAAAGAAAGAAAGAAAGAAAGAAAGAAGGAAAGGGAAAGAAAGAAAGGGAAAGAAAGAAAGAAAGAGAAAGAAAGAAAGAAAGAAGAAAGAAAGAAAGAAAGAAAAGAAAAGCGCAGTTTGGTCACATGCCTTTAGTACAGTGTCATTTTTTAGGACAAAACTCATTTTTTACACTGAATCATCTGTTTACAATATTAATAAACTGGCATGTTAGGGCAAGGGCTGCCTAGTATGTGACGAGCAGGATGTGGACAAGAATCAGAATCCAAATTCAATTTTAGACACAACCGCTATTTAACTTAGCTCAGCAAACAGAATTCAATATGTGCCAAGCACTGTGCTACGTTTTGGGATTTGAGGATCGGTATCCTCTGCATGTATTTATGTGCCTGGTATGGCCTATATTTGCCACCTATGTCTAGTTCACTTTCTTACCTAGGATCTCCCTTACAGTAGGAAACATGACATCATTTGAATGAAAGAGTGAATATTAGAGGAAGGCCTGGCTTTGTCAGAGTCCAGTCCGATAAAGAAGATGAGTGTGGATACAACTATGACAGCATCAAACTGAGCACACTCGTAGACACAGAAACACGTGCACACACGGTCTAGAGTCGGGTGAGCTAATTCTGGCTCCAGGAGTGGGCTGGATGTAGGCGGGGAAGGGGATTCGGTTTAAGTGGGGGGACGGGGGACCCTTTTATGTAGAAAATGATGCTTTCCCAGTTAACTAATTACTCCAGAAACCCTCGAAACTGTATTTCCCACTCTCAGCACAGCTCTACAAGTGTTCATAGCCACCCTTTCAAGTAAACAAAGTAATGTCACACTCATGATGGAATGATGTCTGTCCAGGAGACTCTTCCGGAGCTAACAGAAGGCACAAATAGGAGCAGCTCGCAGAGCTAAGGCCAGGAGGTAGGTCAGGTGCATGGTGACACTCGAGAAAGGTGAAAGCACAGCAGACCTCCTTGCCATAAAACTGTGCCTGCAGCAAGGCCTGAGCACAACCATATTGGAATGTGAAGATCCTGCAAGTCCAGCATGCTGTCTACACAGCTGCCTTGTATTTAAATTGTTCAAAGACTTCTTTTCCCCCTAATCTGCTAATTCCTCAGTTCCTCTGGTGTTGAGATTCCCAGAAAAGTCCTCTCAGGAGAGCTGATAACTCTATCTACACTAAGAACCAGCAAGCACTTTTGTGTGTTGGGGGGTGGAGGTGGGGTTGGGGGAGGCAGGCTGGAACACTATTTTGTATCTTCTTTTTCCTCTATATTTTTCCCTACCCAGGATTCCAGCAGGCAGCTATTGCTCTGGGAGCTTTTGCCTGAGGAAGTTGTGCAAGGCTAGAAAATAGGAGCTGCTTCTCAAAGCTCTGATTTTCATTTGCAGAAGTGTAAGTATGTGCAGAGTGAGACTGCCCCGATTGCACCTGGTGGGCTTTGGAGAGCAGGCAGAGAGCCCAGCTGAAGGAAAGAGCTGTTCCCAGAGTCAGGGGAGGAAGGAGGTCTTTGGTCCTCGACTTGCAGGAACCTGCGCCCTGGCTACGTGGAGTTGGCTGAGCCTCCAGACCTGCAAGGACCACATGAGACCTGGAAAGATCTCCACAAGCCCTGGGGACAGAGGATGACACAGTAGTATCTAAGATTGCATTCCCCAAAATGCTGGTGCCCTGGTGTGGGGGTCAAAGCCAGGGAAGCCAGTTTACAGAGAATAAAGTAACATTCCTTCCCCACTTCCTTCTGTTGGCTGAAAGTAATTCCTTCTACAATAATTATGTTATATTTACTGTTTTACATAAAACACAATGAGTTCAACTGATCAATTTTCAATTTATCAATTTATCAAAATAAACATGCTTATAAATGGATTTTAATTAAAGCCTAGTTATTGGGGGAAGTGGGAAAAATACCTATAGCTTCCAACAAACTTCTGTTCCTTCATTATTTAATATATTTCATATTTAATAATGTTAATATTTCATAACAGCAACAAGGGAAAGAAACCAATTTTTTTTAGTGCAGAATGTTATAATTTTAAGATGTAAGAGTTTCTTATGTAAGTTATTTTGTAGTCTATTTTATATTTTGAGCTTTTTATGACAAGAACATGATACGCAGAAAGGTCTCTTTAAGTATTTTTGTTGGATGGCTGATTTGATTAATGAAGGGAACTTGCAGTTTATTGGAGTATACAGTGGCACAAATTTGGGAAGGTGACTTCACAACATTAACAAGCAGCTTAAAATTATTCATAGCTTTTGATCCTGAAGTCCCATTTCTAGGTATTTATGCTAAGGAAATAATTACAGATATATGCAACAATGAACAGAATGCTCAGCTGAGTGGGGTTTAGAAAAAAATTTAAAAATTATAATGAACTCTAATATCTCAAAATAAGACCCTGGCCAAATAAGAATGGCCCATTATATAATGAAATGCATTCAGCCATTATAAATTACGTTTGTATAAATTATGTGTTTGTTGTATATTCTTAAGATAAACTCAGGTATTCAAACAGATGAGATATCCTTTCTCTACCCAATCTATCTGACTTGTGTGTGTTTATGGGATTTTAATTTTCTCCTTTTTTACATGTATTTTCTTAATTTTCCTCAATGGCAAATCATTACTCCTAAAATAAGAAAAAAAATTAATAAAATATGTAAGACTAAATTTTAAAAAGAAAAATGTGAATATAGGTTGTCACATTTCTTTTTGTTCAATAAAAAGAAAAAATATATTAAAAAGGATAGTGATTATCATGTATCAGTCGAAGTTATCTTTATTTTAAGATTTAGTAACAGACTTTAATCTCAATAATACTTTTTTAAATTTGTAAAGAGTATTTTTTAGAGCACCTGTAGATATACAGAAAAATTGAGAAGATAGTATAGAGAGTTCTCATGCAGCCTCTCCCATTTCTCCCTATTACTAACACTTTACATTAACACGGTACATTTGTTACAATTAATGAACCAATATTGATAGACTGTTTTAATCAAAATTCCATAGTCTCTTTAGATTTCCTTAGCCGTCACCTAACGTCCTTTCTCTGTTTTGGAATCTCATCCAGGATTCTACATTACATTTGGCCATCACGTCTCCGTGGACTCTTCTTGGCTGTGACAGTTTCTCAGACTTTCCTTGTTTTGATCCCCTTGACAGTTTGAGGAGGACTGGCCAAGCATTTTGTAGAATGTCCCTGTATTAAAAATTGTCTGATGTTTTTCTCATGATTGGACTGGGGCTTTAATAATATATTCAAAACAATCCTTCTCACATCCTGCCCTTCAAAAAAAAAAAAAAAAAAAATCATACCCTCAGACGTAACAAAATCCCCCGGCCTCGACTCAGGATGATGTTGTGTATCTTGTAATTCATTGACAAAAATGCAAAATGAC
Source organism: Gorilla gorilla gorilla (assembly GCF_029281585.2). NCBI lineage: Eukaryota > Metazoa > Chordata > Mammalia > Primates > Hominidae > Gorilla > Gorilla gorilla. The sequence continues at coordinate 121,522,064 of NC_073238.2, forward strand.
ACTAAATACTGCAGGCTGCAGGCCTTTCCATTAGTAACCTCACCCCTAGGTACAAATAAACATCATTTAATGGAAGTTCCATCCATGCAGGAGCCTGATCTTTGGCCTCCTGGGTTACAGGACGCTCTTGTTAGTTCCCTCCAGCACCTCCTCCACATTTTGAATTTTAATGGGGCTGGGAAACCTGTGGGTTAGAAGTGTATTGGTGTTATTTCCTGTTTCCACTTCAGTTAGCCTCCCAACTTTCTGATTTGACATGAATTTCAGGAGTGAATGCAGTGTACACAACCGGGAACAAATATCTAATTTTTTTCTTCTTCAATATGGCAACTTTTAAAAGACAGTGCAACTTTAAAAATAGCAAATATTATCACATTATGAGGAAGGAAACTTTTTGTAAAACTTGAAACGTACTAAGAGGTCCAAGTCACGTGATGCTCACTGCCTAGTTTTTCCAAGCACTTTATAAATGCTGAGTTCAGGTGTTCACATGCCTACCCTTTACCAGGAGAGATTAAACTCCTGTTTCTGCTCCACGGGTTTCTCACATCCTTTGAATACTCCACATTTTATAACTGAAATCTAGGACAACCCTTTGAGTTGAGAGAGAAAAAATGATTTTTTTGTTGTTTAACATAAAATAAACATGGGTGATTTCTTTCTCTTATCATTACCCAGATAGGCTAGTATCTGAGACCTGGTTGCATCTTAGCAGGATGCCCGTGGAGAGGAATCTGGGGATGGATAGAAAACTAGTAGAGCTCATTCCCAAAGGAGTGTGTCAATCACATAATTTCTGTTGTCACCAAGAAAATGGGACCAGGTCAGCCCTAATTCAGAGACAGTTCTAGGTGATCCACCAGATATTTGTGTTGGACTGACCAATTTGTGCTGTTCTCTGCAGGCATGTGATAGGGTCCAGGCTGGGGAAGGAGCATTGCAAGAATTCCACTGGGTATAAAAACCAATACCAAGCAGTAGGGATTTGGGGAAAAATTCTAAAATCAGTATTAGAACTTAAGCACACATCAGAACACTTCAGCATTAATCCAGATCCTGGAGGAAAGCAGTCAATTGTGGGATTGGTTATAAACTGACCACACGCTGGGCTTCCCAGATGCCTCTGTGCAGTATAGAGCAGCAAGACAGGTTCCAGATTGCTGACTTTTTCATATTTATTGTAAATATTTTCCTGGTTTGTTATTATCTTGATATTTTGATTCACAAACATATCAATTTTGAATTAATCTCTTTGTACAATGTTCAATTTTTTTTCTGAGCTTATTGGTTTGGAAAGATCTACTCTACCAATAAGTCAAATCATTCATTTATAGTTTACATTAGTTTTTTTCTACACTTAATTATTTGAGTCATCTGAAATTTAATTTTAATGTATGGTACAAGGTGAGAATCTAGATATATTCTTTATCCTTAGGTAATTAATCACTCCCCTGAACAGACCATTGAAGAAAGATTTTAGTTTCAAAGAGAAAAAGTAACTTGTCTTGCCTACCTTTGCATCATAAATGCCTACACCTAACATTGTGTCTGATCTATAGTAGTTGCTCAATTAAACATTTGTTGAGTAAATGAATACTTATTGAGCCTGTTGCCTGTCCCTGGCATCCAACATGGTGGAAAATTCATCTGAAATGACAGAAATCTTGGGTAATGATGAATCTCTGAGGATTCCTGTGTCACAGCTAACTAGTTGATAAGTATGTGCAATTATTTCTTTTGGAGATGGAGCTATAAATCAAAGGAGCATAATGATTATGCTTAGTTAGAAAAGAAAAAACTAACATTCTAAGTAGTGGTCAGTTGCTAGGAATTAATGCCTACCATCAAAGTCTCACAGGCTGCTTCCAAGTGAGACAAGCTTCTCAAAGTAATGACACCTGGGACCTGTGGATCCCTGCCCTGCCACATTGCTGCCCTCCAGCATGGCTTCCACGTGTCCCTCCCTGGCCAGCTTGCCTTGGCGGCTGTACTGAGGGAGACGTATTTCTACTATTCATTCCCTCTAATAACACTTACTGATTACCTATGGTTGTTCTCTGTTCTTGGAATAAACACTTTTATACTTTATATTTTAAGACAGTATTGTAGAGATAGATAAGAGTAAGATCACTTCCCCATTCACCACCTGTGAGTTAGTTTCCCTAAGCCACAGTTTACTCATCAGCAAAATGGGAGGTAATAACAGCTAACATTTCTGTACCATCTATTTTGTGCCTGGCACTGCTCAAAGTGTCATATACATTTTAAATTATTTAGTACTCATTAACTCTTTAAGTAAGCACTATTTTTAGACCCATTTACAGACAACGAAATGGAGGCATGAAGAAGTAACTGCCTTGCCTAAGGATTAGAATCCAGGCCCTCTGGCTCTGAAGTCCATGCTCCTAACCACAGTATTAAGGTGTCTCCCAGGCAGGATAAATAGTAGACACCTCAGGGAGTTGATGTGAGATCCAGTGAAACACCATATGCAAGATTTCCGTGAGCCTTTGATGCGTGTTAGCTCTGTAACAGGAAACATAGCCCCCGGCTCACAGATCTTACCTTCCATAGGGAATACAGATGCCCAGACAGTCACTTTCAGTGCAGAGACAAAGGTGATAGGAAAGGAAGAAGTCCTGGAGGCTAGAGACCACATGTCAGGGTCCCCAGTCAGAACTGGGGGAGACGAAAGGCTTCTCAGAGGGAATATTATTTGTATTAAAGCCAATTAAAGTCTGTTCCTTTTCCTGCGAAGATCTCAAGGGTTTATTTCCCTCCACAGGACCTGTTTTGCTTCCCCTTGCTCCATTCCCTTCACCTACTCTCTGCCCTTCACCTCTTTCAGAATTCTTGGGGAAACAGGATGTGCCCCAGCAACCCAATCATGTCTATGCATCCCACAAACACTGGTGGGTGGGGAAGCACCACAAGAGAGGTTAGCTGAGTTACACCCACGTGCTGTAAGCTGAGGAACAGATGATTGAAGGGGAAAAGGATTAAATGTTTGCAGGAACGTTCAGAATTTCACATTTTACAAGATGATGTTTAATTAGTTATCTCTAGTAGTAGCCTGGGTGGGTCTCATGATTTTTTTCCAAAAGCAGCTGAATCTGAGTATGGTTCCTAAAGTTATATGAATTCTGAGTAAATGTATGTATACACATCTGAAATGATACCCCTTTGGCTTACTCATAATGTTTGTTGAATGTAATATACTGAGAGACCTTTGGGGTCATTTAGTTCAACGTCAAACTCATAAAGACTTTCCTTTTAGCAGAAAGGCAATTTATCTAGTTTATCCATTTTCTCTTAAATAATTGCAGTGATGTGAAGCTCACCATGCCTCAATACAGCCATTTTGATTGTTGTATAGCTATAATTCTAAAAGTCTTGACTTACATTGACCTAAGTTTGTTGACCTTTGTTCTGTCCTCTGCAGGGAGAGAGACATAAAAACAAGCAAACATGTTTTTCTTGTAAACTCAGAGAACTTCATGGTTTCTCTTTGTTCTTTGGATGAAATAATGTCAGTTGTTGAGGTTCTTATTTATATTCCAGTGGGCCAGCTCTTCTAGGTATGTTACCTAAACACTTATGTTTACGTATTAATCTATTTGTTTATTTTAAGAATGTGGTTGCCAAGAAACTTTTGAATAATCTAAGAATATTGAGCATATGATACTACAAATTACTTTTAAACATAGAACTACCCCATAACAGCTAAGAATAAAACAAAACATATGCATGAGAAATATATTTTTAACTATTGCTTTATAAATTGTGTTTATTTCAACTTACTTGGTATAAAGATGATACCCTAGAACATGACAATAGTTTAAATAATAAGATCAAATGTGACTTCACTAATAGGATTCAAGAAGAATCTCTTCCAAACATATTTCCTTTTCGAATGCACTTGTTTGCTTTCAAAGTAGTTTTTCAAACAATAGGAATAACAATGACAGATACATAATAACACTTAAGCTTTATTATAATTTTTATATTACCTCTTTAGATTAAGATATACTTTTTTAACTGGCAGATACATTTAATAATCTTTTGTAAGAAGATTGTTTTCATATTCCATATAATACATTTTCATATTAACATTTCAAATTAGAAAAGGAAAATAAAAAAACTGCCATTAGAAATAAAATCTTTCTTTTAGAAATATGAAAATCTCATAAAAACCCTTAGTTGTGTTTAGGACAATTCTGGTTTAACATTTTGGCAGTAACATTCCCTCCCCTTTCATACCTACCTATTGACCAAAAGGCTGTGATATTACTTTTATTTGGTCTTAGTTACTTTGTTTGGGGATTTTTCCATTCATTCAGATGTAATGCATGGCATAATTTATGATTTATGTGACAGAGGCTCAGATTTAATCCATGGGGATTTTCATATAAGGGTGTGCTCAGTGATATGTTTGAAGTTATGCTATTGAATTCAAATAACACAGTTAGTTCTCAGAAATATTAATTTGATTTTAATATCCTTCCTCACCACCCAGTTTATGGTTGGTTTCTTACCTTAGGAAAATCCTAAGTGAATTTAATTAACTCATATTTTGAAAGTCTGTACATTTAGGTTTGCAAGGCAGAGATTTTGCAAACATGAGAAGCAGGGCCGTACACTTAAATTTAATCATTTTCCTATAACCTCATTGATCTGACTTTATATTTCAGTTATAATAATGCAGAATATGCAATTTTAAAACAAATTATTATTTTGAAGCACTATATTTACATGTGATGACAAATCCACTGTGTTGCTTTTATCTTTTAACTTTTGGGATATTAAAATAAAATAGCATTTTTTCTCTGCTTCACAAAGTAATTATTGTAGCATCTGTTGAAATACATTTTGGCTGTCAGGGACTTTTCAGTCTTAGGACAAATTCTGTGCTTTCTTAAGTATCTGTATTGTTATGCTCCTTTTGTTTTGTTGTTTGAGAGGAAAATGAAGATCTGTGACATCATTTATTCTGGAAACAAGCACAAGTGCATTCAACAAGAAAAATCAAGGATGTAACTTTTGTCCCGCTGGTTTGAAAATCCAAAATCTTCTTTGCAAATAGAGCCGTTCATTGGGTACAACTGGATCAAAAGTAACAAGTTTTTGTCTGTGTCTTTAGCCTAAAACCTCCCCTACCCTCTTCCAGATTAACTCTGTTGTGCCTGGATTAACCCCTAAGAATCCTGGTATTGTTTCTCTTCATTACACTTATCCCCATGTCCCCTATTGTCTTTGCTTTTCATTAGGGGAAATAAACAGTAGACGGTTTAAGCCATGATAAGCTTCTCCAGCTTGGAGTATCTATTTGAGCTTCATATTTGACACTTGTTTCCCCTTTCAATGTAAACATTCATTTTGAATCCAATAACCTTGTCAATGGAAATTGTGAATGCTAAGGGCTGAGCAGGCTGTGTGAGCAAATATCAGTGAAGTCTCATTAGTTGTACGGAACCTAGGACCAGAGATGACAGTTCTGGATCTGAATTAATGGTCCTTTGACCCATTTTGATGTAAACAAATAAGAAAGCGTATTAGTATCTGAGAACCATATCCATTTTAATATAATTAAAACTAGAACGGTATGTCCCTAGAGCTTGTCAACAACAGAGTTATGCATAATACACTATTCTTTCACTTTATACCAAATCTTTTCAGCAGATTGGAATATTACATGCATTTAACATAAATTTGTTGGCAGGGGAATGGACTAAAAGAGACAAACAGAACTGTATGCTGACTGTGGATAGAAAAAATGTTATTCTGATCTCCAGTTATTGTTTCAATTAAGACAGCTCTTTTTGGCCTTATCTTGATAGAAATTTGACATTGATTAGAAAGGCCATGACCATAAACCTCTGAACTAAATTCTGGGGAAGGATGAGTGATATTATTTTTCTCTTAAATGGCATGAAAAAAATCGATGGTGGTAGCATTTGATGGTGTCATAATTTGATTTACTAGCTGACCTGTTGGCCAATCTATGGCTGTTTAAAATCCAAGAACACTTCATTGGCTTCATCGCACAAGCTTTGCTCTTCTATTTACAATGTGAATTTCATCCTGGCATGAGTTTAGAACCCCCAAAGACTAGTCACTCTGTCTGACTAAGTAAAAATATTTACAAAACTGGAATCTTGAGATCACGGGTTATCAACAATTTTTCATTTTTTAGGAACTTCTTCTATTCCATTCTTCTGATAACAGTGCAGACCACTTAGAACTTTTACTTCACCTCTCTGAAAATCATTCTCAAATGCAAATCTATAGTCAGGTTCAAAAGGTAAGGACTCGGGTGGTTTTCTAGGAAGGAAAGAGAGTTGTTCTTCTCACTATTATTTGTACTAATTGGTCATCCAAAAGGAAAGGGATGTTCCTATATTCTTTTCCCCAATATGTAAATTTCGACTTTGTCACTTTTATTTCAAAGAAATTCAGTGTTTGGGGCTAGGGTTAGAACCAGCTACATAATTTGTGGGGCCCAGTGCCATTTGCTCAAAAAAATTTAAGGATTTCAAGATAGCAACAGTAGAACCAAGCACAGGGCCCTTCTAAAGGTGGAACATTTTGTGACAAACCAGATCAAGGGCTCATGAAGCTAGCCCTGGCAGGGGCAAAATCCTAGTGTTATTCAGTGGTATTTGCTTAGGGGGTTGATGAATGCCTGATCCTACCACAAATCCCTGCGAATTCTCCTTAGCGGGCTCCTGAGGGAGTTACAGACATAAGGAGACAATGGGAGAGAAAGAAATTGGGTATACCATTCAATTATTAGCTGTACTTGTGAGCAAAATCTGCAGAGCACTTTAGCAAGCATGGCTGGAGAATGGTGCCCGACCTAAAGCCACAAATATCCTCTTCACCACACTGAGCCCAAACTCAGTTTGGGTCTCCTGGCTCTGCTTCAGGCTGACCTACCATGAGGGTGGAGAGGATGAAAGGGTCCAGACAGCAGAAAGAGCATAGGGAACGCGCGGGCAGACCTCAGGCTTGGGAAGCAACCCTGGTCGAAAAGAAGCAAGAAGAAGAAAAAAGGACACCATATCTACAAGCGTGATGTCTGCACACACAGCAGCCTCACTCCTAATGTGACGGGTCACGGAGTGTGAGTGACCACTTGAACTCGCTAATCCTTCTGTACAGGGTGGGGCTGGGGGAGATAATGGGGCAGAAAGTCAATAATTTCTGCGAAACATTTTTCCAATTAAAGGATATCTTAACTACAAAAAATAACTCGTGTTCTCTGAAGAAAATATTTTAGAATTTTTTTAAAAAGAAAAATCAAATTATATCTCCTGTTGCCTTACGAGTGAGATAATAAAAGTTGAGATTATGTTACGTGTAGCCTGTTCCTTTGGCTTAACAATACAGTATAGATGTCTTTCCATGCCAACTAATATTTATCTACGTCTTTATTTTATTTTAACTTATTTTTATTTATTTGTTTGTTTTTTTGAGATAGAGTCCGGCTCCATCGCCCAGGTGGGAATGCAGTAGCATGATATTGATCACTGCAACCTCTGCCTCCCGGGTTCAAGCGATTCACCTGCCTCAGCCTCCTGAGTAGCTGGGACACAGGCATGCACAACCATGCCTGGATAATTTTTTTTTTTTTTTTGTATTTTCAGTAGAAATGGGGTTTCACCATGTTGGCCAGTACAGTCTTGAACAGCTGACCTGAAATGATTCACCTGCCTCGACTTCCCAAAGTGCTGGGATTACAGGTGGGTGAGCCACACTGCACCCAGTCTACATCTGTATTTTAAATGGCTACTTAGTGTTTCTTCATAGACATTTCTTTAATCTTTATTTCTGAATATTTATGCTGCTTGTTTACTTTAGTTATTACAAGTGACTCAGCTAAATACCTTGTCTACACAATTTTGCAACATTTCTGGTTATTTTTATTAATTAGATTCCTAAAAATGAGATTCTTGCATCAAAGGTTATGTGTATATTAAGGACTCTCCATACCTTAGGAAGAAGCGTCACGATCTGCAAGTTCTACTGGCAGGGTTAGAGAGTGCCGCCCTGGCAGGGTTAGACAGTGCCGCCCTGGCAGGGTTAGACAGTGCCGCCCTGGCAGGGTTAGACAGTGCCGCCCTGGCAGGGTTAGACAGTGCCGCCCTGGAAGGGTTAGACAGTGCCGCCCTGGCAGGGTTAGACAGTGCCGCCCTGGCAGGGTTAGACAGTGCCGCCCTGGCAGGTTAGACAGTGACGCCCTGGAAGGGTTAGACAGCGCCACCCTGGAAGGGTTAGACAGTGCCACCCTGGAAGGGTTAGACAGTGCCGCCCTGGCAGGTTAGACAGTGCCGCCCTGGAAGGGTTAGACAGTGCCGCCCTGGAAGGGTTAGACAGTGCCGCCCTGGAAGGGTTAGACAGTGCCGCCCTGGAAGGGTTAGACAGTGCCGCCATGGCAGGTTAGACAGTGCCGCCCTGGCAGGTTAGACAGTGCCGCCGTGGCAGGGTTAGACAGTGCCGCCCTGGCAGGTTAGACAGTGCCGCTCTGGCAGAGTTGGAAAGTGCTGCTCTGGATGGCACTGGGTGTGGTTATTCTTTTTCAGTTTTTGCCAGTTTGTTAGGTGAAAATGGTCTGTTCTTCATGCACATGTAAGTTTATTGCGGCACTATTCACAATAGCAAAGACATGGAACCAACACAAATGCCCATCAATGATAGACTGGACGAAGAAAATGTGGTACATATACACCATGGAATACCATGCAGCCATAAAAAGGAATGAAATCACGTCCTTTGCAGGGACATAGATGAAGCTGGAAGCCATCATCCTCAACAAACTAAAACAAGAATAAAAAACCAAACACCACATGTTCTCATTCATAAGTGGGAATTGAACAATGAGAACACATGGACACAGGGAGGGGAACATCACACACCGGGGCCTGCCGGGGGGTGAGGGGAGGGAGAGCATCAGGACAGATAGCTAATGCATGCAAGACTTAATACCTAGGTAATGGGTTAATAAGCATGGCAAAGCACGATGCTACTTGGGAGGCTGAGATGGGAGAGTCGCTTGAGCCTGGGAAGTTGAGGTGACAGTAAGCTATGATCATGCCACTGCACTCCAGCCTGGGCAACAGAGCAAGACCCTGTCTCTACTAAAAATACAAAAATTATCCAGGCATGGTTGTGGGCACCTGTAATTCCAGCTACTTGGGAGGCTGAGGCATGAGGATTGCTTGAACCCAGGAGGTGGAAGTTGCAATGAGCTGAGATCAGGCCACTGCACTCCAGCCTGGGTGATGAAGCAAGACTCTGTCAAGAAAGAAAGGAAGAAGGAAAGAAAGAGAGAAAGAAAGAAAGAAAGAAAGAAAGAAAGAAAGAAAGAAAGAAAGAAAGAGAGAGAGAGAGAAAGAGAGAGAGAAAGAAAGAAGGAAAGAAAGAGAGAAAGAAAAGAGGGAGGGAGGGAGGAAGGAAGGAAGAAAGGAAGGAAGGAAGGAGATGGGGAAGGGGAAGGGGAAGGGAAGAAAGAAAGGAAGGAAGAAGGGAAGGGAAGGGAGGAAGGAAGGAAGGAAGGAGAAGAAAGAAAGAGAAAGAGAAATAAATAAATAAATAAAGAGAGGGAGGGAGGGAGGGGGAGGGAGGGAGGGAGGAAGGAAAGAAGGAGCAGAGGAAGGGGAAGGGAAGAAAGAAAGGAAAGAAGAAGGGAAGGGAAGGGAGGAAGGAAGGAGAAGAAAGAAAGAGAAAGAGAAGGAAGGAAGGAAAGAAAAGAAAGAAAGAAGAAAGAAGGAAAGAAAGAAAGAGAAAGAAGAGAAAAAGGGAGGGAGGGAAAGAGAGAGAAAGGAGGGAAGGAAGGAAGGAAAAAGAAAAAGAGAGGAAGGAAGGAAAGAACGAAAAGAAAGAAAGAAGAAAAAGAAAGAGAGAGAGAAAGAAAGTTGAAGGACTGAAATTAGGCAGGCATGCTACTAGCGGAAAGACAGTCGGAAAGGCCAGGAGGATTCAGGCATAAAAGGAAGAGTCTGCCCAGTTCTGACTCCTCTGTGACCACAGAAGGATCTAGGATGAAATCGGAGAGGTTTATGCTTAGTACAAAGGCTGAAGTCATGTTGCAGAGAGTCTGAGATGTAGAGGAGAGGAAACACATGGAGGCCCCATTCTTGAGCGTGTTGGCTTTGTGCTAGCCTGCCATTTCTTTCTTTGGTATGATGATTAGACTGATTTTAAAGAAAATATTTGTGAATATATATTGCTGTCCTTTCTTTCAACTCCCCATTGCTTCACAGGAGAAAATTTCACAGGAATCAGGGAAGGATAAACAATATAATCAAGGAAAGGGAAAGAATATAATCAACAACTACTTTTAGGTTGATTATCCCAAATTCTTCTTCAAACCCTGGTATATTTTCCAATTCTGTTTGGAAATGTTAATATCTCTGACTAGCATGTCAAAAAGTGGTAAAAAGAACAGTTTGACCTAATTGGTCTCATTTTGCACAGTAAAGAAATCTCAAAGGAGAATGTTTAATTTATCACCTTTGTGAAAAACAAAGCTCTGAATTATAGATTATAATTATTTTTATGTGATTCTTTTCCAAAGGTTTTAAAGATGTATTTGCTTTGTGTCTCTTTATTCAGAGAATTTTTGCAGATAAAATTGAGCTATTTTTGTTAAATTATTGAATATAGAACTTTATGGCTTAGATGGTTACACAATGCTATAGCACAGATTGTTTTGAAATCTATTTATTTATTTAGTACATAGAGATGTGTCATAGACAGCATATAAAGCTTTTAAGTTGGAATCAAGAGGGATTCTAGCCCAGTTTTCATAATGTAAGGGTGGTAGGAGGATCCTTGGTGGTGGATATAAAGATCATAGGAGTTGAAACATTATTCGTGGCTCTCACTTGGGAAATGATCAGAACAAGGTGGCTGAGCAGAGATCACACAGCTTGTGACCATCAAAGATGGTCTTTTGAGTTTAAATTTATGAGGAGGGGGCATCACACCAGCAGCAGCCATCCCCCAGCCACTGGCATCTACTCAGTGGTGAACAACTGGCTGCCTACATGGTGAGAGTCACTGGTTTGACCACACCACAGCATGGTGACTTGGGTTCCTGCAGAGACATCCTCCTTTCTCACCTTTCCCCTAAACATTTGCATCTTGCTCAATGGAGGGGGGTGTCTCCAGCTTCCTGCTTGGAGGTCATTGAGCTCTCACCCCGCCTGGCTGTGTAGATGGACCAGGTGGAGGTACTGAAGTGGGGGTGGGGACTAAGGAGCTATTACTGCTATGTGGAAATACTTGCCTCTCCCAGATCCAGCCTTAACAATTTTCTCCTGGTGATGTTAATAGCAGCTCCTGCACAAAGGAGATGTCAGAGTTTATCCCGTGAGGAGACAAAATAATAAGAATAGTTTTACCAAAGAATGAAATATCACATAATGTCTGCATTTTACCATTAATTTGAGTGCATCTTTGGAAAACTGAATGTAACAAAAACCCAGGACATTTTTGGAAATCGTATGCTTTCTAGCCACTTTGTGTGAATTTTTATATAAGCATTGTTTTATGAGTTATATAAAATGTTATAAAATAAAAAAATTGATCAATAAATGTTAGCCATTACTGAGTATAGGATTAAAATATGTATATTTTCTTTTTTCATCTGAATTCAATATTAAACTATTACTCTGAAATTATAGACCTATGAAGTATTTATTAACAACCTGAAGTTATATTGGTAAGTTATAATTGGCATCCTGGGTACTTTGGAGTACTGTATCTTTATTTGTGTTACATTTTCTTATGACAGTACTTTGTTATTTTCTTCTTGATATCTTTGTGTTATGGCTGGGCAGAAAGTGCTGTTAGAGCAGAGCCTTTTAGTTTTCATACTGCATTTTGAAATGTCTCTGATGGAAGACTCTTCAAGGTTAAGGCTGTATCTGTGCCTCCTGCAACTTCCCAGAGAGTTTAGCTGGTGCCCTGCAGCCTGCAAAATAAAAAAAAGGCTTTATTTTATTTACTGACTGAATCAGATAATTAGGTTGTATATTTGAATGGGCCACACAAAATGGCTTACTATCCCAGCTCTGCAGAGGTAATGTTAAATTCAAGAGAAACATATATTTTAAGTGTTTAGTTAACTGGAGTGATTGCAATGTATAATGACCCACACCAGGAAATCTTTGATTACTTAGACAACTCTTAGGAGATATTTAACATTTTATGGATTGATTATTCCTACCTTCTATATTTCTGTTGCTTTTACATACAGATCATTAGGCAGAAATAGCTCTTGTTTCAGACCTACGTAAATCTTTCAATGGTACGCTGAGGCAGTCCGATTTAAAATGTTACACCGCAATATTAAATGGAATTACCTTCTAGGGTATGAAGTGAGAAATAAATTATTTGGGGAAATCTAATCAATGATGCTATAAAAATTAATTGCAAAAGACTGGGCTCATTTAACTTTTGTTCTATAAAAATAGTCAATGAAGAAAAATATGGTTAATGCTAGTGTAGAATGAATATGTCAATAATTGTCAGGCAATAAGTAATACTGAGTTTCAAAGATCTAAAAGAAAGAGGCTTGGGTTTACTTTTATGGGCAATTGTAAATGTGGAATCATTTTACATGATGATAACCTAAATTAATATTTTTGCTATACTTCTTTTGTATTTTTTCCCAATTTTTATTATGAAAATTTTCAGATACAGCAAAGTTAAAGGAATTTTTAGGTGAGAATCCATATACTCACCACTTCCATGCTACCATTAACATTTAACTAAACTTTCTTTATCATGTCTATCCATTCTTCCAACCTTCTATCCAGCAATTAATTATCATTTGCTTTCAGTGCATTTGAAAGTAAATTGCAGACATTGGTAAAATTCCTACTAAATATTGAAATATGCCTGTCACAAATTAAAATTTAGCATTTACTTATATTCTTTCCCTGTAAAATTTATGTGAAATGAATTGCAAAAATTGAAAGTGTACATTCTCTGAATTTCAGCACAACCTCACCTTTCTAACTCAATGTTCTACCAGGATACAGAAACTTAACATCACCCCAGAAAGTTCCTCAAGCCTTTCCCAGTGAATCTTCAATCCACTTTCTAAGGGGCAAGCACTCCTGTGATTTTCTCCCTCCCCCATGATTATTTTTTTCTCCTCCAGAATCTTCTATCAATACACTGTTTGCTTTTGTGCGGTGCTTCTTTCACTGGGCATGAGGTCTTTGAGATTCATCCCCGTCATTGCCTGTATCAATAGTTCATTCCTTTTTATTGCTCTGTAGTATTCCATTGAATGAATATACTACAGATTTTTATTTTTATTATTATTTTTAAAATTTAATTTAATTTAATTTTAAGTTCTGGGATACACGTGCAGAACGTGCAGGTTTGTTACATAGGTAAACATGTGCCATGGTGGTTTGATGCACATATCAACCCAACACCTAGGTATTAAGCCCAGCATGCATTAGCTATTGATCGTGATGCTCTCCCTCCCTCCAACCCTGAACAGGCCCCAGTGTGTGTTGTTCCCCTCCTTGCGTCCACCTGTTCTCATTGTTCAGCTCCCACTTATAAGTGAGAACATGTGTTGTTTGGTTTTCTGTTCTTGTGTTAGTTTGCTGAGGACCATGGCTTCCAGCTGCATCCATGTCCCTGCAAGGAACATGATCTCATTGCTTTCTGTGGGTGCATAGTATTACGTGGTGTATATGTACCACATTTTCTTTATCCATTCTATCATTGATGGGCATTTGGGTTGATTCCATGTCTCTGCTATTGTGAATAGTGCCACAATGAACATACGCGTGCATGTATCTTTATGATAGAATGATTTATATTCCTTTGGGCATATACCCAGTAATGGGATTGCTGGGTCAAATGGTATTTCTGCCTCTAGGTCTTTGAGAAATCGCCACACTGTCTTCCACAATGGTTGAACTAATTTACATTCCTAGCAACAGTGTAGAAGCACTCCTATTTCTCCACAGCCTCACCAGCATCACTACAGATTTTTAAATCTGTTCTCCCATTCATGGACATGTGGGCTGTTTCCAATTTGGGGGCTATCATGAATAAAGCTGCTATGAAAATTTGTTCAATTGTCTTCATAAACTGGTATTTTCATTTCTCTTTGGTAAATCCCTAGGAATTGACCTGCTAGATCACTGTCTAGGTATGTATTTAGTAGTTTTTTTTTCCTTAAGTACTTTACAGATTTTAACATACCTGTTTCTCAAAACACAATTTGCAAGATGGATACTATTATCATCCTCATTTTACCATTGAGAAAACAAAACTGTAGAAATTTTATAAACACACAGGTAATAAGTGATGAGGCCAAAGTTTCAATCCAATAAATTAAGTTCCAAAATCCATGCTTTTAACACGTGATAGCCAAGTAGTGGAAAATCAATCTGGAGATACATCCAAAAGGCAGATCATTAAAAATCTTGTAAATTAGGTTAAGGAATTTAGACTGTCTTCCTAGGGGAGCCTCCTAAGTTACTCATGTTCCTGTTTGCTTTTGACGTTATCAGTGCAAGGGATTCAGAAACCTGATCATATCTGTGCTTTAGAAAGATGACCGCATTCCTAGTTTGTGGAGAAGGATAGTGGAGTTTTAATTACATTATAATTGAATAATTTATTCAGTTATTCAGTACATAATTACTGAGAACCTGCTATGTGGAAGAAAATGCTCCAGGAACTGGAAATCCAGCACTGAACAAAAAGACATCCGTCATGGAGCTTGCATTTTAGAGAGTAAGAAAAATAGTAAACAAGCAAACAAAATATATATAGCCTGCCAAGTGGTAACACATATTTGGAGAACAGTGAAATAGGTGAAGAGAAAGAGGAAGTGTTGCAAGGGACAGGAGCGGTTATGATTTTATTGAGTGACTGGGGAAAGCCTCTAGTAGGAGAGATTTGTGCAGCACCTGGGGACTGAAGGAGGGAGTTACGCAGATGCCTGGAGAGTGCTCCTGTGCAAGAGGAAATAGCATGTGCACTGGTCCTGGGGGAGATGGGTTTGGCATTCAAGGATCAGAGTGAGGAAGGGAGGGGAGGAGATGAAGTCACTCTCAATGTGACCATTAACACAAAAACATGTTCCATTGTAGAATAGTTGTTGTTAACAACCATGGGCGGTTTTAACAGTTTTATCTATCGTGGGGCTACTGTTTGGGGAGAGTAAGAAAAGATGCCTGGATAGTTATGTTGGTGTGAATGTGGCTTCCCCCTCTCCCTCTGGTGGTGTTAAGATGAAACGGTGAGTGGCGAAAGTAACAGAGAGCATATGACTTGTAAAATACGGTCATGCATCACTTAATGTCACGGATACATTCTGAGGAATGCATCATTAGGTGATTTAGTCATTGTATGAACATGATAGAGTACTTAGGCAAACCTAGTGATATAGCCTGCTGGCGAGGCTATATGGTATGGCCTATTGCTCCTAGGCTTCAAACCTGTACAGCATGTTACTGTAAGAAATATTGTAGGTGGGGAACATCACACACCAGGGTCTGTCAAGGGGAGGGATGGCATTAGGAGATATACTTAATGTAAATGATGAGTTAATGGGTGCAGCAAACCAACATGGCACATGTATACATACGTAACAAACCTTCACCTTGTACACATGTACCCTAGAACTTAAAGTATAATAATAATAATAAAAGAAAGAAATACTGTAGGCAATTGTAACACAGTGGTAAGTATTTGTATATCTAAACATAGAAAAGATATGTTTTTGTAATCTCGTTGAAACATTGCTGTCTTATAGGCAGTTCATCATTGACTGAAGCATCCTTACACAGTACATGACGGTATCTATGTATTTATGAATTTCCTATCATTTATTAGCAATATATCATATTCCAGGTATAGTCTTAGTTCTTTGCTCTTTTTGAGGGCAGTCTGTGCTTCCAGGACTAATCTACTGAAATAAAGCCCCCTCATGCTGCCCATTTTGGCATGTTTTTCCTGTTCGGTACTTACAATTGCAAACACGCATTTGTTGTCTCATGGGCTGGTTGGGTGCTTCACCTTCTTCATTTCTGGTTACAAACATAACTACAGGTACTTCTCGAATAAATGGAGAAAAAATCCTCACCAGGAACTGGTCTTTTCAGGTCCTCTGTCTTATCAAATCTCTCTTCAGTATGTGCATCGACTTTGTCTTGTGCTGCTATATCCTGGAAAGAACTTTCTGGGAGCAATCATCAGGTTGATATTTACAAGGGTTTTTATTTTGGAGATTAACTACGCTATTCACTTTGATATACTGCGACTCATCCTGTGATCTAACGTCAGGAGCACATTTCAGGGGAAGATAGCACACCGAGTAAGGTGATCCTTTCAAAGGAAACATACCCTAGCACCAGAATAGCACTAACCATGCCTTTATCCATTTCAAAGCCTCAGACTAAGTCAGAGCAAATATTTCGTTATATCATACGATTTTGCAATTTTTACAGGAAATATATTTAAGTCATTTCATTTCCCCCCTTTTTCTTCACATTCTGCCTTTTTTCTTCTTTCTCTGATTTTATGGAGGTATAATTGCTATTAAAAACTGCACATAATGTATACAATTTGGGGAGTTTGGACATACGTATACACTGGTGCTAACATCTAATCCAGCAATTCCACGTTCCGCTTTTTCTATTGAAGTAAACTTTAAGCGTGATTTCTATTCTCTAAGTTATTAGATTTTAAAATCTAATAAAATAAAAAATACTCTAGTCTCCATAGCTAAGGTATAGGGGATGCCTCCTGAGGGTCAGTTTATCAATGTAATTGTAGGTTTAATGTTTTCATGTGCTCTGTACTGCGCAGCTAGATGGTGAAAAGAATTCTGGGGGAAAACTAGAGTCCAGATTAAATAGTTGAATCCTGTCAGTCTATGGTTGAGTGAGGTGATCCTGATATGTAGTCGCTTTCGGTGTGACTCGTTTCAGAAAGGAAACAGTATTGTTGTTCTCTGTTTTTTGCACTGAAAATATTTGCAATACATCTTCTATAATTATTGCTTCTTCATACTAACTGATCTACAGAACATTTCCACTGTAAACCTGTTTTCACTCATATTTCATTTTGAGCTCAAACGATTCCTCGCACTCCTGCAGTTTTCCCCAAGCTCTTTTTCTCATCTGCGTTCACATCTACCTTTCCACTGGAGGCGATGGCTTGAAACACCGCCATCTGCTTTTGTCAGTGAAAGAACGCACGTCTCAGGTGTATGAGGCAAGGATGCTGAGGCTCAGACACTCTTGCAGCCTAGACGCATGGATACATTCCCAGGTGCAGGACCGTGGAGTGTGGCAGACAGTTGTCCTCGAAAAGTGTCACTCCAGCAGTAGGTTAGGGGTGGAGAAGAGGCGAATCAGTGGCTGTCAGATGTTTTTTCTTCCATTCTCTTCTGGAAAGCTGTGACTACCCCCAGAGAAGTTAGCTAACTGCTGCACTGTCTCCCAGGGTGACTTTTGCCTTCACACGGAATGTCCAGGGTATGAGGGTCATGATTTAGTGAGCGCAATAACTCAGCATCTCTCTGTGCTGCCCGAGGAAACTACTGAGACGGAGCATAAAATGTTGACATGATCCACAAAGAAACAGCTTTATCAGAGAGAAGTAAATAGTCCTCCAGGATGGAGAAGAGGAAGCCGTCCGCAGCTTCCAGGGCAACTGTGCCTTTTGTCTCCTTTTCCCCTCTCTAGGAAGTTCTGTAAGGGAAGAAAAAAGGATCCTATATTTTTATTTTTACCTTGTTTGTTTGTTTGTTTGTTTTTTGAGATGGAGTCTCGCTCTGTCACCCAGGCTGGAGAGCAGCAGCGCAATCGCGGCTCACTGCAAGCTCAGCCTCCCGGGTTCAAGCGATTCTCCTGCCTCAGCCTCCCGAGTAGCTGGGGCTACAGGCGCCCACCACCACGTCCGGCTAATTTTTATATTTTTAGTAGAGACAGAGTTTCACCATTTTGGCCAGGCTGATCTCGAACTCCTGACCTCAGGTGATCCATCCGCCTCAGCCTCCCAAAGTGCTGGATTACAGGCGTGAGCCACCGCGCCCAGCCGTATCCTATGTTTTTAAAGTCCCTTTTTTTTCAGTAATCAACACAGAGCAGAGGTCAGGAAATAATACGTGTTTAATTTTCTTGCTAATTTTCTTCCTGTTTTCAGGGAGAAATATGTGTTTGTGCAGACATAGCTCACCCAGATTACCGCAGGGCACTAGTTACATGAGAAGCAAGGTGAACACCATCTAGTTGCTTGTACACTATTTTTCTTTCCATAGAACTCTTACATTTATGTGAAAAAACACAAAAATTCCATCTTATGAAATGAAAGAAATTAACTTCAAAGTATAAATTTTAATTTTTCTAGAGATTTAAAAGTTTGAATTTCACCCATTGCCAGGTCTTATTTCTGATTTCAAGATAGTAGACTTGAACGTGATGTGGTGGATGCAGAGAAGATATTTTTTTCCTGACATTTTAAACACCACATGAATTTAATTTCAATTAAAAAACTAATGACAATGTTTAGAAATAAGAATAACTTATGTCCCTTCCTTTTTTATTCCTAGATTTTATATTTTATTTACCACTCTACATTTTGACTAGAGTGTATTAAAACAGTCATTGAAAAAATAAATGGGCAGTTCTCCCATTTAACATCTTATTTGTGATCACTATACAGTAGGCTATATCATATCCTGTGTTTAGTTACATTCTTTAAACTTATCTTTTTTTCCCCTCATTTTTTAGATTTTTTTTTTTCCCCTGAAACTGTAGCCTGCCTTGTAGGCTGATCTGATTCTTTCCTTTTCATTCATCTGCTTATTTTAGCCTCATTGCTCTTTTCCTCAGCACACATGGGGTATAACGTCCCACTCCTCTGCCATTAATCATTAAACAAATACCTTGGGGAAAAACTAGAAAAAATGGTGGGAAAAGGAGTTTAGTTCTGGAGTTTTCTTATTCATGTTTCTTTTTCCTTTCTTTTTTTTTTTTTTAAGACAGAGTCTCGCTCTGTCGCCCAGGCTGGAGTGCAGTGGCGGATCTCGGTTCACTGCAACCTCCGCCTCCCGGGTTCACGCCGTTCTCCTGCCTCAGTCTCCCAAGTAGCTGGGACTACCGGTGCCCGCCACCATGCCTGGCTAATTTTTTTGCATTTTTTTTTTTTTTTTTTTTAGTAGAGAAGGGGTTTCACCGTGTTGCCCAGGGTGGTCTCGATCTCCTGACCTCGTGATCCGCCAGCCTCGGCCTCCCAAAATGCTGGGATTACAGGGGTGAGCCACCGCGCCCGGCCTCTTCTTCATGTTTTAAGTGAACTTCAGTAAAACTAGTTAGTTTCTCTGTTGTGTATATGAAGATATTTTGCTTTGTATTGTAGACAGCTGCATATGCTGCCAGCTTCTCCGTGAGAGGTCAGAGCTTTAAAACCACACTGAATGAATCTAATACCAATGTACTGAATTGAAATAGGTATCATTTATTAAATGTAAATGCATATTGCTCAACTTTTATGTTTTCCAGTGTTCGTGTTTATTGAGAATATTTCATAGAACGTTAATCAGCTCTAACTTTGCTTCTGACTCATGCAAACAAGTACCTACCAAAATATTCAATTATTCAGTAATCCACAATGACTGTCTCGAAAGAAATACTGCACAGTCACACAAAAATGTGTGTGAAAGTGCTTTGGAAATTGTAAAGCACAATATTTAAATTAGTTGGTATTACAGAGAATTTTAAGTATTGACCTCAAAAACCATACCCACCTCACCCACTTCTCCAGCTATGGAAATCACTTTATTTCATGCATTTTTACCGGCCATTTCTCTTCTTTTATGGATAAGCATACTTTCTTAGTGCTTGTGAGACCAGGTCACTGGCCAGGTAAACAAGCACTTGACTTTTCCTGGATACCTGCTCCAGTTGGCCAGCTGGTGAAAGTGTTGTTGAAGTACAAAATGTACCCAAGGAACTGTCAGATCTAGCTAATAACATTTCCAGACAGACTGCTGAAGGCATCACATAGTTTTTACTTGCTGCTTATAGTAAGATGGAAAAGAAGAGATACAAACTAAAGGAAGGTCTATGAAGCATAAGAGAGATGAAAATTGCTACTTTAAAAAATACTAGACCTCCTAGATAGTAAAATGATGCTAAAGCTAAAAATGGCTCCAGGACAAAGATCAAATCTAGACTGCTGTCAACAAAACACGCTAAGAAGAAGCAGTTGAGGGTGTGGCTGTAAACCTTTTGTTAAGATCTTGGAAATATCTATCGTGTACCTCAGACAACCATTCAAACAGTGACGCTTCTGAGAAGCTTAAAAAGTGTTGTCCCTCCTATCATTAAAAAGTCAGGAAACAACAGGTGCTGGAGAGGATGTGGAGAAATAGGAACACTTTTACACTGTTGGTGGGACTGTAAACTAGTTCAACCATTGTGGAAGACAGTGTGGCAATTCCTCAAGGATCTAGAACTAGAAATACCATTTGACCCAGCGATCCCATTACGGGTTATATACCCAAAGGATTATAAATCATGCTACTATAAAGACACATGCACACGTATGTTTATTGAGGCACCATTCACAATAGCAAAGACTTGGAACTAACCCAAATGTCCATCAATGATAGACTGGATTAAGAAAATGTGGCACATATACACCATGGAATACTATGCAGCCATAAAAAAGGATGAGTTCATGTCCTTTGTAGGGACATGGATGAAGCTGGAAACCATTCTGAGCAAACTATTGCAAGGACAGAAAACAAAACACCGCATGTTCTCACTCATAAGTGGGAACTGAACAATGAGAACACTTGGACACAGGGCTAGGAACATCACATACTGGGGCCTGTTGTGGGGTGGGGGGAGGGGGGAGGGATAGCATTAGGAGAAATACCTAATGAAAATGACAAATTAACGGGTGCAGCACACCAACATGGCACATGTATACATATGTAACAAACCTGCACGTTGTGCACATGTACCCTAGAACTTAAAGAATAATAAAAAATAAATAAATAAATAAATAAAAATTAAAAGAAAAAGTGCTGTCCCTCACCACTTGCAGTAGAAGCCCAAGACAGAGAAGGGCTAATTCCACATTTGTGTGTGTGGCTTTTTCTAAGGGAGTGAATACCAACAGGAATCATAGGAGACTCACAAAGTTTTTAAGATAATTTTGTTAACAAAAACATTATTTGCTTGAACTGCAAGGGACAGAAACAGTACAATTTAAAAAGAAGGCTTTGAAATCCAAAATTTCTAAAGGTAAGAAGCAGGCTAAGAATACTATTCTGGTAAAAACACAAGCTGTATTCCATGGAAAAGAAGAAATGACTCGGGAAAACCAAGAACTTAGAGGACAGAGCCAAAAGTTATGAAGAATTATTCTCAGGCCTTGACTCCTGATCAAAGAAATGCTAATATGTGCCTTGCTAGATTTCATAATTGCTATGGACCAGTGATTCCTGAGTGTCTCCTGCTCTACCCATTTTTGAAAGTGTTTACATGTGTTATCTCAGGCTTGTCTCACCATTACATATAGGTGTATAAGACAGACAATTTCTCTCTAGTTGACAAGTCTTCAGTTAGGAAGGAGCTGTACTCAAGAAACCACATTTAAGGACTTTCACTTAAAGCAGGATTTGATTTAGATACCCAAATCCTTGAACTTGAGTCTGAGCTGTAATAAGTAAGATTTGGGGGGAAGTTTTGAAGGGAATATGTATATTTGGCATGCAAGAGGAAGGTTAATAATTTGTAGCCAGAGGGTGAACTCTGGTGGTCTTATAGTATGTCCAAAAATTCTTTGATGTTCTTCTTTCCAAAAGGTAGAGCCTAAATCTCCTCAGCTAAAATATGTCTCAGACTTAGAAACTTATTTTTAATGAATAGAATGTCACAGAAGTAACAATGTGTATCTTTTGACACTAGGTTATTGTATTAGGCTTCTCCGGAAAAACAGGACCAATAGGAGATATATATGTGCGTGTGTTCATAGATATAGGTGCCTATATATAGAATTATATGTATATATATATAAAAAATCTCTTCTGGAAACACGGTCGCAGATAGACCCAGAAATAATGTGTTGCCAGCTACCTGAGCATCCCTTAACCCAGTCAAGCTGACACATAAAATTAACCATCACATATCCACCCCTTGCCAACTTTGCACCCAAACACATCTCCTTAGTTTATCAAATAATAAACTCAACCTCCAAATAAAGACAATAATGTCACAATTCTACCTAACACGATGCAATTACCCTGTGTATGACTGAAAATACACAATTATCCCTCCCTTAAAAGAGAAAGGAAAGTCCTTGAGAGATGTGTACTCTTCTCGTGATATTCTGTAACTTAAATACTATGATGTAGAATTAACGATACTTAAATATTGTTATAAAGTCAATATACCTAACATTATATAAGGGCATAAGAGATTAAAAAAAGATATTTGCTTAATATATGCATATATATACATAGGCATATTTATAACAATAAAGGAAGAAATTCTCATGAAAATTACAGTTCTTAAGTCTGTAACTGGTCATGTGCTCACAGCTCATGTTGATAACTACCTTCTTCTATTTAATACTACCCAGTCTATATTCTCTTTGCTTTCAGCAAGCACCTTGGCTGGTTTTTACCTGATGGGGTGACTCCAGTTGTTATTCCCAGGGCATCTGGGCTATTAGTTGCTATGCCTGATTGGGTTGTTTTAATTTTCCATCGACCTTAATCAGAAGACATGGTAGTACTAAGAGATTTCCTAAGGAATCTCCTGTATCCCAGACACACTCTTCTTTACCTCAATTGTGGAACAGCAGTCACCTTTCCCTTTGGCAGTCTGGATCAATCACCCCAACCAGCATTATAACTTCCTCCTTGGCCTGTTGACTCAGAAGCATAAGGATCCCAGCGTGGCCTGGGCTCTTCTAATCCAATAGCATCATTGTTTGCCTCCTGGTGGAAGCGTTCCTCCCTGTGGAATTCAGATGTCTAGCCAGGCGCCAGTGGCTCATGCCTGTAATCCCAGCACTTTGGGAGGCTGAGGCGGGTGGATCACCTGAGGTCAGGAGTTTGAGACCATACTGGCCGACACAGTGAAACCCCATCTATACTAAAGATACAAAAATTAGCCAGACATGGTGATATGTGCCTGTAATCCCAGCTACTTGGGAGGCTGAGGCATGAGAATTGCTTGAGCCTGGGAGGCAAAGGTTGCAGTGAGCAGAGATCGCACCAGTGCACCCCAGCCTGGGTGACAGAGCAAGACACTATCTCAGAAAAAAAAAAAAAAAAAAAGACGTCTAGGCCAACAAGGCATAAATTCACAGGAACTGGGGCAAAAATTTGCTAGTGGGTCACTAGTGGGGAACAGTGAGTGGAGCCACACCCACTTCCATCCCTTGATTCCTGGACCCATGAATCCTAGCTATCAGAGAAATGGCACCACATATTAAACACTGGCTCAGAGTATATATAGCCTCTGGAGAACATTGTCCCAGCCCTGAAAGATATTACCACCTGGCTGGCACTGTAACTGATTCTTCGGAAGGCCATTCTGCCATTCTATCAAGCCAGCGACTTCAAGATAGTGAGAAATGTACTATAACCAGTGAATTCCGTGAGCATGGGCCCATTGCTGCACTTCTTTGCTATGAAGTGAGTTCCTTGATTAGAAGCCTTGTTGTGTGTAATACCATAATGCTGAATAATAAGGCATTCTGTAAATCCATGGATGGTAGTTTTAGCAGAAACATCACATACGGTAAAGGCAAATTTATATCTACAGTGAACATCTTTTCTAGTAAGGACAAAATGCTGCTTCTTCCATGATGGAAGTGGTCCAATGTAATCAGCCTGCCACCAGGTAGCTGGCTGATTACCCTGAGGAAAGGTGCTGTTTGGGGGCTCAGTGTTGGTCTCTTCTGCTAGCAAAGATCACCCAGCAGTGGCCATAGTTGGGTCAGCCTTGGAGAGTGGAAGTACACAGTGCTGAGCCCTGGCATAGCTCATCTCCACTGCCACGGCCATTTTCCTCATGAACCTATCAGGCAATAACAGAGGTGGGAAAGGGGCTGACTGATATACACAGAAAAGGTCATCCTATCCACTTTATTAAAATCCTTCTCTAGTGAGGTTACTGTTTGATGAACATTCACGTGGGACACAAATAGCTTCACATTTTTTGCCTTTTAAGAGAGATGTCTCCATACACCTCTTCCCCGTATTTACTTGACATCAGTTTTCCAATCATCCTTCTTTAAAGTCTCTGACCATTCTGTCAAAACACCAGCCACAGGCCATTAATACCCACTTCACAGGCTGTAGCCATTGCATATAGGATCCACTGGTCATTTTTCACATCTGGCCATTTATCCTCCCAAGCAAAGTTCACAACCAAGCACACTTGCCAAAGTTGTGCCCGCTGGGAGGATTTTCCTCACTGCTGTCTTTCAGGGATGTCCTGGAGAGTGGCTGAGTGCTACAGTTATCCACTTCTGGGTGGTGCCTGCATATTGACTGTCTGTCAACCAGGTCTGAATTTGTCTTCCTCTTTCAACTGATTGTAGGGAACTCCCCATGAGGCCATATATGCAGACTGGGAGAGAAAGGGCAGTGTAGCAAGAGTGGGACCATGGGCATTCGAACTACTTATTCATGTAAATTGCTTGTGCCTTCAAGTTATGCTTGGGTCTGATCATGTGTACACCACTTCCATCTGATGATATAATGTTGCTATGCATGTCCAACTTTATGGTTTGATAGGTCAGATAACATCTAGTTCATGGAAAGCAGCTCATGTTACATGTTAACTTGATGGACTGTGGTCAAGTGTTCCAATTCTACTATGGCCAGGTAGCAGGCTAAAAGCTCTCTCTGGAAAAGAAAGTAGTTATCTGCTGATGATGGCAAGGCCTTCCTCCAAAATGCTTAAGTCCTGCACTGCTCCAAACAGCATCCCTATCTGCCACTGACATTTCAAGCACCATTGGATCTGCTGGATCATGGGATCCAAACGGCAGAGCAGCTTGCACAGCAGCCTGGACTCATCACAGAGCCTTCTTTTGTTCTGGGCTCTGCTCAAAACTAGCAGCTTTTTGGGTCACTTGGTAAATGGATGAGAGAGACACCAAAATGAGTAATACATTACCTCTAAAATCCAAATAAGCCTTTTAGACATTGTGCTTCTTTCTGGGTTGTAGGAGGGGCCAGATTCAACAACTTATCCTTCACTTTAGAAGGGATATTTTGACATGCCGCATACCACAGGACGCCTAAAAATTTTACTGAGGTAAAACATTCCTGAATTATCGTTGGCTTTTTCCCCACTTTCTGATACTCAAATGTCTTACCTATAAGTCTAAAGTAGTTGCTACTTCTGACTCACAAGGTGCAATAGGCATAATGTTATCAATGTAACAGACCAGCGTGATAGCTTGCGGAAGGGATAGGCAGTCAAGATCTCTGAATTCAATTATGACCTAGGACTGGAAAGGTGATGCATTCCTGAGGTAGGATCTTGAAGGAGTATTGCTGGCCTTGCCAGCTGAAAGTAAACTGTTCTGATGGACCTTATGGACAAAGATGGGAAAAAAGGCATTTGCCAAATCAATAGCTACATACCAGATACCAGAGGATATGTTAATTTGCTCATGCAACGAAATCACATCTGATACAACAGCTGCTATAGGAGTCACCACTTGGGTAAGCATGTAGAAATTCACTGCCTTCTGCATAGGACAAATAGGAGAGCTACATGGAGATGAGATGGGAATCACCACCCTTGCATTTTTTAAGTCCTTGTTGGTGGCACTAATCTCTGCAATCCCTCCAGGATACTGTTTTTTATTTGCTCTTTTTCTAGGTAGAGGCAGTCTTAATAACTTTCACTTGGCCATTCCCACAATAATATCCCTAAGTCAACAGGTCAGAGAACCAATGTGGGGATTCTGCCAGCTTCTGATTACGTCTATTCCAATGATCAATTCTGGAACTGGGGAAATAATGATTCGATGGGCTCAGAGATCCACTAGTCCCACCATGAAATGAATCTGAGCTAAAAGTAACTGATCACCATCAGCCCCTACTCTGACTGGAGGGCCACAGTGATGTTTTGGGCTCTTCTGAAATCAGTAGCTGTTCAGAGCCAGTGTCTAGAAGTCCCCCAAAGTTCTGACTTTTTCCTTTTTCCCACACACAGTTACTTTTTTAAAAGGCTGGAGGTTTCTGTGGGGAAGGCTGGGATAAAGATTTACAGTATAAATACTTGATACGGCACTAGGGCTCTTCCTCAGGGGACCTAGCCTTCGCTTTATTAAAGTGGTCCTGGGTCTGCAAACTGGCTCAATTCTGAGAATTGATGGAGGGGCTGTGACTCTCTGTTTTTGTGATTTGAGTTAGGCTTTTGTTCAGTTGATCTAGAATTTTTCTCCTTATACAGGTCAACTAAAATTTGGGTATGATTTCTGTCTATTTCACCTCTAGCATCACCATGATGAACTAACCAACACCACACATTTGCACAGGTCTGACTGCTCTGTTTGCTGCTTTAACTTTGATGTCCATTATGGTAGCCACAGCCCACCTTGGCACTGGCAATTGAGTCTTCCCCTTAGCCTCTGCCCTCCTAGGTTCCAATACTCCCATTGCATTTGCATTTTCTAATCAAGGGCTGTAGCTCCCACTGTCAGGTTTGGCCTATAGAGAACATGCTGGGGCTCCCCTCACAAATTTAATTCTCAAAGAATTGGTGAAAGTATGGTTCTCTGGACCCTCCCTGGGGGGGTAAGTCTCAAATGACAAATCCACTCTACATTCCAATATCCCCAGATCTTTGAATCCCTTCATCTATATTAAACCAAGAGAGGTTGCATGTTTGCAATGTGTTCATTGTGGGTTATCTTTTATTCCATGTTCCAACCAGCCAAACTCTAAGAGCTCTTTCTAACTCCTTGATTTGCAACATTTAATGCAAAATGTCTGCTTAGTGAATACATATTAATAAATTTGACCTGATCCAAATGTATGTTCCTCCCAATACTATTCCACTCTATTAATATCCATTTTCATACACGTCCCATAAATTTCTACTTATAAAAATTAGAAAATTCAAGTAAGTTCTTTTGGAGTGTAGTACACCTTCCCATGCATCACACTTTTCGCCTCACCTTTAGGGGTCTTCTGGGACTTGAGCCTGGTTATATGTCTAGAAGAAAAGAGGGGTGATGAGGGTAGGTCGTGAAGAGCATCACTACTGTCTTGCAGTGCAACTGCCTCAGGGGAGGACATTACCATTTCCTCAAGCAATACAAAATTAATATCCTCAAAGGGAGGTGGAAAGGCCAGTCCTTTGTGAATGGAGAAGGCTCTACCACTGTGAGCAGGGAGACCTCTTCCACTGGCAAAGAAGACTCATCAGAATTTAGGGGCTCAGGCAGTGCACCATAGCTCATGCCTGTAATCCCAGCACTTTGGGAGGCTGAGGCAGGCAGATCACTTGAGGTCAGGAGTTCGAGACCAGCCTGGCCAACATGGCAAAATCCCATCTCTACTGAAAGTACAAAAATTAGCCTGGTGTGGTGGTGCGCACCTGTAGTTCCAGCTATTTGGGAGGCTGAGGTGGGAGAATTGCTTGAACCCGAGAGGCAGAGGCTGCAGTGAGCCGAGACTGTGCCATTTCACTCCAGCCTGGGTGACAGAGTGAGACTGTACCAAAAAAAAAAAGAAAAGAAAAAGAATTTAGGGGCTCAATGTTCTCAGCTTAATTATGTTCTCCCTACACATCTTCACTCAACTTACGGGATCTCATTCTTTCATTCTTTCCTAATTAATGTTCTCACTTTAACAGTAGACACCCTACTTTAAGGCTGGGAGTTCGACTTGTGTTGTAATCCGGCCAATCACAGGATAAGATTCTGAGTTTGATTTTCAGTAATTTCAACCCTGTAGTGACAGAAGATAAGGCTCTCCTTCAAGGAACATCTAGAAGTTCTTAGGTGATTTATGTGGTGCTTGAGGTGGAAATTTGAATTCCTGAGCTCATACTTTTTTTTTTTTTTTTTTGCCATTTGCTCAGTGATATTAGGAATAAGCAAACAATGCCATTGAATTGTGTCAATTTCAAAAAAAATGTGCAAAATTGTTATATACAGAGTCACTTCACTCTTTGCTTTTTCTAAGTTGTTGATTAGTGATATCCAATGCAGATACTTTGGATATTTTTATAAAGTTTACACCATGAACTATCATGCTGTCTTTACTACTTTAAAGAGTGCTTAGCAATTTGAAATCAAGTCAGATTACAAGAGCCAATTAGAGACCACAAAACCATTTCATAGAACTCATCCTTAAAACTCATCTCTAGAACTACTCTCAGTACCAAAATCCGTATAAGTCAAGGATCTCTAGAGAAACAGAACAAATAAATGTGTTATATATATTACATATGTGTATGTATATTTTTTATGTATATGTGTCTATATAACATACATGTATATATAAGCACTCAGATACATATATTTGGAGAGACAGATCTATATGTATATCTATCTATATCTTTCTATCTCTTTATCTATCTATCTGGAGGGAGAGGGAATATCATTATGAAAACCAGTTCATGTAATTATGGAAGCAAAGGAGTTCCATGATTTGCAGTATTCTGGCTGAAGAATCAGGAAATCCAGTGGTAATTGAGGCCAGGTCCAAAGGTCTGAGGACCAGGACTGCTGATGTTTGAAGGCAGAAGAACATGCATGTCCCAGTTCAAATAGAACAAATTCACCATTTCTCCTGTTGTTTTTCCTATTTGGGCCACAGATGGACTGGCTGATGCCTGCCCATCACATTGGTGAGGATGGGTCTTTCTTATTTAGTCTACTAATTTAAATGCTAATCTTTTCTGGAAGCATCCTCATACACCTACCCAGAAATCATGTCTTTCCAGCTATCTGGGCATTCTTTAGCCCAGTCAAGTTGACACAAAATTAACCATCACAGTCATAAAAGGCTGTATTAATTCCTCCTTGATCTCTTTCTCAGCTCAGTCACCCTGGGAGAAGCCAGCCTGCATGTTGTGAAGGCACCAAAGCTGACTGCACAGAGATGACAGGAAGAGAAACTGAGGCTTCCCATCAACAGCCAGCACCAACTTGCCAGCCATATAAGTGAGACATAATAAAAACAGATCCATCAGATGGTTAGGCCTTCAAAAAACTGCAGCTTTGCCAACCTTGCAAAAAAACCCTGGATCAGAACCACTCAGATAAGCCACTCCCAAATATGCAGGTTACTATTGTAGTTATTCATTGATGCATAACCAATTATTCCAAAATGTAGTGGCTTAAAGAAATAAACACTATCCCCCCAGTGTCTGTGAAACAGGAATTTATGAGGGGGTTAACTGGGTGTTACTGGCTCAAGGTGTCTGATATCGCAGTTAAGATATTGGTTGGGGCTGTGGTCATCTGAAGGCTTGACTAGAGCGGGGTGATCTGCTTCCAAGATGGCTCCCTCATGTGGATGTTAAGGAGACCTCAGCTCCTCACTGACTATTGGCAGGAGAACTTGATTTCTCCCTATGGATGCCTCTTCAGGCTGCTTGAGTGTCCTCACAATATGGTAGCCAGCTTCTCCCAGGAGAAGGAATCCAAGAGAGGGGGAAATATGGAAACAATAACGTCTTTTATGACCTAACATTGGGAGTCACATGTTGTCTTTTCCATATGATCTAACTGGCTGCACATGTCAGTCATAGTCAGTGTAGGTGTGGACTGCAGAAGGGTGTGAAAACTAGGAAGTGGGAATCTCTATAAGCCATCCTGGAAGCTGGATATCACAGTGGGGTAATGAATGGTTGTTATTGATTTATGCCACTAAGTTTTGTGGTAATTTATTATGCAATGATAGATAGCTAATATACAAACAGACCAATATGGAATATTTGGTTGTTCCTAATGATTCGAAGTGAAGAATGTTAGTGCTGCCTGCCTTCTCTATCCATGAAGCACCAGGAGATGTTGTGGACCAGAAGGGTGCACACTCAATCCTGTTTCCATAAAGCTCTCTAATTGAAGTAGTGTCCTAGGAACTCCAGCATCTCTGGAACTGGTTTGGAATCCCAGCAGCTGGTACTGGGACATAAATCTTGGCAATTCATTAGCTATTTTTATTCACTATTTTCTACTTTTTTATAAGTCAGGTTTTATAGTTTTGTCTACATTCCAATCTTGAGATGTAAACCTTTGTGTTCCTTCTGGTAAACAAATGCCATGTGTCCTTAGAACAAGCTTTTTACACCCTGCCTTTTCATATATAAAAAATACTGGGTTTGTTTCCTATTCAGAAATTATTTGGAACACTATAATTTAAATCAGTCTCCCCAGATAGAAGCACAGAAAAAGAAGATTGGGGAAGTACAGCGTGTTGTTTCCAACAAGGTGGAATATTCATCTGAAATGACAGAAATCCTGGGTAATGACAAATCTCTGAGGATTCCTGTGTCACAGCAAACTAGCTGATTGGTCTGTGCAATTGAGCTATAGCATAATATCAATACTTACACTCCCTTTTGAATTGAAAATGAGGCAATTAAAAGTTACTAAATCCCTTGTTTTGAATTGCTTCTGGTCCCTTTGGGTTTGCCATAGCCCAGTTTTGTGCCTTTTATTTTGAGAAGCCCTGTCTTGCAAATTTGAAAGTTTGTAGACTCTATTTTGAAATGGGCTTTATTCCAAAAATAGGTTTTACTTTATTATTTTCCACTGCCTCTGGGGATATTTTGACAAAAATGGCAAAACCCAAAGACTTCCTGAAGGCTAATCTTTTTTCTGGGTCATATGATTCTTTTCAGTTTTCATCTGGAGAGGGTTTTCTGATAACAATAGATTTGACTGTTTGTGAACTGGAGAAAATCCTGCTGCTTTGGAGTTAACAATGAGTGGAATTTCAGTGCAGTATGGTTATTTGCTTAATACAATAGAAGTTGGTGCAGACTGGATTTGCAAATGTCAAACAGACTGTGTGGGAAAATCTGTATCACTGCAACTGAGTCAACAAACAGTTCTGAATGCAGAAATGCTGACAGGACTGTAGCAAGCAATTTGGTCAACTTCAATTCATGTCCAAAGTTAAGCTGGATTAAAAAGATGCCTGTGAAGAAATGGTTAAATATTAAAAACAGCAGGGATCTTACAACTAAGAGGGGAAGAGAAAGAAGAGTCAGTGAAATGAAACATTAGAAACACAAAACAATATGCAATTAATAATACCTGTCTCAGAGGCAGGCTTATTATAAGGTGGAAGCCACAAAAGAACAAATGCTGAAAGAAGCAGCTGAAGTCCTCCAACTCATTACTCACATGCATCATGAAGTGTAAAACAAACAGTGATGAGATGACAGAAATATAGTCTATCTTCCAATATTTTTAAACTTCTAGCTCTGTTGGGTAAGCAGTTTCCAAATGGACATGAATTCACTTGAGCCTGATGCTTCTGAGTTTTTTGGCCAGACATAGGATGTCAGATATGAATTGAATAAATCACTGCCTTACATTACGTAGTTTTCCAGCCCAGCAATACTCAAGAGCATCTGGGTCAAGGGCAAGTTCTGGAGCAGGAGTTGGAAAGCAGAGGTTCTGGGTTGCCTGAGAAATTTAGGACAGGTCCATTTAATTCCATGAGCCCCAGTTTCCTTATTGACACAATACAAGTCTCAGTTCTTTACCTGCCTGATTCACAAGGTTGTTGGGACTGTATCAAATGTAATTATACACACACACACACACACACACACACACGAAAGCACTTTAGCATTCTTAAAGAGCAAGATTCAGCATATTGTCTATGAGCAAAATGAAAATAAACATAATAAATTTTAATGTTTACAGTAAGTAGTATTATTGTCCTTATGAGTCAAATGATGTCATTATGTCAAAT
Organism: Gorilla gorilla gorilla; assembly: GCF_029281585.2. NCBI lineage: Eukaryota > Metazoa > Chordata > Mammalia > Primates > Hominidae > Gorilla > Gorilla gorilla. Next base: position 121,554,045 of record NC_073238.2, read on the forward strand.
GATGTCATTTGTCAAAGGACAAACTGGTAGAAAGGAGTGGATCCGAGTCTAATTAGATTTTGGGACTCCAAAATGCAAGCTGTTAATCACCATTCTAAAACATAGGATGGAAGAAGGGAGTGAGAGTAGACATATGAGGCATAAGGATCTCTTTAATACCTGAGCATGCATATAATATGATTTTCCTTAGAATTCCTAGGAGACACTTGGGAGGCAAGCAAAAGCTTGCCTACTGTACATAACAGGGGTTCTGGCCATTTAAAAATAATGATTACTGTATGTCCTGTGCATTTGCATTTTGGTTTTGAATAAAAAAACAGCTAAAGTCATGGTGGAAATAAAGCTTAAGTGTTAGGTGCAGTCATTCGGAGAAATTCAAACTTTGATTCAAGCTAGTGATTCAACAGTGGATATGACTGGTCATAAGAGGAATCAGAAGAAGGTTGGAGCAGTGAAAATCCTTCAGTACAGATCTAAGATAGGATTTCTCACCCTCAGAGCTCTTGACATTCTGGGTCATACAGCTGTTCGTGGTGGGGCTGTCTTGTTCAGTGTAGAAGGTTGAACAGCATCCCTGGCCTCTACACACTACGTGGCCCTAGCACATACCTTTCCCCCCGCCAGGTTTTGACAACCAAAAAATGTTTTTAGACATTGCTGAATGTCTCCTGGGGTACAAAATTGCTCCCATTTGAGAACAATTGTTCTGAAAACATCTCACAAAATCATGGGTTATTAGTAACTGCCAGTGTACATGTATAGCAATTGGCACAGCCCATATTTCATACACAAATTCTATACTAGTAAATGGTCGGTAGCACGTTGAACTATTTTTAAACAAATTTTCAAATTTGTATATGCTTCAAATAGTAAAAAGTGTTATTCAAATTGATGAGTGTTACCTTATTAAGACTGTTTTAGAATTTAGTCAATGAGCAGAGCCATCCATTTATTCTTTACCCTTTTTTAGTTTAATTTGTTTTATTCCAAATAAGATTCTGAAAATAGTGTAGCAAGAAACAAAGTAACACTACATAAAATCAAATACATTAAAATGTAATCGCTAAAATTTTTTCTTAAATTTTATGTATCTGAGAAGTTTACTTTTGCCATGCTAGCAGGGTCCCTTAAAAAAGCAACAAAGGAAAAAAATAGGATTTTTATTCTTTACATGTCTATGATCACAGGAATACATAATGTATATGTATGCACTTACAATATGCAGTGGGTTCAATAGTGTCCCCCAAAATTTATGTCCACTTGGAACCCTAGAATGTGACCTATATGAAAATAAGATCATTGCAGATGTAATTAAATTATAGATCTAAAGATGAGATCATCCTAGATTTAGGCTGGGTCCTAAATCCAATTACTGGTGTCCTTTTAAAAAGAAGAGAGGGGCCTGGAATGGTGGCTCACATCTGTAATCCCAGCAATTTGGGGGCACGAAGCAGGTGGATTACCTGAGGTCAGGAGTTTGAAACCAGCCTGGCCAAAATGGGGAAATCCTGTCTCTACTAAAAATTACCAAAAATATAAAAATTAGACCGGCATGTTGGCATGCACCTGTAATCCCAGCCACTCGGTAGGCTGAGGCAGCAGAACCGCTTGAACCTTGGAGGCGGAGGTTGCAGTGAGCTGAGATAACGCCATTGCACTTCAGCCTCGGAGACAGAGCAAGATTCCATCTCAAAAAAAAAAAAAAAAAAAAGAAGAGAGGATACAGAGAAGCACATGAAGAAGGCCATGTGCAGATGGAGGCAGAGATTGAAGTGAAGCGTCTACAAGCCAAGAAATGCCACGTGTTGCCAGCAACCACCAGAAGCTCATGGCGTAAATTCTCTCCTCTAGCCTCCAGGAGAAACCAGCCCTGCCTCATTCCCGACTTCTGGCCCCCTTCACTGTGAAGGAATAAGTTTCTATTATTTTAAACCACTCAGTTTGTGGCCATTTGTTACAGCGCCCTAGGAATCTAATATAGTACGTATGTATCTATTAGTAGAAATCATATTCCCAAGACGTTGATTCCCTACTTTCTTGATCAGGCTAGTGTAATCGTATTTTGGCAAATCCATCTGCAGGACCAGTGTACAGTGCAGTATGCTGCACAGGGGAGGGACAGAATTCTTTTTTTAAGCGTGAAGAAATATGGAAACATCTTCTAAACATGTAGGATGTCCTGGTTATTTTTGGAGATTGTGCTAACATCTGCCAATTGTCATTGTAGGGCAAATACGTTTGCATGGTGGATATGATAGGGAACATGCTGGGAAGCCATCATCTCTGACTTCTCTAGTTCAGTGGATTCACTAACACAGGTGAGGAGCAGATAATCACCAAGCCCTGTGAGATGCGCTCTGGTCCAGCAGAGCATAAGAGTCGGAAATCTAATTCACTGAGTCCTAACACCTTGGGACATTTTGTCTCAAAAGCAAAAAGATGATCATTTGAAGTCATGTGATTGTGGAATAGACAGAAGACTGACCAAACAAAGTTAGCCAGCGTACAATGGAGAAGACGCAAAAATAAAGAAGGAAGGATTGTAGAAGAATACAGCAATGTCGGACCCAGCATTGAGGAAGAGGCAGCAGCCGACTGTGTGCTTTGGAGCACGGAACTCATGGGATTTGGAGGCAGACAGAGCTGGATTCAAATCTACTGTCTACATCTTCCTCACTTTTGGCAGATGACGTGAAATCATTACGCCTTGGTTTCACATGGACGGAAAAGCGTACTTTATTGGCTTCCTGTCTGACCTGGCACGTGATGGGCATTCACACGGGAAGTGGCAAGGATGTTAGAGCTACTGCCTCCTGTACGAGCCCCCATTTTGTGAGTAAGGAAAATAAATCAGGGGAAAACAATTGTTATAAAATTGGGTGGCAATCTGTTCAAAAACTGTTTTTAAACTGATTGCTTGAAAGGCACAAGTGTGTGATGTGTGATAAGCCTTCCTCTAGTAATGCCACACTGACTTTGCGTCAGAAACAACATTTATGAAAATCCCAGGCTAGATGTTTGTCTTTGAGGGACTCAATTTTGGTTAAGAGAACTGGAGGAAAATAACACAAATTTTCTATTTATAAAGTAACACTCTCTCTTTTAAAGCGTTTTGCGATCCTTATAAAATGGAATTTGATGTTTATGTGTTTATCCTTTTGACAGCTAGCAGTAAAGACTAGTTAAAATAATGAAATTTGCAATTACGGTTTATTGCCATATTCTAACATCCAGAAATTGAAAGAAAATTTTAGAAGGATTAATTAAGGTCTTTTATTGCCCTGTTCCCTATTGATATTGAGGAGATCTCAGCTCTAAAGCAGAATCAACTTAGATATTTTTGAGGCATATATGTCTTTATCTTTAAAACTTCGACTTAAATGGATCTGCAGGAAACCTGGCTAACATTTTAAAACATGACAGCTGTAGTGAAAACATCAGCATATATTGGGTCAAATTAGATTAAGTTGCATTATCCGACTCTTGTCAATAAAATGCATTCCAAAATCTGTGCTATCTAGTAAAAATAAGATCAAGGAATTCCAATGTTGTAGTGACGACAAAGTTTTCAAATAAAAGGCTTCATGTATCTTTGAAAAGAGATTTTAAAAAGCAAATTGCCCATTTTCAGTGGGGAGTTTATTTTTAGTGAGGAAACATCTCCTGAATACTAAAGGAAGGCCAACAAGGAAGCAGAAATGCTGTTCAACTTCAGAAAGGGGAAAAATTTAAGCTATTTCTTTGCTCTCTCCTGATATATATATTTTTTAAATAACATTTTCACAACTAGCTTATTTTTTGGCACACAAAGAAGACTCTCAGTTTCTTTTCTTTTCATTCTGTTAGTTAGTTGACAGGACCTCCAGGTAAAAGAAATGTTTTTAATAAAATATATTCCCTCACAGTGTGGAGGAGAAGGTAGCTAAGCAAGAAAAAAGATGTTATTGCTGGCTCCTCTGAGACATATATGATGTTCACTTTAATCTATTTGATCGTCCCTGAATTGCTGATTGCTGCTCTTTTCTCTCCAAGGCACAAAAGGGAAGCTTAATATATTTATATATGTACATATACAGGATATACAGGCTGTATTAGGCATGCTCATTGGCTTTCTTTTTCACCTCTCTCTGTTTCTGCCTTTCTTCTCACTGTGAGCTGAAAAATGGAAGCAATTTGCTCGAGCATTCCTAAAGCTCTCCCACCTGGCACCTTGACTTTTATAATTGCTGTGATATTTCACTCGAGCCAGCCGAAATGAGTGGAAACGGTGAGTGGGCTAGAGTGAGGGTGCTAATATGCTGATGTGTCATGGCAGCAACCCATAAATATTTGTGTCCAATTTCTCCTCGGACACAGAGGAACCACTCCAGCCACCAGGCAGGGATTTGTAGGTTAGATCACATGATCCCTCATTTCCTCTGAGACCTGAGACTTTAATGGGCATTGTTTCAATTACTCTTGAGACAAAGCTAGCATCTTCAGCAACAACCCTTCATCCCCTCTCCTACTCTGCAGAAATTCACCCTCTCTGTAAGGATATCTTGGCCCTTGTTTTAAAAATTAAGCATCCAAATGAACAATGAACCATCAATTTTAGGATAACAAGTTCAAAAGTTCAATTCCTTTTTTTTTTTTTTTTTTTTTTTTGAGAGAGAGTCTCACTGCAATGCCCAGGCTGAAGTGCAATGGTGCAATCTCGGATCACTGTGACCTCCACCTCCTGGGTTCAAGGGATTCTCCTTCCCCAGCCTCCCAAGTAGCTGGGGCTATAGGTGTATGCCACCACGCCTGGCTAATTTTTGTATTTTTAACAGAGACGGGGTTTCACCTTATTGGCCAGGCTGGTCTTGAAACCCTGACCTCAGGTGATCTGCCTGCCTCAGCCTCCCAAAGTGCTGGGATTTTTTAATGTTCTGGTTAAAGCCCCATCTTTCTTTGCACACTATCTGAATTGGTGGTTAGATCCAAATTTCACAGTGCTTCTCACTCGCGTCCAGGCTCGTGGCCACTCAACAGCCCTCCCTGACATGCCTTCCCCCAAGACAGATTTATTTTCTTCTAACTTCCAGAAGGATGATTCCCTTCACTGTTTAATTAATACATTGACAACTTCCTCCTATTGCATTTTACCTCATAGATCAATCACTACCCCATTGTCACTCTGTTATATAAATAGATTTAATCAAAAAGATTGAATTACCTCTCCATCATTTATAGTGTTGTTCACATGAAAGCTGGAATCAAAGGCATCAGAGCGATGAAAAGTGCTTGTATCAGCCTCCAACCTAAGTCATTCCCCAAATCACCCTTTCTAGCTCCTGGCATCTTGCTATATTTCCTACCTCTAGGACTCAGGGCAGTTCTGGATGCATTTGTCCACTATTTTCATGTCTCATGTGCTTTGGTTGGATAATGATTAACCGACAATAATTATGAAAACTTTGAGGTTCTGTATTCACCTTCGCTTTCAAGTCATTTGCCCTAATTTGATGTCAGTCCCATTCATTCATTCCATCATTGACAGGCACTTCGCTGGGCACAGAGGATAAAGCAGAAATGAAAAAGATGAGCCTCCTGCTTTCAGGGAGCTCAGAGTCCGAAAGAGGAAAGCAGCCACATAAACAAGTAAATACAACCCCTCCCTTGCTGGCTTGTTGGATAACAAGCTGCTCAGTTACCGCTAGGTTAAGTTCGAGAGCATGGTCAGGTCTTCCCAGCATTTGTGTTTTCTCGAGATCCTTTCAGGCTCTCTGATCCGCAGACTGGATGTTTAGGGTGCACGTGTTAGTGGAAGCCCTGACTAAACTGACCTTTACAAAATGAGGATGTTTATTTCTGCCTCCAAATGTGTGGGGGCCTCCACCTGAGGGTATGGTCATCATTTTAACAAACAAAAAAGCAAAAGGCACACCGACACACACAAGTGCCCTGTAGGAGAACCTATGCATTACTCCAAACTCTGCTCAGATGTGTAACAAACTTACAATATTAACAAACTCTGCTCCAAACCCCACTCAGATACGTAACAAACTTACTATATTAACAAGAGATGTAAGAGAAGTTATATTTGATCTTTATGACATTGAAATGTCCGTTCTTTGACATTTTATATTCTGATTGGAACAGAAAGGATGTCGTTTAAAAATATTGTGTTTCTTCTACAATTTATATATTATTATAGACAGGATAAGCTTCATATACTTAAACAAAGATATTTATAATGCATAGTGTGTATTATTTCATGTACTAAGATTCACTCTTTAAAATGGCTTAAGCTATGTTTTATTCACATCAGGTTTTTACAATCACATTTTCTATTTGTTTTTAACTTTTGTTCTATAGATGGTGTTTTGCTTTAGCATGAACTTCCAGACCTGCCCTCACATTCCTCCATCTCCAGTTAATAAAGCAGTGGGCACTTCCAAAACAAAGCAAAAAGACCACATAACTTATGTAATGTAGTGGGACACATTTATTATGTAGATAATACTGAGGGATTTCAGTATATAATAGAAAGTGCATAGACTTGGAAATAAAAAAAAATTTGATTTCAGGCTTGTCTTGTTCATTTCCTGGCTGTGTGGTCTGAGGTGTTTACTAACTCCTCTGATTTTCAGTTTCTTCACTTCTAAGGAAGGATGGCACTGGCTACTTTTTAGATTTATTATGAGGATTAAATGATATGTTATATATAAAATGCATGGAGTGTAGTAGAAACATAGTGAAGGGCACATATCCCTTGAAGAGAGGAAACTCAGACAGCATATTAAATCCAGTATAGAGACATGACAAATATCATTTTCAAAGTTTTGTTAAGGATAGCTTAAAAAATTAGATTTTTCTAGGACTATATCCTAAAAGAGTGCTGAAAACACATCAGTTGATTTGGGGGCATTGCTTCTAATCTAGCAACTTCTTAACTTGATTATTTTCAACTGGAGGCATAAAAGTAATTTATTTTTCAGAAAAAGGTCTATTTACCAAAAGAGGAGAAGAATAAAAAGAAGGAAAATGAAAGAATAATAACAATGAAACTCACAATGAGATAAATCACATAAAAATATGAAGGTATCTATATTGGCTGATGCATTGAGAGAGACAGAAATGGCAAGTGAAAATCTTTTAATGAAGAGGTTCTTTAGTAGATGTATTTTTATAGCTTTTACTTTTATCTCAAGATTTTCCTTTCAGCAACATCTATATGAAAAGACAACTGCCACCAACTTCTTTAATTTGATTCAATTTTAGGATAAAAAGTCTACAAATAAAATATCATTCTGAGAGTGAGAGGTGACTCATTCAGAGAAGAAATATTAATGACATTATTTTGATACTGACCAGTATTTCTCAGGATAGTGCTTTATTACTTTTTTTTTTAAAAAAAGGTATTTTTTCTTCCAAAATGGAAATATCTTAAAGAATTTTGTTGATTTTGTAAGTAATATATTCTCATTTTAAAATCTATAAACAAGAACTGTGTCCAGGTGTAATGGCTCATGCCTGTAATTCCAGCACTTTAGGAGCCTGAAGTATGTGGATCCCATGAGCTCAGGAGTTCGAGACCAGCCTGGGCGACATGGTGAAACCCCATCTCTAAAAAAAAAAAAACAGCTTGTCGTGGTGTCACATGCCTGTAGTTTCAGCTACCTGGGAGGCTGAAGTGGGATGATTATTTGAGCCCAGAAGGTCTGAGACTGCAGTGAGCCAAGATCTTCCCACTGTGCTCCAGTCTGGATGACAGAGCGAGACCCAATCTCAAAAAATAAAAATAAAAATAAATAAAATAAATAAATAAGCAAGAGCTGAGTGTGGTGGCATGCATTTGTAGTCTTAGCTACTGAGGAGGCCAAGGTGAGAGGCTTACCATGAGACCAGGAGTTCAAGCCCAGCATGGGAAACATAGTCAGACTCTGCCTGTAAAAAAAAAAAGAAAAGAAAACTATATAAACAATACAGAAACCTATAAAATAGAAAATATAAGACATGGCTAACAACTCAAGTTATGTCTTTTTCTTTTTTCACATGCATATTTATTGTTGTAATAAAATCACATATATGTTGTTATAGAACCAGGCATTTTCACCTGCAGCAGCTTTCTATATCCATCCACACAGATATATCTCATTGTTTCTACTGGCTTCATAGGGTGCCGCTATGCAGAGTTTTTATCATTATTTAATCAATTCGCATTGGTGGTCATTTGAGTAATTTCTTGATGTTAGTCTTGCACCAGTTGCCTAGAGCTGTGATAACAAAGTATCAAAACTGGGAACTTAAAAACAGAAATTTATTCTATCTGGAGGCCAGAAGACCAAAATCAAGGTGTTGGCAGGATCACGCTCCCTCTGAAGGTGCTAGGGGAGGAACTTTCTTTGCTTATTCCTTCCTGGAAGTTGCCGGCAGTTCTTGGCATTCCTTTTCGATGCATTACTCCAATCTGTGTCTTTCCATGACCTTTGCCCATATGTTTGTGTCTCTGTGTCTCTTCTCTTCTTATAGGAACACCCATAATGTTGGATTAAGGTCCCACACTGCTCCAGTAAAACTCATTTTAACTAATTGCACCGGAATGACCCTATTTCCAGATAAATTCACCTTCTGAGATTCTGGGAGGGACATGAATGGGGTCAGGAAGTTGAGGGGAGGGTATCCAACTGACTAAAATTACCAAAAATAAAGATCCAACGAACAGATAATCTGCAAATTTGTCTGATTGTTACCTGGAAAGGAATCTTTTTTTTTCTTTTGAGACAGAGTCTCACTCTGTGGCCCAGGCTGGAGTGCAGTGGCACAATCTTGGCTCACTGCAACCTCCGCCTCCTGAGTAGCTGGGATTACAGGCGCCCATCACCACACCTGGTTAATTTTTGTATTTTTAGTAAGTACAGCGTTTCACCATGTTGGCCAGGCTGGTCTTGCATTCCTGACCTCAAGTGATCTACCCCCCTTGGCCTCCCAAAGTGCTGGGATTACAGGCGTGAGCCACTGGGCCTGGCCCTAAAAAAGAAATTGGTAGATTAAAGTCTGTCACATTTCCAAGCCTTGTAATACTGATTTCCAGGTTTTCCTCCTAAAAGCTGGCACTCCCACAGGAGTAGTGTTCCACACTCGTCAGCACTGGGTAGCGCCACGTTTGCTAAGCTGCTGGGTTTAAAAAGAGAGTTTATCATTTTCCTTTAAGTTCTTTTGATTATTGATAATTTGAGCATTAAAATAAAACAAAACAAAACAAATTTATGGTCACTTGTATTCTTTTACAACTTACCATTTTGGTTATTGGCCATTATTCTATTGTGGTATTCGTATTTTTCTTAATGTTTCTTACAACACTTTTTATATAATAAAAGTATTAAGCCTTTATCTGTCTCTATGTTGCAGAAATATTTTCCATTTGCTGTTACTGTTTGTATTTGTAGTTCTCAATAACTTCATTTTTGCCTCACAAAAGTTTTTACTTTGTAAAGTTGAATATGTTGGTCCTATCCCGAAGATTATAAGACCTCTCTCACTACTGATTTTTAGGACATTTTGAGGGGTTTTGTTGGCAAAGACATCCAGCACCCCTTCAGGCCCAGCTTGCCCTGCCTTGTCTTGACTCCTGAGATTTTCTTCACTGATTAGTCCTCCTTTTTAATCCCAGGTGCCTTGCATTAGAAACTCCCCAAAGTTCCTTGTACATTGATGGGCCTAACCTCTGATTTCCAGGGTGTCACAGACTTTTCCCCCTTATTTTTATATGTCTTCTGTCATTGCCATGGAATTTGGGGTGAGGTTTGGGGCTTACCATGGGCTCAATTTGCCATCTGGCAAACAGAAGCCAGTGCTCATTAAATAATAGATACTAGAAAATCCATTGATGAGGAAAATAAACCCATATGGGAGTGGTAGACTTTATATGTTCCAAAGGAATTAAATACATTCATCTCCTTCTATTTGTAGTTTTGGAATGCTTAGTGAGGCCTTATAAATCTAGACTCTTCTTTAAAAACAAAACATAAACTTACAAAGCAAACACTTAAGAATTCTGATTACAGCAATATTACAGGTTTTCAGTTAGGAAATATGAGCTCCCAGTTAGAACTTAAAATAATAGTTTGTTTTGCACAAAGTATGCTAGCTCCCTGTCCACCCCCTCACTTCTACTAAAAGTAGTTAACTGCCTAGCAGAATGCTGGTGTCACCTGCTTTCAATATGAACTAACTGAACCACTCTGCAGTTCATAGTCGAAGGGTTTATAGCCTAAGCTAAGCAAGTTCTGCATTTACTTTAATTGCAGCTTTGATTATGTCATACTCTGCTTCACTCTTTAATGGCCTCCTCTGCTCTTAGGCTAAAGTACGAATACCAGAACATGACCTGCAAGAGCCTTAATGAGGGGGTTCCTGCTTGTGCTTTTGGCTTTCAAAGCTCCCAACCCAATGACCTTTCAGTTCTTGACTCCTTCTGCCTCGAAACCTTTGAGCATGTGGTTCCCTATACTTGGGGTAGCTTTCTGCTCAGTGGTGGGCTTCATGTAGATAACTCCTAAGCATACTTTGCTTCTTAGGGATCTTTCTCTGGAAACTCCTTCAGGGAAACCATGCCAGGTGCCTCCAGGCTACGTTAGATTGCTCATTACTCAGTCACTGATGTGGTTTGGCTGTGCCCTACCCAATATCTCACTTTAAATTGTAATCCTTATAATCCCCACCTGTCAAGGGAGTGAGCAGGTGGAGGTAATTGAATCATGGGGGCCATTTCCCCCATGCTGTTCTCAGGATAGTGAGTGAATTCTCACGAGATCTGATGGTTTTATAAGTGTTTGGTAGTTCTACCTGCATTCGTTCTCCTTCCTGCTGCCTTGTGAAGGAGGTGTCTTGCCTCTCCTGCGCCATCCGCCATGATTCCAAGTTTCCTGAGGCCTCCCCAGCCAGGCTGAACCGTGAGTCAATTAAACCTCTTTCCTTTGTAAATTACCCAGTCTTGGGCAGTTCTTTATAGCAGCATGACAATGGATTAATACAGTCGTATATCTTCCTTTAATTCCATAACATGTATCAAAAATGTAAAAAAAAAAATCACTTTTTGAATACCAGCTTTATGATAGCAGAAAACATTCAATATTCTGTCTTCAGTCTAGAAAAAAATGCCTAGCAGGTAGTAGAAAATCATTAAATTTGTGGTTTTGAATGAATGAGAGTAATCCAGGTCATCAAAGTGGTTGTGTGTATGTTGCGTAGGAGAGTGAAGGAGTTGAGTGTGGGATAATTCACTGTGCCACCAGGCATTCTATCTGGTTCACCAAGAAATCCTTTTTTCTCCATAGCCACTCACTCACTTTCCTGTCCAAGAAGATTTGCATTGGAATACACAAAATACACAAACACACAAAAATAAAAATAAACAATGTAAGGTTGTTATTTCCCCCACCAACAGCTTTGCTTCTGTGTTTTCCATGGATATATCATATTTTTCAGTATGAGTTACATATTTATACACTTTATTTTTAAATTTGTGACTTCTTTAAAAAGCCTTCAAACTCTGTAGACGCTGTCTGGAAGGTGCTTCTGTTTGGGTTCCTCCGGTCTATGCCCTGAGTCACTGTGGCACGAGCAGAACGCTTGCTGTGTAAATGTGAACAGGTCACAAAGTAAGCAAGAAAAAAAATCAAATTTCAAAACTATTATAAATGACTTAGTCTTACAGAAAGAATTGACTCATAACACAGACCAGCCCCACAGAAACAGAGCTGCTTTTTTGCATGTTCTTCTTGATGTTTGCACAAGAATTAGATGTATTAATGGAAGGCATATTTTGCATTTTTCCACCTACTTTTCATTCTCTCTGTACTTTAAAAAAAAAAATAAGATGCCATGGCCATTGTAATGTTAATTAAGTAATGTGCTAGAGCCTGCTCAAAAGCTAACTGTAAATTTTTTTATGAATTTTGAGGCCGATGTCAACAAATCATGTTGGTTGCTTGAAATTGTCCAAGGTAGGAACATTTCACCAAGAGAACAGGCGAATGCTGCAGGACCCCCCCCCCCCCGCCCCCCCACCTTCTGCAGAAAGGCAGTGGCCAAGCTTTCACAAGCACCACTGAGTGGTATAGGAAAATCTTCCCCTCTTCAGCAATGCACACGTTCTTCAGTACCAGAGGCTGAAGAAGCCACATCAGTACCTGCAGAGTTTCTTATGCTCTTCTAGGTAAGCTTTCATTTCAACCATATCTTTCCATTTCTGGCTATGTGGGAACCTAAATTATTTCTTGAACATGCTCCTTAAGGGATTACAGTTAACTTGATTCATATTAAAAGTCAGCAAAGAAACCTGGGAGAAGTCAGATGATCTTCAGATCTAGATGCCTTGGGTCCCAATCCTGGCTCTGGCCTTGCCCAATCTCTTCACTGGAGCAAGTTACCTAATCTCTTCATGCCACAGTTTCTGCATTTCTAAAATGAGGGTAATAGTATTCCCTACCTTTTTGGACTTTCCAAAGAGTAAATGAAAGCATTTATATGAGATTAAATATATATGAGTTAGAATAGTGTTTAGCACACAGTAATCAATAAAACTTAATTACTAATGGTCTCTAACTTAACAATGGTTTGACTTAGGGTGGTGGGAAAGCAATATACATCCAGTAGAAACCATACTTTGAATTACCATATGACCATTTCATCTTTTACTTTCAGCATAGTAATTAATACATTACATGAGATATTCAACACTCTAACAGGCTTTGTGTTAGATAATTTTGCTGAACTGTAGTCTAAGGTAAGTGTTCTGAGCACATTTAAGGTAGGCTAGGCTAAACTGTGATGTTTGGTCGGTTAGGTGTATTAAATGCATCTTGGATTGATCATATTTTCAACTTAGGATGGGTTTACTGGGATATAACAGTATTGTAAGTCAAGGAGCATTTGTATTATTCTATTTCTCTTTTTTTGAAATAACTCTAGACCTACAGAAAAATTGTAAAAACAGTACAGAGTCCCTGCATATCTTTCACTCAGTCTTTCTAATGCTAGCAACACTGCTCTGTTGCTATTAAGTAACCTACAGGCTTTACTCAGACTATGGCAGCTTCCTCTGAAAGGGTCTCTTTTCACTCTACAATCCCTCTTTGCACTTAGTTGTCATACCTTGCTCACCTCTGGTCAATTAGGGTTCCTTAGTCTGCCTTTCTTTTATGACCTAGACACTCGAAAGTCAGTTATATTTGTAGAAAGTCTCTCGATTTGAGTTTGTGTGAGTTTTCATGATTAGATTGAGGTTGTACATTTTTGGAAAGACAACCGCAGAAGCATGAGTATGTCCTTCTGAATGCGTCGTGTCATGGAGCTCATAGTGTGCTACGATTGTGTCACTTGGGATGTGACCTTAATAAGGGGTTACAATCTGATCGAGCTTGGATGTTTGTCCCACCCAAGTTTCCTTGTGAACTCTTATCCCCACTGCCGGAGGTAGGGCCTGGTAGGGGCCTGGTTTGGATCTTGGGAGATGATCCCTCATGGCTTGGTGCCATCTGCACGATAGTGAGTTCTTGCGAGAGCTGGTCATTTAAAGGTGTGACACCTCCTACCCCACACTGCTGTCTTCACGATAGTTTTTGCAAGATCTGGTCATTTACAAGGGTGACACCTCCCTCCCCACACTCACTGTCTCTTGCTCCTGCTTTCGCCATGTGATGTGCCTACTCCCGCTTCACCTGCATGATTGGAAGCTTACTGAGGCCTCCCCAGAAGCAGATGCCACTTTGCTTCCTGTACAACCTATAGAACCATGAACCAATTAAATCTCTTTTCTTATAAATTACCAGCCTAGGCCGGGCGTAGTGGCTCATGCCTGTAATCCCAGTACTTTGAGAGGATGAGGCAGGTGGATCACAAGGTCAGGAGTTCCATACCAACCTGGCCAACATGATGAAACCCTGTCTCTACTAAAAATACAAAAATTAGCTGGACATGGTTGTGTGCACCTATAATCCCAGCTACTCGGGAGGCTGAGGCAGGAGAATCACTTGAACCTGGGAGGCGGAGGTTGTATTGAGCCAAGATCATGCCATTGCACTCCAGCCTGGGCAACAGAGTGAGACTCCATCTCAAAAATAAATAAATAAAAATAAATTGCCAGCCTCAGGCATTTCTTCATAGCAATGCTAGAACGGCCTAATATACAACCCATCTGCCATCTTTCTCCACCCTAATAGTGCCATTTTTTTCTTTCTGAAATGAAAAAGTGTCTCATGTGTTGGAGAGAATGCATACATTCTGTCTTCCATAATTTTTTTCACAAACTAATTTTACTATTAATAACTTTTTATTTCTTGTTTCCTCATCCTTTTCTGAAACATGTATTTCACAATTGACTATGCCAGTTGACGCTTATGTGTATCATAGTAATTTTTAAACATGACTTTAAAAAGTCCCGCTCTCAAACAAGTAATTATACCCCAGAGAGAGGAGTCTAACTATGCTTAGACTCCAAGGGTTAGAGAAGCGCCAACTATCTGACTTCACCAAGAAGCAGAGTGTGAGCTGAGTTAGACACAAGGCAGGGAAGGGCAGAGGACCTCTCCTGGGAGTGCAAAGGTGAATGTCTTCTGGCCTGAGAACACATGTTCACAAATGTCTATTATTGTGCTGAGCAGCTGATCAGAGCTGGGGTTAGGGACACTGATGCCTGGAAATCGTAGTTGAGCTGCACTATACTTCAGAAGTAGCCAAGAGGAGAGCACTTTGCTGGCCACAGTTGTCAGCAAAAGATTCTTCAATCAGATGTCAGCATCTGGGAGTGAAGGAAAGGGTTTTTATCCTGCCTTCCTTACGGAAGTGCATTTGATTCATTGCTGCCACATCAGCAGATGAGTCAGCTCTCCTGGGTATCTCATGGCTATGCAGACCTTCTTGTTAAGTAAACCCGTTGATGCTTCAGACACAAATGCAGAGTTAAAGTCATCAATAAAATGCTAAGTGAGCATTTTAGAAAATTATTTGACTGTCTCTATTGGATCATGGTGTGAGCATTTGGGGCAATAGAGTGTAACAAATTATTGGAGAAAAAAGTATCTATATATCTATTTATAAATTTCTTTTCAACATAACCCATATCCATGGACTCTACTTCAACTTCCTAGTTCACGTGAACATAAACCGATATGGCATCAATGCAGTTGGTGGACTTGTGGTTCCCTTTTCTAATGGTATGGTGATTTCCATTGTCTTTCCCCCTGTCATTAGATAAGACCACTCCCATTTAAATGCTGGTGGACAGATTCATACATATTAGCTTCTGGACACCACAATAATTAAGACACCATCTGTCTCTGTTTAAATATGGTGCAGTTTGTACACAGAAAACCCTGGAATTATCTGTTCTTCTTTGAACAAAAAGAGTGGGTAACACGCAATCATGCCAAAACAAAATGAACAAGCATTTTGGGCAAATATGAGCCATCCTATATCCAGTGCACTTTCAACTCATGCCCATTATATATTTTAAGGTAGGGGAAAGGAGCCTATTTAATGTTGGATATCTTTTTTTTTTATCCATGCATAATAGATGTACATAGTTATGGAGTACATGTGATATTTTAATACATTCATATAATTTGTAAAGATCAAATCAATGTACTTCAGATATTCATCATTGCAAACATTTTTCTTTATGCTAGAACCATTAGAATTATTCTGGCTATTTTGAAACATACAAAACAGATCATTATAAACTATACTTACCCTACTAATGCTGGAATATCTTTAACTTAGGGTACTGGCTGAAGTGGAAACAGTGAGGTGCTAACATAAGAACAGAGGTATCAGGAGAAAGGCTTCTACATCTTGTTGTATTTCTAGCCTTGGCTCTCAAGCCAGTACTAAGATAAAAAAAAATTCGGTAGATGTTACATCAAGCACGATTTTCAACATAAAAGGAATTTAAGGGATAATTGTCATTCTCTTTACCACAGATGCAAGCAGACATTGACACATGCACAGACATGTATACATTTCACAGGAACTTTGGAACACGAAGACCAGAATGAGGACTGAAGAGATAAAATGAGAATTTCCTAGATTCAGCACATTCTTATGTAGAGGATTTCTAGCCAAATTCTGCAGCTCCGAAAGGGTCACAATGTTTGGAGAAGATCCCAATAAACACGTCAACGTGAGGTCTTTTATTCTGTTCATTACCTCCAAACCTCCCAACGCTCACAGGTCCCCTCCATCACTAATCAGAACAAGGATTGCTTTTTGTCCCACAATCTTCCCATTACAAGCTAACCAATTAAAAGTGAAAAATTGTGCTTCAACGGTGAAAAGGTTCCAGCTCCTAAAGAAGATGAACTGGAACGAAAGGCCTCCTTTGTTCATTTTTCTTTTCTCTGGGAAAGCTACCTTTAAGGGCTGCAAGAATATAGCACGCAATTATTCTAAAAGGATATGCTTTGAGACTTTTAATTCATTTGAATCTTCCTTGTATTATGACAGTGATACTTCTTTTTAAGGCTTTCAGACAACGAGCTGAATTTTCATATTGATTCATTCAGGGACAAAACAAAACTTTGTATAAACTGAATGGAAAATGACTCTTTTGTGGTGAAGAATCTGCTTGCATTTAATTATAATGCATGGAAGGGTTTCTTACTAATTAAACATTTAAATGAAGAGGAGGTATAAATAGAAATTTAAAAAGAGAGTGCGCACGACATAGTTCATCCATCCCAAGATGAAGGTCCTCAACAGTTCTTGTTTTTTAACATACCCAAAGCTGATGTGATTGTCTGGGGTTTTACTGAACATATTAGGGGAAATTTGTCACTGTATATGATGATTACTAAATTAGCAATATTATTCACTTACAGTCTTATCAAGGAGGGGTCTTCAAGTGCTTTATTATCTAATTAAACCTCACAACATGCTGCAATTTTATTAATACATAAAATGAGATACAGTACAGTTAGTGTCTGGCTTTATCGTATACAATGAGAAAAGGGATGAGAGTATAAATTCGAGATTGAACACACTTCAGCCACTGAACCATCCAGACTGCTGCCAGACACACATTTCTGTTCATTAGAAAATTTTGGCAAAACAGGAAAGTCTCTTCATATAGATACTCAGTTTTCAACTTCATAAAATAAAGTAGCTTTATCTTATAGAGTCATTGTGTGGATTATATACCATAAGACCTTCTTTGTCCATGCCTTTCTCTTCTTGTCCTACATGTATTTCCAACCACACCTTGAGCAGGAGGGAGTGATCATCTGCCTTTGGTGAAAAGAGGGATCTATGCTTTACTCTAGGAGAGAATGACATATAAATTATTTTTACTTTCTTCAGCACACAGTTATTCAGTACCTAAGTGCGGTGACACCTAGTGCAATCCAGCATGCTGTTTCACACTCATCCTCTTACCTCCTAGAGAACTTAGCATGACACTGTGAACGTAGAAGGTGTCGAACAGACATTTATGAAGGGAAACAGCAAGCCCTTGCCAGAAGCATTTAGAGGATGTGGGAGAATCTGTGACATGCCAAGCAGAGGACTGTCACTCACTACACCTCATGCTGCACACACCTAAGGACTGGGCAGAAAACGCCCAGCAGAATGGCAATAGGGACACACATGCTGCAGGAACATGCCTAGAACCGATAGAGCGGAACAACGTTTGGAAAGAGTGCATGTATGAAACTTTTGTGTATACCAGCTAGGCTCTGATGTTTAATAAAACCTCAGTGGTTTAAAATAATAAGCATTTGCTATTTTTCATGAATGTACAAGCCAGTTGGGCAGTTCTGGTCTTGGCTGGGCTCTCTTGCGTGTTTGAGGGTGGGCCAGCTGTAAATTGTTCTAGGCTGGGGAATGCAGTCTGCCTCCAGATGTCCTCTCATCCTAGGCTAGTGTAGGCTTGTTGAGAAAGAGCAACAGTCATGGCCTTTTGAGACTGGCACATTGTCACTTCTGCTGCATTCTTGTGGCCAAAGTAGCAAGGCCAGCCCAAATTAAAGGTGGAGAAGTGAAGGTCAGCTCCTGATGGACTCAGGGGACCGTGAATTGGGGCAACAGCAGAATGACACTGCCACAGCACTGACACTCAAACGGGGGTTTCAAATCAGCATAGAGGGAACTGTGTACACAGTGGAGGAAAACAACTGAACGTCTAAACCCCAATTAACCAATTAATAAAACTACGAGTGTAATAGAAAAAAGTGAGATATTATCTTTATAAACTTGAGGTTGAAAAGGCTTGCGTTATTTATTTATTTTTTGAAATAGAGTCTTGCTCTGTTGCCCAGGCTGGAGTGCAGTGGCATGATTCTGACTCGCTGCAACCTCTGCCTCCTGGGTTCAAGAGATTCTCCTGCCTCAGCCTCGCAAATAGCTGGGAGTACAGGCACACACCACCATACCTGGCTAATTTTTGTATTTTTAGTAGAGATGGGGCTTTACTGTGTTGGCCAGGCTGGTTTCGAACTTCTGAACTCAAGTGATCCACCCACCTTAGCCTCCCAAAGTGTTAGGATTATAGGCGTGAGCCACTTTGCCTGGCCAAAAAGACTTTCTTTAGAAAGATATATATCTTAGAATTTATATTGAAGAGGATCAACAGTATTGCTACATAGAAAATTTAAAGCTTCTATATGACATATATATGACAGCATCAAAAAAAGGTAAAAGACAAATTTCAAATTTGACAATATATGCAACTATATCCATAAGATCAGTATCTTTGGTAGTCTTATGTAACTCTCACAAATCAGTTTTTTTAAAGAGTATCAACACTATAGAAAAAAAATTTAAGGGAAATGCAGAGGCAATATGATGGAGGAGAAACATAAATTGGCAATTAACATGGGAAAAGAGAAATAGTAATTAAAATGATAATGAGACTAGGACGGGCCCGGTGGCTCACATCTGTAATCCCAGCACTTTGGGAGGCCAAGGCAGGCGGATCACCTGAGGTCAAGAGTTCGACACCAGCCTGACCAATATGGTGAAACCCTGTCTCTACTAAAAATACAAAAATTAGCCAGGCGTGGTGGCAGACACCTGTAGTCCCAGCTACTTGGGAGGCTGAGGAAGGAGAATGGCTTGAACCCGGGAGGAGGAAGTTGCAGTTAGCAGAGATCGCACTACTGCACTCCATCCTGGGTCACAGAGCAAGACTGTCTCAAAAAAAAACCACAAAGTTTTAATAATTGCATTGTTAAAATGTCAATATTGCCAAAGGTTGATACTTTGGCTCTCTTATACTCTGTTGGTGGAAGTGTAAATTGAAACTGAGTTTTCATTTATAAGTCATATAGATAGAGGAATATTATTTTAGTAATTATTGGAATTAAATATGATAAAAGAAGAACTTCAACCATATTAAAGGAGTTTAATTGAGCAATGAACAATTTGAGAATTGGTCAGTCCCCAGAACCATAGCAGATTCACAGAATCTCCAGGGGTGTCTCATGGTCAGAACAAATTTATAGACAGAAAGGTAAAATGACGTACAGGAATCGGAAGTGAGGTACAGAAACAGCGAGATTGGTTACAGTTTGGTGTTTGCCTTATTTGAACACAGTTTGAACACTTAGCAGTCTGTGAGTGGTTGAAGTATGGCCACTGGGATTGGCCAACACTCAGCCATTGTTACAGGTGCATTCTATTGGGTTTTCAATTTTGTCTCACTATTAAGCTAGGTTACAGTTCATCCACAAGGACTCAAATATAGAAGTACAGGCCATATTTAGTTTGCTTGAACAAACATCATTCTTATATGTAATTTTTGCTTGTTCTCATAACCATTACATTATCCCTATGTGCTAGTTTGCAGATGGCAAAACAAAAGTAAATTAAACTTTTTCCAAAATGGGGATAGTAAGTTGTGCCTATAAGTTATAGACCTGATCTCAGATAGTTTTGTGGCATTGTAAAAGGTTCACGAACTTTTAAACATCACTGTTTTCATCAGTAAAATTAGAAAAAAAAATCTTGCCATATTTCTCCTTTAAAAATTAAAGATGAGTTAATATACCCAAATTAGTGAAATCTGATTATCTTCTGGGCTAAGTTGTTTATTAGTGGTGGATGGCCCTGTAAATAGATCCAAAAGGAGATGGATGTAAATTAATATATCTTTCTAATAATAACTACTGTTATTTTTTGAGAGTTATGTTTCAGACTTGGTCTTTGGTAATTGGTAAATACTCAATAGCATTTGATTGACTGATTGTCTTATTGAATGATTACCTCATTTAATTCTCACTCGAGTTAGGCTTTATCAATCCAGCTCTGTATAGGAAAGAACTGAGCAGAAGCTAAACACCATGCCCAAGGTGACACGCGTAGAAAATGGCAGAGCTGGATTCACACCAAGATCCCTCTTTCTCCATGGTTTGTGCTGGTAGCCATGTTCAAACTCAAACACTGGGTTCATGTATTGTTTGCATGTGCACCTTGTGATGTGCATAGGAACTGTGATCTGAGATGCTAAAATAGACACCACTTTATCCACTGAGATGGACCCAAAGATTAAGGAGACAAAGTCACCTATGGGTGGAGGGTTCAGGGCCCAGCTGACTTGGGTAATTTCTAAATTCCTAGGGCTAAACTCCCTAACAATAGGATCTGTCAGCTCTGATTTCCAACCTAGACCACTGTAACTCTGGACAGAGGCCGGACCTTATCCTAACATCCTCTTCTGATAAGCTGTTACAGACCTCAGGTTTCAGCAGCTCGCAGAGGCTGCACACAAACCATCTTTTTGTCCCATAGTTCACTTTTTGGTGTAAAAAGCCAAATTCCACCTCATTTTATGCTAAAACCAAAAGTGAATATGGATGTATGTTACACATATGTTTATCCATCACACATGTACCCAGCTCGCCTCATAAATATGTATAGCTTTCCCCCAAAACCTGTCAAATATGATACAGGCCCTGTGAGACTAAAACCGAACCTGTCCCTTCCCCTCTTGCAAGAGAGCACCTTTGTTCCATGCTAGAGACTTTCTCTTTCCAGCTTGCAAATAAAGCTTCCCTTTCTACTATTTAGCCATTTTGGTGATATTTTGGATGACAGAACTCAGAACCATCTTTTCCAAACCAAAATATAACATTTGTAATGAATTTGAATGTAATACAATTTTTGTGCTATCCTTTAAAAATTTAGTGCAGGCTGGTGGCAGTGGTTCATGCTTTTGTAATCTCAGCATTTTGGGAAGCTGAGGTGGGAAGATTACCTGAGCCCTGGAGTTCAAGACCAGTCCAGGAAACATAGTGAGACCCTGCCTCTCCAAAAAAAAAAAAAATTAGCCAGGCAAGGTCATGTGCACCTGTGGTCCCAGCTACCTGGAGGCTGAGGCAGGAGAATTGCTTGAGCCCAGGAGGCTGAAGATGCAGTGAGCCAAGATGGCACCACTGCACTCCAGCCTGGGTGACAGAGCAAGACCCTGCCTCCAAAAAAAAAAAAAAAAAAAAAAAAAAAATCAGTGCTAAGTTGAAATTTTTTACAAAGCCAACATGAACTTAGAAACTGCAAAAGCCTTGGGGCATTTTCAGATTGTTAAATAAAAGAAATCAGAGTTTGAAAATCAAGCAAACCAGGCTTACCTGGAGCCATCTATCACAATAAAAAGGCAGAAGTAAAATTCTTTTAACCATCATTCCTATCTATTTAAATGATTATTTCATCAGTGAGTGAAATGGCATGAAACAACTTGATTCCTAAGTGATACATTCATATGATTCTGACACTGTATCAAATTAGAAACCATTATTTCTGGCATGGTTGAGAATAAGCCAGAACTCATTATAATTTTTGTATCTTCACTGGTTTTCTAGTGCATATGAGTATGGTTTTCTCTGTGTTGGATGGGTGATTCCAATATTATCCCCACCCAACTGGTATCAGTAACCTTCCACAATCCGGGATCTATCCCAGGGGGCCACCACATTTTCTCTGAGCAGAAACCTTACCAGGCCTTTCTCTGCTAACATTTCAAGCAAAAGACAACTGCATACACGTGTTATTTGCTTGTTTTTTCCTTTGAGATGTCTCTCCTTATGTTGGAGATATATGTGGAAGAGACACTGAGGACTTTTAATTTTTATATCCACTGAGTAGTATGAGGTTCTTACAACGATTTTTAAAATACTAGAATTGCTTCTTTATGTGAAAATGTGATTCCTCTGAAGGCTCAGTTCTGCTACAGTCACAAATATAGTTATTTATTTTCCAAAACTCAGTGTAGTAGGATATCAAAGTAGCTTATAATCAACCCAACAAATATTCTTTTCGAGACTTCCTGGCTAGAAGGGCTGGAATGTTTTCTTTAGGAGGAGGAGATTCATTCATCCGTGAATCTGTTTCTAGGTAGTGAAAAATCTGTGCATTTGCATAAATAACCACTAAAGAAATGTAAATGACTAAAGGAGGGTTTCATTATCATAAACGTCTCAGACTACCTGTAGGGCTTGGAATGCAGGCAGATCTGGTTTCAAGTATCTTCTTACCTTTAAAAGACAATTATCTTCGGCATTTCTGGAGAGAAAAAGAATACTACAATGTTTCTTGGCAATGATCCTCACGTATTTAACTAGCTGGATCCTCAAAATGCGTTCGAACAGCTCCTTTGGACTATTTGTATATTAAATCTCTACCTGCAAAATCCTCCTGCGTTTCATTGCGCGTGTGGGAATTAGGTTGTATTGAGAACGTTTCCTGAATTACTCTTGCAAAACCAATGATTATAACAGGACTAGGCTAATCAGAAAGCTTCTCTGTGGCAGGGTACGTTTTGCAAGGTACTAGCACACAGGTTTCAATTTGCTCACATCATGAAAAAAGGAAACTCACGTGGATTTAAAAGGAAGAATGTCGGATCCATGATGGCAGCCCTGACTGATGCAGAACATTAGTCCCAGAATGTTGAAAATGAGAGGGCATTCCCTTTCAGAGCTGTATATACAGGAACAAGGTGTTTAGCAAACACAGAATTTGCTAAGGGTGAGATTGTGCAGCTGATAAGCATGCTAGGATTTCATCCTCGGGCTCTGCTCCTAGGCCTGCTCAGGTTTCAAGGGTTGGGGATCTGTGCTTCAGCCCAGCTGCTTCAGGAGATTCCTTCATTTTAGAAAAGGCCCTGGAAATCCTCAGCCTAACCACGTGCGTGTATGAGAAAGCCGAGTACTGTACACACGCTCTTGTATTTACCTCCGGAGGCAATCGTCCCCCTCTTATCAAATTTCCAAGAATGTTTCTCCCCTCCCATCTCTTCCACTGCTTTGCTCAATACTTGAAATCGTTTCCTAAAGCTCAGCTGCTGATTTGATTGCCTTCTCATTTCACCTGCTTCCCTGTTTTCTTCCTCCTCATTTCAATCTAAGCAACAGCACCATGACATCTAGGGGAAAAAAATAATAAGTCATTTCCATTCTGGTTAAAGCAAACCTCCACATTGTCCTCATTAAAAAAAGAAGTTAAAACATAAATTAAAATGCTCAAAAAGTCAGGTATTTTTAAGCCACAAATCACTCAGCTCAGTTTTCCAGTAGAATTCTCATGTAATCACGTTGCTTCTGGTATTTCACATATATCGGTCAGTCTTGTTTTTTCACTGAGATAGCCAGTGTGGGACAGTTTTAGACGTGTACGTTTTTATCTGAGAAAATGTATCAAGGTGGATAGTCACAATGGTACTGTCTCATCAATCCTTTATTACATTTTCTATTCTTTAAAACTCTTGAAAATAAGTTTTTCATGTCAATCTGTATTCTTAAAAGTTATATGAATGCCAATATGAAAAAAATTATGAAATTATAATTATTTGACCCAGAATAACAATATTAATAGATAATGTTTCTTGGATCTATATAACTGACATTGTATTAAGCTTTTTAGATATATTATCTCATTAAATTATTCAATAAACTTTATAATATAGGTTTGATTTTTGTCCATAGCTTACGAACAAAAACTAAGCGCTAAGAATTTAAATAATTTCCTCCAAATCTCACAGCTTTGTGACCTGTGATGATGGAGATAGTCTATTTGATGCCTGTCCATCATTTGATGCTACCATATTGTCCAATAGTTGCAGAAGTAAAACGCTAGTAGAAGCAAGGATTATACACCTAGCAAATTGTCCAGTGATAAAGTTCAGGACATGCCACCTCAAAACATAGCACCTTGGCATTTGAGAAAACAGCAGTAGCAGAAGGGCCTCTCTCACCTTCCCCTCACCCTTCTTATCTGAAGCAAACTATAAAACCTAGGAAAGTCATTCTGACTTTTCTCCTGCCCCTCACCCCTAAAGCAAATAATAAGATCTTCACGCCAGAGGCGCCCATCTACACCTGGAGGAAAGAAATGTCTTTATCTTTCTCTCTTTTTTTTTTTTTTTTTTTTTGAGACAGCCTTGTTCTGTCACCCAGCCTGGAGTCAGTGGTGCGATCTCAGCTCACTGCAACCTCTTCCTCCCAGGTTCAAGTGATTCTCCTGCCTCAGCCTCCCAAGTAGCTGGGAATACAGGCATGCAACAACACACCTGGCTAAGTTTTGTATTTTTAGTAGAGATGGGGTTTCACCATATTTGCCAGGCTGATCTTGCACTTCTGACCTCGTGATCTGCCTGTCTTGACCTCCCAAAGTGCTGGGATTACAGGCGTGAGCCACCGCACTGGTGTCTTTATCTCTGAAAACACAATGACATAGAGAAAAATCTGAACAAACAGGTCTCGCTAACTTTCTCCCAGTTTATTACCATTAGGTCACACACTTTTGGTCCAATCATATTTCTCCACAACTGTCTACTCTTTATCAAACATAAGTACAAAAATGCATGTTTACCTGTTTATTTTGGGTCTTCCTTTCCTTATGCAGAGACTCCCATAACACGTAGTACTTAAATCAATCTGTATGCTTTTTCTTGTTAATCTGCCTTTTGTTATAGGGGCCTCAGCCATGAACCTAAGGTTGCAAAGAAAAGATATTTATTTTTAACTCTTACACCAGCCATCTGTGACTCTTTAATATTAGTGTAGGGCAACTTGGGAGAAGATGGGATGATGTCAGGGGGCAGGCATATAAAAATAGAAGAGATTATATTATTAGCAAATGTAGCAGAGAAAAAGATTTCTCACCCATTACAAGAATCATAGCTGAGATTCCCGATAACAAAAGAAAGATTAAAAGAGAAAAGTGAACAACTTTACGGTTTTAATCACACAGGATTCCTTAAAAATGAAGACCCAAAGGAAAGAGAAGTGTATTTTTATGGACAGTCATGCGGAAGTATGAATGGAGGACAAAAAGAGTGTCCTACTGGTAATAAACTTGGGGGAACTTAGCCCTGTTTGTTCAGATTCGTCTGGGTGTCATTGTGTCTTTGAGAATAAGAACATTCTTTTCCTCTGGGTATAGGGAGGAAAATGACCTACTTCAAGGAAAGGTCAGCTAGTTTTATGACCTGCTTCAGGACAGTAGGGACAAGAGAAGGTCAGAGAAATCTTCCAGCTTCTGCAGTTTTCTCAGCTTTCTTCAGCTTAAGATACTCAGTGTGCCAGGGTCCCATACACTGGGGTAGTGTGTCCAGAACCCATCACGTACATTACTGAAAAGCTATGTACTAGGCAGTGTGATATAAGTCAGTGAGATTTTTCTCTGATTCTACCTTGGAGTAATTCAAGGTCTAATTGGAGAGAGAGACATTTCATGAGAAATATACCACAATGGTGTAAGTGCTACAATACAGTCAGTTAAACACAGTATACCCTGGGGTTGGTTCAGCAACAGCCTTGGACATAAGGCTGGACAATTTGTAATTGCAAAAATGTGGAATCAACCCAAATGCCCATCTATCAATGAGTAGATAAACTGTGATATATACATCCAATAGAACACTACTCAGCCATAAAAAGGAATGAATTAATGGCATTTGCAGTAACTTGGATGAGATTGGAGACTATCATTCTAAGTGAAGTAACTCAGAAATGAAAAACCAAATATTGTATGTTCTCACTCATAAGTGGGAGCTAAGCCATGAGGATGCAAAGGCATAAGAATGAGACAGTGGACTTTGGGGACTCAAGGGGAAAGGGCGGGAAGGGGGTAAGGGATAAAAGACTACAAATTGGATGCAGTGTATACTACTTGGGTGATGGATGCAACAAAATCTTGCAAATCACTAAAGAACCTACTCATGCAACCAAACACCACCTGTTCCCCAATAACCTATGGAAATAATAATTTTTTAAAAAAGAGTGAGAGAAGGCTGGGATAACACTTCTCACATTCTCCTGCAGTAGCCAGGCCACCATGCTATACTCTATAAAAAGTGGCTTAAGTCCACCTGGGAAGGTCAGTTTCCTTAGGTGTCTTTTTATTAGTTATACTTGTTATCTGCACCCTATGTGAGATCAAATACTAGTTCAGCCCCTTAATAGTTGTATGGTTTTGAGCAAAGTATTTAAATCTCTTTGAGTATCTGAGTCACCAACTAATAAGTATAGTTACTGTGAGGCTTCATTAAATAATGTCTAGATTATGAAGCCTCAAATTACTTTAATCCCTTTGAGCCTCTCCTAAACTAATAAATGGGGCCAAGTTATTGTGAGGACTTAATTAGATAATATACATAAATTGTGAAAGCCCATTTAGGTAATTTAGGTAAACTGTCTGATACAATGCCGGGCATATCATTGGTACTCAATAAATACCAGCTATTATTCCTTCAGAGTCCCTACTCCATATCATTATTGCCATTGCTTATTTTGTTTCATCAGGAAAAATAATCAAAGACTTGGAAATTAGCAGAGTGGGTTACTGGGTATCCTTTTAATGGAGTAGTGGCTATTGATTTATGCAGTGCTGTTCAGTAGAACTTTCTGTAATCTCAGAAAGGTACAGTAACTACTAGCCACAAGTGGCTTTTGAGCATTTAAAATGTGGCTACTGTCACTGAGGAACTGATTTTCTTTTTTGACAAATTGTTATTTAGTTTTTATTTCATAATTATAAACTTAACTCTGCACTCCAGCTAGACATGAAAGGGAATAAGGACAACATGGAACCCAAAGGGAACTGCAGTAAGAGTACGAAGATTCTAGGATACTGCGAGCAAATGGGGTAGAGGGGTGCTCTCTGGAGCTACAGAAGGAATGGTCTGCTGGTTAAGATAAACCCAAGTCAAACATATTAGAGTAGCCCACAGTCAGCAACAGCGATCTTCTTGCTGGTCTTCCCATTCCCCTCAAAGCGCCCCATGGCCTCCACAATAATCATGCGTTCTTTCACCTTGTCGAACCACTCGGTCTTAGCAGTGCAGGTAAAACACTGGGAACCATTTGTACTGGGTCCAGCATTTGCCCTGGACAAGATGCCAGGATCTGTATGCTTCAGGACGAAGTTCTCGTCATCAAATTTCTCCCCATAGACGGACTTGCCACCAGTGCTATTATGGCATGTAAAGTCATCACCCCGACACATAAACCCTGGAATAATTCTGTGAAAGCAGGAACTTTTATAACCAAATCCTTTCTCTCCAGTGCTGAGAAGATGAAAGTTTTCTTCTGTCTTTGGAAACTTGTCTGCAAACAGCTCGAAGGAGACGCTGCCCAAGGGCTCGCCATCGACGGTGATGTCGAAGAACACAGTAGGGTTGACCATGGCTGGCAGTATGAGGCGCCCAGTGGTGGCAGTGTCTGCAAAGCCTAAAGTTTTAATTTTATTTGATTTTAATTAATTTAACTTTATTTTGTTTTACTTTTTTTGAGAGAGTCTCATTCTGTCCCCCAGTGTGGGGTGCAGTGGCGTGATCTCGGCTCACTGCAACCTCTGCCTCGAGGTTCAACAATTCTTCTGCCTCAGCCTCCTGAGTAGCTGGGATTACAGGCACATGCCACCATAACCGGCTAATTTTGCTTATTTTTAGTAGAGACAGGGTTTCACTATGTTGGCCAGGCTGGTCCTAAACTCCTGACCTCAGGTAATCCACCCGCCTCAGCCTTCCAAAGTATTGGGATTACAGGTGTGAGCCACTGTGCACAGCCTAATTAATTTAAATAGCCATATGTAACTAGTGGCTATAGTATTAAACAGTGTAGGTCTAGCTAACTCTCTGGGCACTGATTTTATAGGACTGTGAACATTTCCTTGCCTTTCTATGGACTAGGCCATTTTAAAAGTCTTCAGAGGTGGAAGTTAAGATATTAGTGCCAATGATTCTTGTTGGTAGCAAAGCAAGTGAACTTTGTTCAGTAGAAATGTAGCTGATTCCTACCTTATAGATAAAATGATCCAAATACTGCATTTCATTTCCCTATTGTACATTAATTCATCTTGTGTCTATTAGTAAATTTATGTTGGCATTACTGGTTGCCTACATATATATTCTTTAAATTCTTTTTGAACTGGTTTTAACACCTTACTGCTTCCCTCCTATATTATTGAGTTAAATAAAATCCTTACTGTGTTCATTTTATGCTTACACGAAAGTGATGGTTTTACCTTGAAAAATCAAGTAGGCAGGGCGTGGTGGCTCACGCCTGTAATCCCAGCACTTTGGGATGTGAAGGTGGGCAGATCACTTTGAGCTCAGGAGTAACGTGACAAAACCCTGTCTCTACTAAAAATATAAAAACTAGTAACATGGCGAAACCCTGTCTCTACTAAAAATACAAAAATTAGCTAGGCGTGGTGACACATGCCTGGAATCCCAGCTACTCGGGAGGCTGAGGCTGGAGGATCCTTTGAACCAAGTAGGCGGAGGTTGCAGTAAGCTGAGATCATGCCATTGCACTCCAGCCTGGGCGACAAAGCAAGACTCCATCTCAAAAAAAAAAAAGAAAAATCAAATAGTATCACACTCTTATTTTCTAATAATACTTTCGTTTTGGAACAGTTAAATCGGGCAATGGGAAAGTTTTTCAATGCAACTTGTGTTTCTGTTTCTGGTTATATTACTGTATCTACTTTTCAGTTGGGTGTAGGGGTTGTGGGAAATTACATAATGTCTTTATTAAAGGGTTGAGGGTTAGTCCTGGGAAATAAAACAAAATACAATAAGAAATAAATGATATGCCTGGTGTGTGAGTTGGCCATTTTTTTCCCCTCTAGAAACCTGTCTTCATGGGTTAGAGATTGCAGAGCTTTAACTACAATGTCGCTGCTCATTTTGTTGGCTTATATTTCATTGCCATAAGAATAGAGCAACTTGTGTCTTGGGTTTACTCACAATATCAGGTGAAATGTGAGAGCATTATTAGATAGCATGGCATGGCACACAGAAACACAGGAAATACTGGTTCATGATGACAGGAGGAGATAAAATGCTTATCACAAGGTCCAGTTTATTCTTGTTTGGCCTTCTGCTTCCAGGCAAGTTGTACAAATAAATATACAGTTTCATTTAACGAAGAAAATTATTCAAGAATTGAAACCAGAAACATTTCCACAGATCAAGAAAAACTAGAGTTGAATTATGTCATGAGCATCCTGAAAGCAGAGGGAAAGTTTGAGAAATGGCAAAAGCTTTTAAAATAACTGACATAACACATACACAGCCCACATTTTATATATCCGACCAGACAAAATGAACCATAACCCTTATCAGCCTCTGCCTAGAATCATTTTGTGGGCAAGAAATAGGAACTGTCTGTGAGCAGTCAAGTAGTGTTTAAGGTGAAGATTGTCATGGTTTTATGTTTGCCACGTTACCATACCACTGATACTTTTCAAAATGTGCCCCAATAGCTTGTGAATAGAAATAGGTGTATTTCATTCACGGGTAGTTAAAATCAGCTTTCAAACACAGCTAGAGCAAAGTTACACTAGAATTTTCCACCACCTGCCAGCAGGGCAAATGGAACACCCAGCTGTAGCAGAGATTAAACTAAAGCAGAGAGTTTTGAGCATGTACAAAGGAAGGGGACAAGACAAAGTAAGAGGGATGTGAATGCAATAGGTATGACATAATAATACAACAAGAGAATCATGTTACAGGAAAGGAAAAGTGTTCACAAAAGAACGCTGAGTGTGAAAGCAGATCACAAGTTTATCGACACTTTATAGGTACTACGGCCACTGATATATTTCTATGGATTAAGAATGAGAAGAAAGTGGCCGGGCGCGGTGGCTCACGCCTGTAATCCCAGCACTTTGGGAGGCCGAGGCGGGTGGATCACGAGGTCAGGAGATCAAGATCATCCTGGCTAACACGGTGAAACCCCGTCTCTACTAAAAACACACAAAAAAAATAGCCAGGCGTGGTGGCGGGCGCCTGTAGTCCCAGCTAATCGGGAGGCTGAGGCAGGAGAATGGCGTGAACCCGGGAGGCAGAGCTTGCAGTGAACCGAGATCGTGTCACTGCACTCCAGCCTGGGCGACAGAGCGAGACTCCGTCTCAAAAAAAAAAAAAAACAAAAAACAAACAAACAAAAAAAAAAAATGAGAAGAAAGCATAAAAGGGTAATTTCTTTTAACTTTTTAAAAAGTATCCTTTAAATTTCTTTTTAACATTATTTGTGTTAAAAAAAGTGAAAAATGTGAAAAAAACAAAGAAGAGAGACAATGAAAGGGGGGACGCTGAAAGAATGAGGGAGCCGGAGTGAAAAGAAGAAAGCTTAAATTAGAAACAAAAGTGAGAGAATTAAACAGAAAGGGGGGCCCGGAGTCCCTGGAGCCGCTGCCCTTTGAAGCCTGTAGCCACCAGGGCACGTTTGTGGTGACTGCCCAATGGCGTTTCCTTCTCTCTGCTTACGTTCCTGCCGTACCAGGACGGGTCTGGCAATTTTTCTGTTTTTTGTTTTCTCCCTCCTGGCAGAATGACACAAAATCCTTTCGCTTCATGCAGTGAAAGGGAGTAAGTGTTCCTTAGGTAACCTTCATGTTAGTAAATTAAATTATCTGAGCAGACGCATGCAGAAAAGTACCCTGCTGGCCTGCTGTGAACAGGCAGTCATCAAAGATGATGAGGAAGCCGGGAGGAGCTGCAAAGGCAAGGGCTTGCGTTCTTTTATACTGAAGAAGCTTCAGCAAAACTGTAACTCTGCGTGGGAGAGCAAAGATCTCCCTTGTGAAGTTTCTAAACACAACCAGAAAAAAATCTTAGACTAACGTAAGTCAAAGGAGGTGTTTATTGCATTTTTAATTTAGGAGGCTCCAAGCAGACAGATCCGTTAATGTGGAGGTGATAGTATTTTACCTCCTCCATTCCCAACACTTGGCACAACTACAATTCATTGACGTGACAATTCTAATATTTAGAATTCTTAAACACAGCTCTTATTTTTATTTGGATTGCATCTTGGCAGAGCTAATCCTTAACGTTTTATGGTCATTTAGGGCAGCAGTCTAAACTCTTATCTGTGCAACCCTTGCAGTTTTCATGAAAGATAATGCCTTGGATGTTGCAGATGCTCAATTAGGAAACCATGTCGTAGGAAGATGTCTTTGGGACCAGAAAAAGTTAAGATTTCAGCTCAGCTTCTTAGCAGTTCATGACCTTGGATAAGTCACCTAACCTCTCTAATACTTGGTTTCTTTCTATAAATAGGAGAATGTGCCTCCCTTACAGTGATGTGATGAGGATTTAGTGGTATGACCCACCAAGCAGGGTGTCCAACACACAGCAACAATTTCATAGTTCGGCGTTGTTTTGGTGAGGGCATTGAGCTGGGCTTTTCCTTAACGCTCTGTAGTCCAGGTTTTCACGGTCTTGTACCAGACACTTATATCTATAATCGTGTATCAATGAATAGAATATGACTAGGCACTTTTAAAAGTAATATGAAGGCTAGGCAGATTGGCTTACGCCTGTAATCCTAGCACTTTGGGAGGCCAAGGCGGGCGGATCATAAGGTCAGGAGTTCGAGATTAGCCTGGCCAACATGGTGAAATCCTGTCTCTACTAAAAATACAAAAAAATTAGCCACGCATGGTGACACGCACCTGTAACCCCAGCTACTCAGGAGGCTGAGGCAGGAGAATCAGGAGAATCTCTTGAACCCAGGAAGCAGAGGTTGCAGTGAGCCGAGATCGTGCCACTGCACTCCAGCCTGGGCGACAGAGCCAGACTCCATCTCCAAAAAAAAAAAAAGTAATAAGAATTCCTTTCTCACCTATAATAGAATAAAGAAAATAATATTTAATAAGAATATTGATAACCTAAATGTAAAAGGGAGTAAATTTTATTTAAAAAGTTTAACATTAATAAAACTTGGGATAATAAATTAACATAAATCTTCCCATTAATCCTCATATTAAGTCATTTTGCCGAAGAAAACCCTGAGTTAATCAGATGGATTATCCAACATGACACACCAGTGGGAAAGTGGAGAAACTCTAGAGTTAGAACTTCAATTTTCTTTTTTTTTTTTTTTTTTTTTTTGTATTTTTAGTAAAGACGGGGTTTCCCCGTGTTAGCCAGGATGGTCTCGATCTCCTGACCTCGTGATCCGCCCGCCTCAGCCTCCCAAAGTGCTGGGATTACAGGCATGAGCCACTGTGCCCAGTCAAGAACTTCAATTTTCTAGGCCGGGCAAGGTGCCTCACACCTGTAATCCCATCACTATGGGAGGCTGAGGCGGGCAGATCACCTGAGGTCAGGAGTTTGAGACCAGCGTGGCCAACATAGTGAAACCCCATCTATACTAAAAATACAAAAATTAGCCCGGCATGGTGGTGTGAGCCTGTAATCCCAGCTACTCAAGAGGCTGAGGCAGGAGAATCGCTTGAACTCTGGAGGTGGAGGTTGCAGTGAGCCGAGATCCCGCCATTGCACTCCAGCCTGGGTGACAGAGTGGGACTCCATCTTAAAAAAAAAACAAAAACAAAAAACTTCAATTTTCAGAGTGTTGGTAGATCCCAAGATTTCACAAATAAGAGACTTTCTGGAATTGTACAGGAAAGACATTACATGTATACGTTAGTAATGCACAATCAAAAACTTGGAGAAATAATATTGTTTTATGAAAATTCATTTATGCAGTATACACACAGTTAATTAGAGCACTCTTCAATATTAAGAAAGAGGTATTGGCAAGAGGCAGGAGAAAGGATCAGTGGATATTGGAAACAGAAGAGAGTGACCGGAAGGCTAACTTTAGCAGTGAGTCTTTAGCAATGGACCAGGATACCAGGTGAGACGGGTAATAAAGGGACTGTGTGCGGAGATGTGGGAAGAGTGCAGGGAAAATGCAGAGGTAGCACAGACCCACAGGTACGAGGGTAGTGCTGCTGCTGCTAGGCATGAAGCTCTCCCAGATTCTGGAGACAGAGCACTCTATGAAGAGGGTTGCCTGATGAGAAAAGGGTGTAGGCTTCTGCTGGGGAGGGGAAGCCAGGTCTATGGGAGCCCGCAGGGAGGTTAGGGGAGAGGTACTCTGACAGCATTCTCTTTCCTTTCGCCAATTGCCCTGTACTCCCTATCAGCAGAACCCAACTGGAAGCAGGGAGTCTGCTGGAATAATGTGCATGGATCAACCTTTGGATGGAAGAAAGGGAGGATATTCATGGCCAGGTCATGGAGACCTTCATACAGGGTGTCCCGGAGTCGGGATCTTCTATTACAGGTTATTGGAAGACATTGAAAGTCTCAAACTCTTCAGCACTGTATCCCAGCGGGCACATCCAGCTTGAATTCTTTGTGGTCACCCAACCAGCTCCCCTCACTCCATTTGGTGTAATGTGAAATGGAGGAAGGTGGAATTAGGGGGTGCAAAACTGGACGCCGAGGAGCAGCTGGGATACCAATGAAGGGATCGATGGGATGAGGATACAAAGGAGAGGATGAATTTGAAAAATACTTTGGAAGTAAGTTACAGAAGCTGAGGGAGAAAAGTCAAGGATCCTAATAGGTTTATGACTTGGGATTATGAAGAGATAGTTGTACCACAAAATGAGATAGAGGATAAAGGCTTGGGAGGAACTTCAATGATGAATATAATCAAATTAATAAATTTAAATTTGTTAACTATAATCACAAGAGTTGTAAGAAACATTTACAATGATCTTATTCTTAATAAAGACCCATAATCTTTAGTTTCCAGTTCAAGACCATTCATGATGGGTCTTTGTCTTCCCCATTAGCATGGCATCTAAAATTATAGACTTTGAAGAATATCGCTGATATCATAATTTTTTTCTCATGATATTCTTTTCTAATCAACACATAGTCCATATTTTTATGGTTGGAGAGAAGTTCAAATTTGATAGCAAAGGCTTGACTGGTAGGTAATCTTAACTAAATCACAGAAGAATATATATTTAAATGTATTATAAATATTATTCAAATAAGCTAAAAGAAAACATGAATAGTCTGGCACTCCTGGATTTTTCTTCTTTCTGGACCAGTTATTATGAGTGGCCTTAGGCAAGCTACTTTTGACTCAGTTTTCAATAATACATAGCCACTCCTGGTGTTATAAATGAGTTTTTACAAAGCACTCCCCTATAGGCAAAATAGAAATAATAATACTTTGCAGAATTGAGGTCATAGGTATTAATTATGTTAAGTTCTAAGCAATGATGTAGCAGGCATTTTGTTTCTAGGACAGGATGCTGGCTTTTACAGCACTTTGTTCTCCTGTGTAATTATAGATCACTTTACAAATATATTTAAAATATGAGTTTCTGTTTAAATCTTCTCAGTAACATGTTCAAAGAATACCAGTTTCATTAAGGAAACATGGTTTTCTTTATTATCATGTTCTTTCATACAAATACTGGATTGTGAGTGCCTTAAATTCACTCATGAATGTAACCATTCAACATTTATTCTTGCTTTGCTCTACTTATTACTTATGATTTTGTCAGTTAATATAATAAGATTAAATTTGCAAGGCATACCTTCTAGAAGGTGTTTCTTTTTTGGCACTATGTTGATAACTCAATAGCTGCCACATTAGTTGTATATATTAAAATAACTCAGAAGTTTCAGTTAAGGTGAATTGCCAGCCATGGATAATTTAGAACAATTATTAGCTGATTATTTTAATGTTACTTTAAAAAATATTTAAAAATGCTTACTAATTGTACCATTTGTGAAGAATCAGTTTTTTAACAGTGTGATGTTTTACTATACAAAGGTAAATGTTTAAAACAAAAAAATTACCTGGACAGATATAAGGACTTTCTTGCTCTAGACTCAGCCATTATTGGAACAGACTTCTCTATTGCTGTTTCTTTAAACTTTGTAAGAACGCAATCCACTGTTTTCTGGGATTATGTTTTGGATTCATGTCCTGCTTTGGTGACACACTGAAACTGAGAAAAAGCGCTCCCTTACTTCCAGCAAGAAATGCTTTATTTGGATGTTTACCCTAATTACTCCATAGAACATAACATATTTTGGCTAGTTTTAGGGACCTTTAAGTCCTTCCTAGGACCTGGCAAAATCCTTCCTGTCCTGTCTTTTCTCGTCACTGGGGAGAACACTGCAGGGAATATTGATACAGGGTCATGTGCATACCATGATCCTCCAAAACAGATTCCCTACCACCCCAACCCCAAATAGCAAGACTGGACAGAATCACTCTGCTAAGATTCCACCTTTCATATTTTGATCAGGTGGTTGAAGAGTAGCACTTTTGCTGAATAGCTCTAGTGTATGGCCACCAGAAAAAAAAAAAAGGATATAACACCTTGAATTATTCACATCCAATACAGATATTATTCTGGCAAATAATTTAGTACATCGGAAAGTATAGAAAATTATAATCTCATCACATGATTCAGAGGACAGCCTAGTCATTGGAAACTTATTCCTGGCCAGTTTTTTTTTTTTTTTTTTTTTTTTGTCTGAAAAGATAGAGCTATTTTCTTTTCATGAGGCTGCAGTTTGTGATTACCAATGAAGTAGAAGCTAAGGAATTTTGGCTTCCAGACAACGCTGTCTTTTGTAAGGAGGAGTGACCTACAAAGGTACAATTAAGTCTACTTTCAGAGAGCCCTATTAGTAAAACAAAAACAACAAACAAACAGGAAAGCTCCTATTGAAATTTAGCTGCAAGGTTTGACGGGGTGGTGGCTCTTGCCTGTAATCCCAGCACTTTGGGAGGCTGAGGCGGGTGGATCACCTGACGTCAGGAGTTTGAGACCAGCCTGGCCAACGTGGTAAAACCTCGTGTCTACTAAAAATACAAAAATTAGCCTGGCATGGTGGCGTGCACCTATAGTCCAAGCTACTTGGGAGGCTGAGGCAAGAGAATTACTTGAACCCAGGAGGTGGAGGTTGCAGTGAGCCAAGATCATGCCATTGCACGCCAGCCCGGGTAAGACAGCAAGACTCCATCTCAAAAAAAAAAAAAAAAAGAAACTTAGCTGCAAGGTTTCGACACTTGTCTTTAAGGTTCTTGAGGAACCAAAATTAGGAGGCTTGTTGACATACAACCTTAGGTGCTGTCTTCATGGAAATGGGTCCATTTAGCCATGTTTTTAAACTAATATTTAATTTCAAAAGGATTTAGGTAAACTAATTATGGTTTCTCAGTTTTATCAAATTGAAAAGAGATGTAAGAACTTCAGAATTTCAGGGTTATTAAGCTGGACCTGATGCCTTATGTGGAACTGAGTCCCATCCCTTTGCATCCTCCTCCTGTTGTGATGTAAGCTGAGTAAGCATAAAGCAACTGCAATAACAGAAAATTTAAAAATGCATGTTTTTATGAAATGCTTAGACAGTCTGAGGTGCAATGAGACAATATGACTGTAGTATCTCAGCTGACGTCTTTGGCAATGACTTCATTGTCATTTGGGTTTGAAGGAAGTGGATAAGTAGAGAAAAGCGAAATTTGATATGTACATCTTCTGAATTGCTCAACTGATTTTTGCAGAAATAAGTCTTTCTTAGCATTTTGATCTTATTGTCAAGTAATCTAAACAGGAAAGGGAAGATGAGCTGGGCGCGGTGGCTCACGCCTGTAATCCCAGCACTTTGGGAGGCCAAGGTGGGCAGATCACCTGAGGTTAGGAGTTTGAGACCAGCCTGGCCAACATGGTGAAAGCCCATCTCTACTAAAAATATGAAAATTAGCCAGGCGTGATGGCACATGCCTGTAATCCCAGTTACCCAGGAGGCTGATGCAGGAGAATCACTGGAACCCGGGAGGTGGAGGCTGCAGTGAGCCGAGATGGTGCCACTGCATTCCACACTCCAGCCTAGGCGACAGGCTCGAAAAATAAATAAAATAAAATAGAAAGGGAAGATGGAAAGAAGGGAGAGTCTTTGAATTAAGGGAACCATGCTGAGCCCTCCAGATCCCACAGGGCTGCCTACTCCTGGACGCTGTCTCTAGAATTCCCCACGTGGACACCCAGCATGACAAGAGTCCCAGGAAGGTACTGCTCATTGGCTGAATTTTCTGCATCTGCTTCCTCTCCCTGCTGTATGCTCTGTCCTTACCCACACCAGCTCCAAATAAGAACAAACTACCCTGTAGACCTTCCATTCAACAGAAGTCAAAATTCCTTATCGAAGTCTTCTTTGAACTGCTTTGTATCAGACACTGTAATTTCATGCCCAACTTTGTTGATGTCTCTCTTAAAAGGACCAGAGAACTGGAGAACAATCTGGGCTTGAGCCTGCTGGTGAGGGGCAGTTCTTGAAAGGAAGGAGCTCCTCTTGGTGAGGAATTGGGTGAAGAAGCGTGATTGTTTTGCTCTATTTACAGGATCTTCTCTCTACTGTCTTTAAAAGCTTATTAAAAACAACCTGAGGAGGTTTCCCAGCATGCTGCTTTAATTTAGGCTGTTTTTAATTTTAGAAGAATGAACATTCCCTATTTGGTAATTTCCTTTCTTGCTCAAGGTTTGTTCCTTTACAAGGTTTTCTCTTCTTATCAGCTTGGCCACTGTTGCAGCTATTGTAACTCAAATGTGGACAAAGGGGGAAAAAATACCACTCTCCAAAACAAAACCACAAAAACAAATTAAACAAGTTTTTTTTTTTTTTTTTTTTGGCAATTTGCCTTCAAAAGGGTGTAGTTCCGGGTAACAGAGAGTGCAGCAAGTCTCTGGAGTCTAAACGGAGACTGAAATCAAGGAGCTGACTTTAATTTTTCTTGGAAAATAAACAATATGAACATAACCCAAAATGTTTTCCAAGGAACCACTCTACCCTGAGGTCCTTATGCCCTGGAAGAGTGGGTTATTTACTCACAGCTTCACTATTTAAAACTTTTATTTCAAACATTTTTAAATATCTTTCTTGCCATCTACCCATAAGTTACAAAGTGGCATTAGCAAGCATGGCCTCATATCCTATACAATATATGTGGGCAGTGTCTTGGAGTCTTTGTTGCAGATAGAGGCATATTGAGTAGAATGGGAAGTAGAGTCTAGAAAAAGCTTAGTGAAATATCCAGTAGCTTTTCTTATGAAACATGCTGTATTTTGGAAATTCATTAACTTTGATTAATATTAATTTAGTCTTTTATCACATGTCAGGGGCCATGCTGAGCTCTGACAATACAAAAGCGAATAAGACACCACCACCACCTCTGGAGTTTACAGAGGAAAGACAGGCAAACAAGGGAGGGGCAGGGAGACCTGTGTTAATGGACAGGGACCACACCGTGCTCTCTGCCAACACAGAGGGATGTCTCGCTCAACTAAGATGAGGGCAGGGGGTGGGCTGTGTCCTGTCTGTCAAGCTGGCCAGAGAAGAGGACATGAAACATATGATATGGTTGGGAACGATGTTTTCCCCTGAAATAACCTTAGTGGCAGGGAGGAGTGAACACAAAACCCTAAGTTTTTCAGTCAGTGCCCACAGCAACCTTTGGCAAGCAAAAAGGATTTGTGAGGTCTTATATTTTAGCTTGAAAATTAGTGGGACATTTGTATCCTATTCCATCATATTAGATTGCTCCTTACAGAACTGCTGATTTTGAAGGCCTAAACGTTTAAATAATGGTAATTGCACGGAGTGCAGACATCCGAAAAGAATGCCTTGCAGGAGTTGCCAGTTGTATTTCACTCTATCCTTTCATGTGCCCACTGCTGTCTTGGGGACAGGAATGTGGCAAAACACAGAAGACCTTTGGGACAAATGGGGAGCTGCGACTGTTTGGAATGGCTCAGTTGGAGAGGTGGGCTGTCAGGTGGACTGGGGTGGGTGCAAACTTCTCCTGAAATGTTCCATCAGTGCAAGTGAGAGGAAGCCTGTGGAGGGCTGGGAGAAGGAAGTGGCGTGACTGTGCTTCCTGACCTCGTCCTAGTGGGGAGCTGAGGATGCTCTGGAGAGCCAGAGGCTGGGATAAAGATCACTTGAGGTCAGGAGTTTGAGACCAGCCTGGCCAACATAGTGAAACCCCATCTCTACTAAAAATACAAAAGTTAGCCAGGTGTGGTGGCACGCACCTGTAGTCCCAGCTACTCAGGAGGTAGAGGCAGGAGAATCACTTGAACCCGGGGGAGTGGTTGCAGTGAGCCGGGATAGCACCACTGCACTCCAGCCTGGGCGACAGAGTGAGACTCCATTTCAAAAAAAAAAAAAAAGAAAAAAGAAACAAAGAACTTTTAGGACATGAAAGGTGCTAAACAGTGAGAGACATGGTAAGGAAGAGAAGGGCGATTTTGGAGTTTTAAAGGGTTACAGCAAGAAGACTTGGAAAGTAATGAGTGGTGAGAGCTGAGGAGGAGGAAGAGCAATGGTCCTTATGGTGATTGCCGATCTTTGCTGAGCGCTCCCTACGTGCCAGGCACTGCCCTGAGCACTGTCCATGGACTGTTTTACTAAATCCGCATTACCGATCTATATAAGGCTCATTTCCCAAATGAGAACATTAAGGCTGTCACAGAGGTTATGTGACTTGCCCAGGGTCACAGAGCTTATAGGTGATTGGTCCAAGATGTGGATTCAGGTGTACACTTAAATGACTGGTCAAATCTTGTTGCCATTCATTGAAACAGAGAATCATCATCATCATCATCATCATCTTCTTCATAACAAGAGACTGTGACATTTATTGTGTTTATG
Source organism: Gorilla gorilla gorilla (assembly GCF_029281585.2). Taxonomy (NCBI): domain Eukaryota; kingdom Metazoa; phylum Chordata; class Mammalia; order Primates; family Hominidae; genus Gorilla; species Gorilla gorilla. The sequence goes on from NC_073238.2 coordinate 121,593,997, forward strand.
ATGTGTCATGCCTAGGCTTACTCTAGGCCTGTTGTAGAATTTAACTGATTTAATCCTCAAACAACTCTACAACAGGGTTGTAGAGTTCCCCTGTATTCGTCTGTTCTTGCACTGCTATAAAGAAATACCTGAGGCCAGGTGCAGTGGATCACGCATGTAATCCCTGCACTTTGGGAGGCCGAGGTGGGTGGATCATCTGAGGTCAGGAGTTCAAGACCAGCCTGGACAACATGGTGAAACTCCCATCTCTACTAAAATACAAAAAATTAGCTGAGTGTGGTGGCTGGCACCTGTAATCCCAGCCACTTGTGAGGCTGAGGCAAGAGAACCACTTGAACCTGGGAGGCGGAGGTTGCAGTGAGCTGAGATCGGACCACTGCACTCCAGCCTGGGCAACAAGAGCGAAACTCCATCTCGGAAAAAAAAAAAAAAAAAAAACTGACACTGGGTAATTTATAAAGAAAAATGTTTTAATTGGCTCATGTTCCACAGGCTGTGCAGGAAGCATAGCTGGGGAGGCCTCAAGAAACGTACAATCACGGTGGAAGATGAAGGGGAAGGAGGCACCTCCTACCTGACTGGAGCAGGAGGAAGCGGGGAGAGGCACTGCACACTTATAGACAATCAGATCTCGTGACAACTCACTCTCACCATGACAACACCAAAGGAGATGGTGTTAAACCACGAGAAGCCACCCCCATGATCCAATCACCTCCCACCAGGCCCCACCGCCAACACTGGGGATCACAGTTCAGCATCAGATTTGGGTGGGGACACAGATCCAAACCGTATTATCCCCCATCTTATGGATGAAGAAACTAAGGCACAGAGAGAGTAGGTCATTTGACCAAGGTCACACAGCTCATAATGTGGAAGAGTCAGGATTTGAACACAGACCTTCTGGCTCTAGAGCCCATACTTTTAAAGACTTTATTATATTACAATTTTTGAAACATAAGGTACCTGCCCATATCCAAAGGAAATGTCTTTCAGAGAGTCAGATTTATTGGTTAAAACTCAGAAAATAGAGATCTTGTCTAGGGATGAAGATGTGGGAGTCATTGGCTAATCGGTAAAATTTGAATCTTGGATGTGCATGGGATCACCCACATATATCACAGTGATCAGATGACCATATCCACAATTGTGGGGTCCTTTAATCTCCTCTAGCTGGGAGAGCGCTATTTAGATACCTGTTCCACAGCCAGCCACTCGGTCCGTTCAAAACACTCGCCACCATCATCACTGATGTATTAATCTCACATACATGAATATTTGTTTACCTGCAAAAACATCATAATTGAGGACCTTGGCAATGTGTTTATCTTGTCATAGGTTTTTTATTTTGTTTACCGCCCAGATTTTTGGTGGATATAAAAATCATAGTATTTTTGTTCTCTGAGGCTGTGGTGTTTATAATCAGAAAGAAATGAAGAACTAAGGCAATTAATTACATAATTAAGAGAAAAGTATCATCTAAGGGTAGTGGAAGGGAAGAAGAATTATTTTTAATATTGAATTATCTCTCGAGTTGTCTCAGTTCTCCAGCCTGTGTGAATATGCCTATAGGAGCAGTGGAATCCCTAAGAACAAAATCCAACCACTCAATAAAATGTGCACACTACAATGGAAATGAAATCCACAGAAATTCTTCCCCAAGGTCAGACTTTTTCTCAGAAAGCAAAGGTTTAAGAATATGTTGAAAATAAGAATATTGTTGGAGAACATTTTTGACATTTAAAGGCAAACATCTGTTATTTTGTATTTTTATTTATTTATTTATTTTGAGACAGGATCTCCTCTGTTGCCCAGGATGGAGTGCAGTGGCACGACCTTGGCTCACTGCAACCTCTGCCTCCTGGGTTCAAGCGATTCTTTCACCTCAGCCTCCCAAGTAGCTATGTCTACAGGCACACGCCACCATGCCTGGCTAATTTTTGTATTTTTAGTAGAGATGGGGTTTTAGCATGTTGCCGAGGCTGGTCTTGAACTCCTGCACTCAAGCAATCTACCCATCTTGGCCTCCCAAAGTGTTGGGATTATAGGCATGAGCAGCGGGCCTCGCATCTGCTATTTTTTAGATCCTTCAGGATTGTGCCTAAACAATGCAGAAATAATTAGCTAGGAAGTCACGTAACCAATGAACCGGTTATTTAGTTTGTGGAAAATTGAACCTGGTAAAGCAACTGAATCCCATTGATAGAGTTTGGCTGTGTGTCCCCACCCAAATCTCATCTCAAATTGTAATCCCCACATCCCCACAATCTCCACATGCGGAGGGAGGGACCTGTAATCGCCACGTGTTGAGGGAGGGAGGTAACTGGATCACGTGGGTGGTTTCCTCCATGCTGTTCTCATGATAGTTAGTGAGTTCTCACAAGATCGGAGGGTTTTATAAGTGTTTGGAAGTTCCTCCTTCATTCTTCTCTCTCATAGTGCGAGAAAGAAGGTCTCTGCCTCCATGTGGAAGAAGGGCCTTGCTTCCCCTTCACCTTCCACCATGATTGTAAGTTTCCTGAGGCCTCCCCGGACATGAAGTACTGTGATTCAGTTAAATCTCTTTCTTTTATAGATTACCCAGTCTCAGGTATTTCTTTACAGCAGTGTGAAAACAGACTAATATACCCATTCTATTTTCTTTCTCTTGTGGAATCATTCAAATATTTTTAGAGTTTAGACACATTCTAAATGAAAGTGAGAATCTCAGAATTTGAGAGGTTCCCATGATATTTTAACATAGCCCCATGAGCCTTTATTTTACTCATGTTTTAGCTCATGTAATGTTTATCGCCACTGGGTGGAATAGATGTTATTATTTGCACTATGAGGAAGACAGGCCAGGTTTCCAAATGTTGAGGTGACTCTCTCCAGGTTATGTAGCCCTCAGGGATACAGAAAAGATTTTGAACAAGTTTTTGAGGAGAAAGCTAACTTTCTTTACTCTATCAGATTCATCTAGGTAAACACTTTCTTTTTTTTTTTTTTTTTTTTTTGAGAGTGAGTCTCACTCTGTCGCCCAGGCTGGACTGCAGTGGCACGATCTCTGTTCATTACAAGCTCCGCCTCCCAGGTTCACGCCGTTCTCCTGTGTCAGCCTCCCAAGTAGCTGGGACTACAGGCGCCTGCCACCATGCCCGGTTAATTTTTTGTATTTTTAGTAGATATGGGGTTTCACCGTGTTACCAAGATGGTCTCGATCTCCTAACCTCATGATCCACCTGCCTCGGCCTCCCAAAGTACTGGGATTACAGACATGAGCCACCATGCCCGGCCTTAGGTAAACACTTTCTAAATCACAGTCCAATTCTGGTATTATCTTGTTAGTTTTAGTTGTTGGTGACTTCATAGCATAAGAGGCAAATTGTTACCATGATGGCAACTGGTTAACTACTAGGACAAACGCCTTGTGTTTATACTCAAGGAGCATAAATTGCCTCTAAAAATATGCAGTGCTGTAACATAAGGATATGCTCAGCCTGTGGTGGGAAGTCTGCAACAGAAGAGGAAAGACCTTTTTTTTTTTTGAGACAGAGTTTCTCTCTTGTCATCCAGGCTGGAGTGCAGTGGCATGATCTGGGCTCACTGCAACCTCTGCCTCGGGGGTTCAAGTGATTCTCCTGCCTCACCCTCCCGAGTAGCTGGGAATACAGGTGCCCACCACCACACCTGGCTAAGTTTTTGTATTTTTAGTAGAGATGGGGTTTCACCATGTTGGCCAGGCTGGTCTCAAACTTCAGACCTCAGGTGATCTGCCCACCTCGGCCTCCCAAAGTGCTGGGATTACAGGCATGAGCCACTACACCCGGCCGGAAAGAGCACTTTTTGGTCTGTCGTTTATGTCAGAGTCCACTGACTCCCTTCTGAAATTGGCTACTGTTAACTTAAAGAGAAAATGGAGGTCCTAGGATGGAGACACACCTAAAGAGACACAACTCTGTGATGGAGCTGGGATCAACCTTCACAGCTTCCGACGAGCTCCTTTTTATGTGAAACTCTGGGAGGACCTCATTTTCTAAGTCGGTTCAGCTCATCATGTGCAACAGATGTCCACACTGTTTAAACCTGTGCTAACACTTCCTCTTGATTTTTTTTCTTCCTCCCACTGGAAAAATATTGAAAAGAACAAAAATAAATGAATCTTAGCTAAGCAAATTCCACCTTAAACCAAATCCAGGTGAAGTTTATAATTGGCATTATGAGATACCACCAATATGTCATATATTCATAATATATAAAGAAATTTTCCTATAAATAAACTCATTGTTAAGCAAGTAAAAATCAATTTATGGCATATGATGATTACAATATCATTTCCCCCACACAATGCCATGGTTTGAAAAATCACAGAAGGAAATATATAAATGTGTCTACTGATAACATCTGTGTTATGGTTGAAGACTTTTTTCCAATTGAGAAAAACAGGTTGCCTTTCTGTGACTTTCAATGACCTGATTGAACATTATTTCTTCTGCTGAAGAGGGTCCTCATTGCCGGATTGTGACCTTGTTATTGTATTTGAACTCCTTTCACCCCCGGTTCTTGTCTGTATGATAGCTTGGTTGGCTACTCTATCACAGAGTTGTGTACATGTAGTCACAATTGTTCAGAAATAGAAATTTGTTGATGTCTCTGCTTTGATGGGTAAATGTATCATAAATCAGCATTCAAGAAAGCTATGTTTTAAAAAGCCCAATTTTCCTGATTTTGTGATAATGACATTTATGCATAACAGATTTGGAACAGATAATGTAGATTTTATTGCAGACAAGGTCAGAAAAATGGCAGTGAACAGAGTCCAAGTCTCCTCCAAGACTCTCATGCCCTGACTTGTCTGAAGTGCCAGGAGTTCAAGGTCCTCTTAATATGAAATACAACGTGGATGGAAACAGATGCAAAGGTTTCTTGTCATTTTCTTTTTGCCAGGAGTTAGAGATCATACATATCTCTATATCTATACGTCTCTCTGTCTCTGTCTCTATCATGTCTATAATCACGCCTGAGGCACTCAACCTACATCTGCTTGGATGTGGGCAGACAGGTCAGTTACATATTTGTTATTGTTTTTCCCTGCTTAAGTAGTATTATAAAACATGCCAGAAAAATATTTGATTGTTATGTTGGTTCTCAAATCAAAACTGTTTGGGCTTTGCCATATCTCAGGACTGCTGAGACTATTTTAAGATCATACAAATAATCCCAAGGTTTCCAAGAATAAGTCCTGGGAACCACTCAGCAAACCCAGCTATTTCGGGTCTCATCCATCTACACTTTTCTATTTCTATTTCCAAAACCATGCTCGTTTTTTACCCTCTCTTTCTTAAAGATGGCTTGCATGACTTCTTAATAGGTTCCCTAAGATAAAACACTGTATTTAAAAAAAAAATTATCACTTTGTAAGTGCAGAGAATAATGTGATTGTTGTTAGCATATACTAATTTTGGCTAAATTGAGGTTTTAACTAAAGCTCTGGCCCAAATCCTGAAGACCATTAGCAAACACGAACAAGTGGTGGCTTATGTGTATTTGTATTAAATCCAAAGCTGGCTGTCTGTTTACAAAATAGACTTGGTTCCTGAAGACGACTTCCTGGAGCCTTCACATTGGTGTAGGGTTTCTTGGCCAGCACATACAATGCCCTGGAATTTTAAAAGTCCTGGATTATCCAGTCAGCCAAGCAAAAGGGTATGGGTTAAAACAAAGTAGAAAGAAAAAGGATTTCAATGAGGATCCTTTTGGTTTTCTGTGCCTCAGCCTTCCCTGAAGGACTGCTAGATGGACTTCATTATTGGGAGAGGCCAGAGGTCACATTCCTGGTTTTTAAGGCAGTACCAATAGCAGTTGGTTACTGAGGACATTACCTTCCCTCCAGTTTCAAAACCGACTTTGATTTCCAACTGGTTTGTGACTGATGGTGCTGCATGCACGTGTGACAGGGCATGACTTGGACCCAACTTGACGTCTGCAACAGCCCCCTTGGGCTTTCCTGATCGTCTAAAATGTTTGCTTTTGTTTTTTAATGTGCTAAACCTCACCCATATTCAGGTGGAAATCAATCAATTAGGCTTAAATTTGATTATTCAAGGCAGCAATATTGGTATATTATTTAGTGACATAAAGATAACCAAGAGAAAAATCAAAGAGATCAACTGTTCACAAGCTGTTGCCTGTGGGAAGCCGCGCTGCTGGGAGGGCTGGAGTGGTGGTATCAGGGAAAGATGGTTTTTATTTGTAAACCTTTAAATAACCTGCTTTCTGTTTGTTTGTTTTTGTTATTACAAACATTTTGTGTATTACTTTCACTAAAAACAAACCCATTTAAGTTAAAACATTGTTTTCTGTTTATAAAAATTTTTCCACAGGACTCATTCTATTCTCTAAGTATAACATAAATTTTACCCATAATTTAAATGTCCAAATTAAGGTATTTTTTCCATTAGTAAATGTTTAGTATCTTGGACCCTAGGGGGAAAAAAAAAAGACATGTCAAAAGCACTCTGTTGTAATACATTTTGCAGCAAAGCAGTATTTGAAGGAAGGAGAACCAGGAGTGTGTGATAGGAAAGAATGGGAGGTACTGAGCTTTTGGCTTAAGGTTTTTTGTTTTTTTGTTTTGTTTTGTTTTGTTTTTTCCTTTTTACTTCTATATGGGGAATTCAGAATACAGTGTAATAGAATTGTTGGAATATATGTTTTTCAAGTTTTATTTTCTATTTAAAGCACTGTAATAATCTTTAGCTATACTTAGATCATAAACCTAGTTAAATGTATGCACTTTGAGGACAAATAAACTTGGGTTTAAACACTGACTCTTCCCCTTGGCTCTGTAATTTCACTCTCCTTTTGTGTAAAATGCATCTAACAATAGCGCCTACATACAGGGTTGCCGTAAGAATTAAATGGAGGATCAGTGTAAAGGAATTAGCACATAATATGCTTGCAATACATTTTTAAATTATTTGATAATAAAATAAAATACATCAACAAATGCAGCACACATATACACATATGGGATATGAGACAAGCATAGAACAAGTACATACAACACAGGTGATTATTAGTATAATGTAAGTTGGATACATTTTCATCTTTGTCGTGGTATCATAGAGGATAACATTTTCTCACTTCTGAATGTAGGCAGTACTCACAAATTCCATGTTCATATCAATGCTTGAAGCTGCTGGAGCAAAGTGATTTAGTAAGAGATATTAGTTTCTGCTAATGTAACGTCATGAAAGAATTTCTCCTGCTTTATACTTTTCCAGGGGTGGTTTTATTTTCCCAGAAAATTGAGTATACTTGATTCTTGTCCAAATCAATGCCCCATAAATCATTTAGAAATTATGTCCCTCAGGAAAAAAAAAATTCCCAAAGTGAGGACCCAGGGGTAGGTCATTTTCTCTCTGAGGTACTTTTATCATTCCAGTTTCACAGGAAAGAGCCAGATGTTCCCTGTAGCCAGGTAGACAGCAGGGAAAGGAAAACATTTGCGTTGTTACTCTTTCTATTTGAATTGGTTCATAACTTGGCCTGTCCTTTTCTCCCAGCTAAGTAATACTTTCAAATGTGCTCTCTAACAAATTTCAGAGGATTAGGCTCAGGATGTGGTCTACAACTGCAGGGACCATCTCTGTGTTAAACACATCCACACACACACACACACACACGCGTGCCTCTATAACAATAAAGCATATGGATGTTGGTGACTTAACATTGAAATGGGAAGGTTAATTTTAGCATTTTCTGATCTGCTTATAGGTTTCCAAATCATAAAAGTTTTTTTAAAAATAAATATTCATTATTAAAAGAAAGCAAAAGCAAATCAATTAGGGAAAACAATAGTGAGTTCTCACTAGAGGCACCTGGAGAGCATCCATGCATTTCTTAGGTCTTCTTTGAGTACGTGAATATCGACTGTTGGAAGTTTGTGGTGAAAATAGTCTGAAAGAGCAATCGCAACTTTACCTATCTGTGGTGCTTTAAATAATCTGAGTACCTAATCAATAATAGCAATAGTAACTCATGTCTAGAAACCGAAAATATTACTATTATTACCTAAAAGTTGATTTCACATAGGATGCGTTCAAGAGGATTTCTGCGGCACTGGGAGCCTATCCGCCCTCTTCACTGACCCTCCCATCACCACCCTTTCTATGGCCTCCTCCACTCTGGGTGTCCAGGCTGTTCTGAGCTCCTCCTACTCCAATCCCCAAGCCGACTTCACTCTCATTACCCATCTCATTATTTTCGGAAGTAAACGGTGAAAAAAATAGGCTTTAACTCTACTCCGAACAGAACCAGCTATATCTTTACTGGGCCCTGGTGGAATTTGGAGCTCAACCTGCTCTTCTCATCATGTTCAGGTTCACCCACCCCAGTGGGTGAAGCCAATCCCCCCTTCCCATGGCCCACCACAATCCATGCTGACAATCTACCCCAAGACACTCAGCACCTGTATCAGGGTGGGACCCCCTGAGTCACCTGCTGAACAAGCCATGGACAGCCAGTCCTCTGCCCACCTGAGGCTCTCTGGGAACTCTGCCTGATCCCAACTTCCCCACACCATGCCCAGAGTCCTGCCCGGAGCAGACAGCCATGGGGGAAACTGAGCCTCTGCACATCAATGTGACCCAGTTGCTCTCCAGGCAGGAGTGGCAGGGGGTACAGGATACAGGTGGGGAGGGAGAAGCTGGGCAGGGATGAGGCACCAGGGAGCACTGGGCAGACCCATCCAGGAACACTGGAAGGTGGGGGAGGAGTGGAAGGTGGGGAGGAGTGGAAGGTGGGGAGGGGTGGAAGGCTCCACACCCCAGTGCATGCTCCACTGTCCCCATGGACTTCATTTCAACACAATTCCAAAGCTAAAGTGATTAAGAATTTTGAGAGCGTGACTGCAGAGCATTGCAAAATGGGTCAACTTCACTCCTGGAGCCTGCCTCTAGACAGGATTTTATTTTCTTCTTCTTTGACTACTTCAAATCTAAACTGAAGTCCTTCCCTTTGACTAACTGGTCTCTCCCTGACTCTTGTTGTCCGCTTCATTTCGCCCCAGAGGACTGTGTTGCTTGATGGCTTGTTTTGTCCTGCTGTCTTCAGATGTCCCCCTCTTCTTGCATGCACTCCTGGCCCTCGAGACTCTGGAGCACTCGAGTCAGAACCTGTCATCCGGCCTTGGTTCAACCCGGTGCTGCACCGCTATCCATTCTCTCGTGTGTGTCAGTCCTGCATTCTAAGTTTGAAGCCAAGAAATACATATTTTTTCCCCTAAATCTCCCTCTCACTTTAATAAGATACTGTGAGATTCTGTGTTCAATAAGTATTGGCCAATATCTTGATTAGTAATGAAGTTACATGTATGGCTTTACACTGTGTCCCCAACATGAGGAGTAAAAAAGAAAAGGAAAGCCACGGTGACTAAGGAGATTCTCATGCTATAGAGAACTGAGTGATTCCCCAGGAATGTTCTGGAATTTTATTTGCACATGCTCCTTGGCAGAGGGGTTGGGGTTGCTGGGAAGAAACAGAAGAGCTAAGGGTACAGAAGAGAAAATGTAAGATGATGTGGCGCTGTCAAATGCCTAGTTCCCCCGTTTCTGAAGGATTAAAATACTTGAAGGCCCCATATTAGTTTCCCATGATGCCATGAGATAGTGCCATAAACTCACTGGCTTAAAACAAAAAAAGTTTATTCTCACAGTTCTGGAGGCCAGAAGTCGGAAATCAAGATTTCAGCAGGGCCACACTCCTGCTGAGGCTCCACTCCTCGGCCTCGTCTTAGCTCCTGGTGGTGGCCACCAATTCCCGGTGTTCCCCAGCATTCAGCTGCAGCACTCCCATCTCTGCCGCTTTTATCCCATGGGGTTTCCCTCTTTTTCTTTAATAGGGACACCAATTATATTGGATTAGGATCCACCTAGTGATTCATCTTAACTTGATCACACCTGCAAAGCTCCTATGTCTAAATAAATTCACTTTCTCAGGTAACAGGGCTTAGGACTTCAACATCTCATTTTTGGGGAGACACAATTCAACTCATGACAGAGATTTTTGTTTTGTTTTGAGATGGAGTCTCACTCTGTAGCCTAGCCTGGAGTGCCATGGCACTATCTCAGCTCACTGCAACCTCTGCCTCTTGGGTTCAAGTGATTCTCCTGCCTCAGCCTCCTGAGTAGCTGGAATTACAAGTACCCACCAACATGCCCAGCTAATTTTTTGTATTTTTTTTTTTAGCAGAGACGGGGTTTCACCATGTTAGCCAGGCTGGTCTCAAACCCCTGACCTCAGCTGATCCGCCTGCCTCAGCCTTCCAAAGTGCTGAGATGACAGGCGTGAGCACCCGGCCCATGACAGAAATCTTGAAGGTGATGCATGCTGTGTCAATTGTGTTTCTATGTGGCAGAGATGAGGTAAAAAAAAAAAAAAAAAGAAAAAAAAGAAAGACAAAAAACACCCAAATTCCCTAATGAAGTACTGAGAAGATACCTCAACCCTGTCAGGGGCCACCTATGTTAAGAGATGAGGTCACCTTTTGGCACAAACTCTGGGAGAACGTCTTGAACAAGATACGGTAGAGACAAGACATCCATGGCACCAGTGAGAGTCAAAGTCAGATCCAGTTACCATGAGAAGGTAGGTATAGATTCTGGGGATAAGAGATGTGAGATCTCAAGCAAAACCACTGCAGCCTTGACTGCTAGATAGACATGAGACTTCACTCCAGAGGGCAGAGATGGCAAAGGATATCAGTCCCAATGACTCTGACTCTTACTCTTCACCAAAAGGTCATACGCACTGCAACCTTCTTTTTCCTGTCCATGCAAATGCCACTGAGAAAACTTAGGGGTTTCGAAGTATATAAAGGGACTGTTTCACTGATTGCATTGGATTGGACTCAGGACTGATTCATAGAGATGTTCAGGTTTTCCACTGCAAAGGAATCTGCATAGACATAGTCCCACGGCCAATCTGCACTAACCCTATATAAAAGTGTCAAGGACTCTTGCAGGCTATTGAGGCTTCATCTCTGCACCACCTGTGTGTGTGAGTTTACTCTCCCTGCATTCAGTGTGCATGAGTTGAAAGGCTGGAAAGCACTGTTGGTCTCTCTTCATGGGTCCTCATCTTGAGACCAAGACTAATGAGAAAGCCATCTAGAGCCTTGGTACAGTCAAGATTGATGTTATTATAAGAATTCCTTCTGAATATGCAGACAGAAGTAGAATAGAGCCAAGAAGGAAAGCAAAGGATGGTGCCAGGGAAGACTGATCTGTGTGGTGTTGAAGGAGAAAGGCAGAGCCAAAATGCTAGGCAGGCAGCAGGTGTGGTTGGGCAACAAAGTTGAAAAAAGGGTCAGCAAGCATATTTTCACGTGGCTGGAAGCTCTTGTACAGACCCTGTGCCTGGGGAGGGTTGTTTCCTTAGAAGGAGCTGGACTGGAAAAGATTCCAGAATGAACAACTTTCTGTGCACTGAGAACCAAGAAATTAAAATGTCCCAAGGGAATTAGAGTGGAAGCATCAATAACTCAGATTGGCTACAAATAGGGAAACCCAATACGATTGGCTGAATCAAAATTCATAATATGCTTTAAATGTACCATGTTTATTAGATCTTTTTCAAATTTGTCATTAATGTACTGACACGTCTAGGCTGAATTTGAAAGTTTTAAACTTGACATTGCAGCTCCTTTTTCCTTTTTAGTTTGTGAATACATAACGCTACACACATTACCCATAATCTATTAAGAAACTGTTAAAGAGCCATCTCCTGGTGATGTCTCTCTCTGACATTCATGAACTTTTATCCACAAAGAAAATTTGTGACAATGCACAAGTGTCTTAAAATTGAGACTTGAAGCAGAGAGATTTGTACACTTATATATGGCATTTGCTGTCATATGGGCCTCCTGGGTAGAGTCAGTCTCTATGCATTGTTATGGAAATATTTTTCTTCCCTCACATCTTATTCTTAGTTTTGTTCTTTTTGTTCAAACATTTAAATTTGAGCTAGATTGGAGAAGAGGATTATTATTTCTGACACACGTTACTTGAAAAGAATGATTTCTTTTTTCCTAAGTGTAAGAAGCAAATTTTTTTTTAAAATGGGACAAACACATCCCTAGGCTTAGCAAATAAGAATATTTAAGTATTTAAACACCTATTTATAATTTATTACTTAAATTTACTTATTCCTCTTGATATCTTAGAGTCCCCAGCCTTTTGCACCAGGGACCAATTTTGTGGAAGAGAATTTTTCCACTGACTAGGGCAGTTGAGGGGGGATGGTTTCAGGGTGATTCAAGTGCATTACATTTATTGTGCACTTTTATTGATATTACATTGTAATATATAATGAAATAATTATACAACTTACCATAAGGTAGTTGACATGGAATCAGGGGGAGTCCTGAGCTTGTTTTCTGGCAAGTAGGTGGTCCTATCTGGGGGTGATGGGAAACAGTGACAGATCATCAGGCATTAGATTTTCATAAGGAGCATGCAACCTAGATCCCTTTCATGCGCAGTTCACAATAGAGTTTCGGTCCTATGAGAACCTAATGCCACAGCTGATCTGACAGGAGGTGGAGCTCAGGTGGTAATGGTGTCACCCACCACTCACCTCCCACTGTGCGGCCTGGTTCCTACCAGGCCATGGACCAGTACCAGTCTGTGGCCCAGGGTTGGGGACCACTGTCTTAGATAAGGAATATTTATTTACCCTGAAGAAAATATCTATAGGTGAAATGCACACATAAGTATGTATAAATATGTATTACATATATGCATAATTATACACACACACACACACATAATCACATTAGATTAAAAATGTTTTTCATAGAGCAATGCCAGGAACTGTTGCTACAATATCACCTGGGATGCTTATTAAACATGCAGACTGTTAGACTTCTACACTGATCTACAAAATCAGAACCTCTGGGTAGAACCAGGGAACATGCCTTTTTAAACAAATTCCCACCCCTAACCCTATGCCCACACATTCTAATGCAGAGATTGTCAATCATCTTCTGTAAAGAACAAGATAGTAAATGTCTTAGGCCTTCTGGACCATACTTTCTCTGCTGCAATTATTCAGTTCCGTCATTGTAGCACAAAAGCAGTTACAGATACTATAGAAATGATTGTGCATGGTTACATTTCTATAAAACTTTATTCAGGTGCACTGGAATTTCAGTTTCATAAATATTCACATTATTAAATATTATCTTTTGACAATTAAAAATAGTTTAAAAATGTTAAACTATTCTTATCTTTCGTGGCGGGACAGATTTGGTCTCCAAGATACACTTTGCTACCCTGAAAATTTGAGGATAATTTAGCTAGACTGATGGCAAACAATATAAATGATAGGCATTTATAAATATTTGTCCAGAGCAAAAGATTGTTATGGTTTAATGTTACTTCAACAAGAAAAACACACTAGTTCTTTCTATGTAGTCATGTTACATGTTTGCCAAAAGACTAACAACTTCAACTAAGAATTTTTACACGTCTAATTCTTGCTGATATTATGAATGAATACCAATATTTTCTCAACCCATACATCAAGCAAATCAAAATAAGTAGCTACAAACTTATGCTGTAAACTTTTTACTGGCAGAGAAGAAAAGAGAGTGATAATATATGATGATAAGATGATTTGTGGACAGATGACCTGGATCAATCCATCCGTTGTGTAGTCCGAGGAACAGTAGTGAGAAAACATCAATTCAGGCCGACAACTTTCTCTCAATTTGTTTTCAAATCCTTCCTGCTATTTATTTTTGAGACAGATTCTTATGCTCTCACTCAGGCTGAAGTGTACTGACGTGATCTCGGCTCACTGCAACCTCTGTCTCCTGGGTTCAAGCGATTCTCCTGCCTCAGCCTCCTGAGTAGCTACAATTACAGGCATGCGCCACCATGCCTGGCTAATTTTTGTATTTTTAGTAGAGACAGGGTTTCACCATGTTGGCCAGGCTGCTCTCGACCTCCTGACCTCAGGTGATCCACCCACCTCGGCCTCCCGAAGTGCTGGGATTACGGGCGTGAGCCACCACACCCGGCCTCCTTCCTGCTATTATAACTTCAAAAGATTATAACAAATTATCCTTCTTTTGTGAATGCATGTGTTACAGCACGAGACACTAATTTGTGCTGTTTCCCTGTGGTTTTCCTACCTCCAATGAGAAAGCCTCATTGATATTTCTATTACAGAGCCTGAAGCAGATGCTACCTTGTGGACACCTTAATTCTAACCTTAGATTCTAAAGCCCATGTTTATTGAAAGTTGATGTTGATCTTTACCAGACAGGCGAGGAAAGCAGCTACTTCCCTTGCACGGAAGAAGAAACCAAGGCAAGGGGAAATGGGAGATTTGCAGGACTGCAAGGGGAGTCCACTTGGACCACCATCTCTTCTTTTTTGCAGGATGAAGGGAAAGGGGAAGACCTGGAAGAGAATGGATCTCAAGAGAATGACTGTACCACTGAGGCTTGAACAAAATCCCAGAATCCAACCTGGGCCCGACTGCAGCAGCCACAAATTCTGCTTCACTGGACAAGGAGCCCATCACCAGTGACTTAAGCAGATGACCAGAGGTCCTGTTCCTCTGTTTGGCTGGCACAAGCCCTTGAATCTGCACATGAATTGGGGATTAACATGCATGGATACTGTTGGAGCATCATCACCTTGGTGAGTAAGATTAGAGGTTAGATTTAATAAACTCAAAATTGTTTCCTGCTAAACAAATATTTATCAGCTGAGTATAATGTGGATTTTGTTTACCAACTTTCTTGTAACAATTTTTTCTACATCAATTATATCCATATCAATTCCACATCAACAATCACAAATTTCAAGAATTAGTAATCAGTTGTGAGTAGAGTGATTTACTTCAATTACTGAAGAAAACATAATTTATAGAACAAGAAATAATAATTTATGGAGAAAGCTTAATAATATGAAAGTCTCAGAATAAGAAATAGAGTCTTATCTGATTCTTATATTTCAGCTACGCTGAGTGCTACTATGACAAAAGCTGACAGTTTAGTAGGAATGGTGATGTCTCTGCAATGAAGATACCATGTAAGATTCCTGTATAATTTAAGCACCGATGAAGTTGAATGGTAAGTTAGTTAAAAAGCAATTACATCACAGGAATTTCTTTCATTGTGTTTTATCTCACTGGCAACAGCCCACCACATTTGCTAATGCTTGAGTTTGGGTTAATGAATTTGACTCACAGGAATTGATAAGGGCAGGGTTAAGGTAGATTTGTGTAATAGATAAATGATGCTGATTTAATTATTCCTCCGTTTTCCGTACAGAGCATACTTTCAAAATCTCCTTTACCACTTTCTGAATTATAAGGCCATAAATAATTCAGTGGTGCCTTTACATGAATTCCTATTTTGTTTATTGTGACAACATGTGAATAGGTTTACAGATATGGGCAGGGCGGGTTATTGCCCGGTCCATAGGCAAAGCATGAGAGGTGTGAAGGAGGGTGCCTGGAGGTCCTCAGGCCTGCACGGTGAAGCCAGGCTCCCCAGCTTCCAGCCTTGGCTTCTCTCTTGCTATCTGTGGGATCGTTACCGCATACATGAGCCATTTAATTTCTTCTGACGTCGGATTTTTTTCAGCTCTAAATACAGGAATTAGTTACATCGATGGCTTCCAAACCTGGCTTATCAGAGTCACTCAGCAAGCTTTTAGGAAACGTGGATTCTCTGATTCTCTGGAATTCTTATTCAGGGTGTAGTGAAGAACTCACCCTACCTGAAGGAGGTCTGGTCTTTATCATCAGCTACTGGGAGGTGACATGTTGGCCACTAGGATGTCCTGCATGATAGAAGTGTCTTTGTTTGGAGCTTTGGCAAAGTGACTTACGATAGGGACTTTCAGACACACAATATTATTTTCAACTTTTGGAGAAACTGGCAACAAAAGGTATTTAGCCCAGACCTCCAGAAGGGGAGGAAGAATGAAAGCCACACTGGCAGTGTGTGAGGGAGCCAGGTCACAGGGGCAGGAGCCCACTTCCTTGGCTGGCTGTACCCTGTGGTGCCCCCTCACAGATGCCGGGAGGGCATGCGCCTCTTTCTGCGGCTGTCTCTAATTCTAATTTACATCCTTCATCTGTAGCAAACCTTACTGTGAGTAGAATAGCTTTCACAGAGTTCTGTGAGTCCAGTGAATTATCAGACTTGAGAACAGATGTGGAGACCCTCGAATTTGTAGTCAACTGGTCTCAAGTGAGGATGGTCCCCAGACTTCTGGCTCATGTGTGCAGGGAGGGCAATCTTAAAGGGATTGTTTCCTTAGATTTTTGTTTGCCTCACCCATTGTAGCCTGTGTATTTAAAAGAAGCTGGAGATTGTTAATAAAAGTTTGCCAGGCACAGTGGCTCACACCTGTAATCCCAGCACTTTGAGGCAGAGGCAGAAAAATCGCTTAAGGCCAGGAGTTTGAGACCAGCCTATTGCCTGGGCAACATAGCAAGACCCTGTCTCTACTAAACAAATACATTTTTAAAAAATTAAAAACCCAAAAGTTTGAAAGGTATTGCAGGCCATATGACATCAAAAGTTTCTTTCCATGTCTAAACTTTATTTTTTTAATCTATTTTATCTATTTGCTTATGCATTTGTTTTATATTTAAACCTGAAGTGTAGAAAGCTGGGTGATCCATATTCCTTAATTTATGAAACATTATCATTTTTGGTCCCTGCAAAAAATTGTGCCTTGATTTTGTTTTGTTTTGTTACTCTTTATCCCAGGTTGACATTCTCATTTCAGCGTGTTGTATGTTCTTGTGTACGCATGTATTCTTG
The DNA here is from genome assembly GCF_029281585.2 of Gorilla gorilla gorilla. NCBI lineage: Eukaryota > Metazoa > Chordata > Mammalia > Primates > Hominidae > Gorilla > Gorilla gorilla. The sequence goes on from NC_073238.2 coordinate 121,610,828, forward strand.
GACGTATACATCACATAGCATTGATTGTGGTTCATGAATTTTTATTTCACATAAACAATATGGCATTATAGAACCTTGTTTATGATGAGTTCATTCAGTACTATGTATTCAGATGGGTTCCAGTTCTTGTGTTATATGTAATTCACTTTTGGCGTGCCTGCAAAGCCCTCCACGAATGCATTCGTCACATTTGCTTATCATTGCTCTAGTGTTGAACATGTGAGTTGTCTTATATTCTCCACTGCATCATATGACATCAGGATGAGCATTGCTGTCAGTGCCTTTTTATGGGCCTGGGTGAGGGTTACTCTGAGACACACAACCAGGAGTGGGATCTGGGACACAGTGGCCATGTATACTTAATTTCACCAAGGACTTTGCAGGAGTTGTAACAATTTACACCAACAGTGCATGAAGATTCTTAGACTGCCACACTCTTGCTAATTTGGTACTATCCTACTTTTTAATTTTCACTTAACTGATTAATTTCCCCTCTGAATAACTAGTTCATATCCTTAGCCCAATTTTCCATTGAATTTTTTTTATCTTTTTGTTGTTGAATTGTAGGAGTTCCTTGTATTATAAACAGGTTTCACTATTGCAAATATCTTGTCTGAATCTGCCTCTAGTCTATAAAATTTGTATACGGCATCTTTCATTTAACAGACATTCTCGATTTTGAATCGTTAAATCCATCAGTGCCTTTCCTTACGATTTGTCTTCCTGGGGTCATGTGTAAGAAACCATTTCCAACTCAGAGTCACTGAGGTATTCTCTATTGTCTTTATAGTTTTATCTTCTACTGTTAAGTCTTTAAATAGTGGTGGTAAATATTTAACTTTATTTTTGAGTCAGTTTTCCTGCATCATTTATTATTAAACAATCTAATCTCAACCACTGACTATGATGCTTTTTGATAATATACACCAGGTTCCCTCAATGGGTCATGTAAACACTTGAGGCTTTTAGTGATTTTTCTATTTTCTTCATACTTTTTGTTTCTGTGCCATATTTGTATTAATATGACTTTCAGTACTTCTTAATATGTAATATGGTGAAAATCCACACTTTGCTTCTCTTCTGGTCTTTTAGTTTTTAATTTTTTTCTTAAATTTTTTTTTTTTTTTAAACAGAGACAGGGTCTCAGTCTGTCTCCCAGGTTGAAAGTGCTAGAGTGCAGTGGTGAGATCACTGCTCACTGCAGCCTTGACCTGTTGGGCTCAAGAGATCCTCCCACCTCAGCATCCCAAGTAGCTGGGACTACAGGCATGCATGAGGTCTCACAATATTGCCGAGGGTGGTCTTGAACTCCTGGCCTCAAGTGATCCTCCTGCCTCAGCCTCTGAAAGTGCTGGAATTATAGCCATGACCCACCATACCTGGCCTTAATTTAAATTTCAAAATAAGCTTGTAGTATTTTGTTTGAAATTCTCTTGTAATTTAGATTGGATTTACAACAAAGATTGTACCATTTGATTTTTATTTGTTTATAGCTTTTTGCTGTAGAAAATCCTATTCAGGTCTTGAACTCTTGAACTCAAGTAATCCTCCCGCTTCAGCCTCCCAAAGTGCTAGGATTACAGGCATGAGCCACAACACGCAGCCAAAAATCATATTCTGAAGTTAATAATAATTTTGTCTCTTCCCTTTCTATTGATATGCTTCTTAATTCTTTGGCTGTATCTTCCCTCCATTACCTTCCATACTGGAGGTGACAGTAACCACTCTCTGTGTTCTTAAGTGGGTTTAATAGGTCTCCACTGAGTACTATGCCTGCTATTGGTTTTGGGATATAGTCTTTATCAAGTTATAATATTTCTTTCTATTCCTGGTCCCCTATGATTTGGTCTTTTATTACTAATATTTTATTTGGGATTTCTGTTTACTTCAGTAATCACAAGTAAAAAAGGCCTATCATGCCTTTTTTTTACATTGTTTTTATAAATACAGTCTGTAATCAGTGTTACATTAGCTAAGAAAATGAGCTGAGTAACATTACTTCTATTTAATTTTGAGAAAAAGTATTTTTAAGATAGGAAAAAAACTGTTCTTTTAATGTTTGGTAGAATTCACCTAAAAAATTGAGTGTGAGCCTGTGTGATATATCTTTTGTTTCTATTTTTTATTCTTATTTGATATATTTGCATTTTTATCTTTCCAGCACAAATATTGGCACCATATATTTTCCCAGAAATGTAATTATTTTACCTAGATTTTCAAATTTATTGGCATATAGATATTCCTAACATTATTTTGCTATTTTTTCAAATGTTCATTCTGTCTGTGTTTGTTTCTCTTTTACTTTCTGTGTTTTATTTATTTATAACTTCTTTCTCTTTCTCTTTCATTAGTTTTGTCAGAGATTTGTCCCTGTTTTTATTCTATAGTGAACTAGCCTTTAGTTTTTTTTTTTTTTTTTTTTTTTGAGACAGAATCTTGCTCTTGTTGCCTAGGCTGGAGTGCAATGGTGCAATCTCTGCTCACTGCAACCTTCTCCTCCCAGGTTCAAGTGATTCCCCTGCCTCATTCTCTCGAGTAGCTGGGATTACAGGTGCCTACCACCACACCTGGCTAATTTTTGTATTTTTACTAGAGACAGGGTTTCACCACGTTAACCAGGCTGGTCTCGAACTGCTGACTTCGGGTCATTCGGCTGCCTCAGCCTCCCAAAGTGCTGGGATTACAGGGCTGGGATTACAGGCAGGAGCTACCACACCTGGCCTTAGCCTTTAGTTTTTTTATAGTTCTATATAATTCTCTATTTATTTGATTTACTCCCATATCTATATTATTTATTTCCTTCTTGTTCTTTTTCAACTTTTTTGTTGTTGTTGTTGAGCTGGAGTCTCGCTCTGTTGCCCAGGCTGGAGTGTAGTGGTGCGATCTCGGCTCACTGCAACCTCTGCCTCCAAGGTTCAAGCGATTCTCCTGCCTCAGCCTCCCGAGTAGCTGGGACTACAGGCACCCACCACCACGCCCAGCTAACTTTTGTATTTTCAGTAGAGATGGGGTTTCACCATCTTAGCTAGGATGGTTTCGATCTCCTGACCTCGTGATCTGCCTGCCTCGGCCTCCCAAAGTGCTGGGATTACAGGCGTGAGCCACCATGCCTGGCCTCTTTTTCAACTTCTTAAGTCGAATACTTACCTCACTATTTTCCAGCTGTCTCATTCACCAAATAATTCATTAGAAGCCGCATGCTGTTTTAGCTAAGTTATACACATGTGGATGTGGAATATTTTATCATTTAGCTTAAATATTTCATAATCCCCATATAATTTGCTCTTTAACCAAAATTCATTTAGTAATCATCTTCTTAGGTTTCAGATATCTGGAATTCTCTTTAGTTCTTCTTTGTTACTGATTTATAATATTAATAAACTTAGCTTGGGTCATTGTGGCCTAAATTTATTATTTCACTAGAAATGGCAAAATGGTGACTTGATTTTAGTTATTGCTTCTGTATTTATTAGCTGGAATTCTTCTTTAAAGAAGAAATATCTCTTACCAACCATTTTCTTAACTTGAGTTAGAGTTGGTAAAAGGAATTCAGGATGAATTTTTGGTTTCTTGCCTTCATAAACTTTCAGAATCATGGGCTGCTGTATTAGCAACCTCTGGTGGTGGCCACTGCGCGTGCTTTGATATCACTAAGGCGCCATAAGCTTTCAGTTTCTTAAAGCGTTGCTATTCATTGTCATCATTATTCTTTTTTATACTAAAATATTCCCCTATTAGGCCAACAGAAGCACCTTTAGATGAGTTCCTGTGTCCCTTTGATAAGACTCTGTTAATCTTTAATGACTGCCTTACTTTCCAGCATAACAAAAAGTTAATGCCAGAAAGATTTAATTTATAAATTTGCTGCCCTAGACATAGCATTGGAAATAGCTCCGAGGTGTTCAGGGTACTTTTAGTGGAAGTTGTTATTTACAGGCCACAGTTTGGGTGCTAGTGGTCCTTATGTTTCTAAGCTCAATGTTTCTAGTCTGGAAAATACATATATATATTTAAAGCAACATATAAAATTGTGCTGAAATTTCCAATTAAAATTTAATATTACAACATTTTTAAATTACCTATCTTGTTTCATTTGCTCAGCAAATCTACTTCTGTTCTGGCATACATCACCATTTTATTGTTCATCCTTATATTGTTTCTTTTTTTAAAAAGTTGCCCTTCCCCTTAGTTACTTTGGAGATGACATACAGCCAATACTATTCTATTATACTATTATAATATAGTATATATATATATATATATATATATACACACACACACACACACACACATATATATGTATATAATATAGTATACTAGTATACTATTCTCCGCTTTCCTTCTTTTATTTTATAATACAGCCTAGAAAGCCATATTACTATATAGAGTTCCTCTCTACTGCTTTTTATAGTTAATTACATGTATTCCGTCTTGTGGATGCACCAAAGTTTTTCATCCAGACTTCTGTTGATGGTCATTTGGGTTATTTCCAGTCTTTTGCTTGCAGAAATAAAGGCTAAAAAATATGCAAATATCATTTTATGTTTTTGTCTTTGAGGTAGATATAAAAGCCTCAATGAGTTAATTCATATGCAACTTTCTCTATACAGCTGATTCCTCTCCTCAAGTGTTGCATGATTTTGCATTCTTACCAACAATGAGCACTCACATTTCCCCATGGTCTCACCAATAGAATACGTTGTCAAATATTTGGATTTTTACTGAGCTCATAAATACTACATAGCATCTCAATGAAGTTTAATACACTTTCTTTTCCCCATGAGCAAGACTAACTTTTTTGAATTATCCCTTTTTCCTTGTAGTTTTGCTGGTTGTTTCCTGATATACTGTGAGGCAATATTGTTGGGTCAGTAAGTGTTTGTAATCACAAAATCCTAATATCTACTCTTATTTTATTACATAATGTCAGCTGTGAAATTTTTGCCTTGAATTTTTGTTCTGTGTTTGGGTGTCTTGGCTTTCTTTTGGCTTACATGTGTCTAGTATATCTTGCTCAATCTTTTCATTTACAAACTTCCTGGATCTTTTGGTTTTAAGTGTGCCTCTCGTAAACAACATATTGCTCATTCTGTTTGATTTGTAGATTACAAATCTGAGAATGTCTCGATCACTAAGTGCGACCATTTACATATTTCAATGAGTCTTATAGTTAGATTTATTCTTCCATCTATTTTATGTTTTTAAACCATAAACACATATTTTATGTTTTTAAAAAACATGTCAGTATTTTTCACTGTTTCCCATGGTGCTGGCTTTGCCTTTTCCTGAAAAACCAATAGTAAATTATTTATTCATGTGTAATTCATGAAATATAGCTTATAAAAGCTAAATGTATTTTTCTTAATTCTTAGTTCTTTTTTTTTTCTTGTGAGACAGAGTCACCCAGGCTGGAGTGCAGTGGTGCCAATCATGGCTCAGCGCAGCATTGACTTCCCAGGCTCAAGCTATCCTCCCACCTTAGCCTCCTGAGTAGCTGAGACTACAGGTGCATGATACCACACCTGGCTAATTTTTAAATTTTTGGTAGGGGCAGGGTCTCACTATGTTGCTCAGTCTGGCCTTGAACTCCTGGAGTCAAGTGATCCTCCTACCTTGGCCTCCCAAAATGTTGGGATTACAGGCATGAGCCACGGTGCCTGGCCTGTTATTTCTTAAAGAGGATTTTGTCTCATAAAACGTCCTAGGATATATATGATTGAGACTATTAAGTAGAAAAAGTCTAGTTTCAATGTTATATCAATACTGAAAATAACTCCATCATCTTCTGGCTTATTTTGCTGCTGATGAGAAGTCTGATGTTTATCTGATTCTTCTTCCATTATAGGTGATCTGTTTTATCTTTCTAAAAATTTTTAACTTGATGGCAGCAATAATCTGCCTTGGATTATGACTAAGGAAAACAATCAGAAACAAAATGCTGTCCTCAACCTGTCCCCCATGCATGCTCCCAGCTCACTTTTTTTTGAGTCTGCCATCTTTCTGCATCCTCCAGGAAACAACCACCTTCTCTCTTCCTGGAGCTGTCAAATAGCTTTAATGTCATTTTCTCACATCCTTCAAATTCTCACTTCCACGGAATCTCCAGAGCTGGGGACTGGGGAAAGAGCTGGCAGTGCCTATGAGTTTGTCATCCTGACAGGAGCTGGAACAGCACCAATTTCACTTAAACCTTAAGCAAACAGTCCAGTGTGTACATGTGGCTTTAAACCAAAGTTATGTAACTTCTGAGTTACTTTTTGTTGTTTTAACACTATTATTTGATTCTTTCAATATTCTAAAACCTACATCCATTTCCTTGATACAGGATAATTACATATTTGTAACACAGATGTCATCATAAATATTATTAAAATATTTTTCTTCAGTTTGGCTGTTTTCTTTATCATTTTTGCTAAATAACAAGCTATGTTCAATATGTTTGATGAAATTTTGAAAAAAATAATACCTTTTGTCATCTAATCTGGATGTATATTCTTGATTTGTCATCAACAAGCAGAGGAAAACCTTTCATTGGTTTTGGTGAAAGAAAAATTTATTTCCTCTTCAGCCAGATCTGAACGATTCTTCTTGAAGCTATGCATGCACTCCCAGATATTTTCTCCTGGCAAACCAATGGCTGGAAATGTGCTTCACGCTCTTTTTTTCTAAGTGGTGACAGGGCTAAATGTTTCCTAAAACTGAGGCCTGAAGAGAGAATCTGGTCTGACATCCAGCATACAGTAGAAGATATCTACTACCAGTGGGTCTTCTACCCTCCTTACAAGGGAACACAGGTGTAAGAGAAAAACAGAGAAGACTATTTTTATGTATAAATTATTGGGGGTAGTCACTAGCTTTTGAAATTTGGATTTAAGTATTCTTTATTTTGAACTCTTTTTCTTACACTTGCTGTCTGTCCATCTGGCCATCTCAAATGAGAAAGAGGATTCTGACAAAAGAGAACTTAAGACGAAAGATGCACCCTGACCAGAGGCACCCATAGTACCCAAAAGAGAAATACAGCAGGAAGACTACTGATACCAAAACATCTGTTTGTGAACATATGGAAAATCCAATTATAAGAACAGGGGTGCCTGTGAAGCAGACAGACTAAAATGGTGAATTTAAACTGGTTCTCTGCATAAATTAAGCAAAATTCTTTTCTCTGTTACATCGTCGCACTTTTTAAATTTGCATGCGTGTCTGTGTGTTTATCGAGATTTGTTGCCCAGGCTGAAGTACAGTGGTGTGATCTTGGCTCACTGCAACCTCCGCCTCCCAGGTTCAAATGATTCTTGTGCTTCAGCCTCCTGAGTAGCAGATATTCCAGGCACCCGCCTCCACGCCCAGCTAAATTTTTGTATTTTTAGTAGAGACAGGGTTTCACCATGTTGGTCAGGCTGGTCTTGAACTCCTGACCTCAAGTGATTGGCCCACCTCGGCCTCCCAAAGTGCTGGGATTACAGGCATTAGCCACCACCCAGCCTAATATAGTCTTGACTTTTTAAAACTCAATCATTTGGTGTTGATCAAGCTGATCCCGTGAAGACTGAGGGCATAGGCAGGCAATCCAGAAGCATCTGTGTGGCCAAGCACACTCTAGAGTCAAGCACCTGCTAGGATGAGTCAAAACAGGCACCAGGCACGGTTTATTTACAGAATACATGTAGTTCCCACCTCAAAGGAAATGTATTTCTCCAGGATGAGTTTTTCACTATTTGTATATCAAACATTGTCAGTATTTAATAGACAAGGAATAATTAAAGCAATCAATTTCTTTTTTTGTAAATAATTTTAAGTACACAAATAATTTAGAATAACTATAGAAATCTAGGAAAACATTCTCTATAACGCCACAATCCCCAAATAAATATTATTTAGAACTTGTGTGGGTGGGCGCAGTAGCTCACGCCTGTATCCCAGCACTTTGGGAGGCTGAGGTGGGCAGATCACCTGAGGTCAGGAGTTTGAGATCAGCCTGGCCAACATGGCGAAACCTCGTCTCTACTAGAAATACAAAAATTAGCTGGGCAAGGTGGCGCACACCTGTAGTCCCAGCTATTCAGGAGGCTGAGGCAAGAGAATCACTTGAACCCAGCAGTTGGAGTTTGCAGTGAGCTGAGATTATGCCACTGAACTGTAGCCTGGGTGACAGAGCAAGACTCCATCTTAAAAAAAAAAATTGTGGGCATTTTTCTGAATATTTTACTCTCTGATTTCTAAATCACACACACATGCACACACACACATACAGAACTGTCTATTCTGAGTTTATCAATCATATAATCATATATAATTTTTTCCTGTCCCCTAGTTACTTCACATTTTTAATGGCCGTATAATATTCCATGTTGTGAATGTCTTCTAATTTACTTTTCACAATGCTTTTAAATCTTGAGACATTATTGATTAAGAATTTTTAATGAGGAATGGAATTACAAGGTATGATTAGTTTAACTGATTTTTGATATATGATTTAAAGTATTTTGGTTTCTCACTTCTTAAAGGAGGCAGTAAACACCCATATGACATCTGCTAAGACACAAAAAGCTGCTCATTAAAGGTGGAGAACATAATTATTACGACCAGGTGAAATTCCGTCAATTATTTTGTTTTTAACATTGAATTAAATTATAGTTTTTGTTAAGCTTTCAATATTCCTGAGACTCACTGACAGATGGCTGTGTTCTTACATTTTGCTTCCCTCTGCTAGGGTTGTATTTATGTGTATGTGCTCATGTAATTTTCGTGAACTGCATGGAGGAAGTAAGGCATTCAGAATAGAAGGTGTCGGGAACCCGTTTTTATCCACACCAAATGTCCTTGGCTGTTTCCAAAAATTTGCTTTAAGTCAAAGTATTTAAGTCTTCATTTTTAGGGCTCAGTGATTCATTGTGTTTATAATTTTCATTTGAAATCCAATTAAAAATCTTTGAAAAGCTCATTGGTCTTGAGTTGTTCTATCCTTTTAAATCAATGATGGATTATGTTACTTAAGATAGGAGTAAAATAAACAGCAGCTTTTCTTTAATGTGTGAGGAGTGCAAAATAAAACTATATTTTTTAGAATATTTATGCTTCTACCCATGAAAAAATCTAACTACCCACATATATGTTTCTTGAAAACGATGGTGTATCAATCAGGGTTCAACCAGAAAAGCAGAACCAGTAGAAGACAGGTAGATAAGTAGGTAGGTAGATAGTTAGATGATAGGTATATAGATAGACAGATTAATATTTAGGTTTATTACAAAGAATTGGCTTAGATAATGTGGCAAGGTGTGTATGCAAGTCTGAAGTATATAAAACAGGCAGGAAGGGAAAGATCACAGGCAAGTTGCAACTCTGGGAGCTAAAACCTCGAGTCTTTGGGCTCTGTGAAGGCCTCAGCCCTCTTTTAAGGGGTTCATCTGATAAGGTCAGGCCCATCTAGAATACTCTCTTTTGATTCCTTAAAGTCAACAGATTAGAGACTCTACTTATATCAACAGAATCTCTTCACAGCCGCATACAGATTCACATTTGATGGAACACCTGAGTTTGCTGGAAAACCGTAGTTTAGCACAGCCAAGCTGCCACATTAAAAACAATCATCACGTGGAAATTAAGTAAATTGAGTTTCAAGTCCTATTTTCAATGCTGATTGAAAGAAGTTTGACAATCTTTTTTTTTGTTTTTCTAGCTGAAAAAATTAATGAAAATGGACAGCATGACTTTTAGCAACTTATTACTTTTCAGTTTATTGGGTTTGTCTGGTGTGCATGGTTGGGAATATACAAATTTTATATACCTTTACTCCATTGTTATTGACTGTTACAGTTTATAAGCTCTTCTTTAAGCTCTTAGCCACCATTTGCATTAATATTAATATTTAATACAATTATGGCTAATATTATCCTCTGAATGCTTTTATATAATAATAGCTTTGCACTTACACAATACTTCTCTTCTGAAGAGCTGTGAGAGCTTTGTCGACATGAGCCAGATTTCTCCCCCTTGGTAAGCTGTTCTCTAGCCACCCCCAGAGGAAGATTAACACTTTAGAACACAACCTCTATGTGTGCTTGTAGCAGAAATGATCAGTGTTCTTATAGCATAAGATACTTTTCTAGTAGATCCTAGGGGGATTATTTTGTGTTTTAGGCACAACACAAAATCTTACATGGAATAAGTTATTCTTCACAGTTGTGAAACTGAACACAGAACAATGCACACTGAGAAAGTCTGTATTTTCGCATGCTGGATAAGCTGCAGACAAAACAATACACTGTTCAGTTCAATAGCCTTTTCACATTGGTTTTTGGAAAGCAATGGGTGAAGTCTGGTTAGTGTAGCAGTCTTCCTACTACATACACAGGGGGAGGTTTTCATAGCCAGGAAGAGGAATGTTCTCAGTTAAAAACATGCTCAAAACCCAAATACTTTCTCTTTGGCTGGAAAAATCAGAAGCAGTCTATTGTGTTCAGATGAAGGTCAGATCATAAGCTCCCCCGGAACATATATCATCACTAAGCAATAAGTAAAGCCGATAATCCAGTTCAGACGACAATGGACTGGGGGGTCATGAAACTTCTTGTTGGTTTTGCCCTAAATAGTGCTGTGGTTTAAGCAATATCTCAGCTTCTCTGAGTCTCTGTTTCTTCACGTATATGGTTAGATAATTAGTCTAAATGGCATTTCTTAAGTTCCATTTTGGGTCTAAAACTTTAGAAGAGTTTAGAAAAGAGCAGTAAAAATTACTTAGAGAAAGTATATGGCTATTCCCATCTGATTTTGGAAATGTTGTGTTTTTTTTTCCCTCTTAATGCCAAATATTTTTTATACATTATGGGCTAAAGACATCAAAGATACTACAATAAAAATGGACAAATTCAATAATTATTTCAGAAAATACGGTGATTTTAGCTGGTTTTAAATATTTGAATGTTATTTACAAACTTGGTAAAATTTCTTTTAACTTTCAACCTAAAATTACAAATCTAAGCCAATTCCTCATTTACACTTTTAAAATTGTAATCCCAAGGCGAATCTTTTAGATTCTCTAGGATGCAAAATCCTTTTAAACATTATAATTATTTAAAATACCAAATAAGGCCGGGCGAGGTGGCTCACACCTGTAATCCTAGCACTTTGGGAGGCCAAGGCGGGCAGATCACTTGAGGTCAGGAGTTCGAGGCTGGCCTGGTCAACGTGGCGAAACCTTGTCTCTACTAAAAATACAAAAAATTAGCCAGGTGTGGCGGCTCGTGCCTGTAGTCCCAGCTACTTGGAAGGCTGAGACTCAAGAATTGCTTAAACTCAGGAGGTGGAGGTTGCAGTGAGCTGACATCGCACCACTGCACTCCAGCCTGGGTGACAGAATAAGACTCCATCTCCAAAAAATATATATATCTACAGATCATTATTCTCAACACGAAAGTCTTCATACTATTTATGCCATCAATATACCTAATTTTAAACCTCCTGGGTTATTTATAGTCACCTATTTATCCTTTACGGAAACAATTTTTTTATCCCAAGTAATTCAGGTTGCATCATTAATGAGCTGAGTTTGTGCATTCAGAAATTTTGGCTGGGGTATGAGATCCGGAGTGGAAATCCAGGGCAGTTTTTCTCAAAACCATGAAAGACAGACTGAATTTCATTGATTGTCTCTAGGTCAAACTGGGCCGCAAGTCCAAACACTACAAGTGGGTTGGATTGCACTTTGATTTGTCTTCAGCTCCCCTGATTCAGAGCTCTAATTTGAGCCTGCAACTTCCACTTGGGCTATTTTACCCCTCGTTTAGAATCAATGAAGGCATTTGCTGTTTAGTTTCATTCTGATTTTTTTTTCATACTCATCTTACAGCTATTAAGTTATTGAATTGGATTCTGCTCATCTCTTGTGTCTCTATCTGACTGTCACAACCATGGCTACTTATTCACTCTGCTGACATTACGCATTTTTCCTTCAAACATACTATTTCATTTGAGCCCTACCCTTGCTGATGGGGAGGACAAATGTATTCATGTTATGACTATTTTTGTCACGATTGTCCCTAACTGTTGAGTTTGAAGGATATCCCTAGAAACTAATATAGTAGCTACTTGATACATAACAGCTCTGTGTAAACTTGCTAAATGAGTATCAGCTCTGAATTGTTATTGTGCAATATCAGAGTTGTGTAGTTTAAAAAATCCTATCATTCATTTCTCCAATTCAGATAAATCTCCAAGACCCCCTCAACTCATAGAATATTGAATCCTAAAATCACAATTAAGTGGGCATGGACCTTGAGGCAGTGCATTCTGTTGCCCCATTGACCAGCTGAGCAAGCACCCACGACTGTAATTCTCCGACTTGGATTCTTGCAGCCTCCAGCCCACAGGCTGGGCCTCTTCCTTACAGGCGGGCAGCAGCGGACCAGCAGCAGACCAGCACTGCAGCTCCCAGACAATAACAGACAGACGCGGGAGGAATTGCTTCTCCACTTTGCCCCCTCTAAGCACAACTCCCTTCTTCCTGAATCCGGGCACCTGACTTCAAAGCCTCCACAACATAGCTCTATCTTCCTCCTCCCCTATGAGTTGAGCCTTTTCCAAGTAGCCTGGATGGGAGAGGCTTCTGAATTCCTGGAAACTTCTGTTTCGTGCCATGCGCAAGGGTGTGTGTGCGCACGCCTGCACGCACACACACACACACACACACACACAGAGCAAGGAGACACACGTCCTTACTAATTTGTTGCAGTGGAGAGGAAAATGGCAATAGGTTAAAGAAAGAAGCAGGAGTTGATAAGTCAACACATTATCTTTCAATACGTATTTTGAATTAGTAATTATAATAATAAAATACTTATTTAGTGATATACACTTTACAAAATGCTTTCATGTATACATATTTAAATGATGGCCATGCTCAGGACTCACCTTAGATGAACTGAATCAGTCTCTAGAGGTGGCCCAGGGCTATTTCTTTTTCGAGTTTTCTAAAGGATTTTAACATGCAAGCAGGAATGAGTAACAGAACTGAAAACACTGCTTTTCTGATTTCCAGTGCCATGCTTTTAACATGGTATCGCAGTAATCACTGGCATGTGGTTAATAAGGACATTAATTCTTGCTGCTCTGTGAGGTAGACAGAAAATGGTTTCTCTAGGCATTTCTGGGAGTCCGCCGCCATTCAGGGAAGGGATTCTCCGAAAGCAGCGTGGCAGCAGGGAGCAGGCGGTGGGGCACAGAGCGCGGGTGCTTCTCTAGGTCCTGCAGATGCAGTTTCTCTTGACTCGGTGCAGATACTGCAGTCAGAAGTGTTCCTAAATGGATGATATCATGAGCTGCAGGGAATTTACAGTCCCTCGGCATAAACCCTACTCACCAGATCCCACAGTGTTTGAAATGCGGCCTGGGTAGCAGGTAAAGGGCTCAACAATCGTGCTTTTGTGTAGGGAATTGGCAAGAGTGTGCCCCAGACGTGATGAATCATGTTCTTATGAGGACAGCAAGATTTGGGGTTTCTTTCTCCAATGGGTTTTCTTTCTTTGTCATCATCAGTCATTATTTACATCACCTTTTTCCCTCTTGCATCTATTTTGTCTGTGGGGACAGACACAGAGAAAAGCCGTGACTTCTTGCTGTGCTCTTGCTGCTCAGTTTACAATGTACCTTCTTGGGGAGGACTAAGGTGAGCAGGCAGCCTTCTGGAAAGGACAGTCTTCCTACTGAGGGCTCTAGGAGTTTTATTTGGGTGATACTGATTCCCCTCTATCAGTCAGTTGGAAAATATATTTGAAAATGCAGTTGAAGTCGTTTTAAATGCACCTGCTTTATTGGGTGGAGGGTGGAAATCTTATTTACACAAGAGCTAAGTCAAATGATTAGGAGAAAATCATTAAAATATGTGCGTTAAATTCTTGTCAGCTTTGGTTTTAAAAACCTATGTTTTATGTAAAATGATAGTGCTCCTGTCACTGAGGATGGAAAAACCTGAAGATTAAGGGAGTTAATAAGAAAAGCCATTGTTTGTAAAATAAAGATTTGATCAGGAAAGAGAGTGAAACTTGGAAGGAGTTGTCTCAAAAAGAAAAAAGAAAGAAAGAAAAAAACAACAGCAAGTGAAGAAAACGCCTTGAGGCAGCAAGGGTGGAGGGTCTTCCAGACTGGGAGATAAAAGACAGGCTGGTTTCTTATTACTGTAATTGCTTCCTGCCTGTTTGGGTCCCTGGTAGAGAGTGGAAGCCAAGAGATCAGAGAGAAGAGAAAAACATTCTAGAATGATAAGGAGAGGAACACTGCAAGGTCTACCATTTAATTAGTGCAAGTGGCCTCAATAGCTGAGTGGACCTAGGGTGGCTGATATGGAGGAGAAAACCTTGGCAGATATGAGACACTAGAAGGCCTACGGTGACAAGGTGGCCCATTGTCCCATGGCTGAAGGTCCTGAGACGCAGTGAGCCCTGGAAGGGATGGAACCTTTAAATCCGACTTCACAACAGGTTAGGAAGTTGCTTTCTAGGAAAGGATAGGGAAAATGGTGATGATTTCATTAAGCTACATGCTAGAGTTATATTCTAGTTATATGCCAAGGCTGAAAAAAGCATTTAAACAATTATAGTCTTTAAATGAATTTTTATGGAGGCTTCTTTTATTTATATCCTATTTATTATATTATGTGTAAAAGATTAGTGAGTAAAGAGCTGTGCTTGTTTATTTATTTCTCACCAACTAGTTAAAACTTGGTAGTTCAGGTCACTCAAATGAAGCGTCTACCTGTGATCCTCCCAGGAAAGTCTGTTCTTTGGTGAGGACCTGCTAACTCTTGAGAGTTAAAACCATGACTTTAGCTGTAACGTGGCCATTCCAAATGTCCTCTTGCAGGGTTACAAAGCCTTTTATTCACTGAACCAATAATTGAGTGTCCTGTGTGCCAGACACTTGCAAAGAACTGAAGTTTAAGACATACAGAACATTCTGCCCTTTGGAAGCTCCAGTCTAGGAGAGAAATCTAAACTTGAAGTGCTGTAGAAAGGGTCAACTCCAGATACTATTTTAGAAATAAATGGTTTGTGGTCTGGCCTGAGACAAAGATGGAAATTATGGGAAGAGACATGGGCTGCTATCCTCACCAAAGTAAATTTAGGTACAGATTTTCAGATTAATTTACAGTTGTATAGGTTTTCAGGAAAAAATCCTCTCAAGCCCATGTGTGTGTAAAGAAGGTGAGTTTTAGAGACACAAAAACTTAGGTTTCAGTCCACGCTCAGGACTAAGACCCACCTGGAGCTGGCAAGTTGTTTACCTTCTGAGCTGCAGACAGAAGTTCACATCTGTTATACGACACGTTGGTATCCAACTCATCTGACATTATGAGGAAGCAATGAGATGCTTTGGGTAAAGCAGTTGGCATCTAGAAAGGGATTAATAATTTGTAGCTCTTCTTATTATAATGTCAAGAGTGGAACTCCAGAAATATCTTTTACTTCAGAGCCCGAACATCTCCATCTGGAGACAGAAAGGCTCCCGATGTGTCTTGCTAACTTCAGAGATGTGCTTCCTCCCAGCCTCCCCTGTGCATTGCCATCAGCATGATCCGTCTGAAACCCAGAGCTGAAATGCTTCCCTATTTCAACCCTTCAATGAGTCTATTGCCTAAAAATAAAGTCCCTCTTTCCTGCTTGATACACAAGGTCACCCAAGTTTGATGGGATCTATTTCCCCCATCTTGTATCCTACCTCCCTCCTACCTCTTAGGACTTTTTCCTTCACCAACTAAGCAAGGCCGGGACACTGAACACAGTGCAGCCCTCTTCCTCTGTGCTTCGTCTTCCCTTGGCATGCCGCTTCACCTTGACTTTCTGTAAACATCTTTTAATACATCAGGCATTTATGTAAAAATTCCCTGGCTGTAACCTTCCATGATAACACGACTGTGCTCTGTACCTACTGCACACAATTGCTTGTAAATTGTTATTAGATAACAATTAGATATTTTCACAATCCCTCTCCCTGACTACATGCGTGCTTCTCAGGGTCTCCTATGTAACTCTAATTCCCAGCCCAGTTCCTGGTACCTAGTTGGCATTTGGTATAATTTATTGAAGTAAATGTAACTGTGGTTGCTGTTTTTTTATTCTGACTTGGTTTAACCTATATTTGTAAATTCTTGTTTCCCTTAGGACAAAGCCCTGACAGTTGCTACAGTTTGTTGTTAGCATTGCTGACAATTATAAATCTTGTTTCAGGCACTTTGTCTCCATTATTGCATAACTCGGAATTGATTTACTATGCATCATAATTTGTCGGGTTCCTCTCTGCGTCCTTGCATTGTCTGCAGTGACCTACGCACATCTCTAAAGCAATGTTGTCATTCCTTTCTTCCCCTAGCCCTGGTGAACCCCTCTGTGCCCTCTGGCACCTTTGGCCATTCGCTTTAATTATACTTCATCTTCCTTATGACTTGCTCTCTATTGTTTTGAGGCCCATGTCTCCAATGTCATCTGGTATCCCTTGGTGATATATTCTGGAACCAACTCTGCGTGTCTGGAATGTGCGTCTCTTTGTCAGAATAACCTGTGCTCATCACCTACGCTGTCATACTAATAGCACTTGGGGATATTTATGGGTCCTTGTAAATACCACAATGGCTTCTGCTGCATCGCCTGATTGTTTTTCTGATACCAATGTTTGGATGTTGGCTAATTTTCTTAAGCATAATGCTGATAAAATAGGGCTATTATAGAAAAGTCCTCTCCACAGAGATATCTATTCACTCCTTCATCCTGCATGGTTTCTTGAGTCTGCCTTTTTTTTCAGACTTCCGAATCTTTGAATCACTTTTGACCTTGAATTTCCTTGTGAGACATATTTGAAGCAAATCATTATTTTCATGATTATCTTTATGTCAATGTCTTAAATTTAAATCACTGATTCCATTGGATGAGACTTCCAATGAAACAAAAATACCATGGGCATACATTACCATCTCTCACATCTCTAAATCAAAAGGTGGACAGTTATGTTGATCATTGCCTTTGACTTTCCCATTAGTTTGCTGTCATCATTTAAAATACCTGACATACTTTCTGCTCTTTGTCAGTTTAATAGACAGTTCCAGACTTCTCCTGAACACAGTTGTTTTGGTATAATTACTTTCCTTTTACTTGGACAATCCAAATCATTGATTTCTTCAACTGACTTTCTATTTCTCCGTGTGAGCCTTTTTCAAGTCCTTTCTCCCCCTCACCATTATTATTTTATTTACTTTGGAATAAAATAGAATTTCATTATAGAACACTCCACAAATTTGGGAGTTGTATTAATTCAATGCATTATAGATGGAATGAATTAGTTTGTTCTCACAGTGCTATAAAGATACTACCTGACACTGGGTAATTTATAAACAAAAGAAGTTTAATTGGCTAACAGTTCCACATGGCTGGGAGGCCTCAGGAAACTTAATCATAGCAGAAGGCAAAGGGGAAGCCAGGCACATTTTACATGGTACCAGAAAAGAGAGAGAGCGCAGAGGAAACTGCCACTTTTAAACCATCAGCTCTCGTGAGAACTTCCTCACCATCATGAGAACAACATGAGGAAAACTGCCTCCATGATCCAATCACCTCCCACTAGGTCCCTCCCTTGACACGTGGGGATTATAATTCAAGGTGAGATTTGGGTGGGGACACAGAGCCAAACCATATCACGGAAGCATGCCTTTGCTTTGCAACTAAAAGACATACCCAACTCAAGAATCCACTCCAGTCAGAGTAGGTTGAAAGTGAAACCTACTGCACATCATTTCCTTGTCTTCATCACTCAGTACCTGCAGTGAAGCCCTGGCCGTCTACTCATGGCTATGCCTCTTTCATTAGTCAACATCACTTCCGTAGCCCCCAGCCCTCCACCTCTACTGATCATCAAAAGCATTCTCTATCGCAAATGCCTTTGTGCCATCAATCTCTTCTCCTAGTGTTCTCTCCAGTTTCTTGCATTGTTGCCTGGCTCTCTGCTGGAACCATAACTTTCCCAGATGCCCATCAATAGCTGCTGTATATTTTCCTGCACTTCACCTACTTCAGGGACAGAGAATGGCATTGGTTTCTTCCTGGATCCTCATTGCTGCTTCAGAACATAACCCCTCCACTTCTCCTTTTGTAAAAAGAAAATTGAGACACAAAAACCCTAGTCTTCTGATGCTCAAGACATTTCACACTAATAACCATCTCTCTCTCCATTGCTATCATCTACCTTCTGACCATCAAAATATCATGAATTTTGCACACAACTTAACAGTCTTTTTCTTTTCCCCAAGTCATCTCAACAGTGCAGGTGACTTCTAACCCCTGCGGGTAGGTCTATCCCTGCCCTTCCCTCTGTGGACTTCTACTCTGCTTCAGCTTGTCACTCCTACAGTCATGCTGACAAGCTTGTTATGAGTCATAACTGGAAACACTTCCAAAGTCATGATTAGAGCAGTGACTTTCGACCACGAATTTTCTCTATCTCCTGCTAACTTGTGAAACTATTTCCACCATGATAGTTCTTCCGTCTTGCCAAGCCTTCTACCCATATCTATTTTTTTTTCTCTATCAGCCTTCTCCTTTCTTCACTTCCCTTCTCATGGAGCTTGGACTTAATGATTCATCTTTTAATCAAATCTTGTCAATACCCAAAGCCCTCTTGCCCCTTGGTTTGTGTGTGGTTTCTTTCCCCCAAACTGGTCTGACAAAAAAATCCACCTTAGAAGGACCCAACTATCATTCTTCTTTGACTGCCCCTAATTAGCTGAGTTCTTCTGGAGGACGCCACATATCAGGAGAGAAAGGATCTACCTTAAATTCATCACTAAACGGCTAGGCGCAGTGGCTCATGCCTGTAATCCCAGCACTTTGGGAGGTCGAGGCAGGCAGATCACGAGGTCAGGAGTTTGAGACCAGCCTGGCCAACATGGCAAAACCCCGTCTCTACTAAAAATACAAAAATTAGCTGGGTGTGGTGGTAGGCTACTGTAGTCCCAGCTACTCAGGAGGCTGAGGCAGGAGAATCGCTTGAACCCAGGAGGCGGAGGTTGCAGTGACCCAAGACCGTGCCATTGCACTCCAACCTGAGCGACAGAGCGAGACTCCATTTCAAAAAAAAAAAAAAAAAAGTTAATCACTACAAGCAATGCTGCTTCAATCCTACTAGAGATTTCTTTAGTTAACTATTACTCCACTCTGCACAAGAATGATTTCAAACACTTTCCAGTTTCCATAAATCTCTGAGCATTTTCCTGGGCACAGTTTGGGACACTTGGTTGATGTCCTCATTTCCCATTTTACAAAAAAAGAGGTAGGCATTGGATAGGAGTTCTGTCATCTTCTGAAAAACACACACACAAAGAAATCAACTTTCAGTACTGTTTACTCTCTTTGTGCTTCCTCCTTATGTAATTAGGGAAACTCCTCCATTTATTCTCTGGACTCTACCTTCGCCATCCTATTCTTTTTCTCTAGAATGCATTTAATTCCTTTTTCTCCAGAATCATTTAAAATAGCTTCTAAATATATTCCCATTCCACAGAAATCTTTCAAAAAAACTCGAAGCAGAATTCACTGTAGAAGGGGAATAGAACACAGTGCTTAAGAGCACAGACTCTAGAGCCAAATTGCCTGGGGGCAAGTCCCAGCTTGGTTATTCTTCAGCTTTGTGACTTTGGCAAGTCTCTTTTGATCTGAGGACAGGTGATATTTTTCAGGTTTGGGAAATTATTTTTCCATTGTGTTTTTGGAATCTCTCCTCTTTTCTTCCTTTTCCTGGTTTATGACACTCCTCTTATTGGAATATTAGACCTCCTGCATTTGTCTGTCCTTCATATTTTCTATTTTTTCTTGCTGTTATTTTATTCCATGTCCTTGAAGATTTCCTAGACTTTACTTCTTTCCCTTTTCATTGATGTATGTTTTTTCAATTTCATTAATCATATATAACACCTCACTTATTTTGTGATTATGATTTTTTCATTACATTCTATTTTATAAATACAGCATTTTCTCAAATCTCTCTATCAATGAGAAGTTTCCTTTTTCAAAGTCTCTTTATTCTCTAAATGCCTGTTTCTTTCTAGGCTCATTTTTTTTCTTTCTTTTTCCTTGGTCTTGCTTTTTTACCTTGACAAGGCCCTTCTTTGAAATTGGCTCATTTACCGAAGGACAGGGAAGCTGGTGGGGACCATCTCTCTGGAGTGTGAGAGAGCACCACCGGCTGCCTGCCCCTCACCACACACAATCCTTTCCTGCTTCTCTTTTTCCTGGGGTAGACTCATGGAGCCTCTTAAATGTGGGCATAGCCTATTTCCTAGCTGGCTTCTGGTCAGGGTGAATGGGCAGAGTGCCTACTATCAGCTGCAAGCTCCTCCCCCACCATCCAAGAGAAAAGGTGAGAACAAGAAGAGCTTGACCCTGGACTGCCAGCACCCCCATTGTTTTTCCTATTTTATTGTTCCACTGGAAATAAATCCCCAGTTATTATGAACTAAAGACCTTCGGGGAGATGAATGTTCATGGACTTGCCCTGTTGCTGGCCGTCTTGTTTTCTCTCATTCTCTCCTGGACCTGGTTTTCTCTGCTGCCCCACAGCCTCTCGGTGGAGACACACACGACTGCTGCCCCCTTCCTGAAGCCCCTTCCCAGAGCTGTATGCTCTGGGCTGTGTTCTTTGTCTGTGCTTCACAAGCCTATAGGCTTGCCTTTGCTTTCCCTTTCCCAATAATTCACTGAAAACTCCTATCTGTCAATGACCTCTTCTTTAGAGCTATGGATTTATTTCTTTTTATAAAAGTGTTTGCTATTAGTATAAGAAGTCTGATGGACTTCAAGAGAGGTGAGAAGCAATCCATGCATTCATTTCTACCAATTTAAATTTGAGGCTCTCATAACTAGTTAACAAATTCATGAACGAAGAATTATTTTTTTGGTATAGAATGATCACTAAGCATAAGGCTTGAGACTTTCATCTGTGTCATGTCATCAACTTCTCATAATGCCCTAAGTATCCCCAGTTCACAAGTGAGGAAACTGAGGTTTGCAGAAGTCTATTAATTTGCTTGAGGATGCAGAGCTCATAAATGGCTGAACCAGTATTTGAACCCAGGTCCTCCAATTCTAAGCTGTTTGCTTTATTTATTTCACATCTGAAAACAAAGTAGCTATCCTAGACTTTGAGGAAGGCTGAATATAATGAAGACAGAAATTGTGTATATGATCACCTGTGTGAGATATAGCACCTGGATCTTTTTGTACAATGGGCGAACAAACATCAACAATGAGCTTGTTCTTCGGAATTTACATTAACAGGATAATAACTTGACAGTCAGAAATAGGAGCAGTATTTGTGAGTCCTAAAAATATCTGAGGACAGAATTAGGATCTAAATGGTCATAACAGGCATGACTGGCCAGGTGCAGTGGCTCATGCCTGTAATTCCAGCACTCTGGGAGGCCGAGGGCGGCTGATCGCTTGAGTCCAGAAGTTAGAGACCAACCTGGGCAACATGGCAGAAACCCTGTCTCCACAAAAACACAAAGAATAAGCCGGGGGTTGTGGTGCACACCTGTTGTCCCACCTACTCAGGAGGCTGAGGTGGGAGGATAGCTTGAGCTCAGGAGGTCAAGGTTGCAGCAAACCATGATTGCATCACTGCACTCCAGGCTGGGTGACAGAGCGAGACCCTGTCTGGAAAACAAACAAACAACCAGGTATGACTGGAAAAATTAAATCTAATCGAAGTAATTTCATAGGGACAGGATTACCAGATTTAACAAATTAAGGAACACTTAATTAAATGTGAATTTCAGACAGATAATGATTAATGTTTTGGTATAAATATGTCCCACTAAAAATTGTTTGTCTGAACTTTAAATGTAACTGGGCTTATTGCACTTAATCAATGCTACACAGAGGTAAATGCATTCTTTTGCATTCCAGCCTTAAAACTCAATTATGCAACTGTAGAGTCAGAAAGGGATGCCTAGGAGTTCATGTGACAAGGCTTATTTGTTTAGGTTGACTGTAATATCAGTGTAAGTCTTACAATGTGGAGGGAAAAAGGTAAGTGAGAGCTGAGGCCACATTAAAACAAATAGAGCCCCTAAGGAAATGTTTCTCAAAATACGGGTTGAGGAATACTTGTTCAAGTACTTAGGCTATTTTGTAAAACACAGCTTTCTGGGCTCTAGAAATGTAAATATTTAAGACGAGGGCTCAGAAATGTCCATTTTTAAACAATTTCCCCAAGTAATTCTCCTACAGGTAAAAGTTTTGAGAATTGCTGAAAACAAAAATCGAGGCTGTCTCATTACGCACTGCTGGGGCCAGGCTACACCCAGTAGGTCGGGCTCAGGTTCCAGTGCTGTTGGAAACACAGGTCCTGAGCGATAAGACCAGGATGGTGGGACGTCTGCCACGCTGTGACAAGCAAAATAACAGAAAGAGCCCCCCTGCGCTGTTTAGCCTAGAGAATTTTCAAGAAGACATGAGCGCTTTCTTCAAAATACAATTGTGGAAGAATGTTTGAATTTTTTTTTTTTCATTGTGTCCCCAGAAGTCAGAATTAAAACCGATGAAAACAAATTATGAACAAAGTTGGGTTTAATATAACCCGTATCCTACCTAAAAATAGAATGAACCTCCTTCGGAGATGGTGACTTCTCTATCAATGGGGGGTGTTTCAGAAATGAAGGGGGAAGTCTTGCCGGATATTCTGCTGCTATGAATCTCCGGCAGGCTGGCTTCAGGTCAATTTTGTGCACCAGTACCAGACACTTCCTAACGCCTTTGCCCATAAAAATCTCCGTTTCAATATTGAGAACCAGCATGTTTTCAGAGATCAATGAAAATAATTTCAGTGTTGAAATTTTTAAAAACTCAAATGAAATAACCAGGCCTCTGGATTTTGACTGGCATAGAAAATGCTGAGAGTGACCTGACGGTTTTCAGAATCACGTTGGATACAGTTGAGAAGGAACTTAAGCTCCTCATTTTGAAGATGAAGACAGGAAATGCATTGTCAACAGATGATTCCCCCCCCCCCCCCGCCGCCCCACCCCGCCCCAAAAAAAGGCAGGGTTGTTCTTGGGGCAAACTGTGGAATCTCCTTTTCCAGACGAAATCTTTCTGCAATGGCTGAGTCAAGTTCAGCGGAATGGGAGGAGAGTGGGCCGTGGGGAAACGTGTTACTTGTGTGTTACTCTTAGCAATCGTATGATCCTTATTTAACTTAAAAAAAAAAATCTTTCCTTTAAAATTACACATGCATAACCCGAATAGCAGTTCCATCACTTCTTTTCAAAATGTGCATTCTGAATTTAATTCTTTTCTAATTTGAAATATCTGAAAGTGCCGACTCCAGTTCGTCTTTCAGTACAAACCAACATGCCATGCAGCAAACTCACATTCCTTATTGAAAGGGAAAAGCGCTGTGTTTTTTCAGAGGGAAGGGAAGCACTTTTAAGTGAAGCACTTACAGTTCATGTCGTTTTCAGTGGGAGATGAAGCTGCTGAGAAATTCAGTGTTTGTTTGTTTGTTTTTTCCACAATACAATGAATTTTAAAAAGTGAGCCCACTCATAACTCAAATTAGCCAAGTCTGACCCAAGCGAAGGTGCCCCTGGAGTTCTGGAAAACGCAGGAGGCCTCCGCGGGCTGGGTGCGCCCCGAGCACTGCCATCCTTTTTCTTGTAATTACTTAATAGCCTGTGCCTTTGTCTTTTGCTTTGTTTTCTTAAGGAAATGTTTAAAAAAAAAAAAAAACCGGTGTACAATAAGAAATGAGACTTGAATGCGAGCGGGCGGGAGGCAGCGCTGAAAGAGGCGGCCGTGGATGCCACGGCGCTGGGTTCAAGTCCCGGTCCAGGGGGTTTGAGGGGACCTGGAGACAGTGGCCGCAGCGGCCACGGGGGCCCCGCAGACCTGGCCCAGGGTGCGGAAGGAGTCGCCTGAGCCGCTGTTTTAATTCCAGTGAATTCATTAAAAGACAAGAGGGCCCCAGGGACTCCCTGGGAACGCTTGGATTGCGGGGTGGCGGTCAGGGCTTTCCTACCCTCCCCGTTTCCCATCCCCCAATGTTCTAGAAATCTCAGCACACAGGAAGATGCAGTGGCCGAGGCCCGTAGAAGGAAGCGGGCGAAGTGCGGAGGAGGACGCGCAGGGCCGGGGTCGGGGACGCGGGGCAGGTTCGTGGCGCAGCCCGGGGAGACCTTGGCGAGGCCTCCAGGCGGGGACGGGAAAGGGAACGGGAACGGGGACAGGGCGCAGGGCAGAGGGCCTGGACGGGAACAGGGACGGAAACGGGGACAGGGCGCAGGGCAGAGCACAGAGCGCAGGGGCGCAGAGAAGGGGACGAAGACGGGGCCGGAGGCGCCTGAGGGGGGCTCCGTGCGGGAATCGGCGGCGCCACCCAGCCCCGCACATCGCCGAGAGAGGCCCGCGTGCTTCTGAGAGCGCCGCCCCTGACGTTTCTACTGCGCGCTGGGACCGAACCTACAGGAAGCAAAACCCTAGAGGAAGAAGTCGGCGGCTTTTTCGCTCGGAGACAAAATGGAGCCCCGCGGATGCAGCCTGGGCTCCCTCAGGCGCATCCCCAGAAGCTGCGGGTGTCCCCGGAGGACTTGAAGTCCTCCCGTGCGTCTCGATGCCACCAGTTTTTGTTTCTTTGGTGAGGAATCGGTTCACGGTGAAACTTCATTCCTCAGCCGGTGGGGAGCCGAGGCTGGGCCGGGCGGCGAGGGTTGCGCTGGGACGCACTGCCCCCTACTGGCCGCTGCGCCGCGTTCCCAGCTGCTCGAGCGGCTGGTTCAGTGAACTCGGATTAATTTAAATACAGCCGTAGATTTGGCTTTTTTCCCTCCCGGGCGAATCTTAATTAAAAAAAAAAAAAACTAGGGAGAGTACCAGACTTAAAATAATAAACAGACTGAAGGATATTATTTCTTAACCTTTATACAGCCTCCTAAAAGAGTGAAAATTTTATTGTGAGTAAAATCAGAGTTTGGCTCTCTGGTATCCCTTCTGCTTTAATGTGCCTTGCCTTGAGACTATTCTTATGAGACTAGAAATTCTTTGGTTAATGCATATTTATTAAAGACTAAATCATACTACTTTCCAAAATATTAGGCTCTATCAGCAATCCTTGATATGCAAAGAAACCATCTTAGTCTACCTCCAAGAGCAAAACAAATAATGCAGTGAAATATCTTTAAAGTTCAAACAAAATGTTATCAGACATACTTGAGTTATAGCGTCCAAATTACTAGGTTACATAAATTGCTCACAAGCAACCATCACCTGATCATTTTATGCTTTCTAATAACTTAAATGTCCCTAAATTGTAGAGTAGATTAATGCGTAATCGTCAAAAGGAACTGTGCTCAAGTGAAAGTCACTTGCAAAGCCTGGATTGGAATTAATTGTCTCAAAATCCTTAGCCTACTGCTTCAACTACAGAACAATGCTCTGCCTTTATTAGTAAGTGGGAGAAAGAAGTTTTTGTGTCAAACACTTTATTGCAAATCTGAGGTTCAGCAGTGAATTCTAATTAATTTTATTATTGAAATACCCCAAACTTTAAAACATTTTTTCAAAGGGTGGCAACTGTGGCATGGAAATGGATGGATCATTGTTTATTGAAGGGATGTCTCTGTTAGAGTTAGTTGTGTTTTGCTGCGTGTAATTATTTTGGGGTTTGGAGGAACTGAGGTGGCTTTTCCTCGGGTTCTTCAAATTAAATAGCTGGGTTGCACACATCTTCGTTGGGTTCTGGTTGAGTAAACTTCAGTGTAGTGGGGTGTCACATCACTTCCTGGATGAACAGTTGGTTGCCGAGAGCAGGTTTATTTAAAGCCAGAAACTCGTTTAAATAAGTCTTTGGTCACGCTGTCGAGGGGGCTGTTAATGCAGTGTGAGCAGCGACCATCCATGCATGGGGAAGTTGATAAAAGAATCTCTGGTTTTCTGACGATGTAGGTCTTAGTGGAGCCTTTTTGGTAACTCTAAGACTTTATGTTCATTTTATTATACACAGTCTTAATTTGAGTCTGAAAAGGGGAGCTCCAGGGCAGACATAAAATTAACTTCTCTTTCAGCGTCCTAACCTTTGGGTTTTAATTTATTCACTTGTCAATCTTATGAATGCCTCATGAACCCCAGCTATTGATTTCCGTGGCCAATGCTATTTTTCCTGTTTATTATAATATATTGTCCCATTGTTGCCGGCCGTTTGCGCTCAGTTAGATTTCCCACACAGCGGACAGGAAACCGTTCCATGGCATCAGACTTCCTTAGATTGATTTTCACAGAGGCAGGGAGGGACCTGCCCACTTCTGGGCCCTTTGTGCTGAGACTACACAGGGGCCCCAGCAACCCGCCTGTGTGGACGCTTCCTTCCAGGCCCCCAGTGCAGACAGCAGTCTCCCCAGGCCCTCCCACTGCAGTCCCACGCAGCCCCTGGGAAAAGCTCCCCTTATCAGCGCTGAATGTTATGTCATTTCTTTTTACTCACGATGTTTATTGTCTTTAGAGCCTGCTCTGTGGGAATGTTCTTTTCAAGGGCGACAATGGGGAACCGGGGAACAACACTGGTGAAATCACACAGCCCTGGAGCGCCAGGCCTTCCAGTTGCTTCATAATTAGAAAACAAAACACTCAGCTACAACACAAATGATGTTTTTACACTCCCTGGCTACTGAATTATTTATTAATAAAAAGCTTTATCACCGCTGCGTTACCTAACACCCTAAAAGTAGGTTACAAGAAAAACTGAGAACCCATTCGGGATGAACCGGAAGAATGAAAGGGCTCTTTCTAAAAAGTAGTCCATGTTTATGTTACTATTTTGAGTTGTGCTGAACACCCATAAGGTTTTTGGCAAACGTCAGCATGTGCCCCAGTGAGCTGGGATTTAAGAGACACCTGTCCTACCTATAGCCAACACTCAGTTTGAAATAATTTAAACTCAACAAACTGACTGAGACAGTACATGTGGGTGTTTTATATTTGTAAAAAGTAGGCCGCTACAATTATTGATTTGTTTAGATATGTACCATCAGACTCAAAATTATTTTTTTCTTATTGTAAATTTGTCTTCCTAGAACTAGTTTATTGCAAAATATAATACAAAATGTACTGGATAACATTATTAAAAATGAGGCACCATCCTTTGAAAATGATTATTAATTTACACTCTGAAATCATGTTCCCCCAAGGAGCTCATTATCAATTAGAAAAGCTCCTGCAGTACATAGTTGACAGATGAAGCCAGTTCCACAACCACAGCTACAACCCCACGGAGGAATCTATATGTAAAAGACGCTTTAGATTTTTGGGGGGGGCAGGGTTTCGTTTTCTTTTAATTTTTTTATTTTCCGGAAGATTTCAGAGGTCATACAGAGAATGATGTAAATTTTACGGAGACTTTATCCAGGGATGTCAAAACAGAGGAATCTACAGAGAAGAAACTCAATTTCTACTGCAGAGCTGTACATGTCAGTATGAATCATTTCCACCTGTGGAAATCGATGACCAATTTATAGATCTGAGTGAATGAATGATTTGGATCAATGAAAAACCCAATCTTGTTCATTTGCATCTGCAGTGGGCAGTCGTTTTAGAGTTTGAGCTTCATTAAATCATTTCCATAGTTTAGAATTAATTGAATCAATTAATTAAATCACAACAAGGCTCTCAGATAGAGGAAGTTACAGACATATGCATTTCTATTTTACTAATTTGGAAACAGAAGGCCGCAGGTATTGCATATGCAATTGTATCTTCCCAGCAAGCAGCCTGGATGGGAGGCAGGCTTCAGTTCCACTGTTATCCGTTTTTTGTTTGTGAGTGTGTGTGTGTGTGTGTGTGTGTGTGTGGCGGGGAGGGGAACTTATCTTCTAGTGAATACGTATTAGGAATTAAAATGGATGAGCAGATCATTTAATTTGACATGAATAGATACTGGTACATGTCCCAGGTAGGTTCTGCTTCAGGATGAATATGGGGAAATGCGGTGCATCCTGGGAGAAGTTTATTCCCTGTCACCCACTTGAAGTGACTGATACTGCAGTGTACAGATTTGATGAGGTTATTAACAGAGGCAGGTGGGCCATGTGGAAGGCATGCTACTATGTTAATTATGAATGTCAACATTGATTCTCTAATGGATATTCATGGTTTCATATTTCTCACTTATTTTTTCTTAGGCCATAGTTTCAGTCTTTTATAAACCTTGGTCAATATCAACAGATTATATGAACTGGATCCAAGGATTTTTGTTCACAACTTTCTTTATATAGTGATTCCAGATGAAAGGCTACGAAAACGTTGTCTTGAATATTTTTGAGAACATGGTTCTTGTTCTCTTGGGAGAGTGCATAGGATAGGGATCTTAGGTGCCTTTCCTGGCTCTCTGATTTTAGAGTCAAAAGTTGAGGCTGTGCGCGGTGCCTCACTCCTGTAATCCCAGCACTTGGGGAGGCCGAGGAGGGTGGATCACAAGGTCAAGAGATCGAGACCATCCTGGCTAACATGGTGAAACCCCGCCCCTACTAAAAATACAAAAATTAGAAGGGCATGGTGGTGTGCACCTGTAGAAGCTGAGGCAGGAGAATCACTTGAACCCGGGAGGTGGAGGTTTCAGTGAGCCAAGATCGTGCCACTGCACTCCAGCCTGAGACAGAGCGAGACTCCATCTCAAAACAACAACAACAACAAAAGTTGATCTGGGGAGGAATGGGGAATTTAAATTTGTGAGCAAAGTAGCCGACTGGGGAGTGGGGCAAGGATTGTATGCGTGAAACTATGTGTTCACCTGGAGGAGTAATCTAGGGATACCCTTAAGCCTCTGGCTTGAGTGACTGGCTTCTTGATAGCACTCATGTCTAAGGTTGGGAAAATATTAAGAGGCAACAGTTTTGGTTGGGGAATTAAGTAGGGTCACAAGTTCAGTTGAGGATGTGTTGAGTTGCGGTGTCGAGTTGCGGTGCTGAGTTGTGATAGTGAGCAGGAGGCACATGCAGATGTCTATGTCCAGAGGGCAGTTGCTCCGTGCACAGGGGACTGGGAAGGGTGATGAATTTCTGGTCTGTAGATGTCATCAGAACCTCGAGAATACCTGAGATCCCACAGCAGAACGTAAAAAAGGATTCCAGGGGGCCAAGGAAAAAACCCACAGTGAACACCCATTTTAAGGGTAAGGAGAGGAGCACCTCAAAATAAAAATAAAAAATAAAAAAAAAAACAAACAAAAAACAAACCATGTAGAGAAAGAATCATTAGAGAACAGTCACAGAAACTGCGTCAGTGAATCCTTGTAAAATCTTTACTCAGGAAGCTGTTTGTCATGTAACAAAGTCTCTTTTACATGAAAACTTCATCTAGTGTTGATACACTTTTGCTAGGGGATTGTAGGGTTGTGAGGTTCAATCCATTGCATTTTTAATAGATTATATATATAAATTGCACAGTGAGAAGCTGCAAACATAGGCATGTTCGTCACCTTACCTATTGCTCTGGGTCTTGAGAATGTTTTGCGTGCTTGTTTCTTCATAATATTTTTGCTAAAGTACAGCACAGAGGACACTCACCTCTCAGAGCCCCAGAGAACATAAAAGTGGTTATCACACCATATTGTCCTTATGAGTCATCTCAAAAATGAAGGAGGGAAGCCGGTCACCTCATGAGGCAAGAGCATTTATCAGCCAGGGCCACGGTGCCTGATGGCGGATGAATTCCTTTTCTTAGGTAGCTTTTTCTCTGCCTAAATTATGAAATAGTTCAAGGAAAGGGACATCACTACCAAAGGACAGAGAAAATTATGTTTTCTCTTGACCAGGAAATACATGAGTTTATTTCCGTTGTTTGTTAAAAACAAGCAAACAAAACTCTTCTGATTGAGGGCTCTCTTTGGAGCTTTAGAATCTACCTGTCACTGCCTTAAAAAAAAAACAGGCTAATTAATACATTCGTACTTTGGAAAGGAGAAGGGACTGTCCCTTGATATTTGGCCAAGTAGTGTTCTAAAATACTGAGTGATGAGAGGGGTCCAGGAAGATAAAGGCTGAGCAGTGTTTACAAGCTCCGATGATAAAGACGTATTTGGTGCTGTTTGTCAGAGTCTTTCTGGGGAGTCCTGGGGGCAGAAAGCAAATGGCAGCCTGTAGGAAGAATGCATGGGAGGTGAGGAGGGAAAGGAAGGGAATGGAGAGATCACTTCTAGCACATGGAAGCAGCTTGGCTGAGAAGGGAAAGAAAGCTAGAAAGGTGAAGGCTAGAAAGGGATACGGAGTCAGAGTAATTTTTGTTTCTTTGTTTTACTTTAGGAAATAACTGAGGCTGTTTAGAAGCAGTGGATAATTGTGTGCGAGACAGAAATAAGAGGAGAGGCCTCTGTCTGCTTAGGCTGCTATCACAAAAATGTCATAGCCTGGGTGGGTCATAAGCAACAGAAATTGATCTCTCACAGTTCTGGAGGCTCTAAGATTAAGATCAAGGTGCCGGCTGACTGTAGGTCTGATGAGGGCTGCTTTCTGGTTCCTAGGCGGCTGTCTTCTCCCTGTGTTCTCACCTGGCACAGAGGATGAGGCAGCTCTCTGGCTCTTGGGCTCTCTTTCATAAGGGGTTTTATAATCCTATTTTATAAGGGATTTTATAGTCCCTTTTATGAAGGTGGAATCTTCCTGACCTAATCACCTACCAGAGGCCCCACCTTCAAATACCATCACACTGGGGGTTAGAATTTTAACACGTGAATTTGTGGTGGGGGGGATGGTACAGACATTCAGTCTATACCATTCTACCCCTCCCTCCACCACAAATTAACATCCTTCTCATATGCAGATATATTCATTACATACAAAGAGCCGTCAAAGTCTTAACTTTGTTATAGCACCAACACTAAAGTCTAAAATCCAAAGTCTTATCTAAATATTTTCTCAGTCGAATATGGCTGAGACTCAAGGTACAGTTCATCCTCAGGTAAATGTCTCTCCAGTTGTGAATCTGTGAAACCACACATGTTATGTGCTTCCGAAATATAACAGTGGGACTGGTGTAGGACAGACATTTCCATTCCAAAAGGGAGAACTAGGAAGAAGGAGGTAACAGGCCCACATGAGTTTAAGCTACAGGCACACTCCCCGAGATCCTAAGGCTGGAGAATAATCCTCTTTGGCTCAATGTTCTGCCCTCCAGGTCCACTGAGGTGGCAACGCCACCCCATGGCATGGTGGAATGGCCCTGGGGCAGCTGACTGCCTGGGTTCTGCCCCTGTGGTTCAGGAAATCTCCATCGCTTGACATATTGGTGTAGGCAGCACGTCCCTGGGACCCGTGTACTATGAAAGCCAGTGAAATGGCACCATGAGGGTGCCATCAAGTTTTTGCAACTTGGGCCCTCCAGAAGGGTGGCTGTTGTGGCCTTTCCCTCACTGAGGCCTGCTGGAGCCATACCTGGGGTGGCCAAGGACTGCAGCACCAGAGTGTGGGGAGCAGAGCCCATGATGTGAGGAGGCACCGGCTGGGGTGTCAGGGTCCTGTAGGCACCAGAAATTGCTCTCTCCTTCTTTTAAAACTGCTTTCCAAACCACTCTCCCGCCCCCCAAGCCCCATACTCTGGACCTATGATGAGAAAGACAGCTCTGAGGATCTGAGGATCTCTGAATCACTTTGCAGGTAATTCTTCCATTGTTTTAGAGAATAGCACCTAATGGCTGATCCATACTAATCTCTTTATCTGAGATTTAGTTCTCATATTTTACAGAATGTTCTCATATTTTACATTGAATGTTCTCATGTTTTACAGAATGGATAGGCTGAGAAATTTCCAAATCTTTAAGTTTTGCTTTTTTTTCTCCTTACCAATTCTGTCTTTACGTCATTTCTCTTTTCTTGTATTTTACTATAAGCGGTCAGACGGAACTAAGCTGCACCTTTAGCACTTTGCTTAGAAATTACTTGAGCTAAACGTCCCATTTCATTGCTTTCTAGTTCTACCTTCCACAAAACACTAGAACATGAACAGAATTTGACCAAGTTCTTTGCCACTGTATATGAAAGGTCACCTTTCTTCATTGTCCAGTATGTTCCTCATTTCTGTCTGACCTCATCAGAATGAACTCCACCATCCCTATTTCTACCAACATTCCGTTCAGGATTATTTCAGGTATTCTCTAAGACGACTGAAGCTTTCTCTACAGCTCTCTTCTTTTCTTTCTGAGTCCTTATCAGAATTGCCGTTAATGGTTTATTCATGGCAATGTAAATTTTTCTAGCATGCACCTCAAAAATCTCCCAGCCTCTGCTCATTACCCAGCTCCAAAGACATTTGGAACATTTTTAGGTATTTGTTAGAGCAGCACCCCCACTTCTTAGTACCAATTTCTGTCTTAGTCTGTTCAGGCACGTAACAAAAATACAATAGACTGGGTGGCTTATAAACAATAGAAATTTATTTCTCACATTTCTGGAGGCTGGGAAATCCAAGATCAAGGCAGTGGAAGACTCGGCATCTGGTGAAGGTCTACTTCCTGGTTTGTAGATAGTACGTGGGAGGGGTAAAAGAGCTCTCCAGAGTCTCTGTTAAAGTCACTAATCCCATTCCTAACTACCTAATCACCTACCAATGGGTCCATCTCCAAATACCATCACAATGGAGGTTAGGATTTCAACATATGAATTTGGGGGGCAGAACACAAATATTCAGTCTATAGCAAAAGCATAAAAATATTTGAGCAGGGTAATGAGAGCAAGAATGAGTCTTTTTTCTTATCACTCCTAAGTGATCTTAATAAGCAAAAGCACTAACCCCCCATGACTGTCGGATCTCCAGCCCGGGTTTCTCATCTGGGCTGATTCATAGCCACCAGGATGTTCCCTCCTAAAACTCTGTCTCCCAAGTCCTCATTAACAACACAAAGAGAGAACACATTAGGTTTGATGAATTCTAGTAGATTGCATTAGACTCCTGTCTTCTTGACTTCTCCATACCAATTGCCTTCTAATTTCTCACCCCCTTTTGATCTAAAGATTTATGTATGTTGCTGGGGCTGGGCACGGTGGCTCACGCCTGTAATCCCAGCACTTTGGGAAGCTGAGGCAGGTAGATCCTGAGGTCAGGAGTTTGAGACCATCCTGGGCAACAAGGTGAAACCCCGCCTCTACTAAAAATACAAAAATTAGCTGGGTGTGGTGGCGTGCGTCTGTAGTCCCAGCTACTTGGGAGGCTGAGGCAGGAAAATCACTTGAACCTGGGAGGCAGAGGTTGCGGTGAGCTGAGATCATACCACTGCACTCCAGCCTGGGAGACAGAGTGAGACTGTCTCAAAAAAAAAAAAAAAAAAAAAAAAAGAGATTTATGTATGTTGCTGGGCCAGTTTTCCTAAATCACATTTGATTCTCTTGATTTAAAATTGCTTGGTGGTTCCCCATCAATTATGTTTGGATAAATCTCAACCTCCTTATCTTGGAAGATGAGACGAGGTATATCATACAAGTCTGTCTGTCAATCTGGTTGTGCCCTTTCTTCATACACGTTGAATTTGTGGTCATGCCAAACTTCACACTTGCAGCTCATTAAACACATTGTGTGGGCCTTGGAGAGTGTCAGCTGGTGTCACATTTCTCATCCACCACCTATGCATCTTGTCAACTTGGGCAGGTTACTTAACATTTGTCCAAGTTTTCTTATGTGTAAAGTGAGGTAAACAGCACCTACTTCACTGCGTTGTTGAGAATATTTAATATGGCGATACTTTAAAGTCCTTGGAACAGAGTCTAGGGCAGAATAATAGTTCGAATTTTATCTATCATTATTATCAATGCTATTATTGTGATTACATGTCTTCAGTTCATTCTCATATTAGCTCTTGTCTCTTGGGCTATTCTCCCACATTTCTTCGAGTTGGTCAAATTCCTGTCTTAGGATTCAGTCAAAATGCGAACTCTTCTATCTCTCCTGAATGTCCTCAAGCCATTAGCCTCATCCACACTGGTTTCCTGCCTTTTCCAGGGGTGTTTTTGTGTGTACAGATTTCCCTGGCAGCCCTTTGGCATCAGTGGAAATTATTGTTGACATGTCTGTCTCTTCCAGTGTATTATAAAACCTTCAACAGCAAAGGCCATGCTGTGTTCACATTTGTACTTCTAGCACTTCATAAAAATGGTATCTTCTCATTAAACTTAGTAAAATACAAATAATATCCTTCAACAGTTCATGTATCTGTGTTTCATAAAGTATTACTTAGACAAATCAGATATATGACTATATAAAAGAGAAATAAGATTAACAAAAAGTCCTGGTTCCATGTGGCCTCTATAGCAATATTTTTTGTTTGTTTGTTTGTTCATTTTTTGAGACGGGGTTTTACTCTGTCATCCAGATTGGAGTGCAGTGGCAAGATCTCAGCTCACTGCAACCTCTGCCTCCCAGAACCAAACAATCCTCCCACCTCAGCCTCCCAAGCAGCTTGGATCACAGGCATGTGCCACCATGCCTGGCTAATTTTTGTGTTTTTTATAGAGATGTGGTTTTGCCATGTTGCCCAGGCTGGTCTCAAACTTCTGAGCTCAGGACATCCACCCACCTTGACCTCCCAAAGTGCTGGGATTACAGGCATGAGCCACCACACCTGGCCAGCAATGTTTAAAGTGGAATTGTAGGCCCACTGATGGAACCACCACAAAACAAAAACCATAGTGAATCCTAAAGACCAATAGCATACTTGCCAAGGGAAAAAAAATTAGAATCAGAAGCTCAAGTTTCAGTCTTTACTTAAATTCTGTAAAGTGAAAATTTCTCATCTGTTATGTGTAGAATATTTAAAACATGAAATTATAATTAGGAGTTTCTGTCACTGTCTAACTTAGATTGACACAGTCAGTCCCTTATACTGACTTATAATAATTTTTACTGTGCTTATTTCATTAACCTCTCACCTTTTTAACAAGCTGATCTGACTGTCAGTTTTATTCAAATATTCTGACATTACTGACTCATTTTTCTCACTCCCAAATATTCAGATTTTACCTTCGCTATTTGATGTTCAAAAGTGATATTTTGAGTGTAGATGATGATGAACAGCAAACCTTTGAGGAAGATGCCAAGCATAGCTGGATATTTGTGCCTTTAGTGGTATTTTTCACAAAGTTAGAGTTTGTGAGGTCACAAAGCATCCATATTGTGCTTTAAACTAATACATAGAAATGTGATAGCTCTCACTTGAGAATAATAAGAAACTATAAGTAGACCAAAGTATAACTTTGAAGAAATTAAAACTTTAAAGACATTTACATGAAACTCTCAATGCTTATGTTGTATTTGATGTTAGGGTGTGATGCCAATGAGTTATCTCAGGCTGTGATAAGATCCTCTTTCCAGGAGCGATGCAAACTTCTCCCAATTTGTTGCGAAGGTTCTCATCAGTTTTATCAGAACCCAGAATCTTCCTGTCTCCTTTTCCACCTGGAGACATAGCTAGCCTCCCCTGTGGTCACCAGGCCAACTGTCATCATCTACTGGCTAGATAGCTCTCTGAGACTGGTCCAATGTAGATTTCTAGACAGCTTTCTTTCTATGTCCAACTCTGATCCCATGAAAATTGTGCAACATTTTAAATCAATAGACCCTTATGATTTTTATTTGGTTATCACTAGTGGTACTGTAAGTAATCTTTTTCATTATTATTAATACTATTACTATTATTTTAGGAATTTTCTTTGAAAAAATACAGGTAACTTTAATGAGGTTAAAAAAATCTGAGTTTGTTAGCCTGTCTTTTTGGTTA
Organism: Gorilla gorilla gorilla; assembly: GCF_029281585.2. Lineage (NCBI taxonomy): Eukaryota > Metazoa > Chordata > Mammalia > Primates > Hominidae > Gorilla > Gorilla gorilla. The sequence continues at coordinate 121,646,612 of NC_073238.2, forward strand.
ACTGGGTTATCTCTCAAACTGTTACCAGCAATGTATTAACATTTTCTCTCTCAAATATATGTAAGTATATTTGAGACCGATTTTGAGACAGAATCGAAAATACTCTAACTTTTGAAATGTGGTATCACTGTGTGCCTCTGAGGCCTGGGTCTACCTAAAGACCTGGCTCTGCCTAGGAAAATAGTCATAGTATTAATTGCATAGTTATAACATGAAAATGTCAAGGCTGTGATAAAACTGAATTTATCCAATGACAGATGCTCTACAATGGTCTGTCAACAGATCTATGCAGTACCTGTGGAAACCACTGCTCATAATAATATTCTTACCACAATGAGATACCGTCTTACACCGGTCAGAATGGCTACGATTAAACAGTCAAAAAATAACAGATATTGACGAGGTTGTGGAGAAAAGGGAACACTTATACTCTGTTGGTGGGAGTGTAAATTAGTTCAATCATTGTGGAAAGCAGTATGGTGATTCCTCAAAAAACTATAAGCAGAACTATCATTTGACCCAGCAATCTCATTACTGGGGATGTACCCAGAGGCGTATAAATCATTCTACTGTAAAGACACATGCACGTGAATGTTCATTGCAGCACTGTTCACAATAGCGAAGACATGGAATCTACCTAAATGCCCATCAGTGACAGACTGGATAAAGAAAATGTGGTAGATATAAACCATGGAATACTGTGAAACCTTAAAAAAGAACAAGATCATGTCTTTTGTTGGAACATGGATGGAAGATGGAACTGGAGGCCATTTTCCTTAGCAAACTAACGCAGAAACAAAAAAACAAATGTCTCATGTTCTCACTTACAAGTGGGAGCTGAATGATGAGAACTCAGGAACACAAAGAAGGGAACAACAGACATTGGGGCCTACTTGAGGCAGGGAGGGTGGGAGGAGGGAGAGGAGGAGAAAAGGCAACTATGGGATCACCTGGGTGATGAAACAATCTCTACAACAAACCTCTGTGACATGAGTTTACCTATTTAACAAACCTTCACATGTACCCCCAAACCTAAAAGTTAAAAAAAACTTTGTGAATTTGACAGATGAGAAAAATAATATTCTTCATTAGCATAGATAAATCTGTGAAGATAATAACAAGCTTTATTTACTTTCACTCTTTCTCGTCCTTCTTTTACCTTGATTACATCCAGTGTGTGTGTGTGTGTGTGTGTGTGTGTTCAAAAGCCTTCCTCTAGGGTATCTTCTGATTTTTGCACATGAAGGCAAGACACATTTCTTTATGGAAAAGAGATGTAAATCTATCATTCCTCTCCAGTTACCAGCAACTAGTTCCTTCATTCACAATGTATGTCCCACAAATGTGTCTTTGAAATAGGCCTAATCATAAATGTGATTGCTTATGTATTAACTGTTTATGTACATTTAAATATATTAAAATATGAATACCTATAGGTGTGTGTTTTACCTACTAAGATGATCTATCTTTGCTCTCGTCCATCTGTCTGTCCATGCATTTATTCCTTTCTCTACCTCTGTCTGTCGTCTTTGTTTGCCCAGGTCTCAGTACATGTAATAGGAAGACTGTGAGTCTTAACTGTCTCCCGCTCTGAAACCACGAGTATATTTTGGCCCTTGTCCTTTCAGGCTTTTGCTCTTATACATTTCTTGCAAATGATTTTACTGTGGAGATATCGCATTTACTCTCCCATCTGGGGTCTCAGTGTAACTTGTTTTACTCTCAGGTATTCCAGACACAGAAAGGGAGTACACTACATTTTTTCCCCTATCCTTTCTCCTCCTCCTCATCCTTCTTCTTCTCACATATTATTGGCAAGAGAGGAAAGATTTACTCCAACATTTTTTATATTAAAGCATATATTATCAGCATATCAAATGGTTAACATGGCCACTCCACTGTTTGTTGCACATATAGAATTCATATCCAAGGACAGGATCTAGCCATCTAAGGGATCCTGTAGCTCGTTGTCTGTGTGAGGGCAATCCACATGTCCACCCTTCTCTGGTCTCCTGTAGAATTTTATGATAGCTTTGCCCAACTCTTTCTTGGTCCATGAGTCTAGGATTCTAACTTCCACAGTTCTAAGATATGTCATTTTCAAAGTTTCTTCTGTGTTTCTTTCACGAAGCCATTGGGATCAGCAAGCACCTAGGACTTGGGCAGCTTTTTAACGGGTGTTTCGCATCAGGAGCCTTTGTGCCCCAGCGCCTTTGCCTGCCCTGACTGCACAACTGGGTGTCTCAGACAATGATCACAGGATATCCTCATGCAATCATCTCCTCTCCGATTCTGCTGAGGGTTAAAATGTAGTTATTTGAAATAATAGACTGAATCAGTTTCTCTCTATAGTGGCTTTTAATCTTTCTGGATCATTGAGAATCTGATACAACTTTTAGTAGAAAATTCTACATGGATAGAGGATTTTACCTTCCATTTAGTGGTTTCAAAGATTCAGATATCCACGGCTCCAAGTTTCTGCTTTAGGTATGTTATTTACATAAATGCCTTGTCTCCTGTTAGTGGAGAATGAAAAAAACAATCTTTCTTCGATTTATCATCTGGATTCATTCAGAATTCTTCACAATGAACTTTATCTTTGTAGCCAAACATTTTAGTTAAGTACTTATATTCCATTTTGTCTTTGATAAAGAGAAGCATATTTATCTAAACTAAACAAATGATAGATAAAAATTTTCTTTCTTTTCTGCCTTTTTTTGAGGAACATTGGTAGGGTGGAATAGTGGAAATAAATAACTGCAGTCAGAAAAAAAACAAGAAGAAAGCATTCATATGATATAGTAATAATAACGTAGAATGTTCCAAATCACAGACAGTAAATACGATATTGCATCTTATAAAGGAAGCATTTAACAGCATTATAAAAATGTAAATATACCTTTGAAGGGACAGGTAACAAGTGTGAGAAATGAATGACATCAGATAACATGTTTTCTCTCTATAGAACTGCAGTGGTGATGGCTCTGAATTCCTGGTATGTATTCACGTAGTACCTGTTCAGAATAGGCCATTGTATCAGAAGAGGAATTGTGGAGAGGCATCATATTAGAAAGCAGAGAGAAATAAATGGTAAAGGATGCATGCGCTGTACAACCAAAGCTATAATTACAACTGAGAAAGCATCAAGGAAGAAAGATAGAATAGCAAAGGCCAATGAGGTAATAGTGACTACTTTCTAGCAAAAGAAGTAAGTTCAATAAATTTTACATTTATAATGGGGCTAATTTGTCTCATGAGCAGTACTTTCTTCATGAGACAGTACTTGATTTAATTCAAAAGAGTACCACTGGCTTCAGTCTAGAAGCTCTACTTTTTTCCAAAAGGTTTAGGCTTCTCATATAGAAAAATAAGTTTCTTAAGCATAATTCACAAAATCGTCTGACCGAAAAGTATTTCCTATTTGCGCCATAAAGCTGAAGAGTGGAAGTTGGAATCCTGTGCTGGCCTTGTTTCGTGTTGTATGCCCAGGAAGGCTTGAAAAGGAGGTTTTGTTAAGATGCTATTCTTCAGTTCCATCACAAGATCATTGATTTTCCATTGCACACTGTAAGAAATAGCTCTGCACTTAACTATTTAACCAGCCAAGGCTAAAGCAATTAGGCTCATCTTTTTTTGATGTCCTAGAAGAGATGGTTGGATGAATCTCAGCTGCCCTGTGGTGATGGAAATGTACTTCCAGCTGACTGCAGGTATTTTTGCTGTTGTCTCCCCTTAGTTTGAAATTCTTCAAATAAATAAAGATTGGCCTTGCTGCTTTTTCTTAAAATAAAATTTATCCCCAGACTAGAAGTCATGTTGGTTGGTTGTGTTTCACGCACTCTTCTGATTAATCCATTCCCTTAACTTGATTTTAGCACCTTAAAATATTGCAGATGCAATACCTATTTTTAAAGATTTCTTCCTCAGTACTTTCTAAGTCTTCAAATTTGCTTTTAAATATCTTCACTATCTGATTAGTTTCCTTAAAGAATACTCTCCTTTTACCATAATTTTCTTTTCTTCCTGGAAGTGATTGAGGTAGTGAAGGGTCCTTGAAATATTGTAAGGATATTAGCTACATAAAATGAGAAAATGGGAACTGAGCTATGAATTTAGAAAGAGAATTTGTAATATGTGGACATATGCCAAAAAGAGACCATCGGAGGAAGTCAGGGAATTGCAACGCTAGGTTATATTTTCCCCTTTGCTCTCAGTTTAAGAGAACTTTTCCTCTTATGAAGGAAAATTGCTCCCAATTGCTATTTATTAGCTGTGTAGTAATTTCTTTTCTTGCTTCAGGTCAAAGACTGGGCCATCTATTCACTCAGAAACATGAGGAAGGTGGGGTGGGGGAGAGAGAAAGAAAGACAGCAAAAGAAAATGAATACGTTTTGTTGCTCTAATCATTAGTGGGTAAGGAGCTATTGAAGTTTGCAGAAATTATCTCTTCCACATGTCTTACTACCTTTTGCCAGCAGGACTGGATGTAACTTTTGATGCAATGGATAGAAATTCATTTCCTTCAGTTGAACAATTTAAAAATAAATGAAGATAAAGATGATGCAGTTATTCATGTCAACCACGAAAGTAGCCACAGAATAAATGCAAAGTGAACTATGAGTAGCCTTGGCTGTCTGAACCAAGTGATGGAGAAAAACCCACGGCATTCTTCCAAACACAGCCCCATCTCTGTCCTCTGCATAGGCACAGCACAGGAGGAGGGAAGGGCACCAGTCTAGCAGAAGATGCGTTATCATTCATGTTCATTCATTTCTTTAACTTCTTTACCTGAGGAACATGTAATATTAGTTCCATAATTACCATGGGGTCATGTGTCAAGAATTTTGATAATTCTATCTAATTTTTGTGAATTTAGCAAAAATGTTCTTAATATCAGTAATTTACATATACTACCACTTAAGGAAGTCTAGCTAAAGAATGAGAAGAGATGAAAGATAGGAAAACGTACATAGCTTAAAGTCCCCTAATCCTTTCTTTTAATTAAAATTCCAGGGTTTTGATGACAATGTCTTGGCATTTTTTTGCAATAGACAAATTCATTCACATTCTGTCATAGCGCTGCTTTTCAGGAAACGATGAGGGCAGAGATCAGCACTGGCTCAGCTGTTAACTCACCTTTTTCATATTTTTAAAAGGTGTCTATTTTTTGTTTTAATCATTCAAAAACTTTTTCTCATCCTCAAGGAATCTTGAAAACGATTATATTGAATAAGAGTGATTTTTTTCTTCTAAAGTCTCAAGTGGAAATTGGCAGAATGCCCTTTCTCATCAGTTAGGAAAGATGTTATTTAAGTAATTGAATCTGTCTCGTTCTTCATCTGTGGAAGAGTTATCTATATTCTCTCAGGCTCTTTTTTCTTAGGCCATTGTGAAAACCTCTTTACACAGTTTTAATTTCACTTTAATCTTTCCTGCTAATTGACTATCTTGCATCAAGGAACGTTGAAATCCATTCCTGAGTTTTGTTTTGTTTTGTTTTAAAAAAAAGCAAGTTCAGGATGCTGGCCTGTTGATCTTTGAGGAGGTTGAATATCATCCTAGTTGAGCTGATAAATACATTATGACCAGGGCTACGGAAAGTACCCTCATGCACCTTCTTATCACAAAGAACTTCCTGTTTCCAAGGGCTTCTTTTACCTCCCACATGCGCTACATCTCATCCTAATAAAGTGTCAATCTTGGGAGAAGAAACTTTCCCACATAAATGGTTAATTTCCCAATTTTCTTGTGAAAAATTTTCAAAATTGCTCCCTTGGCTCTGTGAAAACAGGGGCCTTGGTTCCTCTTTCAGTAACATCCCTTGATTCCAGGAAGCCACTAGAGAGCAGAAATAACAAAATGAAGGCTTGGACTTCTGTAAGAACTGGGGTCCTTATGGGTCACTCGACCTGATGTGAAAAAAGGAGAAGAGTTTAAGGTGAATTTTAGACAGGAGAAATCCCACACTGTGGAGGAGGGCTGGGAGGAAAGCTTAAAAGTGGGCGACTTCTGACAGGAGGAGGCATCGCGTGAAGTGGAAAGTAAGTGAGAGGGACTGAAGTGGAAAATTGAGCATAAAAATAAAGGAATGTGTGCTCCAGTTTTTATATCCAGAGAAACTCTCTAAATAGAGTTTAAAGAGGGTTTTATAGTCATACGGGCTGGGCCAACGTATGACAAGGTGCTGGAGCAAGGCCTGGGTGGATATCAGAGCTCAATCATCACATGGCTGTTCTCATGACCTGTTAAGATAACAAAGCCATTTTATTTTACATAGATGAAGCATAGGAAGTATTTGTGTTTTGCAAAGCCACAACCAAAGTATTTCTCTAGAAGCTGTGGAAAGTTCCCATAGCAATAGTGCATTGCTATGGCATGTAGAGCCGAGGTCCTTGACCTTTTTGGCACCAGAGACCAGTTTTGTGGAAGACAGTTTTTCCATGGAGAAGGGGATGTGGGGATGGTTTGACGATGAAATTGTTCCACCTGAGATCATCAGGCATTACTTAGACTCTCATAAGGAGCACACAGCCTGGATCCCTTGCATGTGTAGTTCACAGTAGAGTTTGTGCTCTTATGAGAATCTAATGCTGCTGCTGATCTGACAGGAGGGAAGCTCAGGCGGTCATGCTCGCTTCCGGCCGCTCACTTCCTGCTATGCAGGTTCCTAACAGACCATGGACCGGTACCAGTCCATGATCTGGCAGATGGGGACCCCTGATCTAGAGAGAATAAAGTAGGGACAAAGTTTGCTTTTTACCTCAATCTTCAAGCTATCTTAAAACCGAAAGCAATGTTATGCTTTCCTGAGACACAACCTATTTTGGGAAGTTGATCATCCTTCTTTGTGCTCAGCACTGCCAGGCCTGGCCCACACTCAGTGAAGGACCGGATAAAACTTCCACACACAGACACGTCCCACAACTTCTCCTGCTTCACATTCACCTTTGCCCCTTGGGGTGGTTATTCCTCTGTGACAACTCGATTGGGCCAGGGTGCCCAGATATTTGGGCAACATTATTCTGGATGTTTCTATGAGGGTGTTTTTGAGTGAGACTAACATTTAAGTCAGTGGACTTTGAATCAAGCAGATGGCCCTCCATTATGTGGCCATGCCTGAACCAATCAGTTAAAGATCTGAGTAGTACAAATCCTGACCTTCCCCATGCAAGAGGGAACTTCCAAGGCTGATGGCCCTTGGGTGCGAATTGCAACATTGGCTCTTCCCTTGGTCTCTATCCTCATGGCCCAGAGTACAGATTTTGGACATGGCAGCCTCCACAATTGCATGAGCCAGTTCCTTCAAATCTCTCTTTTTTTCTTTTTTTTTTCTCTCTCTCTCTCTCTCACATACACACACACACGTGCACATGCATGCTGGTAGTTATGTTTCTCTGGAGAAATCTGACTAATGTACTCCTCTGTTGCACCCACAAATGCATCCCACTTAACCACAGGGTTTGGTGAAGTGAGACTCTGTCAGGTCAAAATAGCCCTTAAAAGGAAAAGTGAAAACCTACAGTTGATCACAAAAATGAAATGTGTCACTGATTAACACTAAAATCAAATCTTGAGATGTTTGTGAGACATGAGACATGTATATGCCGATTGTTAATTTCCAAAGGATATTTAAATAGAATAGCGTATGTGCTCATTTCTGTTTTATTTTGTCTTATTTTTTATAAAAAGCAGTTCTACACAAACTATATCATGAGGCGACAATAGAATTTTAAAAAATCAAGGCCAACTTTGAGAGGTGCACAGCCTGGGGGAAAAGTAGCAAACTTCCCTGAATTTTAGACACAGTGTGGCTGCCCTATAGCCCCCTTCTCTTGTTGACTGCAACCCAACCAGAGTAATACTTGCTTGTTTAAACATTGTTCATTGGTTCTCTTTTATGAGGTGGATAAACTCCAGGGTTTCTCCACCATCTGATTTAGAGACCACTCTCTGTCTCCTTCATCCTCTGCAATCCATCCTATTTCAGTCACAGGAAGGCCATGGAACTCCTCCGGAAGGGCCTGTGAGCTCACTCCTCTCTTTTGCAGCCACGCTTCCATTTATCTGGAATGCCTTTCCCTCGGATCCTCTGCTTACCCGAGTCATCTCAGCTCACACATTCCATGTGCTGCTCCAGATCTCTGGAAGCAATATTAGATTTTTCTCTAATTCTGTATTGCATATTTTCTTTTTTTTTTTTTTTTTTTGAGACGGAGTCTTGCTCTGTCGCCCAGGCTGGAGTGCAGTGGTGCAATCTCGGCTCACTGCAAGCTCCGCCTCCCGGGTTCACGCCATTCTCCTGCCTCAGCCTCCCGAGTAGCTGGGACTACAGGCGCCCGCCACTGCGCCCGGCTAATTTTTTGTATTTTTAGTAGAGATGGGGTTTCACCGTGGTCTCGATCTCCTGACCTCGTGATCCGCCCACCTCGGCCTCCCAAAGTGCTGGGATTACAGGCGTGAGCCACCGCGCCCGGCCGCATATTTTCATTAAAATATTTTAACCAAGGTGTATTAGGTACGTGCCTATCTCTCCACCAATAGATTCTGAATCCCTTTTCAAGGAGGTGCCCATTCCTTACATATTGTTGCACACCTTGCACACAGCAATACCTGACAATTAGTAATTATTATTATTTTCAGAGACCAGGTCTCACTCTGTCACCCTTGCTGGAGTGCAAAGATGTGGTCATGACTCACTGCAGTCTTGAACTCCGTGGCTCAAATGATCCTCCCACTTACCAAGTAGCTGGGACTACAGGCGTACCACCACACCTAGCGAATTTTTGTATTTTTTGTAGAGAAGAGGCCTTGCTATGGTGCCCAGGCTGGTCTCAAACTCTTGGCCTCAAGCGATTCATCCACTTCAGCCTCCCAAAGTGCTGAAATTACAGGTGTGAGCCACGTTGCCCGGCCCAGTAAGCACTCTTTTTTTTTTTTTTTTTTTTTTTTTTTTGAGACAGAGTCTTGCTCTTGTTGCCCAAGCTGGAGTGCAATGGCGTGATCTCGGCTCACCACAACCTCTGCTTCCTGGGTTCAAGCGATTCTCCTGCCTCAGCCTCCCAAATAGCTGCGATTACAGGCATGCACCACCACGCCCAGATAATTTTGTGTTTTTAGTAGAGACAGGATTTCTTCATGTTGGTCAAGCTGGTCTGGAACTCCCACCTCAAGTGATCTACCCGCCTTGGCCCCCCAAGGTGCTGGGATTACAGGCGTGAGCCAAGTTGCCCGGCACAGTAAGCACTCTTTTAAAGGTCAGAAAGGAACGCATGCACAGTTCTGATAGGATTAACTTGATAAGAGAGTATTAATAAGTAGTGCCTTTCGAACTTTCAAATAGCTCCCACTCACATGAGTGAAAAATGAAGCCTTCTAAGCAGAAATACCAAACAAAATGAAAACAAAAGCATGTGCACAAATAACAGGGTTCCTCGTTATGCAGAAAACCTTTATTCTCATCTCCATTTGGGAGAAAGTTGAAAGCTTTTATACTCACTTCTTTTTTAGAAGGAGTTAGAAATAGAGGAGAGTAAATAATATCATTCAGAATGAGGAAGCACGGGGTCTAATCTATTCTATCTCAAAAAGAAGGAAAGGGCCTCAGAGTGAGAAGGGACAGAAGGAAGCATCACAGAGGGACTGCCCTGGTCATGACCAACATCAAGAATTTGGTAGGAACTTCAAGGAAGCAGGAAGTATTGAGTCTAAAACTCTTTTTAAATCTCTCTTATAGACAAAGTTTGGAGTAACAAGCTTCAGATCCACTTCAGTATTTGAATTCCAGGATAGCTATCTTCAGTATCCAAATGCATTTTCAGTGTCTACTTATTCTGAGGCTCAATTAGTCTTAGCTTTAAATTATTATACTAAATAAAATAATTACCTTGCGTTTTGAAAAATGTTTTTCACGGTTGTCAATATAAAGAGTATTTCATGAAGAATGAAGTTTTAAATGGATTAAGGCGGGAAACTCTCCCCTTAATTGGTGTAAAGGTAAACACTTTCTGCATTAGGAATATGTGCAAAAATGTGGGCCTGTAAATGAGCACTCTCCCCTTATTCTGTGAAGATGCACTTTGTGAGCTTTGGGATCTTGCAGATAGGAAACACAGACCTACACAGAGTTATTGGGGAAACTCTCCACCCATTCTCTACGTGTTCTCTTTTCTAAAATATAAATTGGCTAGTACAGCGGTAACCACCTCCTGTATTTAGAAGAATGTTAGTTTTCTTACAAATGAAGTTGGACTACATTGTCTTTGGAAAAGAGACGGGGAGATGTTGCTCAGAGGAAACAAAAGTTTAGTTAGGCAGGAGGAATATGTTCCAGAAATCTATTGTACTGCACAGTTACTATAGTTAATAATAATGTATTGCAATCTTGAAAACTGATCAGAAAGTAGATTTTAATTATATATTTATATGTAAAAATATATATTTTACCTTTAAAAAATATATAAATATACAGCTCTGCCATCTGATATATTTATTTATATATATTTTATAAAATAAAAATATATTTTATAGTATATGAAATAAATATATAAATAGAATACTTTATAAATATAAATATTTATAAAGTATATATTATATACAAATATATATATTTATAATATATAAATTCATGCATATATATTTATAATATATAAATAAATACACGAATATACATTTATATATGCAATTTTTATTTGTCAGTTATGCAACTTACATATGCAGGAAGTGACATCACTGTGCTTCCTGAGCTTGTCATAGTGGAGAGCTGAGGATGCACTAGTGAGCCAGAGGCTGGGATGATCACTTGAGGTCAGGAGTTCAAGACCATCCTAGCCAACGTGGTGAAACTCAATCTCTACTAAATTAGCAGAGTGTGGTGGCACGTACCTTTAATCCCAGCTAGTTGGGAGTCTGAGGCCAGAGAATTGATTGAATCCGGGAGGCGGAGGTTGCAGTGAGCTGAGATTATGCCACTGCACTCCAGCCTGGGAGACAGAATGAGACTCCGTCACAAAAAAAAAAAAAAAAAAAAAATATATATATATATATAAGTACAACTTCACTAATAATCAAAGAAATACAAAATAAACAGTGGGGAAAAAGCACTTTAAACATTATAAAATAGAGGAATGTACAGTATTGACAATAAGTTCAGGAAACAACAATTGAATACATTGCTGTGTAAATTGATATAGTATTTATAGGCTGTTTTATTAGAGGCAAATTAGAATTATAATTGGATAAATAATGCAAATTGGATGGCAGCATATGTTTCATAGCTATGAAAATATAGAAACAACTTAAATTTTCAATAATAGAGAATTACTTTGGCAAATTACATCTGTAGAAATAAATATTACATAGCAATGAAAAAATGCAATGAGAAGATATTCGTTTATTATTCCAAGTGTAAGAAAACATGCCTTATACTTATTGAGGGAGGTCATTTAGGGAAGAATTTAACAGCATGGGTCTGTGAAGTCAGACTGCCTAGATTTTAATCTCTTTTCCATCACTTTCAGTATACGAAATAATGGCAAGTTACTGAACTGAGTAATAATGCTCTAAGGCTTAGTCTACACAACTGTAAAAGAAAGGCATAATAGCGTCTGCTTCAGAGGGTTGTCATTAGGATTGTGTGATGAAATCCATGTAAAGCACATGAGAGAGCCCCTGAGATGCTAAAATGCTCCAGAAATGCTATAGCTGCTCCTGATCAAAAGGAGAAATCACTGTTTCTATCAGGTGTGTGTGTGTGTGTCTGTATGTGTCTGTGTCTGTGTGTGTGTTTGTGTGTGTGCGCATACATGTGCTTTCTGTCCAGGAGAGATGCATTGGAGATCAGGAGAGTTACCAAACAAGAGCAGGAAAGAAGGAGGAGGCCATTCTTCCCAGACAGAGCCCTGAAGCCCACCCTGGGTCATCCTGCTGGACAGCTATGTGGCCTTATCCCACACTGAGTAACTCACACTTGGGAAATAATCCACTGAGCACCAGAAACAGATAAACACCGATAAACGCGGTCACACCTTCACTTGGGTGTCTAACCTCAAACATAAACTCTTAATTACTTTCAAACCAACGCCTCCTGCATTCTTCCACATCACAGCGTAAGGTACGTTTATCCTCTGAGGCTGCTCAGGTCACAAAAACTTTGGATTCTTCTTTAGCTTTTCTCTTTCATGCACAATTTGCATTCAATCCATCAGCAAAACCAGAATCTACCTTCAAAACACTGCTACGCCGTGGCTAACTTCAGGGACTCATTTCCTGCCATCTCTTCCAGATATGATTTCAGAGACTTTTCAGGGGGTCTCTGCTTCTGTCTCAGCCCCTGCATCGTGTTCCTAACCCAGCAGCATGAGTCATACCACTCTCATCAAATGCTTCAGCGTCTTCCTGTTTCATTCAGAGTGAAAGGCAAGACTTCACAGTGTGGGTCTGCCCCCACCTGAGAACGAAGTCCTGCTCAGGATCCCGCTCTTTCATCGGCTGTTTCCAGGTCCCTCTGCCTTGGTGCTGTTCCTCTGACTTCCAGGCAGCCCCATTCCAGGGCCTTTGCACTTGCTGTGCCTCCTGCCTGTGGCACTCAGCTCCCACCTGCTGCAAGGAAGACTCCTACATCTCACAGGTCTTGGCTCAGTTATGTCTCCTAAGTGAGCCCTTTTCTGACGAGCTCCTTTTAAAACTCTGAGCCCTCTTGACTATCAATTTACTTTACCTGCCTTAGTTTAATGATTTGCTTCATATCCTGCTTTTATATTTTCCATATACTCTAAAACAATATAAACCCTAAAAGGGCACACATTTTTATCTTTTAAATTTTATGATTTTATACTAGTGTCTAGATTTTTGCTTGAAGCTAATAAATATTTGCTGAATAGATAAAAAATTCTGTGCAAAAAGAATGTTTCCATGTTCTTTTTTTGAGACGGAGTCTCGTTTTGTCTCCCAGCTGAAGCGCAGTGGCATGATCTCGGCTCACTGAAACCTCCACCTCCTGGGTTCAAGCGATTCTCCTGCTTCAGCTTCCTGAATAGTGTGAACCATCATGCCTGTCCTCCAAATTTAAAGAGTCATATATTAGCGTTGGGGCAGCTTTAGGCTAGAGGATAAAAGAAATAGAAAACTTCCGTCATTTTAGCGTGGGTGATGTGTTATGAAAGAGGTTCGTGTGAATGTTCTGGACATTCCTGACAAAGGACAGAATGTCATGAGGCAGTGGAAGTTGTGCATTTTGGGATGTTGACACTTCCATCCTAGACCAGGCCCGTGACCTCATACTCCGCTCTCCTCAGCCTCAGGGATAGGCAACACCTTACTGATGGTGTCCTTATAGTAAATGTGCTTGTGCTTCTATTTATATTCAGAATCCATTTCACTCTGCTTGCTTAGTGATTGTATTGCTTTCAGGATCATTTCATAGTATATAAGTTATGGGTGTATCTCAATTACAAATAAACAAGCAAATAAACCAGCAAATAAAAAGGTAAAAGCACCATGACTATTTCATAGAATCAGAGCTAAAAATAAGCCTCTCTGGCTTCCCAGCTGGACTGTTGTAATATTAGAGATGATTAGTGCCACTTCATTCATTCACTCATTTTTTTAGATTGTCTTGCTAGCTTCAGTCACCTCCAGGGATCAATATATAGATATCTGATTTACTAATTGTTAGATGTTATGGGAGTCGCATTTTGTCTCAAGTCTAGCCTGTCATGATGGGTGCGAAATTGCCTGTGATAGCACGCTAAAATGGGCCTTAGAAGGATGTCTTGTTCTTTTCAGTGGCTGTTATATTTCCAGAACCGTTGTCTACATTCTCATGATAGATATTAACTCTTAAGTTCCAAAGGTCTAGAAACACTTAGGAAAGTTTGGTGAGCAATAAACGGTAGAAAAAAGATAAACCATGACCCCCAAGCAAGCTAAACAAACCCCAGAAATGTGATTTAATACTGCTCATTAGTGCATTTTAAAGTAAGGAATATAGTTAGATTCACTTAAGAAATAAGGATTCTTGGACATTCATGAAATACACAATATTCAAAAAGTATATTAGGTAATTCAGTAGATGGTAGGGGAAGCAACCTGGGGAAAGAGAAAAGAAAAGTGTAGAAGGAGATGGAAATTTAGTGAAAGAGCCTCACATGGGAGTCACGTTCTCTTGCTATTCTGGACCTCCTCTTTGTTAGTGGACTCCCATCTTCAGCTTCACACGGGAGATGCCATACCCAATCCAGCACGTCCAAACTACAGCTTACTATCTTCTCCATTCAAAAGCACCATGTTTCCACATGTCTCAATGTCACCTTCTTTGAGACATAAAATCTCAGAGTGATGCTTTTGCACCTTCCTCTGTATTCACTTAATTGTCACATCTTGTTGAATTTGCTATTAAAATAGCATTGGAAAAAATGTTCAATTTTGCCTTCCCCCTGGTGTCTATTACAACTGAGCTTCCAACTTCCAGTATCTTTTTCTTTCTGTCCTGGATTCTGCTATCAGAATTTTCTTTCTATGCCAAAAGTTCTCCATCTTTTATGTGGTGTGACACTCAAGATAGATTACTTTCACATCAGCAACATACTCCCATGAACATAGCCAGATGTTGACACATTGTATGCATAAATAAAACAAATATTGCAGTTTTTCAGTGCAATATTCATTAAAATCTTTTAAAATCATGCATGTAATGAAATCAGCTATTTGAAAATATCAAAAAGTGTCATTTAACTGAACAAATAAATAAATATGACAATTTTGATGTTAAACATTTTTATATGAAATATTTCAAATATGCGGCAAGCAATGAAAACAATATACAGGCAGCCTGTACCCACCACTCAGACTAACAGATGTTTACATTTTTCCATATTGGTTTCAAAGTTGCCCTTTATGTTTTAAAAGAAAAAACAGCAATACAGTTAAAGCTGGGCTCCCATTCATTCCCCTTCTTTTTCTCCCTGGAGGCTTGAGTTTTGTACATAATTGCTATACATGAGTTTGTACTTTTTGTATGTTTACATTCATAAGCAATTTATATTGTTTGCTTACATTTTTTCTTAAATTGTATCACACTGCATTTTCCCTTTTGCGCCTTGCTTTTTGTAGTCAACATATTTTGATACATGTTGACATAGTTTATTTAATCCATGGTCTTATGAGATTCTAATAGCCAAATAAGCCAGCTTATCTATACATTGACCTACTGAGGTATAGCAGTTTTCTTTCAGTTCCCACATTACTTCACTGTAACAAATACTGCTGCAACAAACATCCTTGCTCACTTATGGGAGACTTTCTTGTCTAGAGTAGAGGAAGTCTACTTAAGAAAGAAAGACTCTTCACACTGTAGAGTAGATCTCTAGAAGTAAACCTCTAAATTTAGAGTATTTCATCTTCAGGTTTACTAGGTATTACAGACTTGCTTTCCATATGGTTGTATCAAATAGCCAATGGCATTATAGGAGATATCTTTCCCTCATTGCCAGGCACACTGAATGGTTGATGGTTTTCCAGTCTGATGAGTTGAAATGGAATGTCATCATTGGTTTAATTTGCATCTCTCTGATTCCTACTGATGTTTCAGAAATATATTCATATGTTTATTAGCTATTCTCATCTCCTTTTTTCTTTTCCATGAATAGCAGCATATTCACAATTTTTGACCACTTTTCTTCTATTGGGCTGTTTTTCTTTTTCTTTTTTCATTAATTTGTAACATATTCTGTATTCTAATTTCTTTCTTTTTTTTCTTTTTTCCTTTTTTTTGAGATGGAGTCTCGCTCTGTCACCCAGGCTGGAGTGTAGTGGTGCAATCTGGCCTCACTGCAACCTCTGATCCCTGGGTTCAAGCAATTCTCCTGCCTCAGCTTCCCAAGTAGCTGGGATTACAAGAGTGCGCTACCACTCCAGCTAATTTTTGTATTTTTAGTAGGGACAGTTTTTCACCATTTTGGTCAGACCAGTCTCGAACTTCTGACCTCAAGTGATCCTTCTGCCTTGGCCTCCTAGGATTACAGGTGCGAGCTATCACGCCGGGCCTATATTCTAATTTCTTACAGTAAAATGGGATATATACATTAAAAATATTTTCTTCTAGTCTACAGTTTGTTTTTTACATTATTTAAGGAGTTATTTGTTAAGATTAGTTATTTTAAATTTTAATTGAGTCAGTCTTATCAATCTCTAGTACTTAATATTTCTTTACATAAGAAAAGCTGTTCAACACTGATAACGTATATTTTCTCTTAAATGTTTTAAAATTATTTTGCATTAACATTTTTAACTCAAATAAAAATATATGTATGTGTGTGTGTGTGTGTGTGTGTGTGTCAGCACACATGGTTCAGGTAAAAACCTAATTTTATCATTAGTATTTGTATGGTCTATGATCTCAACATATTTATTGAGTAGCCCATTATACTTTTACTGATTGGTAATGATATATCTATCATATATGTTTCCATATATATGTGGGCCTGGTTTTTGATCAAAAGTATATTTTAACAAAATAATCTTATGTAAAAAATTGAAATATCTACTTACACTTTATGTGCTTTTCTGTATATATGTTTTACATTTTCTAATAAAAAAGTTTTAATAATAATTTTGAGCTTTTTTCAGATCTCAATAACATGTATCACTTTTTAAAAAGCAGTTATATACTATTAAAGAATAACTACACAAACCTTTACTTTAAAAGATTTATAGTAATTGAACTTACATCATTTCAATGTACCATTCAATATGACTACAGTAAGTCAGTTTCACTTTAATAATTACTTGGCCTTTGGTTTTCTTCACCTGAATGAAATATTTCTGGAATTATTCTAACCTAGGTGCAATGCATAAGTGAATGAAAGTTGATTAGGCATTTTAAATCCTTTTTTGCCTTTCTAAATTCTCTATAGTTTAAGATGAGAAGTTTTTATGACTATAATAAATTGATGTTAGTATTAGTACTAGTAGAATGGTGATGGAGGCTTTTTAACTAGTGCTGCATTACAGATAGGCAGTCCGAGGGCAATAACAATCACATAAGCAGGGGCTGCTTAAAATTTTGCCCCTCTTACACAAAATAACTTGAATGCAAGTGATTGGAAGGTACGTCATTGTAGGTTCATATTTTGGCAGAGATATTTACTGCTTTCAGAATACCCATGAGCTTCCCCACACTCGCCAACCCTCCTGCAGTTACGTGAGGCCACGCAACCACTTCTAGGGAATGAGCCACAAGTGGAAGTGAAATATATTCCCTCTTGAGCCAAGGCATCTGAGAGCTGGTGCCTAACACTTTTGTGCTGTTTTCCTCCAGTGCAGCAAATGTTAAACCGTGCATTGCAGATGGTACCATTGTGAGATATAAAAGCCCCAATCTCTGAACTGTTATTGCAACGATACCATTGAATGCAGTTTAGTTTCATAAGGCAGTGGTCTTGTATATAAAAAATCACTTTCTATTTGTTAGCACTGATACTCTAGGGATTGTTTGTACTGATGTTCCACAGCATAACATACCCATCGAACCAATCGATGCAGGTATTACCCAGATTGACGCATTTCTTGGGGGGGGGGGGTGGGAGCTCTGTAAAATCACTAAAAGATTAAAAAAGATTTCTGTCATAATACAAAGAAAATTCGGGCCGGACATGGTGGCTCACTCCTGTAATTTCAGCACTTTGAAAGACTGAGTTGGGAGGATTGCTTGAGTCTAGGAGTTCAAGATCAGCCTGGGCAACATAGTGAAACCCCCATCTCTACAAAAAATAAATTGGCTGGGTGTGGTGGCATGCACCTGTAGTCCCAGCTACTCAAGGCTGAGGTGGGAGGACGGCTTGAGCCCAGGAGGTCAAGTCTGCAGTGAGCTGAGATTGAGCTACTGCACTCTAGCCTGGGCAACAGAGTGAGACCTTGTCCAAAAAAAAAAAAAAAAAAAAGGAAAATAAAGAAAATTAAAAGAAGTGCACTCTGGAGGACAGGCACAGTGGCTCACGCCTGTAATCCCAGTAATTTCGGAAGCTGAGGCAGGCGGATCACTTGAGGTCAGGAGTTCAAGATCAGCTTGGCCAACATGGTGAAACCCCCTCTCTACTAAAAATACAAAAATTAGCTGGGCGCGGTGGTGGGCACCTGTAATCCCAGGTACTTGGGAGGCTGAGGCAGGAGAATCGCTTGAATCCGGGAGGTGGAGGTTGTAATAAGCCAAGATTGCGCCACTGCACTCCAGCCTGGGTGGCGAAGACTCCCTCTCAAAAACACACAAACAAACAAAGAAGTGCACTCTGGATGGGTTTCTTAGAGCCCTGCTTTTTAAACTATGGTCCAGCAACATTGGCATCATCTTGATGGGAACTCACTAGAAGATCAGGTCCTGCCCAGACCTATGAATTTGCATTTTAACAGGACACTTGGTAATCTGTGCATGCAGATTTAAGGTGAAGAATCATTGATTTAGATGGGCACCTATAAACAGTGATGACTCTCAACTTCAGTGTTCAGTTGGCTTCTATGTTTACTCTTTCCTTGCAGTAGTTCTATTTGAATGGCAGAGGCTAACAAGAAAAGGAGAAAGGCAGACTATATATACTAAAATTAAATATTTAACCGAGTGAATCTCCATGAATCCTTTTACTAGTTCAACGAGAGAGAAATGGTGGGAGATTGAAGTTAGCACATGGCACCCTGCGTTTTAGGCAGATGACACTTAAGAGAACTTGCAATGTGACTATAAGAGCTATATTCATATTGCAAACAGTGGCCTATTTTTGCAATCGTCAATCATATTCCTGTTATTATTGAGTTTTATTGGCTGAAATAAAAAGCTTCCTTTTTATTTAATTTATAGGTGAGATGGGATTTTAGAGATGTTTTATAGGTGTAAGCATAAGGAATTTATCCATTGTTTGATGTTTGCACATCAGATTTGTAATAAAAATGATCAGTTTCTTATGGCTGCTGAAAGAAATTTCCACCACCTTGGTGTTTTAAAATAAAATAAATGTATTATTTCACAGTTGTGCAGACCTGAAGTCTCAAATTACTATCACTCGGCTGAAATCAAGGCATGAGCAGGGCCACACTCCCTTGGGAGTCTCCCTTGGGAGACTTGGATAGAATCTGTTCCTTGCCTCTTCTGGCTTGTGGTGGCTGCCAGGGTTCTTGGCTTGTGGCCACATCCTCAAATCTTTGTCTTCTCCAACTTCACTTGCCTTGTCCTCTTTGTGTGTCAATTTGTCCTTTGCCTTACTCTGGAAAATCCAGAATAGTCTCACATCTCAAATTTCTCAACTTAATCACATCCCCACATCCCTTCCCCACTTTTTTGCAATTGAAAGTAACACGTACAGGTTCCAGAGAACAGGACATGGATATCCTTGAGGGTGGTGGTACATTTTTCAGCCAATCATAAAAACTTACAATGAAGATGATTGGTCAATATTGGGGATCCATATAAAGTTTGCTTTGCTTTTTTGATTTGTTTTAAGGTTCGTTATCACACAACTTTGAGAAACTCCATTATTATGGTAATAATATTGATTGTACTTTAATTTTATGGCAAAGCATTTAGAAAATTTGGTACTTGTTACATTCTATCACAGAGTCAGTGACACACATCACAGCGTTAGCAATATCTTGGATATTAGTACTTGTTTTAAAAGAAAGATGGAATCACATCATTCCTCCTCAGTTGGCATTTAATGACTTTTACAACCTGGCTCTCAGCTGCCTTTATAATTTTATTTATTTATTTATTTTAACGCACTTCTCCATTTTTTTCTCTTTCTTGTTTATCTCTCCCCTCCTCATGCAGACATTGGTGGCACCATGCAGGTACAAATAGTGGGGGATAATTGTCAGAAATCTAGCTCAAACCAAAGTTTACCAAACCCATTCAGTTAAGGGGAGTGGTGGGGCAGAGGAGGTGGCCAGCAGAAGCAGAGGTTTGAGATGAGGGAGTTGGAGGTGGTGTTAAACGTCACCATAGACGTGATTAGCACCTTCATTGATGCAAGACAACATTGAAACCCCACTAGGTATTAGGAGTGGTTGATGTACAACTGGTAGCTAATCTTGTAATGATTCTAGAGGAAGAGTTGAATTCTGAGTATGAACATCTCAAAGGGGTCTCAGGGATGGGTCTGTGGCTGGTGCAGAAGCTCACATTGACTTATTTTTGGATTTATTGGTATATTTGTCTCTTCTACCTGGATAATCATTGAATTCTTACTTGGTAAAATTTGATAAGATAAGGGATCATATTCATTTCGCCTGTGTATCAAGAGTCATGAAGACTAAACTGCTTTGCACACAGTAGGAACTCCTTAAATATGCTGATTGTGAACACCTTCCTTTGGGTCAGATACCATTTCACACATATAATGATTTCCACCAGAGGACTGAAATTTTCCTAGAAAAAGAAGCTTTAAGAAAAAAAAGGTTTAATCTGAAAACTTACTAGAGATTCAGAGCCCAAGCTGGAGATTATAAGATTTTTGGCTAAGTTCAAAGATAACTATTGTAACAACTCGAGAGATGTTTTTGGTCAGTTGTGTGGGTGTCTCTCCTGCACCCTGGAAATTCTCCTCATGTGTTGTGTCATGTTTTATTCTCAGAGATTATTTTTGAGTTAGACTAGAATATGGTCCAATACTAGAAATTTATTATAGAGGAAAAATAATGCTGCCTGAGAATTACATGGACTACATTTTAAATTTAAAATAAATCCAAGCCACTTTGTCTTGGAAGACTAACTCCAGATCTCAGTTATGCGTTTACTTTTGGAAGCTCTTTTCAGGTTGATGGTCTCTTGATGTAAAATATTCATGGTCACTTCAATTTCTTTAGTGACAATTGAGGGTGAAGCTAATCAGTAACACAGTATAAGCAATGTGATGAATATAGTTCCATTTGTGGTTGTGATAATATCCTACCTCACATGCTTCAAACCAGATACAGAATGATTTGATCCTTGAGTTTAACTCTTCTTCATGAATTTGAATCCAGGGGCACTGAATACAAAAGACCACTTAATAAGTCTTCTTCATAGGGTCTATGACAACTGTTCAGTATGTGGGCAGGCTGGGCACTCAAGTGGGGAATAGGAAAGATCCAAGTGGGAAATAGGAAGGACCCAAACGGGAAACAGGAAAGCTTACGAAGAGAGTCGGCTTAGATACTACTTTCCCATGGCTGATGTAATAAAGTACCATAAACCCAATGGATTAAAACAACAGAAATAATTTTCTTATAGTTCTTCAGGCTCGAAGTTCGAATCAAGTATCAGCAGAGCCAGTTTTTCCAAGGGCTCTGGGAAGACTCCTCTTCCTAGCTTCTGGTGATGGCCATGGATCCGTTGCACTCCTTGGCTTGCAGGTGCATCAGTGCAGTCTCTGCCTCTGTCATTCCCTGGTGTCCTCTCCGAGTCCCTGTGTCTTCACATTGGATCAAGGGCCCTTCCTATGCAGTATGGCTTCATCTCAGTGGAGCTAAATACACCTGCAATGACCCAATTTTCAAATTAGGTCACATTCTGAGGTACAGGGGGTTAGCACTTCAAACATGCCTTTTGGGGGGGTGCACAATTCAACCCCTAAGAGGTTTGATGAAGAATTTCTTTCCAGAAATACTGCTGTTGATATTTAGAGCAGCATTTTTCACAAGTAATTTTTGATATTTGCAGCTACTGTAAGAGAAGGAAAATTTACTCACAGGTTTTAAAAAACAAAATCACAGAATCTTAGGGCTGGAAGGGAACTCAGAAAATCTGAAGTCTGGTGATTTTCTTTTCTATTTAAAAGGATAAAAATAACACATGCTCATGACAAAAAAATCCATTTGTATGGAAGAATAGAATTCTCTGCTCATACTCTCTTCTTGTTCTTGGGAAAGTATCAGTGTTGATTTTCATGATTTTTCCTGAAATATTCTGTTTATTTAAGAATATATATGCATATATCCATGTATGTATATATGCATGCCCATGTATACACATACACATACGTGTATACATACATATGTGTGTGTATAAATGGAGTTATACTGAATATATTCTTGTACAGTTTATCTTTTTTATTTTCTAAGACTTGCAGTCCAAATGTATAGCACACCAGTTTTCAAAATGAGTTTTGTACAGCCCTGGGCTCTCCACAGGTGTTTCTGGGGCAATGAAAGTTAAACATTTATTTTTGCCAAACAATTTAAATACATACTACCTGAAAGTCCCTTTCTACCACTTTTATTTCTGTATTTATTTAATATTTGGAAATTCCTTAACAGAATTTTATTTAAAATAGGAGTTTTATTGAAGAAAACTGGTGGAGTAGAATATGATAGAAAGACTAGATTAAAAAGGATTCATCGATTTTAATCCCTTTGCTTTATTGCTTAGGAAATATAGGCCCAGAGGGGGTAAATAAAGGGAGCAGTGAGTGCATCCCACCCTGCCCAGAGTCCTCCACCAGCAGAGGGTTCACCTACACTTGCTGGACGTCTGATGCAGATTAGCGAGGACTTCTTACTTCTTGCTGTTTTTTCTTGAAGTGTGGCCCACTTGGCTTTATGCTCTTTGTATCAGAATTTTGGAGAAGAACTAGGGTTGGAATTTTTGTTGCAGGGGTGTGGATAAAAGAGAGAAGGTAGCTTAGGAGATCACACAGAGAGACTGAACAGAGTGGAGGAGGGCTGAAGCCCAGAGGCCCTATGGAGGAGGAGAAAATGGGGAATGAGCAGCTGGGGAGCGCTGGGGAAGACACAGTGGGCACAAGGAATGAAAGCTGACAGGTGAGGAGATTGTTGGCCAGACACTGAGGCCCCTAAGTTGCAGATATGATGGAGAGAAGCGAATCTGGATAGTGAGTTTTAAACTCTGGTGTAGGGGATGAGGAAGGAATGAAAAGGAGGTGAAGGTCATCATAGGTGACCGTGTGGGAGACTCCATGTGGATAGTCAAGAACTTCATGACGTTGGTGGCAGTTGGGATGTAGATTGCCATCGACACCTTATGAAGAAGGCTTCCATAACTGGAGGATGCTGACATGCCTAGATCTCGGCACTGCAAGGAGCGATGGTTGCAGTGTTCGGACTAGTCTTCGGTCCTGAGAGTCTCAGGAGGAAACAGATGACTCCCCTGAAGCAACCTGGGCAGGAGTCAAATACTCATGAGGTCCTGGCACCTCGCTGAGGAGATTGCTCTGCTCTTTGGCTGGCAGAACCTACATCATGGCTCTGTGGGCAGTCACTGAGAAACTCAACATGGCTCCTAACGGAGAAGGGGCCAACCTTGATAGAGTCTGTAAGGCTCAGTGTTATCAACAGAGTCCTATTATCTCATGCCCAGGCATTCACTTGGTTCGTTTAGGTCAGTATATTTCAATTAGCCACACCAGTACACTTTCCATTTTCAGCTCACGGTTTTGAATGCATCCTCTTGCTATCCTCTGAGAACGTCAAAGGCTAAGAGTGCTATAAAAGTGGTAGATAGGAAAGATGAGATGAACTTTTACCCACCAGGCTATTAACCTGTGGCTTGCTTTTATTTTCATTATCTTTAGCATGTGGAAAACTTTCCATTATGTATTATTGTAAAGCGATGTGTAGATGTGGCTTTTGATGAAAAGTGCCCCCTTGATAGATAAAAGAGGATGCCAATTACCTAAGCCCAGAGCAATAAGGTGTCAAGGATCACTCCAGTTCCTCCTGTCAGACCACTTTAATTGTGCTCTGTGACGGAGTGATAGGAATATAGATAAGGAGAATACATAGACAATCTGTGTGGACTTAAGGCTTTTGATCATGGATAGCACCTAGCAACTGACTCTGCACCAATGTTAGAAGTAAATAAGGCCAGGACCAGAATTGCTTAATAGTTTAATAAATAATCTATTAAACTAAAGAACTTGGAAAGCATTTGTTGTGACCATCCACACTAAAATAGATACGCTTGTTGTGTTTGGGAAGGGAAGAAGGAATGGACTTTAAAATCACCCTGAAGAATTTGAAAAATTACATCACGAAATAGAAGGACACTTAAAGAGATCATTTTATGGCAATAGATTTATAACACACTGATTGGTTTTATTTCTTACCTTTGAACCACATTCATGACTGTAAATCTTTTTGATAGTTTTTCAACATTGAAATATTTTTTCTAGAAACGGTCTTAAATAAAAAAGTCCATGGTAATATAATGACAGAATTTATTTTTCCCCATTTTCTAGGTGCTCCGTATCAAGTTTTTACTAAACTATCTCTAGTGAGAAGACAGGTTTCTAAATTCCCAATTCATTGTGAAACCATGCAAAAGAAATGAAGCACTAGGAAAATGAAAGTTTTAAAAGGTGTACAAAATACAAGTGTTAATTTTTTTATTACTGGATTCGACAGACCTAAAATCACTCTGTCAAACTGTTCTAAATGCTTCCTCTTAATTGCAGTGCCTGTCTACTGCAGGAAGGTAATTGCTTTGGACCGATGTCATAGCACTGAGAAGCAGGTCTATATTTTAAGCTCTCCCAGCAAAGAAGTCTCCAGTCCAGCTCTGGTGACCACCAAGTGCTTGTCAGGGAAGAATAGCTTGCTTTCCAGCAGCGAGCCCTCCAAGAGCTCATCCTAACAGGGCTCACAATTTGATGGTAAATTTCTGGTGAATTGGGTGCCAGCTAACTCTACTTCTCCTTAATTTTGTTTGAAGCCTCTTTTATTAAATTACTATTTTTATTGTTTTTGTGGAGATGAGTTCTCCCCATGTTGCCCAGGCTGGTCTTGAACATTTGGGTTCAAACAATCCATTCGTCTCAGCTTCCCAAAGTCCTGGGATTACAGGTATGTGCCATTGTGCCCAGCCTAAAATTATTATTTTTAAATGTGCAGTAATGAATTTGATAGTTTGCAAATGCTTTTTTATTTCCCACAACCATTTATTGCTGAATAATTTTCAACATGTATTCCAGTTTCGATCCTGGATTTTTCTAAAAAATTTATCCTTGGGAATTCTCATTATCCTTACTTTATATATTTCTTGTTGCTCAACAAGAAAAATATCTTTGTGTCTTTCCCTATGCTGCTAAATTCCATTCTGTTTATTATTTCAGCGTTACAGTATGAGTTCTAACACTGTTGCTAAAGGGGATAATTGTGCCTCTTAGATTATTGTCGGTTCATTTAAGAATTGAATAGTCTGTTTCCTATGTGGTAAAATTGAACATATTAAATAGTACTAGATCCCAAACTGACCTCTTAGAAAATCCTATTTTATTAAGCTGTAAAATTGAAATGTAATTATAATAAATTGGTTAATATTTGAGTAAAGCACCACAATTATGTCTGTGCCCATGTAACTTTATTATGACCTCTTGTCCTAGTTCATATTTACTCAGATTATATAGGAATGTTAAAGAGACAATAAACTTTAATAGTGAAGAAATATGTTGCCATTTCTGCCCTCTAATTTGCCAGGCTATCACTATCGTAGGAAGAAATTATAAAACTTTGACAGTCTTTTGCTTCCCAACAGTCAGTGAATTATTATGTCTCACGATGAGCTCTCCTCAGTGCTTGCAAATTGATTTTTGGATGATTTGTTCCAGTTTTTTCAGGTAAGGAAAATAAGCTGACGTCTGTAGTTCCAGGGTCATCGTTCATCCCATTTTTAAATCTAGACACTACATTTGCCCTCTTCAAGTCCTCTGGTATCTCTCTAGTGTCCTCCATGTGTTCTTAAAAATAATCACTGGTGGCCTTATGAATATTTCAGACAAGGTCTCAAAGTGCTCTGAAGTATGCAGTTGTTAGTCCCCTGAATTTGAACAAACGTTCCGTTTTCCAATGCTTTTTAAAGTAGAAGGAAGCAGGAAACAGTATAATGAAGAGGATAAAGAAAGAAAGTCATTAAATTACAGAAGCGTATCTGCTTCTGAGAGAGGATCACCAACCAGGGTTTCATAGAAAGGGTCCATGACAATGCAATATTTTTTCTTGTAAAAACAGAACATGATACTCAAATAGTGGTTTGTAAATTTTTGTGCCCCTCTCCCACAATGAACGTATAATATCAACAGCAGAACTTGTCGCTCTTACCAAGACTTCAACTCCAATTGCAAATCTATACAGCCCATATTCTAGAAGTCCAGGCCCTTGACAAAAGCTGTCTCAGTGCAACAGAACAAAACCTGATACTTACATGCTAGGGAAAGGGACCATGAATTCCCTGAAGGCAGAGACTGTGTTTCCGGGAGAACTCCAGGACATTGATTAGGCACTGAGTGAATGACTGCACAGCTCTGGGGGTCAGCTCTGCTTGGAGATTTGGCCCAGGTGACCACGTGGCCTGACTTCAACCCCTGGGAGGTGCAGGTTCTTTTCATTTATTAGGATGCTCTCTGATGCCCTTCCCAGAAACCAACTCTATGTCCTCACTCACTCATGGGAATGGAATTTAGGACAGAACTCTTTTTAGATTTCCATTAACCTCTCAGGACCAACCTAATGAAGGTCTTAAACTTTCAGGAAGTCCCGTGTATTTACATCTGATTTCAAAGTGGTTTGCCACCACTGCAGCAATAAGAACCAGAGGTACAGGGGCTTCAGATTCAGTTTTATGTATCTGTGTCTTCTGGTACCTACTCCTGAAAAATGGATGTTGAACTAGTCATCTGGCAAGCTCAGTTTACGGGTTAATTTGCTTATAAAATATTTAAGGAAAGAATATCTGTTTTCTGAAGCACATAGACATTTACATACATAAATCTGGCTACTTGGAGCAGATAATTTTGCAAGATTCTTCCTAAATCTACAATTCTGGGAGAAATAGAATGCATGTTTTCTAGGCTTTCACAACCATCTGGAGTTGTGGGGGTGAGAAAACTGCATTTACTGAATGAAGCTCTAAGTCTCACTGCTAAAGCCAACCTGCCTCCCCTATTTACCCGGCCCTTCTCATAGCAAAACGTGACAGGTAGACCAGAGGTGTAATTCATGAACCTCTTCAGCATTAAATATGAAACATCACTTCTACAATTCTCCAGTTGCCCAAGGGAGTGCATCATTGATAATCCATTTTTTTTCAAATCCTAATGAGGAACATCTGACACATGAGATGCATCAATTATACTCAAGGACCTAATGATCAATGAACAGACCAGCCCTGTGTGAAGCATGCTTGGACTACTGCTCTATCTTAGTACTTTGAGATTAAGATAACGAAGGTTTAGATGCCATTGCCTTCATATGTTCACGTCCTTCCATCAGAGGGAATGGGAAGTCCATTTGGTCATACCATGCATTTTCACTTTCATTTGGCCCATGTGAAAAACAGATACATTCACTCTGTCAAGGCTGATGGCCATTCCCGTGTTGAATTCTGGGCATTGCTGGTTAAAATACTATATATTCATTTTGTAAAACTTATATGTTTAGAAAGCATATAATTAAAACTCGGTAGCATTTTTATGAAGAGTATAGGTGTAGCAATTGGAGAATGCGCAGACCTTAGTTTTGTGTCACCAATGGAATTTGATCTTCAACTAAAGGAAAAAAAGAAATGGAAGGATAAAGATAAAGGAGAGACAGGGGTGGGGAGGGGGAGAGAGCAAAAGAGGGAGACTTGTTTCATCTTTTGTCCAATCGCACTGAAAAGAACTGGGCATTTGACATGCCTTGAACTGAAGCTGACCTGGCAGAGCCAATGGTAAGCAACATTTTGTTATATCATTTAATGACCCTCACAGACTTCTATCAAGGTGTCTGGGGCAGTTTTCCTCTTTCATACAAATCTCATGGTAACCTTTGCTCCCTAGTGGTTTAAATCACATTCTTAAGGGATTAAACTGTTATGACAAAAGAAGAATGTTTAGATATTGTGCTTTGCAGCTCAAAATTTGTCAGATTAGAAACTGTGTATTTTATAATCTTTAGATCAAAGAAGCTCTCCATCAAAGCTTTGTGTCTACTACAATATTTTCCCAACCTTTGTTGAACCTGAATTGTTTTGGATTATCTCACATTGGGTTCACTGAGTATGCCTAGACTAATGTGAAGGGAAAAGCTTTCTTCCAAATATTTTAAACATTTCTCATGTACGGGACTCGGGTGCTAAGCCCCAGGTATTAGTTTACAGAGTGGTGCAGCCTGCCTTGACAGTCTTTTTAACTCCAGTTTTATATGAGATGCTTTTTGAGATTAGTATGACAGATAAAACCCTATAGGGCAACCGTTTATCTTCCATTAAGAACACTGCTCACTTTCTTTAACAGGCTGACCAGAGTGCTCTGTAAAGAGGTCTTTTTATAGAGTTTTTACATCTCGATGGATTAGGTATCATTACCCTGTTGGAAAAAGAACAGTTCAATTTTCTCAGAAGAATGGTTTGTCAGAGTAGAGCAGTTTGTCTTTATCCATCTCTAAATCCAGCAATCATGTTTCCCAAATAGGCACAAAGCAATGATCATTCAAAGTTCAAATTGCCAATTAATTTAGAATCTGCTCCCTGAATTCTTTTCTTATTGTACTGCCATGAATCCACTAAAGCAAGCATGAGGCCAACATATTATAAACATCTTTGTATGTTTAAGGGGAAAAATCAATGCAATCTTTCTATTAATGGAAGACATTTTAAACTCATATTTTTTTAATGGATAAAACATTTCTAAGGAAAACCAAACTTAAGATTAAGTGCTTTAAAAACCACTGTTTTGGATAATAAAAATGAGAATGCAAGAATGGTAGCATGTGGAAAATATCCAGTTGCATTTGTTTTTGCATTTAAAATGTTTTCCATTTGTATATCATAAAGTATTTATATAATATGCAATTTGAAAGAGGTGAATGACATATCATTCTATTCCAGAAAAGCAGAAGATGATTTTTTTCTTCAGTTTATTTTTCTTCAGAACATCACCTTCATTGTAACATGCTAATATATTTTTCAAAGGAGTCTATGAGGACCAGTTTTGAAAGGATGCTGTCATTTAATTCATTGTTACCTATAGAATCATGTTCATCACAGCAAACCCACAGAAGGGATTTCTTTCTGTTTATAGTATTAGAAATAGTTGATTGTTTTTAGCAATTGCTTTGCTCATAACTTAGGATCACTTCAACTCCCGCCACTGGTCAATTCCTCCCATCTGTCTGTCTGCTAGAACACTTCAGTCTCGCTTTGTGGCCTAGCTGCAGCGAGATGTAGAAGAATGATGGTAAACACTTTGCAATCTAACCACTCTAGATCCAATTTTACTTTGCAATCTTTCATGTTATCTTTACATTATTTTCATCAATGTATTAATTTGCTTTATTTTCTTATATTGTATGCATCGTTGTACATTAACATGCTCTTGGGTCAAGAAAAGTGTGAACAAATAAAAGCATTATCTCTTTGTGAATAACTATGTGAAGTAAGGAAAAAGTAAAAAATGCCAAGACACATCAACATGACTAGAGCAAGAAGTTGTATTGGTCTAGAGCAGAGTCCAACAGTTTCTCTTATTTCAGTAGGAGCTGTACGTTGACTTATGCCTGACCAAAGCCTGCCAGTAGGTTTGGGGACCTTGCTTGGTGGTCGCCAAAACATCCAGTTGAGTAGCAGGACATCTTCATATAAAAAGGTCTGCACCTTGAGGTCAGGAGTTCGAGACCAGCCTGGCCAACATGGTGAAACCCCGTTTCTACTAAAAATACAAACGATTAGCTGGGCATGGTGGCACGCACCTGTAGTCTCAGCTGCTTGGGAGGCTGAGGCACAAGAATTGCTTGAACCCAGGAGGCGGAGGTTGCAGTGAGCTGAGATTGCGCCACTGCACTCCAGCCTGGGCTGCAGAGCAAGACTCCATCTCTAAAAGAAAAAAAAATAAAAGGTCTGCACTATGACTGTAAAAAGAATTATGATATCAGAAAGTATCCTCTCTGCCCCTGAAGATCCAGTGCTTTCCTGAGAGAGGCAGAGTAAATATACAAGAATAAAATTAATTTTAACACATCTAACATATATGTAAATATATGAATAATTGTAGCTTTACAGAGCTACCTCTGTATCTGCAGGGAAAGAGCTGCTGAGATGACTGAGGAAACAGGAACTAGAAACTGCTAGGTGAAACTACTGGAATGTTAGCTTAGGGGTCAGGGAGAATATGAGAAACACTCAGCTGGACACCTGTCATGACTGGATGACATAGCTGGATTTAGCAGGCCTGCATTTTCTCCAAGTTAAAACCATTGGAAAGTTAAACTGATTCAGTTTGGAACATTGTTTTA
Source organism: Gorilla gorilla gorilla (assembly GCF_029281585.2). Classification (NCBI taxonomy): domain Eukaryota; kingdom Metazoa; phylum Chordata; class Mammalia; order Primates; family Hominidae; genus Gorilla; species Gorilla gorilla. The sequence goes on from NC_073238.2 coordinate 121,676,855, forward strand.
TTCTATTTTTTAAATTTAAAGAATGGGAGTGATGCCTAAAATTACAGAATAGAGGAAGGAACCATTTACAAATTTAAAAATCAGTATTTATAAAAACTACTATTTCTTGAAAAATTTTTGTCTTTGTACAATGCTTCTCATTTTGTAGTCACTAACATCATTCTTACGACTATCTTGAGAAGTATGCATCACTATTTCAACTTATAAATCAATAATCAAATATGGAGGCCTACTTACATATGCTTGCTGTATTAGTGAAGGTTCTCTAGAGAAAGAGAACCAACAGGAGATGTATACATGAAGATATTTATTGTAAGATACTGGCTTACATGGTTATGGAGGCTGAGAAGTCCTACTATCTTCCATTCACCAGCTGGAGACCAGGAAGGCTGGGGTTGTAGTTTGAAGGCCTGAGAGCCAGAGAGCCAAGGGTGTAGGTTTTAGCCCAGGTCTCAGGGCCTAAGAGCCAGGAGCACTGAGAGGGGGAGAAGATGGGTGTTCCAGCTCAAGTGGTCAGGCAGAGTTCGTTCATTCAACCTTTCTCCTCCTTTCTGTTCTCTTCAGGCTCTCAGTGAATTGGATTGTGCCACTCACATTTGGCAGGGCCATCTACTTTACTAAAGTCACCAATTTATTTTAAATACTAATCTCTTCCAGAAACACACTTACATACATACCCAGAAATAATCTTGAACCAGTCATATGGGTATCCCTTGGCCTAGTCAAGTGGGTACATAAGATTAACCATCACAGTCACCCAGCAAATAATGACAAAGACTGGAACCCAGGTCAGTTTGCTTACAAAGAGCATTTCTTAAACACTCGATTACATATTCATGGACTGGTTTATGTTGGATCCCTTGAATAAACTCCACTTTTATGCTGTTTTTTTTTTTTCTAAGCTCTACTGAAATTTGTCAATTCTGGATATTTCACATGAATTAATCGTCTAATATGTGGTATTTTGTGACTGACTTCTTTCACTTTACAAGACTAAGAAAAATCTAAGGAAAGTATAGAAATGTCCCAATTAATAGAAAATATCAATAAAGATAAATTGTAATAATAAACAATCAAAGGCTAATTCTGGAGGTTTTCAAAGTTCAGCTGTGGAGTATCATGTATCAGTACCTTATTCCTTTCTATTGTCTAGTAATGTGATATTGTAAAGCTATACTTCATCTTACTTATCCATCCATCAATTAATGTACATTTGCATTGTTTCCACTTCTTGGCTAATACAAATGATGATGCTATGAATATGTGTAGAAGCTTTTGTGTGGACACAAGTTTTTATTTTTCTTGGGTATATACTTAGGAGTGGAAGTATTTGTTAACAGGATAACTCCATGTTTAACATTTTGATGAATTGCCAAATTGTTTCCAGTGGCTTCACCACTTTTTATTCCCAGAAGGAATCAGTGAGGGTCCCAATTTATCTGCATCTTCCCCATTGACTATCTTTTTGGTTGTAGCCAAATATTGCATGTGAAATTGTCACATAGTGCATGTGAAGTGGTATTTCATTGTGGTTTTGATTGCATTTCTATAATGTGGTTTTGATTGCATTTCTATAATGTGGTTTTGATTGCATTTCATTATGGTTTTGATTGTATTTCTATAATGGCTTATGATGTTGAACGTCGTTTTATGAGCTTATTGACCATTTACAGATCTTCTTGGAGAAATGTCTGTACAAATCTATTGGTCATTTTTTGTAGGTATGTATCTTCTTGCATTTATCCTACTGGAATTTACTGAAGTTTTCGATGTATAGATTAATATTCATTGAATTTTGGAAATCACAAGTCATTATTTCTGTGACTATTAGTTCTGTTTCTTTCTGTCTCTCTTTGGTTCTTCCATTATACATATGTGGTGGTGCTTCATCATGGTCCACATTTCTTGGAGGCTCTGTTCTTCATTTTTCTTCTCTGTTCTTTAGATTATGTAATCTTTACCAATAGATCTTCAATTCTGATGATTCTTCTGCTGGCTCAAATTAGCTATTAAATCCTCTAGTACATTTTTTTATTTTGGTTATTCATTTTTCACTTCCAGAATTGGCCTTTGGTTATTTAATTACAACTTCTTTTTATTGATATTTTCTATTAATTGAGAAATTTTTTGTGATACTTTACTTTTTTTTTATTTTGGAAAAGCAGGTAGTATAAATTTTTCCTCAACAATTTTTAAGTGTACAGTACAGTGTTATTAATTATGTGTGCATTGTTACACAATAGATCTCCAGAGCTTTTTTATCTCGCATGACTGAAACTTTATATCCATTAGAAAATCCCCATTTCCCTTTTGCCCAGCCTCCAGGAAAACCAGCACATTCTACTTTCTATTTGTATGAGGTTGATTAGTTTAAATGTTTCATATAAGTGGAATGAGACAGTACTAGTCCTTTTGTGTTTTGTGATTGGCTTTTTTTACTTACCATAATGTCCTCAAGGTTAATCCATGTGGCAGTATATGGCAAGATTTCCTTCTTTTTTAAGGTTGCATGATATTCCATTGTGTATATATATATATATATATATATATATATATATATATCACCTTTTCTTTATTTATTCATTGATGGACATTTAAGTTGATCACATATTTGGCTATTGTCAATAGTGCTGCAATAAACATGGGAGTGCACTTATCCCTTCAAGAAGATCCTGTTTTCAATACTTTTGGATATATACTCAGAAGTAGAATTACTGGATTATAAGGTAGTTTTATTTATAATTTTTTGAGGAATCTTCATGTTGTTTTCCATAGGGGCCGTACCATCTTAAAATCCAGCAGTGTCCAATTTCTCTACATCTTTGCTAATACTTCTTATTTATTTAATGTTTTTGATTGTAGTCCTCCTAACTGGAGTGAGGTGATATCTCATGAAAGTTTTGACTAGCATTTTTCTGATGATTAGTATAAGCTGACCCCATTTCACATACTTGCTGACCATTGATGCGTCTTCTTTTTAGACATGTCTATTCAGTTTATTTGCCCATTTTTAAATTGGATTATTTGTTTTCCTGATCATTAAGTGGTATGAGTCTCATATATTTTGCATATTAACCCCTTATTTGATATATAATTTGCAAATATTTTCTCCCATTCTTTAGATCGGCTTTTCTTTGTGCTGTTGATTTTTCCCTCAGCTGTGCAGAAGCATTTTAGTTTGATATAGACCCATTTGTCTATTTTTGTTTGTGTTGCCTGTGTTTTGGTGTCTTTTTCAAAGAAACCATTGCCCAGAATGGTGTCGAAGCTTTTCTGCATTCTAAGTAAAGCTTCTAACCTACACGTAAGGGCTGGATGATATCCCTTGTATACACCCCACTGGAGTGGAGCTTCCATCATGGTGAGCAGGAGATTATGGAGCAAATGGGTCAAATATCAGAAACTCTAGGTATTCTTATTGAGATTTAGTAGTATAGTCTTGAATAAATGTTTCTCCATTTGCTGCAGTTCTTTAAAATACTTTTCGGAGACTGATTTAAATGGTTATATGTGTGTGGGTTTATTTATTTATTTATTTATTTTTATTTATTTATTTTTTTGAGACAGAGTCTCGCTCTGTCGCCCAGGCTGGAGTACAGTGGCACGATCTTGGCTCACTGCAATCTCCACCTCCCGGGTTCACGCCATTCTCCTGCCTCAGCCTCCTGAGTAGCTGGGACTACAGGCGCCTGCCACCCTGCACACCTAATTTTTTGTGTTTTTAGTAGAGATGGGGTTTCACCGTGTTAGCCAGGATGGTCTCGATCTCCTGACCTTGTGATCTGCCCGCCTCAGTCTCCCAAAGCACTGGGATTACAGGCTTGAGCCACTGCGCCCAGCCTGTGGGTTTATTTTTAAAGTGATTTTTGCCAGTTATGGTTATTTCACTGGGAAAAGTGTTTATTGAGCTCTTCACGCTGCCCTTCCAGAAGTGTTTCTTCTGATTTTTGTTTGTTTTTAGCTAACTTTACCGGTTACTCCTTTAGCTTGATGTCAATTGTAACTGCTACTGGGTCTTTTTCTTGGATTCCTGATTTCCTTGATCAGCTGATTTTCCATTTCAATCACATGTACTTATTATTTTCCTGTATTATTCAGCATTGTGTTTATCCACATTCTATTTCCTTGTGGTTTTACAGAGTCACATTTCAAATTCATACAGTAATTTTTTACTTTATATCTATATTTCATACAGTAAATGTTAGGGATTCTACCTAATGTAGTATGTAAGGAATCATAAGAAATAACCCTTTGCAATAGTCAGCATAGTATTGCATTAGCTTCAAAATATTTGTTTACCCTTGATTGTCAGATTCTCCATGGCTTCTTGTAGATCATTGATATGTAAGCTGAATATCATGGTTACAAAAGCATCCTTATGGTACACTCTAAACTGACACTGAACTACTAACTGGCATCTTTGGAAGTGGACATGTAGGTAAATGCACACTACATTTTCATGGCCCATGGAGACCATACCACAAATTCTCAACTAAGAAATCTGGTCACGACCATGTGACAGAGGACAGAATACAAAGCCTTGTCAAAGTCCAGACTCTTTACTTTTTCCCATTTTGCTGGCACAATCTGCCACTCTGTCAGAGAAAAAAAAGTACCAACTTACATCACTTGCTGTTTTTACAAAGTCATTTGAATGTTCCATGGTGGGGGAGCTCTTGTAGTGCTTACAGACCAACAACCTCTGCAGCTATGTCCTTACATATTTGTTCTAAAGGTTTGCTGCCTTGATTAGAGGCAAGAGAACTGCAGGAAGGTGATAGAATGCCTACTAACCCATGTCTATGGCTACATTTATCCCCTATTTCTCTTTCTACATGTGTCTAGAATATTGTAAGTATTCAAAATATTTGTGAAATGACTTATAGACTCTTACATCAATTTTTAAAATACCTTGCTCTTACTTGTGTTAAGATACCTACTAAATTTACTTGTATCAATTTAGTCATGTGTCAGCATCATGTTTATGATTAAGGATTCCCTAAATTACATATACCAACCTTATAAATTTTCTTTTTAATTTTTATCCTTTTTACCTTCTCTAGCTTATAGATTCCATCACTCTCTGGGACTTTTACAAATTTCCTACACATACACACACACACATACACACACACACACCTCTACTCTTCCCTTTTTTTTCATGATAATGGTGGGTATGTGTATTGTCTAGAAAGACCATAAGGAAGGTACCCCTCAGGGGTCTTCTCTTTTGCACCTCCAAATGGTACATCCTTAGCTTTGATTTTGGGGGCCAGACCAGGACTGTGAAACGATGAACTTTAGCTTCAAGAGGGGGTGAAGGATGAATAAGTATTCTGCAGACAGTCAAAAAGTTCTTAGAAGGAATTGGAATTTGCATTTGTAGCAAAATTACTAATGACCAGTTGACTTGTGCTGCTAGAGCATTGGCCAGAAATGTAAGTTTGGAACTCAGTTGTAAAAAGAATGCCATTTTTGGAGTTTTGTCTTTAACCTGTAAGATGGCAATAAGGAAAATCATTTTTGTAGACATGGGTAATCTTATCTTGGCTGTATTTTGTAGAGATAACACTAATATCAAAAAGACGTAAATAGCAGATCAGAGGAAGAAAAAATTGAGGACAAGAAGATAAAATTAGGAGTTTGCTACTGTATTGACCCAGGACAAATAATATGGGTCCCAGAACTTAAGCAGTGCCAGGTGGAAATAGGTGCAAATTATCCAACTTAAAGTTCTACAGCATCTGGAAGACTTAGATGTACCTTTTTGGGTTTCTGTGCAGACAGAAGCATTGAGGATGGCTCTGAGATTTCTAGTTTGGGTGACCAGGTTTGTGGTAACTTGGACACGAGCCTCTGGAATACGAGTAATTTTTGTGGGAAAGGCAATAAGTTCATTTGACATGGAGTTTGAGATGTCTGTATCACATCTCTGAAAATAAGTCTAATTGCAACTTAAAAATATGATATTTGGAGGTCAAGAGAGAGTTGGTGGCTGAAGAAATACATGGAGAGTCAGCATGGATCTCACAATTGAAGCCACAAGGATGGAAACTAAAAGAGTGTAGGTTAAGAAGAGGAAAGAGGAGAGAGAACTTAAGAAAACCAAAATTTAATGGGCCACAGATGGAAGATGGATGAATAAAAGTAACTGGAAGGTGCAGACAGAGATACAGGAGGAGATGAAGCCGATATTATTTCGCTGGCCAGTGCAGAATTTCCAGAAAGAAGACCAAAACAGTGAGGGTCATTAAGATGCAAATAAATTCAACAATAAAGTAGGCGTGGGTGCCCTTTATGAAAATTGAGCAAAACAGGGAAGGCGAGTCAGATTGTTAGAGAGGTGAGGAGTAAAAGGAAGGAGAGGAAATGGAGACAGTGCAGAATTCTTGCAATAGATTTGATAATTTGCAAAGGCAGAAAAGGAAGTGGGGAAAGAGTAACAGAATCTCCGTAAGAGCAAAACTGAGATATGGTTACCAGCTGGAGATGCCTCTGCCTCTACCTCACATGCAAACATTCTCATCCCTGATTCTGAATTCCCTGTTGCTGCCCTCAAATGTTGATCACTCCCTAAAGTCAGTTTCTGCCTATGGGCCACTGTAAGTAGCTCAGAACTGAAAGAGGCTAGGTTGGCCCAACATTGCAGGCTCTCCTGCTCCTGGAATTCCAAGTTTGAAATCTGAGTGTGTTTTCTGTTTCATCTTAGTTAGGTAATATGGTACTAAGTCAGACCACTCTCTCTGATCCAGTTACATTTATAATTAATTAGACATCTCAGGGTTCCATCATGAATAACACTGTCTTATGGAAAAATATGTTTTGATTTACAAACAGATTTTTGGAATAGAATTATCTATGTCCTATGGATATCAGCATAATTTTCAATAAACTGTGTGCTCCTTGTAGAGGTTTTTATTTATCTGCTCTTCTAAATTTTGTACTACTACCTTAGTTAATTCTTACCACTTTGTATTTAATCTTTAGTAGAGTTGAAGCTGGCCCAGTTAGGGAGGAAAGAGGTTAAAGTTTCAATTTATGATGTTTTGAATAACCAATGATGAGTGTCTCTGCATTGGGAATTGAAATCGTATTTACCATGGTCAGAGAAGAAAGGAAGCAGATGAAAGTCAGAATAGCCCGAAACCCTCATCACCAAGGATTCTTTCCAGGCCTGTTCTAGACATGTGCTTCATGCTCCATGAAAGTGTCCTGGCCTTGCAAAGTCTGCATGCTCAGGATCACAGCATCTACCTCGCAACCCTTCATCTCTCCCCACCCTATGCTGCCCAAATTTCATGGAATAAGTGACAGTGGTGAAAGATAGCAATCTATCACTTGTTGTTCAGGAAAAAGGGCTGGAAACATTGGTCCTTCTTTATGCTTCCTTATTCCACAGGTGGACTTTAACTTTTTAAAGGAAAGAATAGAATGCATGCTAAATTTTCCTGTTAGGAAAATTGGCATCTTACTACATATTTCTTGATTCACTGTGAAGAAGATAAATCTAGAATACCATTGTAAACCAAACTTCCAATTCTTTTCTTCAATACTTTTACATCTTGACATGACTCTTGAAAAAATCTGGCTGGAAATAAATTGACATTCATATGCTTTCAGGGAGAAAAATGCATAAATGGCAGTATCTATTATTGCAACTGACTTTTCTGAGAGATTTGTCTGTGGAAAAATTAATATACTTTTGCTAATGTACATAGTCAAAGGGTTTTGAATTCACATCTTTTGGTTGGAGTCCTGATAAGGTAACATGGGCAATTAGGGTGCACTTCTACCTAATTATCTGAATAATTCAAAAGGTCATGAACATTTTCATCTACAGATAGTCATTTCTTTGAATTGTTCAGTTATTAGTAGATGTTATCCTGAATGACAATTTATAAGACAAATAAATATTTAAATGATCTTAATGTAATATGAATGTACAGCTATGTGCCAAATAATGATATTTTGGTCAATGATAGACTACATTACAGTAGTGCCATAATATTATCATGAAGCTGAAAAATTATTATCACTTCGTGGTGATGTTCATGTAAACTGACTATGCTACCAGTCATATGGAAGTCTAGCATATACAATTAGGTACAGTACATAATACTTGATAATGATAATAAATGGCTATTACTGGTTTCTGTATTTATATACTTTTTATTGTTATTTTATTTTTTTATTTTTATTTTTGAGATACAGTCTCATTCTGTCTCGCAGGCTGGAGTGCAGTGGTGTGATCTCGGCTCACTGCAACCTCCGCCTCCTGGGCTGAAGCAATTCTCCTATGTCAGCCTCTTGAGTATCTGGGATTACAGGTGTGCACCACCAAGCCTGGTTAATTTTTGTATTTTTAGTAGAGACAGAGTTTCACCACGTTAGCCAGGCTGGTCTCGAACTCCTGACCTCAGGCAATCTGCCCAACACGGCCTCCGAATTTACTGTTATTTTAGATGTGTACTCCTTCTACTTATAAAAAATGCTAACCGTAAAACAGCCTCAGGCAGATCCTTCAGGAGGGATTCCAGAAGACATCCTTACCATAGAAGAGGACAGCTCCACGTGTGTTACTGCCCCTGAAGACCTTCCAGTGGGACAAGATGTGGAGGTGGAAGACAGTGATGCTGGTGATCCTGGCCCTGTGTAGTCCTAGGCGAATACGTGTGTTTGTGTCTTAGTTTTTTTAACAAACAGAAAGTTTAAAAAGCAAAAAAAAATTTTTTTAATAGAAAAAAGCTTATAGAATAAATATATAAATACATAAAAGTATTTTTTACAGCTATCTGTGTTTGTGTTTTAAGCTGTTACTACGTTAAGGTTAATTATTGAAGAAATAAAAATATTTTTTATGGCTTTAGTGTAGCCTAAGTGTAGAGTGTTTATATATGAAGTCTACAGTCATGTATGGGAATGTCCTAGACCTTCTCACCCGCTCTCCACTCACTCCCTGACGGACCCAGGGCAACTTCCAGGCCCGCAAGCTTTGCTGGTGGTAACTGCCCTATACAGCTGTGTGTACCAATTTTATGCCTTCAAACCATGTTTTTACTGTATCTTTTCTATGTTCAGAGACATAGAAATCACCTGATCCCCCATTTTACTATTGTGCTACAATTGCCTACACTACTGAGTACTGCAGCATGCTGTACGGGTTTGTAGCCTAGGAGTAACAGGCTATATCATACAACCTAGGTGTGTAGTAGGCTGTGTAAGTACAAACATATATGGTACCTCTGTGAAGTTCTCACAATGACAGATTTGCCTAACAACACATTTTTCAGAATGTATCCTTGTTGTTAAGCAATGCATGACTGCATTGTGTGTGTGTGTGTCTGTGTGTGTGTGTATCTATGTGTGAGTATGTATGTACTAGATGATAGTGGCTGAATGTAGACAGATAATTTGAATAGAGTCAAATGAGATAATATTCCAAAAAAAGCTTTGCATACTCTAACACTAAATAAGTGCAAGGCATTATATTCTCATTATTATTTTTAATGACGTGTCTCCTTGTATGCATACTGGATCTATTTCTGCCCTATTTCTATTTTCAGCCACTTTCTCTGCAATACATAATGCAAAAAGAAAGTATTTTAAGACTCAGCCTGAAGGTGTGGTCTATGAACTATCAGTATTGTCAATACCCGGAAACTTGTTAGAAAGGCAGAATCTCAGACCAGACTCCAGTTTGGATGTGCACATTTTAATGATATCTCCAGGTGATTCTTACATTTGAGAAGCATGGGTTGAAGAGGAGAGGCTACTATTCGTACCTAAGGTGACAGCACAGAGGGGCGGGGACATGTATTAGGATTGCAATTAGATTTACTTAATCACCTGATTCCCCACTTTACTCTCTGAAAAACTTCTAGTTTAGAATCCACATACAATGTGTAAAGATATCTACTTCCTTACAGATGGATGGCAGCTGGCTCTTCATCAGATGTCCAAGTTGTCATTTTGTAAGCTCCTTATAAAAAGGAGTGAAAATCGGAGAAAGTTGGAACTTGTAATTTACAGATGCATGAGACATCAATAATTCCTTTACTAATACATTCCACTGGCCTTCCAAATCCTTGTTCCTCCAGCTTCTCGGCTCTCTTCAAACTACCACTCCATTGACACACTTTCCTCGTCAGTGACTATCAAACCAAGTGAACACAAATTCCTCTGATTGGTTTTTATTGTCAGGCAGTCTGGGACCCCAGATGACATTCTCTAGTTCATTTCTCCCCCTTTTTAAACACACATCCCATGCTACAGATCACTGCTCAAACTTCCTACGCTTTGCCTTAATGGAAGTTCTCATTCCCAAAGTCTTACTTTAGAGCTCATCTCACCAGCTACTGTCTTTATACCGTGTCTTGATTTCCTATCACTGGATATTATGTCCTTTTCACTTGACTACACTGGCCTCTTAGTAACTCTCTTCTAACCCTTTCAGCCTGTATTATAGGTGTAAGTTTATGATCCTTAATATGCTGCCAAATCTAAGAGCTTTTTTCTTCCTCTTTGTAAACCTGGTTATACCTGGGACATTTACCCACCCAGAGTGATTACTTAAAAGTAGATTTAGTGAATTAAATGGAACCAGGGTTCTCAGAAATGTACATTTGGCTCAAAGGCTCAAGTCAGGAAAGCTGAGGTTCTGGGAATGCTCAGGTCCGTTGCCTTCGGTGCCTAGATCTCCTCTTCACCCCTAACATTCCTATCCCTCCTATACACAGGTGGGGTGCTGCGATATCTTCTCCAGACACTGGCATACACACGTTAACAAGGGAGGAGCTGGCCCAGCTGAGATTTTTTTTTCTACCTGTTTCTTTGAAAGCCAGTGATGGGATGATTGCACATCTTCATTTCAGCATTTCATGCCACCTTCTACAACTCGACATTCAAAGTTTTTGTTCGGTTTTCATATTCAAACTATTTTCTCTTGAAAAAAAAAAAATGACTCACCATCCAGAATATATTAAGGCATGTAAAATAGGAGAATTTAGTCATGTAAACTTTTTTTTTTTTTTTGAGATGGAATCTTGCTCTGTCGCCCAGGCTGGAGTGCAGTGGCGCAATCTCGGCTCACTGCAAACTCCACCTCCCGGGTTCGCACCATTCTCCTGCCTCAGCCTCCCGAGTAGCTGGGACTACAGGCGCCGACCACCACCCCTGGCTAAAGTTTTTTGTATTTTTAGTGGAGACAGGGTTTCACCGTGTTCGCCATGATGGTCTCGATCTCCTGACCTCATGATCCACCCACCTCGGCCTCCCATGTAAGCATTTTTAATAAAACTATCTCAGTAATCTGTGAACACTGGTTGAAAAATAAGGCTACAGGAAAACTTGTATAAACTCTGTATTATCAAAGAAACGCATTGTGTGAGTTTCAGTTCACTTGGGTAAGAAATAGCAGTTCGTACCATCTGAATATTTCAACTTAAGAACTTCTTAAACATGAATCAAACATTAAAATTAATACTAGAATGAACCCGTTTTTATGATTCTTTCTCTGGTTTTATTGTAGTTTGTTCAGCGGCAGTATTTTTAGGTGTAATATATATATTTTTGCAGATATTAGAGCATTTACTTCATAAAACAGAACAGGTCCCTTTGCTTTCATGTTACCTACAAAAGCATGTCTTGACTTGTTGGGTGACAAAAATCTTAATGAGTTTATGATTTGTTAGGCACATAAAATCCTTTGGACGTGAAGACATGAGTTAGAACATGTATGACTTGAACCTTTTGAAATCCTCCTCCTCTGCTTTAGAAGGCAGTGTAATGCATTCATAATCAAGAGAATTTAGAAACATCTCCCTGAGCTTGCCTAGAATTGTATTTCAGAACAAGGTTCAGGTATTCAAGTATTACTAGCACAAAGATGATTATTTGTCATAGCCATTGCTGCCTTAGAGAATGATAAAAGGAAGGAATTGTGTTTTCAAAAATATACAGTTTATTACTTTCCTCATTAAGGAAACATTGGCATATAACTAAAGTGAAGTGTTTTGTTTCTTTTTTTTTTTCTGAGCAAAGACAACAGGTTTATGCATAGTAGCAACTGTTCCTTTTTAAAACTTTCAAATTTTACAACAAGTTTAACCCCTATCTCTTGTTGCAGCTGTGTCAGCACCTGGTTAGCTTATTTGAGGACTCTGTGATTGACTGTCTTCTTCTTGGTCATTAACTCCACTAACAAAATTTTACTGTGTATCCATTCTTAAAGACCAGATACGATTTGCAGAATTTTGGTTTAAACTGAGTTTATTCTAGAGAAATTAACAAATCCTGGAAGAACTCATCATTTTCTAATTCATGCACTTACCCACCTGTCAAGGATGAATGCCATATCTTTCAGGTTTTAGTTCAATGGTTTATTCTAGAAATGGGTTATTGACTCAAATTGCAGGGGGTTATGTTTGTTATCCTCTGTTTTATGAAAAGTTTTTATTGAATGTGAATTAGTCATTCTCCATTTATAATCCCTTTGAATGTTTGCTACCATTGTCACATAGAGGATCTTTTCTAACAGAACAGTATCCATCTTTGGGAGCTTTTCTCAGTTTCTAGTCAGTGCATTTACTGAACAACTTTGTACGGCCATTGTATATACTTAGGGTAGGGACCTCATTTACATGACTGTAATCATTTAGATGACTGTAATCTTGTTTTAATGTTGACAGATGTCATATATATAATGTATATTTATACATGTGTATTGTAAATACAGATATACACATGTGTATTTATGTCTTTATATGTCTAATGCCTTCTTAAAATTATAAATACTTACTGAAACATTTAATCAGATCCCTTTGAAAGAGGATAGACTCTTATGTTAGAAAGAGTGACAATTGTAGTCAACAGTAGTTATATTTTTTACTTTTAGAACCTAAGAGAGAAAACTCAAAAAGGAACAAATGATGAAGATTAATAGCATCAAAGCTATATTTATTCCTTTATGTAAAAAAAAAAACATGCTTATTTGATCAAAAACCTTAAATGATACCAAAATTTTGAGTAAAGAAAAAGTCACAAAAATCATTTATCCCAGCTACATGACAGTATTTGGTTACCAGTTGGTAAAATTCTAAGTTAATATCATTAGAATACATGAAATATAAAGGTTGAGTCCATGAATATGTAATTTCCCATTAACTTAATTAAAATAGTATGGTATCCAACCAACTTTCCCAAAATGATGTACACAAGCATAGGCCTGTAATTCATGGATCATTTGCCATTTTAGAAGTTCTTTGTTATAACTTCTCTTTGTTTATATCTTGGATCCAGATGTTTGTGTAAAAAGCAAAAGCATTATATTCAGTATTTCACCCAGTAGCTTCAAATGTTGACTACCTGATATCACTTAGGAACCATTATAAAACATTGTTTAGATTAGGTGGCCCTGCTGTCTGCAAAACTGACCTTACATTGGAGCTGGTTTCATTAAATGACTTCAAGTTTTAGTCAATAAATAATCTTGATGCTAAGGAAACTATCTAAGGCCAGTCCTTAGATAAAGAGCTACACAAACTAAGATGTCAACACTCTACTTTTTCTCTGCCACTACCTCCTCCCCACACCCATACCCTCATTCACTAAAAGTGGACTCAAGTTCTGTGCGTCTGTAATAAATAACAACAAACAAGCCAACAACAGTCAAAACTGATTTTCTTTTGTTTATAAGCATTCTGTGGTTGGGTTTAGACGCCAATGCATATAAAACAGTCCCCTAGTCAGTGGATGTGAAACTTACACATGTATCAGAATTGGGGGGCAAAGAGACTGGTGTTGAAACACAGGTTTCTGGAAACCCCCATCAGAACTTCTGATTCAGTAGGTCTGGCTGGGAAATGGGAATCTGCATGTCTAACAAGATTCAGGTGATGTCAGTGCAGCTGATCCTTGGAGAACATTTTGAGAACCCCTGGGTTATGTATCTTTTTTTTTCCTGGGATCTACTTGGAAACACTTTTGTATAATGTTATGAAAACAGTAGTGCCCTCTGAAAGGAAGTTTATTCTTCTGCAATGCCCATAGAGGAATCACATAAATGCTGCTTAGCTATTGGGGTACTTCTTCACACCGGTCTAGGCTGCCACATACGATACAGGACACACAGTTAAATTCGACTTTCAGAGAAACAGCAAATAGTTTTTCAGTGTAAGTATCCCATGGATAAACTTGCTAAATTTGGAAACCATACATTTAAATCACGTAAAGTTAATTCCTACCCTATTTGTTTTGTCCTGAAGTGTAATCTCTTTAATGAAGCAAAGTGTCATTTTAATAAAAATATATAGACACATAAGTACAGTCTATGGCTAAAGTTCCCAAGATTTCTGTACATGTACATCAAATTTGTTGTAGTTTAAAAATTTATATAATTATACTGCAAGTTTGAAAAGGTCACTTTTATTTAATTATAAGGTGTAATTTGATTCCTTAAATGTTTAAAAAAATGATTCCCTCAAAATTAAGGTGAGTGCTACAGTGTTCAATCAGCAACTGATTTACCTTTGTTTAAAGAGGCTTAGAAGACAATGTAGCTTTGTGCAATGAGAAAAATAACGGCCACTGTGGAGAACTGGAGGTGCATATGGTTGGTGATCACAAGTCACTGTGGGACTTGGAGAGAGCTGATTGCCTCCATTTTCTAACTTGGAAAGAGGATTGCACTGGCACAAGGCTGCACATTTGGTAAATATTAGACTTCAGAAACTCAACGTTAAATTGGAGCTCCTTGATCACAGTTGAGCTGATGGGCGACAATCCGTATTACAAAGGTGTTGCCCATGTGGATTTCAAATGATGACTGACTGGCCCTGTTTCGTGTTGATGTATATAACTCCTAGAAATGTTGGTTGGAGTTTCGGGAGTTAACCAGCATCAGGTCTATGAATTCTTAAATGAATCAAAATTCTACTGCAAAGCTTGTGTTTTCATCTTCCCTCTCATGCAAAAGGAACCTTTCTAGGAGATGGCAGAGTACTTTGGCACACATCCATGTGCTTGTTATTCATCAGAACGATGATGAGTTATTATTAGAAAGTCAAATGGCAGCTATCATCAATGAGATTTCATTAATATATATTTTAGATTTATTTAATATATAATTAAATGATACATGATTCCCTTTAATTGTCTAACAATAGGACTCCTTTGATTGCCTCACACGGCAAAGATGAGATTTCCCTTGTATTTCCATCTTTCCGGGTACAGAGTCCACAATTTGTAATGTTATTTTTGGGACAAATGCTAGGAATTAAGCCCCGTATCTACTATTTTAAAAAATGTCTCCTGGGCCAGGCATGGTGGCTCATGCCTGTAATCCCAGCACTTTGGGAGGCTGAGGCCGGTAGATCACCTGAGGTCAGGAGTTTGAGACCAGCCGGACCAACATGGTGAAACCCCGTCTCTATTAAAAATACAAAAAAATTAGCCAGGCGTGGTGGCAGGCACCTGTAATCCCAGCTACTCAGGAGGCTGAGGCAGGAGAATTGCTTGAAACTGGGAGGCAGAGGTGGCAGTGAGCTGAGATCCCGCCATTGCACTCCAGCCTGGGCAATGAGAGTGAAACTCCATCTCAAAAAAAAAAAGAAAGGCTCCTGACTTGTTTTTCTATAGTTGGGAAGGTTGTTCTACGTTTTTTCTTCAGAGTGAGAACTCGTGTGGCCCCAGGTTAGGAAATGCTTTCTGTAAGAGGCTGTGGAAACTGAAAGAAAAATGATGGTGACTTCAGTACCTTGGTACTTGTACACGAGAAAAAGCTTTTAGGAGACTATTCTTAAAAAAAAAAAAAAGGTGCCAGCTTTCCAAGATTTCTCAGTAATCATACTCTAGCCTACAATTTACAAGAAAAAACTGCCTCCAGCTTTTTTTGGATGCAAAGCAACTGGAGTGCTGTTTTGGAACATCCCTGTTGAGGGAACTTTGCCACTAGAATTGCTGGAAATGAGACAGTGTTTGTCAAGCTGCTCAAGTCACACCTCAGCTAAACAAGTGTCCCTGTGTCTTTCAAACATTTTTGCAAAAAAAAAAAACCCCATTTATTTCTCTTGGTGAAGAAAAGCTCTTATTGCTGAGCCACTCAATAAAGAAGGGTTTGAAGGAAAAGGAAAACTCCTGACATTTAAGAAGCCAATTTCTTCTCCCCTCTCCCCCTGAGCCCACTGCAATTTGGTTTCCTGCCACCACCTTTGCCTCCGTGACCATCTTAAAGTCCTCACTGACTTCCATGTTGCTAAGCACGGTGGCCACCTCTTAGTGCTCATGTGGCTTCTCTCTCTCGGCAGCATTTGATAGAGATGATAATTTGCCTTAAAACGCATTCTGTTCCTGGTTTCCAGGCTGCCATATTGCCTGGGCTCCCTCAAAATTTCCCACTGTTCCTTCCCAGGCTTCCCTGTCTCCCCGGCCTCTCCCAGGCTCACAATTGATGCCCTTTCCTTTCCTGTTGACCCTCTGGGTGATCATATCCAGACTCATGACTTTTTTTTACCTATAGGACATTTTCTAGATTTGTGTCTTTAATCCAGACTTCTCCTCTTGTGTCCAATATCCACTGGCTTCTTGACATTCCTACTTGACTTTTGGTCCACTCACAGCCCACCTCCTCTCAGGCAATATGCTCTGTGTTCTGCCAGATGCTCAGGCCGATCCATGGAGCCATCCTTGCCTGCTGCTTTCCCTTTGCTTGTTTCCTGGCCACCCTATCTAAAATGTCATCTCAAACCCCACCCAGGTATTTCATATCCATTTTTTCTTCTTAGCATTTAGGGTTACCCAACACACTATACATTTACTTTTTATCTTCTTGCCTGTTGCTCTTCAGTCAACTGAGTTTCCACGAGCTGAGATTTTTGTTTTTTTTTGTTTACTATTGTGTCCCTAGACCGGGAACACTGCCTGATGCAGAGTAGTTATAGAAGTAGTGCTTGTTGAATAAACCAATGAATGAATAATAAACTACATGGTAGATAGACTTTACTAAATTTGAGTGAGATAAAGCACTTAAAATAGACAAATGTCAGTCAAGTAGCAAAATGATAGCTTTTAACTTCTGACTCTGCAGTGGGAGAAGTGGATTGCTTAAGTTGGAGGGGAGGCAGGAAAGAATTATGACACTCACACAATGAAAGACTTCAAGGGAACCAGGGAAACTTCCCAGTTAACACTACACCCCGGAGTGATTCTGTCTCTGCCCAAACTAGAAAATTCTGTAAAAATGTGCCCAACTATTTTGTCTCTTTGTAGCAGATATTTTTACAGAGGGCCCTAATATTAGAAGTAATTTATCTGGAACTTCAATAATATATCAAACAGAAATTAGGAAGAAAAAGTGCTGAAACCATGGAAATACAGGAGGTGAGATTGAGATTTGTCTACTTTGGAGACAACTTTGAGAGGGTAGTCAGACTGAGTACCCTCTAAAACAGGGGTCCTCAACCCCTGGGCCATGGACCAGTACTGGTCTGTGGCCTGTTAGAACAGGGCCAGACAGCAGGAGGTAAGCAACAGGCAAGTGAGTGAATGAAGCTTCATCTGTTTTTACAGCCACTCCCCATTGCTTGCATGACCACCTGAGCTCCGCCTCCTGTCAGATCAGTGGCAGCATTAGATTTTCATAGGAGTGCGAACCCTATTGTGAACTGTGCTTTCAAGGGATCTAGGTTGCATGCTCCTTGCAAGAATTTAAGGCCTGATGATCTGTCGCTGTCTCCCATCACCCCCAGATGGGACCATCTTGTTGCAGGAAAACAAGCTCAGAGCTCTCATTGATTCTACATGGTAGTGAGTTGTTTAATTATTTCATTATATATTACAATGTAATAATTAGAAATAAAGTGCACACTAAATGTAATGCACTTGAATCATGCTGAAACCATCCCCCCAGCCCCAGTTTGTGGAAAAATTGTCTCCCATGAAACCAGTCTTTGGTGCCAAAGTGGTTGGGGACCACTGCTCTACAGTGAACACATCCACCTTGAATTAGGAATTTGACCAAGTCACAAGATCACTGAGAACTAATAGCAGAACCAAGGCTAGAAGAAAGACATTCTTAAGGCTGAAGATTTCATCAGTGGCTGGACATGTATTTATCCTTTAGTATATTGCTTAATATGCTTCACATACTGTTCCAGTATTCTCAACTTTCTTGTCATGTATGATGCTCAGCTCAAAACAGTACTTCCGTTATTATCAGAGAGCTGCACTTGAACTGGGTGTATAGTTACTATTCTGGTATCCACACTTAGGAAAGAATGAAACAATCACTTTTTTACAGAATGGCAACCAAATAAGATTTATTTGGAAGGTCTGCCTCCTTTTCTTAAGAATCGATCACAATGGTTTAGAATGTTCAGAGAAGACACATGGAAAAGTTGGGACAAGAATTGGGACACAAGGTGTTTATTGCCAAATGCTAATCTTAATTGATAGCTAGCTATGTACCAGTCCTTGTGGCCATGGCCGTGTGTGATCTTATTTTTTATTTATTTATTTATTTTGAGACAGAGTCTTGGTCTGTCACCCACAGCTCACTGCAGCTTCTACCTCCCAGGCTCAAGTGATCCTCTCACCCCCGCCCCACCAAGTAGCTGGGACTACAGGCAAGTGCCATCACACCCAACTAATTTTTTTACTTTCCATAAAGACATTATCTCTCTGTGTTGCCCAGGCTGATCTCAAACCCCTGAGCTCAAGCATGCCTTAGCTTCCCGAAGTGCTAAGATTTCAGGGGTGAGCCACTGCACCCAACCTCATTGAATGCACCTAAACAATCTCATTTCATGCACACGACAACCCTAGGACACTGTAGGGAATTGTCATGGTAAGAGTATGAAGGGAGAGATACTTGCAATGAGTTTGGCAAACAGCGGTTAGCTTTAGTTAGCCCTGAGAATCTGTTTCTCAAAGTAAAAGGGATTACATTTGTAGAGGAAAATGGATTTGCCATGGTAACAGACACGGTCTGTAACTCATAGCCCTCTGCTGCCTTGAGAATTATTTCGGCCTCTATTTTACTTATATTTTCAGGTTCTCTTACAATATAATGTTGATTTCCAGAACAATTGTTCTTGAATAAGGGCATGGCAAACTGCTCCTGGGTTTCAGCAGTAGAGAAAGGGAAACTGCCAAAAGAAACCTAGGTGAGGGAGCATTGTCTCTTTGAAGGTAGGAGATTAATTGATGAGCTACGATTTTTTTGGTCATAATTTTCAAAGTGGTCAATGCAACCAAAATTATACAACATGGTCTGATATGGTTAGGCTTTGTGTCCCCACTCAACTCTTCATGTTGAATTGTAATCCCCAGGTGTTGAGGGAAAGACCTGGTGGGAAGTGATTGGATGATGGGGGTGGTTTCCCTCATCCGGTTCTCATGATAGTGAGTGAGTTCTCATGAGATCTGATGATTTTATAAGGGGCTCTTCCCCCTTGGCTTCCTACACGTGCTTTCTCACCTGCAGCCATGTAAGACATGCCTGCTTCCCCTTCTGCCATGATTGTAAGTTTTCTGAGGCCTCCCCACCCATGTGGAGCTGTGAGTCAATTAAACCTCTTTTCTTTATAAATTACCCAGTGTAAGAATGGACTAATGCATGGTCCAATTACTTGCGTGCATTTGACCATTGTATGAGAAACAAAATCTTAAGACCAGGTAGCTCACTTTTTGGAATAGCTCTTTAGAAATTTTTTTTTTCTTACAACTAAAATAATAATATACTTGGCCTATTTCTTTCAATGTTTTCATACATTTACTAACCATGAGCCATAACAGGCAAAACTTACTTCCACCTATCCTTTCAGCATCTTTACTCCTCTTCATCTACACCAATCAGATCTGAAAAAGTTAATGGGTTTACCCTCTGCTCTCCCCCCACAAAGAAACCCTTGACTTCAATCAACAGTCAAGTTTGTTAAGCATTGATGGAATAAGATTATTGGTAACAGAAAGGCAACTCCTTACAGCTGGCTTTTCTTTTTCTTCCTCTCCTTCTTCCCACCACCACCCCCTACCCTGCCTTATTGCTTTGCACAGTACTCTGCACATAGAAGGTGCTTAACATATGCTTTTTATTGAGTATTTAGTAACATTTGTGAGGTATGTTGCTGCTATTGTTGCTGTCGATAGAGGGAAAAAAGAGTGTTTTTACAGTAACTAGTGATATTCCAGAGTTCACGGATAAATTTTCCTGTTGATATATTTCTAAATTAATGTGTGACACTTCACTGGATATCACTTTGAACACAGCTATAACTTCTGAAGAAAATAAATCACTGAATCAGACCGTGTTTATTAGCCAATGTGCTGTTATTTCCTAAAGCACTACTTCTACTTGTGATAAAATTGGCAGCCGGGGAGATAAAGAGAGTGTTTGAAAGTGTTATATCCAAGGGTCCTAGATGAATTGCGAAAATACAGTGCGTATTACATGAACATTTTTGTTCTTTAATGTTTCCTTATTTCTTCAGAAAAATACCATTTTAAAAATATTATTTATTTTCTCTATAACTCTGTTTAATTAAAGCATTTCACAATTATGATATTAAGAGGAAAATCAACATTCATTCATTTATTTTCCTTCCTCCTTTCAACAACTAGCTCCTGGTGTTTGCAAATTATAAAATGGTTTCTTATCTGTTTTCCATTTTATGTTCTATGATAATTATGCAACTGGTAACACTGTCTTCTCCCTAGTCATGGACAGTGTGCATCTCGGTTTTATGACTGCTTTTTGTTGCAGCTTGGGGAAAGATAAAAAGGCCTGTCAAATCTCAAGAGATTGCCGGCTAATGAATCACAAATAGCTCTGCAGCAGGCTGGAAGCATGCTGTCCTCTGTGAAACACGCAGGGTTCTCTTTCGCATTCCCTTCCATTTGCTCTGGTGGACCTGTTGGAGGACCCAGTGATTTCTAGGCTTTGTCATGGATGTTGGATTTGAGAGCTCAATTAGCAACTATCTCAGCCAACAACAATGGGGAGCTAATGGGAGGTTTGCTTGGTGGCGTGTGCCTCTGTGGCAAAGCCACACCTCCACATGTCCTGCGGGCTCGCGTCTTCACTCCTGTCCGGAAGCCAAGATCTCAGTTCATCTACACATGCCCCGGCAGTGTCTCAGTCCTGTGTCTGAGACTCTTACAAACATCCCATATTTCAGTCAAATATTCTCCTTCTCTTTTTTTTTCCTCCCAGCCCCATAGATCTACCAGGCACAAAGAACAAATGTTCTGTAGTGAGTAAGCTTAGGCTGGTGTGGGTGAGGGTGCCTGGTAAGTTCCTTTATGGAACTAGCAGGGGTCACAAAGCAGACCATTTTCTCCTCCAGTGTCGCTCAAAGTTAGCTAGCCAGTGGCCCTTGAAAAGAAAAATAGAAGTTCAAAACATAAAAAAATACAAACAAAACATCTTCATTAAAAAAAAATCATCTTCATCAAAAAATACAAAATACTCTGATGGTTATTCCACATTTTTAAAAGGCAATATGACCTTTGCACTTTCTGAGATAACCGGCTGATGATGTTCCCGGAAGCCTCTGCCATCTCATCTCCTGTTCCCCACATCACTAGCCTTCAGATAAAATTTGTTCTTGCAACACCTCTGGTCTTTTGAAATGTGCAGACTCCTGTCTGGATTTCAGGTCAAATTCAGACTTTTGTTTTTGAGATGGAGTCTTGCTTCAGACCTCTTTAAAAAAAAAAAATATTTTACTTTAAGTTCTGGGATACATGTGCAGAATGTGCAGGTTTGTTCCATGGGTAAACATGTGCCATGGTGGTTAGCTGCACCTATCAACCCTCTTTTTTTTTTTTTTTTTAAATATTACCATAAATACTGTTTGTTGCTATCTTTCATCTGGAACAAGCTGGCTGAGTAAGGTAGATCTTCTCGTATTGTCTTCAGGGCATGCCAGCGCAATGCATTTCCTGGCTACCAGCCCTCATGGGCTCACGTTGGGTGCTTGTGGCACACTCACACGTCCCCATAGCTGGGACTGAGATTTCTCCTTTCATACATTATTCACAGCTTGCAGCAATGAGCGCTTCCGCAGTCTTTTAACCTTATCCAAATGTAACCTCGCATTCACAATTATACATAACTTGGAAGAAGCATGCTGTACCATAAAAAGTTGCCTTCTGGGGAATTTGTTGTTGTTGGGCTTGAGCTTAAACTAAGATGGCTTAGACGGAAAATTGGTGAACAACAACATTTCTCCACTTTCTTTTGCATAACAGCTGGGAGGAATCGGTTCATGCTATAAGCCCGGGGTGTGCCGGCCAGCTGGCAGGAGCGCTCCAGAGCCAGGGTGCCAGAACCCAAACAGCTGCATCACTGCTCATCCATCTGTAGCACACACCATATGCCAAACCCCAAAGTAAGTGGGGAGGGGATCCCTTTAAAAAGAGACTTTCAAAGCCACAGAGAAAAAGCATTTTCTCCTATAATGCACAGGCTTTGATCTCATATTCTCCTGCTCCTCTCACCCTCACCAAGTCTGGACACCCACATGATTTAGATTCGGTGCAAAATAGTAGGGGAGCGGTTTGCTTGGTCGGCTTCAGGAAACCGTTTCTCAGGTAACTTGTAAAGAAACCTACCACCTGCATCTATTTTTTACAAAAAGAACCATGTAATAATTTAATTTGGAAAAACCTTTCATGAAGTTCGCAAATCATTTGTTATGTCTTAGATTTCATCATGTAGCCACATTTTGAACTTTGAAAAGCACAGAATGAGTACCTTTGGGAAATATTCCAAGATTTTCTTCATCTTAGTAATTTTAGAAGTTAATAAGCCACAGTTAAGGAACACCATATCCCAAAAAGACCCTCTAGTCTTATGCTTTCCTTTCCAAGGTCATTGAAGATCATGAGAATTGAACTTGTGAAACAGTCTGACCAGATATTCCATTTTATAAAGAGATACTCATTTACGTAAATGTGAATTCTAGAATGAGGGTTGTTTAAGATAGTCAATCACTTACAGAAATTACTTCCTGCTGGAAATGAGAAGAAAATATTTTCCCACTCTTTTGTGAACATCTCAAAATATAGATGGCAAGGCTCCAGTGGCCATGGGAAGATGGAATGGCACTCTGTGGTCACTCAGAGATGGCAGCACTGACCTCTGATGCAGATTCCAGTCCATGTTTGGAGCTGGGGTGAGTCTTTTGTGAAAACCCATTGCCATTCTGTTGACTTTACTTGGCATGGCTCTTATTGTCGTTCTGGTAGTGGTGATGGGAATACAATATCTTCATTGTACTTTTTTCTGTATCTACCTTTGATACAGAGACAATACAAAACAATACCTAGTTTTGTATTACAAACTACTTCACAATTTAAATAATTCCTATTTATAAAATATTTTCTTGAAAGACACACTCAATGCAGGAAACCATGTCATTTGGAAAGCAGTACATATGGGAACGGACCTGACCAGGCCAACACTATTTGGTGACATATTTCTATATTATCCCAAATAAGAGCCAAGCAGCCACGTGGCATAGTCTTTGCATGTAGTGGAATTCAAAAAAGGAGTTCAGCTGCCAAGCGGTAGATAAAAAGGGATTTCATTTTTCAGAGAACATTGAAGAGAAGCCATTTTCTAATTTTCAGTAACACTTTTTAAGAGCTCCCTTTCTCCACTATCCAACTGTGTAGTCATTCTCCATATTATAAATCACAAGCAATTCAGAGGCTGAAACAGGCTAGCAAAATCTTTTGCTGACATCACAGATGCAATACGTGTGTGCTTACATGAATATGTATGCTATGTATGATACACATGCAGATATATGTGTAAAATATACATATACACATATATATCACATACACACATATTAATACCAATGACTACACAATACATGCATATATATATATACACACACATGCATATACGTGTTTCAGTTTAAGCATAGATATTCATATAAAAACTACTGAGGCTGGGGACAGTGGCTCACACCTGTAATCCCAATATTTTAGGGGGCCCAGGAGGGAGGATCACTTGAGGCCAGTTCGAGACAAGCTAGGGCAATATAGTGAGACCCTGTCTCTAAAAAACTACAAAAATTAGCCAGACATGGTTGTAGTGCATGCCTGTAGTCTTAGCTACTCAGAAGGCTGAGGTGGGAGGATCATGTGAACCCAGGAGTTTGAGGCTGCAGTGTGCTTTATTTGTACCATGGCGCTCCAGACTGGGAGACTGAGCAAGACACTGTCTCAAAACAAAACAACAACAACAAAACAACCAATCAAGCAAACAATCCACAACAACAACAACAACAACAACAACAAACAACTACTGGAAGTCATTGTAGCAATACACTTAGGATGAGATAATTATCTCTCCGAGACCCCAGCTTCATATACCATCACTTTGGGGGTTAGGACTTCAACATATGAGTTGGGCTGGAAAGAGGAGCACAAACAGTCTGTAACAGAGGCCATCCATGGTTTTGTTTCTAGGTAACTCTTCTAGGCATCTGAAATATCTTGGTGGGAGGTTTTCATGGACACCCAGCTTTGTTTCTGTTCCTAACTCTAAGATGGCTGAATTGGGCAACAAGATCGATGTCGAGGTAGCACAAATGTCTGTTCAGAGTCCCCTGGGGTGAAAGGCAATATTAATCTAGAAATGGCAAAGAACTCTTCAACCTCACATGCTATTTTCAATTTAAGGCAGATGATAGGAAAAAGAGGCATACACAGAAATTAAAAGAAAAACAAATTCAAAACAGATGTCAGGAAATACTTTGCTCCCCAGAGGAAGAAAAAAAAACAGATGAGAAGAATATTTTAACAAGGCAGTTTACTGAGTTAAGAAACTGTGATCATCATTTAAAAATAGAGACCTGGTGCTGGGCTGGGGGTGAGGTAGGCAGACACTAAATTTAGAGTGAGAAACGTGACCTTCCATAGAGAAAAATAAGCCCAGTGTGAGTTAGTCCTATTTATCATGCTCCACTGCCCCCTGCCTTAGTCTCTCCTTGGGTGTTTGAAAAGGTGTGCTAAAGTTGTGTTTATGAGACAGGAAATACATGTTTTAGCAAGAAATAAATCTGCCCCTGCAGACATAGATGGCTGTGTATTTCATTAAGTTGGGAGCCAGTTGTACCCCTTTTCACCTTTGTTTCCACTTTAGATGCCATCACATGGACAGACTTTTCCAGACAAAGGTCTCATAGCCAGGTTTCTGAATGACTTTAGGTCAGGTTTACAGACCAACATTTCCTGAGTGATTATGGTGAGTAAAGTCCCCATTCAGCGTTATGTTTAACACTCTCTTTTATTTCAAGGGTGAGAGCAGAGTAGCATGAGTTGAGAAGTTTTGGACCAAAACATTTTTAGTTTGTTTTAGAAATGCTTGTCCAAGAAGACTAAACATTTTAAAGCTTCTCAGACAACGTATCACTGTAGTTTCTTCATCTCTGTCTCATGAAGTCACCCTCAAGGATGACTCAAGAAATAAGACTGCTGAATAATGATGCATGAATTAGATGCCGCTTTAGAAATGGAAGGTTCTGGCAAATTCTGCATGAATTTTTTTTTAATTGTAGTCCTCAATGTTAAAAATATTTACAATATGTTAGAAAGTCAATGAAGTATGTGCAGTCTAGTATAGTAAGTCCTGACAAAATTTCATACAAAATTCTGTTTTATTGACGTGTTCCCAATATCTAGTACAAAACTTGGGATGCAGTAAGTGCACTGTAGTTTGCATTGAAGGAAATATCCCATGCCCTTACTCGTTGTTCAAATTATTTCTTACTC
Organism: Gorilla gorilla gorilla; assembly: GCF_029281585.2. Classification (NCBI taxonomy): domain Eukaryota; kingdom Metazoa; phylum Chordata; class Mammalia; order Primates; family Hominidae; genus Gorilla; species Gorilla gorilla. The sequence goes on from NC_073238.2 coordinate 121,702,637, forward strand.
TTTGTTTTTCATGCGGCATGCTGTTATTTGATACATCTCTCATCAGGTAAACCCCCTTTCTGGAATAATTTCAGAGTAAGTCCCCTGCTTCCCCTGCCCCTACCCCACAAAGAATTTGTTGTTCCTTCCTCTGAGCTCCCATAAGCCTCTGGGGCAGCTGCTATTATAGCAATTATAATATCCTATTGTGCTGATGTATCTGTTTGTCTCCCTTCTTCAAAAAAAAGCTACTCCTTCTTGAGATCAGGAGAGTGTGTTATTGCATTGCTTGTCTTTAGTCTCTGGTACATTTTTTTTTAGCATCGAATTAATAGCCAATGAAAGTTTATTGAACTGAAATGATCTCAGAAATTGTCTTAGTTTGGTTCATTTATAAAAGGAAACTGAGATAAAGTCTTGAATGCCTATGGTTTGTTTGGAAGATGATTCCAAAAGTGAGGGCATGAGAAAGTGATGTAAAAATGGTAAAAACTCAGTAAGGGGTGGGTTGAGCTGGTATCACCGTGAGCAAGTGAGGTGCATTCCCTGTGAGAACCTTCTTGAAAACTGCATAGCATGTAGCTCAGAATTCCCCTCCACCTAAAGAGAGGCTGGGGCATTTCTCTGTCCATCCCTCTACCCATCTATAATAATGGTTGGCCTGGGAACAATCCCCATCACTGCCTGGCTACCCAGATTGCATGAGCTCCCAAGACTTTGAAGACAGCAAGAGACAAAAACGCTGACAGTCACACAGGACCGCTTGAGAATAAAGATATCAGCAAGTGAGGACCTGCCTATCCCAGCTGCAGATAAAGGCCGAGGTGGGCTGTGGGGTAAAATAGTATCTACTTAATCCCCAGGAAGTATTTATTGAACAATTTGACGACTGACTGAGGAATGAATGAGAAGTCTTGTGAATGTTGAGTGGATGGACTCACCATGTCTGATTAACAGATGTGCACATAGAGTGCTAGATTTCTTCCACTCCGGCTGATAGGTAACTTCTCTAGGGGCCATAGCATAAGAAAATGCAGAACTACAAAGCCAATTTGCAGCTGCATATGCGTGCATTGAAGAAGTAGGGGGATCAACAAGCTGTCTTTCTTGCTGCCTCAAGGAGTAAAGAGGGGCATGCTTGCATGTTTTTGTATATTCATGGGTGTGTGTCTATTTAGTGTTCACATTTATAACCCTCAGACCTCTGGTGCCTCATGTTAAGCTGTAGAAGTAATTTTTGAAAACCTGTATTAGGCAACCTACGGAATGGGAGAAAATTTTTGCAATCTACCCATCTGACGAACGTCTAATATCTAGAATCTACAAAGAACTTAAACAAATTGACAAGAAAAAACAACCCCATCAAAATGTGGGCAAAGGATATGAACAGACACTTCTCAAAAAAAGACATTTATGCGGCCAAAAAACATAGGAAAAAAAGCTCAACATCACTGATCAGTACAGAAACGCGAATCAAAACCACAGTGAGACACCATCTCATGCCAGTTAGAATGGTGATTATTAAAAATTCAAGAAACAATAGATGCTGATGAGGCTGTGAATTAGGAATGCTTTTACACAGTTTGTGGGAATGTAAATTAGTTCAACCATTGTGGAGGATAATGTGGCAATTCCTCAAGGATCTAGAACCAGAAATACCATTTGACCCAGCAATCCCCTTACTGGATATACACCCAAAGGAAAATAAATCATTCTATTATAAAGACAGATGCACATGTATGTTTACTGCGGCACTTATCACAATAGCAAAGACTTAGAACCAACCCAAATACCCATCAATGATAGACTGGATAAATAAAATGTACATATACACCATGGAATACTATGCAGCCATAAAAAGAAATGAGATCATGTCCTTTGCAGGGACATGGATGAAGCTGGAAGCCATCATCCTTAGCAAACTAAAACAGGAACAGAAAACCAAACACCACATGTTCTCACTCACAAGTGGGAGTTGAACAATGAGAACACATGGACACAGATAGGGGAAAAACACATACTGGGGACTTTTGGGTGGTAGGGGGTGAGGGGAGGGAAACTTGCTAACGGGTTAATAGGTGCAGCAAACCATCATGGCACATGTATACCTATGTAACAAACCTGCACGTTCTGCACATATATCCCAGATCTTAAAATTTAAAAAACCTGTATTATAATTTGTCTAGTATCTTTGAAAACTCTTAAATATTCACGTACTGATGCTAACCCTGTCTCTTCTTGGACCAGAGAACTCACATCAAAGATGAGAAACATCCATGCAGAAATGAGAGTGTTCACACTCAGTGGTAATGAGGGAAATAGTTTCTTAACCTTTAACTCTCATGTTACCAAGCAAACAAATCCTTTCATACAAGCCACAGTAAAGGAACTTGCTATAAAGGACAAGTGAAAATTATCCAATGAATGGAGCAATCCAAAAGTTTTTGGCGTTCTCTTTGTGGCAAACTTTTATCAGATATTTGTAGAATATTTTTGCCATCAAATTGTGTTTGACTTTAGAGAGAGAGGAAACTTGGTATTTTACCTAGTAGAGAATTAACCTGATTTAGAATTTAAAGGCTGTGATTCCATAAAAGAATGAGAGTGATGTTTAAACAAAAGAGAGGGTTTCAAAGATTTGGAAAGTTGTCTAATTGGAGATATAAGGCTATATTTTAAAAATAAATGAGCTTTGTGTTTTCTGTAAGACATATTTAGACTAACAGTACATATTATCCATCTTTACGTTGAATAAAAAACAAAATGTTCCATTTCTAAGTAAGGACGTATCACATTCTAGAGGTATACCACGTGGTAGGGACCTACCAATGCCCGTGGCATTGAGTGACTTTGGGATCACAGGTGAATCAAACCTAATACTTGAGAAATAAGTGGAAAAGAAGACCCTAATGATGAATAGGTTGATTCAAGAAACAAGGAATAGCAAGTGCTAGGAGATAATTTTGGAAATTTGGCTTTGAAGGTGTCTTCACAAGTCAGCTGAATTTGGACACCATTTTTGATGGGAAATATTCATTCTGTCCAATCACATTTTGAGCAGTGACCTTCTCATGGATAAACCCAAGCTGTACAAATAATGATGTACTAGGTAAGAAAGATTAAAGCTATTTAGAAAAGATAAATTCTATGGTATTAGAGCAGAATAGTCAATAATTTATTTGGTCTGAAACACACTCTGCATACCTGCAGAAGCTAAGTAAGGTAAACCAGGGAGTTTGATATTTATCCTATTCTTAAGAGAATAAGACAATAAGAAGACTGGCTAGATTTTTGCAAAGAAGTTTTGAGTTATTTATGTATACATGAAATCTAAATGTAAAGTGCAGTCATAGTTCATTCTCCACTGAAGGCTCAGAAGGCTCATCTCTCTCACCTTTCTTGTAATGATCTTAAATAAGCCAGGTGGAAAAAAAATGAATTATTATTTTAAGAAATCGCATCCTCTCTAGATTGGAAGGAGCATCAGTCTTCAAGTTTAATTACTCACATAAAACTTAAGACTTCTCAATAACATCCTTATCAATAGTCTGCAGGTATGTGCTTGAGTTTCAGCATTATTTCAGTATTGTTCAGTATTACAAGCATCCCAAACCTCCTACAGCAGTTTATTTTGTACGGAGGTAAATGATTTTTCTGATAGCTTACAATTCCTTGAGTGTTTCTCAGTATGTACTTAAATGTTCTTAAAATGTAGTCTCAGGACATTCCAGAAATGATTTTAAGGCACAGAGTATTAAATTCTTCATTTTCTAAATTATTCAACTCTTAATGCAGTTGAATAACAAATTAGCTTTGGTTTGGCAGTCAGTTTCATTACACTGCTAATTTATAAAAAGCTTAATCTACCTATGACCCCAGAAGGCTCTTTTATGCCTGCGACCACTGAGGCATGAATTGTCAATTGCCTCCTTATAGAGGAAGTATTGAAAATGGAAGACTGTCTAATAATTATGAATCCAGCGGGCAACTTTGCCACTTACATTTCAGTATGTTCTAGCCTGTCACACTCTGCCTGTGCCCTGCCTACACACCGTTCCAGCCACAAAGGCCCAGTGCACCAAGATTATGTGGCTCATTCAGGCTGGAATACGCTACAGGGCTATGCCCTTTCCCTGCTGTGGTCACATTTATGACCAGCTACTGTGCCTACATGTATCTGGAGCAGTGGTTCTCAGTCAGGGATGACTCTCCCCAACAGGAGACATTTGGCAACGTCTGAAGACATTTTTGGTTGTCGTATCTGGAAGGGGGTGTTACTGGCACCTAGAGGTTATTGTCCAGGGATACTGCTAAGCATCCTACATTGCACAGGATAGCCCCTGTGACAAGGAATTCTATAGCCCCAAATGTTGATAATGCCAAAGTTAAAAATGCTTATGTCAATCATTTATTATCATCAGTAATATTAAGTGCCTTCCTGTGTGCACCCCTGGACATAAAGTGTTGGATTTAGCTCTTGTCCTCAAGATGGTTATCTTCTAAAACAACCACTCCTAATCAACGGAGTGTACAATGTACTGAGAAACAGTACAATAATCAATACAAGCATGTTTTCTATGGTTTCACATGGACATATTTAGCAAGAAGAGCTGTGGTGATTTCTCCTGAGAGATTAGATATCGTAAGTTCCTTAAGTTAGATTTGCACTGCAACATGCAGAAGAAAACCATGTGAGTCCTTCTGTGAATCATGAGTACTGGTTTCTATACTATGAGCTATAGGTATCAGAATTTATATTTATCAGATTGAGGTAAGGTGTAACCCTATTAGTAGGTAACACTGATTATAATTCCAGAAAGACAAAGCTCTTTTACATCCTTTTAAAAATATATATACATTTGCCAATGCAATCTCAAATTTCAGAATGTATGGCTTCTCTCTCAGTTTCAGTGAGGCTTAACAGCCTGTAGAAATGTATGTTTCTATGGAAACATTAATTAATTGTTCAATGTAGTAATAAAATGCCCTGATGGATTTGCAAAGTAACTTGGTGGAGTCTGCTTTTTCTAAGTGATACCCATTTTTATTGCAATGTTCTTTCCTTCAAATTTTAAATTTTGAGACATTAGGAGGTAGCATCCATAGCACTTGGTGACTGAATAAAAAGGAGCACCACAAGAATAGGGAATGACAGAAAATTCTTCTAGGTCTCACTTGAGCAATGGCATTCATGGAACTGCCATTCGCTGGATATTGAGGGGAAGAGCAGGAGTTCAGATATGGACATATTCAGCTTAAGACACCTGTATGACTTATAAGCGAGAAGTTCCAGTTATATAGTTGGACCCAGAGCTCAAGAGAGATGTCATAGTGGAAATGTAGCTCAGGGACTTTGTATGAGAAGTCATGGAATTAAACCAGAACATCTGTTGGAAATATACAAATTAAGGAAGTGAAGTCAGCAGAGGAGACAGAAGAGATTGGGGGAATTTCAGAAGGGTGCAGGGAAATGGAAACGAAAGAGCAGAGGGTCTCAAGGAGCAAGTCATCAACTGTGTTGTATGCAACAGAGTGACCAATGAGACTGCAAACTGCTGCGTGTCCATAGGAGAGCTTATACACATTCACAATTAGGAATCAAAAATAAATTCCACAGGAGTGTGTGAGCTATGCATAGGCTGAACTTGAGCACAGCAAAGAGAGACTGGGTAACTGCAGTCAGAGTGCAGTATTAAAGCTGGGAGTCAACCAGCCTCTCTGTTGATGTGAGATGTGTCGGTGGATAGCAGGATCAGAACAGTGACCCCAGAAAAAATGAGTGCCAGCCACACCAGCTACATTTTCTTCACTGCAATCTATACCAGAGATGTGTTCATAACTGCAGCTAATGATCAGCATTCAGGTTCTGTCTTGCACGAGACCACATTCAAGGCCCTGGAAAGCCACAGAAATTTGGAATGCATCATTTTATATTAGTTTTGTTAAAGAAAGTATGCAAAATTGTTAAACTCTGGGCTCTACACAGCCTGCAGTAGCCCAAGAGCTTTACCATTACTCATGTGGAAAGAGACTGACGAATATATTTGTTTATATTTAAGGAAACTGTTAAGCATACCTCTGTTATGTGTAAAGTAGTATAAACCCCCAGTATATCCTTCAGATATTAACTACCAGGTAAATCCAACTATCACTAGTCATTGTGTCAAGATTACGCAGGTAAGGTCATGACAATCACTCAGCATTTCACAAGAGGATTGGTCTGCTTTTGTTCTCTGCATGTAACCTAATACATGCAATATATTTGGATTGTGACCAGTTTAAAATGTAAACATCCAAAACTAAAGCCATCCAGATTGGCAGCAAACTACTAGAAAGTAAACATGACAAGGATTTTTTTGAGTGCCCTTGCAAGTTAATCCTTAAAGTAACACAGCTATAGATTAGAATGCACGGTGACAACCAGACACTGAATGGCAAATTTTGATTGATAGAAACAAATTGGTACATCTTCCAAGTAACACGGCAGCATGTGAAGAATGTCCATTTTATGGTTTATTTCCAGGGGCCACCCTCAAGATTGGTTAACTAGCAACCTATCGTTTGATATTTGCAGGAAAGGTGCTGGATGAAACCTTTTTTTTTTTTTTTTTTTAATCTTCTTGACTTGTCTATGATGCCTCACTTGGGCATATTCCTCCATGCTACAAGCAGACACAAGAATGAATAAAATCCATCACTCCTAGTTCCCGGGTCTAGAAACCTTAAGGTCAAGATGCAACCCCGTTTACTTTTGTACACACAGCACTGCAAACAGTGAGCCCAGTGGAGTAGGCTTTAGATAAGGTATGTGGGAGTGGGGCAGAGATAGCAGCCTGGAGGAGTGGGAAAGGCAAAAAGAGGAGTAAGAAAAAGCAAAAGGGGAAGGGCTGCTGAGCTTGGGGCTATCTGGTCACCCACAGCCTCACTCCCTTTGGATTTGAAAAGACAATTCGATGATTTTGATTTCCATCTTCTCCTCTGATTTTATTTTTCCTTCCTCCTTCTCTCCCTCCCTCTCTTTCTTCCTCTCTTTCTTCCTCTTTTTTTTTTTTTTTTTTTGGAAAAAATAACTGTAAAGTGAAGCTGCTTTTTGTAATTAATGGCCTAATTAATTTGTAATCAACTATTTGTAATTAATGGCCTAATTAATTTATATTCAACTATTTGTAATTAATGGACTAAAAGTTGTTTTTGTTTTTGTTTCCCTAAGTTCAAAGCCATTAATGGCAAATGAGCTTCGGGCAGTCCTTCATCTGACCACACTTTGTTAGTAATTTTCTATTTTTAATTTAGAAGACAGCACTCTGTGCAGAACACTGTGATTTAGTCAATTATTTTCCATTAAAATGATAAAAGTTAAAGAAACAAAAAGAATGCAGCATCTCATATTAGAAATAAGGGCAGATACTCTTATAATTCAGTGTTGTTTCCCATGGTTAATAGACCAAGTCCGTGGCTACATGAGACAGGTGATAATAGTTACCACAGCTCTGATCGTTCAACTCTCTAAGCTGCATCTTTATGAAACGTTACCGTCATATATTGTAAAGATTTCTTCTCGATAACACACGTGCCCGTGTCTTAATGTAAGTCTGACACTGGCCAAATAACAGGCCAATAATTGGATGTTCGACCATTTATGAAAACGGAAAAAGGGCTTTAAAATCATTTAGTGTACATTAGCACCGGAAGCAGGAGAGGACATCTCACTCTTTAGATCTCTCTATGTTTGGCAGATGGCTTCACTTATTCTTAGTGATTGATATTGATGGGACAACTCTTTATTGTAATATGGCAGTTTATTCAATCTCAGGGCCACCCATCATAATTTATGTTGCTACACTTTGAAATATTGAAGTCAGAATTCATACTTGAGATATTCTTGGATGTGAGATGGAGAGCAAAGGACATTTCCCTTCTAATCTAAAGGCCTCCCTCTTCCTCTTTCTTCAGCTAAAATAGCTTTGTATGTATAAAAACTTCTCTTTTTTTTTTTTTTTTTTTGAGATGGAGTTTCACTCTTGTTGCCCAGGCTGGAGTGCAATGGCACGGTCTTGGCTCATTGCAACCTCTGCCTCCTGGCTTCAAGTGATTCTCCTGCCTCAGCCTCCCAAGTAGCTGGGATTACAGGCACCCGCCACCATGCCTCGCTAATTTTTGTATTTTCAGTAAAGACAGGGTTTCACCATGTTGGTCAGTCTGGTCTCGAACCCCTGACCTCAGGTGATCCGCCCGCCGTGGTATCCCAAAGTTCTGGGATTACAGGCGTGAGCCACCATGCCTGGTCCCAAAACTTGTCTGTTTTAACATCTGACTGGAACTTTTGGAAATTCTTATCACCTTGCCATTACGGAGTTCTTTAGCCCGTTTTGCAAAATTGCTTGTCTTTCTGTATACAGCCATCGCTATTGCCCATCTATTTTATTACTTCTACACGATGCTAAAAAGCAGACAGCAACAACAAAAAATATTTAAAACTGGTAACATTGGTTTACTTATAGAAGTAAAGCTCTTAACAGTTTACGAAGCACACTTATTTTGTAGGTTTGTGTGACTTTGTCCCAGTATAAAAAACATAATTAACAAATAATAGGTAAATAATGAATGACTAAATAGAGCCAACTATGCAACAAAATATCCATATTCCAGCAACTGCCCTGCTTTCTGCTTCCCCTAAAAGCTTCTCATTCCAATTAGTGGGAAAGCCTGCCTTTCAGTTGCTTGGGTCTAAAACTCCGGAGTCATCTTTGATGCCTCCGTTGCTCTCATTCCTTATCAGCAAATCTTGTCCACGTTGCTTTCAAAGTATCCAGAAATCGATGACTTCTCACCATCTCTGTGGATGCCACGCTGGCCTCAGCCTCCATCGTCCCTTGCTGGACGTTCCAGTAACCTCCCCGCCCTACCCTGGCTTCCCCGTCTTGTCCCTAGAATACAAGCTCAATAGATGAGCCTGACAACCCGTTCATCATCGAAGCAGATCAGGTCACCCTCTTCTCAATCTTCTGAGACTTCTCAAATCAATCTAAGTAAAAGCTGAAGCCTCTAAAATGGCTTATGTAGCTGTCCCAGTTCTAGTTCTGACAGCTTCCTCTTTCCAACCTCTTCCCCTTCTCCTCCAGCTCTTGCTGATGCCTTTCCAGCTGCAGGGTCCCCTCACCACCCTTCCAACACGCCAAGCCTGCTCCCAACCCCAGGGCCTTGGCATTTGCTATTCTCTCCACCTGGAATGCTCACCCTTCCTGTGTCAGCATTGCTCAGGGCATCTGCACCTCTTTCTGGGTGGTCCCCACTCAAACATCACTTCAGTGAGGCCTTCCCGTGACCACCTGATTTAAAATGCTCAGCCCTCATGTAACATACCATGTATACATATGGCACATTTTATGTATTATTTTATCGCTGTAGAATGTGAATTCTGTGAAGCAGGGATGTAGTGAAGCAGTGTGCTTCACTCAGAGCTGTACTGCCAGTGGGTGGAGTAGTTCCTGGCACATACGTGGAGCCAAAACATATTGGCAAAATGAATGATCCATAACAAATGTGTCTAAACTCTGTTATCAAAAACTCCTGCAGTCCTATTTTCTATTCCCCACAGCACGGTTGCCTTCACATTACCTAAGCTCGCCCACTGCCCAGAAGGCCCTGCTGCGGCCTTTGCAAGCCCCGGCCCAGCTTCTGCCCCCTCTTCCTGACACTTCCTGACACTTGCTACTTGTCCCTGCCTCTTGGATATTTATACTTCCTAACTTATATGTATATTAAATTCCTCTAAAGAATTTAATGTATCTTTTCCCCTTTCTTTCTTCTTTTTTTTTTTTTTCTTTCTTTCTTTATTTCTCTTTTTTTGAGACAGGATTTCACTCTGTCACCCAGGCTGGAGTGCAGTGGTGTGATCACACCTCACTGCAACCTCAACCCCCCAACACAAGTGATCCTCCCACCTCAACTTCCCAAGTAGCTGGGACTACAATCAAGTGACACCACACCTGGCTAATTTTTTTATTTTTATTTTTTTATTTTTTTAAATTTAATTTTATTTTTTTTGTAGAGACAGGGTCTCACTGTGCTACCCAGGATGGTCTCAAACTCCTCCCACATCTGCCTCCCAAAGTGCTGGTATTACAGCTGTGAGCGCCGCACCTGGCCTGCAAGAACATAGCTTTTTCAGCAAGGGGTGCATGTTGTTATTAGTGTTTGCTCAGTAAATACATGTTGGCTGACCGAAGGAAGATATGCATAAAGGAAAATCAAATGAATGACACATGTTCTGCCCTTCAAGTGAATAGGAAGAGTGTGCAAAATCTGGAAAGAATTTATTTATGGGCGTATTAGAAATATCCCAAACACACTTTGATGGATTAGGCTGCTGATACTTTTTAATCATATACATCTTTGGTGCTTTTTCATCTGATTGAACTTCCTTTGAAAAAGATCATCCATTGAAAAATTACATTATCAAAGCTAAGAGCCACATTTAAAAGATGAAACTTCTTCTTTCCCCCTGCTCCCAGAATTATTCTTTTTTTTTTCCCCTATTGGAAGTTAACTTTTAACATTAATTTTATTATCATTAACGATCTTTAGTTTAGGTACATTAAATTTGAAGAAGTTTTCTAATCAAAGCTACAACTTATTGTCACATATTCCTGAAAAGAAATGTTCTCAACATACTAATTCAGGCATTCATTACATATTTTATTTTTGATGTAATTTAATCATAGGAACTTATAGAACTTACAATTAGCTACTCCAAAGAACTGAAATAATATTTAAGCTACTGCAACAGCAAAATTTTAAATCTTCAACAATATTTACTACGCAAATACCAACTAAGCAAACTCTCTTAATTTTTTTTATAAAAGTAATATACATGTGAATTTAAGTTTACTATTTGTGTGTGTGTATGTGTGTGTGAAAGAGAGTGCCTGCTTATTTTCACACATACCTGTTTAACAGATATATCTATATGGAATTATTAGATGTTAAAAGCACGAGAAGCATAATGTATCAGGAATTCTCATCTAGAAATCCAAATTCATGGGTTCTAAATAGTATTATTTCTGTAACTGGAACTATTTATTAAATACATACTTTGTGCTAAGTGCTTTGCATACATACCTCATTAATCCTCCCAACAAATGTGTGAAACAATTACTGTTATTCCATTTTGCTGATTAGGAAACTGAGGCACGAAGAAAATAAATGATGATAATGATGACAAACATGAGGACCAAGTTTATTCAGCTTATAAATGCCCATCTGACTCCAATGCCCATATTCTCACACTGAAGCTTTGCCAAGATTTAGCCCTATTATTACCCAGAGTTGCTATCTTAAGTAAGTCACTTGATGGCTACAGTATGAATGGTGTTTTCTAGAATTATCTAACACAGGTGCCATTCTTCTATGGTCTTGAACGTCTTTATCTGTGAAATAGGGACAGATAATGGCTGCACTGCTGTCTCACAGTTGATTTGCGGTAGAGTTTTCACACCAACTCAATAAAGGACACAAGTGTAAATGGCAGTACTATGGCTGCATTTTGAATACATAAGTGCAGCAATGACAGTGTTCCAGTTTGAATTATTATTTTTTATATAATTAATCGTAGCACAGCTATTATCAGACTCAGCTCCAAGGACACTTTCCTGGCTACTGATTCCCTTCTTTCCTTCATATGACTTATGTACATTCATTTTTTCAATCCTAAGTTGCTTGCTTCTTTGAGGGCAGGTACTCTATATTTTTCACAATTCCAAGTGTTCCTGGAATCATCAATTCTAATGTACATCTAGTCATCTATTTCCAGTCCAGGAATAGACTGATCTCAAACTTTTCCTCGATTGTTTTCTTTCATTATTAATTAATTAAGGAATTAATGTACTTAATTCCTTTAATGACCAAGGTGATGAGCAATCAAGGAATGCCATCTAAGTGCCTCGTGTGTACTCCATGCTATGGCCCCATTACTTCCCATCTTTTCAGATTTCTTGGCTATGTGCACATCGAATAATAAACAAGTCTTATTCATATACTTTTTCTGTTCCTGTTTTTAAAAGACATGATTAAAATTGTTATTTAATCTATGATTTAATTATTTGCATTTCAATTGACCACAATTACAGGTAAGGGTTCACTTTTATGAATTAACATGTTTATTGACTTTAAATATATTCACAATATATGGAAGTTTTCTCACTTTCAGAAATCACATTACATATCACTGCACTGAAGAATTTAAGTTGATCAATGGGTTCTTTAGATCTATACCAGAACGGTATTTGTTATGTAGCCTCTTTGGTGTGGAGGGAAAAGTTCAGCATCTGAAATTTGTTTCCAGGCTTCCTGTTTGCCTCACCCACTAGGAAGGGTAGGGAGCTCCCAAACTGCCTGCCTGGCTCAGGTCTAGAAAGGCGAGAAGCCAGGTGCTTTTCTACCTGTGTCCCAACTGCAGATGCTCTCAATCCAAGAGAATGAAGCACTCAAGCCACCTTGAAATTATCACAATTTTACCTCTTGGAGGAGCCTCCACAGCTGGGATTTACACTTGACCTCGGACCAAGTCCTGTGTCATGGCTCTCACGCATGGACAGCGATGGAATGTGCAGAAGCAACACTGTGGTGATCCTGCCAGTCGGCCTCTGCTGCATGGATAGGACGGGAAAGGAACGCCTTGTGAAGGCCTGCATAGAGACAGGAATGGAAAACAAAAACCATGGCTAGCATCCTCCTTATTTAGCTCAGCATTGACGGTTGACCGTCAGACATTTTAATTCATGAATTAGTAATAGTGTATAGCCATTTACTTATTATTATTATTATTATTGTTTTGAGAGATCAAGACAGCCTTGTTTTCAGTAGCATCCACTACTGACTATCATTCATCTACTTAACATGCACCTGACATGAGCCCACAATTCTTCATCTTGTTCAGGATAGAAGCGATCCAACACCTGCTTTCTACTTCACAGCCTCTTGTATTCTATGTTAGCCTCACTGGGGACTGGATAAGTTATCAGAAAGAATTTACTCGTTTATAGTCTTATGGTCTTTTATCATATCCTCACAAACTATAAAGCAATAAAACACAACAAAGTCATTCTAATCTTAGTTTAAATAATTTTAGAAGCAACAGGCTCCACTAGCCACCTATGTCTGAACACTCTGATAAAAGACAAAGTGTGATACCCTTATCTTCAGTTTCTTTTGAAGCTTACTTTTTAAAAAATAAATGCATATTGAAATATAACATGCTTCATACATTCCATTGTATTTAGAATACTGAACTCATTGAATATCTATATAAATAAACTGCAGTAAATACATTGCATTCTAAATCATGAAACACTATGGACAGAAGTAACTGTATTGGAACACACATTTCTATAGTCAATATAAATTTATATTGTTTCTACAAAGGACCAACAAGTAGATATTAACAGGTCAAACAAATATGGCTATCCCAGTTAATTAATTTAAGGGCTTCACTTAGAGCCTGCTCTAGGTGTTTATGCATTAACTTTGGCAAAATGTGCACTGTATCAAACTAAAAAGCTAGGGAAATAGATATCTCAACATAAATATGTTACCAAGTAGAATTCCATAATTAGCAACACATAAAATCAGATATAGAAAGAGTAAAACCAGGCAAGAAATTCAAAAATATTTGGGGGTTTAGACTTGAGAAAAGATACCTGAATTATACATATCTCAGAGAATATATGCTTTTAGCAACCATGGAACACATATACACACACATATGTATACATACATACACAGAACACATACATATAAAGATATATACACACATGCAAATATACACATAGAACACATTTTCATACCAACACATATTCACATACCAATAGTATTAACTCTTGATCAACAGTAAATTATAAACTATTTTCTTTCTCCTGAATTGCCCATATTTTTTATTCCACAGGACCAAGCACATTTGGGGCACTCAATAAATATTTGTTAACTTTAGCTTAATTGAATTGCATGAGTTTAGGACTGTGCACAGAATCCCTGAATTGTGAAAGTCACTTAAATTGGTGTTGGAGGACAGGACTAAATAAATTTTTGATGTCAATTTCTCCTACTCTGCTCTCATAGTATGTTCAACATTTGCATACACCCAGGTACAGTGGACAGATCATTCTAAATTTTTAAGTATGCCAATTGGTGGCTCCTAACACACCATTAAAAAAAGCAAAAGCATATGACTATTTTGAATCCATTTGCCTATTTATGTTTTCAGCTTCTCTGACAATATCAGTTTTCTAACAAGTCCGCAATTGAGAATGGAAGCAATGCCTAGCCTTCTGAAAGAGGGAGAAATCGTTAACTTTCCTAACTAAAAGAGAGTGCATCATTTTGTCAAGTCTGAAAAAGACTTAACATGAAAGGAGGACAAACGAAAACACCCTTCTTAGGATTTTCTTGTGCGTATTTTCAAATTTGGTCTACGTTTTCACATAAGGACTCTTGTAGAACCTATATTTCTCTTTGAAGCTTTAAAAAAAAAATTTTCTCGTTGAGGAATAAACTATGAAGAGGGCTTCTATTCTTTCCCTGTGGGTGAAACTGACAGAGGCAATGGTTCACTAACTTTCCCTGGTGTTGCATCGTTTGCAGCAAGTAAGGTGCAGCCCATGGTGTCTGAAGTGGAGGTGCTTTCCGGGCAGGAAGTGGACACATGATATGGCTCCTTAAGCGAGACTGTCCTAGACACCTAATCTAAAGCAAATAATGTTTCAGTATCCTCAGGTAGAGAGCCTACATTCCTAAAAGCTTTCTTGGGCAAGAAAGGGGTCAGCAAAAATAGCCAAAATAAAACAGCAAACCAGATAAGACTATCTCATGACAGACCTAAGAACGGCTTGGTAGCGATTGTCAATCTCGGGAAATGTTTGGTGAACACAGGCGCCTTAAAAGGAAGCAGGGGTGCTCCTGAGGGTATTGGTCTCATGGAAACAAAATCTTGATCAGGTAGGTAGTTCCACTTGATAATCTTCAAACACTGACCAAATAATTGGTGACTGATTTGAAGAATAAAACAGATAATGTTTTAAATAGTTGCTTTGATGTGGAAAAAAAATACGATTTCAGTATACAGTACCCTGGAGAATGCGCTTATGGTGAATTGCTAATTTAAGATGATTTTATGTTAGAGGTATAATTTTCTTTTAAGATTGAATCTTTACCAGGAAGGTGCCCAGTGGCAGGGCCCCCCCTGGCTTATGCATCTGTGAAAACAGATGGAATTGAAGGACGGATGTCAAACCAGTTACATGCATGCAAATGCCTATATACAGGCACATTAATGTAAATGCATAGGCTCTTTCCTAAAGTGTGAATTGATCATAAAATGTTTGGGAGTCTTGAATTTCAACTGTGGGGTAGATTTGACTTTACCTGGATTCCAGGTATGAATACTCATTTCTTGCTGATGTAACACTTTCTGAAAGGGGACTCTGTTTGAAGTATGGGAAAAAAGATGAGCCCCAGGTGGATATTTTCTCCTGGGGTCTGTGCTTACAGTCACTGGATAATGTGGACCACGAGGGAAAGCATTTTCATAAAAGCTGGGATCATTATGATTTTCAGCTTTCTCTTTTGATAAAGCAAAATGAAAGGTTATTTTCTGGCATACTGAGATCATTACTTTTCCCAACATTAAGCTGTCTGAGTAGAATCGAGTCAGTATCTACCAGATACCAAAATACCCTAAGAATGTCTCATCCACTCTGGGTGTTTCTAACTCACTTGTGGTTTATTTTGTGTTCAGAATTTGTGTAGAGCTGCCAATTTGACAATAAAAAAGGAAAAATGGAATAGTTTGGCTTTGCTTCTTTGGTTTAAATTAACATCTGCCATCTTTCTGACCTGAATTCTGACAACACAATTGCTGTGAAATATTGTTTTAAACTTAAAACCAGAAATCCCGAGTGTAGCCTCCTGCGAAATAGGTGCTAGTTAGAACCAGCTGCCCAAAGCGGAACTGCTGAGTGCTTCAAGGTTGCCTATGATCTGAGCAGATCCTGGGCAGTGCATTTTCAAAGAGGAGCTGCCACTTCAAATATTTCTCCAAGATGGATTAAGATTTATCTATAGCACAACCTATGTGTTATTTCTCTTCTTGCTTAATTTATCATTGTGGAGTTCCCAAACTTAAGCAGAAATAATTAGGATTTGGGTGGTGGTGGGAAGGTGTGTGTCGGGGGGAAATGAAAGAAAAAAGATGGAATATCAATGAATCTGCAAAGGACAGTCATAAAACATATGTTGCGGAAAAGAGGCATTGATTGTGGATGTATAACAAAAATTGCAAGTCCAAAGAGGCTCAAACCACACCTCTACATATTTTGCTTGTGCAACAGGTGACGCTTTATCATCAAAAAAAATAATAATTTTAACTAATCAAAAAAATTATCTGAGGGTAGAATTGGCCACGGTCATCTCATTAAGCACACAGTTCTGTTTTCAACATAATTAGTCATCTAATTACTTATCCAAAATTAGTTAGTGCATTCATATGCCTAATTAATTATAATTTCATTCAAAGTACCCCGTTGGTAATGCTTTTGTTCTCTGTTCCAACAAATCAAATTACTGAGGGACAGATTTGATTTGGAAATTGGTTTGGGTTGAGTCTCATCATAAACATATTAAAATATTAATGAATAAAACAGTGAGAGTATTAATTTCCATAATAAAGATAACTCCTCAACTGTTAACTATTTCCAAGGAATACTGCCTTTAAATGGCATCATAAATCCCCTAACTTCTCAGATTGAGTGCTGAGGTTGAAGGAGCAAAATCCAAGTTTAAACACCCCCGTTTCTGTGATAAGGCCCAGTGCACAAAGGACTGAACATTTCCAGGAGGGTAGCAAACCTGGCGGTGTAAGAGACAGTCTGTTTTCTAATCATCAGCACCGATTGCTCACTACTGTCTGTTCATTATCCATGGCTACCTTTTATCCTAAAAGATAATCTGCTTATGATGGTTAATTTATGAGTTAAGCATTTTTTAGGGAAAAAGAGTAAACAGGTATTATGAGTCTGCTCTAATGGCTTTACATGTTAACTCATGTAATCCTCAAAACAGACCTTTGAGTTAGACACTGTCCTTAGCCTCATTTTACAGAAGAGGTAACTGAGGCACAGAGAGAT
Organism: Gorilla gorilla gorilla; assembly: GCF_029281585.2. Taxonomy (NCBI): domain Eukaryota; kingdom Metazoa; phylum Chordata; class Mammalia; order Primates; family Hominidae; genus Gorilla; species Gorilla gorilla. The sequence goes on from NC_073238.2 coordinate 121,719,793, forward strand.
CGCTTGCCTCAAGCTACCAGAGGCAAGTAATAAAGAACTGTTTTCCTAGAAAACCAGCCTTTAATGAGGCACCATTTCATAAGCTTTATCTGAGAAGTGTCATGGAACTAAAACAACTCTGAATATAAAGATGGATTATGGAGAAGATCAATAGGCATTTGCTCTTTTTGTAGGGAGGGCCATAGTTGTGATTTCCACCCACAATCAAGCATGAAATAACAAAGGAAGGAGACAAAAGCCCACGGCCGGCCTCAATGTCATGGTGCCATTGAGACAAGGTAGGAGAATGTCATCTGATCTTTTCAGAAAATATAAAGGATAATTATCAATGCACCCTTCTTTGAAGTAAATCTTCATTCTAATAGGGAATAAGAAAGTGAAATGAAGAAGGGAATCCTCATTGCATTCAGCAGTCACTGTGAGAAAGACGGGAGTGATGGGACCTACTCTGATATTTCTTATCAAATATCTGTTACTAGTTGCTGTCCTAATCATTTTCCCAATGTTCTGAACTACTGGGGGTGCATTATATGACCTAGGGCTGGCCTTGAGGTGTCACCTCTACCATACCCTCATAATTTTATGACATCTCTGATATTACCCAACAATGTCCAACATAGGTTGTGTGCCAGAGTTCTCTGCTTCGTGACCTAGTTACATACAATTCAAATATGTGTCAAATATTTGTATTTCCATGCTGGTTGGATCACCACTGTGCTAAATAACAAGGTGGCTTAGCCTGGTGGGCAGAGCCCTCTCTAGGTCTGAGCCTTGGTTTCAATCCTTCCCCTAGTTAGTTGTGTAGACTCGGGCAAGGGGCTTAATATCTCTGAATCTCTGTTCCCCTTTTGCAAGATGAAGGCATTTTCTTATGTCTAAAAATGTACCCCACACATGACCCAGCAAAAATTATGTATTCTTAATTGCCTTGCACACATACTGAAACTAAAAATAGAAATAATAAACATACCTTACACCAGGGATTAATGGGTGGTGATAAGTGAAGTGATTGTTTTGGTAACATAAAATGACTTGATCAGGGTTGCCTTGCTATGTTATATAATATCATAACATAGATTTACCTTCTTCTGCTATTAATTCAAAATTAGCAGCTAAGTGTATTTCCAGGATGCTTTATGCACAGAGGAGTTCCTGGCATGAATTGGGGCTTAACTATATTGTAAACTATGTTAAAAAGAATCTACTTTTTAAAAAACTGGGCCACTGACTCATCTTTGTATTATAGTCATAAAAAGAAAAATTTAAACTCCTCAAGGGAAAGAGACAAAGCAAGAGAACCCAATTACCAGCTGAAGCTGTACAAATATCAGCTCACACACCCAGCTTCAGCACAATAGGTATTGTAATGAATTGCCTTTCTTCACGAAAGCCCTGTGTTTCTATTCCCTGGTTTGCTATTTTCTCCTAAGGTTGCCATCTCATTTGAGCTGTAAAGAAATGACGCATGGGTCTCCTTTCCTCAACTCCACCTCTAGAATTCAGTACAAACATTCAACCATTCCTTTTCATTCTTCTCAACAGTTTTCTTGCCTTAATGAATGTTTTTATGAAAAGAAAGGAAGGGAAGGAGTGAGAATGAAGTATGTGAATAGACTGGAGAAAATCTTAAAAGAGACACGTGTGAAAAGAAAGCTGATGGAGACAGAGTAAAAGTGGAGAGAATGAGAAAATTAAGAGAGAAGAAGGGAGCTGGGAGGCAGAGTTTCATATTATCTTTCTTCGTTGTTGATTTTCCCCATCTCTCCTTTTCCTCCTTTCATCCTCCCTCCTCCCCTCTTTCAGACTGTGCCCATCAGGACTCAACTGAACTAGAAAGGCTCCTTCCTTGTCTTTCTTCCCAGGTCCACTGTGAATGATGGATTAATCTAAGGTCTATGCATAATTGCTCTGTGCTGTGCAAAACACATTTTCTTGAAGGGAGCTTTACACTTTATCTGTTTCAGCGATTAATGTGTGTATAATATGCCTTCATTCCTAATTATTTTGTCACCGTTTTGTTAAGTGCCCAGGATCTACATTTGAACTAAGACACTTTAATTATCAAATTAACACAATTTCATGGTTGATATGTCCAATTTATCACCAGTGGACTTTCTATATTTTTATGCTTTTGTTTTTTTTTATTAACTGGCTAATTTCTGGTCCTCTCCCCTAATGGTACAAAGAAACAATGCCCATATGAATACGTTCCATAAATATCCAGAAATTAAGGGTTGCTAAAGAGCGCCCATACTGGCAACAAAGCCACTCCTTGTGTTTTTTATTAAATTTTAGTCCATCAGTGACATTTATTTATTCAGAGGTTAGGAGCTTCAGTTCAGTTGGAAATATAAAATTTTCATAGCTTTTTCTACAACTAATTGCCTGAACTGAGTAGTCCCACGAACAAAAAGAAAAGAGCTTTGTGTTAATGAAAATGGGTATCTAAGCCTCTAGCTGACATTAAATTATGAAAAAAAGAAATACAAGAATTTACTTATTTTTTCAGTTGTCAAACAGAAATGGTAGGAGCAAAGGGGCAATGACTGAATACAAAAGAAAGTAATTAGAAGAGCCGGGATAATTTCTGAAGTTCTCTATTGAGCTTCTTTATTGTACAATACTTAGCACAGTTTCTATTATGTGTTAGGGGCCCACACATATTTGCAATTTTCCTTCTGCCTCTGATCAGCAGACTCAGAGGAAAAGCGACTATACTGGTTCTCAAGTTTAGACATTTATCTTGATGATGCCGAGTGGCTGAGTTCATCTGCCTATGCTGCCATCTTGATAAACATCACTTTTTAAAACAGCTTTATTGAGATATAATTTGCATACCATAAAATTCTTTTAAGTGTATAATTCAATGAATTGTAGTAAATTCACAGTTATGCAAACATCACCATAATCCAGATTTAGAATATTTTCATCCGTCCAAAAGGAACTGCTCTATTCATTTCCAGTCAATCCCGTTGCCATCCTCTGGCCCCAGCCCATAGTAATGTGCTTTCTTCTCTATATATTCATTCTTAGACATTTCATGTAAGTGACATCATATAATATGTGGCCTTTGGCGTGAGACTTCCATTACTTAGCATAGTGGTTTTGAGATTCATCCATGTTGCAGCAAGATCCTGTTATTAACCTCAGCTTTACTGTTGCGGCTGCTCCTCCAAGAGGTTTTGGTTCAAATTGTTGTGTCTCCTGGAGTCAGTTTTTAGTTGGCTACACTGGGTGACGCATTTCTTGAATTACAAAGATGAATGATACCAAATTATGGAAAGGTGAAAAGATAATTTTTTAGATAATCAAGAGAATATTATCCAGAAGTCGTTGAGTGAGAGGCAAGGAAAAGTACAATTGGAAGAATGGGTTGTTATGTGTATCGATACGATATTTACAAGGAAGGAATGGCAGCATTCAATGACAGAGTATTTGTTAAAGAAACCCACTCTGAATGAAGGCAGAAGGCAATGCCTGTGAAAAGTACTTGGGTTGAAATATTTACATATTTCAATGTGAAAAAAATCAGAAGTGGAAATATCTCACTTGGAGAGTGAAGAGTTAAGAGGCATCAAATAAGATTAAGTAAGGAACAAAATTAATGTGATGATATTGAGTGTTCATCATTTTAGATACTAGATACTTTAAATATACAAAAATACTTTTTCCTGCAGTATTAAAATATATAAATGTCTATATTAGACCCTGCTCTCTCACTGAATACATTTCATTGAAATCTAGAGTGAATACAGAAGTAATTTGCATGAGGGGAAAAAAACCCTGCAAGGATGTATAACACTGTATTTTTTGAAGAAGGCATTTTTTTCAACATAGCATTATTTTTAATTTTTAAAATAAAATTACCTACAATTTTTCAAAATTTTATTTTATTGCTACTAAATTTAAAATTGGTTCTTTTTGCAGACCATGAGTTTTAAAAATAAACTATTTATTGAGAGGTTTTGACCACTGAAAATCATAGCATGCCCTAGTATTTTTACAGATTCAAAATTGTTTCTGGGAAGAAATACTGATAGGACTTAAGTACAAATTCATCTGCCATCTCGAGATGAATATACAAAATATTGATATCTTCCAGTCAAATCAGTTGGAGAAATAGCTAGGGCCTGGCTGAGCCATACTGGGGCCCAAGACAAAAGGAACAATGAACACCTTCATATACATGCTTTTATTATTTTTTTAAATAGACTTTACTTATTTATTTTATTTTTATTTTTTAAAATTTTCTGTAGACATGGAATCTCAATATGTTCTCCAGGCTGGTTTTGAACTCCTTGCCTCAAGCGATCCTCCCACTTCGGCCTTCCAAAGTGCTAGAATTAAAGGCATGAGCTGCTGTGCCCAGCCATAGACTTTATTGTTTTAAAATTTTAGCATTACAGAAAAATTAAAAATATAGTATAAAAAGTTCCCATATACCTCCCTATCCAGTTTTCTCTATCATTATCTGACATTAGTGTGGTATATATTTTTACAATTAATGAACCAATAGTAATACATTATTATTAAAAGTGCATAGCTTTTCCAGATTGCCCTAGTTTTTACCTAGTGTCCTTTTTCTGTTTCAGCATCTTATCTAGAATGCCCCAGTACATTTGGTGGTTATGTCCCCTGAGGCTCCTGTTTGCTATGACACTTGTTTTTGATGAACTTGATAGGTTTGAAGATGACTGATCAGGTATTTTGTGGGGTAGCTCTCTATTGGAATTTGTGTGGTATTTTGTTCACAATTAGACTCCAGTTATGTGTTTTGGGGAGGAAGATCACAGAGGTAAAATGTCATTCTTATCACATCACATCAAGAGTATGTACCACCAACACGAACCGTCACTGCTGGTGTTAACTTTGATGACCTGGCTGTGATGGTTAATATCGAGTGTCAACTTGATTGGATTGAAGGATGCAAAATATTGTTCCTGGGTGTGTATGTGAGGCTGTTGCTAAAGGAGATTAACATTTGAGTCAGTGGATTGGGAGAGGCCTACCCACCCTCAATCTGGATGGGCACCACCTAATTAGCTGCCAGTGAAGCTAGAAAAAAGCAGGCAGGAGAAGATGGAAGAGCAGGCTTGCTGAGTCTTCCAGCCTTCATCTTTCTCTCTTGTTGGATGCTTCCTGCCCTTGAACATCAGTCTCCAAATTCTTCAGCTTTTCGACTCTTGGACTTATACCAGTGGTTCTCAGGCCGTCAGCCACAGACTGAAGCCTGCACTGTCAGCTTCCCTACTTTTGAGGTTTTGGGATTCGGACTGAGCCACTACTGGCTTCCTTGCTCCTCAACTTGCAGACAGCCTGTCATGGGACTTCACCTTGTGATCGTGTGAGTCAATTCTCCTTAATAGACTCCATTTCATGTATACATCTATCCTATTATCTGTGTCCCTCTGGAGAACCGTGACTGACATACTGGCTTAGGAGGTGTTTGTCAGTTACCTTCACCTCAAAGTTAGTTTTTCCCCCTTTTCATACTATAATACTTTTCATACTGTGAATAGTGACTCTGTCATAGGAAGTCACTATTCACAGCCCACACTTACCAAATGAGGAGTATGCTTTATCCTCTTGAGGGTAATCTACATAAATGATTTGAAATGCTGCTGAATGGGAGATTTGTCTCTTTTTATGTACTTACTCATGCTCGTAAAGGCCCATGGATGTTTGGATGGTCATTTTACCCTTGGAGTTACATTCCAATACCACTTTATATTGTTGCTTAAATTGTTCTAACTTTGGCCACTGAGAGCTACTTTAGTGGGCCTGTGTATCCCTTTGACATACCTTCATAAGTGTAGGATTTTATTTTAGTTTTTGTTTGGCACTTTATTATTTTCTGGCACTACCAGATGCTACAGCCTCATCATGTATGTTTCCTGTACCAGTCAGAGATTCAGCCAGTTCTCCAAGGAGCCCTGCTTCTTTTTATTAAAGAATTATACCAGAAACCAAGGTCTGAGCATTAGGTGTTCTTGCTGATCCTGAGGTGTCATTTCTTTCATGTCCTCTTTGCTGACAGAGCAAAGGATTATATACATATGACCACAATATTTTTAAATAATTAAATATAATTTTTCATAGGTGCTGAGATAGCTTGCAAGCTCAAAATAATTATTTTAAATGGATAATATTCTCATTTATGATTTGTTTTTATATTAAAATATTTACATATTTCAGACTAAATGTTTTAGGATATTTTTATTCAACAAACATTTTCACAAGATTGTTTTGAATTTTTTTAAGGGAATTAAATTTAGATGGTACAGATCCATAGCCCTTCTCTGGTTCACTTTAATTTGTTACAAAATATAAAGTTAGTCAATTAAAAATAGGACTCTAACAAATGACATTATGCTAAGTTAATTTATTCTAAAATGCAGTTATAGAATATCAAATTTAAATCTCGAACTTCATTTAACTATATGAATTAATTTGTTTGGTCCATCCCTTGCTTTTTTCAGAACAAGTTACAATACCTTTCAATTCAAAAGTTTTGTTTTAAATAATTGCGATTTGCTAGAAGCTTCATAAGTTAACATTTTTTGGCGCTTCATTCATTAAATAATTTCATTAAAGATTTTCACTGATTTTGAACAAGATGGTAAACCAAAATGTAAAAAATCATGTTACCAATGCTCAATAACATTCTAGATATTTAATTGGGATTCTTCAAAGGCTGAAACATGATAAAACCTGATTCAGGATGACTAGCAAAGAGAGTGAACTACCATACTAAAGATTTTTTATATCACATATCAGCTTTGGGCAATAAATGTGTAGTTGAATTTTTCTAAGTATGCATATATCAAAATTTTTATAATCATCCTACAGTGATCCAATATTAAATTATTATTTGGATGCAATTATAAATTATGTGTATATTTCAACCAAGTCCTTTGGTTTATTTAGTAAAAACATTGTTTTATCATAATGTTGACTTGACCCAAATTTATATTATGTATTATCAATAGAGGCAAACAAACAAAACAACAATACATATTAACTTATCTTTAATGTTGAACTCTTCATTTGATTTTATAACAGCATTTGCAATCATGTTTTCCCTTTGGCAGAATTAACTTCTCAAAACCTTACTTTGATTTTGTGAACTGGATGAAAAAGTATAACCGTTATCGGAATTAGCTTATTTTTCCTTCAAAGAATCAGATGACACTGATATAAAACTGGCACTATTTAACATTTGACAAATTCTTCTGCCAGTGCGTGAACAGGGATTGCTTCACTTATTTTAGATCCATAAGAAAACCTGTAATATAAAAATGAGTGAAATTAATTTAAACAAGAGCCACAATCTATCTGGTACATCATGCTTCCTTCACCGAGGGATAGTCCCTGGACCTCTTCTAACGCTGTTAAGTAATACTTGGGCCAAGTCTCAAAAATGACGATGACCTTGTGAAGGAGATGCTGATGCGTCCTTAGAAACTGTGTCTCTTCTGGTGTTCAGGGGATCAGTGGCTTTCCCATGGGCCCGCTCCTCTGCCCTCTGAGGATGATCAACACTGAAAAAAGTCTGACTCATGCAAGTTACATGTTTATCGCCAACTGTCTTGGAAACCAAAAACCCAGTGCTTTTTTTGCATTAAAAATGCACTATCCAGGCACAATGGCTCACGCCTGTAATCCCAGCACTTTGGGAGGCTGAGGCGGGTGTATTACTTGAACCTAGAAGTTTGAAACGAGCGTGGGCAACATGGTGAAACCCCATCTCTACAAAAAATACGAAAAACACCTGGGGATGGTGGCACACCCATGTAGTCCCAGCTACTCGGGAGGCTGAGGTGGGCGGATTGCTTGAGCCCAGGGAGGTTGAGGCTGCAGTGAACTGTGATCACACCACTGCACTCCAGCCTGGATGACAGAGTGAGACCCAGTTTCAAAAACAAACAAACAAAAAGGAAAGAAAGAAAAGCTTAGAAAAACATACAAAGAGCAAAATGGAGAGAGAACAACATGTCTCACATGTAGAACTGAAAGAAGCTGCCTGGGTGAAGCACAATTTTCTAGAGAAACAGTGGTGAGAAAGGAAGCCGAGGAAAGTAAGCAGAAAGTGTCACTAAAACCCTCTTAAAAAGTTTGATCTTTTGCCGTTTTCTAAATAGGTCTTTTAATTAGATTTCAACTAATAATATGATCCAGTTGCACTGTAGGCAAGAACTTTTGGATGTTTTGATTGGAAAGGCAAATAATTTTTCTTTTTCTTTTTTTTTTTTTTTTGAGATGGAGTCTCGCTCTGTCAACCAGGCTGGACTGCAGTGGCGCTATCTCGGCTCACTGCAAGCTCCGCCTCCCGGGTTCACGCCATTCTCCTGCCTCAGCCTCCCTAGTAGCTGGGACTACAGGCGCCCGCCACCACGCCCGGCTAATTTTTTGTATTTTTAGTAGAGACGGGGTTTCACCGTGGTCCCGATCTCCTGACCTCGTGATCCGCCCGCCTCGGCCTCCCAAAGTGCTGGGAAATTTTTCTTTGCATTTACCTACCCCCTCTCTCTTTTTCTCTCTCTCTCTTTCTCTCTTTCCAAGACTGAGATTGGAGACATAAGCCATGAACTCTAACCTTAAGGTCAGGTGAAATGATCCCCACACTTAAAATAACTACGTCGTGATACAAACGGATATAAAGCAAACCATAAATTATTTTGCATAAAAAGTAAGTCAGGAAGTGAGATTACACGTGACTTAAGTTAGAGAGGAACAAGAGATGAGTGACTGTCAGCATATTGAAAGATTGAGGAGAAAGGGAAGATGTATTTACGAGAATGATTTTTAAAACTTACATCCTAAAAAATTCCTTTAAAATAAAAGTTTTTTATTTGTTTCTAAGTGGCAATAAACAAGTGACCACAAGCTAACATATCACATATTTTAAGGTGTAGTATACAAATGGCAAAAAAGAGATGTGTTTAAAATATCTCATCCCTCAAAGCACCCCCTAGGAGTGTCTTCGTGCATTTCCAAAATTTCTCAATTTCCAACTATTTGCAATGCAAGTGTTTCAGGAATAAATTACTTCAAAGAAATATATGAAAGTACTAACGAGTAATTTACTTCATGGGAAATTATACATTTGAAACTCCAAATATGTTAGTATTCTGACATCATGTTTTCAGACTATATTTTACTGTAATTTTTTTTTAATTTTAGTTTATTTTTTTCAATTTGCACATATTTGTTTACCAGTGGAAAGGGTTAACTACCATTGATTTCTTTAAATAGCCTATAGTTGTTAGGTCATAGTAGAGCATTTTCTCAATAGAAATCCCTCAGGCTTGTTAATCACACTATTTGTGATACTCTGCACACCGTACAGAGAAATAGCCTCCTTCCCAGTGCTGCTTCCATCTGCTCAGCAGGCATTTAAAGGAAGTGAAATGAAGGAGAAGACATTTTAGGCTTTCCTTAATTAATTCCCTAATCTACTGCTGTTTGTGTTTTTAAAAAATCAATCACAGCCTAGCTTCTGAAAAAAAATTAGTTCTGTTGAAACTTCAGTGAATTTAAGAATTGAACCAACTACTGAAAGGATCTAAGACCGTCTTCATTCAAGGGTTATACATTTATTTAGCATCCTATCTTTATCTGCAAATCTCAGCTATTTTTGGTAGTATGTTGTTGAGGTCCATAGAGGCAGATACTTTTTACTTACATTTTACAAGTAATTATTAACATACAAACATAGTATATAATCCAAACTTACGAATTATATTGTGCTTTTTATACAAGCAGGATGATAACTAGATAGACGGTTGAACAGTAAGGAGGAACATTGAACGGTCTATTCAGAAATTTGCAGTGAAGCTAAAGAAAAGAAATACATTTTCAATTTTAAAACATGCTAAGTGATAAGTGAGAAAATTCTGAGATTGTTTTTTCCCATAATATAAAACATAGGTCAGAATGAGTGAGTGTATCAGTCCCTGGCTGTGAGTGCTGTATTAGGCTTTAGGAAACAAGGATAATAGATCTGGTCTTATTGATGGGCAAAGTTTCCAAGAATGGAGAAAACAACACTCCTTGTGTTTTGGGGACAGAAGGCAGAGATTTGAGTCAAACCAACGGAATAAAAAAAAAAATCCCTAGATAAGACCCAGGGACAGGAGCGTTACACATATTTGTGTTGGAGATAAGAATGGAAAAGTCATTTTGGTGCATTGTAGAGGGTAGGGAGTGTAAGCTAACTGCTAAGGCGACAGGAAGAAAGTCCTGTGTGAAGATTATCTTAGGTGCACATGCCTGGCAGGAGTATATAAGATGCACGGAAGTTCTGGAAAGGTTGATTTTTGACTATTCCTGTAGTTGAGGGCTTGAATAATGGTGATGACAGAGGAAGCTGAAAGAAAGTTTAACCGATAGGGATACAGTGGAATTAAAAAATGAAGATGACCTAGTGGTTGGATGTGGTTTGAATAAGCAGAGTGCTGTCCTCTTATCTGAATGTATGGGCTATTTATGACTGTGTATGCTCTCAGTGCTAACACGTGGCATGACGCAGAGTGGAAAATAAATATTTGTTGGATGAATGAATGAATGGATGAAATTGATGATAACTCTAGAATGTTGACCTTAGGCATCTGAAAAGGATAATTCTATCACTTAGAGGAAAAGAGGCTATAGGGCATGAAGTTGTTTTGGGAGTAAATATAAGAAGTTAGATTCAAACATGCAAGTTGGAAGTGAAGGTATTCTATCCAAGAGAAGATATTCAGCAGCCAATGTAACAAAATGAATTTGAAATGAATTGAATTGCATTGAAGAGGAAGGATCTGGTCATCTTTTGCCCAAAGACAATAGGGGAAGACTTGAGACTGAATGGTATATTCAAGGAAGAGAGAATGGAAAGAGAAAATACTGATTCAAATTTAAATATGGTTGCCATTTAAGTTCATACTACATGCCAGTATTTACACTCTGTCATGTAATCATCAGTATGATCCTTTGAGATGAACATTAAAACCTCACACATAGCGGAGGAGGAACCTGAGGTTGAGAAAGGTAACCTTGTTGAGAGTCACAGTTTGTGTACAGTACGGCCAAGGACAGCGCTCTGTCCTCGGGGCAAAGGAGCTTCCTATTGGAGGCCCAGGGAATAGATTATTGGAAACTGAACACAAGGAGTCAACAGTCAATCATCACTGAGTAGCTTGAAACGTAGTTTGCTTTGGCTGGTTTTGATTTCAAAACAAAATAAAAACCAGACCATGCTCTTATACATGCTCTGATTGCTTGTTCCTTTCTTTGCTAATTTTCCTGTTCCAGTAAGGACTTTCTGCATATTTTTTGTTGCTCGTTTAGATATCTCACATTTCAGTTAAACATGAACCATTAAAATGACTTATAAGGTTAAATGTAAATCTTTTTCCCAGTAAGAGACTTATTCGTAATTTTTTCTTGAAAACAATTAAGGGCCTATTCATGCTTTTAGATTTCTTTCTTCGGACATGCATTTTTATACCACTATTAGCAAATGGTATCAGACACAATATACTCTCCTTTTCCAGCAATTCACAGAAGAAAAACAAATATGCACTGAATCACACTCAAAGTTATCCACACCTTGGCTAAGTCTTTTATTCGTTACTATTATTTAACAATGAGATAATGAGACAAATCCTAGTCTGACAGTATAGAAGTAGATACACTAAGACAGCAGCATGGGCCTATTAAGGTATTAAGTTCTCACATGCACAGAGCATCACTAGGAAGAATCTTTAATTACTGTGGATCAAGAGCAACCAAAAATGTGGAGGCTGAAATCAAGAAAGAGTGGTTTACAGAAGCCTTGACCAGTTCAGAAGTGAGAGGAACTAAGCTCAAATTAACTCTTTGCCTCAAAGATTGCGCAATTAACTACTGAGTCTAGATGATTATTTTTCTATCATGTGGAATTAAATAACACTACACACCTGTAATAGTGCACTGCACTGAGATATCAGCTTAACTAAGATGGGGAAACCAAGGTTTACATAATAGGTTGATTTTTCAAAATAGTTACTTCATAATTTTTCCTACATTTCTCTCTTTCCAGGATTATTAACATACTTACGGCAGAAATTCGTATTTTTCTCTTTGAGTCCCCAAATGCCTGTCACCGAACTTGACAGATGGTAGGTGCCACAAGATATTTTTTGAATGAATGCATGAATGCGTCATTAGATAAAATTTATAGGAGGCCACTGGTTTGGATGGAGCTCCTGCATTAGGCGCAACGGACCAAAGCGAAATGGAATTACTCATGCTGAAGTTCTGTACCACCAAGCTGAAATTAAGATCGTTATCTTACCTTCTGAGAAATCAGGAGAGGGTAAGACAATAGCCAAATTCCCCAACAGGCCAGTTTCAGCAGGCACGAGGAAGTCCCCTCTACTTCAAGCTTTACAAGAAAAGCAGCTTTGCAACTATCAATCCCCTTTTTGTTTTCTGTTTCTGCTTTCCTCTATAGACAGCCCTTGTCTGTCTATAAAGCCAAACTCCTCTGCTCAGCTCATCAGAACACTCATTCTATTTTACAGAATGAGGTGTTGCCTGATTCTAGAATCACAAATAATATGCAATTATGATCTCTAAAACCAAGATAAAGGCCCAAGAATGTGAAGCTAGATGACATTAAAGTCTCTTTTACCTCCCACATTTCTTGAAGTTCATCTTTCACCCTAAGACAACGCTCACATGGTCTGTGGTCCTTTTGTCACCATCACCCTCACTCCACAAAAAAACAACACAAAAGCAATATAAAATATAAAATGTATTAAAGCACAGATAAAAAGAGTTTGAAATTTGACGGCATCACCCAGATTGATAATATAAATTAGTCAAAATAGCAAACATGGATATAATGGTGAAACAGTGGTTTACTCTGTAAATTAGCCCTGTACTGTTTGCGCGTAGTTGTAGCAGAGGGTGACTATCAAAGTATTGTTTCTTAAACTATGACTGAGTCCCATAGTGGTTGAAGAAATCAATTCATGGGTTGGAGCAGTGTTTAGCAGTGAAGTGAAGTGAAGAGATGAAAGGAGAAAATTCATGAAACTTTTATTCACTTATACATGTTAAAGTTCCTAGGCCATGATCACATGGGTGTGGTGAGAAGGTCTGAAAAACACTGGTGGGCCAGGCATGGTGGCTCACACCTGCAATCCCAGCACTTTGGGAGGCCAAGGCGGGCGGATCACCTGACGTCAGGAGTTCAAGACCAGCCTGGCCAACATGGTGAAACTCCGTCTCTACTAAAAATACAAAAAATTAGCTGGGCGTGGTGGTGGGCACCTGTAATCCCAGAATCTCAGGAGGCTGAGCCAGGAGAATTGTTTGAACCCGGGAGGCGGAGGTTGCAGTGAGCCGAGATCACACCACTGCACTCCAGCCTGGGCAACAAGAGCGAAACTCCGTCAAAAAAAAAAAAAAAAGGAAGGAAGAAACAGACAGAAAGAAAGAGAAAGAAAGAAAGAAAGAGGAAAGAAAGAAAAGAAAGAAAGAGACACTGGTGTAGAGGAATGCTAAAGTAAATTATGCTTTTATAGTTAGGAAATTTAATTATTTTTCTAGGCCTTGATAAAAGGCACAAGAACTTTCTGCATTACTATTTCTGGCAGGCCATATCTACGCTCTGACAAGATACCAGCCGACCAGTTCCGTGAAATCATTGACTTGGTGTGATATAGGCGTAGCCTCACCAGATAAAAGGCCCTGGCTTTTATATGGCTTTTCTTTTTCTTTTAAACACTGTAAAACAGCACTAGTTGTGGGGAAGGTCAGACTGATTCTGTTCTACAGCAGAAAATCCTGTTAAAAAACACATTAAAAGAAACGCTTTTCATTACTTTCTCACCCGTTTGGCTCTCAGCTGACAGGCAAAGTCTTAGAGCATCTGCTAAGTGCTTCACAGAATAACTTAGAAGCAATTGTGGGCACTCACTGTTTGAATGTAAATTATGGCTAGAATGGCCTAACAAGAATTTCTTGACCTTTACTGCAAAAAATGCTCAATAATTACCCTTCATTTTCTGAGAAAACCCATTTTCACATAGCTTGCTATTAAATACACTATGTCCAGGCTCCCCTTATGATTCTGTTACTTGTGTTAATAGTATTTAGTCAGCTCCTGTTTACCTGCATTTGTTCATTCATTCATTCACATTCATTGACTTTTGATCATATCCCAGGTTATGAGCTGGACACCAGGGAATAGCGAGACATGGCTTCTGCCTTCAATAAGTTTGCAGTCTAGGAGAGGAGAAAGACAGGCAGACCAGCCATCACAGTGTGGTGCAATCGATTTCATAACAGATGGGGGAGGAATATCAAAATCATTCCCAGAGTCAGGGTAAGCCACCCTGAGGAAATGATGCTTGAATTAAGGTTTGAAGGATGAAAAATCACTGGTCCTGTGAAGAAGGAGATAATGGCTGGGGTTCAAAGTGGTAGACTGGTAGAAGGAAGACCAGAAGAATGGGAAGGGCCAGCACCTTTATAGTACACCATACCCAACCAGTAGGCCTCTTACTGCTGTATTGTAATAGCCTTTTAACTGGCTTCCTTGACTGCAGTTCCTTCCCCTACAATGTATTCTGCACCCTACGACTGATTTTAAGACCCCAAAGCCTTTGTTCTCATCTATAATTTCCCTCAGTTATGGAAGATAAATATTATTCTGCCAGTGGAGATCCTGCTTGACTATGCCCCATCTCCCTTTCTCCCCTCATCTTCTCATCTAACCTATGGATTATAGGCATCACCAAAGCTGGTCTATTGGCTGACCCTGCTTCTGTTATAGGAGTTATTAAGAAATTATTTTAGGCAGATAAAGAGGTAAAGGGGTCCTTGGGAAGTTTTTGTTTCTTTTAAACCAGCTCCAGGAACATTTCTTGTCTACCAGGAAAGCCCCAGCTCTTGCTGGGCTGGAAAGCTCCAGAAACATTTCTTGTCTACCAGGAAAGCCCCAGCTGTTGCTGGGCTGGAGAGCTTTGATATGCAAATGCAGGCCATTAGAAACTGGGTCCACCCAAACATGGCTCCCTTCATCCTCCTCTTGCCCTTGCCCCCACAGGTGCCTAGCAACATGGCTGCCCCCACATATCCCTATGTGTGTAGAACATCATGGCGCCCTGCATTTGCATATTAAAAGGATAGGGTGGGAGGGCCAGGTTTTTCCACTGGCTACATGAATGACATGCCTGGTCAAACCAATCCCCTGAGCCCTATGCAAATCAGACACCACCTCCTCCAGCTTCATCATATAAGTAGCCACTTTCCTCTCGCACTAGGGTATTCTCTTTGTTTGAGTCACCCCTCCCTCTGTCTCTATACAGGGGAGCTGTTTTCTTCTTCCTTGCTGCTCTCTTGCCTGTTAAACTTGTCGCTCCTTAAAACCCCTCCACATGTGTCCATGTTAATCCTATCAGTGCAAGACCAAGAACCCTGGTGTTCCTCCAGCCATTGGAGCCGTAACACTTCTACTTTTTCCTTATTTTCTATTAATTACCCTAAAATATGCATGAAAGAGAGCAGAGATCGTTAAACATGCCAATTCCTTTCCCTAATCTCAAGTAAAATTTTTGCTGTATTTGTACCCAATCCCTAGTACCATCCTCCTGGTTCAGGAAAGAGGCATTATTTTTTTCTTCCTCTCCCTGCCCGATACTGTAAGTGTTCCCAGTGGATTTGTCTTCTCACTGTGTGTGCACACATACACACACTCAAAGACGACTGCATGATTTCACCCATTTGTGTGGCTTCAATTACTACATAATGACTGGTGACTCTAAGACCCAAGAGCTCAAGCTGCATTTCCAGCTGTTCCCTAGACACACCACCTTATTTTTTAGGAACATGTTTGAGAATAGAGTTAGTCTTGCTTTTCAGCTCGAAGGAAATAGGTTTACGCGCATGTGTGTTTGTGTGTGTGTACATCTCTAATTTGATGAAAATGGACTCATCCACCACTGTTCACCCAGGAATAATGGTCATCAGTGGCAACTGTGTCCTGAGAACATAATGCTGCACATTTTCTCTCTCCTGTCTCATATAATCCCCATGACAACCCTGTGTGGTAGGCATGATTGTTATCCTAATTTTATTAATAACTAATTAGTCTTAAAGAGACTAACTTATTATTTCCTCAAGGCCATGTACCTCATATTTAGCAGAATCAAGTCAAAAACACAGGTCTAATTATATTTCAAAATCCTTGTTTTTAAATGTTGCGGCATACTGCTCTCTCAAATATCTGTGCTTTTTTTTGTTTGTTGGTTTATTCTGAAGCATTCAGAAGTGATCTCTGTTCATCTTATTCAAACTCCTATGGGTAAATATGTTGTTTATCTTCCTGTTTTGCCAACTAGAAACTAGAGAACAAGGAATATGAGGAGGGGCTTTTGAAGTCAGCGTGTTGACACAGTGAATGCCAGAACCAGGAGTTAAATGCAAATTTAGGAACGTACATGATATGTCATCATGAAATAGCACAGACTACAGAAATAAAATAAAAACAAAATGACTCTAACTTCTTATATATTTGAATTTTCATAAAGTTGGAAGACTATAATATTGATAGAAAAAAGTATTTATTTGATCAAATATAGTTTTTCTAAGCTCACAGAAGCAAGGACAATTCTCAAAAGAATTGAGAGAGCTTGCCTTTTTCTTTTCACTATTATTTTTGCGTGGGCATTCTTAGGAAATATTTACTTTGAGTATATTATAAAGCCACAATTTTTATGATCTGTCATCTGTGATGACAAAATGAAATATTACTGCAAAATTTCTTTTATCCCTAAAATGACAGCTAACAGCTGAGACAGCTCCCACGAAAAGGCAGATAACCCAGACTTTAAATGTCAGAAAAAGCAAAAACTAACTTATGAAAATGCCTTACAAACTTAAGCAAAGGAAAGATTATTTTGTAACTGAATAATCATTAAGGTCATGTAAAGAAATGATATTAGACTAATTGCTCAAGGTCAACCCAGGGAACTAGATTTTTATGCTTGTGGCCACATATCCATACTCTGATCCTCTGAACTCTCCCACAGGGTCATAAAGAAAAGAGCCTTTCGCATGTTGTTGACAAATAATAATAATAAAAAACTATCTAAAGAAGTAACCCAAATGAAAAAATAACAGAAAGACGATAAAATGATAAATGCTGGAGTTGAAGAAACTTCTGTCGTGTTGGGTGTAAAAGTCATTTATGGAAAAAGTTTCTAGTTATTTTCAAAGACTGGTGCAGTGTGTCATAATTTTCTCCCAGAAATGACAGAGTCAAAAAATGTACTTAGTAGCTAAATGTAGTACTTTATCAGCATTTGCATTATTTCTGTTCCCAAAGGAAAAACTATTAAATTTCCCCAACTTAATACCCTTTGCCATCTATTGCTTCCAGAACATTCCAGACAAGTGCTGGTTGAAACTGTTGTGCTTGTTCCTTGGATTTCAGCCAAATGTCCAGTCACTAGTTGATGCTTTTGACATTCTAGGCTGGGACTGAGAGTCTCTGTTGACTTCTATTCTTGTGTGATTATTCAGACTGCTATGGACTAAGGCCCGAAGTCATGGCAAGTTGCCCCCGCTGCTTCAGGAATGACACCTCACTCAGAGCTGGTTGTCTTATGAGTTCTCAGCAACCATTTTCAATACAGCTTAATAGATAACTCTACAGCTTTGCATACAGTTTGTAACCAAATTATCCTTAGATGTTTTGTACTTCCTGACTCTCATTTTAAAGTCTTGTCTATTTTAATTCTTATACACACAGTCCCATTATGCTGTATGCAATATCATGTTATCAATTTGACATGTGTTTTAAGAAGAGGTGGCAAAATTTTTCTTGAAAGCTGTTCTTGAGTCTTTTCTTGGAAATATTGAATTTAGATACTGACTAATAAATAAAAACCCTCAATGTCCTTTCTAAAGTAGTTTGGGACCTAGAACTGAAAGAAATGTTGTAAAAGTTGTTATAATGTAAAATTAGTGAGGTAACATTTGATTGAAACATCTTTCTAAAACAATCATCAAATCAAATTAAATATGGAATGTAAGAATTCAATTTCACAAAAGCTTAAGTTTTTGGCACATATACACTATGGAATACTATGCAGCCATAAAAAACGATGAGTTCATGTCCTTTGCAGGGACATGGATGAAGCTGGAAACCATCATCCTGAGCAAACTATCACAAGACAGAAAACCAAACACTGCATGTTCTCACTCATAGGTGGGAATTGAACAATGAGAACACTTGGACACAGGGCGGGGAACATCACACATAGGGGCCTGTCATGGGGTGGGGGGCAGGGGGAGGGATACCATTAGGAGAAATACTTAATGTAAATGACGAGTTAATGGGTGCAGCAAACCAACATGGCACATGTATACCTATGTAACAAACCTGCACATTGTGCACACGTACCCTAGAACTTAAAGTATAATAATAATTTTTTAAAAATTATCTTTCATAGTTAATTATGACTTCATAGCTAAAATGTCAGTCATGATGCTGATACATGAAATTCTTGCTACCTGAGTCTAGAAAACAATCACCTGAATAGCTATGGTCATTAAAAAGAAAAAGTGAGTCCTCACATGTAATTGATGCACACTGCTTATACACATTAGGTTAGTGATTACTATTGTTTTTCCTATTTGATTCATTTGGGAAATTTGACCAATGGTAGCAAATTTCTCCTTAGAAAGTTTCTCATTTGAAATTGACCTTATCTTTTTTCAAAGATAGTGGAGTTCCATGGGCTAATCAGCAGTTCAAGCCATTATCTCCCAATTCCAAAGTCAATCACTTGTGATTCTGCTACCAAAACTCTCTGGTTTCCAGCCATGGAAAGCTCATCCTCTGAGGGGAATCTTTCTTTACTGCCTCAGGGAAAACGTGAAGCTGACTTAGTTCTGGAGGCCTCCCTTTGTAGCCTTCATAGCAACATGGCAACAGAAGTTAATCATAAAATGCAGACCACATGGTCAATTTCTAACCAAGAGAGATGAATTCATTTGAGAAGTTCAAAGTAGACATACCCCTAGCTACTGATACAGTAAATAGCAGGATTTAGTCACATTTAATTCATCAAGGCAAAATGATGATAACCATTTATCAAGAAACATCTATGTTATGGATGTTGTGTACACATCGTCTGGAATTTTCAAGACATTTTATTAAAGCACTTGGTATTACACCTGCTTCATATATGGGCAGATAGGGTCAGAAAGGTATAAGTAACTTGCTCAAAATCACATCTTTGTCACATCTAGTGACTTGCTGAGGTAGGATTTAGTCCCAGGACTGGATTGATACAAAGGCCAACCTCACAAACACTCCTGATCACACCTCAAAATTTAAGTGGTTAGATGGTTGTATAGTTAGGGTTTTCTTCAGAAGCAGAATACGAGATGTGTGTGTATGTGTGTGTGTGTGTGTATATATATATTGTGTGTGTATATAATACATATACATAGTATGTGTGTATGTGTATATATATAGTATGTGTATATACATATATATATTGTGTGTGTGTTTAGAAAGAGATTAGTTTAACAAATTGGCTCACAGAATCTATAGAGCAGGCTGAAGACCCAGGAAAAATTTGCCATCTGGAGGCAGAATTCCTCCTTCCTCAAGGGTAGGTTTGTCTTTTCTCTTAAGGCCTTCAACTGATTGAATGAGGCCCACTCACATGATGGAGGGGAACCTACTTTACCCAAAGGTTACATAGTTAAGTGTAAATCTCATCTAAAACGTATCTTTTCAGAAACATCTACATTGGTGCTTAACCCAAAATTCTGTACCGTGGCCTAGCCAATTGGACACATAAAATTCATTATCACAATGTAGTAAAATGTCAAGAGTCTGATTGGTAATTGATGGTTTGGGGGTCTTTCCAAGGTTCCATGATTTCATTGTTCTACACATGAAGGAAAATGCTGGTGGAGTGGATGATTATAACCAAAGGAGACACATAAGTGTCCTCAAAGAGTTCACTATCAAATAAGGCAATTGATATGGGCACGAAGAAGTTGTATTAAAGGTAAAGTTCATGCAGTGGCTTTCTTGATCTCTTATAAATAGATTGTGGACATTTGCCAATGGTTTTCGGTCTTCACCCTTTCCTGAGCTATAGCTGCTGGCCATTTTTCAGGATAAGGAAGCAGAGATCACAAAGGTCAGTACCATAAGTCAGTATGACTGAGGGTGAACTGAGAAGTGTTATCTCCCTCCCCATCCTTTTCCTGCTGTCTCAGTTTGTGCCTCTGTTTTGCGAGTCCAGTGCAGTTGGTTCAAATGAATGATTCTGGGCATGCAGTCAACATTTGTGTATAACTCCGCCCTAGATTTCTAGTGGAGCGGCAGAGCTACTTAGTGGTCGAATAGGGACCCTCCTGTTTTAGACCGTATGATTTCATTGTCCGCTCAGTTCCAGGCAGAGAACCTGGGGTGTGGTTAGTGGGGAAGAAGATATTGCTAAGAGGAGATCAACTCTACCAACCCTGGTACAGCTGATGAGACCAACATCTCAGACAGTTGTCATTCATATCCGTGATCTTACATTGACCTGTTGTGCCTCCAGTGAAAAGGGTTTTGCTTGTTGTCTGGGACCCCATGAAGAAACCTAATCTGAGAGTAACACTGCATGGATTTTAAGTGTAAAGTCAATTTACAGCAAATATGATTTATGCTCCCCTACCCTTGCCTGCTCCAAAATTATTCTTCCAGGAAATCTCATTAATGGTTGAAAAAAAAAAGATTCTCTTATTTCTAACCAAATGTATTGTGCCACCTGCTTTACAGCCCCTTTATCTTGCTGAAGGTCTCAAATCATGACCTGAAGAACAACAACATTTTATTAGTAAAGCTTTTTATACACATTCTTAATTTACTTTAAAAATGAATAAGCCATTAAAAACCAGACCAGTGTACTGAGAAAATAAATCAGCCATCAGCACCTTAGAGTTTCTAATGTAAAGATAAGATTTTAAAAACCAAGTTACTTAAAAATCTGAACAGAAAATTCACACCTGCAGATCATCTTAGAAATGTGCAAAATGCAGACACATTTTTAACAAATATAGAAATAACATCCACACATTGGAAATAGAAACTGAGAAACATGAAATCTTACAAACTTGCAATAAACTTTTGAAATGAAAAAATTAAATGGCCCCCCAAAGAACAGATCAGTGACTTCTAATCATTCTAATGCTAAGTTGGGAAGACATTTACTATTTTTTCTAACACATTAATTTTTATCTGAAGATGTTTCAAAAAAATCACTTGACTGAAAATATAAATTTAAAACATTAATGGTTTTACTTAGTAGGAAGGCTTTGGTTTTGCTAACTGCTGTACTGAACTTGAATGATGAGATTAATTATGTTATTGGATTATTCCACTGTTAACCCACCTCTAACTTGTGAAGAGGAACTGCCCTCATGAAGATTATATTAGAAGTATTGGGTGCTTTACAGTAACAAGCAAGAAACAATTAGAAAGCAATATATGATCAAGTATTAAGTGGTATGATAAAGTCTCCAAACATAGCAGACGTCTAGACAGAGAGGACACTGGAACCAGCCAGGGGGATATCATGACAAATTAAAAATCTTCCTAAGGGAAATGAAGTGTGCATTTGACTAGACTGGCATGTACAGATACAGCAGCAAACTTCATGGTTATTAGCTTGTCAGTAAATAGCAAGTAGATTTAAAAAATGCCTCTTCAACTTTTCGAAATGTTAATCTGTATTCTATGGTTTGATAATGTTAACCTAACAATGAACACTGTGGTCACCCAAATAAAATTTATGGAAAAACTGTAAGTAATCTTCACTACTTCTGTCATAAACCATAAAATTAAAAAATCCAATCAGCCAGCAAGTCCAATTCATCACTCTTACCCAAGTATCTTTCATCTGGCATCTACTGTTCATTCCCATGTTCGCTGCCACAGTTCATGCTGAGGCTGGCCAACCGCCTGACCCCGGGGGGCCGTGTTCATCTTTGTTCTAGCAAATGGTTCTCATGGGGTCTGTGTGAAGGGAGCATGGGGTGTGCGGGGCTCGGCCCTGATTCTTGTCCTTACTGTCCCTTCCTTGGGCTCTTGTCACTGTTCTATCTGGTCCCTTCTTTTATGTTTTGTTTTGTTTAAAATCCCCTTCTTGCTAAACTGACAAAATAACTATCTTTCGGAAACAGAAATGTGACTCTACCATTCCTCTGTTCTGATTTCTTACATCATTCCTTCCTTCCTTCATTTATTCAATCATCAAAACCTGCCATATTCCCAAATACACACAGTTTGTATAAGAATTTTCCAAAATAACCTTTGAATTACTTGTTCTAGCTTTTTAACTCCATTTCAACAAATATTTGATTATGACACGCCAGAAATTTTGGCAGACCCAGGAATAGTCAGTGCCATCTTTATGGACACCCTTCCACCTCTCCTAAACTCCCAGCTGCTCCTTAGCTTAAATATTACGCTCCAGCATTTTTGAAGAATCCACAGCAATTGCCAATAACCTATCATGCTGTTCTCTGACTTTCAGCATTAACACATGCCAGTAGCTCTGCCTAAAGTTTCTTTTCTCCATCTTTTATCATTCAAGACCCACTGGAATGTCTACAATGTTAAGCTGCAGGAGGGCTGTTTGTTCACTGATGGATCCCAAGCACCTAGGACAGTGCCTGGCACATAGCAGACATTCAATGAATGAATGTATAAATGAAGGCCCAGATTATATAGCTTCCTCTGGGAAGCACAGGACATTTCCTAGAACAGCTAGCAGGGTGGTATTGCAGAGGTGGTTCAGGGGATCCTAGGGGGTTCCCATCCAAGAGTGAGCAGACCAGCTACCAGCAGCTTTCCCAGGAAACCTTTCCTGCAGAGAAACTCCTCAACGAATAAAGAAATGGGAAGGCTGGCAAGTGGAGTTCTGGAAGTGTAGTACGCTGGTCTTCAGATGTGCCAATCTTGTAAAAATGTGCACTTCTTGTTTGTTTACTTTTTAAAATTTCACTCATGTATGACTAGACTTCTCATGATTCGCACAAAACACGTTTATCTTCCATATGTGGGATGTATGCATGTGATACATTTCAAATGAAATGAAATGTGAGGAAACGGTAAAACAAACTTCCAACAATGTCAGGAAAGGCTCAAACCCATGACAAATGAAGTTCATGAAAAATAACAGGTCTTTTTTTAAAATTTGTTTATTTGAAGCAACAAGAACAAAGCAAGCACAGGCCTTTGGGAAATATGATGTAATGTTGGCCAAAGGGAAACTTTGCAGTTCCATTTGGCCCCAAACTGTAAAGGGTAGGAAAAATCTAATGGAAAAATCACCACTCAAGTTAGATGCAAAGAATATTTGAATCAAAAGACACCCAGTTAATATGAGTTCAAAACTCTGTGTCCATGAGATTACATCCAAATGTGTTAAATAAGTTTCTGTAGTCTCAAAAAAATTGTTTACAATTTTAAAAATGTGTTCTCAACACAAATAAAAGATAAATGAGGTGATGAATATTCCAATTGCTCTGATTTAATCATTACACTTTGTATACGGGTATCAAAATATCACATATACCCCAAAATATGCACAACTATTATATACTAATTTAAAAAGAAAATAATAACGATAAATATATATGAATGATATGATGGGTTTTTAAATTTTATTATTTTTTGGCTGGAGAATGGCAACTATTGCAAATCTTCTGGAATTTCTAGAAACTATAGACTGTTATGAAACTATAGACAACAGTCTATAGTTTCTAGAAATTTCGCCAAAATAATATAACGAATTCTTTTCAGGGGATTGGTTGTGAGTAATTACAAAACAATCTGGTGATTCTAGATTTACTAAGAATATCTCATGCCTGACCAGACCAATTTAAAATTTTTTGTTAGCATCTCAAGGCACATTCTTCTTATGTACAAGATGCCAGTGACAGTTACCTTCATAGCAGTGTGACTGTAATGTTGAAATGCTGAAGGAATAGAAGATACTGGGACATCACAAAGAATTATGACATCTGGATTCCATAGGAAAAGTTCAGAAATTCGACATCCTTAGAACAATCTTTTTCAAGAGGTTTATTAATAGCTAAAATGAAGGCATAAAAGAGAAGCAAATCTATTGTATGTTGACAAATTTTTTGAGAAATATCTAATATACTGTATTGCGAAATATTTTTATTACATCTCCGATAATCTAAAATAAATTCTTAACATTGATGTTTATAATTTAGTTCAGATTATTTGGGATACAGTAAAGGCATATTTGGGGGAAAATGTTCAATTAATCATGCTAGGTGACAAATAATAAAATTTCTAAGCATTTGAAAGACTAGTTGGGTATTATTTTCTTTATATTAGGACATTCATGGACTAGACTGAGATCTACTGATGACAGGCCATCTTTATTGCCCTTGTGACCACGGCTGGCATCACCAAACCATTGAACACCTCTTTCTCTAGGTGCAGCTCTACTAAATGCCACGTGAAATGAGTTAATCCAGTCCTATT
Organism: Gorilla gorilla gorilla; assembly: GCF_029281585.2. NCBI lineage: Eukaryota > Metazoa > Chordata > Mammalia > Primates > Hominidae > Gorilla > Gorilla gorilla. The sequence continues at coordinate 121,744,361 of NC_073238.2, forward strand.
TCCTGGGTCCCTATTATGCACTACAGCAAAGCTTTAGCAGAAATAATGGAGAGAAAGCATGATATTCAAATGTAGGAAATAGTAGAAACTTTACAATTTTAGGATCTGCTTCTGCATTTGTGGGAGCCCTACCATAGGACTCAGAAGCTATGATGAGGTTGAGAAGCCTAACGTCCCCACAGCTGTCATCCAGTAATTATGTATCACAAATTATGTTTATTTAAATGGCTTCACTTTGAGTACTAAATGTCAGTAATTCTGAAATATCACAGCATCATAGAAGATGTGAAATATCAGTACTGACTCATGTGTCTTCATTTTTCCCACCTTAATTTAATTTAAGGTCAGTTTTCTAAGACAAATCCCTGGTAGCTTGTTGACTTTCCAGCGCATTTTGACATGAGCTTGCTCTTTGAAGCTTAGATCCTCTTAATTTCCAGCTCAGAAAGTGATTGCTTCAATAGGTGATACAGGTCCTTCACTTTTTTTTTTTAAAACCACTCTTCAAATACAGTTTTAGAAAAAAGCCAGTATAGGCTTTTTTGGTATAAGCTAAAGCAACAAGTCTGTCCCAAGAACGTTCAAATAGAGGCCAGCATCTATAGACACAATTTAAAAATTAAAAGCAAAACAGTTTAGACTTTCCACTCCTGATATATATAGTACTTTTATTTTAGCCAAGAGGAGGACTATGAAATCTTTTGAAAGAGGTCAAAGTTATGTTCTACTCTCTAGCTTAAAAAAAAAAAAAAATTCCCCACCTGGAGGGCATTTTCAACACAATGTGAACAGTTTTCAGCAAACACATTCTTAAAGATTCTTACAGCTCTGGTTTAAATGTACAGTGAGTGGATACATATGTGAATGACGCATGTTTACTGCCGAAGCTGATGCTGAAATAAAACCACTGGCTACTCTTCCGTATTCATTCCATCCTCTGTGGTTGGTACAGCCAACCTGTGGCTTTTCTTTTCAGTTTTCGTATTTTCTTGTTCTCTCACCCTCGGTTCCTCCACCCACGGAGACAATTTATACGAACTCTGTATTGTTCCGCTCCTCCCGCTCTGCCACCTGGAACGTGTTCCCGGCTCCGGATCAGGCCCCACGCTGTCTTCCGTAAAACACTTCCTTTTCTACGATCCATTCCCTCAGTGCCTGCTTTATCACATTTTGTTGACTGATGCTCCAAGATGAACTGCGTATAGCGATTCAGTCACTGAAAGAGACAGATGACGACACTACCCATAGAGTCGACCGGACGCAGGTTAATAAGGAAACCCTTTGTGAGGTGGAGGCAGGGTTAAGAGAATCCATGAAAGGGAATGAAGTCCCCCCGAGCTGGCGACGGTAGGAAGCTGTTTCCACCCCCAGGCCGAGATGCAAGGGTTTGGAACCATATTTCTGGAACCTAGAGAAAGATTGGAGCCCTGAGGAAAGGGACTCTCAATAGAAATGATAATTCAGCCACTGTGAGAATTAAAACCATGGAAGACCCATGATTTTAGGTTGACCTCACAAGAGGGCAGAGGACGAGGGAGTCTGGGTAATTTAGAACCCGTTCTTCATGTTTTAGTGGCCAGTCTCCTGACCCTATAGGCACAGGGCAGAGGAGAAGAGGGTGAGTAATGATTTTGGCAGTGGTGGGGTAAATGGAAAGTAAACAGGACACACCAAATGGGGGACTCCTGGGAACAGGACATTTTAACCTAAAATACTTGGTTTCCCCAAACGTTCCGTGCCTGGAGTTTCAGGCATGAAAAGGACTGCTCGCTTTCAGACAACACTAGTAGGAGCAGGCTGAAAAAGTCCCAAAGTTTGCATAATGCACTGTGGGATGTGAACAAATCTAAATGTGGTAACCAAATTCTTGAATTGTTCAATTCATATGGTAATCTGAATTCCCACTGGAAATCCCGGAAAGATAAAATAGCTCACAGCTGATACTAAGATTTGACCGACATGAATTGTAAGAAGCAGCACCTTGTTCCTGAAGATAGGTAAGGGAGATTGCATAATATGTTTTTAAGAGCAATATAATCTTACTTTAGGAATCACATAAACACAAGCTCCGAAGTGGTTGCCTTTCTGCTTCTTAAAATCAAATTCTCCTAATTGCCATGTTTCAAGCTGAGCTGAGGAAGACAACACCAGACAGTCAAGTTTCTCTTCTATGACTTTTTAATTTTTAATTTTTTAATTTTGAAATTATCTTTTCTTATGGAAAAGTCACAAATACAGTACAAAGAATATTTTCGTCCCTGAACTGTTCAAGAATATGTTGTTAACATGATGCCCCATTACTACTCATATTTTAGTATACATTTCTTATAAACAAAGACATTCTTATATATAACCACATTGCAAACACCAGGAAAATCACATTCTTGCTGAACTACCGTCCAACCCTCAGAGCCCATCCAAGTTCCTTCCAATTGTTAGAAAAATATCCTTTATAGCCAAATGTTTCAGTTCTGAATCACACATTGCATTTAGTTGTCATGAGCCTTTTGCTCACTGAATCTGGAAATGTTCTCCAATTTATCTTTTACTTTCATGATTTTGAAGGTTTTAAATATTACAGTCCATTCATTTTGTAGAATACCCCTCAATTTGGATTTGTCAGGGTTCCTCATGAATGAATTCAGATTATATAATTGGCTGGAATATCTCAGAAGCCACGCTGTCTTCTTCATATCACATCTTACCTGATGGAACAAAACTTTAAATTGTCCCATTATTGATTAAATTAACTTTGATCATTTGATTAAGGTGGAGTCTGTCTGGCATCTCCACTTTAAAAAGTCTTTTTCCCCCCTTTGTAATTGATAATTATTTAGGTATATGGAGTACTTTGAGATCATACAAAAATCTTACTCCTCATCAAACTGTGAACATATTCATGAGCATAAGCATATACTATCAGTATGCACTCATAGATTCCTATTTTATTCAGTGCACTACAATCGACTATTATCATTATTTATTTTAATGCCCAAGCTGCCCCATATTTGACCAGTGGGAGCCTTTTAGAGATGATTTCTGTGTCCTTTTGACATGTTCCCATGATTTTTAAAGAGCTTTTCAAAATTTTCTTCCACAAGATGTTTGGAGCTCATTGTGTACATCTCTGCTCCAGTCTTAGACTCAACCATTTCTTCCAGAAGCCCTAGCTCCTTGTAGTGGAGAATAGAATTAAAAGCCAAGGTCCCAGGCACAAGACGTGCTTATTGCTTTTGTGGTGCTGCTAATCTCAGGCCCTCTTAGTGGACACAGCTAAAGACTCCATCAGACAAGTAACTAAATTAAGGGTTATATGAGGTGGTTTTCTCACTGCTGGGAGAAGGGAATTATACATGTATACACACTTTTATGTCTAAATAATTCCCATATCTATTTGTATGTATTGAAAACCATGAGTTCACACTGATACCTTATTTCCAATCCAACTGCACAGGATTCTCTTCTAGCTTTCTCTCTTTTCATATTCTTATGCCCTTCCAATGGTGAGAAACCTGCCTCGTAAAACCCGGAAATTATTCGCTTGTATGATCAAGTCCTCTTTTCGTAGGCCATCTTCAATTGCTACTGCTGTCTGTTCCCCACACAGGCTGTGACACCCCAGATGCACCAACCCCCACGTGGACACCCACCTCACCTTGCCTGAGCTGCAGCACTCACCCTGGGCTGGGTTCTCTCCTCATAGAAATACTGTCCTGGGTCCACACAGGCTCCAGCTGCCTGTGCTGGGCTGCCTTCTGTCCAGACACCCTTCTTGCCACTTCTGGTTCCCAACTCCCCAATGGGCTGTTACCTTCACCCCCATTGAGAGGGTGCCCCCCCTCATGCCAATGGCCCTTGCTGGCTTTTTATAAGACTTTTGCTCTATTCTCTGGGAATTCAGATACATAAAAAGTAAATGTTAAGCTAAATATTACCATAAAATATTCAGGGCAGTAAAGGCTTGGTACATTGGACCATGGCATGCAAATTCTTCAAGAGCTCTTGCTTTCTAACAGATGATATCATATCAAAAATAATTCCCTATCACTGGGAACCAAAAAGATATATCACAAAAATCTGCAGTTTAATGATGGTGGTAGAGACCATTTGTTCTACATCTTTCAATGTGCATCTGAGCATTTTAAAATATGGATTTCTATTCTTTAGTTTTCCATCTGCAGTTTAGGAAGACTGTTACCAGGTGGTGGAGATAACCTAGTCACGTGGAAATCTCTGCTGGCTTATGTATAAAAATCAAACTTTTTTGAAATGTAAATATTTTAAAGTAAACTTTACACTCAAAAGATTTTTTAAAGTACAATTTTACTGTCAACAAAATTATTTTTCAGTTTTTGAAGCATTTTTTTTCATAATCAAATTGCATGCACTCACTATACTCACCCACGTATTTAACTTTGTGTTAAATGCTGCATGTAATAATACGTCCTCAAATCTCTGGACTTCAGAAATTCTTCCAACCAAATTCTCTGCTTGTGACCACAGGATTCTTTGTTTCTAACCTAGTCAAGTACCACTTAAACAACATTGCTAGGAAAACGTAAAAGGTAGTATTTTTGATTTTGTTTCTTCACTCAATATCCTAAAATTTCTTGCTTCTAAGAATAAAATGTGCAGGGAAAATTGTTTAGCCCCAATCAGAGGGCAGTTTTCAGTGTTGTCTGTTTAGGAGGAAGAGGGAGGTTCTCACTCTACTTACCATTTTGGTCTCCAACTGGAATTTAACAATGTTTCATGAGCATGTTTCCTCGTCACCATAATCCTTGGGAGGAAAAGGCCTGTTTTTTAAAAGAGAAAATTAAATGGTTTTATTCCAAATATGGTTATAATGTTCTTTATTTTGTGGCCTATACATCTAATCAAAAGTTCACCTCCAGCTGGTATCATTGATGGGCATTTGGGTTGGTTCCAAGTCTTGGCTGTTGTGAATAGTGCTACAATAAACACACGTGTGCATGTGTCTTTATAGTAGAATGATTTATAATCCTTCAGGTATATACGTAGTAATGGGATTGCTGGGTCAAATGGTATTTCTGGTTCTAGATCCTTGAGGAATTGCCACACTGTCTTCCACAATGGTTGAACTAATTTACACTCCCAACAGTGTAAAAGCATTCCTATTTCTCCACATCCTCTCCAGCATTTGTTGTTTCCTGACTTTTTAATGATCATCATTCTAATTGGTGTGAGATGGTATCTCATTGTGGTTTTGATTTGCATTTCTCTAATGACCAGTGATGATGAGCTTTTTTCATATGTTTGTTGGTCACATAAATGCCTTCTTTTGAGAAGTGTCTGTTCATATCCTTAGCCCACTTTTTGATGGGGTTGTTTGTTTTTTTCTTGTAAATTTGTTTAAGTTCTTTGTAGATTCTGGATATTAGCCCTTTGTCAGATGGATAGATTGCAAAACATTTCTCCCATTCTGTAAGTTGCCTATTCAGTCTGATGATAGTTTCTTTTGCTGTGCAGAAGCTCTTTAGTTTAATTAGATCCCATTTGTCAATTTTGGCTTTTGTTGCCATTGCTTTTTGTGTTTTAGTTATGAAGTCTTTGCCCATGCCTATGTCCTGAATGGTATTGCCTAGGTTTTCGTCTAGAGTTTTTATGGTTTTAGGTCTTATGTTTAAGTCTTTAATCCATCTGGAGTTAATTTTTGTATAAGGTGAAAGGAAGGGGTCTAGTTTCAGTTTTCTGCATTTGGCTAGACAGTTTTCTCAGCATCATTTATTAAATAGGGAAACTTTTCCCCATTGCTTGCTTTTGTCAGGTTTGTCAAAGATCAGATGGTTGTAGATGTGTGGTGTTATTTCTGAGGCCTCTGTTATGTTCCATTGGTCTCTATATATGTTTTGGTGCCAGAACCATGCTGTTTTGGTTACTGTAGCCTTATAGTATAGTTGGAAGTCAGGTAGCATGATGCCCCCAGCTTTGTTCTTTTTGCTTAGGATTGTCTTGGCAATGCAGGCTCTTTTTCGGTTCCATATGAAATTTAAAGTTTTTTTCTAATTCTGTGAAGAAAGTCAATGGTAGCTTGATGGGGATAACATTGAATCTATAAATTACTTTGGACAGTATGGCCATTTTCACAATATTGATTCTGCCTATCCATGAGCATGGAATGTTTTTCCATTTGTTTATGTCCTCTCTTATGTCCTTGAGCAGTGGTTTGTAGTTCTCCTTGAAGAGGTCCTTCACATCCCTTGTAAGTTATATTCCTAGGTATTTTATTCTCTTTGTAGCAATTGCGAATGGGAGTTCACTCATGATTTGGCTCTCTGTCTATTATTGATGTATAGGAATGCTTGTGATTTTTGCACATTGATTTTGTATGCTGAGACTTTGCTGAAGTTGCTTATCAGCTTAAGGAGATTTTGGGCTGAGACGATGGGGTTTTCTAAATATACAATCATGTCATCTGCAAACAGAGACAATTTGACTTCCTCTCTTCCTATTTGAATAGCCTTTCTTTCTTTCTGTTGCCTGATTGCCCTGGCCAGAAATTCCAATACTATATTGAATAGGAGTGGTGAGAGAGGGGATCCTTGTCTTGTGCTGGTTTTCAAAGGGAATGCTTCCAGCTTTTGCCCATTAAGTACGATATTGGCTGTGGGTTTGTCATAAATAGCTCTTACTATTTTCAGATACATTCCATCAATACCTAGTTTATTGAGAGTTTTTAGCATGAAGGGGTGTTGAATTTTATCAAAGGCCTTTTCTGCATCTATTGAGATAAGCATGTGTTTTTTGTCATTAGTTCTGTTTATGTGATGGATTATGTTTATTGATTTGCATATGTTGAACCAGCCTTGCATCCCAGGGATGAAGCCAACTTGATCGTGGTGGATAAGCTTTTTGATGTGCCACTGGATTTGGTTTGTCAGTATTTTATTGAGGATTTTCACATCGATGTTCATCAAGGATATTGGCCTGAATTTCTTTTGTTGTTGTGTCTCTGCCAGATTTTGTTATCAGGTGATGCTGGCCTCATAAAATGAGTTAGGGAGAAGTCCCTCTTTTTCTATTGTTTGGAATAGTTTCAGAAAGAATGGTACCAGCTCCTCCTGGTAGAATTTGGCTGTGAATCCGTCTGGTCCTGGGTTTCCTTTGGTTGGTAGGCTATTAATTACTGCCTCAATTTCAGAACTCTTATTGGTCTATTCAGGGATTCGACTGCTTTCTGGTTTAGTCTTAGGAAGGTGTATGTGTCCAGGCATTTATTTATTTTTTCTAGATTTTCTAGTTTATTTGCATACAGGTGTTTATAGTATTCTCTGATGGTAGTTTATATTTCTGTGGAATAAGTAGTGCTCTTCCCTTTATCATTTTTTATTGTGTCTATTTGATTCTTCTCTCTTTTCTTCTTTATTAGTCTGGCTAGCTGTCTATCTATTTTGTTAATCTTTTCAAAAAACCAGCTCCTGGATTCATTGATTTTTTGAGGGGTTTTTAATGTCTCTGTCTCCTTCAGTTCTGCTCTGATCTTAGTTATTTCTTGTCTTCTTCTAGCGTTTAAATTTGTTTGCTCTTGCTTCTCTAGTTCTTTTACCTGTGATGTTAGGGTGTTGATTTTAGATCTTTTCTGCTTTCTCCTGTGGGCATATACTGCTATAAATTTCCCTCTAAACACTGCTTTAGCTGTATCCTAGAGATTCTGGTACGTTGTGTCTTTGTTCTCATTGGTTTCAAAGAACTTATTTATTTCTGCCTTCATTTTGTTATCAACCTAGTAGTCATTCAGGAGCAGGTTGTTCAGTTTCCATGTAGTTGTGTGGTTTTGAGTGAGTGTCTTAATCCTGAGTTCCAATTTGATTGCACTGTGTTCTGAGAAACTGTTTGTTATGATTTCCATTATTTCACATTTGCTGAGGAGTGTTTTACTTTCATTTATGTGGTCAATTTTAGAATAATTGTAATGTGGTTCTGAGAAGAATGTATATTCTGTTGATTTGGAGTGGAGAGTTCTGTGGATGTCTATTCAGTCCACTTGGTCCAGAGCTGAGTTCAAGTCCTGAATATCCTTGTCAATTTTCTGTCTCGTTGATCTGTCTAATATTGACAGTGGGGTGTTAAAGTCTCCCACTATTATTGTGTGAGAATCTAAGTCTCTTTGTAGGTGTCTGAGAACTTGCTTTATGAAACTGGATGCTCCAATATTAATTGCGTATATATTTAGGATAGTTAGCTCTTCTTGTTGCATTGATCCCTTTACCATTACGTAATGTCCTTCTTTGTCTCTTTTGATCTTTGTTGGTTTAAAGTCTGTTTTATGAGAGATGAGGATTTTATCCCCTGCTTTTTTTTTTTTTTTTTTGCTTTCCATTGCTTGCAAAATACTCCACTGGGTATCACCAGCGGAGGTTGCAGAACAGCAAAGATTATTGCCTGTTCCTTCCTCTGGGAAGCTTCATCCCAGAGAGGCATGTGCCAAATGCCAGTCAGAGCTCTCCTGTACGAGTTGTCTGTCGACCCCTGATGGGAGGTGTCTTCCAGTCCGGAGGCACGGGAGTCCAGGACCCACTTGAGAAGGCAGTCTGTCCCTTATCAGAGTTGGAGCACTGTGTTGGGAGATCCGCTGCTCTCTTCAGAGCCAGCAGGCAGGAAAATTTAAGTCTGCTGAAGCTGCGCCCACAGCCACCCCTTGCCTCAGGTGCTCTGTCCCAGGGAGATGGGATTTTTATCTATAAACCCCTGACTGGGGCTGCTGCCTTTCTTTCAGAGATGCCCTGCCCAGAGAGGAGGAATCTAGAGAGAAAGTCTGGCTACGATGGCTTTGTAGTGCTGTGGTGGGCTCTGCCCAGTCCGAACTTCCCAGCACCTTTGTTTACTCTGTCAGGGGAAGACTGCCTACTCAAGCCTCAGTAATGGTGAAAGCCCCTTCCCCCTCCAAGCTCGAGTGTCCCAGATCAACTGCAGACTGCTGTGCTGGCACAAGAATTTCAAGCCACCAGGCGCAGTGGCTCACGCCTGTAATCCCAGCACTTCAGGAGGCTGAGGCAGGCGGATCACGAGGTCAGGAGATTGAGACCATCCTGGCTAACATGGTGAAACCCCGTCTCTACTAAAAATACAAAAATTAGCTGGGCATGGTGGCGGGTGCCTGTAGTCCCAGCTACTCGGGAGGCTGAGGCAGGAGAATGGCATGAATCAGGGAGGCAGAGATTGCAGTGAGACGAGATAGCGCCACTGCACTCCAGCCTGGGCGACAGAGCGAGACTCTGTCAAAAAAAAAAAAAAAAGAGAATTTCAAGCCAGTGGATCTTAGCTTGCTGGGCTCCATAGGGGATGGAATCTGCTGAGCTAGACCACTTGGCTCCCTGGCTTCAGCCCCCTTTCCAGGGAAGTGAACAGTTCTGTCTTGCTGGCATTCCAGCGGCCCCTGGGGTATGAAAAAAACTCTTGCAGCTAGCTCAGTGTCTGCCCAAACGGCCACCTAGTTTTGTGCTTGAAACCCAGGGCCCTGGTGGTATACGCACCCAAAGGAATCTCCTGGTCTGCAGGCTGCGAAAACCACGGGAAAAGTGTAGTATCTGGGCTGGAATGCATTATTCCTTACAGCACAGTTTCTCACGGCTTCCCTTGGCTAGGGGAGGGAGTTTCCCGACTCCTTGTGCTTCCCAGGTGTGGTGACGCCCCACCCTGCTTTGGCTTGCCCTCCATGGGCTGCACTCACTGTCTAACCAGTCCCTATGAGATGAGCTGGGTACCTCGTTGGAAAGGTAGAAATCACTCGCCTTTTGCATTGATCTCACTGGGAGCTGCAGACCAGAGCTGTTCCTATTTGGCCGTCTTGCTATTGCTCTAAAGTGGATTTTATAAACGGGTATCACACAATCTAGCTTTCACAGATGACAAAGGCCTTGGAGGAAGTTAATGTTTTGCTATTATTAACTTATCAAGCAACCACAGTCTCAAGGCATTCTTTCAGGCAATAAACCATATTCCTTTTGTTGTTGGCTCGCTCTTTATTTTTATGGCCCATTAACCAGTGCTGAATTAAAATCAAATTTGTACAAATGATATAATACCCATATAAATAGTCTTGCAAACTAGTTAGTCATCTGAATACCCAGTAAATTGCAATGCCAAAACAAGGTTATGAATCAAGTACATGAATAGATTTTAAATGACTGATGTTCAAAAACATTCTTATTTTAAAAGGATAGCCAAAAATGGGAGACAAAATGTTAAAAAGTGCCGAACAAGATAAATTTGGCATGAACTTTAGAAAACGTTTCATTTACATAGCAGAGCAGGAATTTTTGGCTGAATGAAACACACACTCTGTGTTGGCAAAAGCACAGAGTACTCTTTAGTGAGTCTTGTTTCTTGGTGTCTTCTTTTATTGGCCTTTGGAAGAGTTGAATGTTTCTGGACCAATTTGTCCACTTCTTAGTACTAATGACATCAAAATAGACTAAAGCTTTTCTCTGTGAATTCATCTGCTACCCTAAAAAAAAATGAAGACTAAACAGAATTTTTGCATGGGAAATTTCTGTGATCCTAATGAGAGGTTTGGAGTTCAGTGAACCAGCAATTATAATAATTTGAATCAAATTTTCTTTTTCAAATAACGAGCAGTTTTTATTTTTGAGAGAATAATTGAACTAATTAATTCTCTTCTAAATAAAGAAGGTGAGGCTCTCAGCTGCCATGTGATGGCCACAGAGATCGCTTCAGCTTCACCCCAACCACTACCATGTAGCTGTTGGCAGTAGCTGGAAATGTCACTTGAGGTTCCTGTAGACATATGATAACATCATCACTAGGTGGAAGGTTTTCTCAGGGTATTCACTTCTTACTTTCGGGTGGAGGGGGGAGGATTGCTGTGGTGCTGTGATGCATACTGCCCCCAGACATTTCTCCCAAGTGCTTCTGCAAGAATTTTTAGCAAACGTTCAAATCTTTTTCAAGTAGAAATCTGTGTGGGCTGAGATGTTACACCTTGAAATAGGAAGAGCTTGTGTGGTGGAAAGACAAGGCCTTTGAATCAAGTGAACTTGGTTCCAATCCTAACTCCACCATTTAACATATGTGCTTATTATAGAACTCTTCTGTGAAATAGAAATGATGCTGCCTGCCACTGGATTTATGTCAGGAATTAAATGAAACAATACACACAATGCAGTTCAATGCCCAGACATAGAAGGAGCTCAAGAATAGAGATTACTATTAATAAAATAAAACACACATGAGAAGGCTAAGGTATTTGAATCTTCAGTTGGATCGGTTTAATCTGTTGCTTTTTGGATTTCTAGTGCAATTAATTCAGCTACAAAAACAGAAATGTGACGAGAAGTAGTTCTCAATGCTTGCAAACCCAATCCCCTCCTTTTAAATTCATAAATAGTTTTGCAATGTTTTGCTTATTATCTTGAAATACAATGCATAGGCGAAATTAGATGCTCCTGGTTTATATATATAGCTATCTTACATATATATATAGATTACATATAATCTATATATAATTATATGTAATATATATTCCAGAAAGTAAAGGCTCAATTAAGGCATACTACTCTACTACTCTACAAGAAATGAAGAAATTAGATGCTCATCCTTTGTTATGGTCTGAATGTTTGTGTCCTTCCAAAATTCATATGTTGAGATCTAATTCTCAGTGTGTTGGTATTACGAGGTAAGGCCTTTGGGAGATGACTAGGTCATGAGGATGAAGCCCTTGTGAATGGGATGAGTGAGCTTATAAAAGAAGCCTAAGGAAGCTCATTTGCCCCTCTGCCACGTGAGAACTCAGCAACAAGGGGCCATCTATGAGGAACAGGCCTTCTCCAGACACCAAATCTGCCAGTGCCTTGATCTGGGACTTCCCAGCCTCCAGAGTTGTGAGCAATACATTCCGTTGTTTAAAAAGTACCCAGTCTCAAGCATTTTGTTATAGCAGCATAAATGACTAAGAAATTCCTGTATGTAAAATCTCCATGAATACAACAGATAAACACTCAGACTGATTCAGATGTTTCATGCTGGTGATGCAAATACCATGAACAACACCATATATTTTTTAAATGGTAAATAATCCCCAGGAAAGTTCATAATGATCAAAAAAAAAAAAAGTTTTTCTCATTTTAGACATAGCTGCATTCCTGAAAAAGACAATCTATATTAGAATTTTATAACAGTAGTTTGCATTTATAATTAAACAACTAAATTTTAGGAGCAAAAAATTACCAATAAGCTTTTCTTTACATGAACATCCTACAAAATGCGGAAAGCCATGAAAACTGAGACTATTATTTATTGTGCAGGGCAGTTCCATGCTTTGCATAAGATAGCCTTCCAGGTTCCTCTTTGCTAAGGAAACCAACCAACCAAACAAACAACAACAACAACAAAAACCGCAAAATACAGGTCCACAGGTTTTCAAAGTTTCCCTTTGGGTGAGTTCTTCTCTCCAGAGGAAGGCAATTTAGAACAATAGGTCCTGCGGGGAAGAGTAGACTGGGTGTAAATAGGGGAAAGTCCTGTAGGTAGTTACCAGGAACCTCAGGGTAGAGAAAAGCATGTAGAGAAAATGCTAAAAAGAAAGGAAGACTTTCTTGTAAATTTGTTTGAGTTCATTGTAGATTCTGGATATTAGCCCTTTGTCAGATGAGTAGGTTGCAAAAATTTTCTCCCATGTTGTAGGTTGCCTGTTCACTCTGATGGTAGTTTCTTTTGCTGTGCAGAAGCTCTTTAGTTTAATTAGATCCCATTTGTCAATTTTGTCTTTTGTTGCCATTGCTTTTGGTGTTTTGGACATGAAGTCCTTGCCCATGCCTATGTCCTGAATGGTAATGCCTAGGTTTTCTTCTAGGGTTTTTATGGTTTTAGGTCTAACGTTTAAATCTTTAATCCATCTTGAGTTGATTTTTGTATAAGGTGTAAGGAAGGGATCCAGTTTCAGCTTTCTACATATGGCTAGCCAGTTTTCCCAGCACCATTTATTAAATAGGGAATCCTTTCCCCATTGCTTGTTTTTCTCAGGTTTGTCAAAGATCAGATAGTTGTAGGTTATTTCTGAGGGCTCTGTTCTGTTCCATTGATCTATATCTCTGTTTTGGTACCACTACCATGCTGTTTTGGTTACTGTAGCCTTGTAGTATAGTTTGAAGTCAGGTGGTGTGATGCCTCCAGCTTTGTTCTTTTGGCTTAGGATTGACTTGGCGATGCGGGCTCTTTTTTGGTTCCATATGAACTTTAAAGTAGTTTTTTCAAATTCTGTGAAGAAAGTCATTGGTAGCTTGATGGGGATGGCATTGAATCTGTAAATGACCTTGGGCAGTATGGCCATTATATATTGCAAGAACAAAAAACCAAACACCGCATATTCTCACTCATAGGTGGGAATTGAACAATGAGATCACATGGACACAGGAAGGGGAATATCATACTCTGGGGACTGTTGTGGGGTGGGGGGAGGGGGGAGGGATAGCATTGGGAGATATACCTAATGCTAGATGAAGAGTTAGTGGGTGCAGCGCACCAGAATGGCACATGTATACATATGTAACTAACCTGCACAATGTGCACATGTACCCTAAAACTTAAAGTATAATAAAAAAAAAAAAAAAAAGAAAGGAAGACTTTGTCAAAGGTAGCTATCTGAGAAAACAGGAACTGGCCCAAAAGTAGAAGCTTCCAGCCATGAACTGGAAATAGGTGGCTAAACCTACATCAGCTCTTGTCCAAGGGACTCTCTTAGTCTGTCTAGCCTGCTGTAATAGAATACCATAAATTGGGTGACTTATAACCAACAGAAATTTATTTCTCATAATTCTGGAGGCTGAGAAATCCAAAGTCAAGGAGCTGGTGGATTTGGTGTCTGGTTAGGGTTCACTTCCTGGTTGGTTTATAGAAAGAAGTCTTTTCACTGTCACTTCAAATGGCAAAAAGGGTGAAAAACTCCCTCTGGATTCTTTTATAAGAACATGAATCCCATTCATGAGGATTTTAATATATGAATTTTGGGGAGACACAAACATTCAAACCATAGCAGGGACCAAGTGGAGCTGAGTCTCAGAAACAAACATTGAGTTGAATCTGATCACAAGAGTCAGGTGACCCCAGTAGAGGAATCGCAAGAGGCAACTTCTGTGTTTTTCCCTATTCTGGAAAGCAAGGAGGAAGCTCCCCAAGAACCTTCTGCACTAAGGGTCTTCCCTAGCCCAGCACTATTCTCCACTGGCAACAACAAATATCTCAGCACCAAACCACTAGAATCACTCTCTGTCCACACAACCTGGAGACAGAAAAGAACCATCTTCTGAACTGATTTGTCTTCTGATGAGTCTATTTTGAAGATCCAGAGCAACAGCAAGATATTTTTGTCTTTCTCTTTCTAAACAGCTTTTGTTTTGTCTCTTTGAGTATTATTCTATTAAGCTATTTCATTAATGGCTCAATTGGAAACCTGGAAGTTTATAATTGTTAGCATAAATGTTTTAGAATGGTAATAGTATAATTATAGTATTTTCATTGTTGTAACAAAATAAAATCACACATACAACGTATTGGTTCTTCCTGTTTAACAAGTATCCCATAGCATTAACTGTAGTCAGAGTCTTACATGAGAATTTTCACAAGTGAAAATATCAACTTAAGGTTTATATCTGAGTTATAAGGGCTCAATATTCTCTGCTTATAAGATTAATATTACTCACCTTTATAAAATTTAATTAATAAAAAAGCCAAAACGTTTATCCAGATTATCTGTCCCTTTTTGCTTAAATGTCAGAACATTGGTTGTATTTATCCACAATGTGCCTGTTAATCCATCCTAGCTCACCAGAATGCCCTTCCTGGAACTTGTGCCTTGACCAGCCTGTTTTTGCCCCCGCACTCCATCACACTGTGGCTCCTTTATTTTGTACTTCTGTGCATATGCATGCCTTAACAGGAACTCTGGAGGACATATGTCAGGTACACATGATCTACTGCCATAAAGACTGCATGTCTGTCTTGCCATGTTTCTTGCAGGAAACTTAGTTGCCTGTGCATCCCCATACACACGGAATATTTCCAGACTTGGAGGAGGCACCCATAATTGCCAGTCAAATAAATGAATAACAGGGACCAATTTTTCAAATGTATATATATATTTTGCTCAGTCTTCCAAGCCAATCTATTTAGATATTAATGTAACAGCTTTATTGAGGTGTAAATCATATACCACACAATTAACGCATTTAAATTGTACAATAAAATAATTTGTAAAATATTGTTATGCAAACATTACAACAATCAATTTTAGAATATTTTTATCACTCTTGCAAGAAACTCTGTGTCCATTAGCTGTCACTGCTTCATTTCCTCATAATCCCTTAAATGCTACACAACCACCAGTGTACATTTTGTTTCTATAAATGCACCTATTATAGACAATTCATATAAATAAAACTATATGTCTTGCTTGGTGTCTTGCTTCCTTCACTTAGCATAATATTTTCAAGGCTCATTCATGTTGTAGCATATCCGTCTCTCACTCCTTTTTATGACTGAATAATATTACATTGTGTAGATATTCCTAATTTTGTTTATCCATTCATCATTTGGTGGAAGTTTTGGTTGTTTTAAATTTTTAGATATTTCAAATAATGGTCATATAGACATTCATGTATACATTTTTATATAGACATATATTTTCAATTCTCTTGGGTATCTACATAGGAATAGAATTTTTGGATCATGTAGTAACTCTTCAACATTTTGAGAATTGCCAAAATGTTTTTCAAGTGATGGTAGCATTTATATAAGCAATGTATGAATTCTTCACATTCTCGCCAACACTTGCTACCACTCCTCTTTTTATTAGAACTATCTTAGTGGGTTGAAGTAGTTTCTCATTGTGATTTTGGTTTACATTTCTCAAATGACTAATAATTTTGAGTCTTTTAATGTGCTTATTGACAATTTGTATACCCTTTTTGGAGAAAAGGTTATTCAAATCCTTTGCTCATTTTAAAAACTGTGTTGCCTTTCTATTTTGGAGTTGTAAGAATTCATAATTTATTCTGGACACTGGATCCTTATCACATAATTTGCAAATATGATTTGCAAATATTTTCTTCTATTTCGTGGGTGTTATAGGGTTGTTCAAGTCTTTTATTTCCTTCTGAAACTTCTAACTAGTTCTTCTATTTGTGGTTGAAAATGAAGTATTGAAGTCTTCAAAAATTACTGTTGTGGTTGGGAGTGGTTGCTCACGCCTGTAATCCCAGCTACTTTGGAAAGCTGAGGTAGGCAGATTGCTTGAGCTCAGGAGTTCGAGACCAGCCTTGGCAGCACGGTGAAACTCTGTCTCAGCCAAAAATACAAAAAAATTAGCTAAGTGTGTTGGCGCGGGCTTGTGGTCCCAGCTACTTGGGAGGCCGAGGTGAAAGGATAACTTGAGCCCAGGAAGTGGAGGTTGCAGTGAGCCAAGATTGTGTCACTGCACTCCAGCCTGGGTGATAGAGCCAGACCCACTTTCAGGAAAAAAAAAAAATTATTGAATTGCCTCTATCTCCCTTCAATTCTGACAGCTTTTCTTTCATGTACTTTGAATCTCTGTTGTTAGGCACCTATTAATATATGTTTACAATTGTTATGTCTTTATGTTGGGTTGGCACTTTTATCATTAAAAAATGTTCTTCTTTGTCTACAGGGAAAAAGTTTTATCCTAAAGTCATTTTTTTTTCTGAAGTAGCTATCATAACCCTATTTTGGTTACAGTTTGAATGATATACATTTTTCAATACATTTAACATGAATCTACTGTTTGTTTAAATCTCAAATGTATCTCTTTTAGACATCATAGGGTTGGGTCACCTCATTCTTCCATTATGTCAATCTCTGCTTTTGGATTGGAGTGCTTAATACATTTACTTTTAGTGTAATTACTGATAAAGTAGAATTCACCTTTGCCCTCTTGCTATTTATTGTCTATATTCCTTATATCTTTATATGTTTTTATTCCTTTATTTCTCTATTACTGACTTCATTTGTGTTAGATACACATTTTCTAATACACGATTTTAATTCCCTTGTCATTTCTTTTACATTTTTTTGCTATTTTCTTAGTGTTAGAATTCAATTCTTATTTTAAAATATTCCAATTCAAATTAATATCAACGTAGTTCCAATAATACACAAAAAACTTAATGTACAAAGGTTTGTTTTTGCAATTTGGAAGCTCAATAAATTGAGGATGTTAGTTTGTCCCTTGATACCTTTTTCAAGGAAACCAAATGTACCTTTGCATTTCAGAATTAGGTACTATGTGTGAAATTTTATAATTTACCCTCTATGTATATAACTTTTAGGCTTGCTTCAGGCCATTTTATAATTCAAAGTGAACACATTTAGATTATTATTATTTTTCTTATAACCTTTATTCAAAAATTTCTTAATAATACATACACTTGCTATTTTAAACCATACTATTTTATTTAATATCGCTGTCAGTCATTCTTCTCAAATACAGAATGCCTATTTAGTTTTAGAATTTCCTATACCCCAGCTCTTCAATTAGATATGTATGTACTGAGAATGAATTCATCTTGCATTTCTTGTCTTTTTACGCATTCCTAATCTAATGTGAATTTATCCATACCTAATCAAATGTGTACATTATAATTTAAGCTTTTAAAAGTTACCACATGACTATAATGCCATTTATTTATTTAAATTGGTAACTTTCAGTTTTCAATGTAGAACAAGTGGGTGATGATAAGTTGCCTATCTTCATGTTTTATTTAAATGCATAAGTATTTTTCAAAGTTCCTTTATAGGATGTTCAAGTAGAGCCAAAATAAGTCTCATTTAAATACATTCTTATAGAATCTGCACATACAGACACTTATATTGATACTAGCTTATGACTTTGTCATCCTCATTAAAAAGTCAGTTTTAATCAACAACTCTACAATATGCATCTTCTTTCTCCCAAGCAAGGAGGACGATTACTGTGGAGGAACACAGAGAAGAATGGACTCCAAAGAGCCTGAAGATAACAAAAGCAATATGAGGAAGGCCTAGAATGATGAGATAACTTGAATAAATACCTGAAATGATTGAAGTCTCAAGATATTAAGCCTAGAGACTTGGGAACATACAAGACTTATCTATATTTAAAGAATTGTCATTTCATGGTGGAGTAACTAGACAATATAGACATGTTTCCACCATGGGTAAAGCTAAGGAGATGAATGTGAGCTACAAGAGATTAAACTCAGGGTAACTGAGAAGGAGGATATTTAATGGTTAGATATTTACAAAGGTGAAAAGCAGTGAGTTCCTTGTTACTGTCATGTTCGTGTATGGGCTGGGTATACACTTGGGAAGAGTGTGGAAAAATCTTTTATATTATACCAAGTTGATATGTGAAATATTTGACCCTCAGTATCCCTCCAAAACCTGGGTCTTTATGATTTTGTGAGACAGACTACCAATAATTATTGAACTTTAAAGCTAATTATGTCACTGGCTCTAAGAAGTAAGTTTCATGGAATGAATAAAAAGAAAATTGATGAGATTAAAACAAAGGTCTTAAAACAACATGATTGAAGGTTGGGTAAACCAAAGGGAGCCGTTGCTGATCTTTCAGCATTAAAGGCCCAGGTCCCTTGACTCAACCCGTTTCTGGGAACCCAAATCCTTTTTCACCAAAGAGGGTAAAATGGTCTAAGAGTGGAGAAATTCCTGGGACCAGAACATAAAATGTGAATGTTGATAGGATTATGAAAGTTGGATTGTTTAAATGGCTTTCTATAAAGTAGTTGTGTCTTCTGTACCTAAACGTTTTATGAAAATGGATACTAGGACTGGGGACTATTTCCCTTATCTAGTACTGTAAAGCAGAGGGCATGTAAATTCATCCATGTTGCAACATTAATTGGGCATGTTAAATGGGGACTAGTGGGATTGTTCAAGCCCACAGAGTGTACAGGAGAAGCGGAAGTGTGGACAAGTTCTCCACTTGATAGTCCTTTATGGAGCATTTACTGGGGCCTATGCCAAAGATCCGTGGGCACCTCCCAATGAGGACTACTGGGTCTCTGGGCTGGAGAATTTCCACTTGAGGGACATTTACTGCCTTGCGATGGGACATTAACTGAGTCTACCCCTGAGACTGAAGGACATAGAATGATCATGACATCTGAGATATCCATGCTGTCTGGGGTGGTGTCACAGAGGCACTATGATGGCGATGGCAGTGCCCAGAGTTGTTCCGTGATAAGGTGAAGCTGGTTTGTATAGGACCATGCTGCCTGGGGAGTTAGAAGGAGGTACTCATGAGCAGGGTGCCTCTTTTTCCCTAGGACTGACTCTGGAGCTGTATGAGAAGCAGCTGGATCCTATAGGGCCCAACAGAAAACTGCTGACTGACTGAAGAAGAGCTGCTTGTCTTGTGGCTAGCAGCTCTGGAGTGAGTGGTCAGCATCCTGTTTGGAGGCTGCTACTCTGATGGAAGAAAAGTAAAGAAAATATGTATTTTTTTTTCTGTTGAGCTCTGTACAGCTTAGAGAAATTGGGAAAGTGGACTTCTATGAGCAAAATTCACTTTTCTCTTTACCTGATTTCCCCAAATTTGGAAAGTATTCATGAGTACCTTGATTTTATGGCAATATAGTTATTTGGATAAAATTCAGTAAGAATCTGTTTTCTTTTGTAATGGGACATACTTGGAGACATTGGTTATTTTTCCAAGGCTTTGAATAGAATGGCACATTTTCGGGTATGACCAGGCTGCTTTGAGGAATTGAGATTGAATTTATACAGCTGATAAAATGTTCTGTGGAAAGACTGGTTTGGTATCTTGCCTATATAGTTCCCTTATAAGGTTCTTGACTTGTGGCAAGTAAAGAATGGCACTTTCTAACAGGCCCAGGAATCTCAAGATATTGTGAGTCCTCAAGAAGAAAGAAAACTGTACAGATATTATAATCTGTTTGTTAGCAAATCCTTGGCCTGGCTTCTGACCTCAAGGCTTTTGAAAAGCCAAATTCAAAATTCTTTATAAAACTTCCAGCAAAGCCAACTTAAAAAGAGCGTATATGGCCAATCACTGTTCTTGCTGTACTCTATACAAATAATCAGGCTGAATATAATGAGACTAAAATTTACTTGCAAATAAATTAGTCTTAGTATCTTAGTATTATTATCTACCAAGGATAAATATCCTTGGTAGAAATGAGAAAACTGAAGGAAGAAAAATTTAGATTCTAGTTCTGACCATTACTTTTGAGTTTTTATATTTGCCTATAATTTGGGCTGAATTCTGAATTACTTAAGTCTCTAAAGAAGACTCAGGTTTTAATTTCCTTCATGATGCTTTTAGTTGGCTGCCTAATGGAATAAGTTCTTTTTTGTTTTTGTTGTTCTGGACTTGTGTGCATTATATTTCTACTATTCAAATTAGTAATGTTATGTATCTCATTATGTTATGTACCTCTTCTGAAAAAACTGAAATCACAGTATTCTGTAGTGAGGATTCATCAGATCCTGTGAATCTCCCCCAGTTGGAATCCTATTGTTTCCATCGCTAATGCACTGCTGCTGATGCTATACAATATCAAGCACCATCCCTAAAGGCTCAAGGTCCATTGGGGAAGAGGAGAGCACATGAGATTGTAAGAGTCAGATTACAGGGTGGAGCGTGGGCCTAAAGCAACTCCATCTTGGATGCTAATCCACCATGTTGACTTCTGGTTAACTTCAGTTCTCAAAAAGTCTCTAAGATTTCCAATTTATCCCTTGTTCCTTGTGTAGAGCACATATAAATCCTGCCCTTAAACAATTGTCCTACACATCCCTTTGGAAGCACAGATGCCCTTTCCCTATGGCATATAAGCTCTGGGTCTGGCAGGTAATGGCACGAGGATCCACTGTCTTGCCTTGCTGCCACCTGAGACAAAGACATGGTTTCTGCTTGTAAGTCAGTCCATATTGAGTGTTTGTTTCTGAGAAAACTAAAATAAATAAAAAGGAAAATTTAAAAAGGTGAGAGCGTTTAAGGTGTCTCTGGCTGAAAAAGAGAGATAAGCATTTTGGAGAAGAATCAGGATTGTGAGGATGTTCTGAGGAAATCTTCAGAGGAGGGTAAAAATTATCAAACATATACAGAGATCAATTTGGTAAAGTGAAAATTCTTGTAGAATTGTATAAAAACTGGGCTCAGTGAGGTACAATGTGATACAAGGTAGGGAGGAAAAGAGAGATTTTGCCAACTGAGAAACACTATACAAGTATACAAGTGTTAAGTGTTATTCTATTTTTAATAAGAAACTTGAACTGGGTAGTGAAGTGTCAGGAAGCCTGGTACCAGGTGATGACCAGGTCCACTGTAGACAAAAAGTGTATGATTCAGCAGAAGTAGAGAGCCCTCATTTCTAGGAGATGGTAGGCTATGCATGCAGTTGGCCTCAAGAGACAGGACTCTGGCTACCCAGAGATACTAGGAAGAGTGAGGCATAACTAAATCTCAAAATAAGGATGTATCCTTAATAAGTAACCAAGATACGAACTCAGATCTGACACCATAAGCAAAAAATCTCAAGGAAGTTGTCAAAGCCCAGTAAAAAGAGCTAAAATATGAGATTAGAGTGGCACCAATAAGGAGACTGGCTTATTTCTGAGTTTTCAAAATACTAATGTGAGGTTTCTTACATTTTTTAACCTTACTGGTAAGATTGGCCTCAGAGCCTGGAGTAGAGCTGGATTAGAGACAGAAGCTGAAGTGTCCTAACCATGAGAAAGTAATGGGGGAAGAAGTCACCAAAGAACAGCAGATGCATTGTAAGTTGCATCTTCACTCTGACCACTTGCTAACAGCAACCTGGAGCATGACACTGTGAAGAGTTGAGAGCACGTTTTACAACTCGGAAGGAAATAATGCCACAATCAAGTGACAGTGCCTGAAACAGGCATGGGACAGAGGTCAATGTGTGCATCCAGTGTTCCTCACTCCTGCATAAGACCATTCTAAATTCAGGATGCGGCTCTGGAATGAAGTAGAGGCAGTGCGTGGCAGATCTTGATTACCAGACAGAAAGGTTATAATTTTGCATGAGAGCTAAGGGAAATCAGTTAAAGATCATGGCCAACAGAGATGCCTTTGGTGTTGGACTGGGTTAACTGAACAGGGTTGGAAGGAAGATAGGTTAATCAGAGTAGCAGCAATTCCTCAACATCTGTGTTTGTGGCTCTCAGTTTTCACCCTAGTGTGAGAAGTGGGATTCAGTGCCCTCATGTTAAATTTTCATGCAGTGAATTGTAAAAGCAATTGCCAATAAGAATGATTTCATGTACACATATTCCCCTGTGCAGCATGCTGCAAATTTATTCATAATCTTCTCCAGTTAATATGAGGAAACTCAGCTGTAGTGCCAAAATGACAGGATGATTTATATATAAAACTGAAATCCACATTAAAAGTTTCCTATTTGATCTCCTGCTCTGGAATTTGTAGGGGAGAACAAAGGATGTTCAAGAAATAACCCTTCCTAAGGTAAAATGTACAGGCAGGAGATTAACATCATTGCCTGCATAAAGTAGAATTTATGCATCGCGTTCTATGAATATATGGAATAAATATACTAAAGAAATGACACCAAAACTAATGTCTAAACCAAGCAAAAATGATAGAATTTTAATCTGAAAATTAGAAAAATATATATTCTACTTCAAACCCATTTAATAGATGAAAAAAAGGAGGCCCAAAGAATTGTAGAGACTTGAAGTTTCTGTAACATTAGGGACAGAAACGTAACTTGATATTAGATCTGCCAAGTGCAAAGCTTTTGTGCTTTCCACCTCACCGTGATGTATTTTGAATTTTCTACTTCTTAGAGTGCTACCATTATCACCCAGTTGCTGAGAGCAAAAGCCTTAGACGTTTTCTCACTGACTGCACTCCTTCTTGTATCCTCCTACCGAACTCCTTGCTGCCTCACTCTCAGGTGCTGATTTACACCCATTCTTCTGCTTATCTCACTTTTGGATTTGTCTTTTTTCCTTCTTCATTGACTCTTAAATTTCTCAAGTGGACTTTTGTAAGAGCATCTTCATTACCTTGAGGGCTTTTATGTTTTGTTTCCTGTTTGTTATAAACCACCCTCAGATTTATGTTCATAAAACACAATTTAAATCAACTGTCCCAGGATCAAAAGCCTTCAACGGCATCCAGTTTTCTTTTCTTTTTTTTTTTAAAGATTTGTCAGTTTTTTATACATATATATATATTAAATATATATGTATATATATATAAAATACTTTAAGTTCTAGGGTACACGTGCATAATATGTAGGTTTGTTACGTATGTATACATGTGCCATGGTGTGCTGCACCCATTAACTAGTCATTTACATTAGGTATATCTCCTAATGCTATCCCTCCCCCCTCCCCCCACCCCACAACAGGCCCTGGTGTGTGATGTTCCCCTTCCTGTGTCCATGTGTTCTCATTATTCAATTCCCACCTATGAGTGAGAACATGCAGTGTTTGGCCTTTTGTCCTTGTGATAGTTTGCTGAGAATGATGGTTTCCAGCTTCATGCATGTCCCTACAAAGGACATGAACTCATCATTTGTTATGGCTGCATAGTATTCCATGGTGTATATGTGCCACATTTTCTTAATCCAGTCTATCATTGTTGGACATTTGGGTTGCTTCCAAGTCTTTGCTACTGTGAGTAGTGCTGCAATAAACATACATGTGCATGTGTCTTTATAGCAGCATGATTTATAATCCTTTGGGTATATACCCAGTAATGGGATTGCTGGGTCAAATGGTATTTCTAGTTCTAGATCCCTGAGGAATCGCCACACTGACTTCCACAATGGTTGAACTAGTTTACAGTCCCACCAACAGTGTAAAAGTGTTCCTATTTCTCCACATCGTCTCCAGCACCTGTTGTTTCCTGACTTTTTAATGATCGAATGGCATCCAGTTTTCTACTGACTTAGGTTCAACCTCTTTACTGCACTCAAGGATGGCACTCCACAAACCACCCCCAACCCCTAACCCACCTCCAGAGAAAATTGCTTCTTTAGTGCTTCTGGATTATATTATATATAATATACATAAGTGTAGACACACAAAATACACACACACACACATATATATGTGTCACCTTGAAAACTTACATACATTTATTAAATTACACTTCCCTGAATTCCATTATTTGTTTGCATGCTGATCTCTCCCCAGAGGCTTTGCACTCAGAGAACATGCCTACCCTGACTCACCCAGGCTTCTCAGCTTCTTGACTGCTTCATTATCAGTGCTCAGGCATTTAGTAAGTAAATGAAACCCCCTCCCTTCTTTTTATGTGCCACCAATTCATTACACAAGCATAGCCATTCCAGCCGAACCAGTCTAGCCTCTGCCCCAAGAGTAGACATTGTACTGTCCCTCCTTTACACACACTTCCCCACCAATCTCTTGCTTTTTCTCTGAAATATGATATTCAAAATGGTGTTGCTCTGGTTCAGACTTCTGAAGCGGAGTTGGAAAGTCACTCCAAGAAGCGCTACCTGCACAGCCTGCACCCTTGCAAAACAAAAATTTGCCTTGAGCCTTTACCTAGGCCCAACCATCACAACCACAACATCCAGGAAAATAGCTAGATTTCACCAGCACTGCAGCTTCCGAACAGGGACACCCAGTGAACTATGAACTCATAGAACTCCTAATCCACTTCCAGAGGAAATTGCCAGCAGCCTCCACCAATGATCAGTCTTTCAAAACAACTTGTGCAATCACACTTCACTTCCTTTAAAAAGTTCCTACTCCCCTTCCTCTCTTTGGAACACAATTTGGCTTCTAGCCGAATCTGTGTCTCCCAAATTAGAATTCCTAAGACCCACATAAACGCCTTGTCTGACTGCTTTGCAATCTGGCCCTTCATCTCTTCTTGGTTGACGCTTCCCTTCTCACTCATCCAGACTGCATTCTTTTCTACCACTGTAGTCCCTACACATTGTACTCAAATGCTACTTCTTTTATGCACCCTTTCTTGATTATTACAATAGAAAAAGATCTTTTTTTTTTTTCTTCAGACCTACCACTTAAGAATTGCGATACAAAACACTTAGGATAAGGACCCCCAAAGCCCTGTGTTGCAATTATTTATTTGCAGGTTTTATTTATTTATGGATAGCAAGGTTGTCTTACCAATATTTGTATTTCGTAGAGCAGTTAGTGCCAAATATAAGAGCAAATATGAAATGCTAGTTTAAGACAGAGCACTGACTATATTACTCATAAATATAATCACAAAAATGGCACTGCCAATGAAAAGGAAGGGTATTGTTAGTAAACCAAAACTTGTAGAAATACCTAAAAAGCAGGAAAAAACCCCATATATATATATATATATTTGTGTATATATATATATACACACATATATATGTGTGTATATATATTGTGTGTGTATATATATGTGCATATATATACACACACGTACACGCACACACAGGAGAACATTTCAGAAGTCGGCAGATAAAGAAAAATTCTAAAATTTGTTTTTAAAAATAAGAGCAAATATTAAACAAGCATCAGACTTTTCACTAACAAAATCTAATCGTTGACAACAATGGAGGAACAACGGCAAACAGGAAAATCATGCATAAGGGAAAAATTAAGGTGCTTTTCAAACATAAAGAGGCTCAAAAAGTTTATTTGGACATGCACCTTTTTAAAAACTATAAACAATTTTCTCAAAAATCTAAGAAACAAAGCCAAAAAGGAATCTGAGAAAAAAGAGGATATCAGTTTCAAGGAAGATGGAACTAACTTATGACTGTGAAGAAAAAATAAATCTCAGAATAACTCCTTTACTGCTGGCATAGAAATAATCATTCCAAATTAGAACACAAAGTCTGAGGGCTACATGAAAGTGTCTTCAAGAAGAAAATAGATAGCATCATACAAAATGAGTGATTATTCTGTCAAGAAAAACGAAGGCAATTATAAAGTAAGGTTAAGAAGAACATGAAAATAAATCATGATCTCAAAATAAAATTTTGACATAATTTGTTAGCAATTGATGGAGTTTAAAGAGCAGTGTCTTTTGAAATAACAAAGTCAAGCAAACAGTATTCAGTTAATTCATAGGAAGCCTGACTGATATTCTCAATTCAAGTATAATCACTTTGGATTTATGATAGCCAGAAAATATAATGACTTTACCATGATTTTCTTTTCTAGAAAGTGATTTATCACTTTTTCTATAATGACCCACCTTCTAAAGTTTTTGAAAAATGTTAACTTTATGGGGATTTTTAAGAATATATATATACAATATAATATAAAATATAATTAGTTCTGTGGCTGTGAACATTATAATTAAAATATATATATGTGGAGATAATGTTTTTATTCTAAGTTCAGTAAGTTCTTTATTTTATTTCAGTTTCTTTTTTCCAATACATTTGAGTAAAATCAAATATAACACTTTAATTAAAATATTAACAGTTGTTTTTTCATAATTATTCTTTTATCTACTTTTTCCAAATTTTAGATTGCAAGTGTATTAATTCATTCTCATGCTGCTAATAAAGACGTACTCAAGACTAGGTAATTTATAAAGGAAAGAGGTTTAATTGGCTCACCGTTCCACATGGCTGGGGAGGCCTCATGATACTTACAATCATGGTCAAAGGCACCTCTTCACAGGGTGGCAGGAGAGAGAATGAGAGCCTAGTGAAGGGGAAAGCCCCTTATAAAACCATCAGATCTCATGAGAACTTACTCACTATCACAAGGATAGCATGAGGAAAACCACCCCCATGATTCAATTACCTCCCACCAGGTGCCTCCCATGACACATGGAGATTATGGGAACTATAATTCAAGATGAGATTTGGGTGGGGACACAGCCAAACCATATCATTCCGCCCCTGGATCCTTCCAAATCTCATGTCCTCACATTTTAAAACGCAATCATGCCCTTCCAATAGTCCCCCAGCATCTTAACTAATTCCAGCATTAACTCAAAAGTCCAAGTCCAAAGTCTTATCTGAGACAATGCAAATCCCTTCTGCCTATGATCCTGCAAAATCAAAAGCAAGTTTGTTACGTCTTAGATACAATGGGGGTACTTTGGGTAAATACGTCCATTCCAATGGGAGAAATCGGCCAAAACAAAAGTCTCATGAAAGCCTGAAATCCAACAAGGGAGTCATTAAACCTTAATGTTCCAGAAAGATCTCCTTTGGCTCCATATCTCACATCCAGGTCATGCTGATGCAAGAGGTGGGCTACCATGGCCTTGGGCAGCTGCATCCCTGTGGCTCTGCAGGGTACAGTCTCCCTTCTGGCTGCTTTCACAGGCTGGAGTTAAGTGTCTGCAGCTCTTCCAGGCGAACGGTGAAAGCTGTCAGTGGATCTACCATTCTGGGGTCTGGAGGACGGTGGTTCTCTTCTCATAGCTCCACTAGGCAGTGCCCCAGTGGGGACTCTGTGTGGGCACCCCAACTCCACATTTCCCTTCCACACTGGCCTAGCAGAGATTCTCCATGAGAGCTCTGCCCCTGCAGCAAACTTCTGTCTAGACATCCAAGCTTTTCCATACATCCTTTGAAATTTAGGTGGAGGTTCCCAAACCTCAGTTCTTAACTTCTGTGTACCCACAGGCTCAATGCCACGTGTAAGCTCCCAAGGCTGGGGGCTTGCACCCTCTGAAGCAATGGCCTGAGCTGCTGTACGTTGGCCCCTTTTAGCCACAGCTGAAGTGGCTGGAATGCAGGCCACCAAGCCTCAAGGTTGAACACAGCAGGGGAGCCCAGGAAACCATTTTTCCCTTCTAGGCCTCCAGCCTGTGACGGGAGGGGCTGCCGTGAAGGTCTCTGACATGTTCTGGGGATATTTTTCCCATTTTATTGGTGCTTAACATTTGGCTTCTCATTACTTATGCAAACATTTGCAACCTGCTTGAATTTCTCCCCAGAAAATGGGGCTTTCTTTTCTATCACATTGTCAGGCTGCAAATTTTCCAAACTTTTATGCTCTGCTTCTTCTTGAACGTTTTGCCGCTTAGAAATTTCTTCCACCAGATACCCTAAATCATCTCTCTCAAGTTCAAATTTCCACAGATCTGTAAGGCAGAGGCAAAATGTCCCCAGTCTCTTTGCATAGCAAGAGTGACCTTTACTCCACTTCCCAACAAGTTCCCCGTCTCCATCTGAGACCACCTCAGCATGGACTTCATTGTCCATATCACTCTCAGCATTTTGGTCAAAGCCATTCAACAGATCTCTAGGAAGTTTCAAACTTTCCCACATTTTTTTGTCTTCTTCTGAGCCCTCTAAACTGTTCCGACCTCTGCCTGTTACCCACTTCCAAAGTCGCTTCCACATTTTCAGGTAACTTTACAGCAGTGCCCCACTACGCAGTACCAATTTAGTGTATTAGTCCATTCTTATGCTGCTATAAAGAACTGCTCGAGACTGGATAATTTATAAAGGAAAGAGGTTTAATTGACTCACAGCTCTGCAGGGCTGGGGAGGCCTCAGGAAACTTACAATTACGCTGAAATGGGAAGCAAACACATCCATCTTCACATGGCAGCAGGAAGGAGAAGAATGAGTGTCCAGTGAAGGGGGAAGCCCTTTATAAGGCTATCAGATCTTCTCAGAACTTACTATCATGAGAATAGCATGGGGGAAATCACCCCATGATTCAATTACCTCCCACCTGGTCTCTCCCATGACATGTGGGGATTATGGGAACTACAGTTTAAAATGAGATTTGGGTGGAGACACAGCCAAACCATGGCAGCAAGTATGTATCATTTTTAAAACAAAAGCATATCATTTTAAGCAAATAAATTGTATTAGTCCATTCTTATGCTGCTAATAAAGACATACCTGAGACTGGGTAATTTATAAAGGAAAGAGGTTTAATTGACACAATTCAGCATGGTTGATGAGGCCTCAAAATCATGGCAGAAGGCAATGGAAGACTAAAGGCATGTCTTACGTGGCAGCAGGCAAGAGAGCATGGGCAGGGGAGCTGCCCTTTATAAAACCATCAGATCGCATGAGATTTATTCACTTTCATGAGAAGAGCAGGGGAAAATCCTGCCCCTGTGATTCAATTACCTCCCAACAGGTCCCTCCCATGACCTGGGATTATGGGAGCTACAATTAAAGATGAGATTTGGGTGGAGACACAGCCAAGCCATATCATAAATGTATTGAAAGTACCAAACAATTACCCTGAATGCATTCATTTAAGGAATTGTAGCTGAACTCTAGAGGCAGCTTAGAATTTAAGATAGAGATGTGGTTTTTCAGTCCACTGTGATGTTTATTTGTTGCACTTTCAAAATAAAAAAGCAAATTGGTTGGGTGCAGTGGTTCAAGCCTCTAGTCTCAGCTACTGGGGACGCTGAGACAGGAGGATCACTTGAGCTCAAGAATTCAAGACCAGGCCCAGCATGGTGGCTCACAAGTACAATCCCAGCACTTCAGGAGGCTGAGGTGGGCATATTGCTTGAGGCCAGGAGTTTGAGACTGGCCTGGTCAACACGACAAAGCACCGTATCTACTAAAAATACCAAAGTGAGCCAGGCGTGGTGGTGCATGCCTGCAGTCTCAGCTGCTCAGAAGACTGAGGCGTGAAAATTTCTTGAACCTAGAAGATGGAGGTTGTAGTGAACCGAGATGATGCCACTGCATTCCAGCCATGGCAACAGAGCAAGACTGTCTCAAAAAAAAAGAAAAAAAACCAAAAGTCTAAGACAAGCCTGCACAATATGTTGAAACCCTGTCCTTAAAAAAAAAAAAAATTGCCCTATTTACATTGCATGTAGAATTTCACTGCTTCTGAGTAAATTAAATAAATATTACTAGAGTATGTAATTCAAGATTACTCACCTTTTATTTTAAGGAGAATAAATCTCAAAATTGTTTTTGTTTTTGTTTTGAGATGAAGTTTTGCTCTGTCACCCAGGCTGGAGGGCAGTTTCATGATCTTGGCTCAATGCAACCTCTACCTCCTGTCTTCAAGTGTTTCTTTGCCTCAGCCTCTAGAGTAGCTGGGACTACAGGCACATGCCACCATGCCCGGCTAATTTTTGTATTTTTAGTAGAGACGGGGTTTCACTATCTTGGCAAGGCTGGTCTCGAAATCCGGATTTTAAGTGATCCACCCACCTCGTCTTCCCAAAGTGTTGGGATTACAGGCATGAGCCACCGCACCCAGCCAACCTCAAGATTTTTAATGAAAATCATTTATTAATAGATTCAATAAGAAACAATTTTGCTCCAAAGACAATGGTGAAGTCAATCCATGTATTAGGCTCTTTTTATTTTAGTGGTTAAACGTAAAGCACTTAAACATAGACCAACCTATAGTGAAGCGTACTCACAATCAGGAGAAGCAAAATCCGGGATGGAGAAGGGTCAGAGGAACCTGGACTCCTGTATTGGTCAGTGGTAAATGAGAAGATGGTCTGTGGATTTGTGCCTGTTAGACCTCAGCTGGGATGTGATGGATCCAGAACCATGGTCCAGTTGGAAGGAGGAGGCCAGTGGAATTGCGTGGAGCTTGCTGGGAGCAGGGCTGCAAACCTGGGCCCTGATCTAGTGTAATTAGGTCCAAGTTTGAGGAAAGGGAACTGTAGACCAATGTTAGTGGCCAAAACAGATAAATGCAGGCTTTGGAGTCAAAGAGACCTGGGATGAAATCTAGCACTGCAGTTATACAACCAAATTATTTTTTCTTATTTTCAAAACAGTAACAACAATCTTTACCTGAATTCTTATCTTACAAACTTGTTATGTGATCAAAAGGGATTTGTGCAAAGCAGGTGGCATAGTGCTTGCATGTAGCATGCACTCCATGCATGGCAGCTATTAGGTTGGTGCAAAAGTAATTGTGGTTTTTGCCATTATTTGCAAAATATGGCCACTATTCCTCTGGTGGCCATGGAGATCAGGGAGACCCAGCCTGGCAAAAGTTTCAGGTAGCTGGCCATGTCTGGGCAGGTGACACTACTGTGACCACAGAGGAATTTAAAGATGGTTGGGGGTTCACAGAAGAGCTTGGGACCCAATAGAACTGAAGTGCTGACCAGATATTCATGCAGAAAATAATTGGTATGAAATGGATGTGCACAGAAATTGCTGGGAAAGATGAAGCCCCAGGATTCCTGGGTTCACACAAGGCATGGGTGCTACTGGATGCATTTTGACAAAGCCAGTTTGTTTTAGACCTCTGTCTGCTTGCGGGCAGGCTGGGTCTCCTAAAGTCCACATTTCATAATGGCTTCATTAAATTTGACTCAAAATTCCACCGAACTGAATTTATAAGTAATGGCTCTTATCTGTACATTTGAATGATTGATAAAGTTTTAAAAAACATGTTTATATCTGGAACCCACTCTCTGGGATTTTTATTCAATTAGTCTAATGCATAGTCAGGACTGAAGACCCCTGAAGTAAATTCATTAATATCTACAACTAAATGAAGTTAAAATCTTAGGGCTGCAAATTAATTCTTCAGTCACATAAAGGTGCTACCAACCACATGCTCCTGACTCCAGTTCTAGAAATGATAACTCAGTATCAAGTTCTAATTTCACTTAGACACTATGAATGCTTTCCACAGTTTAAAGGCTATGGGATAGCTCTTTAAGTTAGGTAATTCCCTGTAAGACGTTCTCTTGGATAAAATCTTAAACAAATAGAAAACACCTGTACAAAGCTACTGGGAGAGTCTAGTGTCATGTGAACATGTGAACATGATGTTAAGATCACAGCCATATTTGTCAAGTATTTAAACACACTTTATTTGTATTTGCATTAAAATAATCATCTTTAGCAATGGCTTGTCTGTACAAAGCTCTCCAAGACAAGTCGATACTGTTCAAGCCTGTTCATGGGTGTTCTTGCCTTAGTTCTCAACAAGGACAGACTTTACCCTACTGATGGCACTCCTGGGGCTAATGTTTCTGACATCAGCATATCTCTGTTTGTAGATTTCTTATTATTCCACCCTAACACACATACACTTCTTGACTGATGGATTAACTTATTTATTTACTTACTTATTTAGTCCATTCAACTTTCCAGCAAAGATTAAGACAAGAAGGCTTCTAACCCATAGCCATGACCCCGCTTCCCACACCCTCTTTTGCAGAGTGTGTCCCAGGGCTGCAATCTAGATGTGGTGGCTGGGCTGGTGAGTGGCATGTTGGTTTGCCTGTTTAAACACCCGGAGTCAGTGTGATGTGGTTGCTTTCTGTTCGTTTACTCATTGCTCCATATGGCCCATTGACAGCCGATAGCAACTTTGCTCATCTTTACAGTTGGGTGTTTGACTGATGACAGATGTCAGTTGGAGATGGTTCTCTTACACGTGGCCAACCAATCACCAGGCAATCCCCAAAGGTGGGGACAAGATCCCAGCCAACAGATGGCTTGGTCTCTCTCAAATAAGCAGTAATTAAACATTTTGGCTAGAAATCTCCCTTTTTAGGTTTCCATTAAGAAGTTGTCACTCAGTCCCATATGCACTGATTTTTTCCATCTCCAAACATTCTTTTGCTGTCATTCAGGCACTTGACAGAAGTTCACATGAGTGCATTTTCAGAGATTCTGATCAAACAAACCCTAGAAAATCAAAAGATGAAGCTACCGGTGTTCAATGCATGGCAGAGAAATAATTGAATTATAGACAGCAGCTTTGTAAAAGGCAGAGGTGGTTTCAATAGAAGACATTGCTTCTATTTACAAAAAGACATTCTAAAGGGCAGTTTATTTTTCTTACAGCTTTCTTCATATTACTGCTAATGTTTATGTTTCAAGAATATTGTTCTTTTTCCCGATAGGGGAATCTTCATCTGATTATTTGTGTAAAAAATAAGTCCTATGTAGTTTGGACAAAAGCATGACATTTCAGATTGGGACCTATAAGCTCATTGCAGAACACAGGCCTGCAATTGAAAGTCACGACTTCATTCATAAAGAAAGGAGGCAGCTTTCTCTGGAACATTCTTCATCTCAACACTTCTTTCACACTCACTTCTAGGGATTCTCTGCTTTAAGTTTTTTTGTTTGTTTGTTTTTTGTTTTTGTTTTCCATTTCACAGCATTTTTCTTGTGGCAGATTTCTCTGTTTCACAAATATAAAAAAATTTTTTAAATCCTGTATGTGTACCCAGTGAAGGAATACAATGAATAATTTAGAAGGATATAAAATATTTTGATGTAAAAACATGAAAGGTGCTACTAAAGTCATGTTTATTTTGTTCTTGCTTCTTAGTAAAAGAAATAACTTTCCCCAATACAAATGGTAATACTTTTAAAAAATCATGTTGAGGTTTTCCTAAAGGAAAGAAAAAATACCGCTTCAAAAATCTGAGCATCTTTGTCTTGGTGAGTGTTCCAGAGAAAAAAATATATATAATGAAAATAAATTCACATCTGTGAGTTGTTGTAGAAAAAAGCTACGTAATAAATTATGATTATCAATGTGTTTGCTTTTGTCAAATCCTATGTGTTACAGAACTTTCTAAGAATTTTCGTCTTAAAGTATTTTTTTCTTAAAGAAAAATTAAGCACAAAACACCACAGTCAATATAAACACATGTCTGGAATTGAATTTCACTGTATACCTGCAGCTTCTTCCTGGTATTGCCACTAGTGACCACACTGCTCACATATGCGGCTATCCACACTTCATCTATCATCTACTTGTTGGAGCTTCAGACTGAACACAAGTCGTTACCATGTGTGGCAAAGGGATACACTAACGATCTCTCAATCCATGATTCACAGACAGGACAAGGTAACATACAGCTCCAAACATCCACAACACACTAAGCCAGAGCACACTAGTGGGGCCTGTCAATGTGTCATGTGTTATTGGGACAGTTGCTTATCCTGTTCCCTTTGGAGTGACCCTCATACATAATATTTAAATTTACTCAAGAGTTCTCACATTTGGGCTAGAATTAGAAGCCTTTTGGAATTTATGCAGCTCATTTTAGTAATGGTTTGTGTAATCCACATATTTGCCATCCGCATACTCGAAAACCAAGTCGTTAGAGATCATATTGAAGAATAATGTATAATATAATATAATTTATGCTCTGTTTAACTTAATCTTCAAATGTTTTTACTTTACAAGTTCTCACTTGTAAGAGTTCATAGAATTACTTAGCAAAAATGAAGCTAAATATAAATAATTTCTAGATACTGATTCTTCATGGATGCTGTTATCCCTCCCATCTGTGGCCATTAGTTCTTACGCTGTGACTAAGGCCAGGAAACACAGATCAGAGCTGAGCTTGGTGACCTTTAGGTTGTCCAGCTGGCATGAGCATGGAAGTATGCATCCTCTCACCAGCAGTTTCTGAGGCAGGGTTTCCAGTGCAAGATATTTATTAGTTAATGCTCTCAGGAGTCAGGAAGGCAAGACAGAGAAGGGAAAGCTTAGCAAGGGTGAGACTGCAGATGGAGTCCTAGGATCAGCTGGTCTCTGCAGGGGGGCTCTAGAGCCAGCTTCAGAGCATAGTACTGAGTGTACTGGCACTGGCGGTGGTGGTGCTCAGGGTGATTTGAACTTCCAGGCCCTCTAGTCCTCTTTACTAGTTGAGCAGCCAACTCATTGCCCAAGAGCAGTATCTGAAGCTGACTGGTGTGAGCCATTATCGGGCAGTTAATAGAAGCTGAGGGCTGGATGCATGGATGCACATAACTGATAAAAAGCAAAGATTCCATGTTCCTTGCAGATGGGGAAGGAGTGGTGGGCACAGATCCTGCCTGCTACCACTCCCTTGGGGAAATTACACTCTCAGAAGGCCAGGTTTCTGGCCTGTAAGCAAAAAGCTCAGGGGCGAGGGGCAGGTAAAACACAATGCTTTTTGGATGCTGGGAGATTAGGTGACATAATACTGCAAGTGTCTGTCACAGAAACTGAAACCTGTTATTCAATTAGCAATTGTTACTCTCTCTCCATTCTTGTAAGTACCCGTCCTTTTCCTGCTTAGCAATGTTTACTGTTCCTCGTTTTCTACAGAAAACATCTCACTTTGTCATGTACCAGTGTGAATGCAAAATTTTTACCAACTACTCCACAGATCAAAACTATGTAACCTGAAGGTATTGGAGTCTGTGAAGTCAATAAACCCTCTGAAATTGTGTGGGAAATCCAGAAAGTATGTTTTCATGGAAAAAGGCCCCATTGCTTGGAGAGGCAGTATTGTGTCTGAGTCAAATTCCAGCTAACCCATTTCTTGCTGAGTGACCTGGAGAGGCAGGATTGTGTCTGAGCCCAAATTCCAGCTAACCCATTTCTTGCTGAGTGACCTTGGACTGGTCTTATTTAAACCATGTGCACTTAACTTTTGTCATCTGTTAAAGGGAGATGGTGACTATACGACCTCATAGGTCTGTTAGGATGATTGAATTAATTCATATATGAAAAGCACTTATGTAAAAACACTGCATATCACATTGAAATTGTGTGTGTTACTATTTATATTACTACTATTACTGCTGTTGTTGTTGTTATTATCATCATCATCTCATCCTATGCATAAAGGGTGTGTGGCTGAAAGCTGTTTGGGAATTACTGCCCCTGAGGCATTTGCCACTCTAACAAAGTTGATTCAACTTGCTGTCCTCTAAACATAACCCTGTATCTACGTCTTTGCTCTGCACGAATTTCCCCCTGAAGTTTCCTCTTCTCATAAGCCACTTGCAGCCATCTTTAAGGGTCACGTCTTCCTCCAACAGTCTTCCTTCCTCACAGTCTCTGGCCTCCAGAAGCCTGGCTCTCCCTCTGAATCCCCATCTCATTGCCAGTTTATTCAGCCAGTCAACTGTAATCCCACATTGTTGGGGCTACTACCAAAATTCCCAATTGTGTCTCTTCCCTCTTAAAAAAAAATGGTAAGCAATATGGGAGGCAAGGCCTTGCCTGTATGACTTGATGTTCTACTCACCAACAGTCTTATAGAATAAGCAAATCCTAAGCACACAGAGAAGACACTCATTCAAATGCAGCTCATCCCTGTTGCCAAAGTAACTACCAAAGAGTGAGTTAGTCACATCATAGGTGCTTAATAAATATAGACAGTGAATAAATAAATCAGTGGTGAAGCTTTACTTAAGTTACTGTGTTTGCAGTTGGCACCAATATTGATGAATTTTATGGTTAATGTTAAAGTTTTAAAGCAGAACTGCAAGTAAAAGAATAGACTTTTTCAAGCACGACCATTTTTGAAGTAGCACAGGATGTCACTAACTATAGCGAGCTATTGCCAGGCACTAAAATAACTGTTGCTGTGGGGCTGGTTAACGATACCTCGTTAGTGACAGAAGATAATGAGATGATAAGGGCAAGATTCATTGACCTTTCAAAGCCTTTTGATTTACTAAATGACATTGGTGGATAAGCTAATTAAATTTGGCTTTTCTCCTGCAGTGATAGCTGGGTTCTGCTCTCATTTGATTAGTAAGAAAAATCAGAGGCTGTTTTAAGGCTATCAGCCTGATTTATTACTATTCCTATCTGATGGTGCCTTGGGGCTCAATAACCCATTGGTTTTATTTTATTTATTTTAAAATTATCTTTCTGATGCTAGAGATGATCCAGGAATTCACTTACAGAGCAATGATAATACCACTTCAAATAATGTTTCTCTTAGACTCCCAGAACTTAATACGCTTTCCTTCTGAGTCACTACATTTGCCAACAAGGAAGATTCTGAAAGATAAGCTTGCTGATGATGAAAACATCACTTGGTGGCCAACCTCCTCATTACACATAAAGACAAACAAATCTGAATCTAAGAGAAACAGAAAAGCAAACAGTTTGGGCATAGTGCCTTTAGTGAGCAAGTTACCTAATTGTCAGTTTCCAGGGAATTTGCTGCCTGTCCACGCACTTCTATTTCAATGGTAAAAATGTGGCATTTTTCTCCATAAATACTGGTTTGGCTCTGCTAAACCAAGTCCTACATTGAACTACAGACTTCTCAGTAATGGGAAAAAACAGCTATGTTTACTTTTTAGACAGGCACAGATTTAAAATGTTTCACACCTATAAAAAGTTTTAAATTCTATTTTTGCCAGATTATGAATTTTAATTCTATTCTTCATTGACTGCAGTTAAGTGTAAAGAATATGAAACAATACTCTTTTTAAACTGAAATGAGTTTATTTTTCAGAACTTGAAAGTGTAGATTTATTTCTCCTGGACTTTCCAAGACACACTTGTAAATAGTCATTCAAAAAGTTGAGTTCAATTCTAATAATGAAACAAAGCATAATTCACAGCTAGAATTTATGAGAATGATAAATTGAGCTTCTGACCGCTCTATTATATAATAGAAAACCACACAGAGTTAAAAGCCCATATTAGCAACATACATCTACCATATGACTCCACAGCCATTCCACTTCTGGGCATTTGCCCAAGAGAAATTAAACGCATGGGTCCATAGAGAAACTTGTACACAAATGTTCAGGACAAATTTATTTGTAATAGTTCCAAACTAGAAAAAACTTAAATGCTTACCAACAGGTGAATAGATTTTTTTTAAACTGTGGTATTGGCCCGGTGCGGTGGCTCACCCCTATAATCCCAGCACTTTGAGAGGCAGAGGCAGGAAGATCGCTGGAGCCCAGGAGTTTGAGAGCTGCCTGAGCAACACAGTCAGGCACCATCTCTACAAAAAATAATAAAATAGCCAGGCATGGTGACACATGCCTGTGGTCACAACTACTCAGAAGGTTGAGGCAGGAGGGTCACTTGAGCTTGGGAAGTTGAGGCTGCAGTGAGCTATGATCGAGCCACTGCACTCCAGCCGGGGTGACAGAACAAGGCCTGGTCTCAAAATAAATAAATAAGAAAAAATTGTGATATAAACATACTATGCTACATGATTCATCAATTAAAAAAGGAATTATTGATACATGCAAAAGCATTCATGAATTTCAACATTATTGTGCTGAATGCAAGAAGCCAGCAAATAAAAAAAAACATGAAACACATACTGCATTATTTCATATGTATAAAGCTCTTAAAGATGCAAAGTAATCATTTGTGACAGAAAGCAGATCAGTTGTTGCCTGGGGAACAGGTATGGGGAGAGGGCAGGGACAGGGAGTATATTAGTCAGAGTTTTCCAGGGAAACAGAACCAACAGGGTGTATGTTTGTGTATATGTGTGTACGCATGTATGTATACACACAGGAAAGGGTGAATTTATTTTATGGAATTGGCTCACGCGATTGTGAAGAGGCAAGTCCAAAATCCGCAGGGTAAGGCCAAAATCCGCAGGGTAAGGCCAGCTGACTAGTGGCCCAGGGAGGGTTTGCATTCTGAGTCCCAAGGCAGTCTGCTGGCAGAAGTACTTGCTTCGGGGAAGTCAATCTTTGTTCTGTTAAGGCCTTAAACTACTTGGATGACGCCCACTCATGCTATAGAGGACAATTTGCTTGACTCAAAGTCTACCGATTTAAACGTTCATCTCATCTAAAAGACAGCTTCACAGAAACAACCAGAATAATGCTTGACCAAATATATGAGCACAGTGGTCTAGCCAAGTCAACACAGAATTAACCAACACAAAGAGGGACAGGAGCAATGCATTTAGAAGGCGTATGAGGAAATTTGGGTGGTTATGTATATGCTGATTTTCTTAATTGTAATCATTTCACAGGTGTATAGATGTTAGTTCATCAACCTGTACAGTTTACATAAGCAGAGCTTATTGTATGTCAACCATATTTCAATAAAGTTGTTTTAAAAATTGCTAAGATAATTGATTTTTAATGTTTTTGCCACCAAAAAAACGAAAATTTGGTGATATGATGAATATGTTAATTAGCTTGATTGAATCTCTCTGCCATGTGTACGTAGCTCTAAACATCATATTGTGCCCTACAAATATACGCAATTAGTATTTGTCTATTAAAATAAATTTTAAAAAACACTTGTACAAAAAGAAAGCAATGTAAGTCTTACCCAAAAGATAATAGCTGAGCCACTGTGGTCAGAGCAGTGGAGAGAAAGACTACCGTGGCCTCACCTATGTGTCTCAAATGACTTCTGAATAAAGCTCATTGGCAGAGAAATAAAAAACTTTACATCTAAAAATAATCTATTGATATTGCCCACAGGTTCTGCTTTTTGAAAATTACCTGCTGAAAAAGTATGTATGGCTTGCCTACTTTTGAGTCTTCTGGGCATAATTGAAGACTGCATCTTTAATATTTACAACTTTCTTTAAGTTATATTGTTTTGTTAAAGGATCTGTTCTTTGAGTGTGTGGGATCTGGTCGTGAGAAATGGACAAGAGTGTCCTGATGTGGTACACGGCTTCCTGCTGGCAGGACTCGTGTGCCGATGGAGGTCACAAACGGAACACCCTGCTTGGTTTATCCTTTCTCCTCAAGCCCACTCCTGCATCCTCCGCTAGTAATTGGTAGATAACGATTTTAGTAGCAAAACAAACCTTTCAATTATGCACTCTTGTGTGAAAAAAAGTGACTGAAATTTATTTCATGGTTGTCAATGCTAATGAGAACCGGAGATATGTGTTAAATGTAAGTCCAGATAGGAAGTTAATGTCATTTGGGCCCAGTAGGCTCAAGGCTTTCTAAAAGAATGATGAGTCATTCATGACACTTGAGGGGAATCTTTAAAATAATAACTATGTTGAATTTTTTAAAAATATTGTTTGTAAGAGTTTTCAAATTGTACATATCAGATTGAAAGTTGACATGACCATCCATGGGGGCAATGAAATATTTCTCTATGGCTGCTTCTCTCACTGATCTTCACCTCCTATAACCGATTCCCTGAGTCGACCCAGGTGAAAATGCCCCCAGAATTTGCCTATATCAGCAGAGAGGAGGATCCTGCCAGACACCATGCGGACTCAGAACCCTACTCCACACTGAATTCCAGGAGGTTACTACCAACCAACTGTGGGGAACAAGATTTATTCTCATCACGCCAAATGGCACAGTAAACCTACAAAGACCAACTCTGAAGATATTTGGTAGTATCACAGATCTAAACTATAAACAGACCAAAATGCTTCTTTAACCTGCATCTTACAAGCACACCCCTTTCTTAGCCTCCATTTTTATAGAAAGATTCTACTTTAACCATGTCTAGAAAGCTGAGGCTGGAGGAGGGAAGACTGTCTGGGAGAAGTTTCTCCTTTTTCTGGGCAGAGAAAAGTAGCACAAGATTATTCAGTCTGTACTTAACGTTCACGGTATCTGATTCTAGGAAAAACTGCAGTAGGCTGTGATTCCTTATTTGTATTCTCTACGGGATAGTGCAGTCACTCTTATTAATAACCCAAAAGGAATATTCACTTGTGAATCTTAAACACCTTTGTGGTTACTGAATTAATTTCTATTTTTTTCATAACACTCCTGTAAAGAAGTTACAGAGTGGTCAACACTATTACTTGTACTTTACTGGCCAGGAGGCAGAGCCAGAAGGAAGTTAAATGATTTGGTTAGGTGCAGACTCGTTCAGGCAGAGGGAGAAAAACGCATCGCCCTTTATTGTCGCAAATTAGTTTCTGTCTCCCCTTACACTTTCCCATCCACCACTCTCTAGTTTCTGAAAATTAACTAGTGCTTCTCCCATAAATATGTGTGTTTCCTCTTATAACACTGTAACTAGGACTTAGTCACTTACTTTTTTTTTTTCTTGAGGCAGCCCATTTCTCGACTGCTGTTTCCCCAGCAACACTAGTAACCACAGAAAGGCTTGGACTATCTTTTAAATACGGGCGTAAGTATTCTGTGTGTTCTGAGCAATCGGGGAGGGAAGCCATTTGCTGGCTGTTCATTTATTGTGCTTCACTACAGGTTAAAGGGATACTTTCCAAAATACTTGTCTGATGTCCCCAAATTAAATCCTGTGTCTCTGAGCAAGCTTTTCCACTCTTGCCCTGCCTGTGTCTCCTGTGATCACTTCATACTCAGACAGGAGAAAACGACTTCAGTAATTGCCTGCTTAATTGGTAAGCATGGATCTCCAGACTGCACTTTCCTGTCTCGTCATGTCAGGCTGCTCCACAGCTCTCAGTTGTTCCAGTATCACGTTATTCCCTAGATGGGCACGTGATGACTTCCATTTTCAATCACGGTGCTAAATCCCACACTTTGCTCCCGCGGGTTTCAACTAGTGAGGAGAAGGGAGAGAGGAACACACCTGCAGCCACTTTGACATGTCACAGGGAGGCTCCCTTGTGCGTGTGTGCGTGTCTGTTTGCAAACCCCATCCCTGAAATCAACCCTCTGGTGGTTCTCTGCTAGCGGACAGGGAGGCGCCCCTTGGGGTGTGCACAGCACACGGGCCCCACAGGGTTGTGGCAGGAGAACACAGGCTGTGAGTTTCTCAGCAGGCTGAAGATGAAATTGCTTATTGAAACTGGAAATAAAAATAATGAAACCATAAGATCACACAAATCCAAGGATTTTAGAGTTGAAAGCAACCGTAGAGAACATCTAGCTTAATTCCCTCATCTATGATAAAATGTGAATCTGAGTCCCAGTGAGGTTAAAAGATTTTAGAAGGGATAATTTCATGTTTTTCTTTGCTTTCTTTATCAAGGGCTAACAATATTTTTTGTTTGTTTTGGTCTGTACCATGCCTTCTTTTAGAACTCTTAATTACACTTGTTATTGGGGTGGGAAAGACAGACAAAAGGAAAATCACTTATATCTTTATTTCTGGACTTTACACATGAATGTATGAAGTCAAAAAGTCACAGCATTTTTATGTTAAAGAACAAAGTTATAGCACTACAACTATCCTAATGTCATAATGTAAATTTACTGGAAGAGGTCCAAATTTCTTGTTTTGACTTCTGTTCATATTTAAGTCCTATCTTCTTTCTCCCTATTTTTCTTCGTCCCAATTTAGAATATGTCAGATTAAGCCAGGCGGGATCAGAGTCAATTGTTTCTGTAATCTCTCAGAAGCAACTATATATTTGTACTAATTTATAAATTAGATGTTTTTTACATTGTTACCAAGGCAGGCCACATATGTCAACATAGCATGTAAAAATATCATATATTAGTTCATTCTCACATTGCTATAAAGAACTACCTGAGACTGGCTAATTTACAAAGAAAAGAGGTTTAGTTGGCTCAAGGTTCCACGGGCTGTACAGGAAGCATGGCTGGGGAGGCCACAGGAAACTTTCAATCATGGTGGAAGGCAAAAAGGAAGGGAAAACAGGCATGTCTTAATGGCCAGAGCAGGAGGAAGAGAGAGAAGGGGGAGGTGCTACATGCTTTTAAACAGCCAGATCTCATGAGCACTCACTCACTATCATGAGAACAGCAAGGGGGACATCCACACCCACAGTCCAGTCACCTCCTACCAGGCCTCTTCTCCAACACTGGGGATTACAATTTGACGTGAGATTTAGGCAGGGACACAAATCCAAACCATATTGTATCGGTAGAAATTTCAAAAATCTCAGAGCTTTCCTTGTTTCTTTTCCTGGTTCAGTAGCTATTTCTAGAATTTTCATTCTTCTTCCAGGATCAGGAAATTTTTTGAGGATTTGTTAAAGACACAGTCTACAACTGGAAAAATAACATATCCACAGGCTCAAAATTCTGATTACAATGTCTAAGGAATATAACAATCCAGGGCCAAGAACCTCTCTTATGACTTTTATAAGTCAGGGTTTTCCAGAGGGACAGAACTAATAGGTAGATGTATGTATGAAAGGGAGTTTCTAAAGGAGAATCGACTCACATGATCACAAGGTGAAGTCTTATGATAGGTCATCTGCAAGCTGGGGAAAGAAGAAGCCAGTAGTGGCTTAGTCCCAGTCAGAAACCCTCAACAGGAGGGAAGCCAACAGTGCAGCTGAAGGCCTGAGAGCCTTGGCAAACCACTGGTGTAAAGTCCCAGAGTCCAAAGGCCGAAGAACCTGAAGTCTGATGTCCAAGAGCAGGAGGAATGGGAAGAAGCATCTAGCACAGAAAAAGAAGGAAGCCAGAAGACCCAGCAAGCAAGCTTATCCCACCTTCCTTCGCCTGCTTTCTGGACCCACTAGTAGCCAATTGAATGGTGCTGACCATATTGAGGGTGGGTCTTCCTCTCCTAGTCCACCAACTCAAAGGCCCATCTCCTCTGCCAACACCCTCACAGACACACCCAAAAATACTACTTCACCGGCATCTAGGTATCCTTCAATCCAATCAAGTTGGCACCTATTATTAACCATCGCATGATTTATCTATAAGAAACAAATTCTAGGCCAGGCGCGGTGGCTCAGGCCTGTAATCTCAGTACTTTGGGAGGCCGAGGTGGGTGGATCACAAGGTCAGGAGGTCGAGACCAGCCTGACCAACACGGTGAAACCCCTTCTGTACAAAAAATACAAAAATGAGCGGGGCGTGGCGGCACGTGCCTGTAATCCCAGCTACTCAGGAGGCTGAGCCAGGAGAATCACTTGAACCCAGGAGGCAGAGGTTGCAGTGAGCCGAGATCGTGCCACTGCACTTCAGCCCGGGCGACAGAGCGAAACTCCGCCTCAAAAAATAAATAAATAAATAAATAAATTCTATTGTTTTACCAGTGATCTAGGAGCTGTTAAGTTCAGTGTCAAGGAATACTAATTGTAAACCAATCAATACTAAGAACAAAAAGAGATACAGGAGGACTTGTACAAGGAACTGAGACTGAGCTCAGTGAAGACGCCATTAACCAGACCAAAGACATTTGAAATAACAGAAACCTCTTGCAAATTGACATAATGGAGCTTCACCAATAAAAAATTGTGAGACTCTTA
Source organism: Gorilla gorilla gorilla (assembly GCF_029281585.2). Lineage (NCBI taxonomy): Eukaryota > Metazoa > Chordata > Mammalia > Primates > Hominidae > Gorilla > Gorilla gorilla. The sequence continues at coordinate 121,788,162 of NC_073238.2, forward strand.
ATGATAATTACCTTAATGGGAAATATGCAGAACATACAAATGAGATTAAAAGGTGTTAATAAAAAGTCTCAGTAAATTTTATTATTTCAATAGAACCCAAAGTATGGGATGCATGTGTGGTTAAAATATAAACGAGGTTTCTAAAACAACCGTCCCATCAAAGGTGAGCCAAAGGTCAAAATAATATAATCCATGTAGAATGTGTGTATTTCAAGAAAAGCAGAATTATATAATTACGTTGCAATGCATAGAGTTAAAGAAAATAAATGTAGTGCACTGGACCTCGAAAATTCCTGAGTTTACTCTTTGATGAAATACCAGAAACACTTTAGAGGTGAGATCTTGATGAGGATAATTCATTAGCCAAGACTCTTAGGAATTCTAGAAAATGGAGCACGTGCACATTTCATTGAAAAATACACAAGCTTTGGTAATTATACAGCTCAAGGACAAAGGGCAAGTTGTAAATTTAAACAGTCATAATTTAATGCAATTATTTATTGAATAATAATGATCATTTTTTGTCATGAGGCTAGATATCATAGGGAGGTAGAGGAGTGGCCTGTGGTGACTATTAAAATCAATATTTCTATACAGAAGAAAATAACGAGAAGAAATAATGTACCTAAAGCTGCTATATAATAATATGAAGCAGCATTCAAGTATTGGTACTAGGAACAATTTTTAAAATAAAAGAAGAAACATGAAGGAATAGATCTATGAAAACGTATTTGGAGGAAATTTTCTGGAGGGGGTATAATTACTTTGGATTTTTATTGTGAAGAAGATTTGGGGAAGGGGGCAATGCAGGGATGGAGAACCTGTTGTTCTTAGTTTTACCTAGTGCTGTGTTAAAATAGTTCCTTGCACTTTGAGTTGTAGGCTGAAGGAGGTATTCCAGTTAGTTTACCAGTTATGTGAGCTGGAGACCAGGCTTGCCACACCACCTCCCTCACGGCAGTTTGTGATGCCTCTGCCATTTTGTAACAGGTACGACCAATTGATTCAGCAAATAGATCAACCAATAAGGTTGTTTGGTGTCATGTAGACAGAGCAACAGTGTGGAGTGCCCAAACCTGTTATTTTTATCAAGCTGTTCTTTGGAAGACAGGCAATCAGATGGTCTCACTTTGTACTGTAGTCTTTGAGGGTATCCAGCTTAATGAAAATAAGGAGTAAGATGTTCTGAAAATGGAGGAAAAAGATATTTTCCTTCACAGGAAAGAATTGCCTTCTGAGTGGAAATTCTTATGTGGTCATTTCCAAGGAAGACATGAAGAAAAGAAAAATATATTATTTATTTGGGGGAAAAGGGATGATATGCTTTGTCTCTGTGTCTCCACCCAAATCTAATTTTCAACTGTGATCCCCATGTGTCAGGGGAGGGACCTGGTGGGAGGTGATTGGATCACAGAGGCAGTTTCCCCCAGGCTGTTCTCATAATAGTGAGGGAGTTCTAACAAGATCTGATGGTTTTAAAGTTTGTGGCAATTCCTCCTTCTCTCTCTCTCTCCTGCCACCTTGTGAAGAAGGTGCTTCTTTCCCCTTTCCCCTTCTGCCATGATTGTAAGTTTGCTGAGGCCTCCACAGCCACGTGGAACTGTGAGTCAATTAAACTTCTTTTCTTTGTAAATTACCCAGTGTCAGGTAGTATCTTTATAGCAGTGTGAGAATGGACTTATGCAGGGGTTTTGCGAACAGAGCGGCGTACATCCCAGATTACACCCTAGATTTACTCAATGTCGAGCAAATATATGCCTTTGGTAACCATGATGATCTATCTGAATTATTTCAAATGTAAAAGTGCTTGGTATTTTGTATGCTTTAGCCTGCAGAAACTGTGCCATCTTAGTGTGGATTCTCCAAGTGCAGTCAGGTTCCTGTTACCATAGACACCAGACAGAGTTTTATGTTTGTTTCTACTTTGAAAAAAAATACCATTACTACTACTCTGGTAAATAGAAAATTCTTCTTTAATGTCCTTTGAAATATACACATTGAAAGCTGCAAAACAAAGAAATTCTAATATTGAGTGTGCCTTTCCAACTACTCACTCCTTGGAGATTCGGAAATGTCAGATTGGTGAATTTGACCCTGCATACATGCCCCCTTTTTAGTATTCCCTAAAGAAAGTGAGAGAGATTTTAGTGTCTACAAAATTGGGAACTTATTTTTTTTCCTCGTCTTTTGTGCCCTCGCTCTTAGCAACACATGTTCAGATGGGTCTTTGTAAGTTCAAAAATACCACTTTGATGCAGGAGTAAGCAAACAAGAAAGGGGAAACTCGACACAAATAGGCAATTATATACTCAAGGAATATGTCGTCAGCTGAAACCAAGAATTTGGGAAATACGGGTGTTTCCATGGGAGTCTAATTTCTGTATATCATGTGACTCAGACACATCCATATAAGTCTGAAGGGCCAGAACCTACACAGATCTATTTGCATATCTTATGGAAAATCACTCACCAAAGTGGAGAAGGGGTTGATGAGACTCCCTGCACACAACAGCTGTGCATCATGGTTAGAGTGAAAGAAAGAAGTAGAGAGGTGATTTTGAGAAATTCAATATCATTCAGGTCAATTTTCAGCCCAGGGCTGATGAAGCCACACTAGACTCCTAGGATGAGAAAAGCTTGATAGAGAGTGAGTAAAGAGATTAAGAGATGCACAGGTAAAATCTCCCAAAGATTCCATAGCACGGAAAAGCAATGCCTGGTGCCCTGTGGACAGAATGAAGCAGAACTGAAGGACAGTATCTCCCCTACTCTAATCCTCCCATGAGGGTCAGCAGTGTAGGGGAACAGGAATGGGGGCACTGTGGACAGTGCAGTCAATGCCAGCAGCAGAAAGCTGACCCTACCTACTTCTGGGGTGCAGGTACAGGAAAGGGACAGCTGCCAGAGAGCCACATGGTTTTCAGGGGAAGTGAAACCTCACCATGGTGCCCTGGATGGCCCTTCATATAACCCTACAGTAAACCCACATCTCAGTCCAACCTGAGAGGGACTTCAGGGATTTGAGAAAATCCCTCAATGCTCCAGCTTGAGTCTGAGCCAGGGATCCTGTTATTGTTACCCCAGGAAAACACGGGACACTCCTATTCTTAGTCTAGTCCAAGATTCTTGAAAAAAAAACAAAACAAAAAAAAACTAAAAAGCATTTCTCATGTCTCCAATTTTCACTGAATAATAAACCATTCTGGTTTTGTTCAGTTCTGCCAGGAGTGAGACTCCCCAGGGCTTGAATTTCAGCTCCTGCTGTTCACTAGCCATCTGGCTTTGGTCAAGTATTTAATCTCCTGAATGTTAGTTTTATTCATCTGTAAAACCTGGATAAAGTAACTACCTCATCAAATTATTTGCAGATTAAATGAGATGCATGTGAAATGCTTCCACAGTGTAGTTGGTGGGGCTGGAGGCTCCCTTTCTGCCAGGTCCTGAGGCACTTCTCCAGCTACACCTGCACCCCTGGTTTTCCCTTAGACCCCTTGGGCTGACTTGCATTTTCATGCTGACAACCTCTGTCTATTCTACACTCATGTACCCAACTGTCTCCAATGCCTTCTGAAATGTGTCAACATAACAGAGGGGTTAAAGGTGCCAAAATTACTCGCTATAGCTCAGTGTCCTCATTTGTTAATTGACACAATAGTAATGATTTTCTCTGCTATGTTAGGAAGATTAAATAAGTTAATATACGTAATACATTTAAAACATGCTTGGTCCATAGTAAGCACTGTGTATTTTAGAGGTTATCATTGCCACTGAATTCCTAAAAGGCATCCAGGATTTAACTCACCTAAGCAGAACTCTGGAGCTTCTGCCATCTCCAATCTCATTCAGTCATTCAACAAACATTTGCAGAGCAACTATTCAATACTGGACTGGGTTTCTGTCTTCCTAGAGCCAACGTTCCCAGGGCACACTGTCAACATGTTAATACAGAGTGCAGTTTTGGTCTTCCCCATGTGCGCCAAGAGCTCCACCAGCTGTGCTTCCAAGCCGTGTGGTCTGGCACGTGGCTGACTCTCCCACATCATCTCATGCACAACCTTGTCCCCTCATGCTGCTGCAGCCACACTGGCCTTCTTTCTGGTCCAGAGGATGCTGGGCTGTTTCTAGACTTTCGACCTACTGCTCTCCCTGCCTGGAATGCCCTTTTCTAAGATCTCTTCCCGGATGGCCCCATCTTGCCATCCAGACTTCTGTCCCTGTACCTCCACTTCAAGGAGACTGCCTGGCCTGTTCAGTGTGCCCAGCACCCACCCTCTCTCTCTCTGGTTCCTCACCCTGTTTACTCTCTTTATAGGTTTGCCCTCTCTGAAATCACTTATGTTTTGCTTCTCTATTGTCTGTCTGACACCAGAATGAAAGCTCCATGAGGGCAGAAATCTTGTCTGCCTTGTGTATCGCTGTTCCCTTCACCTGCAACAGCACCTAACCTTGGAAAATGCTCCACAGGGCTTAAACATCAATCAGTAAATGATTGCCATGGCTGTAACCATTCCTCCCAAATGAGGCCTCATCATATATCTACTTGGTCAGTGTTTCATTGTAAAAGAAGCCTTCAAATTAGACTTTAAATGAGGTAATACAAGCATTAATTGCATGCGTGTTAAAATATCATTAATGAGTTATAAGAAAGCTGTGACATATGACAAACTGATTAATCCTGTTTAGGCATTTCCTCATTTTTAAATATAAGTGGCTGCAGGCCTTGCTGAGCGTCTCAGATCCTGCCATGAGCATCAGATATCAAGTAATCTTCTCAAGTACTTATGAAACCTGAGCCTTCTCTCATTCCTGCAAAGTTTTGCTCTGTTACCTGCTCTTGAGGAAGTAGAGATGTGCCTCTTGTTTATGGTTACTCCTGAACCCTATGTCCATACAATTATATAACCCAGATATCACTCAGATGGAAATAGTGAGGTTAGTTACACACACGTTTTTAAATTTTTATCATTATACATATTGTCATATACAAATTACAGGTATATCTGCAATATTTTGTTATTTTAGTTATCCAACTATTTATCAAATATTTCCAGAGTTCTTGCCATGTGATAGGTGTCATGCTAATAGTTAAAGGTGCAGAGGAAAATGTGAAATCATCTCGGGGAGCTTCAAATTAAATGGGAGAGATATGTGTGAGAAATACCTTAGGCTATAGCATGGTCATTTCATATGGGTAAATATGTACAGTGATATTGAAAGCAGAGAGTAACCAAATACTTCTGCCTTGAGGTCAGGGAAGGCTCCATGAGGGAAGTAAAATTTGTACTGAGTCTTCATAGGCATTTCCCCAGCAAGGAAGGGTATGGGAAGGGCAAGGAAGGGTAGGCGAAGGGCAAGAAGGGCCATCTGAATTGCTACGAGCATTCGTAAGTTGTAAGAGAAGCTGACACGCCTGAGGATGTAGTAGAAATGAGCTTGGACAAAGGTACCAGAAGGAACTGTAGGTAGGAGCTGAGTTAAAGGTCTTTGTTGCACAGAATTGTTTGCATTTTGTATTTTGGAAAGCCAACAGAATATAATAAGCATAGGAGTTACTTGGTCAATTATTTTTTAAAGATTATTTTAACAATGATATTGAATAAAAGAGTTGAGTTGTGAATGATTGGAAGTCAGGACAAAAATACTGTCAGAAAAACTTGAAGGAGACTGTTTCAGTAGTTCATGGGAGAAATAACAGGGCCATATCAATGTTAGAATAAGTGGGATGGAGTGCTACAATTTAAAAACCCACTGGAGAATTGAGGAAATGTAGTTGTTATAGAAGGTTGCAAATCTTCTAGTTTGGAAGGTTAAATGACAATGAGGTTATCAATTAAGATCTAGAATATAGAAGGCAGAACATGATTTAAGATGAAAAAAATTAATTCTACTCTGGTCTTACAAGACTGTAAGTAGCTGTGTGTGTTGTAGTCAGTGAGATATAATGATAGAAAGTGGGACAAGTGATTTGTTATTCAGATAGATGGCATTCGGAGCCTGTGCATGGATAATATCCTTTACAAAGAAGAAAAGGCCAAAATAGGTAGAGTAGAGTAGAGTAGAGTAGAGTAGAGTAGAGTAGAGTAGAGTAGAGTAGAGTAGAGTAGATAGAGTAGACTCTCCTTCTGTGCTATCCAGCAGCTGTCATGATAAGGCCGAAAGCTGTCATGATAAGGCCAAAATCTAAAGAAGCAATCTCCAATTAATGATCTCATGCTAAAAATCAGAAGTTAACATCAGTCAAGGAAGGGGTTTCCCTAGAAATTTCAGAGACATCATGACCCTATTGACACCTTGATTTCAGATATCTGGTCTCCAGAACTGTGAAAACATAATTTTCTGTTATGTGAAGCCACTATTTTAAGGTGTCTAAGGGGTTGGTTTTTTCTGAAGGCAGTGAGGAAGAATCTGCCCCAGGCCTTTTCCCTAGCTTCTTTGGTGGCTCGCTGAGCATCTCTGGCATTTTTTGGGTTGCAGAGGCTCCATCCCAGTCTCTACCTTTGTGTTTGTATGGCATTCTCCTTGTGTTTGTGTGTCTTTCTCGGTCTCAAATTTCCCCTTATTAAATAAGAATACCAGTCATATTGGATTAAGGCCCACCCCAATGACCTCATTTTGACTGAGTTACTTCTGTAAAAATTCTACTCCAAATAAGGCCACATTCTCATATATTGGGGTTAGAATTTCAACCTTTCTTTCCTGGAGGACATGGTTCAATTTGTACTCAAGCCCTGTAGGTTGCCTCAAGTGTTTCCAAGTTACTCCCAGACTTTCATGAATAGGTTCTAAGAATCTAGGAGACCCTTCACCCTTTAACCTTGGGGATGACATCCCAGGAAGTAAACCTGGAACCATCCCCTGCTCTGTCTCTAATCAGAGGATTCACAGTCACCTGACTCTCACAGTTGGTAATATGAAGCCTTCCCTGACAACACTACTATGTTTGCCCCAGATGAAGTGTCAGTGCAAGGTTTTACAGATCACCAAAGAGGGAAGAGCTGGGACTTCACAGCTCACATAACTGGTTGTTTGTGCAATTTATTTGCTCTCATATTCGCAAGTATGACAGAATTTTGCTGAGATCAATTATCGTCACAACTAGGATGACAATATAATCAAATATGCTCTACACAGTCATGGTTTATTCCTGCTCTCTAGGTGTAATTATGAACAGGTCTCCACTTCCAGTCTCAAACAGGACCTGGTTTGGTAGCAAGGTTGGGAAGAAGTGTCTCACCCCATTTATTTCTAAACCATTCACAGAAGATGATACTTGTGCATCATCAAATTGTCTTAGGTAAGGTCATAGCAAGGTACCACATGGGTTCTGGTGGACAGAACCCCAAAACAAGTCATATTGGAGCTGAAGGTGAACAATCTCACATCCACATTTGCTATGGAGAGAAAGGATTTGTCTGTAAGTCTTGAAAGAAGACTCGTGCTTGAGCTATGAGTGGCTGGATTTACAATGCTGCCTTGGAGGTCAGAGGTTCTTCTCCAAGTTTCTGAATTCAGCAAGTTCAAACTTCACCTACGGGTTCCTTGCAACGACAGACAGTGGCCAGTATCACATGTTAAAGATTCAAGCCAGATCCAGTTTAATGGATCTGTTGAATCACTCAACATTGGATTATTCTTGTTCCCATATTTGGGATGCTCCTTTATGTTCATTATGGTAGTTTAAAAGAACATAATTATTTAAACCATCCTAAATAGATGATGTACAGCCATGTAGAATCAAAATGGAAAGACTCAGTTATCTTTCGCCTCCTTTCAGGTTGCACAAAACAAATATCAGTGTAACCCAGCGTAGACTCACTGACTTATGAGACAAGGAAGGTGAAAATATTCCTGCCTACATTGCTCCTCAAGATTTATTTTCACTAAGTTTATACTAAATTAATTATAATAAAAAGTTAAATTGTTTTTAATACCCCATGGAACCCATGACTATTCCATTTGTTTTCTGGCTACTGAAATTCCAACATCATTTAGTTTACTGATTGACAAGCAGTGGGCATCAAACATTTGCTGTATTGAATTTAAGCCTGAGTTTCTGTTGATTAATGTTTAGGTTAAAATCTTAGCATCAATTAGACTATTAACTAATTAACATCTAGTATGGATTGGACATTGGGCTAATATAGATTTCTGTCTGCAAAATCACCTACTATTATGCAGGTTAAAAACTACTTGATCTATTTCCAATGAACTGTCTCTTTATATTCATATATAGCCTTAGAAATGTCCAGAAGTCTAATATAATAGATTTCTACTTCTGCATAACAAATTATCACAAACTTAGCACTCAAAACAACACAAATTTATTTTCTCACAGTTTCCATGGGTCTGAAGTATGGATCAGGATAGTTAGATTCCTTCTCAACTTCTCATCAGGGTGAGAATCAGGGTGTTGGGTTAGCCTGTGCTCTCATCAGTGGCTTGGAGTCCTCCCTGGTTGCTGGCAGGATCCAGTTTGTTGTGGTTGTATGACTGCAGTTCCCAGCTCCTGAAGGCTGCCTGCCATTCCCTACCATGTAGCCCTCTCCACACCAAGGCATTTGCTTCTTCAAACATAGGAGAATGTTTGCTGCTGCTTTGAGTCTCTCTAATACCTTCAAATTCTGATCTCTAGACTTTTGCAGATTAATCTCCCTTTCATTAGCTTAAATTTGACAATTAGAAATCTTAATAACATTTGCAATCCCTTCTCCATTGCCAGATAATACACACTAATAATGAGAATATTTCACCATATTTATAGGACCTGCCCATGCTCAAAGGGAACAGGTTGAACAAGGAATGCATATGAGTGGGGAAGAATCTTGGGTGCCATCTTAGAATATGAAGAACATCTCTTGTTCCATTGAAAAAAGGCAAAACTGTTGTACTCATCTGTAAAACTGACATAATAATACTTTAACTCATATGAGTGTTGTGCAGATTAAGTGACATAAAACATGCATTTACCAAAGCACTCAGCAACATGATCATGCTCAGTGTAGCTGATTAAAAAGAACACTATTCAACCCACCAAGAAACCTAGTATTGCTTCATATTCCTGCTGGACCACAATTTAACATACTTCACGGCCATGATTCCATCTTGCCTTTCACCCTTCTTCCCAGGACTGCCCAGGTGGACAAAAAATAAAAAGGTGCCTTGGAACACTTGCAGTCAACAACTGTCATTTGAAACTATCATAGGTTAAATGTAGGCATTTAAAATTTGGCAGAAGGTAAGATGGAAAGGAGCACCAGAAGTCATATTCCAAATATTTAACAAGTAGTAAACTAGAAGGAAATTCCAATAAAAAGAGAGTCCGGACTGATATCTGGAGCTGGACCTAAAGATCACTTGTGGGGCCAGATACTCACTCCAGTTGCTTGTTAGTGGTGAGGTTCCATGATCCTAAGTAGGGGACTTAGTGGCTACAAGCAGCTGCTATGTACCAGGAAGTATGGAGATATTTGGATATTTTTTCAGCTGGTGTGTAGCATGTGCACACTGGCTATTGGCCCTGTTTGTAGTTTAAGAATATTTACTTCTAAAAAGTGTTCCCAGGAGAAATAATGCGTTAAGCCCTTGTCAGGGAATGCTGGAGATTAAACCACCAGATCACAAGGGAAAGGCTGTTTTATACAGATACATTGATACGGTCCAGGATTTTATGGTGAGGAAGGGAGAAAAGACATTCAGAGAATTAAAGGGGGTTTTTCCTGAGTCCAGCCAGCTCTCTCCTCCCCTGTGTCTTGTTCTATTTCCATGAATACCTCTAACATCTATTACCTGCATTGGTTACATTGCTACAGAGCCCTGGTACCACTCTTGCATACACAAAGCCATCAAAAGCAGGCCTATTAATTAGAGTGCTCGCCCAATGGAACTGTTTGCTTCCATTCATAATTCATTGACATCCTTGCTAAATAAATATTGGGGTATTCATTCATCCCAAGCAATTATCTAAAAGAAGCTACATCTATCACAAGGGTTCATAAACGGGGAGACTCGAGGATAAAAAATTCTAATTAAAAGAAGTCTACTTTTAATAGCAAATACCCCCATTGTCATTCATATGTGTTAAGTACTTACCAGTATTGGAAATGAGATGCCAGCTGAGACGATCCATTAAAATACAGCAGCAGGCCTCTCTCCTTGTGTGTTGCCCTGCGTGCATCGGGATCGGAGCAGAATAAACCCGGGGTCTGGCAAGAGCACCTGCAGAACTCAGACTTCTTTCCTATGTTCTAGCTGGACTCCAGGATCCCATGACCTGCTCACACCACTTGGACACCCAGAGCCTTGACACCCCATTTCTGATGTTTCAAGGAATCAGGGCCAGCACGTGTTTCAGGTATCAGTGAGGAGAGATGCTCTGGAGGAGATCTCTGTCTCGCTTCCAGCTTTCAGAGCCTTGAAGGAAATCTTAGCACCGGCACATCCCTCTCACATCTTTCTGGTTTTGAACAGTGCATCATTAGGGCTTCCTCTAGGGCCCATGCCAGTCTCTAAGTTAAATACATTATGCATGGAAACAAGCAGTTTCTTGCCATGGTTACCTTCTTCACATGACTGCAGGAGGCTTCTAATGTGAGGTAGGTGCCGTTCTGGGTATTGTAACAAAATTCCCCTGTTGACTTGAAGCAGAGGCTTGGGCATTGTTTCAAATGAGTTCTTTCTTTTGTCAAAATTCTTTCCTTGATTTTATTCCTATAGTAAAATGTCCTCTGTATCATTATCCTCAAAAATATTATTGACATTTGTATTGGATTACATGCAAATATTTGCATCACAATGCCCTAGAAATTATTTAAAACAACTTAAATTCCTACTCAAATGTTGTCACCTCTGGCTTCACATTTATTCATTGATTGATACAACAGGCATAATTAAGTCCTGATGTTTAAATAGAAACTACCTACAACCTCACTTTTCACCAAACATTAATGGTGATGTGGAAATGACAAATCAAATGGCCGATTTTCGTAAAGACAGAAGCAAGGTGCCATGGCTCTTACCTATAATAACAGTGCTTTGGGAGGTAGAGGTGGGAGGATCATTCAAGGCCAGGAGTTCAAGACCAACTTGGCCACACAGCAAGACTCTGTTTCTACAAAAAAGATTTAAAAAGTTAGCCAGGCATGGTGGTGCACCTGCAGTCCTAGCTACTTGGCAGAGTGAGGCAGGAGGATCACTTGAGGCCAGGAGTGTGGGGTTGCCTGGTGGACAGAGCAAGACTCTGACTCTAAAAAATAAAAAGTAGAATAAAATATCAATTCAGGATTTTATTTTTAAGTTTTCACAGAATCATATAAAACTAAAACATATCAGCTTACGTTTCTGAGACTTAATCCAAAATCTTTTCGGACTACTTTGAGCCAAAATCTTTGAGAGGCATAAGAAAATGACAACAACTTAAGAAGGTTGTGAAAACAAATATTAATAATAATGATTTTAAAAGGCAGAACCATTCTAATGAAATTGTGTAATAGATTTTCAAAATAGAGTATGACATGTAAATCCCAAGTGACTATCACTGCTAGTCTAGAATGGACTCCATATCTGCAGGTGCCTTTGTTTCTGTTTCCTCATCTTGAACAGTGAAATAACATTGTCTGCCAGCCATCTGTTACAAAGATTAATAAAAAAATTTCTTTCTTGGCATTTGGAATTTCTTGCATAAGACTCAATCTAGGAGTTAAGCACTTTTACATATTTTATTTTTTTAAAAGAATGTAGAATGCAAACATTACTTCTTGGAATTTCTTAAATAGTTTCATCTCTCAGTGCATGGTTGGTCACAATTAATATTAGTTTAGAAATGATTAGTGAATGTATTGCTTTGTGTAGAGCGTCAGTGTTGCACTTCTAGATGACAAAACTGCAATTCTGTGTTGTAAACATGAAGTATTAATACAATTACTTTATCCTGAGAGCAGCTATCTTATTCTCAGAAAACTCTTTCTACAGATAATAGCAAATCAAGCCCATGTAAAGGTCTCTGTGAGTTATCAGAATTTCAAATAGCATCTTCCAAAGAAAGAAATAAAATGTTCATATTATGGATATTTTTTCAGAAATATATATTTTTGAGAAAACGTGTCTTTTTGATTTCAAAAGATAGTTTCCTACTTTGTCACGAGCCATTGCAAAGTGTCAGTTGTGTGCATAGCATGATTCAAAGTAATTTAAGCAAAATGAAACAATTATAATGATAGCATTTTGAACTTTTTATAACATTTATTCTGAAGACTACCTACAAAGTCATATGTAATCTTATTTTGTTGTAAAATCTTTGAATGGATGTGGTATTCTGAAAGACAGAAGTACAAAGAAATACTTAAGTAATTCAAAAGTTAGCAATGAGTTGAAGGTAGATTCACGCTTCCCATCTCCTATGAAACTATTTTCCATCAATAATTATCTATAAATTTTTTTAAAAGTGACTCATTTCTATGAGGCTGCCTTGTTTAATTCTCATCTTTATTACTTTCATACTTTCTTTGCCTTCTATAAACATTCATTTTATTAATTTGTTCACCTGCCCATTTATTCATTAAACAAACATTTATTAAGTACTTGCTGCATGTCATACATTGAATGAGGTTCTGGGAATATAGCACTAAATCAAAGAGAAGTCCTGCAATCATTGATCTGGTATTCCAGTGGGTGTATTTATGGAATAAACTCTCTCTCTCAATCTCTCTTCTCTTGTCTTTTTTTTCTCTTTCTTCATTTCTTTCTACATACACACATACACACGTGCACACACATATGGATCATATGTATATATATGTGTGTGTATTTGATATATAGTTATAATATATTAGATATTAACTACTATTTAAAAAATAAGCAAGACAGGGGAAAGGAATGGCTAGAGGTAAAAGTAATGAATAATATTATAAATTTAGAATAGGGTATTCTACTAAAGAACTTATTCACATAACCAAACACCACCTGTTCTCCAAAACCCTACTAAAATGAAAAATAAATTTAAAAAATAAAATAGGGTATTCATGGGGGAAGTGACTAAGACAGTGTAGCCAGGCACTGGCCTGGGTGCAGGGATGAGGATGAGAAGCTAGGCAGCTCTTCATTGTGCAGGAGGTCACGGTGCAGTGAGGAAGCAGTGTAGTAGAGGATTCTAACAGATGCCTGTGACAGGCACCATGGATTTGCTCTCCAAAAGCCATTTCAACCCTTTTCCCTTCCCTCTTCCTTACTATAATGACTAGAAAGGAAAAATCCTTAATATTCCAGCTTTCCTCGTGGCTTGAGGTAGTCATATGGCCCAGTTCTGGCCAGCAGGATTCAAGCAGAGGTTCTCAGAGCAGCATTCCCTTTCCGGGTAAGAAGGCACATCTTACTGGAGAATGTCCATACTTTTCCCCTCCTGTCCCCTGGAAAGTCAACCTGAGATCCTGAATGTAGAAAACTGAGGCACTCAAAGAGAAAAGGAGCTGGGCCATTGGTGATATTATTTGCAGTTGCCCAACCCCAGACTCTGTACCCCTGTTTATGGGAGAAAAATCTACTTCTATTTGTTTAGACCATTATTAATGGAACTTTCTACTCCTTGAAAGTAACAGCAGGCTGCACAAAGCTCATCATCACTGTTCATTAGAGAAATGCAAATCAAAACCACAATGAGAAACCATTTCACGCCAGTTAGAATGGCGATTATTAAAAAGTCAGGAAACAACAGATGCTGGCGAGGCTGTGGAGAAATAGGAATGCTTTTACACTGTTGGTGGGAGTGTAAATTAGTTCAACCATTGTGGAAGACAGTGTGGCAATTCCTCAAGGATCTAGAACCAGAAATACCATTTGACTCAGCAATCCCATTACTGGGTATATACCCAAAGGATTATAAATCATTCTACTATAAAGACACACGCACACGTATGTTTACTGCATCACTATTCACAACAGCAAAGACTTGAAACCAACCTAAATGCCCATCAATGATAGACTGTATAAAGAAAATGTGGCACATATACACCATGGAATACTATGCAGCTGTAAAAAAGGGTGAGTTCATGTCCTTTGCAGGGACATGGATGAAGCTAGAAACCATCATTCTCAGCAAAGTAATACAGGAACAGAAAACCAAACACCACATATTCTCACTCGTAAGTGGGAGTTGAACAATGAGAAAACATGGACACAGCGAGGGGAACAACACACACTGGGGCCTGTTGGGGGTTGGGGGGCTAGGGGAGGGAGAGCATTAGGGCAAATACCTAATGCAAGTGGGGCTTAAAACCCAGATGATGGGTTGATAGGTGCAGCAAACCACCATGGTACATGTATACCTATGTAACAAACCTGCACGTTCTGCAAATGTATCAGACCTTAAAGTAACATTTAAAAAAAATAATAACAGCATTCTTTACTAATAAAAGGTAAGAACCTAATGCAAAGAAGTCCCAAGAAGGATTAGAACAGCTTGACTTGGGGAATTTAAAAGGGAGTCTTCCCAGAGAAGGTGAATGCGTGGCTGATCCCCAAAATAGTGCAGAACTCTTCCAGGTGGGGAACTGAGGCTAGGGTGGGGTGCAGGAAATGCCTCCATCCTGTGACTGACAGCCACCGCGATAACTGATGGGAGAGCATGTTTAGAAAGAAGGTAAAATTTACTGAAGAGCCAGAGAGTTCTTGTGTATGTGGGCTATAACTATGAATATCTGTAATATTAGACTTCAAAATGGAGAAAATGTGAATATATTTATTATATCTCTTAGAAATAACAATAATAACACCATTACATATTAACATAAACCACATATATGGATAAAAATTAGTTTTCCAACACACACAAAAAAGTGAGAAGCATGACATTGTTTTAGATTTTGCAAATCTCCTTAAATGTCTGGCTTAATGGAAGACAGCTGGATTCTCGTATCTGCTTTTGCATTCAATTTATTGTGAAACATTGTTTTGGCTTAAGGAGAGGGAAAAAAATCTGGCCACACACAGATATCAGGTTTACAAAGAGAGGAATATACTAGCCTTATGGGATAATTTACAGATTCTTCTTTGATACTTCAGCAAAACCCAAAAAGTGGCTGTTTTTGAAAGGTCAAGTGAAATGTGGAACCTGAAGTCATATCCTGGAACTTTCCATTTACTGCTATATTAAAAGCCATTGGTCTAGCTGGCACTTTGGATATTTTACCTATGCATAACTTGTTAAATTTTGCAGTTGACGCACATTCATGTATGATATTTTTTTTTTAAACCACATTTGTCATTATCATCACTGATCTAATTAGGAAACTCTTTAAGTGCTGGAAGACTATCAGGCTCACAGCAGCAAATATCATGTGTCCAAAATTCTAGTTTTTGCTTGAAACTCAACATTTGGCAATGCATACTGTCAATTGTTTTTCTTGCAATGACAGCCTTGCTTTACTCATTTTGAGAAAATGTCTGCCAAATGCCCAATTCTGGATAACCATACACTGTCTGTTAGTTGTCCTTTCAAGTAAAAATATTGTCCCATAGGAAAAAAAAACCTACTAGCTCAGCTTGCAGCTCCAACATATCATCAGTACCTTTCATTCAGACCATTATTTTACTTTGGTTGGCAACAATAGCACATCATGAATATTTCTCATTTTATCTCATAGAGTAATAGAAAGTACACACTCAAAAGTCAAGTTTCAATAACATCAATTTTTTTCTGTGTAATCAAGGACTTAAGTGAAACTAGCATTTCAAAAAAATTGCATGCCAGTGCTAGTAAAAAATACATTGACTACTAATATAGTTTGGAGCCACTGTCTTGATCCATGTTAAGGCATCAGCAGTGCCATTCACCCTTACTTTTATACCCAGAGGGAACATGCTGTTTGCCATATCAAAGGCAAATAACATCATAGTATTATTATAAAAGTACTTGAACCTCATCGTGAAAAGATCTCAGAGATCCCTAGGGGCCAGCAGCCAGAAGTTGAGAACTGCTGCAATAGAGCTGTGGTTCTCAAACTTCAGTGTGTGTCAAAATCACCCACCCATTAAAATGCAGATTGCTGGATCCGCCGCAAGATTTTCTGCCTCAGCAGTTCTGAGGTGGAGACCAAGCACGTGCCATCTAACAGTTCCCAGGTGATGCCTGATGCCATTGGTCAGAAGACCATAATTTGAGAGCCACTTCCACAGAAGGTAAATTTAGTTATTTAATATACAAGCTACCTCTTATTTGTAAGTTACAATCTGTATTTGCACAATTGTAAGCATGACCTATATCTTGCTACCATTTAGAATTGCATTTTGCACAAACTTGGCATTAAGTCAATAATTTGGTAATCAAATCACTGGAGTAGTATTATTGCCACAGACTGATAACTTGACAGAAAATAGGATATTATAAATACACTGTGAACATCTTATTTTCTTTCAAGTTATCAGTCTGTGGCTGATAAAGTTGTCAGTCTGTGCTGGTTATCAAGTTATCAGTCTGTGCTGGTTGATTTTACATATCAAAATCATGGGATGCCCAGATATTGGGTTAAACATTATTTCTGGGTGTACCTGTGAAGATGCTTCTGGATGGGATTAATCCGGATAAATCAGTTGGGGGCAGTTTAACTTACATCATTGCCTCTATGGTCCTCCAGCTTGCAGACCTTGGATTTCTCAGCCTTCATAATTGTGTGGGTCAATTTTATATATATACTTACAGTCGCCCTTGGTACTCTCAGGGGATTGGTTCTAGGACCTCCCATGGATACAACACCATGTGGATGTTCAAGTCCCTTATGAAAAATGGTGTAGTATCTGCATAGGACTTACAACATCTTCCCAAATACTTTAAATCATCTCTAGATTACTTATAACACCTAATATGATATAAATGTTTTGTAAATAGTTGCTATGCTATATTGTTTAGGGAATAATGACGAGGAAAAAAGTCTGTACATGTTTAGTACAGACGCAACCAACCATCTTTTTTTTCTGAATATTTTCAATCTGCAGTTGGTGTAATCCATGTGTAGAACCCAGGGATACAAAAGGCTGATTTTATATTCATATCCTATTGGTTCCACTTCTCTGGAGAACCCAGAATAATACACAGGGTCCTTGGTATACCACTTTCAATCAAGGTTGTCCATGAATGATTGGTAAGATCATGTACATTGTTTCAAGAATGACATAGGGTTTTGCTCCGTTTTTTTTTTTTTTTTTTGAAACATTTCTGGAATGAAGAATTCTGCAATGGAGAAAACTCTTGGTTATATCTGAGCCATCCTCAGAAGCATTACATTTGCAGAAAGTCTGTTTGTAGTGAAGAACCCAGATCTCTCCCCATGTCTTCAATTTCCAGTTAAAATGAGCAAGCCCATGATCTTACTTTACCTGTTAGGAAAATCTTACTGAAATAAAGAAGGGCAACCTATCAAAGTTTTAGAATTGGCCTTCAAGGTTGCTATATCTGAGTAACTTTAAGGTCATTTCAAGTTAGAAGAAGAAGTTTGATGGATGAGAAGTGGTAAGGTAGACAAGCTCGCATTTCAAATATCAAAATAACTCAAAGTGTCCACACTTTAATTACTTTTGTCAAATCACATATTTTAGATTCATTGAGTTCAGGAAAGGATGGTTAAACGTCATGAAAAATTGAAAATGTACTTTTATTTCTGCAGTGATGAAGTGACATTGCAGTTCTCAGGACTCTGCTGTTAGCTGGTTTTTCAAAATTTATTGGCATGATATCCCAGTCAGCCCCAATGTCAATCAACTTTCTTAAATATTTATTTTTTTGCTAAGAAAAAAACAACATGAAAGGGAGCTATACTAATAATCAAGGGCATGAATGAATATCAAAAGAAGTAATTTTTAAGTGTCTAGTATCAGATGTGTCACTTTTCATTTCACTTATAAACAATATTTCAAGATCTTTAACACATTTTCTTTTCTCGTAGATACAATTTATATTAGAAGAGTACAAATACATTTTTATTTATTATGGTTAGGTTTTAAGACTTTCATTATATACATTGAATTACAGAAGGATTTAAGCATAAAACTTAATAGTATGCCATCAAAAAAGGAGAAGAGGGATGAGATCCTGTACAAGAAGATGCTAAATCACACATTTTAGCTGTAGTGGGTGAATAATTCTTAGGAAAGAATAATGTCCAAGTTCTTAGGACCAATGAAGGTTTTATTTATCTAAAATTATCACCACCAGCACTGACTTTCAGAAAGTCACAGAACTGGAATAGGTCATTCTATGCTACTTTTAAATTTTCAAACCAAAGGATGGATACACTTTAGTTAATACTAACTCATTTCACTGTTACAGCTAATGCACAAGTCTCCAATTGGGGCAGTTAACACAATTCATTTGCATTCTGCAGATTTTTGGTTTGTGTTGCCTTTCAAATAAAGGTTTATGACAAACTATAAGCACTCACTCAGTTGTCTTCAGTAGCATAATTGTACCATTTACAAGTAGGTAAAATTCTGGTTTTCTCTGAAGTGTGTCTTTTACACGCAGAGGGTTATCTGAGTGTATTGAGTGCTCAGTCTCATTTTGACCTGGCTTCCCCAAAAGGATCTAGCCTGTTGCACCTGGGATGCCTACACAGTCTTTGTTCATCTGAAAGGCACGTTATTTAGAGACACATTAGAGTTTTAGTGATGTTGAAACAATATATTGAAATAATAAATAATTGCTTAATGGCAGCAGCTGTTAACTTGAACAGAATGAATGAAACTAGATGTGCCTCCTTTCCAGTCTCCCCCTTCTTCATCTCTTCTTTTTCCCTCTGAGATTTGAAGACCTTTGGCAGGAGGCTGAATGCAGCAGGCAATGGATAATTGCTTGGTGATGGTTGTATCTTTGGATTAGCTTTGAACTGCTCTACCTTTGAAAGATGGTTTTCAAAGTGATTCCATGGAGTCTATCATGGGCCTGCTCTCTGGTGTGCAGCCTTTAGACAAGTCAACCCTAAGGCTCTTTGCTGTCTCCTGCCTAATGCAGGTCGCAGTGAGAGGTAGCCCTGAACTTCCTGGGCCCTGCAGATCCACAGAGTCAGTGGCTGAATGTGTGGCTTCCACTACAACGGCAGGAAGAGCAGTGGCAGGAAGCCACTGTTTACCACCCACCAGCCAGGTGCTCCCGGCATTCCTCTTGGAGTTAACACTGAGTGAGACAGGGAGTATGTCAGCTTTGTAACCTCACTGCTCAGAGATCATGGAGTTAGGACATGGAAGAACTGCTATGGACCTCAGAGATTATTGTAGGGAATGACAAGTTTCAACACCCAGGCCATTTCCAAATGACCAGTAGTACCCACTAACACCCCAGCTGATGCTCTGCATTAAAAAAAATCTGAAACTCTGTCTAGATTCTGGTAAGAGTGCCCTGTTGATTAGTCATGCTCGTCATGTGTGTAAAAAGAGGCTTCATGAAATACCTCTCAAATGGCGGCCATTCCTTATATTGTTCAAGCCCGTTCACTTTAAAATTTGGAAAATTGAGATTTAGAGGAATGAACTACCTGTATGCTGGTTTACCTCTCCACAGCGAATCATCCTGGGAAGAGAAAAGAATAACTGATTTTCTAACCTTGGGGATAACTGGTCTTTCATTATCCTCTTCACTATGAGGAATAAAACATTCCTCGTTATAGGGAATTATGTTGGATCTGCAAGTCCAATGTCTCGGTTTAGATATGGTGTAGTTATAAAGACCTTCAGCCACAGCTTGGACCTGAGTCTTTATGAATATTAAGGAGAAGAAAGACTTTATTTCTAATAAATTGCTATAATGTTTAATTCAAGTCCTATATAGAATTAAAATTTGGCAAGGTATAATGTGTAATGAGGAAATCAGAGATAAGTTTGGAGGAACTTTGATGGTATGTGGAAGATGAGCATTTAATGAAGAACTTTGAATGCCATGGAGGATTCTGGAATCAGTCATGTAGGCCAGGATTTTTCAACCTTGGCACTATTGACTTTGAGTCGGATACTTCTTTACAGTGGGAGGGACTGTTTGGACATTAAAGGATATTTTGTAGCATCCCTGTCTTCTACTCAATAAATACAGGAAGCACTCCCCAGCCAAGCTGTAAAAACCAAAAATACCACCTTTCCCTTGGGGGACAAAAATTATCCCAGTTGACAACCACTGATATAACTACATCAGTAGCTAGAAATCTCCTGGAATTATTTTAAAAAGAATTATATGATAACGGCTTTAAGTAAGATTAATTTGTCATCTGCATTAGTATGAGTTATTTATTTAAACTTTATAACCTATTTATTTAAACTTCATAACCTATTTTCATGATAATTTAGAGCGTTTTAAATGGAAGATTTAAAAGGAAGATGGCAGAAGAAGAAATGTCTTTTAGGAAGCCATAATTTGACAAGTTACGTTGATTACTACTGGCAGCTGGCTCCTAAAATATTCTATACCTCCTAAATAGGGTCATACCTGCCCTAAAAGGAGATTAAAAGAAATTATCTTTTTCCCCCTCTGTGAAGGCACACCCTGTGTGCACTGAGATATGTACATATCATCCCTGGAGAAGACAAATAACAGACTCCATTCTCTGAAATGTCTGTCTTTCTGGGGAGTACTTTAAGGATGGTGGAATTGATATTCTGTTCCTACCTTAGGCGGATAATCTTCATCAACTTCATTCTTATTAAAACGTAGAGTTTTCTGATAGCTCTCTTAAATCATTCTCTATTCCAAATACTTTATAACTGTCTTGCAGTTCTCCAAAAGGTTAATTTTGTAATATTTTGGTTATGAGAACATTCTTTTAAATGATTGCAGCTAAGAGTACCTCAAACTGTCGAGATAATAATAACAACACTTTGTGCTTATCAAGAGCTTTTCCTCACCAGGGATCACAGCACTTGCCCACATGCTGCTCTCTGATACCCTCAGAACCTCCCTGCTGTACTAGAATTCTAGCTGGTATGTCTGAAAATGAATCCCTTACTCATTATCAGACCGCATTTTGCTTCTTCACATTCTTAATTTGAAAGCCAAATATTTCTGTTAAATCTATCTTGGCAGTTTTTTCATGTGAATATTAAAATCCAGTGCTTTTGGAGATGGAAAGGTTGCTTTGTAAATATCCAATCACATGCTCTGCTTTTGAGATTCAATAATCGAAACATTTTCCCTTGCATCTTTGATTATCGTGTTCTCCCAAGTATGATGTGAATTTCCTAAAATGCACTTACTTTAGATGGATCTTATAAAAATGCTTCATCAGTGTGCTGTAAAACAATGAGATTTTTCAATGGTGAAAAAGGCGTTGAGAGAACAAAGTCCTTTTCCAGCTCTTTGCTTCATTAAACAGTCTGAAGGGCCCATCTATAGGGCAAGGCCTTGAATGGCGAGGTTATCACAACAAAAACCCCAGCCTTGAGGAGGCTACTTCAGCAAAGAGACCCCTTGGTGTCTGTGTGTAGATGATAAAAAAGAACAAAAGCTCTGGCGCATTCACGGAGGACGCGTTCACCATGCCAGGCTTCACTGGGAAAGCGGAGTTTAGAATGAGCTTAAAACACAACAGAACCAAGGAACTCATTCACTCCAGTGTTACTACAAACTTGGAAAAATAATCACTTCCAATTGGAGGGAATGATTTTGAGAGGAGATGCATGATGGTAATTAGTCAGTGCATATATTACTCACGAAGCGGAGCTGCTTGATCCTGATTACAGATAAAATACGAACTCAGATGAAGATATTGATGTGGTGGCTTTCAATAAGCAGCCTGTGTTTTATTCCTGGCTATGTCCTTGTGACAAATAAAATAAATTGTAAGATGACTAAATGACAGAATAATGTTCATTAATAATACATCCTCCTCAGTAAACTCATCTTGATAAATATTATGAGCTTTTGGAATTCTACTGTTGTTCCAAGCATGCAGCATAAGAAAGATAAGAATAAATTATTGTTGTTCACCTTTACAGGTAGACATTTGACTGGTTATTTTCCAAGGTGACATAAATCACAGTATCCTTTGATCTTCCATCAGAAAGAAAGAAAGTGGATTACAAATATTTATGTAGAGTCTAATGTCGCAGGCAGAATGGCTGTGAAATATTGAGACCTACATAATAAGCAGCAAAACTTTAGGGATGTTGAGAGACTTGATACCCATCTCAGCTTTTCCAGTTTCTCCAGCAAACAAAATTGATGCAGGAAAAGCAATGTAGATGTATAAAAAGTGATTTTCTTACTCATGGGGAAATCAACCCATTCTTGCTTTTTATCATCAACTTAATAATTAAAAATTTAAATAAACATTTATAATGTTTTCTTTTGTTTATATAATGATCAGAGTAAGGGTGTATGTATTTCATTATTAATGGGTCCTTCTAACTATCGTGTATTTAAAGTATAGGGAGAGACCAGCCCTTCGCCAGGCACCAAATCTTCTCTCAATGACACAAGCTCTCAGGTGCAGAATACTTCATTCAAAGGGATGAGGGGAGTTGCTTCTGAGTCCTGCTCTCATATATAAATTTAAATAAATAAATAAACATATATTATATATAATATTTGTGGTGGGGAAAGGTGTTAGATAATAAGTAATACTCATTGAAATACAAGAGGATATGACATTGTTATTTGTTTGTTTGCTGTTTTTTTTAAAATACGGCAAAAGCATCCTACTAGTGCTAAAAACTTCAGTGCACCCACCCGAGCACAGCCAGTTCTCTTATTTTTAAAGCTCTCCTCATTTCTTTATATTGTTCTCACTTCAGATGCTCTATATAGCTGAGAGCAAATTGAACTGAAATGGAATTCTTAGTAGGCATAATTTTCTCCACTTTTCTAAAGAAGAATTCTAGGCCAGAATCTGATGAGCTGATCTCACTGCTCCTGCAACGGTTAGATAAGCTTAGAACTGATACCTCCATTGCTAGAATAGACAGAGCTCAAGAAAAATCAAGCCTTAGCCTGTATTAAATGGACTTATTCCCTATTTACATATATTTCTGTATTCTTTAAGTCAAAATCCAATTTATTTAAAACACCGTCTTCAGCCTTACATATTTTACTGGTCATTAGGAAGTCCTGGCTGCAGCATTTGCTTAAAGCCCTGTCATAGGCCCAGATGTCTGCCACTGGCTTTTTTGCTCACATTCCTCTGCATTTATGTGTTTTTACTGACTCAGAGTATCTGAGCCATGCTCATGTGGGTAAGGACACATCTTCTGGAGTCATCCACTTTGATCACTTATCCACGCAGAGACTGCTTGCACTGACATCCTGGCATTCTGATGTGGTACACATTCCCGGTGAGCTCAGAAATCCAGCTGGGCTGGGGCTCTGCCAGGTCATATTTCTTTCTCCTGGGGTCTATCATATTGGTCACCTTCCTAATATCAGTCTATCAAAGATTGAGTTAGATTGTATAGAATGGGCTGTGGGAAGGTGGAAATGATGCTAAAGGCCTAAGCACAAATCTAATGACCTCACCAGGAGGCTCTTTACCAGCTCAGAGCCGGGCGCAGGATTGGAGACAAATAAACTCTTGCCTGTTGAATGTCGTTGGCTGTCTGCTACTGTTTTGGAGTTTCAGTTAGCCTGCAACTTGGTTAAATTTCATAGGGCAGGGCTGTACTCTTTGACCTTCTTTTTATCTTCTCTGTGTTGTCATGGAATCAATCAATTATAATGTATTTGCTTTGCCTTACTATACCCAATTAAAAAATCAATCAATCAATCCTGGCTCATAGGAGTATATGACTTATCCCAACACAGATTCCAAGGAAAACTAAATTTGAAGTGAGGAAAGGTAGGGTATATCTATTAGATTTATTTTATGGGCTTTTGCTCATTTTCTTTCTTTTTTTTTTTTTAATTGGGCTCAGTACCTGATGATCATTAATTCCACCCAGTTTTCTTTGAGGCCCAAGGCATGTGGACTACTCTTTATTTCGCAGTTTCACTGCAATACATTTAATTTTTATATTTCATTAACAAAATGGCAATAAAAATGACACCTAATTTATGCAGCCAGGCTGAGACTATGTCTGATATGTTTGATAGCTTTGTGTCAGCCGAACGAAATATGATGTTTGACAAAATCCTCCTTATGATATATGACACTTAGATTTGCTACTGCACGTTTTCTCATCACAGAAACATGATTTATATTGTATTCTTCATCAGGAAATAAAACCCTGAACAAATCCCTCTCTCTATACATCTAGATCTTTCACCTTATTAATGATCTTTCATGACTGAGAGGAGTGACTGCTAATAGCCACTCTATGCAGATTATAATAAGGTAATAAATAATTATCTTCTAAGGTTATGTACATGCTGATTTCCTCCCCAGTCAAAGTTATGTGAGGATAAATATGAGAATACACAGAGACGGGATTTCCAGGGCTTAACGCACAGACAATCTGATGAGCCCATCAAATGACACATGCTATTTAAGTACTGGGCAGGCTGCACACCCTCTCACTGCCCAGCCCAGACTACCTGTGAGTGTCATATACCCATCTTTCTTCCCCTCCTCCATGTGGCCATATTACATGCTGTTTCCAGAATGCTCGCTTTTATCCTTGCTGCTCCTGTGCCTGGAAGGGCTTCCTTGTATTCATCATTTCTTAACGAATTTTTACTCCATTTCAATAAAACATTTCATGTTCTTGGAAGCCTTTCCTAGCTTGGAAACCTTGAGAATTCCTTCTTGTGGCCTCCTATAGAGAGGATGTTTGATGAATGTATGAATGAAGTGGATTGTCATTATTGTAAAAATATTAAAGAAAGGAGCCAATAGTATTAGAATAATTTGTTAGGATTGTTACTGGGTTTTAACTCCCTTAAATGTGCTTGTTGTTTGCTGAGGGCTAGCTAATGTAGCAGGAGTTGTGAACCGGGGGAGTGCTCTTGTCGTTTCTTGCTTGTTTCCTGTCTTCCCCACTGCATGTCTCTGTTTATTTGCCGATTATGGACATTCTATGTAAGTGGAATCATACAATATGTTGTCTTTTCTAACTGTTTTTTTCCCTTAGCACAATATTTTCTTTTTTTTTTATTATACTTTAAGTTTTAGGGTACATGTGCACATTGTGCAGGTTAGTTACATATGTATACATGTGCCATGCTGGTGTGCTGCACCCACTAACTCGTCATCTAGCATTAGGTATATCTCCCGATGCTATCCCTGCCCCCTCCCCCCACCCCACCACAGTCCCCAAAGTGTGATATTCCCCTTCCTGTGTCCATGTGATCTCATTGTTCAGTTCCCACCTATGAGTGAGAATATGCGGTGTTTGGTTTTTTGTTCTTGCGATAGTTTACTGAGAATAATGGTTTCCAATTTCATCCATGTCCCTACGAAGGACATGAACTCATCATTTTTTATGGCTGCATAGTATTCCATGGTGTATATGTGCCACATTTTCTTAATCCAGTCTATCATTGTTGGACATTTGGGTTGGTTCCAAGTCTTTGCTATTGTGAATAATGCCGCAATAAACATACGTGTGCATGTGTCTTTCTAGCAGCATGATTT
Source organism: Gorilla gorilla gorilla (assembly GCF_029281585.2). Lineage (NCBI taxonomy): Eukaryota > Metazoa > Chordata > Mammalia > Primates > Hominidae > Gorilla > Gorilla gorilla. The sequence goes on from NC_073238.2 coordinate 121,813,688, forward strand.
ATAGTCCTTTGGGTATATACCCAGTAATGGGATGGCTGGGTCAAATGGTATTTCTAGTTCTAGATCCCTGAGGAATCGCCACACTGACTTCCACAATGGTTGAACTAGTTTACAGTCCCACCAACAGTGTAAAAGTGTTCCTATTTCTCCACATCCTCTCCAGCACCTGTTGTTTCCTGACTTTTTAATGATTGCCATTCTAACTGGTGTGAGATGGTATCTCATTGTGGTTTTGATTTGCATTTCTCTGATGGCCAGTGATGATGAGCATTTTTTCATGTGTTTTTTGGCTGCATAAATGTCTTCTTTTGAGATGTGTCTGTTCATGTCCTTTGCCCACTTTTTGACGGGGTTGTTTGTTTTTTTCTTGTAAATTTGTTTGTGTTCATTGTAGATTCTGGATATTAGCCCTTTGTCAGATGAGTAGATTGTGAAAATTTTCTCCCATTTTGTAGGTTGCCTGTTCACTCTGATGGTAGTTTCTTTTGCTGTGCAGAAGCTCTTTAGTTTAATTAGATCCCATTTGTCAATTTTTGCTTTTGTTGCCATTGCTTTTGGTGTTTTAGACATGAAGTCCTTGCCCATGCCTATGTCCTGAATGGTAATAATGCCTAGGTTTTCTTCTAGGGTTTTTATGGTTTTAGGTCTAATGTTTAAGTCTTTAATCCATCTTGAATTGATTTTTGTATAAGGTGTAAGGAAGGGATCCAGTTTCAGCTTTCTACATATGGCTAGCCAGTTTTCCCAGCACCATTTATTAAATAGGGAATCCTTTCCCCATTGCTTGTTTTTCTCAGGTTTGTCAAAGATCAGATAGTTGTAGATATGCGGAGTTATTTCTGAGGGCTCTGTTCTGTTCCATTGATCTATATCTCTGTTTGGGTACCAGTACCATGCTGTTTTGGTTACTGTAGCCTTGTAGTATAGTTTGAAGTCAGGTAGTGTGATGCCTCCAGCTTTGTTCTTTTGGCTTAGGATTGACTTGGCAATGCGTGCTCTTTTTTGGTTCCATATGAAATTTAAAGTAGTTTTTTCCAATTCTGTGAAGACAGTCATTGGTAGCTTGATGGGGATGGCATTGAATCTGTAAATTACCTTGGGCAGTATGGCCATTTTCACGATATTGATTCTTCCTACCTATGAGCATGGAATGTTCTTCCATTTGTTTGTATCCTCTTTTATTTCCTTGAGCAGTGGTTTGTAGTTCTCCTTGAAGAGGTCCTTCACATCCCTTGTAAGTTGGATTCCTAAGTATTTTATTCTCTTTGAAGCAATTGTGAATGGGAGTTCACTCATGATTTGGCTCTCTGTTTGTCTGTTGTTGGTGTATAAGAATGCTTGTGATTTTTGTACATTGATTTTGTATCCTGAGACTTTGCTGAAGTTGCTTATCAGCTTAAGGAGATTTTGGGCTAAGACAATGGGGTTTTCTAGATATACAATCATGTCGTCTGCAAACAGGGACAATTTGACTTCCTCTTTTCCTAATTGAATACCCTTTATTTCCTTCTCCTGCCTAATTGCCCTGGCCAGAACTTCCAACACTATGTTGAATAGGAGTGGTGAGAGAGGGCATCCCTGTCTTGTGCCAGTTTTCCAAGGGAATGCTTCCAGTTTTTCCCCATTCAGTATGATATTGGCTGTGGGTTTGTCATAGATAGCTCTTATTATTTTGAAATACGTCCCATCAATACCTAATTTATTGAGAGTTTTTAGCATGAAGGGTTGTTGAATTTTGTCAAGGGCTTTTTCTGCATCTATTGAGATAATCATGTGGTTTTTGTCTTTGGCTCTGTTTATATGCTGGATTACATTTATTGATTTGCATATATTGAACCAGCCTTGCATCCCAGGGATGAAGCCCACTTGATCATGGTGGATAAGCTTTTTGATGTGCTGCTGGATTCGTTTTGCCAATATTTTATTGAGGATTTTTGCATCAATGTTCATCAAAGATATTGGTCTAAAATTATCTTTTTTTGTTGTGTCTCTGCCTGGCTTTGGTATGAGAATGATGCTGGCCTCATAAAATGAGTAAGGGAGGATTCCCTCTTTTTCTATTGATTGGAATAGTTTCAGAAGGAATGGTACCAGTTCCTCCTTGTACCTTTGGTAGAATTCGGCTGTGAATCCATCTGGTCCTGGACTCTTTTTGGTTGGTAAGCTATTGATTATTGCCACAATTTCAGCTCCTGTTATTGGTCTATTCAGAGATTCAACTTCTTCCTGGTTTAGTCTTGGGAGAGTGTATGTGTCCAGGAATTTATCCATTTCTTCTAGATTTTCTAGTTTATCTGCGTAGAGGTGTTTGTAGTATTCCCTGATGGTAGTTTGTATTTCTGTGGGATTGGTGGTGATATCCTCTTTATCATTTTTTATTGTGTCTATTTGATTATTCTCTCTTTTTTTCTTTATTAGTCTTGCTAGCGGTCTATCAATTTTGTTGATCCTTTCAAAAAACCAGCTCCTGGATTCATTAATTTTTTGAAGGGTTTTTTGTATCCTATTTCCTTCATTTCTGCTCTGATTTTAGTTATTTCTTGCCTTCTGCTAGCTTTTGAATGTGTTTTCTCTTGCTTTTCTAGTTCTTTTAATTGTGATGTTAGGGTGTCAATTTTGGATCTTTCCTGCTTTCTCTTGTGGGCATTTAGTGCTATAAATTTCCCTCTATACACTGCTTTGAATGCGTCCCAGAGATTCTGGTATGTTGTGTCTTTGTTCTCATTGGTTTCAAAGAACATCTTTATTTCTGCCTTCATTTCGTTATGTACCCAGTAGTCATTCGGGAGCAGGTTGTTCAGTTTCCATGTAGTTGAGCGGTTTTGAGTGAGATTCTTAATCCTGAGTTCTAGTTTGATTGCACTGTGGTCTGAGAGATAGTTTGTTATAATTTTTGTTCTTTTACATTTGCTGAGGAGAGATTTACTTCCCAGTATGTGGTCAATTTTGGAAAAGGTGTGGTGTGGTGCTGAAAAAAATGTATATTCTGTTGATTTGGGGTGGAGAGTTCTGTAGATGTGTATTAGGTCCGCTTGGTGCAGAGCTGAGTTCAATTCCTGGGTATCCTTGTTGATTTTCTGTCTCGTTGATCTGTCTAATGTTGACAGTGGGGTGTTAAAATCTCCCATTATTAATGTGTGGGAGTCTAAGTCTCTTTGTAGGTCACTCAGGGCTTGCTTTATGAATCTTGGTGCTCCTGTATTGGGTGCATATATATTTAGGATAGTTAGCTCTTCTTGTTGAATTGATCCCTTTACCATTATGTAATGGCCTTCTTTGTCTCTTTTGATATTTGTTGGTTTAAAGTCTGTTTTATCAGAGACTAGGATTGCAACCCCTGCCTTTTTTTGTTTTCCATTTGCTTGGTAGATCTTCCTCCATCCTTTTATTTTGAGCCTATATGTGTCTCTGCACAGGAGATGGGTTTCCTGAATACAGCACACTGATGGGTCTTTACTCTTTATCCAATTTGCCAGTCTGTGTCTTTTAATTGGAGCATTTAGTCCATTTACATTTAAAGTTAATATTGTTATGTGTGAATTTGATCCTGTCATTATGATGTTAGCTGGTTATTTTGCTCACTAGTTGATGCAGTTTCTTCCTAGTCTCGATGGTCTTTACATTTTGGCATGATTTTGCAGCGGCTGGTACCAGTTGTTCCTTTCCATGTTTAGTGCTTCCTTCAGGAGCTCTTGTAAGGCAGGCCTGGTGGTGACAAAATCTCTCAGCATTTGCTTGTCTGTAAAGTATTTTATTTCTCCTTCACTTATGAAGCTTAGTTTGGCTGGATATGAAATTCTGGGTTGAAAATTCTTTTCTTTAAGAATGTTGACTATTGGCCCCCACTCTCTTCTGGCTTGTAGGGTTTCTGCCGAGAGATCCGCTGTTAGTCTGATGGGCTTCCCTTTGAGGGTAACCCGACCTTTCTCTCTGGCTGCCCTTAACATTTTTTCCTTCATTTCAGCTTTGGTGAATCTGACAATTATGTGTCTTGGAGTCGCTCTTGTCAAGGAGTATCTTTGTGGCGTTCTCTGTATTTCCTGAATCTGAACGTTGGCCTGCCTTGCTAGATTGGGGAAGTTCTCCTGGATAATATCCAGCAGAGTGTTTTCCAACTTGGTTCCATTCTCCCCATCACTTTCAGGTACACCAATCAGCCGTAGATTTGGTCTTTTCACATAGTCCCATATTTCTTGGAGGCTTTGCTTATTTCTTTTTATTCTTTTTTCTCTAGACTTCCCTTCTCACTTCAATTCATTCATTTCATCTTCCATCGCTGATACCCTTTCTTCCAGTTGATCGCATCGGCTCCTGAGGCTTCTGCATTCTTCACGTAGTTCTGGAGCCTTGGTTTTCAGCTCCATCAGCTCCTTTAAGCACTTCTCTGTATTGGTTATTCTAGTTATACATTCTTCTAAATTTTTTTCAAAGTTTTCAACTTCTTTGCCTTTGGTTTGAATGTCCTCCCGTAGCTCAGAGTAATTTGATCGTCTGAAGCCTTATTCTCTCAGCTCGTCAAAGTCATTCTCCATCCAGCTTTGTTCCGTTGCTGGTGAGGAACTGCGTTCCTTTGGAGGAGGAGAGGCGCTCTGCTTTTTAGAGTTTCCAGTTTTTGTGTTCTGTTTTTTCCCCATCTTTGTGGTTTTATCTACTTTTGGTCTTTGATGATGGTGATGTACAGATGGGTTTTTGGTGTGGATGTCCTTTCTGTTTGTTAGTTTTCCTTCTAACAGAGAGGACCCTCAGCTGCAGGTCTGTTGGAATACCCTGCCGTGTGATGTGTCAGTGTGCCCCTGCTGGGGGGTGCCTCCCAGTTAGGCTGCTCGGGGGTCAGGGGTCAGGGACCCACTTGAGGAGGCAGTCTGCCCGTTCTCAGATCTCCAGCTGCGTGCTGGAAGAACCACTGCTCTCTTCAAAGCTGTCAGACAGGGACATTTAAGTCTGCAGAGGTTACTGCTGTCTTTTTGTTTGTCTGTGCCCTGCCCCCAGAGGTGGAGCCTACAGAGGCAGGCAGGCCTCCTTGAGCTGTGGTGGGCTCCACCCAGTTGGAGCTTCCTGGCTGCTTTGTTTACCTAATCAAGCCTTGGCAATGGCGGGCGCCCCTCCCCCAGCCTCGCTGCCACCTTGCAGTTTGATCTCAGACTGCTGTGCTAGCAATGAGCGAGACTCCGTGGGCGTAGGGCCCTCCAAGCCAGGTGCGGGATATAATCTCTTGGTGCGCCGTTTTTTAAGCCAGTTGGAAAAGCGCAGTATTCGGGTGGGAGTGACCCGATTTTCCAGGTGCCGTCCGTCACCCCTTTCTTTGACTCAGAAAGGGAACTCCCTGACCCCTTGTGCTTCCCAAGTGAGGCAATGCTTCGCCCTGCTTCGGCTTGCACGTGGTGCACGCACCCACTGACCTGCACCCACTGTCTGGCACTCCCTAGTGAGATGAACCCAGTACCTCAGATGGAAATGCAGAAATCACCCGTCTTCTGCGTCGCTCAAGCTGGGAGCTGTAGACCGGAACTGTTCCTATTCGGCCATCTTCGCACAATATTTTCAAGTTTTCTTGATGTTTTATCACATATTAGTACTTCATTCTTTTTTATTGCTGAATAATATTTCATTCTGTGAGTCTGTCACAGCTTTTTTTAATCCTTTCATCAGTTGATGGGTACATTGTTTCACTATCTGGCTATTCTGCATAATGCTGCTGTAAACATCTGTGTGCAAGTTTTTGTGCATGTAGGTTTTTATCAATAAAATTTCAATAGGTGTATCTTTAACATTTTGAGGAACTGCCAGGCTGTTTTCCAAAGCAGCTGCACCATTTTGCATCCCCACCAGCAATATTGAAGATTCCATTTCTTCCACATCCTTGCCAACCCTTGTTAGTATATGTTTAACTTGCCTGTTTATTTATTTATTTTACTTTTTAAGTTACCAGATAAAATTGTATATATTTATCAGATACAACATAATGTTATGAAATATACATACACATAGTGGAATGGAGAAATGTAGTTGATTAACATATGCATTACCTCACATCATTATCATTTTGTGGTGAGACTGCTTAAAATCTACTCTTAGCATTTTTCAAGAATGCAATACAGTCCTACACCACATAACAACCTTTTAGGCTGGTGATGGACCACATACACAACAGTTGTCCCATAAAGTTCTAATGAAGCTGAAATATTCCTATCACCTAGTGACCATGTAGCCATTGTGACATTGCAGTGCAACACATCACTCAACACATTTGTGGTTGAGATGGAAAACAATTTTAACCTGGGTGTGAATGAGGTTGACATCAAGGAGCTCCTAGAGGTTGTTCCTGAGGAATTGATTAATGAGGAATTCTTGAAATCAAACAGGAACGCATAGCCGAAGAAGTATTCAAAAGAAAAGGAAACTGCAGAAGAAAACTCCCAAAGAAAATTCAATGAAGTGTTCAGCAGAAGTTTTTGCAGACCTCAAGCTCTTTACAAGGTTTGAAAACATGGAGCCCAACACAGAAAGATTTTCATTATAAAGAGAAATGTTCATGGTGCGTTCCCTGCTTACAAGCAAATCTCTGATTAAAAAAGACAAACAAGCAGGCCACCATGGTCATATTTCTGAAAAGAATGACACCTCTTCAAGAAGAGCTTCAAAAGGCATCAAGGCACTGTCATATGAGAAGGCAGCTCCATGTGTGCTATTGCCCCTGAAGACCTTCCAGTAGGACAGGACGTGGAAGGGGAAGTCAATGATATTAGTCATTAGCCCAGTCAGGACTAGGCTAATGTGTGTATTTGTGTCTTCGTTTTTAACAAAAAAGTTTAAAAAGTGAAAAAAATATAAAAATTGTAAAAGTAGAAAAAAGTATATAGAATAAGGATATCAAGAAAGAGAACAGTTTTATAGACCTGTACAATGTGTTGGTGTTTTAAGCTAATTATTATAAAAGAGTCAAAAAGTTAGAAATATTAAAACACTTATAAAATTAAAAAGTTAGAATAAGCTAGGGTTAATTTTTTATTGAAGAAAGAAAAATATTTTCATAAATTTAGTGCAGCCTTACTGTAGTGTTTAAAGTCTGCTATAGTGGATAGTAATGCCCTAAGTCTTCACATTCATTCTCCACTCATTCACTTACTTACTCATCCAGAGCAACTTCCAGACCTGCAAGTTGCATTCATTGTGAATGCCCTTTACAGGTGTACCATTTAAAAAAATTTTAGACCAATTTTTACTGTAGCTTTTCTACATTATATTTGGATATACAAATACCATTGGGTTGTAATTGCCTGCAGTATCTAATACAGTAACATATTGCACATGTTTGTAGCCTAGGATCAAAAGGTAGTGCCAGATAACTTAGATATGTAGGAGGCTATATCATCTAGGTTTGTGTAAGTAAACTCTATGATGTTCACACAATGATGAAATCACCTAACAATGTATGTCTCAGGATGTATCTTTGTCATTATGTGATTCATGACTATTGTTATTAACTATAGTCTTCATCATGTTGTATAATAGATCCCTTGAACATATTCCTTGTATCTAACTGATTTTTTTACCCTTTGACAAACATCTCCCTGACTATCTCTGCTGCAGGTGCACCACTCCAGACCCTAATAGCAACCATTATTCTCGCTACTTCTACAAGTCCAACGATGTATCTATACTACATTTTCTTTATCCATTCTTCCATTGATTCCATAGGTTGTTTGCATATCTTGGCTGTTGTGAATAATGCTGCAACGAACATGAAAGTGCAGGTATTTCTTTAACATACTAATTTCATTTCCTTTGGATATATACACAGTAGTGGGATTACTGGCTGGATAATATGGTAGTTCTATTTTTGATCTGGGGGGGAGCCTCTACACTATTTTCCATAATGGCTGTACTAACAGTGTACAAAAGTTTCCTTTTCTCTGCATTCTCACCAACACCTGTTCTCTTTTGTCTTTTTGATAATAGCCATTCATTTATTTATTGATTTCAGACAGAGTCTCATTCTGTCACCCAGGCTAGAGTGCAGCTGCACAATTCACAGTTCACTGAAACCTTGACCTCCCCACTCCCAGGCCCAGTTGATCCTCCCACCTCAGCCTCCCAAATAGCTGGGACCACAGGCATGTGCCACTATCCCTGACTAATTTTCTTTTTAAAATTTTTTGTAGAGATGGGGTTCCCTATGTTGCCAAGGCTGGTCTCAAACTCCTGAGCTCAAGTGATCCTCCTGCATCAATCCCCCAAAGTGCTGGGATTACATATGCGAGCCACTATGCCTGGCTGACAAAAGCTATTCTAACCGGGATGAGGTGATATATCATTGTACTTCTGAATTGCATTTCCCTGATAATTAGTGATATTGGGGATTTTATTACATACCTGTTGGCCACTTGTATGTCTTCTTTTGATAAATATCTTTTCAGATATTTTGTCCATTTTTAAAATGGAGTATTTGGGGTTTGTTTTTGCTATTGAGTTCTTTGAGTTTCTTATATGTTCTGAATATTAGCTACTTGGCAAATGCATAGTTTGCAAATATTTTCTCCCATTCTGTATGCTTTCTCTTCCCCACTGTTGATTGTTTCCTTTGCTGTGCAGAAGCTTCTCAGTTTGATGTAATCCCACTTTTCTACTTTGGTTTTTGTTGCCTGTGCTTTTGAGGTCTTATCCAAAAAAATCTTTGCCCACAAGAATGTCATGAAGCATTTTTCCTATGTTTTCTTATAGTAGTTTCATAGCTTCAGGTCTTACATTGAAGTATTTAAGCAATTTTGAGTTGCTTTTTGTGTGTGGTGAGAGAAGTCTAGTTTCATTCTTCAGCATAAGGATATTCAATTTTCTCAGCACCATTTATTGAAAAGACTGTCCTTTTCCCAATGTGTGTTTTTGGTCACTTCATAAAAAGTCAGTTGGCTGTAGATATGTGGATTTATTTCTGATTTCTCTATTCTGTTCCATTGGTCTATGTGTTCGTTTTTATGTCAGTCCTGTGCTACTGTAGTTACTATAGCTTTGTAGCACATTTTGAAGTTAGGTAGTGTGATGCCTCCAGCTTTGTTCTTTTTGCTCAGGATTGCTTTGGCTACTCAGGGTCTTTTGTAGTTCTATACAAATTTTAGGACTTTTATTTCTATTTCTGTGAAATATAGAATTTTGATTTTATTTCTATTTCTGTGAAGTATAATATTTTGACAGAGATTACATTGAATCTGTAGATCATTTTCGTTAATATAAACATTTTAACAATTTTAATTATTTCAATCCACTAACACAAGACATAATCTAATTTATTTGTGCCCTCTTCAATTTTTTTCATCAGTGTTTTATAGTTTTCAGTGTAGAGATTTTTCAGCTACCTGGAAAAACTTATCCTAGGTATTTTACCTTTTTGTAGCTATTATAAATGAGATGGTTTTCTTGATTTCTTTTTTGGATAGTATGCTATTAGCATAGCAGAAAAATGCTACTGATTTTTGTATGTTGATTTCTGTATTCTGTAGCTTTACTAAATTTATTTATTAGTTTTAACAGTTTTTTGATGGAGTATTCAGTGTTTGTTATATATAAAATCCTGTCATGTGCAAACAAGACAGTTTGACTTCTTTCTTCTCTATTTGTTTATCTTTTATTTCTTTCTCTTGTCTAATTGCTCCGATTAGGATTTCACGTATTATACTGAAGAGAAACAAAGAAAGTCTTTGTTTTATTCCACATCTCAGAGAAAACAGCTCAACTTTTTTCTGTTCATATGGTGTCAGCTGTGAGTTTGCCAAATGCAACTTTTATAGTGTTAAGGTGCATACCTTCTATGCCTAATTGGTGAAGAGTTGTTTTTTTAATCATAAAGTGATGTTAAATTTTGTCAAGCGCTTTTTCTGCATCTATTGAAATAATTATATGTTTTTCCCTTAATTTTGTTAATGCGACAAGTCACATTTTTTTTTTATTTGCGTATGTTGAACCATCTTTGCATCCCTGGGATAACTCCATTTGAGCATGGTGAATGATTTTTTTTAAGGTGCTGCTGAATTGTGTTTGCTAGTATTTTGTTGAGGGTTTTTGCATCTATGTTCATCAGGGGTATTGTCCTGCAGTTTTCTTTTTCAGTTGTGTTAACGTCTGCCTTTGGTATGAGGGTAATGCTAGCTTTGTAGAATGAGTCTGGAAAAAATCTCTCCTCCTCAATTTTCTGGAATAGTTTGAGTAGAATTGTTATCAATTCTTCTTTCAATGTTTGGTAGAATTCAGCAATAAAGCCAACAGGTCCTTGATTTTTCTTTGATGGTAGACTTTTTATTACTGATTCAATTTCATTATTCACTATTGGTATGTTCAGTTTTAAAAATTTTTTATTATTTAATCATGGTAAGTTGTACTTATCCAGAAATTTATTATTTTATTCTCGGTTTTCCAATTTGTTTTCTAACAGTTATTCAGAATAGTCTCATATGATCCTTTGTATTAATATGGTATTAGTTGTAATGTCTCCTTTTTGAATCTCTGGTTTTATTTATTTGAGTCTTCTCTTTTTAGTTTAATTAAAGGTTTATTGCTTCTGCTTATCTTTTCAAAAAACCAACTTTTCATTTTGTTGAATATTTTGTATATATTTTTAGTCTCTATTTCATTTGTTTCTGCTCTGATATTTATTACTGCTTTCCTTCTACTAATTTTGTTCCTAGTTTGTTCTTGTTTTTCTACTTCCTGAAGGTACAATGTTAGGCTGTTTATTTGAGATCTTTCTAATTTTTTGGCATAGGTGTTTACTGCTATAAACTTCCCTCTGAATACTGCTTTTACTGTATCCCATAGGTTTGTATATCTTTTGTTTCCATTTTCATTTGTCCCTAGAAATTTTTTGATTTCACTTTTAATTTCTTTTTGTCCCACTGGTTGTTCAGGAGCATGTTGTTTAATTTGCATGTATTAGTATAATTTCTGAAAATTCCTCTTGTTATTTGTTGTTGTTGTTTGTTTTTATTACTTTTAAAATTTATTTTCTATTGACATATAATAATTGTGCATATTTATTACTGGGAATACAGTGAGGTTTCCATACATATAAGGTACCGTGATCAGATCAGGGTAATTAACCTATTCATCATCTCAAACATTTGTTATTTATTTGTGTTGGGAAAATTCAATATCCTTTTTATAGCTATTTGAAACTATATATTACTGTTAATTAGAATTATCCTACAGTGGTACAAAGCAATAGAATCAAGGCTGGTCTCTGTGGCACATGCCTGCAATCCCAGCACTTTGGGTGGCCAAGAAGGGAAGAACACTTGAGGCCAGGAGTTTGAGACCAGCCTGAGTAACATAGTGAGAACTTTGTCTCTAAAACGTATTTCTCCCATCTAGTTATATCCTTTACTGAATCTCTCCCTATCTCCCCTCCTTTCTCCTACCCTTCCCAGTCTCTAGTATCCTCTGGTCTACTTTTTATTTCTATGAGATAAACTCTTTTTTAGCTTCCATACATGAATGAGAACATATGGTATTTAACTTTCTGTTCTTGGCTTATTTAACTTAATATAGTGTCCTCCAGTTCCTTCCATGTTGCTGTGAATGACAGGATTTCATTCTTTTTAATGTCTGAATAGTATTCCATTATGTATAATGTATATCACATTTTCTTTATCCATTTATCTGTTGTTGGGCACCTAGGTGATTCCATATCTTGACAAATATGAATACTGCTGTAATAAATGTGGGGGTGCAGATGCCCCTTTGACATACTAATTTTCTTTTCTTTGGATAAATGCCTGGTAGTAGGATTGCTAGATCATATGATGGTTCTATTTGTAGTTTTTTGAGGAACCTCTCTACTGTTCTCTATAGTGGCTGTACTAGTTTACATTCCCACCAACAGCACCTAAGAGTACCCTTTTATCCACATCCTTACCAGCACGTGTTATTTCTTTATTTTTATAATTGCCATCCTAAATGGGGTGAGATGATACCTTATTGTGATTTTGATCCTTCTTTTATTGATTTCTAGTGTCACCAACCACTGCAATCAGAAACAATACAGACAGACCTTAGAGATACTGCAGCTTTGGTTCCAGACCAACACAATAAATTGAATATCACAATAAAGTAACTAACATATACATTTTTTAGTTTCCCAGTAGATATAAAAGTTGCATTTATACAATACTGTAACCCCATCAAGTGTGCAATAGCATTATGTCTAAAAAATATACATCCCTTAACTGAAAATATTTTATTATTTGAGAATACTAACAATCACTTGAGCCCTCAGCAAGTCACAATCTTTTTGCTAGTGGATTGTCTTGCCTTGATGTTTATGGCTACTGACTGATCAGCGTGGTGGTTGCTGAAAGTTGGGGTGGCTGGCAATTTCTTAAAATATGACATCAATGAAGTTCACCACATGGTTTGACTCTTTCATGAGAGATTTCTCTGTAAATTATGATAATGTTTGATAACATTTTATACACAATAGAACTTCTTTCAAAATTAGAGCCAAACCTTTCAAATTCTGCTACTGCTTTATCAACTAAGTGTATGTAATATAAAATGCCTTGTTGTCATGTAAACAATGTTCACAGCATCTTCACCAGGATCCCTATCTCAAGAAACCACTTTCTTTGTTCATCCATAGGAAGCAACTCCTCATCCGTTCAGGTTTGATAATGAGATTGCACAGTTCAATCGCATCATCAGGCTCCACTTCTAGTTCTAGTTCTCTAGTTCTCTTGCTATTTCCACCACATCTGCAGTGTCATCCATGAGTGTTGGAATCAACTTTTCTCAAACTGCTGTTAATGCTGATAATTTGAACTCCTCCCATGAATCATGAACGTCCTTAGTATCACCTAGAATGGTTAATCCTTTCCAGAAAGTTTTCAAATTACTATGCAAAAATCCATCACAGGAATCTATCTATGGCAGCTATAGTCTTAAAAATGTATTTCTTACACAATAAGATTTGAAAGTCAAAATTCTTCCTTGATCCCTGGTTTGCTGAATAGATGCTGTGTTAGCAAGCATGAAAAACCCGTTAATCTCTTTTTATATCTCCGTCAGAGCTTTTGTGTTACTGGGTGCGTTGTCAATGAGCAGGTAATATTTTCAAAGGAATCTTTTTTTTTTTTTTCTGAGCAGTAGGTCTCAACAGTGGACTTAAAATATTCAGTAAACCATATGGTAAATACATGTGTTGTCATCCAGGCATTGTTGTTTCATTTATAGAGTAGATTTATCATAATTCTTAAGGGTCCTAGGACTTTCAGCATGGTAAATGAACATTGGCTTCCACTTAAGGGCACCAGCTGTGTTAACCTCTAACAAGGAAGTCAGCCTGTCCTTTGAAGCAAGGCATTGACTTCTCCTTTCTAGCTGTGAAAGTCCTAGATGACATTTTCTTCCAATAAGGCTGTTTCATCTACACTGTATATCTGTTGTTTAGTGTAGTCACCTTCATTAATTATCTTAGGTAGATCTTCTGGATAACTTGCTACAGGTTTACATCAGCACTTGCTGCTTCACCTTACACTTTTATGTTATAGAGACAGCTTTTTTCCTTAAACCTCATGAACCAACTTCTGCTAGCATCCAACTTTTCTTCTGCAGCTTCCTCACCTCTCTCAACTTTCAGAGAATTGAAGAGAGTTAGAACTTTGCTCTCAATTAAGCTTTGGCTTCAGGGAATGTTGTGGTTGGTTTGATCTATGCAGATCCCTAAAACTTTCTCCATATCATTGATAAGGCATTTCTACTTTTTTATCAGATGCGTGATCACTGGAGTAGCAATTTTAATTTCTTCCAGAAATTTTTCTTTGCCTTCACAACTTAGATAACTGGCATAAGAGGCTTAGCTTTCAGCTGGTTTTAGATTTCAATATGCCTTCCTCACTAAACTCAACCATTTATAGCTTTTGATTCAAAATGAGAGACATGTGACTCTTCCTTTCACTTAAACACTTTGAAGCCATTGTAAGGTTATTAATTAGACTAATTTCAGTATTGTGTCTCAGGGAATAGAGAGGCCTGAGGAGAGGGAGATGGAAGAAATAAAGGCTGGTTAGTGGAATTATCAGGACACACATAACATTTATCAATTAAGTTTGCTGTTTTATATGGGCACAGTGTGTGGCACCCCAAACCATTACAATAGTAATATCAAGGATCACTGATCACAGATCCCTGTAACAAATATAATAATAATAAAGCTTGAAATACTGTGAGAGTTATGAAAATGTGATGCAGAGACACAAAGTGAACACATGCTGTTGGAAAAATGGTTTCAATAGACTTGCTCAACTCAGGGTTGCCATAAACTTTAGACTTGTAAAAAATGCACTATGTATGAAGCTCAGTAAAAGGAAGCACAATAAAAAAAGGTATACCCGTACTTGATATAATTTTATTTTAAAAACTTTGTTAAGACTTGTTTTGTGGCTTGCCAACTGTTCTATCCTGAAGATTGTTCCATGTGCACTGGAGAAGAACGTGTATTCTGTTGCCTTTGAATGTAGAGTTCTTTATATATCTGTTAGGTGCATTTTGTCTAAAGTGCAGCTCAGTCTCGGTATTTCCTTCTTAACTTTCTATCTGGGTGATCTGGCCATTGTTAAAAGTCAAGTATTGAAGTCCCTTACTATTACCATATTATTTATTTCTCCCTTCATGCCCATTAACATTTGCTCTATATATTTAGGTGCTCCAATGTTGGATGTACATATATTTATAATGTTTCTGTCTTATTGATGGATTGTGCCCTTTATCATTAGATAATGTCACTCTTTGTCCCTTGTGACTATTTTTGATGTGAAGTCTATTTTATCTGATATAAGTGAAGCCATCTCTGCTCTTTTTGGTTATCATTGGCATGGATTACCTCCTTCTATCTCATTACTTTCAGCCTATGGGTGTCCTTAAGGCTAAAGTGAGTCACTTATTGGTTTTTTTAATTGGATAACTTAATCTATTTATATTCAAAGTAATTATTTATAGGTAAGACCTTAACACTGCCATTTGGTTGGCTGTTTTCTCATTGTTTTGTAGATATTTTGAATTTTTCCCCTCCCTTGTTGTTTGTCTTGATTTAGAGGTTTTCTTTAACACTAAGTTTTAACTTCCTTCTCTTTATTATTCATGCATTGGCTATAGTTTCTTGCTTTGCGGCTTACACATAGACTTTTTTATACTGATAACAACTTCACTAGCATACAAAAGCTCTAGACCTTTATACTGTTTCTCACAATGTATGTTTCTGATGTCACAGTTTACATCCCTTTATATTATGTATTGCTTAACAACCTATAGTAGCTATCATTATTTTTTACTGTATTGACTTTTGATCTTCCTACTAAAGATATATATCATTTAAAGAGTACCATAACAGTCTTAAGGTATTCAGAATTTAGTTATATATTTGCCTCTACCTGTACATTTTAACTTTTATGTTTCCAGGTTACTACTTAGCAACCTGTTGTTTCTACTTGAAGAACTGCTTAAGCATTTCTTACAGGGCTGGTCTAGAAGTCATGAATTCTGTCAAATTTTGTTTGACTGGGAAAGACCTCATTTGTGAAGGACAGCTTTGTTGACTATAGTATTTATGGTTGATACGTTTTTTTCTTTCAGTATATTGAAAATATTATTCCCTTCTCTCCTGACCTTCAGGGTTTCTGCTGAGAACTCCACTGATAGTCTAATGGAATTTCCTTATATGACTTGACACTTTTCTCTTGCTGCTTTCACAGTTTTATCTTTGTCTTTGGACAGTTTAATTATAGAGTTCCTCAGTGAGAATTTCCTTTGGTTGAATCTGTTGGGGTATCTTTTAGCTTCATGTATCTGGATGTCCATTTCTTTTCCAAGACTTGAGAAGTTTTCAGTAATTGTTTCACCAAGTAAACTTTCTGTCCTTATTTTTGTCTCTTTTCCTGTAACATCCATAATTTGACAGTTTATTTGTTTAACAGTGTCCTATAGATCCTATAGGACATCTTTACTTCTTTTTATTCTATTTGTTTTTATGGCCGCTGACTGGGTCATTTCAAAGATTATTTCTTTTTGCTTGATCTAGTTTGATGTTGAAGCTCTCTGTTGTGTTTTGTTTTTGGTTTTGGTTTTTTTTTGGAGACAGAGACTTGGTCTGTCACCCAGGCTGGAGTGCAGTGGCACAATCTTGGCTCATTGCAAGCTCTGCCTCCTGGGTTCATGCCATTCTCCTGCCTCAGCATCCCAAGTGGCTGGGACTACAGGCATCCACCACCAAGCCTGGCTAATTTCTTTTTTTGTATTTTTAGTAGAGACGGGGTTTCACCATGTTAGCCAGGATAGTCTCGATCTCCTGACCTCGTGATCTGCCCCCCTTGGCCTCCCAAAGCACTGGGATTACAGGCATGAGCCACCGCACCCAGCCTCTGTTGTATTTTTTTAATATCAGTCGTTGAATTCTTCAGATGAAAGATTTCTATTTGGTTATTTTTCAAGATCACTCTTCATTAAATTTCTTTGTAATATCGTGAATTGTTTTCTTGATTATATTGAATTGTCCATCTGTATTCTCCTGTATTTCATGGAATTTCCTTAAGATAATTATACTGAATCTATTTTCCAGCAATTTATAGATCTCTTTTTATTTAGGATCTATTACTAGAGAGGTATATTCCTTTGGCAGTGTCATATTTTCTTGCCTTTTCATCAATGTGTCCCTGTGTTTATGTCTACGTATTTGGTAGAACAATCACCTCTTCTAAATCTTACAGCATGGCTTTTGTAGGAAAGACTTTCACTTGTAGAAGGGACTTAGTGTGGCCGTTGGAAAGAACATTGTGGCTCTAGTTGTGAGCAGATGGAGTAGCATACCCTCCTTGCAGTTGCTTCAGTGGCATTAAATGTCAGTAATAACTGCGGGTACCTCAGTGGCCTAGGCTATCTGTGGCAGTGGCAGTGTGAGTTGTTAATGTCCTTAGTAGCAATGGCTTTTGGGATTCTCCTATTCTTGTTTTCCCTACAATGAGAAGACTTGGCTGAAAGGATCCCTCTTGGCAACAGGTCTAATATGGCCCACAAGCAACTACTGCAGTACTGGGTTTCAGGGTGCAAGTGCCCAGAGCAGCTGTGGGGACAGGGTCCTAGACTCACGGTTTTATGAACCTATTATGGCACCTGAGGCCTGGGGTGGATGTTCACTCTCTGTGCCAGTGTTGGGTATAAATTACCCACAAATCCAAGGTCTATGACTCTGAGGCCTAGCAGCCTGGGCCCAGGAGCTAGCATTGGCCCAAGTCTAGGGAAGAAAAGTGTTCTGGAGGATTGGGCCCAGAGAGCAGGATACAGTCGAAATTTGGGAACCAGAGCCAATAATGCTTAGTGACAACTCAGGTTCCAGGGGATGATGCAATGTGTAGTGGTGACTCTGGACTCTGGGACAGTGGGATTCAGCAATACCCCAAACTCTCTGAGGCCAGGGGCAGTGGCAGCAAGAACCTAAAGCTGGTAGACTGAAGCTGTTGCTTAGACCTGGGAGCAACACAGCAATAATTCCTCTCCCTGGAGGAGGAAGTGTCTTGGCAGCCCAGACTCTAGTGGCTAGTCTAGCTCCAGGCAAACATGAGACTAGGGTTGTTTGGCCTCTAGGGTATTGGTGGGGGCTGCTGTGGTCCCTTTGCTCACCCTTGGGCCAGCTGACTCCTTCATTCTCTATGTGGCTATCTTGAGTTTCTGTGCTCTATAGGATTTGTGCTATAAATAAATATATATATAAGAGAAAATTATAGAAAGAAACAATTCATAAGTTTTAAATTGTGTACCATCCTGAGTAGTGTGATGAAATCTCGTGCTGTCCAACCTGAGATGTGAATTCTCCCTTTATCCAGCGCATCCACGCGGCAGATTCTCCCTGCTGTGAATCACGTAGCTGCCTTGGTTATCAAATCAACTGTCCTGGTATCACAGTGCTTATGTTCAAATAATCCTTATTTTACCCAACAATGACCCTAAAGCACAAAAGTAGTGATGCTGGCATATTGTTAAAACTTCTCTATTTTATTATTAGATATTATTGTTAGTCTCTTACTGTGCCTAATTAAACTCTATCGTAATTAAACTTTATCATTTAATTAAGCTTCATCTTCATAATAATTAATTAAACTGTAGTAATTAAACTTCATCATTGGTACATATGTATAGGGAAAACCAGTATATATGTAGGGTTCGTCCTATCTGCAGCTTCAGGCATCCACTGGGGGTTTTGGAATGTATCCTCTGAGAATAAAGGGGGACTACCGTGTAATGAAGCTCCAGTTCTTGCTGGTACATTTCCTCATTTGAGAAAATACACCACTTCGTGGATTCAACTGGACCTGTTAACTTCAGCCTCTCACATTCCAAATGTTTAGGACTTTCCAGGACGTGTGGTTGGTTTAGACCAAGATACCACAAGGTGTTGACCACCATAGTTTTTAACACTAGAATCTACAATCAAGAGGCCTGCAAGGTCAGGGGAGAGGGGAGTGGGTGCGAGTGGCTGACACATGCGGCCAGCGTGTTACAATGAGCATAAACCAGTTTTGCTTCTCTTTTCATCACAATTCTGATGATGGATATTAACGTCTTCATTTTGTAAATGACAAAACTGAATCTTGAATATATTAAATAACTTTAGCAAGATGATCTACGTAGCTAGGAAGTTTGAAGTTGAGAGGTGAACCAGGCCTGTCTGCTGCCACGCCCCACGTTCTGTCTGCAGTATTGTGCGCTGTGGTTTCTTCTCCTGTATCCTTTTCTTAAATACAAGATATTATCCTTAAATCTTGCAACTGTGGCTTATTTTTTCACTGAACCAGCCCTCTCCAAGGTTATCGATGTCCTTCAAACTCCAAACCAATTGGTCTCACCATAGTCTTTGTTCCCTGTGTTGGCCGAGCAGCAAGGTGCCTGATTGATCTCACTGCCACTTTTTCACACTCCTTGGTTTTCAGTTCTTAAGAAAACATTTCCCCCTTTATTAGCCTCTTGCTTCTTGGGTCACTCCTACTGTGGCTTCCACATTATTCTATTTCCTAAAGCGGGCATATTCTAGGACTCAACGCTGAAATTCGTTCTTTTTCCCTTTACTCTCTTCTTTGACAATTCATTGTCACACATTTGTATGGATAATTCCATAATGTCCATTTGTAATCTAGTCACTTCCAGATACCTCCACCTGGGTGCCCTCTTCTTGTGTCTGCTGTTTGTTTTGATCAGGTGATACAACTTCATCTTGATGTTTTGAAGTTAAATCTCATTACGTGCATCACACACTCTTCACTTTGTCATGGCCTCCACCACTTTCTATTACTTATTTTAAATTGATTTACATATTTGTGTCCCTGGTAGACACTGCAGGCATTTAAGTTTGTGATCTCCCAAAAATCAACCTTTTCAAATATCAACACATCTTAACGACTCATCTAGCTCTGGGGTCACCAGACTGCTATTCATTGGCTGAATTTGTTCTGCTTCTTGTTTTTATAAATAAAGCTTTATGGGAACACATGACCATTTGTTTGCATATTGTCTACAGCTAATTTGTATTATAACAGCAGAATTAAATAATACTAACAGAGACAATATGGCCACAAAAACATTTACTATATGGCTTTTTACAGAAAAAGTTTGCCGCCCCAGATCTTGCTCCTATTCCAAAGTTCTTTATTTTGAAGGATGACACTATCATTCCTGCAACCACTCAGGTTAGAAACCATGTAAGTCATCTCGAATCTTTTTTATTTAACCTCTTCTATTTTTCTAATCACAAGAACATTCTGTAAATTTCTTTCTTTTTAAGGCCTGTCACATTCCATTCTTCCATATTCTAATACTTATCACACTATTATACAAGTCCTTCAACTAATTTCCCTATTCTTATACTTTTGCCTTCTTACTCATTGTGCAGCGCACTCCTTATTAACTTTCCTAATTCCACAAAATCATCTTTTCTTCAAAAGTCTTAAGGATTCATTTATTAGAATAAGCAACAGACTCATCTTATTATATAATTTTATTATATAATATGCAATCTCTAAAAGGTTTAGTGATCACCAGGCTAACATATAAATGGGCCAGTCTAAATTACTTGTGTAAAAGGGATACATAATTTGTCTAAAATCATATTTCTGGCCATGGCAAAGCTGAAATTATCACCCAAATCTTTAGGCTGTCAGTACGGGACTCTTTTTATTATTTAGCCCTTCATACACACCCTTTCCATGTCTGACCTCAGTCAAGTCTCTAAAGATTTTTCTATTACCATCTAAATGAACCCTATAGTTCTGCAAAACATTTCCACCTCTCACCTCTGCATTTTAATCTTAGTCTTCATTCTGCATACTATCCCGTTTCTCTACCTTTTTTTCCTTTATAGGCTGCCTCAAAACCTCTTCCTCTACAAATCTTTTACTACTTTTTCACTTTCCTGTGTTCTCTGCTTCCCTTTTTGTAAGATTTAATGGCTTATAGCAACTGTTAACATAACTGGCTCACGTTGTATTTACATATTCTCAAATATAAGTCTTTCTAGCTATATGATAAGCCTACCCTTCTCTGGGGTGGGAGCTCTGCTGTTCTGATTGCAGTGGGATGTGTTTTGGGGCAGTCTGGGACCTAGAAAGCTACAGCTAGTGGCAGGGTGGGCAGAAGGCAGAGGGGCCTAAAAGAACAGGATGGGAAGAGCGAGCCCAACCAGTAGGGGTTGTCACTGCAGAGGTTGACCAGAATCTGCTCAAGTTTCCCTCAGTAAGTGTTTCTACACACACAGTTCCCAACTTGGTTGAACATGCTGCTTGTGTTGAATGCTTAGTGTCAGGTGGGACACAGTAGGGTGTTTAGCCCCTCACTACAGGGTTCAACGTCATTCATAGAAGGTGGAGTGGGTAAGACAGGTCTGGGTGGAGGGCACCAGCTTGGGAGGATTGGAGTCCTGTTAAAACATTCATCCCAACAAGGAAAAAGAAAGCTGAACTGAAAAACAGTGCCAGAAATCTAGTTATAAAGACAGTGAGTGTGACGAGGGTGAGGAAAATGCTGTGATTTTTGTGAGCAAATGTGTTTCTAGGCTCATGGGAGCCTCCCAGCCCTGAACTGGTGGGTCTGAGCAGACTGACACACAGGTGGTCTCGGGCAGGTTGGCTCGCCACTCAGTCAGGCTGGACCTCTGGCTGACTTTGAGGACGTCCACAGATCAGAGGGTCTGGGGAAGACACAGACCGACATCTTTCCCTGATGCCTCCTGCCACCCGGAGCACTTATCACTGCGCTTGACGCCCCTCAGGCTCTCAACACATTTGTTGCTGCTACCGAAGAGGATCGCAAGTCATCTTGTGTTTACTTAACACACTTACAGAAGAGTGGCAGCTGGGAGGACAGGGGAGGCAGGCGCAGAGCCGGGAGGGAGCACAGACACAGATGGAGGTGAAATGTTGACCTGGAAAGCTGCTTCCTTGAGAGTGAGCAGGGCATGGCAGAGATGCAGCCCTCCATTATTCTGCCGTACACAGCAGGCATTATTAGCAGTGAAAATAAAACAAAGGAAGCAAGGAAAGGCCACAAGAAGAGGAATGAATGATCCCCAAGCTCAGAAGCTGTGACTCAGCCCTATCTCCCAGGACAGGTCTGGCCCGTGGTGGATGCCTGAGAATGTGGTCATTGAGGGAGGGAAAGAGAAAACAGCTCTTTAGAGAGGGAAATGGGATAGTCAGAAGGAAATGCTGATACAGAAACTGGCCATCCATCTTCTGGATTTGAGGAAATATGCTGAAGAAATGGTTTCTCAATGTGTCTGCCCCATCAAATTCACATCCAGTTCAAGACAAAGCAAGGATACTGTAGGTAGAAAAGGTGCCTAATACCTCTTCAATGGATGACACCAGTTTAGGTAAAGAAATGACATCACCAAGAGGCTACAAGGGTAAAGAAATGGCATCACCAAGAGGCTAGAAGCCCTGATGGCAGCCACCCAATGAGCCCGAGGTGGATTCAAGAACGTTTTATCTTATTTTGTCTCCCTGTGTCCTTCCTCAACAACCTTCCTTAGGAGAGAAGCAAATGAGACATAAGGTCAGATGAGAAAGCAGGGCCCTTCAGTTTAAGAAATGGGCAGTTTCCATGGTGGTTTCTGCTTCTCTCATAATGGATTAACATTTAAGGTGAAGGAGGAAAAGTCCTGCTTGGTTTAGAATCCTATTTTAAGGTAATTTTAAGCTCTGCTAGTATTAAAATTTCACTTTTTTTTTTTAAGCCAAATGGAACCCAAATTTAGCCCCTGTGGAGTCTCCTGCTAGCCCTCCCAGTCTGAAACCCCATTCCAAATAAAACTCACAAGAGTGTTTATTTAAACTATCTATTTTTTTTTCATAACAAACTGGGATTTATTCTTAGAGCTGCTGATGGAACACTTTAATTTACAAACGGGTTTCCCAAAGCTTCATAAAGCCACCAGATGCAAAGAGAAGAGGCTGTATCACCGTGCTCAGCCTGTTTAATGCAGGCAATATTGTAAACAGCACTCTAGGGGAAGGTTTCAGAAGTACATTTAATTGCATTTTCCACTTCTTGTAACAGCAAGGGATTAAGCTGAGATGGAACGTAATGGAACCTGCTCCATCCTATCACCTTAAAGTAAGAGAGGAAAGGAATGCACAATGGTAGGCTTATCAGGAAAAAAAAAATGCCGTCATCTTTATTTGAATAAGTTTGTGAATGATCAAGAGCAAACATATTAATTTGTATTGTGTTTTCTGGTGGTCAGTGTGTACCTAAAAAGGTTACTCGTATTTATTAAAAATAATTTTTATCTCTCCGCATGGAATCTTGATTTCAGAAATAAATAAGTTCTAATCGGTATTTTATAGGCAGCACCATTTAAATAGCTTATATCCTAATGATCCATACAATATATAATAAGGAATATCTGGACTGGAGAAGTGGGCAAGTACTAATTACTGAATTTTCAGCTTATTTGGGCTGTTGTAATGCCACAAGGCATGAGAAGAAACAAAGATGACCTAGGCATTTGTTTCCAACACTCCCATTGAGGTTATTCCCATTGAGATCATTCCCGTTGGTCATTAGATGAGACAATAAATGCAAAGTGCCCAGTATAGTGGATGGAAAGTAATAGCAGCTGACTGTAAGTGAATCCCTTGCCCCTCTTAACAATTAGTAAATAATAGTATTTCAAAATTAATCATACTATAGGTTGTTTTATTTTTGTGTCTGTATGTTCTCTTCTAACTTTTTCTCCATGACAGAACATTGGTTGATTTTTACATTTCTAACGCCTTAGCAAAATCTTCAGTAAAAGTATAGAGATGCAGACTCTGAGCTAAATATCTAAAATCTGCCACTTACTGGCTAAGGTTTAATATATCTTTACTTCAATTCTCAAACCTTAAAACTGAAGAAAATAATTATCCTCACTGTATGGGATTAAGAATTAGCAAACACAAATGCTTAGCAGAGTGGCAAATAATAGACAATATATGTTAGTTCCCATAAGTCTTACCTCTGTTATACGGTGGGTGAAAGTTTGATAAAGGAATATGTGAGACAGAAAAGGCTGAAAAACACCGGTGTGGCTCAGTGCAGTCATTCTGTCCACAAAGGTCTCCATTAAATTACATTAAACAAATAATTAGAAAATTTAGAAGTGTGCAGAGGGATACCCCCACACGACATTTTAAATTTTATCGCAAGGCCACGTATGTTCCTAGTAAACCATACATACTCCCAATTTTTTTAACGGAAAGATTTGACATAATTTTCTCATACTGCAAAATTTAACTCCTATTTAGGAATCAACAAATCTGAGATCTTTTATGTTGAAATGAGAGCAGGAATGGTGGAGCGGTTTTCAAAATGTTTATAATGAGTCAGCAGTAGACAAAACACATCTAATAAGTTCTCTGGAAAACCACAGTTTTAATTTGCCATTTGGCTGGCTATGTTTGCATTCAAAAACTCAGAAAAAATATGTAGCACAGTTTTCAACAGATGAATGCACTTCAGTATCAGTAATTATTAATACTTCAAAGTGTATTTGAATTTGCTTGTTTAGTTAATAAGAAAACTTTCTTCCTTTTTGCTTTTTAGAAAATTAAACATTAACCAGGCATTTTTCTTAACAATCTGCCGTTATGAGCCATACTATGGACTTTCGTCTTAACACAGGCAACACTGCCATATCTGTACATGAACAGCCCTGACATAGAGTAAGAATAAGCCAATTGCGCAATTTAATGAAATGCTTTGGAGTTTAGGTTTAGATAACACCTGCTTGTTTCCTCGTCTCCCCCAAGTATGACCACAATGGTGAAGAGAAAATGTAAACTTATGTTAGTTAAGAAATTGTTGTATTAATTGTAGATTATTAAGAGATCTCAGATAGATGGTATTTTTAAATGTTATGTAGAAAATTCTTCCCTTAAAAAAATCCATACCTTGGGCCCAGGGTGCTCCTATGCCCTTGTTCTGAAAGAGATAGGACACTCCCAGAATACAAAGTCCCAGGAAAATGAGAAAAGGGTGCCAAGGACCATTTGCCGTATAGGAAAATTGGTCAGATCTAAAATTGTTAGGTCATAAGACTCAGTCTCTAGTCTGTTGGAAACCAAAATCGAAAGGGGTGGATTGGGCAGAGAAAGATCACAAAGTTTCCTCTAGGCCGAGGAGAAGATAACATGAAAGAGAAGGTCTGGTCGAACAAATAGGACTACATGAGCTGTCATCAGCTTGCAAGGACAAAAATTATCTCACTTGCCATAGACTGGCCAGACCAATGTCTCATGAGGCTACCGAATTTCCAAGCTGTATCAGTTGGAGATCTATTAGGTTGGTGCAAAAGTAACTGTGGTTTGTGTCTTTAAAAGTGGTGGCAAAAACCACAACTACTTTTGCACCAATCTAAGAGATCTTTCTCTTTCTCATTTTCCGATTTCAAACTTGCTCCTGCTTTGGAAATAATTTCTCATGCTAAACACGTACGCAATCGTGTCCTAGCTTAGTGTCTTCTCCTTTCTGTGTCGCCTACTTGGTAATATTCAGTTGGATTTTGAGGATGCCTCAGCTATACTGTTGGTCCAAGGATGGCTCAGACCAGTGGGATGTTCTTGGGATTGCATTTCACCAAGGTGCTAAATGTCTGCCTCCAAGGTAAAATAATGTTAGAGAATGCTGTAGTGTAAATAAATGCACATTACAATTTTTTTCAGATTAATTCATATCAGCCACCATTTAAATTATTAACCAATCTTGTAAATGAATTGTATACTTTATTTTAAAACAAACCTACAGAGGACCAAGTATAATGGCCCAGAGCTGAAGAATGGGATTTGGAGAGTCAGAAAAACATTGTTTTGAGTCCCGGAGTTGTTACTTAGAGAGCTTTGTGAGTTTACCTTGGAAAAGTCACATAAATCCCAGAGACTTGATTTTCTGATTTGTAACAGCTCACACAGTAAGTGATTATAAGGTAGTCCTGAATGTATTTAAAAAGAATGACTATTTTATCCTAAATTATTATTTTTCCACACTATACAGATGATATAATAGTTGTAACTAATAATTATTTACCTTTTACTATATTTCAAGGGCTTTTCTAAGTATTTTATAAGCATTTTCTCACTTAATCCTCACAATAACCCTGAGATCAGTATTATCATTATCCTCATTTTCAAATGAAGAAAGCATGGTAGAAGCAGGTTGAGGAACTTAGCTGAGGCCACACACTCGGTGGGAGCACTGCTCTATCCAGCAGCTATTTCCTGAGTCTATGTTATGTGCCAGGCACTGTTGTAGGCCAAAAGATACCACAGTGAATGAACAGACACAAATGCCTGTTCTCAGAGATGACATCCTGGTGATAATGCTAATCTTGTCAGCAACTGACACTTATTAAACATTTACCAGGAGCTAGGTGCTACAGTAATGTCATATATTTTGTAAACTACTTCTTTGAGGTAGGTAATTGTTTTTATTCCACTTTACAGGAAAAGTTTTGTTTCTCAGCTGTGTTTGTATAACTACAAATTGCTAACAGTAATATTATGTCTGCTTTGTTGAATCTATCGGGGGATCTGAAATTAATCGAAATACTGATTTGAATCAGTTTTAGTTCTGATCATTTTTTATGACTCCTTCAATAGTGCTAGTAAATTAAACAAATGAAGCCTAGACTAACTTACTAGCCACTAAAAATTTTGATTGATAAACACATTCATGTTTGTTTTTTATTTGTAGTTCAGCCAAATTGGTGTGGGATGTGGCAGGCTCAGTCCCCAGATCAGTTTTATTGGTTAGGGTTCCTGATATTTAGCACTAATTAATTTTTGTGCATAACTTCTGAGACTTGTGGAGAATATTAAATAACTTATTTAAGGCCTGACCTGGATGCCTGGTTCACGTCAAGTGCTCAGCATGTAGAGCCGATTACAGATTCACTCCAGAGATATCCCAGAGTGCAGGCCATTTGGAAAGGACCCCAGGACATCTGGCCTGCACCCTGAAGCAATGGACCCAGGGACTGGAGGAGAACTGAAGACCCTCTGTGGCCATGGGGCTCTGTGCAGGAAGACCAGAGATAGGCACTGACAAAGGGAAGTACTTTTGGAAAACAAACCCTGTACAAGGACCAGAAGCAATGAGATGAAGGGAGACTCAACACCTGTGCCTCAAAGAGGCAGTTGCAATAGAAAGGGGCTTGTGGATAATGAAAATGCAAAATTTCACATTTCAGGGAAAGGGGAACCATGCAGGAATACACCAAATATTTGAAAATAGGTTCGGAGTTTAGATGGGGCACACACTAATTTGTTTTTTACTCCCCTCCTGCTGCCATGGACCCAGTGTGAGTCACCTGAGAAAGTGAAATAAGGATTAATTCATTCTACAATTTTCTGTGTTATCACTTGTACCTATTTATGAAATTCAGAAACCAGAAGTGTTCAGAAATATGAGTCAATTCCAGTTTGGAAGAAAAAGGAAAACTCGTTGCTTATTTCTTCAAACATAAGTTCTGGGATGGGACCAAACTAGAATTTGGGGCATGATGAAGTTACCAGAGGTCCACAGAGACAGTGCCTTGTATCTAGCAGAGGCTCAACAAGTATGTGTTGACTTTACAACTTTCTGGATTTGCAAAATGACTTAAAGACCACCTAATGACCACTTCATTAGATAACTCAGTCTTTAATCACTGATTGTCCATGCCCTGTCTGAAGCTTAGGTCAGCTTCATTTCCCATGGAAACCTTCATTCCATTCAGTTATTCTAATTGTTACAAAGCTCTTGTCTGAGTTGATCTGACATCTGCCATAATTCCAACCACTGTATCTGGTTCTGCTACATTTGATTTGAATTGGGGTGTTGGTACACAAATGGATCAGAGGACCCCAAATACATTGCTTACTTGAGAATTTTGTCTTGGGCTCTGTGCACCCCAGAGTCACAAGAGTGTTATTTCTTCCACATCAATACACTTCTCCTCCAAAAACATCTTACATTTGAACTAAGTGTGCTCCACTTTTAATATTCTAAGAGAGGCATGATTCAAACACATGCAAATTCACCCACTCAGCTGAGTGAGTACCGAGGCAAAATTGACAACTTTTAGTTCTTTCAGACATTTTAAACTAAAAAAAAGCCCTGATTTACAAAAAACTGAATATTGCTTTTTTTATTTTATTTTGAATATTGCTTTTTAAAGTCTTATTTCATTCAAGTAAATTTAAATGTCTTCAGTGAAAAATGCAGAAGATACAAAACACAATAATTTAATTTGAAGTGATTTAAATGATGAGAACAATAAATCAGATATTCAAGTTAAACTGTGATACAACCCATAGAATTTAATCCATGAAGGATATGGTATCACCTACAATATCCTATTCAATGCAAAGATGAAGAGTAAACCAAAAAGAAATAGGCACTACCAGAGCATACAATACTAATTTTACATGTAATTAAAACTAACAATTTCTTTTCATTTATAGAACATACTCTGATGACCTTTGAGGTTGGTGGCAGGATAGGACATTAGCTTATAATTATGCTTTGATTTGCAATGAAAAATTGAAATGACTATTCCTTTCCTCTCTATTTCAATTAAAGCATGAAACATTACTGCCCTCTCCTGATATATTTTGGTACAACACCTCCTAGAAGGAATTTTGACCTGAAACCAAATTTTAAAAATCATTTTACCCACTAGAAATGAACATTTTCCTTTATGAATTTATATCAATTTAATTTTAAAAATAATTATTTCGCATGTCTTTTTAAAATTAAAAATGGTGCATTCATTAATCTTTTGAAATCCAGATATAAATTAATGAGCCAGAAAATGTTGGGAAAATAATGATGGCTGTTAATATCATGCATGTATATGACACGTTCAAAGAGCACTTAATGGAATTTTTCTCATTTAGTCTCACATCATCTCCAGGAGGAAGTAAATCATTATATTTTATTTGTTTAACTTGTTAGGTCTGTTGTTGCAGCTCATAATTGGTTTTTCAAGTGCAAGTTGTAGGCCTTTAATTTGGATGCTTTTGTGACTGAGTTATGTTTCTTCATTCTACAATATCAACATAAGACAGTGCCTAAGTATATGTAAACAGATGATGAAGTCTCTTGCAATTTTTCTGATCTCCATCAAGAACCGAAGGGGCAACTACACATTTTCCAATGAAACGTAATTCATTCAGGGATTTTTACCATTTTATCTTGTCTATAAAATGAAAAACCAAGATCAAAAGGTGAGATAAGGCACTGTTTGTATTTAATTATGATTTATGATCCACTTAAGCGTTGACACCTGCTCCGAATCAGAGTTTACTTTTTTATATTTTTGTATCTAGAAAAGAAAATTACATTTATTCTTTGCTTAAGGACTTGAGGGATTACAGAATGATTGCTTTTACTCTGGTTTATATCCATGGTTGCACAAAGGGAAATCCAGATGGGGAATATTTGCTTTGAATTTGTGCAAAAAATTTCCAGGGTTTTATGTTTATGTTTATTTTTTATTCCATCTTCTGAAAATTTTACATTTTGTAGGGTCTGCAATCATCCTTGCAGAAGGATGTTTCTGACTGTACATTTGGGTCATTTCATTAATAAGGATCACCTGGATGGTGTAGTGACCAACTCTTAAAGCCTTGTCCTAATCATACTGCTAAATAAAAACCGATTGGATTTTATATGTCTTTTTTTTTATAAAGCCCTAGAATCTTCTCATGTTAAGGCATCTTATAGCAAATTTGGTTAATAACCAAATAGCAAGTTTGTGCTTAATAACCAAAGTCTAGGGCAAAAATCAGTTGACTGTCATTTACCTCATTGTACCCTACAGCTACCAACATTCTGTTACTAAAACACAGGGACCTCCCCAGAGGAGGTTCTTCATTTACGGATTCTGTAAATCCATGAATATGCAATGCAAGCCTGTTGTGATCCAATCACTCCGTTGGCAGAGTGTATAATGGGGTGAATCAAAGAGAAGTGGCTTTGCATTCAAAGACCCCCTTCAAAGAAATAGCTGTGAAACAAATCTACAATGGAGAGAAGCCCCTTGGGGGAGAAATGAAGAGAATTCCTGATGAGAGAGAATCACAGGGAGTTCCTGCTTTGGATTGGGCCATCCAGGAAAGCATGTGTGAGTCTGCGAGCCCATGTTTCATCAGGTCTCATGGGCACTGACTACAAGACACCTAGATGACTTTGATGTGATACATTCCGCTCAGAAAACAAAGAAACGTGGTGCTTTTCTTCAGTTAGAATCTTTCCTTATACTCATTAGAAGAGCTTATTCTATGCATATTTAGATACAGTTTTTAAAAATCATATATCACCTGTAGGTGAACATAAAAAGAAAAGTGTAAATAAAATAAGTTGATTAAGGCAATTCAAAAGTTTTCACATCCTTAGAGTTCAGCTGGGGAGTACGTGGAACAAGAAGAAGCTGAAAGACCTGGTAGAGGAAAGAATCGAGAAGCCAAGCTTTGGGGAGAGTAAGGAAACAGTGCAGTAGTTGTAGGGACATGCAAATAGGTGTGTTGGGAAGGAATATCAGTAATGTTACTGGAAATCAGCTGGCAGAACACAAAGGGAAAGGAGGCCAGAGAGGAGGTAACTGGAGGGATCCCATTGCTGAGAAGACAGGTGACGATGCGGCCATGGCTGGTGCGCAAGAGAAGGGATACTCCCTTCTCTGAAAGGACAAGAGGAAGAAGTGGAAGCTGACTCAACTAGATTTTTGATGGAAGATGAGAAAATCCCAGACTTTCAGTCTGAAGTCTTCTAAACTCTCTAACTGAATAAGAGGCAAAGTCTTCAGCTGAAAATGAGGATGTGTGGGCAGGAGGTTATAGGAACTTTAGGAATTCAGAAAAGTTATTAAATAATCTTTGCAAAAGAACAGAACTGTTAGCTGACTGGAGAGGCTGTCGTTGTTTTGGACAGTGGTACAGAACCGCTGAAGCTTGGGACTTATACAACCAGCCTACTGTGTGCTGTATGGGATAGGCCAGAGACGTATACGTTTGTTTTTACATTTATTTTTGTCTGAAAGTTTACCCAGCGAAGACCTTAGGAGAAACACCAAGAGAGTCAGAGGAATTGCAAGGAAGTTAATGTAATAAAATGTTGGGCAACACTGCTGAGCTCTTACGATGTGCCCACCCCTGTTTTAAATTCATTGTATGAATTTACCCAGTTGGTCCTTAAATTGTACTGTGAGGTAGGAACAATTTTACTGGCATTCCTATTTCACAGGTGAAGAAAGTAAGGCACAAACTGGTTAAATAACTTGTGCAAGGTCATAACCAATAAGTGTTAGAGCCTGGGATCAAAACCTGGCAGTCAGGATCCAGAGGCTGTGCTGAAAACGCCTGTGTGACAATTCTTCTACCTTTAATGCTTCATCCTGTGGTTTCAATTAAATATGATTATAAATTTTAAAAAACAGGGGCTGATGGATGGAAAGAAAATGATAAGATCAATGAATTAGAGGATGTGATAAGGTTCTTATTAACCATGTTAGGATTTAGATAGTGAACAATGTATGACCAAAAATATAAAAATAATTTTATGAAAGTGGATAGGATAATCAAATTTGTGTCTGTTTAAAAATCCACACTGCCTCTGTGGATAAGGGATCAAAGATGAACAAGACTGGAGCACAAGGACCTATGGATTCACCAGGAAAGCCAGTGTCATATTAGGAATTTGACTGTGGCAGTGAAAAGCTATGAACGTGTAGGAGGGCAATTAAAGAGGAAGAATCAGCAGCACTAACTTAGGTTTGATTGAGAGAAAAAGGAGGCAGGGAACATTCTCAGCTTTCTGGATAGTTCAACTGACATTGGAAGTGTCATCAAGATAGAAACAGAAGTTCGAGAAGCATGGGTGAGAAAGTTTCCATATTTATTTGGGGCATTTTGATTTTAAGCAAAAGGCTATAGAGATGGAGAGGTTTAGTTGGTATTTGGTTATGTAAATATTAAGCCCCACAGAGCAATGTGGGCTACACTTCAGTAAGAAGGAAAGTTATCAGCTTCTGGGCTGCAGTAGAAGCCATGGAAGGAAATGGGATCAGCAAGGGCACAGGTTGCTGAGGGAAGGGCAGAAGACAGAGAGCTGATGGGCTGAGGAGATGCAAGAGGCAGGGAAGAAGGCAGAGGAGGGCCAGGGTGCAAGGGCAGGATGGTTGCAGAGATGAAGTCATGGGAACAGTGAATGGGAAGCATTTCAAGAATCAGGGAGTGACCAAGAGCAGCTGAGAGTCACTAACGACAGAGCTGTAAGTGTCCACTGGATTTATTGATGAGTATTTTAGTCCATTCTCACGCAGCTATAAGGAAATACCCAAGACTGGGTAATTTTGAAAGGAGCAAGGTTTAATTGACTCACAGTTCCACATGGTTGAGGAGGCCTCAGGAAACTTAGAATCATGGCGACAGGCAAAAGAGAAGCAAAGGCACATCTTACATGGCAGCAGGAGGGAGTGAATGTGTGTCCCTGCAGAAAAAACTACCATTTATAAAACCACCAGATCTCATGAGAATTCACTTACTATCATGAGAACAGCATGGTGGAAACCACTCCTGTGATTCAAGTGCTTCCCACCAGGTCCCTCTGTAAACACTTGGGGATTAAAATTCAAGAGGAGATTTGAGTGGAGACAGAAAGCCTAATCATATAAATGAGGAAATCATTAGTAACCTCAATGAGATACACTCTATTAAAGCAAAGGGTGGATTGCAGGGGCTGGAGCAGCCACAGGAAGGAGAGGAGGTGGAGAAGGCAAGAACAGACAAGCCTTAAACAAGAAAGGCTTGTTTAAGGTAGTGGAGAGAGAAGGAGCTGTAGTTAGTAGGTCAAGTGGTTATTTTAAGGTGGGAATGTGAAGAATGTTTAAGCTGTGCTTAGAAAAATCCAGTAGAGAAGAAAAAGCAAAAGATACAAGAAAAAACTATCAAGAGAGGTGATATAGTTTGGATAGATGTCCCGCTTAAAGCGCATATTAAATTGTAATCCCCAGTATTGGCAGTGGTGCCTGGTGGGAGGTGATTGGATCATGGAGGTAGAGTTCTCATGAATGGTTTAGCACCATCTCCTTGTCCTCGCGATTGTGAGTGCCTTCTCGCAAGATCTGGCTGTCTAAAAGTGTGTGACACCTCTCTTTCTCCTTCTTGCTCCTGCTTCTGTGTAACCTGACTGTTCCCTCTTTGCCTTCCGTCGTGATTGGAAGCTTCCTGAGGCTTCACCAAAAGCTGAGCAGACATTG
Organism: Gorilla gorilla gorilla; assembly: GCF_029281585.2. Lineage (NCBI taxonomy): Eukaryota > Metazoa > Chordata > Mammalia > Primates > Hominidae > Gorilla > Gorilla gorilla. Next base: position 121,846,488 of record NC_073238.2, read on the forward strand.
TCACCATACTTCCTGTAAAACCTGCAGAACCATGAGCCAATTAAACCTCATTTCTTTATAAATTACCCAGTCTCAGGTATTCCTTTATAGCAATGCAAGGATGACCTAATTCGAGAGGAAAGTCCCTGAAGATAGCAGGAGCGGACAGTGTCCTGAGCACAGATGGAGATCATCCCAGGCGGGAACAGACACATCTTTCCTTGCAACGAGGGGAAGACACTGTGTGTGAGCTTTGGTACAAGAGGGTGGTCATTGCTGGGGACAGAAAGCAAAGATGGTCCCCTGTGATGACTTGCCTCATCTCTGAGAAGAAGGAAGTGAGGTCATTTGCTGAAAAGAAGTGGATGATAGGAAAGTCAATGGTCTGAGAATAGAAAAGAGACTTTTCTGTGTGACTGGCACCATTCTATGAATTTCTATCCTCCTTAATAACATGGAAGGCATCATTACTGTGACAGTGGTGCCATGATTTTAAAGAAGGAAGACTTATGTGACAAGATTATTCTGAAAATAGTACTTAATGGAATCAGTGGATTAACTTAATTTTAGCGTTCCTTGAATATTTGTTAGCAAAGTACCATGTAAATTCTGTTGAGATTGTCTCTTGGAAGGCTTAATTAACTCTGGCTCCAATTTAGGTATCTTTGATAGGTAAAATTGCTTTTCTATGTCCTCAGTTTTTCATCCTTAATGATAATGATGATGATGATAACAAAAACAACTAATTTTGATTGAGCCTTTAAATATACCAAGTCTTTTTATAAATACTTCAATCCCATTTCACTGTCACAAGCACGCATGAAGTAGGTAGTATTATATCACCTACTTTGCAGATAAAGAAATCAAGGAACATAAGGATTTAGTTATAACTTGCCTTGGGGCACATAACTAAGAAACGCTGCATTCAGGATTCAAACTCAGTAACTCAGTAACGTGGTTCTGATGAGGGTGCTTGTAACCTCTAAACAATATTTTCTCATGAACTATGGTGAATTTTGTCTAATTGATGCCCCTGCTTTATAAGTAAAACCAGTCTGATTATTTTAAACATGTCAAACTTTCTGTAACCCCCAGAACCATAATTCATCCCACTGTCCTCAGTCAGAGAATGTACTCACATTCTGAGAAGCAAGGGAACAGGATTATTGTCCTTCCCTCCACGCAAGTTTATTGTCTTATCGTTCATGGATTCTCTGTTTTCAGCTACACGAGTGGAATGCATTGCACTGCGTCTTTCCACGGCTAACTTTTCTTGCTCCTCTCTATGTCATTGTCTTCTGGTATTTGAAATCCTGCTCCTTTCCCAGGCATCTCCATCTCCATTTATTCAGCTTCAGAAAGCTTAAGCTTAGACTCATCCGTGTTTCTTCTCCTCTCACCTACACATTCTATTAATTAACCAGGTCTGCTGGCTTGACCTTAGAAACATACCTTCAAGCCATTTTTTTCTCATTCTTTCTGTCCTTGACCATGAGCCAAAGCCCTCATCGACACTCGCATTTTTGGTTTCTGAGAAGAGCATATTATGAAGTGTAAACATTAAGAAAGTCATTTCCCAATATAACTGTTTCCAAGCTTTGTCTACCACTTGTGCTATCATCCAAATGTTGGTGTCCCCTCCTCCCTGCAAATTTGGATGTTGGAACCTAATCTTTAGTGGGATACTACTAGGAGGTGAGGCCTTTGAGGAGGTGATTAAATCATGAGGTCAGAACCCTCATGAATAGGATTAGTGCCTTTGCAAAAGAGATGTGAGAGAGCCTGTGGTGCATAGTTTCCTAGGACTGCCATAACAAAGTACCACAGCTGGGGTGGCTTACACAACAGAAAGTTATTTTCTCATTTCTGGCGTCTTGAAGTCCAAGATCAAGATTTTAGCAGGGTTGATTCCTCTGAAGTCTTTCTCCTTGGCTGGTAGGGAGCCGTCTTCTCCCCATGTCTGCTCATGGTCTTCCCTCTGTGTGCAACTTAATCTCTTCTCCTTATAGGAACATCAGTCATATTGATTTTAGGCCTACTGTAATGATGACATTTAAACGTCCTCTTCGAAGGCCCAACGCCAAACACAGTCACATTCTGAAATACAGGGAGTTAGGACTTTAACATATGAATATGAGGCAGGGGACACAATTGACCCCTTAACAACTGACTTTCACTCGTGCCACATTAGAGTCTTTTCTCAACACTGTAAATCTCATCATATTATCCCAATGCCTTTGCCTTATGCTTGGAATAAAATCTGGGCTCGTTGCTGTGGTTTTCATAGCCAAATACACTGCCTTATTTCAGGTGTGAGAAGGCTATGGTGACCAGTTAAGCACTCAATCTCTGGAGTTTCATTGCCTGAGCTCAGATTCTAACTCCACTTTAGTGGCATGACCTTGGTGAAAATTACTTAATTTACTTAAACCTCAGTTTCATCATCTATAAATAAGGATAGTTTGATAGTAGAATGTTTAGGGTTCTGGATAAAATGTGGTAGTCCAGATACAGATTTCATGGAATCCTTGGTCCTTATGAAGATCTTTTAAATGTTGGCAATTCATGATTTTCTTATATTCATTCACCTCTTTCCTGAGATTGTGCAAGAACTCCTAGACCACCAGTCTCCGAACTCTTACCGTTTTAAACTTTCTTACACTCTTGCCACACTGTGTTCCTAGATTTATCTCTCTATAACCTGATCTTATCTCGCCAAAAACTCCAAAAGAGCTGCAATCTGTTTGACATAAATGTTATGTCCCTATTCCAAGAATTAAAGAGCTGAAAATTTGGCCAAAAACTACACATCCATCTTTTTCTCCCAATAACTCTACCAAACTTAGAATCCTTAACTTCAACGGATGATATTGCCATAGTCATGGCACACACCCTGCACCTTCCAAATGCACAGATTTTCTTAGTCTTTGCTTATGAACCTATTCTTTCTTCAAAACTTTACTTTTCTAGTCATCCTCCATCCAGAGTCTCTCTTCACTATATTCCTTGTGCACCTTATGTGATCTTCTCCTGATAGTGCTTACCATCAGTATGCTTCACTTTATAACAGTGAAACATAATCTTAGGATACAACTCAAGGGTGTAAAAAACATGACATATTAATTTTATTTTAATTTCCATATTGTTAGAGTGTATGTTCAAGTTTTAAAATGTAAGCATGCCAAAAGGTAAAAGTCCTGTACCTTACCCGCTTCGTAAGAACCACCATAAACTCTGAAAAGTTTCTTCTGATGTTTATATTACATTTTTATACTGTTTATTCTCCTATTTCTGTATTTATAAATTTGATACATCACTGTTATTATTATTATTATTATTAGAGTCAGAATCTCGCTGTGTAACCCAGGCTAGAGTGCAGTGGTATGATCATAGTGCACTGTAGCCTTGAACTCTTGGGCTTAAGGTATCTTCCTGCCTTAGCCTCCTGAATCTTTGGGACTATAGTCATGCACCACCAAGCCCAGCTAATTTGTTGTTATTGTAGAAAAGATGTCTTGCTATGTTGCCCAGGCTGGTCTCAAATTCCTGGCCTCAAGTGATTCTTTTGCCTCATCATCCCAAATTGCTGGGATTGCAGTCATGAACCACTGCACCTGTCCTGGTCATTATTTTTTAACTTGCTGTCATAATTGGTGAGGAATATGCTATGCTACCTCACCTCTTCCATTCCCTATTCATATTATAACCATACAGAATTTTGAGTTTCTATTTCTTACCTTTGTTATTTATAGTAACATATGGTTTTACTTCAACATCCATCCAATAAAAATAATGTCTCTTGGTTCTTCATGTCATAAGATAACATTAGCACTTCCTTTGACCACTCCTTCATATTACTACCACCTTCACCACACAGGGCATTTCACCACACAATGTGAACACTGAGAACATTTACATAACATACTATTCTATAACCATAATTAAGTATTCCAGAAGTTTTCTTTCTTTCTTTCTTTCCTTTTTTTTTTTTTTTTTTAGATGGAGTCTCACTCTGTCACCCAGGCTGGAGTGCAATGGCGCGATCTTGACTCACTGCAATCTCCGCCTCCCAGGTTCAAGTGATTCTCCTGTCTCAGCCTCCTGAGTAGCTGGGACTACAGGTGCATGCCACCACACCCGGCTAATTTTTTGTATTTTTGTAGAGACGGGTTTCACTGTCTTAGCCAGGATGGTGTCGATCTCTTGACCTCATGATCCGCCCGCCCCACCCTCCCAAAGTGCTGGGATTACAGGCATGAGCCACTGCACCCAGCTGAGTTTCCTCTCAATTAACTCAATTAAAACTCAATATGCATTTGATATTTTTGAGTAAAAAAATATTATTCATCATATGCCATCTAGTATAATATGATTGCTTTTCCTTTCTTGTATACATTTTTTTCCTGATATTTAATTGCTGTTTTCTTATACCAATTAGCTTTAAAAGAGCTTCAAGTTTTTAAAGTCTCCATTACAACATTATTCTATCATGTCCCATTTTCCCAAATAACTCTTCCCTTCTGGAGCTCCCTGCTAGTCTCCTGTCCACAGAGGGCTGCTTTCTAAGCCTGCTGCCAAACATCAGCAGTTTTCTTTCATTGCTCTCCCAGGCAGATCCACTCTATCTTCAACTCCATGAGTAATGAAAACCTGCTACTTTTGCTGGCCAGCATCCATTCTTTTGCTATAAAAGGAGCCTGATTTTCCTCCTGGAAACCATCCCTATCCTACTCTCAAGCTTTGTTGTTCTAGTGTTGTCCTGCCACCATAGATGCTCTGTGTATAGACCCATTGTGACAACACTGGAGTGGCTGGGAAAAGAGGCTGACCCACAGGATGGGTCATCTGGTCTACCTGATGGAACCCTCCCTCTGTAGCAGATGCTACTTGATGAATATCCACATAAGACATAAATATCTGTACACTCTGTGTGCATATTGAGAAGTCCTTCTAAATGCTTCTTCTCCAGCTTCCCTCGCTGCTGGTCTTTCATTCTTATTCATATTAATTCCCCGAAAGCCAAATTGTTAGACCGTTCTCATAAATCAGCATAAGATTTTGACTTTGGCTTTTTCTCCCTCCAGGCATGGTATAAAATGGAATTTAATGATTTTTTTATCATCCTCTTTGAAGGCCACCCTGATAGGACTATCACGGGCAGAATTTCAGTCTAGTTGGTGCCAGGAAAATGTAAGACAGGCAGGATGTTTTTCTCCATTGTCCACTTATCATAGGGAAAGCCTCGTTAGTCCACAGATGGGATTGAATAAAAGAATCAATACAGCCAGAATAAGTGTCATGGGGGTCTGAACCATTTATGGTGCAACTTATGCTAGCAGAACCATTTTGACCCAAAAGTTGTATGTATGCAGTGCATGCATACATACAACTTTTGCATGGTTGAATGGGAACTTGATGTTACAGGGTAAAACAATTTGTTATGTTTACAAGGCTGAAGTAACAAGAAAAAACGCTTTTCAAAACTGTAATAGCTGTTTGCAGAAGAGGAGATTGCTTTGCTCCAAAATACCAAGGTTCTTGCCCGTAATTCTTCTATAGGATCCCATAGAGCATCTCATGTTGCAGTTTGATTTTCTATAGATAGATCAACTTCGGATTAAGTAGCTGAGCATCTCACACTGCAGCCTTGCTACTGAAAAAGTTTTTCTTGCTCTGAATTCAACTCAAAATAAGTAGCCTTAATTATTCCTTGGTTCCTGGGTTATAGGGGCATACCCAAACCTGGTGTAACTTGTTTCTAAAATTCAGAGTCCCAGAAAACATTTTGATTTTTTCCTAGTGATAGGCTGTAAGGAGGCAAGCTTTGTCTCTCACTTTAGAAGGGATAGCCAAACATATCGTATTCCTAGAGTACTAGAAATTTATATGCTATTGCAGGGTTTTGTTTTCAAACTTCATTTCTCCTCCCATCTTCTGGTGTACATGTGTCTTACGGCTCTAGGTTACTTGCCAGTTCCTGATCTCCAGGTTCAATTAGCATGATATCACTAACGCAGTGGATCATTGGAATGTTCTGTGTAGTAACAAGTTGGCCAAGATCCCATTGGACTATATTATGACAGAGTAGTGAAGATGACATAATTCTGAGGCATGACTGTGAAGGTACACTACTGTCCTTCCCAGGTAAAAGTAAATTGCTTCTGCTAGTTCTTTCCAGTCAGTTTAGAAGAAAACATAAACCATGTATAGGATATAATAAGTTGGGATATTATACTTGAAAGAATAACTACAATTAGGGTCAATACCTGGAAAAGTTTATAGTAATCCCCATGATTATCTGGATCCATTCAGCTTTTTTAAGGACAGATCAAGTGAGTTAAAAGTAGATGTGTATATAATCCCCGCCTCAGTGTATTTGAAATTTTCACTGGTGCCCTTATTTTCTGTAGTTCCTCTAGGGATGTGAGATTGCTTTTGATTTATTCTTTTTATTGAACAAAGCAGTTCCAGGGGCTCCTGTTTGCTTCCTTCTGTCCTTAATAACATCACTTCCTGACCAGAGAACCAATGTGAGGAAATCTTCTTTCCAGAGTATGTCTTGTTTACTCCAGCCATTCATTTAAGAATTGGGGAAATAACCCAGAATAAGGTTGTAGACTCACTCAAATAAATGTCAAATGGTCTTAGACTGTCTCAGAGGTGATAGGAGTCTTCACTTCCAGCAGTACCCCTCAGTAATATTTTGAGTTCTCAGGAATTAAAGTCAACTAAGAATTGGTGTCTAGTAATCTCTCCATCTCTCAATTTTCTCTCTCCAGTGTACAGCCATTCTGACAAAAAATGAGTAGGATGAAGATTTGTAAAATACACTGTTTATTGTGGCTATGTCAAAGGAAACATTCTCTAGGCTGTTGAACCTCACTTTCAACCAAGAAGATCTGCCTCTGTGAACAGACTTAATTCTGTCTGCTAGTTGGGAGGACATAAAATATTATTGTAGGTATTCATGCTATAATTTAAGAGATTTCGTGGTTAAATAAATCAATTAACATTTTAATATGCCACTGTCTATTTAATTCCTTGGGGCAACATGACCAATGAATCACCTTTATTGGTGCCTTTGGATCAACACACTCTGACGCTATGCTCCTGCTGGCACTTCCATAATTGTACCCTCTTCTCTCTTGCACTTAAGCATTGCCAATGGCCCCTATCACTCAGGGTTCATCATTTGTACTAAAATTAGAGCCCATTTCAATGACTGTATCTCTCATTATTATCCCCAGCTATAAAACAGTTACAGAACAGTTTCCAAAGAGCTTTCTAAAGATACTAATGCTGTTCTCACCTATGCACTTTCTAATATCTGAGTAAACCAAGACACTTCAGAAGACCAAGTGTCTTCTGAACCCTGTCAGGTGACAGAGTAAAAGGAATAGGTGAAAAATGTGCTTATAATAATCTACCCCAACATTACCATCTCTCTAAAATGTTACATTCCTTTCTTCACATTATATCAGTTCTGGAATTTCAGACACATTAAATTCAGTACACAACATTGAGTCCATGGTTCAACCACTGAAACAAACAAACTTTTCATCTACTTTCTGCTGCTTGAACTAAGGCATTAATTTCAGATTCTCAGGAAAGTATGCCCAAAACAATTCATTTGGTCTGATTCAACATTATATTTGGCTTCCTTGTCTAGCAATCTTAGCATTCATTTCCACACATGTTTTCTAGTTTTCTGCCAATATAAATTGGCCTGATTCAGCAAAGCTTGGGTGTACAAGTTGTCCCTTCTAAGAAAAAAACTTTGTAATCCCTCCACATGAAGTGTACTGAAGATGATTGTATTTATAACTCTGGAGGAAGGATAGTTGGCGATGACTCCATGCAACAGAACTGCTTCTGGTGAGATCTCACGTGACTTTTAAGCAAGGGGATACCAGTTTCCTCAGGCAAGAGAAGAAAAGGTAACTATGATGGCAAAAGAAGACTCAACAGGGTTTGGTTTTAAGATTCTCATTTTCATCCTGGTCCAAAATCTCAAGGTTCTGCTCATTTCTAATCCCTTTTCTAGACCCACTTAAATAACTTGACAAGGCTGTGAATTCAATGTGCTTAATATAATATTTGCTTGGAATCTGTCACGTGCTAAACAGTGGCTATAAGTAATAAGACATTTTTAAAGCCACTGAAAAACTTTTATTCTCTGACTGTAAGTTAAATTGAGGGTGCAAAGCCCTGACTTTATCTTTTTTTCTTTTTTTTTTTGTAAAGATCTACATTGCAATCAGTAATAGAAATCCCAAGCCACAGTACTCGTAGCCATTATAAATACATACATACTGTGATAGTCAGATGCAGTACTTACTTTGTATCTCAATGTCTTTCTTTCAATCAGCACTTCCTCTCTTGGTATATTCAGGGTGTCAGTACACACTAGGATGCTATGACTAAATAAATTTGAATAAGTAAATTTATAAATAAACACAGGAATACACATTAAACTGCTTTGGATAAATAATAATTTTTCAAATAGTTTGGACATTAACTTAAATGTTAAGCAGATTTTTTAACACAAAAGTTCTCAGAAGGTTCACATACTAAAAGTACAGTGTATGTGAAGAACACACATGTTCCCTGAAGTCTGTTCTTCAGGACACATTTAGGAAATGCTACTTTAAGCCTTAGTGTCTCATCTAGGCCCTCGCGATGTGCCCGAATTAAATGTTTAGGATTTCTTCCCATATTAGTTTTCTACTGCTGTGTAGCAAATTACCCCAAACTTAACAGCTTAGTAAACATCCACATAATCACCGATTCTGTGTTAGAAGCCAGGCATGGCTTAGCTGTGCTCACTGCTTAGAGTCTTGCAAGGCTGCAATCAAGTGTTGGCTGGAGCTGCCCTACTGAACGTCAACTGGGAAAAGGTCTACTTTTGTTGGTAGAATTCAGGTCTTGGAATGATAGAATTGAGGGCTTCTGTTTGGTGCTGACTGTTGGCCAGAGGTCACTCTCCCCTCCTAGAGGCTGCCTTCAGTTCTTTGCCTATAGGCCTCCCAACACGGGCAACCCACAACAGGCAGCTTGCGTTTTCAAAACCAGCATGGGGGTGAGGAGCTCAAACAAGATGTCTACTCTCATCATATAGGATGTCACAGTGTAACCACATGTAGGTGAGCACATCTATCCATCCCCTTTTCCTTATTGTGTAGTTAGAAGGACAGCACAGAACTCCTGCCCCCACAGATGCACACATTCCAGGAAGATTAGCCCAAATGGTGACTACCAGGAGACAGGGATCACAGGCGGCCACCTTAAGAGTCTGTCTGCCACATTTCCCTTTTGTGAGTGGCCTTTTTTTCTGTCTGGTCTCACCCTATTAATTATCTCACTTAGGAAAAGGACGACATTTTTCTGTATTACATGGGCTGGATTATTAAGTGTCTCTTTTCTGCTACCTGGTTCCTTCAGAGGAGAGTACAACTAGATGTTACTCTGTAATGGCCAAGTTAACACACTACATTTTCTTTCTTTTTATTTATTTATTTTTTGCTATGTCCTATTACCTATTATCTACTGCCAAAAAGGTTCCTGCATCTGCCCTACATGCATAAAAGTACTGGGGAGGCATGAGAATCAGGACATCAGTTTGGAACTGGGACATGGAGATTTCACGGGGAAATTTAGGCTGCAGGAATTTCTGCAGCCTTCAGCAAAAGACACTCACCAGTGACTCCAGACGGTGTTCTTATGTGGCCTAGCTGGTGCCCTCTGCATGTGGCCATTAGGAGCAGCTATCAATATTCCACTTTTCCCCCAATATTTCCAGGCATTGCCCACTCTCACATATGACAGCACACTTTAGATTCAAGGACAGCTTCTCTCAAGCTGTTCTGTTTCTAAGTGATTTTGCCCTGCCATCATTTCTTAGTGCCCAGAAAATATAATCTTTATTATTAAGCTAATATAATTGTTTAGGTGAATGAGATGCCAAAAATACACAAGAGTGCATATCAAAGTCAACGTGCCTGGCTTGGGGTTATTCATGCTTTTGCAATATCTGTACTTCTTTTCTCTCCCACTAGAATAGATAATTAACAGTTGATTGAAATTTCAAAGCAGCATCTGTGTAAAAAAGCATCCAACTCATAACATTCAATAGTTGCTACTTCGAAAATATCCTCTTAACTAATTTGCTTTATTATCTTTCCAAGATGTGTCCCTTCCGATTTGAGTAACCTGGAACAAAGTGGCCCATTTGGCTCAGTCTAGTATTTCTTTTGGCTCACAACCTCATAACATAACAGTGCAATTGACTCCACATTCAGAGTAGAAAAATTGCTCTGCCAACATTTGCTAATAACACTATCTCTCTGTACCACTGGGCAGCTAAGTATTCTCTTGGTAGAACCAGGAAAGGAAAGAGATGTTTGTTACTTTTTATAAACTTTTCCTTAACCTAAAACCTTGTTTTAAAAAAAAGGAATTCTTGAACTTTCAGAAAGAAAACTAGCTTTATAATCCAAAAGTTGATACTGAAGTTGTTTGTCTAGAGAATTTAATGTATTTTTCCATAGATGCAGTGCACCAAGTAGTGGTTAGACGTATAGCACAGTAATACTGATCTGCCTCCTGCCTACCTCATCAGTCTTTTATTGTTCTACTCTGCCCCAAATTTCTGTTTCATTTATTCTAGGTTTGGCAAGGTTTTTCTGTAAAGTCCCAGGAAGTATGTACTTTAGGTGTTGCAGGCCACGTGGTCTCTGCCACAACCACCTAAAGCTGCCATTACAAAGCAGAAACAATCATAGACAATATGTAAATGAATGGGGCTATATTCCAACAAAAAATTATTTATACACACTGAAATTTGAATTTCACATAATTTTCATCTGTCACAAAATATTATTTATCTTTTTTTAACAACGATTTAAAACTGTGGAAATTATTCTTAGCTTGCCACTTGTCCAACAACAGACAGCAGCTGAATTTGGCTGTCGGGCTGTCATTTGTGGATCTAAATCAGCTTTCTTCCAGTTCTTTGATGCTACCAAACTCTTTCATATTCAGTCCTATGTCCATTTCCTTCCTTCTACCTGGTAGGCTTTATATTTTTCTACGCTCCCTTTCTTTTCCTCTTCTTTTACCAAAGTAATTTATATTCAGCCCTATCAACTTCAGAACTTACCTCTATTGCTGTGTTTTAAAGGAAGCCTCCCATGAACCTAAAACCACGTCTGACTTTGGCCCCTACCACAGTCTGCTTTCACAGTGCATCCTGTGCTTCTTTAGAAAAGTTTATTGAATATAATCAATAATCAACTAAAAGTATACTCACATAATATCTGTTATGCATTACTGTTTATGTCTACAAGCTCCTTGAGAACAGGGATTATATTTGTTTGGTTACAAACATATGCCCTATGCATAACACAATGCTTTCCATATAGTACAGGATGAATACATGTTTTTGTACATCAATCACAAAATGCTTAATACAATTCTAAAATGTACGTATCCCCACTTTATAGATGAATGAACGCAGCCTTCAATAAAATAAATAAATACCCTGCTTGAGGCCACAAGGCTAATAAGGTCATTTCTGCCTGCTCCAGAGGTTTTGATATTTCTACTACTGTATTAAAAGACATATTAACCTTTTACTGCACTGTATTAGTTGGTATTAAAATGTTAGGCATTTTCACTAAAATGATGAAATCTATTTGTTGCATCTAAAATAGTAGAAAGGATTACGCAAAACATAAAAATGACAATACAAAATCTCATTTTTTTCTGCCTATGTGTACATTGATAAGAATTTTTGCTTATTTCTGTAGTTTGGAGACTTTGAACCTAATCAATGCTTAGATGTTTGTCTTTTCTCCTCAATCTTGTCTGGGACTCAGTCATTCCTTTCAGTCTTCCAACTCAATCTTTCTTTCTCTGGGGGATTTTTTTCTTCTATTATTTGCTTAATTGTCTATCATCTATCCATTAATTTTTTCATTAAGTAATAAACCTTGTTATTCATTAAGTCTTGTAGATCTATTCTTAAAGTCTTCTAGCTTTGCCATCATGATTTCTATCTCTTTATATGACTTGGAATAACTCTCCTATTTGATCTTTTAGGCCATGAAGTCATGCCTTCATAACAGTCAAAAAAAAAAAAAACAGTCAATGGAGCACATGATTTTTTAGTTCAAAAAATCAGATTTAAAAACAAAATTCCAAAAATGTGCCCTTTATGTGCTTTAATATCTTTGAGTGCTCATATATATATATATATATATTTATTTAAAATTGTCATTGTTCTGTTTCATCAGTTATAATTCATTAGAGAACTGTTTTGTTTATTTTTCTCTCTCTCTGATCAGCTGTTTTCTGTACTTGAGGTGGTGGAATTTCTGTTCCCTCAGCATCCTCCAGGGCAGCCTCTTCAATGTGGAAGAAATAGCATTTTTTGCCCCTGGGCCTCTGGTGCAGCAGAATTGGAATGAAGTTTCCCACTGAGACTCAAGAAAAATGCTTCCTCTGTTCACACCTATCCTTGCTCTTTCCTTGCTCAAATGTTAGCTTCTCCTCATTTTAGGGGGTTCAGGTTGGCAGACATACTCACATAGTTTATGTCCCCCTATTTTTTCCTTGGGGGGATGAAGGATTACTGGAGTCCAAGATGATCCATGTATCCCTCTACCTCCTCACCCTATCCCACTCACACATGCTGGGATAGGTTCCTCATTTGCTCCCTAGGGGAGAAAATTACCTTCCTCATATGAATGTGTTTTCATGAGATTTAGAGGAAGCTTCTTTTAAAAAATGCTTCCTCAAAAGTAGTGCTGATGGAATCCAGGTCACCAGTGAGTCCTTTATATTATTTGTATGTAATGCATTTTTATCTGATGTTGTAAGTTTATCTTCTTATGAAACTGAATGTCAGATTAAAAATTTAAAAATATATTTTAGTGAACTTTAAAAGAACCAATCTGTTTATTCTTGTATTATTTTTAAAGCAGGACTTTGACCTCAGGCCAGCAGCATAGCCCTGGTTAAAAGGTCCTCGTATGGGGATTGATGGGACAGGACGTGCAGACTACCCTTATTAAAACAATCCCAAGCACAATTTCTACCACAGTGCACTGGGAAAAATCATCATATTGTCTTTGTATGGAGATTAGATTCATTATTTAAAAGCACATTTTCAAAATTCTCAATACTGCTACTATTTAAAATTACCCTTTAGAAAATATTAATTTTTATTAAAGAAACTAAAAATTAGTTTCTAGAATTTGTGATTTTTTAGGTTAGGTAAAATATTGTTCATATCATGAGGACAATGCACATAATAGCTTGGGTAGATTGTTCATTTTTCAGCTAATAATTTTGTCATTTTGGCCTAGCTTCAGAGTCACAAATAAATTTTTGTGATTTGATAATATTCTTGCAGTTATTTTTCTATTGTATTTCCCTGAAATTCTTTTTTGAGTTGCAAATTGCTGTGGTAATGCTTCCATTTTGTACTGTTTCCTGTCTGTTATTTGAAACTCCTGCTAGCAGTGCCTCCTGATGCTTTCTAGAACAAAAACTTAATTTTTAAAATAATGCTTTACTATGCAACTTAACTATTTGGTCTGAACTATACCTAAGTATAGTATTATAAGTTAATTGCAACCAAATATTTTTGAAGATAAATATTGATGAAAATAAATATAAATTTTAGTGTTTGGTCCTTGAAAATGGACCATGATATTAGGTAAGATTCTAATATCAAGGTTAGGTTTGAGATGATAAGATTGATTATTTATGTGTAAAGTAGTCACCCCATGGCCCAGGATGGTCTTATTTTGTCAAAAATATGAACAGCAATTCCACTGTGCAGCACACCAATCTTGAAAATTGTTAACAAAACAATAAACTATTGAATCATCACAACTAGATCAGTTATTTTATTTCTTCCAAATTATTTTCCTCTGCTGAAGGAAAACAAACAAAAATAAAGCAAAGCAAAACAATTTTCAAAACATTTCAAAAGCCATCTTTCTGCCAAAAGTTCATCGTCATCCTCCCTTTGTTTGCCTATCTAACCTGTAGCTATTGAACAAATGATTTAAATTAGGACACAAGTATGGCTTTTTAGACTATATTCCTAACTCTGGTTCCATATGTGAGAGAATGAAGAGTTCGGATTTTAATCACAAAACACCTCTAAACAAAACTCCTTCAAATCGACTCCAAATAAAATGTTTGTCAATAAATAATGCAATTCTATCAATATCAATATTATTCTATCAATATCGATATTATTCTATCAATATCAATATCAGTAAATAATGCCAATCCATTTACTATATATACATACTATATATATATGTATATAATCTTTCTTGTAAAAATAAACTAAAAAAAGTCGTTAGGAGTTGTAATATTGTTTCCAACATTTGGGACATTTCTCTGCAGGTAAGAGCTCAATGAGTTTCCTTGAATAAGATTATAACCCAGTCAAGAGCGGTAGTCCTCAACCAGAGGGGATTTTACCTTCCAGGAGCTATTTGGCAAAGTCCGCATGAGTATCAAGGAAGACAATCTTATTTCAAGAGTCAGCCTGAGCTGGGAGGAAAGATTTGGGGCCCAATTCATCTTTCTCAGAAAGCCAACGTTTATATGACGGTAGGAACAAGGAATTAAGCTTCCAGAGTAACCTCCTGTCATGTGAAATCCAGTCGGGTAGTTGCTACAATCACTTTGGTTTAATTAACAAGTGTCTCTAAAGCATTTATTATTATTTCTTGGGAAAAAATCTTATTGATATTGAATATTTGAAAAATTAACTTGTCAAATCAGTACTAAATTACATTGCTAATGAGAGCTAGTTGTAGATATTGTTTCTATATATGAAAAAAATGGAACTTTTGCATTGTCTGGATTTGAATTCAACAAAGCTATAGATTAGGTCTATAGATTAGTTCTTCAAAACCAGACGATACATAAATTTGCACAGGAAAATGATAAGAAAAATAGTGCAAATCCAAACTTTTTAATTAGAAAATTCACACAAAATATTTGACATACTTATTCATAGTGACCCCTGTTTTTGATACTGCAGACAAAATACTATTATTTTTATGGGTTGAGTTGTGTCCCCTCGGAAAGATATATTGAAGTCTTCACTCCTGGTGCTGTGAATATGACCTTATTTGAAAATCAGGTCTTTGCAGATGTCACCAAGTTAAAATGAGGTTATTAGAGTGGGCCATCATCCACGGATTGGCGTCCCTATAATAAGAGGAGGGAGATCTGAAGAGAACACCATGTGAAGATATAGAGACAGGAAGGTGGCCCCGTGAAGACAGAGGCCGAGACTGGAGTGACGCTACCACAAGCTAAGAAAGCCTGCGGCTGCCGGAGCTGGAAGAGGCAAGGAGGGATTCTCCCCAAGAGGCTCAGAGGGAGCATGGTCTGGCCAACACCTTGACTTTGCAATTCTGGCCTCTTGAACTCTGGGAGAATAAATGTCTACTGTTTAAAATCTACTGTTTGTGGTACTTTGTTTTGAAAGCTCTAGGAAATAAATACATGTTTACCTATGGGAGAAATTATTTGTGTGGGATTGGGGGTGGGGAGATTTTTTCTTCCTGAAAAATCAGAATAATTGACATTGTGAAATTTAATCTCCCTTGAAGTATGATTTAAAAACATTCTTTTGGGGTCATACAGCACCATCTTCTGGGCAGTTGTCTCAATTACCTAACTTACTGAAAATAATACTTTTCTTCTTGCAATAATAATTTTTAAAAACCTGTCAAGCACCTAGTATGTTCAAGGCATTGTTTAGCTTTCTTGGGAAGCAGTCTGTGTATCAAAAAAACTAAAAGACCAGAAAAGGAGGCTTAGACATGCCACACTCTAAGATAAAAAGGAGAGGAACAATTACACTTCTCATTTAAAAATTAGAAATTAATTTAGTGCTTATTATTTCATTTTAAAAAGTAAAATATGAAAATAAATTAAAATGTCAACCGTCTTATTCAGCAGTCAACAAAGTATTTAATTCAAAGAGTATTTCACTCAAAGAGTTCTATGTTAATTTGCATGTCTAGGCACATATTCCAGAAAATGTAGCTAGATCAATACATTTCTATACACATATTATATATATTGATAAAGAGAGACTCAATATGAAATATTGGGTCTAAAATTAGTACCACTATATGCTAACAAAACAGCATAAATTGGTGTTTACAACTAAATAGCTTGTCTTATAATCTTATGAAATTGCACAGAAAATGAAAAGCAATACATATAAATATTTAAATGGTCTTTATTAATTCTATATACATTTAATCAATCTACTCATTGAACATAAAAAATTTATGTATATCCCTATATATAATACACATATATTAATGACTCTTCCAAATAATTCTTTTCCATTTATTTGGTCTTTTTTGAGATGCCCATATGAGGAAATATTAACCAATATTGTCCTATTCAGCCATTATTCATCTAAATAAAAAAAAGTTGGGAAGGATTGCCCTTTATGTTTAGTGTGCTTGTAGCTTTTTGAGTGAATTTTGTATTCATTAACACTGCGTAGTGAAAAGAGCCTTATAATTTTTATTTCATTTAATGCTATTCCAAACACACAAAATCCTATGGGAATGTAACTAAATTTACAAATTATACACTCATGCATTTCCTATGTCAATAGGACCTCAACTTTTAATGAAAAATCAATTCAAACAAATAAAAAAGATTAAACTCCCTCAAATTTGTTGGTGTCCACTTTACAAAGGGAAAAAGCTAGAAACTGCATACTGAGCTACCATAGTTTCAACTATTCTGACTGACAGGGCACAGGGAGACCCTCCTAAAAATTGTATTTGGGGCGAGCATATTCTCTTTCACCCACAGTGTTATTTCTCTGCCAGTCATAAAATATGGCGCCCCTTTGACCTTCTTCTCTTCTGCCCTTCTGTTGCCTAAAATGAGGATAGAATGTCTAGAGCTGTAAAATCCAAGATGAGACGAATGGGGAAAGGAGAGCAGGAGCTGGAGCAGAAAGACAGAGGATCTGCAGCTTCTGGGGATTTCACAGATCTGTCCTACCTGGCACAGGATGGACAATGTACTTCATTTATATATTTTTAAAAATGTGTATTCAAGTCACAAGAATTAAGCATATTTTAATTGCAGCAAACTCAATCCTAATTAACACAGTTTATTCTGAGGACATATTTTCACGGAGAGCTGAAATAATTTGTTGATGGGTCTGAGTAGGGGGAGAGAGAAGGGATTTGTTAAAAATAACAGGTAGAACAAACAGGGAATGGTGGCACCATCTCCAGAATCAGAAATTACGTGAGAAGACTTGAGTCAGGAGGTGGAGGATTGTTTTTGTTTTTATTTTTTGATTTGTTATGATAAAGATAACTATTGTGATGCTTAATATTGAGTGTCAACTTGATTGGATTGAAGGATGCAAAGTATTGCCCCCGGGCATCTGTGAGGGTGTCGCCAAAGGAGATTAACATTTGTGTCAGTGGACTGGGAAAGGCAGAACCACTCTCAATCTGGGTGGGCACCATCTAATCAGCTGCCAGTGCAGCTAGGATAAAAGCAGGCAGGAAAATATCTGAAAAGACTAGACTGGCTTAGTTTCCCAGCCTACATCTTTCTCCTGTGCTGGATGCTTCCTATCCTTGAACATCAGACTCCAAGTTCTTCAGCTTTGGACTTGGACTGGCTTCCTTGCTCCTCAGCTTGCAGACGGCCTATTGTGGAACCTCACCTTGTGGTCGTGTGAGTTAATTCTCCTTAATAAACTCCCCTTTATGTATACATCTATCCTATTAGTTCTGTCCCTCTAGAGAGCCCTGACTAATACAACTATTAACTCTCCGTAACAGGTAGTTGGGTATTAGAGGAGCGGCCAGGATTACAGGTATAAATTTGCAAATTGTAAGCATAGAGATAATGTTTGAAATCTCGGGACAGGATAAAGTCACCTGGGGATCATGTGCGGAAAAAGGAGAGATTCCCAAGGGAACTTAGCCTCACTAACATTTAGAAACAGCAATAAAAGGAAGAACCAGGAAAGGAGAACCTATCAGAAAGATGGGAGGGAAATTAGGGAAATCTAGTGTCCTATAAGCTAACAATTTGAGTGCTAGAAGAAGAAGGGCTGATCAGTTGTAGAACGGCTGCTCAGAGCTCAAGTAAGATGAAGGTTGAGAACAGGACACTACTGGCGGCAAGATGGTAAACTTTTACAGAATATTTTAAAGAAAT
Source organism: Gorilla gorilla gorilla (assembly GCF_029281585.2). Classification (NCBI taxonomy): domain Eukaryota; kingdom Metazoa; phylum Chordata; class Mammalia; order Primates; family Hominidae; genus Gorilla; species Gorilla gorilla. The sequence continues at coordinate 121,864,722 of NC_073238.2, forward strand.
TGGGAAGTAAAGTCAAATTCATGGCTTGAGGAGAGTAATAAAATGGTTGGAGAGAACACAGAAATATTCTTTTTTTTTTTTTTTTGAGACGGAGTCTCGCTCTGTCACCCAGGCTGGAGTTCAGTGGCGCCATCTCTGCTCACTGCAAGCTCCGCCTCCCAGGTTCACGCCATTCTCCTGCATCAGCCTCCCGAGTAGCTGGGACTACAGGCGCCCGCCACCACTCCATGCTAATTTCCTGTATTTTTAGTAGAGATGGGGTTTCACCATGTTAGCCAGGATGGTCTCGATCTCTGACCTCGTGATCTGCCCGCCTCGGGCTCCCTAAGTGCTGGGGTTACAGGCATGAGCCACTGCGCCCGGCCCCATAGAAAATTCTTTTAAGGAGCTTTACAAAGGGGAGATATGCCACATTTTAATTGGTTTTATATTTGGACTATTTCTTAGATTTCAAACAGTCGCCTTTTTTTTTTTTTTTTTTTTTTTGTAAAATAGCACAACCTTTAATTAGTCTAATCTATGGTCATACTAGCTATTGCATGGAATCTACTTTCCTAGAGATAGCGTTTATACCATTTCCTTCCACCTGGAACATTAACACTCAAGGCACACTGAACATCTGATACTTTGAACATGTAACTTTCTAAAATATTTGATGCTTACACTTTATCAATACTTTGTCAGATTTTTAAACATTCTTAACATTTTGAAAGCATTGATAAATTGTCTTCTAACATATTTAAATGCTGATGTGAATTCTCATGCCAGAGTAATTCTCCTTTTTTTAGTTACTTTTAAAGTCTGTATATCTTTAGGTTCTTTTTATTTTAGTTGTTCTGGAATCTCATCAAGAAGTATTTAGCTATACATCATTTTCATTAAGTTCTTTTCTATTTGATGATCCATATGTTTCTTAAACTTCGAATATTTGCTTTTTTGTTCTCATTTTCTGTAACTCCTTGTGCAAGTTTTTATTAATATTTTGATGCCCCCCAAGGAATGACATCTATGTATATTCTTGTATTTGTATCATCTCTCCCACAATGCCCTGGTATTTTGGCCATGTGATTTGCTTTGGCCAATGAAACCTTAGCAAGTACAATGCAAGCAGGGACTTGCTCAACACTTACTGGTGCATGACTTCTTGGAAGACATGAGGAACTTCCAAACTTCAAGAGCCCTGGACCACCATGTAGGGAAGTCTAGCTGCTCTGCTGGAGGATTACATGAAGAGAAAGAGAAAGCGGGGAAAGAGAGAGGAGTAAGAGGAAGAAAAGGAGGGGAAGGAGAGAAAAAGGAGGAGAAAAGAGGAAGGGAAAGAAAAAAAGATGAAGGAAAGAGAGAAATGCCCACTCAGCCTCACTTTATTCCAGCCTCCTTCCAGCCGAGGTAGCAGACGTACAAGTGGGGACGCCATCTCAGGCACTCCAGCCTCCACAGATACCACTTAAAACACAAAAGCCACCCACCTGAGTCAATTCATCCATAGACACGGGAGAAATCATCAAACACTGTTCTAAACTACTAAGACTTGTGGATTTTTAAACCAGTAATAAATGACATATTTTTATTAAATAAATATTAGACTTCCTGAATTCTTATGAATTGTATCTTTTGATTATTATGAATGTCTTTTTGTCTTTTGTCTATAAGTTCTGTCTCATGTCTCATTTTTTTTCTATATTTTGGGAGATTTTCTCAGCTCAAGCCCATTTGGGATTTTTTTCAAAAGAATGTATTATTTAATATGAATATTAGTATTCAATAAGTATGAAGGAATAGTAATTTTAAAATAAAACTTTTCTTTACTAAGTGATTAAATATTTTAAATAACAGAACCAAAGAAAAATTAACACATTACAAATTTTTCAGAGGAATTTTTTTACAGAGTAAAAAATAAATTAGAAGAAAAAAAAGACAGTCTTCTACAGTGTTAGAACTGAAAGCTTTAGTTTTATAACAAATCACAAACCAAGGCTGCTACTAATACATTTAAACCAAAGCAAGATTTTGCCATTCTATTTAGTTTATCATTCCTATTCAAACTGAATTCAAGTAGCAACTGAAAGTCTGTAACACTTTTGAAGCTTTTCCTGGACTAGTCGTATTATATATTCCATTACAGGGGCAGTAAAGTAGCTTGAATGAAAGCCCCAAGGTAGAAATACCAAGAAACAGCAGGAACTGGCAACAGGAACCCCTTGATGTGCATGGATATCACACTGAGCTCGAGTCAGAGGTGTCCAGAGGAAGGTAGGATGGGGCACCAATTGTCACATCTCTTGAGACATTTCTGTCCCCCACTAGATTATATATACCTCTGGGGCACACACTATACCTTCACATTTTTAGAACATTTGACCCTCCACTCCTAGCCCTAGTGAACTGTTGATCACTTTTTTGTCATTATAGACTTTATTTTATGCTTTATCAATAGAGCAATAGAATATATAATCTTTTGTACCTGGTTTACTTTGAGAATAATCATTTTGAGACTTATTCATGTGGTTTTGAGTATGAGTAGTTTTTATTTTTAATTGATGAATAGTATTCCATTGTATAGACAAACCACATTTTGTTTACCTCTTCCCCAGTTGATGCATATTTGATTGTTACCAGTTTGTGGCTATTTCAAAAAATTATTAAAGGTACTATGAATATTCATTTCTCTTGAGTGAAAACATAGGATTGGAGTGGCTGAGTTGTATAGTAGGTATATGCTTAACTTTTAAAGAAACTGACAAGCTGTTTTGAAAATTGATTGCACCATTTTACATTTATTCCAGATGTTCATGAGTATTTCAGTTGCTTCACGTTCTCACCAACATTTGGCATTGTCAGTTTTTTTTTCTTTTTTAATCTTAGCCATTCTAAATGGGTAAGTAGTGTATCTCAGTGTGGTTTTAATTTCCATTTCCCTGATCTATTAGTTAGTTCTTGCACTGCTATAAAGAGATACCTGAGACTGGGTAATTTATAAAAAGAAGTGGTTTGATTATGTCATGATTCCACAGGCTGTACAGAAAGCATGATGCTGGCCATCTGCTCGGCTTCTGGGGAGGCCTCAGGAAACTTACAATCATGGTGGAAGGTGAAGGGGGAGACAGCACTTCACATGGCCGGAGCAGGAGGAAGAGAGACAGGGGAGAGGTGCTACATGCTTTTAAACAACCAGATCTCGTGAAAACTCTATCAGAAGAACAGCACTAGGGGGACAGTGTTAAATCATTAAAAACTGCCCCCATGATTCAGTCACCTCCCACGAGGCCTCACCTCCAGCATTGGGGATTACAATTTAACATGTAATTTTGGTAGGGGCACAGATCCAAACCATATCAGCTCATGATTAGTGTTTTTGAGCATCTTTTCATATGCTTGTTGGCCATTTTTAAATCATCTTTGGAGAAATGTCTATTTAAGTCCTTTGCCCATTTTTAAAGTGGTGATTAGGGGTTGTTTTTGTTGTTGTTGAGTTAAAAGAGTTCTTTATATGTTCTAGATACTAACTCCTTATCAGATACATGGCTTGCAAATATTTTCTCTCATTCCTTAGGTTGCCTTTTCGTTCTGTTGGTTGTTTCCATTGCCGTGCAGAAGCTTTTAAGATTGTTGCATTTGTTTATTTTTGCTTTCTTTGCCTGTGCTTCCGGTGTTATATTGAAGAAATCATTTCCCAGTTGAATGTCATAAAGATTTTCTCCTAGAAGTTTTATAGTTTCAGGTTTTACATTTAGGTTTTATTCCACTTTGAGTTTATTTTTGTACATCGTATAAAAAAGGGTCTCACTTCATTTTTTTGATTTGTTTTGGCATGTGGATATCCAGTTTTCCCAGCACCATTTGTGAAAAAGGCTATCCTTTTAAGATTGTGTAGTCTTGGCATACTCTTCAAATGTTATTTGAGGGTTTGTTTCCAGGCTCTTTATTTGGTTCTATTGATTTATATGTCTTTCTTTATGCCAGTACCATACTGTATTGATTACTATAGCTTTAAAATATGTTTTGATATGAGAATGCATGAAGCCTCAAGCTTCTTCTTCCTCAGAATTGTTTTTACTATTCAGAGAACTTTGAGAGCCCACATAAACTTTAATTTTTTTTTCTGCTCCTGTAAAAGAATGCCATTGAGGTTTTGATAGAAATAACATTAAATTTGTGGATCACTTTGGGAATTATGAACATTTTAACAATATTAAACCTTCCAATCCATAAATATGGATGTCTTTTCATTTATTGCTGACTACTTTTTACAGTGTTTTGTAGATTTCAGTATACGTATTTTTACCTCTTTGGTTTACCTAACATATTTTATTGTTTTTGATGCTATTGTAAATGGGATTGTCTTCTTAATTTCCTGTTTGGATTATTCATTGTTAGTGTATAAAAACAGGACTGATTTTTGTGCATTGATTATTATATTATCTTGCAACTTTGATGAATTTGTTAGTTCTAACAGTGTGTGTATATCAGTATGTGTATTGTTTAGGGTTTTCTACATATAAGATCATGTCATCTGCAGAGATAATTTACCTTCTTTCCAATTTGGATGCCGTTTATTTCTTTTTCTTGCCTAATTTTTCTGGTTGGCACTTCCAGTAGTATGTTGAATAGAAATGTTGAGAATGGGCATGCTTGTCTTGTCTGCATGATCTTAGAGGAAAAGATTTTAGCTTTACACCATTGAGTGTAATGTTAGTTGTGGGATTCTCATATACGACCTTTATTATGTCAAGGTATTTTTTTCTATTTTAGTTAGTTATTATCATAAAACATGTATTTATCATCAAAATACATTGAATTGTGTCAAATGTTTCCTCTGCATCAATTGAGGTGATCATATGGTTTCTGTCTTTCATTCTGTTAATGTGGTGTATTACATTGATCTATTTTCATATATTGAAACATCCTTGCATTCCAGGAATACATCCCACTTGGTCCTGATGGCTAATCTTTTTAATATGCTGCTGAATTTGCTTTGCTAGTATTTTGTTGAGGATTTTTGCATTAATATTCATCAGGATTATTGATGTATGTTTTCTATTCTTATATTGTCTTTATCAGATTTTACTATCAGGGTAATGCTGGCCTCATAAAATGAGCTTGAAAAATGTTTCTCTTCAATTTTTTTGGAAGAGTTTGAGAAGTATTGGTGTTATTTCTTTAAATCTTTGGTGAAGTTCTTCAGGGACACCATCAGGTCCTGAGATTTATGTTGTTGGAAGCTTTTTGATGACTAATTCAATCATCTTACTAGTTATAGGTCTATTCAAGTTTTTAATGTCTTCATGACTCAGTATTGATGGGTGGTATGTTTCTAGAAATTAATCCATTTTTTTCTAAGTTACCCAATTTATTGACATGTAGTTGGCTATGATCATTTTTATTTCTGTGGTATAATCTGTAATGTCTCTTCTTCCACTTCTTATTTTAATTATTTGAGTCTTTTCTCTTTTTCTCTTAGTCTAGCTAAAGATTTGACCGTTTGTTGATCTTTTCCAAGTACTAACTCTCAATTTCATTGATTTTTAAATTATTTTTCTATTTTCTATTTCATTTATTTTTGCTCAAATCTTTATTATTTCCCTTTACTTCTGCTTACTTTAGATTTAGTTTGTTCTTCTTTCTCTAGATCCTTGAAATGTAAAGTTAGGTTGTTGATTTGTAATCTTTCTTCTTTTCAATGTATGCATTTAACTTCTTTCTTAGTACTGCTTTTGCTGCATCCCATATGTCTTGGTATGCTATATGTTCATTTTCATTTGCCTCAAAATATTTTCTAATTTCCCTTGCAATTTCCTCTTTGACCCATTGGTTGTTCAAGAGTGTGTTGTTTAGTTTCCATATATTTGTGGATTTTTCATTTGTCCTACTGCTGTTTTTAGTTTTATTACATTGTGATCAGAAATGATACTTGGTATGATTCAGTCTTAAATTTGATAAGATCTGTTTTGTGGCCTAACATGTGATCTGGAAGAATGTTCCATGTGTGCCTGAAAAATGTGTATTCTGCTGCTGTTGGTGGGCTGTTAGGTTCAATTTGTCTATAGGGTTGTTTTAGTTGTTTGTTTCCTTATTGATCTTTTGTCTCGTTGTTCTATTCCTTGATGAGAGCAACATATTGTAGTTTCCTACTGTGATTTATATTACTGCCAATTTCTCCCTTCAATTCTGTCAAAGTTTGCTTCATATATTTTGGTGCTCTGATGTTAGCAGTATATGTATTTATAATTATTACATCTGCTTAGTGAATTCATCCTTTTATTACTACATAATGTTCTTCTATTTTTCTTATGACACCTTTTGACCTAAAGTCTATTTCATCTGATGCAAGTCTGTGACCATTTCTGCTCTCTTTTTTGGTAACCATTTACATGGAATATCTTTTTACTTTCTTTCACATTCAGCCTATGTGTATCCTTAAACTGAATCTCTTGTAGGCAGCAGATAATTGGAACTTTCGGGTTTTTGTTGTTAGTAAGTCAGTTTAGCCATTTTATGTCATTTGATTGGGGATCTTAATTCATTTACATTAAATTACCAATTTACATTTAGTTATTAATATTGAAGGACTTACTCTTGCTGTTTTATATTTTGTAATCATTAACATAGTTTTATAGTTATATTTTATGTTTTATCTTTTAAATTCCATTCCAAAATTAAAAGTGATTTATGAACCATCAGTACAGTATTACAAGATTCTGTAACTTTTAATAGATTTATCTTTATATAAGAGCTGTATATTTTTATATGCTTTCACTCTCTTTGTATTTTTATATGCTTTCACTCGTTTTACTCTTGAGCATCCTTTCATTTAAACTTCCAAGACTTTCATTACATTTTTTTAAAACAGGTGTAGTGGTGATGAACTCTCAGATTTTCTTTATCTGGGTAGCTTTTGTTTTACTGGAAAAGTCTCTATTTCTCCTTTATTTTGAGGGTCAGTTTTGCTGAACATAGTATTACTGATTTGTTTGAGAAACCTCCCAAAACAGTGTTATACCTTTTGTTTTCAACAGTAATATTTATTTGAAATAAACTAAGAAAAAATATCTTTTACCTATTCCAATGCTCCTCACTAATTTCCGAAGATATCCATTTCCCTCTGGTACCATTTTTCTTCAGTCTAAAAAATTTCCTTTCACATGTTTTTGTTGTTGTGCAGGTCTGAATTGTGTAAATTCTCTAGACTTCCACTGAAAATGTTTTTGTTTCACTTTAATTCTTGAAACATATTTTTACTGGTTATAGAATTTGTGAGGGACACGGTTTGTTTTTTTGTCAGAATTTTGAAGGTATTGTTTTGGTGCCCATAGTTTTCAACCAGCTGTTCTCTGTTCTTTGCATGATTGTCCTCTGTATATAATGGGTTGTTTTGTTCTTGTCTCTGGCTGCTCTCAAGACTATTTTCTTCACTTGGTGTTATTTTGGTTTTTCTGTGTGTGTGTGTGTGTGTGTGTGTGTGTGTGTGTATGTGTGTGTGTGTGGTATCCCCAGGCATGAGGCTACCACTTCATTCATGCAATTAAAGTGAAGGTCATCATTACTGGAACAGGGTAAAAGAATGTTTTACATGATAGGGTAAACATTTCTGATATTTTAGCAAAGATGTGTAACCTCAAGCTAATAATATGGAAATATCAGACAAAGTCAAATCAGGAGGCTTTCTAAAATGTAACTGGCCTGTAACCATCCAAAGTTTCCAGGCTATTAAAGTAAAATACACACTGAGGAACTGTTTCAGACTGAAGGAGACAGAAGAGACAAGGCAACTCAATGCAACGTGTAATTATAAATTGGGTTATTTTGCTCTCAAGGTTATTTTTTTGGGATAATGAGTGAAAGTTGGATAGGATCTGAGGACTAGATGGTAGTAATATCAGTATAACAACTTTCTGTTTTTTAATATTGTATCATAGATATAAAGGAGAATGCTTTTTTTTATGAAATGTATACTTAAGATATTCTGAATGATCAGGCTTCAGGTTGACAATTTATTATAATATGGTTTGGGAAAACAGGAAAAAGTCTATTGTACTGTTCTTGAAGCTATTCCGTAAGTTAATAATTATTTTGAAGTAACATAAAATAAAAAATAAAAAGTTTTCCATTATCAATAAATAAATTTCATTAAAATAACTAGCACTCTAAATAAAAATGATTGTAATTGGCTCATATTTCTCTCTATATTATTATATTTAGAAGTATCACACTACATATTTGGGTGAATTCTGATAATTTTGACTAGTAAACAAGTGACCTGATTTTCTCTCCTTTCTGTTTTATGACAAATGAGAATTTTAATTCATTTATTGTGTAGATAACAATTTTCCTTTTGTTATCTAAAATTAGGCAATGTTTTACTTTCCATAAAAATGTGATCTATGTCTACATTCTTTTATAGTATATGTTTTACATGGGTTTATTTAGCTGTAGTGCCAATGTAATTTTTGGATACCGTCTGGGCAGGGACGTGGTAACTGTAAACATTTTGTGCTCATGCTGTTGTGTGGCTGCTGTGGTAGGCAGCAGTTAGCTACTGATACGGTAGGTAGGTAAGATTGCTTTAAATAATTAAGTCTCTAATGCTAATAAAAAATTGTTATTAATTTCAAAATGTAAACCTCACTATATAAATTTAAATTACCATCAGCAAAATCCCTGGTCTCTTAAGTGTATATAGAAATAGAGACATTTTATTAAGTGGGAATAGATTAATATTAATCTGGAAATTGAGTTTGACCTTATATAGATAATCCTAGACAATCTAAATACAAGTTTATTCGTTTAACACTTTCTTTCTTCTTTCTTTCTTTTCTTTTTCTTTCTTTCTTTCTTTCTTTCTTTCTTTCTTTCTTTCTTTTTCTTTCTCTTTCTATCTTTCTCTCTTTCTCTCTCTCTCTTTTCATTTTTGAGATAGAGTCTCACTCTGTCACCCAGGCTGGAGCATAACGACGCCATCTCAGCTCACTGCAACCTCCACCTCCCAGTTTCAAGCAATTCTCCAGCCTCAGTCTCCCAAACAGCTGGAACTACAGGCACCTGCCTCTGTGTTCAGCTAATTTTTTTTTATTTTCAGTAGAGATGGGGTTTTGCCATGTTGGCCAGGCTGGTCTCGAACTCCTGACCTCACATGATCCACCCAACTTGGCCTCCCAAAATGCTGGGATTACAGGTGTGAGCCACCATGCCCGGCCTCTCCTTACTGTATTTCATAATGAAAATTATTTAGAATTTCTGCACATAAAACCTAGCAGGCCTTATAAAGATACTTATTTTTGGCTTATTTCCAGAAAGCAGGCTAAAAGCCAGGATAGCCCATGATATCCAGAATCCTCTGTATGCTGGCAGGATGCAGTTTTATCCCTTACTGCCATCTCACAGAAAGTGAGCACAATGCCTAAAGCCAGTTGGTCATGGAGAGGCCAACTACCCAGTGTGCCTAAGTTTAAAACAGTTCAAACCAGAATATTATTATTCAAACTACATATCTTGCTAAAAAGCAGACTGAGGGTTCCTTAAATTAAATGTTTTCTTGAGAAATGAGTGTTTAGGACATTGGGTCGAGTTCATGGAGAATCGCTAACCTCCTCCACAAATTACCATTGTTGACACTGAGCTGGATATAATACTATGTTTATAATAAGGCATTCCTTACATTTATAAGTTCTCATTACATCACTGATATCCTCTCTCTTGAAATATTTTTTTCTGGAGAACAGTAATTTTCTTTATCAAGTTTAAGAGAATGATTTCCCATCACTAAATCATTGGACACAAAGGTAATTTGTTATTTGCCAACAACAGAATGAGAACATGCGATGAAAAGTGTGTTGCCAATTGTCTTTAAGCCATGTGCCTGTATCCTTAACTAATTTATAAACTTGTCAAAATAGGAGTTAGTGTCTATTATTCATCTTGACCATTGTCCTGAACACCACTTTTCAGTTAATATTGACTGATTTTGTTAGCGATTTTATATAAATGTGATATGATCATCCTTAACCAATACGGAACCTAACCCTTTATTCTGAGGCCAAAGGTTTGAGGAATATAAACCTAAACAATGTTATTGCATTTCTTCCACATTTCTGACAATTAAATTTGCAATTTCTTTTTACTAATTAAGGCTAAATCTTGAATTTTAAATGATTTTATAGACCCTTGCCTCTTTCCTGATTAGGAGAGCAGGATTGTATTAAGTGTGTTGTTATGGAAAGAACATGGTCCTGGCACTAGAAAAATAGGGGTTTGAGACCAAGAACAGATGTTCCCGATTTTTGTGACTCTGACTCATTTTCATACTCTCTCAGAGATTTGTATCTGCTCCAAAAATTTAGGATTAAAAAACCTTTTATGCAAGTTTGTTGTGAGAGCCAGAAATAATTTATCCAAAGTTCTTGGCTCTGACAGATGCCTGAAAAAAAGTTGTCTCTCCTTCACCTTCTTTTCCTTCTCAGTAATATATCCCAATATTATTCCTTTCTCCCCAGATATTTTATTTTGTAAAGCTTTAATCATTGTCATGTTCTCATAGCTCATATCTTTTAAAATATGAAGTCCGAAATTGAACATAAATTTTCAAAAATCTGATGTCATTACTGGATTAATGGCAAGCTTATGGTTACTACCATTTTAATGTTTCCACTAAAATGTTAACATAATTGAGGAACTAATTTTCAACCTTTGGATGGTATTTAGATGATATTTGGAGTAGGCAGACAATGACCTAATTTCTAGGTGTCTACACTATGCAAAATGAAATATATGTACATATATTGTTAAATATGTGTGGATACTATTTCGATTCATATGTAAATTCATTTTATATAATTGAAGTATTATATGATACATAAATATGTAATGTAATGTTTCATATTACAGATTAGAGACGGTCCTCGACTATAATGGTTTGACAGATGATGTTTGACTTAATGATTTTAAACTTTTCGATGATTTAAAAGTGATATACACTCAGTAGAACATCAATAAATTAAATGAGATATTCGACACTTCACTATAAAATAGGTTTTGTCTGACAAACACGGTGAAACCCCATCTCTACTAAAAATACAGAATTAGCTGGGTGTGGTGGCACATGCCTGTAATCCCAGCTATTTGGGAGGTTGAGGCAGGAGAATCACTTGAACTCAGGAGGCAGAGGTTGCAGGGAGCTGAGATTGTGCCACTGCACTCTAGCCTGGGCAACAAGAGTGAAACTACATCTCAAAAAAAAAATTGGTTTTGTGTGAGATGATTTTGCTCAACTGTAGGCTAATGTAAGTGTTCCGAGCACGTTTAAGGTAGGCAGGACTAACTATGATGTTCAGTAGGTTAGGTGTACTTGTACCAAATGCACGTTTTACTTGGAATATTTTCAACTTATTATGGGTTTATCAGGATGGCGCCTCATTGTAAGTCGAAGAGCATCTGTATATATATTTCTTGATCAATAGAAACGAATGCTAACTGGTGTCCTAAGGTGTGAACAGGGCCTTTGGATATTTTACATCAAGAAGAGATCCTCATAGAAAAGACGACTGAGATCATTCAAGTTGACCAGTTTTTTTTTTGATTGCTGATAGAGTTATATTAAACTTAGACTTTAAAAATTACCTGATATTTTAAAAAAACACAGCACCTGAAAATGACTGTCCCCTTTCGGTTTAGCAATATTTGCCAATTCTGTGGTTTGGAGACCTGCAGTTGCCTATTCTTGTTTGTCATCTCTTTCCTCAAGAACCCACGCCCAAAGAAAACCAAGAACATAACTACCCACATTTTTACTCTCCTGACGTGAAATCCACAGTTCAGATAACTAAGTAAAAGGTATGTTTTCCTGGTAGAAAGAACTTTCTATGAAAATGCAGCAGGCATGCATGTGTACGGCTGGATTGCTCTGTGCATTTTGCAGAAATGTTGGTAGGGAAAATTGGAAATACATACCCAAAACAATTAAAGCTCTATTAACCCATAAACTTTCCTTAGAAAAATGTATCTCAAGAAGCCCTCAAACATGTTTATCTGAGAATGGTTATTGCAGCATTAAATACAAAACAAATCATGGAGCTCTCTAAATACCTCATGACTGGAGAGTGTTAAAAAGCCTGGTTTGCTGACAGCAGAATCCTGGGATAAGGATGACGGGGATTCTTGGGTAAATACTGGGTAAATCCTATTTCTCTCTTACTTTGAGGTCAGTGGGTTATTAATACACACACAAACATGTCTGGGTGAGCTCACATACACACGTATGCAAATACCTACATACATCTATAAAAATGAACCCTTTTCCAAATCTCTTCTGCCCATCTCTGCTGAAAGGCAAAATAGCATTGAGGCATTCCCCACTGTTACTCCCTCTGTTCCTCAACAGATCCTATACCGACATTTGTCTGTCTGTTTTCAATAGGGGTCATGACTTTCCTTCAATCTAAAGGTAATCATTTGTTTTATAAAGTGACTCTTCCCCCAACTTTCTATTTTGATATTTCCCATCTTTGCACATGACAAAATTTCTGTGTCTTTTGCTGGCTGAATTTAGATCTGATTATTAAATTTAAAATGCCACTCTATTTGTGCAACTAACTTCTGTCAATAGGAGTTAAATGCTTCCAGTGTACTCTAACTTTGCCATATTTTTTACATAACATTCATTGTAATCGTATGCCCTTTTTCCGCAGTGGTCTAAGAACCCCTGGAAGTCCAAAAATATGTCTTTTGTATCTATTTCTCCAATGCCTTGCCCAGTCCCAGGAACATAGAGGCTGCTCAGTAAGTTTATTCAGATAAATGAATGAAAGCCATGAATGCAGGTAATTTATATGTCTATTTTATACAAACTAAAATATAGTTGTGCAAGATGTACATACTGTTCTCAAGATGAAAAGCATTAGGTATTAATTTTAAGCTTTAGTACATTCCCCCTTCCTGAAACTTTCAATAAAATGAAGAGGAAAAGCTATATAATACTACTTTGAATAACAAAAGACACGTTACTACTATTCAGAAATTTTATTGGTGTTTATTATATGATTTTAGAAAGAAACATCATTCTGCTTTTCTGCCTCTTGTTCCAATTCAGACGTGGTTCCCAGTGCTCTCAATAGCACAGCTTCTCTGATGAAGAAAGGTGCTCTTTGGTCAAGATGAGGTGTGCTGTGCACCAGGTGATGAATGGCCAGCTCACCTGCAACTTTGTGATAGGGAGACAAATAACGTTGTGCCCAGGCTTCATCAATTTCTCTCTAGTGTCACAAAAATAAGTTTTCCCTTCATACCCACCTTTGAGAAAAGTTTGAGGGAAAAATAGAAAATTAATTAGCCAAGTTCATGGGTAGAAGAAGGGAGAAAACTAGTCTTTTATTTCTATAAATGAAATCACATGCTGATTTGATACATTAAATATTTCGCAAGATTTTAGCTATTTGTAATTAATTGCGCAGGGATACACATTCTGAATAGATTATTCTTAAAATTTAAAAAACTGCTGAGTATGTTTTTGTTAGCCTTAGATCATTTAAAATATATCTGCACATTTATAGCAGCAGTGCTACAATTTATATACAGATAGTCCTTGAAAAATCTGGGAGTTAGGGGCTCTGACCTCTGAACAGTTGAAAATTCATGTATAATTTTGACTCCCCCAAAACTTAACCACTAATAGCCTGCTGTTGACTAGATGCCTTACTGATAACAGAAATAATCAATGAACACATATGGTCACCTAGGCTGGAGTGCAGTGGTGCCATCACTGCAATCTCAGACTTCTGGGCTCAAGGAATCTTCCCACCTCAGCCTCTCTGTTAGCTGGGACCACAAGTGCCTGCCCCTCTGCCAGGCTAATTTTTTTTTTTACTTTTTATTTTTAGAGATGGGATCTTGCTATACTGCCTTTTATATGCTTATAAATTGTGTTCTCACAATAAAGTAAGCTAGAGAAGAGAAAATGGTATGAAAAAAATCATAAGGAAGGAAAAGTATATTTACTATTTATTAAGGGAAAGTCATATGCAGTCATCATGAAGGCCTTCGTCTTCATCATCTTCAAATGTTGAGTAGGCTTTGAAGGAGGAAGATGAGGAGGGGTTGGTTTTGCTGTCTCAGGGATGGCAGAGGTAAAGAAAATCTTCATAGAAGAGAACTCATGCAGTTCAAACCCATGTTATTCAAGGATCAGCTGTCGTTTGAAAGTATTCAGGTAAACACAAACTCAGTGGCATTGTGGGGGATGTTGTGTCTTGGAAAAGGGGGCTAGGCTTGTATTAAGGTGTTAGTTCTCCATAGAAATAGAAAGGTAACAATTTCTTAAGAATTATTTTAAACAATATATGCAACAAAATGGACTTTTGCAGATAATAAATATCCATTTCAGTTGAAACATGATTTTTTTTTTTTTTTTTTTTTTGAGACGGAGTCTTGCTCTGTTGCCCAGGCTGGAGTGCAGTGGTGCAATCTCGGCTCACTGCAAGCTCTGCCTCCCGGGTTCACGCCATTCTCCTGCCTCAGCCTCCCGAGTAGCTGGGACTACAGGCACCCGCCACCACGCCCGGCTAATTTTTTATATTTTTAGTAGAGACGGGGTTTCACCGTGTTAGCCAGGATGGTCTCAGTCTCCTGACCTTGTGACCCGCCTTCCTCAGCCTCCCAAAGTGCTGGGATTACAGGCATGAGCCACCGCGCCTGGCCTGAAACACGATTTTTTTTTAAAGCCAAGATTTGAAAGTAAATTTTCTATATTTTGTTAAAATGCATGTAAATCCAAACTGCTAATCTTGAAAAATTCAAAGTCATTGTTTGCAGCTTTACATTTGTTCTTAGGAAAGTATTACCTTAGCATTTTTCCCACAAACTCTGATAGCTTCCCTAAGTCATTTTGAAAAGAATATTTCTTTTTGGGTCATTGTAATACATTACTGCATCAGTTTTTAGTTGAAATTAAAGGTCTTTGTTGCACAGCTAAACTTTTTCTAATAATATATTTAATGTGTTTTGTGTATTTTAAGATATTTTTCTGACACGATCGTTTAAGCTTCTCTTCAATTCTAAGCATCATGAGATAGTTTACATGGTTAAACAACCATGCTGACACCAGTGCAGCTCATTTCAAATGAGATCCATTCCTGCAAGCTGAGTTGAAAGGAAAAGAGATCAGAGAGAAAGTGAGAGAGAGAGAGTGAGAGTGAGAGAGACGGTGGGGCGGGGAGAGAGAGAGAGAGAGACCCAAATAAATAAAGGGAGATAATCAAATCTACATCTAACAACATAAGTTTTTTGTTTGATACGTGTTGGAACTAACAAAACAAATGGGTAGGGTTTTAATTGCATGTCTTCCTTAACATAAATATGACTCTGCATAGTTTCATGTGAAATTTGATGAGACCCAGAAAGCTATAGAAAAACCACATGAATTAAATAAAAAACTATGTTTTCTGAAGGGGAAAGGAAAAATGCACACACAAAAAATCTAACAAATATTAGACTCTAAATATGGTAAAGATATGAGAATATTTTACATATATTTTACTTATGTAAGTATAATAATCATCCTGATGTGTTTGTACATATTCAAAACCTGATTTTACTGTATCACATTTCAGAAGAAAGAAAATTGAATTAAAGAAAAATGCTTTAGCTCAACTTGACTTGCATAGAATTGTAAGAACAATAAGATTTGCATCAAGAATAAATCATGTTTAAAAATTTTGAAAATGATTTTGTTCCTGATAGATTTTATTTACTGACAGCCTCTGAATGCCTTTCAGATCAAAGAAGGAAAAGAAAAATAATAGATAAAAATGTTAATTCTGCTTTTTCTAAATAATGAAATTCTTGGCAAGTGCTTCAGCAAATGATATCATGAACGGAACCCGTGGCATTGTGGAGTAAATGTTCAACTTTCAAGCTAAGATTCCAGCAAGACTAAGCCATGTCATTTCAGTTGCCTTCAGTTCCTAATGGTGGCCCACTGGTCTTTTTGTCAAACTGATGAATCATCGAGTCAGCAGAAATTCTTAGCTTAACTTTCTGCCCTGTTACTTCAAACCGTATAGAGATATAGTCAAGAGTAAGAAATAAAAATGACACAAGCGAAAAAGAAATTAAGTAAAGCAATGAAAACTTCGCAGTCCTCTAGATAATTTTTTGAAACTCAGTGAGCAAAATAATCAGCCCTAATATAAATATGTGCATAAAGGAGTTTAGCCAATTCCGTTTTGGATGAATCAGTTGGGTTAACATAACCACGGTGACAGAAAAAGCAAATTCACCTAAAACGAATAATCTAGGCAGCCGAAGAAATAAGGCATAAACAAACTTTAGCAGTGGCCTCTATATCTTTTTAATATTTGTATTTTAATAATTTTAGAAGTTGAAATTTAAGATCCAAGGCATTTCTTTAGCTACTAATATAATCCGGAATGTTCCTTTCCACATTCTTAGTCTCTCATAATTAACTGGTTTTAGTACTTTTATTCCGTGTTCATATTCACATAAAAAGTACTTGAGTACATTCAGAAAAACAATTTAAAAATAATACATGAGTTTATACATTCCTTCCTACTTTTAATATGCCACACAACATCAACAAATCTAAGAAAAATAGAAATAAGGAAAATTAAGTGCAAACATGAGAATGCTTATCATGATATGAAAATAAATGCCATATGGAGAAAAAGGTAGAAAAAGAAAACAAGAGAAAAAGGAAGAAAAAGAAAGCAAGAAATTTTCTTTTAACGTCCATATAGAGCTTTAACTTTTGCTGTAGTTTATATTTCCTATTGTTTTATCCATTTTGCAGTGAAATGGTCAGTAGAAAATGGCCATAAGTTGAAATTTGCGTTTCGGTAAAAATGACCTTCTACTTGGCTAGCACGCCAATAACTGGAATCTTGAAGCAGCAGTGCTGCGGTGAGCTGGGAGTTTTAGGGGAAATAGTCACTGAAGAAAGTCTGTATTCATAGATCAATGCCCATTACCTGGTCTTAACTGAAGTTGTAAATTTATTTCACTGATCCTTCTCGCCGCTAATTCTATGCACCTCTCACCTACCTAAATAGATACAAATCAATGAAATAATTTACTCAAGAGCCCTGCTTAATCTATTTCCATATACTTTATCAAAAACTGAACAGGTTTTCTAACTTTTTCACTGTTATTTCATTCTATAATAATTATAGTGTTAAAAGATATTAATTCAATTTAATTTTCATAATAAATGTTCCAATTTAAACATTTTAATGTTTAAAATTACTATAGTTTTTTTAAGGAATTCAGAGGCATCAAATATTTATATATATTTTTTGATCTATGAGTGCCTTAAACAACCACTTTGAAGTTGCATCATTATTTCTACTACCACTGTTGATCAATTTACACTTGCTTGTAGAACCACCTCAATTTGTGTAGATGCCTTTAACTTTTGCTTGTCAGTAGTAGCCTTTTGGGAGTGGAAATCGAAAATAGCCAACGCTGTTTATATTAAAAGTCACCAGAGCTCACTTTAGTTCTGTAATATATGTTAACACTTTCCAACTGTATTGAAAATCTATTGATGGTCAGTCTGCTAGCTTAAGGATGTGAGGTGTTGTTCAAAAAAATGTAATTAAGAGATAAGCCAAAGAAATTCAGAAACTCTGAACAACTTCCAGGAGCAGTCCCTATGAGCAAGCCAATCCAGTTTCACTTTGTGAATGAATAGTCATGATAACTAACTACTGCTGAGCACCTGTTTTGTCCAGGCACATTTATATTACTTATCTCTTTTAAGCCTCCAGTGTTGCCACGAAGTATTCTTCTTGCATGAGGTGTCACGTACAAATACATCATTGACCTCCCAGTGTCACCTGGAGCCAAAGCTCATACCTAAACCATGTCTTTGCCCTAAGATCCTGTGCCTTTTCTCCACATTAAAAATAAAAATTAAAAATCTATATTTTATTAAAATATTCCCATAGACCCTCTTCTCCTTTACCTCCAAAATATTGAATAACACAGCAAAGTCATGGAACAAAATGTAACATAACAAATGAACTCTGAGACATTCGCTAGATCTTCCTGATCATTTTGATTTTTTCATTTAAGATTGAGTGATTTTACAAATATCTTGGAGTATGGAGAAAACCCATTCAAGTCTTCAAGTGTGTCTGAGACCTAGGGATCCCACTGTGCCTCGGAGCCAGCTTGTGTAATTTGTAATCAGAAGATGCTTGAGTTCCATCATTTGCATTACCTACCTGTGTGACCCAGGACAAAATAACCAGGTGATTTTCTTCTGAGTTTAATCTGAATGTCTTTCCTGCGGTAAACATAGCCCTGAAGTACAGTATCTCAAGAATAAAAACCATAGTTCATATTTTGTTTCATGCCTTAAGTTTTATTCCAAGGCTAAGAAGATTATCTATACATTTTCTCATTATTTGGAGAATTTCTAGAATTTGTAGCAGTTTGATAGTTCTTATAAATGTCATGAAGACATTGCTTGAAAACTATACTTAGTTATTTTCCTTCCCCCCCACTGAAAGTCTTTTTATTCATTGTCACCCAATACCTACCTGCTATATTAGGTTTTTTATAAACATTGTTAAAGCTTGGAAGATGGAGATTCTACCTGTTTCAAAATTGTGATTTCTTCATTAATGGAAATATTTTGAGAGTCTGTTTCCCTTGTCAAAGTAGGTATGGTTTTTAAATGACCATGCTGCTCTAACTTTGACAAACAAGTAGGATCATTCATCATTATGGTATACATGTGCTGTTATGGACTACATAATGTTTTGGTTGAAGTTTTATTTGCAAGCGATATGTGTGTGTGTGTGTGTGTGTGTGTGTGTATGTATATATATCTTTGTATCTCTCTAAAGATATGCCATAGTATATAACCCTAACTCCTCATATATGCATATGCATACTTATGAAATTAAATACCTGGCTGGGTGTGGTATCTCACGCCTGTAATCCCAACACTTTGGGAGGCCTAATCGGCGGATCACCCAAGGTCAGGAGTTCAAGACTAGCCTGGCCAACATGGCGACACCACGTCTCTACTAAAAATACACAAATTAGCCAGGCGTGGTGGCACAAGCCTGTAGTCCCAGCTACTCGAGAGGCTTGAGGCAGGAGAATCGCTTGAACCCAGGAAGCGGAGGTTGCAGTGAGCAGAGATCTTGCCACTGCATTCCAGCTTGAGCAACAGAGCAAGATGCCATCTCAAAAAACAAACAAACAAACAAACAGAAAAGAAATTAAATATCTGACTGCAGTTCTAAATAAATAAAACAAAATGCAGCTTTCAGTTCTGTGTTGATTTAATGCTTTGAGTAGCAGGAAAATTGTAAATGTCATTGTTACTGAGAAAGAATGTAAATCATGCTTCAGACTGATTAACGTTTTTGATGTTGTTCAGATATCAAATACCATATGCCAATTCAGGTATTTGGCACATGGGTCTGGCATCCAATTGCTTATTTCACTTATGTTTTTTTACCCCGGAAAAAAGTATGTACTTATTAATTCATATGAAACCTCCTTTCCCCCTCATTCCCTGACTCTAACCCTCCCTTCTTCCCTCCCTCCCTCACTCCCCTCTTTCCTTCCTTCTTTCCTGTCATTCTTTTGTTTCTGCTATCTGCCTATTTTCTTTTGTTTTAATGACTACAGGTTCTAGTACCTAAGGTACCAATTTATTGGTAAGAAACCAAATTACTTTTTGTAATGATGCCATTTAAAAGAACAACTTTCACTTACTGTCTTGTGAGAGAGGGGAAAAATACTATCTTTTTAATGCAAGAAAAGTTCAATATAACGTATCACCAAATGTAAATGCAATAAAGAATGACATTGAACTCTATGTTATTTGCCACTTAGCTTAGCAGTACCAACATATTCCAGAAACTGAAATTTCTCTATTGCAGATAAAAAGAATAATAAACAGGGAAATCTATGCCATACATTTATGAAACAAATATTGTTTTCTTGGTTTTCAACTTGCTTGCAGAAATAATTATTTTAATATTGTAGTTCATTAGCCAGTATACGGTAGACATCCTCTACAGGAAATACTAAACAAGATGATGATTACAAAGGAGCAGGGGCTGAACTTATTTGTTCAAAATGAACATGTGCACAACCTTAAGCATGCTCAAGTGTGTGCCAGGAAAACTACTACAAAGAATCAATGGATGTAGTGAAATCTGCATCATCAGTGATTGTTTCTGAGCTTGGGAAAGGAGTCGTTGCCTATTTGGATCCTCTGGCTGACCCCAGAAGAAGCTGCTCTGCTTCAACATGTCCAGTGGAAATATTGCGGGAAAGTGGTTACACACTTACAATAATAAATACTAGGCACTGAAATCATTCTCCTGTAATAAGAATAGATGAACATGACAAAAAAAATATTCCGCCAGAATTAGAGACTATTCCAATGCTGGCTGACTTGATGGGGAGAAAGGACTCATTCCCCTTCCCTCCTTACCGTTCCTTCCTCACCTAAATTATCACTTTATATTTACAATGAAGACTGCAGTGTTTCTCCCAAATTTCAAAGCTGTGATTTTTTTGGGGGGGGTGGGCAGGGTGTACCTCTTATGTAAAGCAATGGTGGTTTTAGTTTTCCACCTTTTGGTTGGCATTATCTCCAAACAAACGCTAAAACACAGGTAAGTGGAACCTTCTGATCCTCTTGTATTTGTAAAGAACTTTAGTCAGTTCAAAATATATTGAGAAAATGAAAACCTATATTTTAAGGAATACTGCTTTTCATCATCTTGCTAAGTGTTTAGAAAGAATAATTTATTGTCATACCAATAAAAGTGAGTGGAATTTGCACTTGCATTGTCATTTTCCTGCAAGAATGGAAACGCCTATGGCACGGGGAGAAGCAGCATGAGGAACGCTGAAGAGATGGTGAGATGGCACATGGAGTGGCCTTACCACAGCAGAGGTAGATAAAGGTCAGAACAGACTCCTTCCTAGCCATTCCCTTAGAGGTCATCTGAATAAAATCACCCTGTGAGCTCTTCCTCAGGAATCACTTGCAGCCTCAATTCCTCTGCGTCTCATCCCCCCAGCGCCATTGAAATCTGTATTCCACCACTGGTTAGGGATACCAAAGTGCTCATTTCTACAAGTGTTTCACAGTCAACAATTCCATGTAATTAATGTGTCTCCCCCGAGCCATTCACTTCCTCAGCTTGTGTCCCCAGAAAAGCACCATGTTTCCATACATTAAAATACGATGCCTATGTGTATGTGTCTGTCCACATGTGAATGTATTTGCATTTGCAGAAAAAAAGAATTTTAAAAAGGAACAAAAACGGGAGAATTTTGCATTTTTGGTGTTTTCTTTTTTTTGTATTTGCGCAGACCGTTTTAGGATTTTCAGTCTCAACAAAACACTATTAAAACAAAGAATCTAGTAAAATATTGTGCATGTACTGCTAAACAATTCTAGCAATTTTATTAAGCAATACCTTTATTATTTTTGAATATTCTTAACAGACTGGAACGAAACATTTTTTTTTCAAAACAAAATATGCATACTGTACGCATGTCGCAGGGTTAAGTATGATGCAGAGGTTAAAGTCTGTTTTTGAACAAAAACAAATGCCCGGGGAAATTTCATAGCTATAAAGTTAAGAACTAAATTTTGTTCACTAAGAGGACCTTCTCTATGGATTTCCTTCATCTCTCAGTCACACTGCAAACTTATCTGAAGTGCACTTCCCAAGTGTAGTTAGAGAATAGGAAGGAATGTAAAATGTTTTTTTTAATTATTTGTTTTGTTTGTTTGTTTTTTTAAAAACAGCCCTTATTAACTCTTCCTTCCACTGATTCTACTGTAAACTCATAAAAGCCTTTTATAGAAAGCAAATTCATGTACACTCAGCAGGTGAAATGTTCCCACAAAGAAAATAAAATACAAACAGTGATCAGACCTCTTTTCCTCAACTACCTAGAGCATGTTAGAGTGATAAAGTTTTTGCACATTAATAAAAATGGCTGACCTATTTACTTTTTAAAAAAGAAGTTGTTCCTCTGTGATAATGCAGAATTGCATACACTGTATACCTGGAATAATTTTAAACCATATGTTAGGGAAATACTGGAATAAAATTGTATATATTCTGTATATTGCAGGTGTTTGAGCATTTCTAGTGTCTCTTCCACAACAAGGGAGGAAAAGAAGTCCAGATATGTGTCCGCAATCCCTTTGTTCCCTGTAATTACAATGGCCAAAATGTGCTCCTATATTACTGCAACAGAACAAAAATCACAATGAAAGCCCACCTTCATTGTCAAAGGAAAAACTTCCTCACTCCCCGCATCCTGATTCTAGATAGCTGCTCCTGTCCAACTGGACCAGCAAGAAAGGGCTGGGCCACTTGAGGATGGGAACTGGAGCAATACAGTTCATGATAGTTTTTTTTTATTTTTTCCTTTTATTTTGTTTTCAACATAAAAATGTGTTAACTGTCTGATTCCACCTATTATGGAGAGCACTTGTTTGTTCAGCTAAAAAGGAACTCCTGTCAGGCCCCCTTGGCTCTGCTCTGTTTCAGGTTTGTGCAACAGGGGCTCAGAGGCCCACCAAGCGTGCACACCCGTTCACTGTGGTTACACAGACAGAAGCAAGCGGATGTTGTTTGCTTAGGGGACGAGAAGAGGGCGAGGGAAAGGAAAGGCCGGGAAGGGTGTTGGTTCTGTGGGTAGAAGGGAGACTTAGGGATTTTTTTTATTTTTATTTTTTTGTTGTTTTCTTTTTTTTGTCTTTTTTATTTTTTATTCTTTTTTTGTTGTTGTTTTTTGCTATACCATGAGGTCATAGCAATCATTCCTCTAATAGAAACTGACAGGACATAAAGACAGAACTATCTGATGAACACACACAATGACTAGAAATATATTGAGAGAGAGAGACAGTGAAAAGACTTAGTTTACCTCTGAGAAACCATCCCCCAAAATAAATCCTGTATTAACAAGTGCAAAAAATAAACAAACAAATAAACCCAAACCAAAACGAAAGCAAATAAAACCTCCAAACATTAAAACACAGTGTATAAAATGGTGTGAGAAATTTAAAGTCACTTTCCAGCCTTTTAGTCAATAAAAAGCTGTGGTTGTGTCCTTGTTTGGATTCAGGCCCATCTGTTTAAATTTTACCCTAAAGGCCTTGCAATAAGTAATTCGAGGGTAAAAGCACCCAGTTTCTGTTACATGAGACAGCAGTTGCCATTTTTCACGGCGGGCCAGCTGCTGCTGTGGTGACACTCGTCCTTCCGTTACTCCTCATTGGTTGAGTTTTCTTCCAGCGTGTTGATGCCTCCAAAGCTCAGTCCGGCTGTGTTCTGTGCTGCTGAGGCTGTGAGCACTGTGTGTAAGAGAATCAGTACAAGAACACACAGCTTGAGTCTGCTGTTGCACAGTCTTGTTGCTGATGACACTGTGAGCGATGTCCTGTGACAGGAGCCACTTTTCTCTACGGTCCCTTTGGATGGATTATTTGATTTTTCTTCTCTCCTGATGTCACAGCATTCTGGTTCATCATTGGTTAGAAAGGTTTCATAAAGCCCTGTAGGAAGAAGGAAGTAGAGTGTCAGCAGGAAGGAAATACATTTGCGACATAGTAGAGTGAAGCTGTTGCTTTAACATTCTAACCCACAAAATCTTACAGGCAATTAGACATTTATTTAAAGGACAATCAAGTCAATACAATTGGATAAAGAGTCACCCATGGTCTCAAACCAGTATTGTTAGACTCCTCAAGTTGTTCTTTTATATTCCTGCCAGTCATACCATGAAAGTTCTGGGTTGTTGGGAATACAGAATAGAAGATTTCATTAAGTCAAAATTAGAACTTGAGGTTCTGGATCAACTTGGAGATCAAGTACATGCGATCATCCTTTCTTCTTTCACAGGAATGTGACCAATTGATGCACTGCATAAACTGACATTAGCTAGTTATGCTGAGTGAAATAAGCAACAGATCATAACATCATAGCTCTAGGAACCATGTTATCATCGTTTCCTCTCAGAAGCCTCATCAAGTCTTCTCTTCCCCTCTCTGGGAGAATGGGCAAAACCATCTATATGTCCAATGGGTGATCGGCTCATTTTGATTTATTTTCTAAACATTTCTCTTATTTTTCTCCATTTTCTCCATTTGCTTTCTACAGAAGTCTGCCTCAGTTGAGGCTTCATTATCTTTTGCTTGGACCATCACAGAAGGAGTCTCTCTGCTGTTCATCTTCTCATTTGATCTGTCCTCCAATTGTGCCTATCAGGAATTGTCTGTCTCTCTCCACTTCTCTTGTTCTCTCTTCACTTTTTTCCTCCTTGCTGAAACTCTTCCTTCCCTTTTTGTCTTCTTCCTCTGATAACACACATTGTTCTTATTTTAAAATTGACAAATGCATATTTTAAAACTTTGGAAGTGGTGAAAAGAATAAAACAACTGTGTATCTGCAATCTTTCCAATCCTTTACCTTGCTGTATTACATAGAATATTTTTATGCAAGCTATATAAGTCATAGTGTATTTTTTTTCTACTTGACTGAACCATTTATCCATGGGCGTTAGAATGAACTTTCTACACAAATTTTGTCATATTAAGTCATGCTTGAAAAACTTAAAAATGGGGATAATAGTAGAGTTGTTGTAAGGACTACAGGAGATTTTTCATGTCACATGCTTGGTTCTGTGCCCAGCACATAGAAATAACATGAAAATTTGGGCTGCTGTGAATAACAATAGTTATCAATGGTATCTCATTGCCTCAACCTAAACAATAAAATCTAAAGGTCTCTCCTCTCTCTCCAGGCTCACTGCTCAATGTTCCCGCAATCCTGAAGCATTGGCTCTTCCCAGAGCACCCAAGCCTGTATCACTCGCCAAGCTACTGTTTCTTCCTAAAATGTCCCCCACCAATTCCTCTACATACTTCTCATTTATCCTTCAAATGCGGTTTAAGTGAAACTCCCCGTATGAAGCTTGTACTCGTACCCCTGGGCTATTAGCATTTTGCTTAACTCTTAATTATAGCAATTATTCTTATTTTTCTTGTAATCACAATTGCTGATTTTAATTTCAATTTTCTTACTTATCTGTCAATTTAAAAGCATAAACTATACATTCTTAGTTTTGTATTCCCAATATGTAGCAGAATGCCTGAGCAAAATACTTAATGAGCATTTATTGCATGAATAAACTCAGTATACCTATTTATTTAATTAAAAATAATCTCAAATAATATACACTTCAATCTTCAGTTTCTTTTAAAGAAATGAACAAGATATCCTTATAATGATGCTTACAATATTCATTTCTTCTTAGGCATTCAAAGGTAAACTTCACCTTCGCCTAGGTAGAATATAAAAAAAAAAAAACTGAATTAATGAGGTCTTCAGCTCTGACATTTTTATTGTATGATATTTTCTTTTTTCATATAAGATATCTCACTGGTAGGCTAATCATTTATTGACATATACGTTTCCAATACTACGTTCTACAACAAAAGGAGTTTACAATAAGATTATAAAAATAGAAATCTAGAAGTCCTTTAGATCAACATTTTAGAATGCTAATAATCAGAATATATTTAACAATGTTAGGTAAATAAGAAGCTCTTCCAAAGTTGCTCAGAAACTGGTTTGCTGATCTACAACTAAAGTCATTGCAGAAAAAAAAATGGAAGCAGTTCATTCAGGCCGATAAATGAACCCTTCTTTTTGTCTGGCACAATTAATATTCTTTCTTCTTTCTCTCCTGTCCATCTTTTTAACAAGTTTTTACTCAAATTTATGAATAACATGCATCTATATTAAGATAAAATAATTCCACAGAGTATTTTACAAAATAACAAAAAAAATCCTCCACCTCCCACATCTCAAATTCTTTCTCAAAGGCAAATGTTTGCATATCTTTCAGCTGCTTTGTATTTAGCTGCATTTCTGAGAATAACACGTTTTATGCTCTTCTTGATTTTTCATTTTTAGCATTATCTGTAGATTCCCCTCAGGAAGTGTGGAGATAAAACATTTATTCTCCTCCTCCCTCCAGCAAATATGCTTCCCACCAAACCCTCACCCATTCCTCCATAAATAGTAACTTTGATACCTGCTGTTCCATTTACAGTATAAGGATGACATAAATGTAATTCTTAGTTCAACCATGTAGTAAAGTCCAATTTTCTATCCCTATACCACTTCGTTTTTTTTTCTACAGATAATACTTGTCTTGTTATTTTCCCTCTTCTAACTCATTCAACCCAAATGCATTGCCAGTTCTTTCAGTTGCATCAAGTGTTCTATCAGTTCTTTTCTGAAGAAATATCTCCTGCAGCCTCCCACCATCTGGACTGGTTGCCGTCATGCCTGCTGAGTCTCCACTGCTCTGTGCACTGCAGTGCTGGATCCCCTGTTCCCTGTATCCTGTGCCTCATCCCCTTCTTTCTCCTTTTGAGGGTTTACAACCTCTAGTGTCTTCAGTAGGAAAAGCTCATGAGGGCGAATTTCCAAGATGCCATATGCCTTAAAGTGTGTTTATTCTACCTCATATTTAATTGATTGTTTGGCTGGGTATGGAATTCTAATTTAGAAATGATCGTTCTTCAGATTTATTCAAGCACTGGTCCTATGTTTGGCTGTTGGACCTTCAGAACTTGTCCTTTAATTTTCTTACCTCTGCTGTTAATATTTCACATTACTTCATCCCTTAACTCTGCTTTCAGGGGAATTTGGTGAGTTTTCATGTGACATAATTTCACTGAATTTTGCTTTTTTTCCCTAGGATCAAGTTCCAAGAGCTCCTTTGTGTTATCCGAATGTTGCTTTTTGAAGCAACTGTTCTTATTTTATGGTTACCATGTTTATGTTTTTCTCACTCTGAGATATTTGGGGGTACGCTTATTTGTTGTGTTTCATTCCCTCCCTAAATAAATTCCCTCCATTTTCTCTGTGTTGCCACCCTTTTGTGTTTGTTTGTCCCTTGTTCTTCTCATGGAAACACCATGCATTCCTAGTTGTCTGCACAAAATAAAAAGCACAGCAAGCCTGGGCACCTAAGGAGGGCTGTGGCCTGTGAGCTGCACGTGAGATGACATGCCTGAACTGTTAGGATGGAGAAACTTTTATTTTTATTTTTATTTATTTATTTTTTTTGAGACAGAGTCTCGCTCTGTCGCCAGGCTGGAGCGCGGTGGTGCAATCTCAGCTCACTGCAAGCTCCGCCTCCCGGGTTCAAGTGATTCGCCTGCCTCAGCCTCACCAGTAGCTGGAACTACAGGCTCCCGCCAACACACCTGGCTAATTTTTTGTATTTTTAGTAGAGACAGGGTTTCACCATGTTGGCCAGGATGGTCTTGATCTCTTGACCTCGTGATCCACCCGCCTCGGCCTCCCAGAGTGCTGGGATTACAGGCTTGAGCCACCGTGCCCGGCCAGGATGGAGGAACTTTTGAAATTCTGTCTTTAGGTTGATCAGACTTCCCAGAAAAGTCTATCCAATATCCATCCAGGAAGCAGAAGGCCAGGGAGCAGGAGGGAGAAGCAGGATGTGGCTGGGGGAGTCTCAGCTTCAGGGTGGAGGTGTGCATTGAATCCTGGTGGTCAGAGTGGTCCCCCGCCCTGAACTCCTCCTACTGTTGCTCAGATCAACAATCTTTTCTTTTTCTTTTTCTTTTTTTTTTTTTTTTTGAGACGGATTCTCGCTCTGTGGCCCAGGCTGCAGTGCAGTGGCCCGATCTCGGCTCACTGCAAGCTCCGCCTTCCGGGTTCACGCCATTCTCCTGCCTCAGCCTCCCGAGTAGCTGGGACTGCAGGCGCCCGCCGCCACGCCCGGCTAATTTTTTATATTTTTAGTAGAGACGGGGTTTCACCGTGTTAGCCAGGATGGTCTCGATCTCCTGACCTCCTGATCCACCCGCCTCGGCCTCCCAAAGTGCTGGGATTACAGGCGTGAGCCACCGCGCCCGGCCCAACCTTTTCTTTATCATCTCAAAAAGATAAAGTTCCCTCCAGGAAGAAATATGCCCCCAGTCTCTGGGATGGGAGTAGGGAATGGGATTTGGGGACCTGACTGCCTCTTAAAACTGACTTCCACCCAGTCTTCCTTATTTTGCCCTTTCTTCCATTGCATCTCGTGTTGTCAATCCCTGAGTCTGGATGTAAATCGAACTGACTCTGTTTCCTCTCTGCTACTTCATATTACTTTTTCTAAGTTTCAGCAAATCTGTTAGCATGCATCAACTTTCTAATTTCTAAGAGGTTTTGATTATTGTCTCCTTACCTATTCTTTGATTCTTTTGGATTTATGCCACAAAACAATGTCTTTTTGGTTGGGACTGCCTAGAAAATTTTCCAGCTCTTTTTTCTACATCATTCTTCTCTGACTTGAATTCTGACAGATGCCTTTTTCTCTGTCAAATGCATTTCTGAATAAGCAAGGACATGCAGCCTTCTAAGGCCATTATTTCTTTGCCTTATATAGAGTCAGTAGGTCACATAAGCAGATCAATGACACCCTTGGGACCTGGGGGCACAGACTCCTCCAGTTGGCAGTGCTACCTACAGATGATTTCACCCTGCATTCCTCCTGGACACTGCCCTTGGTTGAAGTTAGCAGTCTTGACCTATTTCTCAGGCCCTAGGCAGCCTCCTAACGATGTAGGGGTCCCAAGGCTGGGCCCACTTGACTCAAGTCAAGGCATCTCTCAAGGGCCATCCCAGCTTCAGATTTTTTTCCCTCTACCAAATTTCTCCTTCTTCACCCCCTCATAGGTAGCATGCCTGAGAGTTCTCCCGCAAAAACCACCTGCACACAGATAACCTGCTGGGAAAAATTTCCTAGGAAAGCCTACCTACAGAAATGACCTTATCCTCAGCATTGAAGAAATTATAAAAACATATTTCCAAACAAAAATAATTTCTCAAACAAGAACCTCCTTGCACAAACAAGTACAATTGCACTAATTAGCATTAGGAAAAAACAAAAGCAAATTTTCCGGGTAGTGAAATGTTGTTCTGATATATTTTGCTTATAAGCTGTTCTATTTGAAATCTCTAGTGAATCATCACCTGCTGTTTGACATTACAGTACCAACCTCACAGAGTTTTTTTTGTTTTGTTTTTTGT
This sequence comes from Gorilla gorilla gorilla, assembly GCF_029281585.2. NCBI lineage: Eukaryota > Metazoa > Chordata > Mammalia > Primates > Hominidae > Gorilla > Gorilla gorilla. Next base: position 121,893,842 of record NC_073238.2, read on the forward strand.
TTTGAGAATTAAATAATACACATGGGCCGGGTGCGGTGGCTTATGCCTGTAATCCCAGCACTTTGGGAGGTCGAGGCGGGCAGATCACGAGGTCAGGAGATCGAGACCATCCTGGCTAACACGGTGAAACCCCGTTTCTACTAAAAATACAAAAAATTAGCCAGGCATGGTGGCGGGCACCTGTAGTCCCAGCTGCTCGGGAGGCTGAGGCCGGAGAATGGCGTGAACCTGGGAGGCGGAGCTTGCAGTGAGCCGAGATCGCGCCACTGCACTCCAGCCTGGGCAACAGAGCAAGACTCCATCTCAAAAAATAAAAAATAATAATAATACACATAAATTGTTTAGACCAGTGCATGGCAGGTAAGAAAATCTCAAATAATATTAATTACTCATGTTGTAAGTAGAGATAAACAGTAAAATCAGAATTTATTATCAGGGGAATTCCTACCTAGAAGAATCAGGCAAGAGAAAGAAGGGCATTCAATTTGACTTATTGGAAAAGAATAAGTCAAATTATTCTTTGCTGCAGATGATATGATTTTGTTTTTAAATTTATTTAAATTTATTTTAATTTTTCTTATATTAATTATCATCCAGCCCCAAATGTCATAATTTTATATATGGGAAAAACTAAAAACTCCACCAAAAAACTGTTAGAACTAATAAACAAATTCGGTAAAGTTACAGGATACAAAATCAACATACAAAAATCGGTAACATTTCTATATGTCAACAGTGACAAATCTGAAAAAGAAATAAAGTTATCCCATTTATGATAGCTACAAATAAAAGAAAATATCTATGACTTAACTAAAAAAGTGAAAGATCTCTACAGTAAAAACTATGCAACATTGATGAAAGAAATTAAAGAGGACACAAAAATATGGAAAGATATTCCATGTTCATGGATTGGAAGAATCAGTATTGTTAAAATGTTCATACTACCCAAAGCAAGCTACAGATTCAATGCTATCCCTATAAAAAAATTAGGTTAGTGCAGAAGTAATTGCAGTAATACTAATAATGTTCTTCACAGAAATAGAACAAATAATTCTAAAATTTATATGGAACCACAAAAGGCCCAGAATAGCCAAAGTTATCCTTAGCAAAAAGAACGAAACTGGAGGAATAACATTATCTGACTTTAAATTGTACTGCAGAGGTACAGTCACCAAAACAGCATGATATTAACATACAAACAGACACATAGACCAATGGAACAGAATAGAGAATCCAAAAACAAATCCACACATCTACAGTGAAGTCATTTTCGACAAAGGTGGCAAGTACATATGTTGGGGGAAAAGACAGTCTCTTCAATAAATGGTGCCAGGAAAACTAGATATCCATATGCAGAAGAATGAAACTAGACTCCTATTTCTTGCCATATACGAAAATCAAATCAAAGTGTTTTAAAGACTTAAGGGGCCAGGTGCTGTGGATCACACTTGTAACCCTAGCACTTTGGGAGTCCAAGGCAGATGGATCATTTGAGGCCAGGAGTGTGAGACCACCCTGGCCAACATGGTGAAACCTCATCTCTACTAAAAATGCAAAAATTAGCTGTGCATGGTGGCAAGCCTGTAATCCCAGCTATGGGGAGGCTGAGGCAGGAGAATTGCTTGAAACCAGGCGGCAGAGGTTGCAGTGAGTTGAGATTGTGCCACTGCACTCCAGCCTGGGAGACAGAGGAAGACTGTCTCAAAAAAAAAAAAGATGACTTAAAGACTTAAATCTAATATCTCAAACTACGAAATTACTAAAAGAAAACACTAGGGAAAGTCTCCAGGATGTTGCTCTAGGCAAAAATTTCTTGAGTAATACTCTACAAGCACAGGCAACCAAAGCAAAAATGGACAAATGGGATCACACCAAGTTAAAACGTTTCTGCATAGCAAAGAAAATAATCAACAAAACGAAGAGACAGCCCACAGAATGGAAGAAAACATTTGAAAAATACTCATTTGGAAAAGGCTTAATAAGCAGAATACATAAGGGGCTGAAACAATTCCACAGGAAAACATCTAATAATTCAATTTAAAAATTGGCAAAAGATCTGAATAGACATTTCTCAAAAGGAGACATACAAATGGCAAACAGATATATGAAGAAGTGTTCAACACAATTGATCATCAGAGAAATGCAAATCAAAGCTACAGTGAAATATCATCTCACCACAGTTAAAATGGCTTTTATCCAAAACACAGGCAATAACAAATGCTGGTGAGGTTGTGGGGAAAAGGGAACACTGTCTGTGGGAATGAAAAGTAGTACAGTCACTATGGAGAAAAGTATGGAGGTTCCTCAGAAAACTAAAAATAGGCCAGGCACAGTGGCTCACGCACCTAATCCCAGCACTTTGGCAGGCCAAGGCGGGCGGATCACGAGGTCAGGAGATCGAGACCATTCTGGTTTACACCGTGAAACCCCGTCTCTACTAAAAATACAAAAAAAATTAGCCGGGCGTGGTGGTGAGCGCCTGTAGTCACAGCTACTCGGGAGGCTGAGTCAGGACAATGGTGTGAACCTGGGAGGCAGAGCTTGCAGCGAGCCGAGATCGCGCCACTGCACTCCAGCCTGGGTCACAGAGTGAGACTCTGTCTCAAAAAACAAAAAAACAAACAAAAAAAAACCTAAAAATAGAGCTACCATATGATCCATCAATCCTAGTGCTAGTTTTATGTCCACAGAAAGGAGATCAGGATACGGAAGAGATACCTGCACTCCCACGTTTATTGTGGCACTATTCGCAATAGCCAAGATTTGGAAGCAACCTAAGCGTCCATTGACAGATAAATGGGTAGAGAAAATGTGGTACATATACACCATGGAGTACTATTCAGCCATAAAAAGGAATGAGATCCTGGTCATTTACAACAACATAGATGGAACTGGAGGTCATTATGTTAAGTGAAATAAGACAGGCACAGAAAGAAAAACTTTGTATGTTCTCGCCTACTTGTGAGACCTAAAAAATTAAAACGATTGAACTCATGGAGATAGAAAATAGAAAATAGTAAATGTTTACTATAGGCTGGGAAGGGTAGTGGGGGGTTGGTAGTGGGGATGGCTAATGAGTGCAAAAATATAGTTAGATAGAATGAGTAAGATCTAGTATTTGTTAATACAACAGGGTAACTACAGTCAACAATGATGTATTGTACAGTTTAACTAAAAGAGTATAATTGGATTGTTTGTAACATAAAGAAAGAATAAACGCTTGAGGGGGTGGGTACCCCATTTACCCTGATGTGTTTATTACACATCTTATCTCAATAATGTTATACCTATTATGTACCCACAAAAGTTAAAAATGTTTTGAAAAATAAAAAAATAACACAGCAGAAAAGTATTTTCTGAGTTCTGGAGGCTGGAAGTCTGAGATCCAGGTGTGGGCAGGGCTATGCTCCCTCTGGGGCTCAAGGGGAGGATTCTTCCTGGGCCCTTCCCAGTCACTGGTGGCTACCACCCATTCCTGGAGCTTCTTGGCTGGCAGGCATCATTCCAGCTGCTGCTTCTGTCCCCACGTGGCCTTCCCTACATGTCTCGGTGTCTTTGCTGTTCTTATAACACACCAGTATATTGGATCCCGGGCCCACAGCAATCTAGTATGGCCTCATTTTAACTTAATGAATCACATGTACAAAGACTCTATTTTCAAATAAGCTCATATTTTGAGGATACCCCATTTAGCCTGATGAGATTATTATGCATTATATGCCTGTATCAAAATATCTCACGTACCCCATAAATATATACACATACTATGTATCCACAAAACTTTAAAAATAAAATATAGAATAGAATTTATTATTAGGAGGGGCTTTAAAGAACATCTATTTTAAATCATTTTTTTGTTTTCCAATTAGTCAAAGCCACTTACCAAAAAGTCTTTATTTTTCACAGCTCAGAACAATTATTCAAGTATAGGCATTACAAATACTATCTAAGCACAAGAAAGTCAATAAAGTTCCTTTATTCTAAGGAACTCTTAAGGAATCTAAGGAATAAATATTTTCTAAGGAAATCCTTAGAATAAAACATGGTATTATTTAAGTACGATCTTTATCTCAGTAATTTACATTTTGACATAGAGTCCAAGAATATATGAGACAAATTTTTCAAATGTTTAAATTAGTAATGCACTTTAAAATTATAAAATAATTCTGATTGCTGAAGCTTAGAAAACAGTAACAGTCTTTTTCATCTGAAAAAAGAAGAAACTACTGCAATTTGTTTTCTCAATCTTTTTTATTAATGTGAACATGCATATATATACACACACACTACATGCATATAATTTGTGAATCTCATATATAAAAATATATTAAATGTGAAATTGTAGCTACTTTGCTGTTCTTTGACTTTCCAGTATTTATTTTACATCTGGCATGTTTATTATCAAGTGAGATTATATAAAAATATATATAGTGATAGTTTTAGAAAGAGCAATTTTTAAGTATTTTAACCATCTAGGATAGTTTATATGGCGTGAAATTTATAAAGCATTGTGGATAATGTTTCCTAAAGGTAATTTTCAAACTTTTTCAATTTCTTTCATGTTTATTTATCTGTCATGGTTACTCTGCATCAATTTTGATAGTTCATATTCTCTAAAAATAGCTTGTTTATGGGATTAGGTTATTACAGAGTTGTGTATAATATTGTCTCATTTTAAAACCCTTAATTTGTCTAGATTCTCTTCCTCATTGTTAACATTTTATTTCTATTTTATCTTTATTTTCATCCTTGATTAGACTTGAAAGGTTTTTTAGTTTTATTTGTATTATCAAAGATACAACTCTTGAACATATCAGTACCTATTCTGTTTGTTAGTGAATTGGTATCTTTATTTGTGTGAATTCTTCATCTTTCGTTTAATTTTCTTTTACTATTCTCTTTGTAACAATATTGAATTGAATGCCACTTTACTCAGTTAAATTGAGTAAAATATTCTTAAAAATAAAACACTTACTGCTCTAAATGTATTCTTAAAAATAAAACACTTACTGATCTAAATTTCCATTTGATAATAGCTTTAGCCAATTCTCTTACGTACATATTTTGTAACTGCATTTTATATTATCTTTTGTACTTAAATTACTTGAGTGCTTTTTTGCTGTGTTTTGTTTTAGTTTTAATTGTTTGATACATTTTATAGAGTACTTTTATAACTTATTTTTCATTATATTAAGTTCAACAATGTGATCTTTAGAAAGTTTTTTTTTTCAATTGTCTTCCTTGTGTCTTACTATATAGACTTCTTTTTTTTTTTTTTTTGCAAATGTTAGCATTGGATAACCATGCTTAATCGCTGTTTTAATGTATTTTTCCCTATTTAAAAGTCATCAAATGAGACATGTATGTTTTACAAATGTTTCTAATTATTTTGCTTTAAATATTTTGTTATTATGTCTGTAGGCACAGAAAGTTCATAAACACGTTTCACTAGACATTCATCACTAAACTAGGAAAAATATGACATTCTTTGTCATTATAAAGTGCAATTATTGGTTTATATTTGTTGAGGTTTTTGTTATTGTTTTATTGTGATTTTGAATGTATTTTGTTTGGCTTTCTAGTAATCTCTATACATATTAGCACGCTTGTCTGATATATCTTTGTCCATTATTTTAATTTTTTAAATTTTTTTCCATAATTTTTCTTTATAATTTTCTCTGTATCACATTATCTAAGAGTTTCACAGTGATTGAAAAGGAGAACCCAACTCACTTGCTCTTACTGTCAGCTCTGAGTGCTTGTCCCTACTTTCGTCATCGCCTAATCACATTTTTAAATATCTGAAAATGTTTCTTTACCATTCCTTTTGTTTTCTGTCATTTGCAATATGAGCATATTTATTTATTTATTTATGCTGCGTGTATGTGTGTGTGTCTGTGTGTGTGTGTTGGTTTGTTTGTTTGTTTTGAGACAGGGTCTGGCTCTGTCACTCAGGCTGGAGTGCAGTGGCATGATCTTGGCTCACACTGCAGCCTTTAGCTTCCAGGCTCAAGTGATCCTCCTGCCTCAGCCTCTCTCAAGTAGCTGGGCCTACAGGTGAATGCCACCATGCCTGGCTAATTTTGTATTTTTTGTAGAAGTGGGGTCTACTTTGCCCAGGCTGGTCTCAAACTTCCGGGCTCAAGGGATCTGCCCACCTTGGCCTCACAAAGTGCTGGGATTACAGGTGTAAGTCACCACACTCGGCCCTACGTGACCATATTTAAATGCATATTTTTTCATAATTTGTGAAATTCATGCTGTTATTAATTCTATTAGAACTTATCCTTTAAAAAATCACACACACTTGAACTTATATTTGTCTACTTAATGAAGATCATTAATGAGAAAATTGACGAAGTTTTACTTTCTTCAACAAATCCCTCACCATTTTTTGGCTACAATCGGATGTTTCAAATCTATTTATTTTCAAATTATTAACATTTCATATATTCCCTCCATCCCATTTTGTTTTATTTCTGTCTTATTTGGGGGTGATTGGGTTGTATTGAACAGAAATTCACTGGAGCTAATTTAGGCAAACAAAATAAAAACGGGGGATGGCAGGAATATTAGAAACATCCAAGTCTATTTTATGAAATCCAAGGGCAGAGTTACTTTTGCTCCAACATGAAGAGCAAAATTAAGGTATTGTATGGCCATGAGAAGGGAGTGCTCCACCTGGGTGGAGAGGTGTGATTCATCCCTGCTTCCTGCCACGTGCCTCCCTCACCATCTCCCACTTGGCAGGCAAGGCCTTGCTGCTTTCCATCCATATCCGCCATACATCAGGGAAGACTGGAATTGTGGAATTGCAGGGTCCCAGCGACACACCCCTGGGGGAACAAGTCCAGTTGGCTTGCTTCTCTTGTCCATGCCAGTCCAACCCTCCATGCCAGGGAGGGATTCTCACAGCTGGCAGTGCACACGTTGGTCTACTCTCTTTGAAAGAAAAATCTGAACATTAAAAAGTTAGAAAACAACAGATGCTGGAGAGGATGTGGGGAAATAGGAACACTTTTATACTGTTGGCGGGAATGTAAATTAGTTCACCCATTGTGAAAGACAGTGTGGCTATTCCTTAAGGATCTAGAACTAGAAATACCATTTGACTCAGCCATCCCATTACTGGGTATATACCCAAAGGATCATAAATCATTCTACTATAAAGACACATGCACACACATGTTTATTGCGGCACTGTTCACAACAGCAAAGATGTGGAACCAACCCAAATGGCCCTCAGTGATAGGCTGGATAAAGAAAATGTGGCACATATACACCATGGAATACTATGCAGCCATAAAAAAGGATGAGTTCATGTCCTTTGCAGGGACATGGATGAAGCTGGAAACCATCATTCACAGCAAACTAACACAGGACCAGAAAACCAAACAACGCATGTTGTCACTCATAAGTGGAAGTTGAACAATGAGAACACATGGGCACAGAGAGGGTAGCTTCACATACCAGGGCCTGTCGAGGGGAGGAGGGCTGGGGGAAGGATAGCATTAGGAGAAATACCTAATGTAGATGACGTTTTTCCAACAAATTTTTCCAACTTTACCACTGTCTGGTTTCAACACCACTTGCATATTTTCTATTTTCTTTATTTTTATTTTTATTTTTTTATTTTTGAGACAGAGTCTCACTCTGTTGCCAGGCTGGAGTGCAGTGGCATGATCATGGCTCACAGCAACCTCCGCCTCTCAGGTTCAAGGTTCAGGTGGTTGATGGGTGCAGCAAACCACCATGGCACGTATATATCTATGTAACAAACCTGCACGTTCTGCACATGTACCCCAGAACTTGAAAGTGTAATAAAAAAAAAAAAAAGAGAAATCTGACATCCGTGTTTTTCTTCTCAGTCAAATATATTTCTCCCTGTTGTAGCTGGTAGGATATTTTATTTATTCACAAAATTCAAGAATGTTAGAAGTTGATCTAATTTCCTTAATTTTGCCTGAACGGAGAAAACCATTTTAATGCGCCGATGGAAAGTTAGTCCCTATTGCTTTATTTCCTCCTTCAGTTTTGCTTTGTGTGTTTCAGTTTATTAAATTCCCTCCGATCATTTTTATATTCTTAGTCTCTGCCTTGGACTTAGTCTCTGTTTTCCAGAGAGCTCTTCAAGACTGTCCTCCACTTTGCTTTTCTAGGTCCCTATGATTGAAACTGTATGTGTATAACATATTTGCATGTTTTCCTTTTGCAATTTTTTCCCATTGCATTGCAATATTTTCTTTTTCTATCTAAATTCATTTTCATGTTTTTCTGCATCCTAGCTAAATTCCATTTCACTCTTCTTGCCTGGTTTAAAGGGCCTTTTTGTCCTCAAATTGTATTGAGAGCTGATGCTATCTAAAACTACTCCTGTAGTAATTTGTCTCAAATATATGCTATTATTTTGTTTCTCAATTCCTGTTTTCCTTTTTTATGTCAAGTATATTTTATTAGCATCCATATTTAATTTTCTGTGTTTTATAGGTTACACTGAGTCTCCAAAATGATATGTTAAAGTCTCAACCCCGAATACCTCAGAATGGGACCTTATTTGGAAATAGGGTCTTTACAGAGATAACCAAGTAAGAATGAGGTCATTAGGGGTTCCTTAATCCACTAAGACATATGTCCTAATAAAAAAGAAAAGATGTGGACACAAAGACAGGGAAACACAGAAGGAAGATGATGTCAGACATACAGAGAAGGCCGTGTGACAGCAGAGGATTAGAGCAACACAACTACAGGCCAAGGAGTGCCAAAGATTGCTGACCACCTCCAGAGGCTGAGGCCTCCAGAACAGATGCCCTGCACAGCCTCAGGGGAACCTACCCTGCTGACATCTTGACCTCAGGCTTCTAGCCCTCCAGAACTATAAGAAAATACATGTCTACTTGGTTAATCTATCTAGTTTGTGGTACTTTGTTACAATGGTGCTGGGAAACGAATATACTGCATATTCATCTTAGAACAGAGATGTTTATCTATTTGCCTCCAGAACAGTGCGTGTTATTCCCCCCACCCCCGCCCCTCCCTGCATGCTTCTCTCTCTCTTTCTATTTTTGACACCTCACTTCCCCTGTGGATACTATTCAGAGTGGTAAGAGATCTAGTGTTCTGGGTTATCCTACTCCAGTTAGTTCTCTTCCTCTGAGTTTCTGTCTGTGTTACATTTCATATTAGAGATGATGGGGTCTTATTTGTAATATATCACCAATATTGAGGTCCTATGTTGTCCTCTTTCTCCAATAACTCTTTTGTTTGACTAGCATAAAACTTTAAATACTTTTTCAGATGGGATATATGAAACATAAACTTTCCACCATGTATATATTTATTTTTTTTAAAAAGTTAGCTTTTAAAAAACTTAGTTCTCTTATTCAAAAGATATTTTGCCTGGGTATAGGATTCCAGATTCACAATCTCCTTTTGCATTTCACTATAAACAGCAAGAATCAATCAGGTTATACCTTCAACACTTTGCTGAGCAGTCTCCTCAGCTAAGTAGCCGAGTTTATCACTTACAATGTCCACTTCTTTCTGGAGTTTCATTTACCTGTGGCCAACCACAGTCCAAAAATGTTAGATGCAAAATTCCAGAAATAAACAATCCATGAGCTCTAAATTACATGCTGTTCTGAGTAGTGCAAAAAAAGATCTTATGCCATCCTGCTCCATTTTGGCCAGGAAGTGAATCATCCATTAGTCCAGCATGTCCACACTGTATATACCAACCTCCTGTTAGTCACTTAGTAGCTGTTTTGGTTATCAGACTGAAAAAATATAGTATACATAGGGCTTGGTACTAACTATACATAGCATTTGACGGGGTTTAGTATCCACCGGGGGATGCTGTAATGCATCCCACACAGATGAGAGGGGACTACTGTATCTATGAACTGCCTGTTCAAGGTGATCTGGACTTTTTCTATCATGCTCCACCGAATTTTTCCAACTTTACCGCTGTCTGGTTTCAACACCACTTGCATATTTTCTATTTTTTTATTTTTGAGACAGAGTCTCGCTCTGTCGCCAGGCTGGAGTGCAGTGGCATGATCACGGCTCACGGCAACCTCTGCCTCCCGGGTTCAAGCGATTCTCTTGCCTCAGCCTCCTGAGCAGCTGGGACTACAGGTGCGTGCCACCATGCCCAGCTAATTTTTGTAATTTTAGTAGAGATGGGGTTTCACCATGTTGGTGAGGATGGTCTCGATCTCCTGACCTTGTGATCTGCCCACCTCGGCCTCCCAAAATATTGGGATTATAGGTGTGAGCCACCATGCCCGGCCCATTTGCATATTTTCTAGGCAATTTTTACATCAGCGCTCTGCTTTTAGCATCACAATCTGTATTCATTTTCCCTTGCTGTTATAAAAAATGGTTACAGACATAGTAGCTTTAAATGATCCTTTTGTTATCTCATAGTTCTGTAAGTCAGAAGTCTGGGATGATTTAACTGGTTTATCTACTCTGGGTTTCATGAGACTGAAATCAAGGTATGGGATTTGATTTTCCAAGCCCATTCAGGAAATCAGCAGGATTTAATTCCATGTGGTTGCTATACTGATGTCCCCATTTTCTTGTCAGCCATTGGTTGGAAATTCTCAGCTTCTAGAGGTCACCTGCATTTCCTGGCTCATGTCTCCTTCCTCCATCTTAAAATCCAGCAACTGTGGGCTGAGTGCTTCTCATGCTTCCCATCTCTCTGATCTCGTCTTCTGTCTCATCTCTTTGACTGATTCTTTTGTCCTCTTTTTTCATGATTACATTGGGACCACCTGAATAATCCTGGGTAATCTCTTCATTTTAAAGTCATCTGATGAGCAATCTTAGTTCCATGTGCAATGTCCCTTCTGCCACGTAATGTAGCATATTTACAGGCATAAACCAGAGAGAAGGTCAATGGGGTCAAACTCCTTCCACCACTTCAGGCCTTCCACCACTTCTACCTTTGTGTTCTTTTCTGTTGTGTCTTATTTTCTTCAAAATGCTTATATAGGATGGATCCTGGCTCTTCTACATAATACTCTTCTCTCATCACCTTTAATTGTCAAGTCTCTCCAATAGGCAGAATTATCTGCTGGGTGAGGGGATGGGAAACAAGTAGGCCCATTGCAGCATCCTTCCCAGTACTACCCAAAGGAGGTAAGATGAAGACTGATCCTGAAGTTCCTGACTTCCACCCCACACACTCATTCAATGCTTGTTGAAAGAAGAACCCTGGTTTTATGGAGTGAAGAGCACCATGCATGTGTGGGAATGGAGACAGCCGGGCAGCTCAGATGCCTGCTTCTCATTTTAATCTATCAGGTAATTCCTGGCCCTTTTTGTTCTCTTTCTCTCAGTAATTCCCCCAAACAAATCCTGATCACCCATGGGTCCTATGGGAAGAATGGTTCCCATTTCCTCTGCTCTTTTTAGAGCTTACTCTGAAGATTCTCAACTCTGGCCTCTGTCTTTTCTCTCATATACTTTTTTATTTTTATTTTTTAAAGTATCAATTCAGTTCTATTAGGTTGGTGCAAAAGTAATTGTGGTTTCTGCCATTAAAAGTTATAATAGCATCCCACTTTCCAGGCTTTATGGCTTCTGTGAGTATATCTCATTTTATGGTTTTTCATTCAATCGTGATAAGATTTACAGAGAGACGGGAGGTAAAATTTTGGCTTCAGATCATCAGCTTGAACCAGAATCTGCCACATCCATAACTTAAATGCAATGATTTACTCATCACCAAGACAATTTATTTTTTTGCCATCATGTAAATCCAAATTTAGTGTTGCAGAAAATGATCTTTGAAGTTAGTATGTTGACTTTAATATCTCTTCATTTTATATTTGCTATGATAGTGATTTCACATGAATGTTATCTATAATTTACTTAAAAATAACTTACAAAAAATTAAAAACATCATCAGGATCCAAATTTTGTCTATTATTTTTCTCAAAGGTAAAAAATTGTAAAATAATCTCTAGAGAATTTGCTAATTTTCTAGGGTTATTTATAATTTGGCAGGTAAAACAATAAGAGAGGCCAATCTAAGAAACCTAGAAAAAAAAGTTCAAATTATAGTGACCATCTGCAGAAAGAATTCTGCAAACTTTTGGATATCTATACATTTATAATTTTTATCATATCTTTTTAAAGTCAGGGCAAATTTTAAGTAATTAAGGAATACATTTATAAACAAGTAGTTTTTGGGAGTAATGGAGACAGATGTATCAGATCTGTAATGATGAATAAAGGCTAGCATCATTACATCTAATATTAATAGAATTATATTACTCTTCTTCTAGTCGACATTAGTGAGAGTAAGGATGAGTCCTCCACTCTCTCCTATTCTCAATACCAGCTGTATGTGGACAAGAAGCTCTACAAATGAACAATACATATTTGTTTAACGAGAGAAGGAAGCAAGGAATAATGAATGCGCTAATACACTGAGTTATTAGAGGATGCTGCAATGAATTGAATGTAGTAGAACACAAAGCACCTAGATGTAGCCTAAGAGTAAAATGTAATGCAAGTACAAATAACAGGAAGGGAAGTGACACAAACTCTTAAGAAAAGGCCATACTGACCTGATTATGCAAAAGCCATTCAGAGCTGAAAGCTAACTGCACATTAGATGGAATATAGATTGCTCTAAAGACTGAAAAACGATACTAAATGAAATGAAAATCAAAGGCCCACATTAAAATGGCAAAGAAGTTAAACAGAGAATTTACTCATTCATTAAGATCATAAGCTAAGTTGAGGAATAAATTGGGCATTTGAAATGTCTTGAAGCTAAGCAGACAATTTCCTCAAGCAATATTCCTAAAGTTTTCCAGTATTTCACCAGGAGAACAAAGACTGTCTGCAGCCAAAGAGAATATAGTCTAAACAGAAATCTAACACACACTGCAAAATATCACATTTCACATTGTTATTTTCCCCAAAATGGTCACACAGTAATTTTTTTAATTATGAAAAATGTATTCTAAGAAAATAGAGAAGAAAAAAATGGACAAAGAAATGTACACTCACCAAATATATCATTTAATTTTCCTCCCCCTCTAATGAACCCTTAGAGGGTTGTCTTAATGATCGTTGGACTTTATAGGATGGGGTACAGGAAAGTCACATGGATTCCTGGAGAAGAGGTCCGTGCTCTGTAGCTCAGTTGTTTGCATCTGCACCAACCATCCAAGCAAAGCAGGATTCAAAGCAGTGGGCATTGTCAGGATTGAATGACTTGTGTCTTTCCTTCCTACTCTGATAAGTTACCAAGTACCAGGGACTCCAAGTGGAGACTGGCAGTCACCTGGGAAAGGAATAAAAATTGCAACTCCTTTCTCTTTTATCACTACGAACCAACCAGTATGGCAAAATGCTTTTACTTTTCAGGTTAGATTACTCTCATAAATGGGAAGGGTGCCTAAGGAGTTTCATGAAGCACATTTAGGAATTTGGAATAATTTAAGTGTTCCACGTGAATTTACGTTACAGGAGGATGTAAACAAGTTGGATCTCTCATAGATGTCTGTGTGTCTTCGTGTTGAGTGCTAGCTAGCTCAGCACTGGTTTTATTCACATCATTGCTCAAGAAGCCATATGAGGGGATTTGTATGTTCCTTGATGAGAACATTACCTATTATGTTCTCCTTATATTTATTTTTGTTATTTTCCTCTGTGAAATGGCACTGAGGGGTCCACATTTTGTAAATCAGTGTTACTGTTTAGTATATTGCCCACGGTCATTTTTACATTGGAAATCCTTGGTAACTACAACTCTGCAAAGGAAATATTCTAGAACACAGGAAACTATAGAAATAATTCTGTGGCTGCAGTATCTCAACCCATAGGTTGTAATTGAAGGGACAGTATTGCTAATGCTTTGATCTATCAATGTATTTAGAGTACAAAGACCATTTCCTGCTTTTCTTTGTAAAAAGAAAACCAGACTTTCTATGTAATGACAGAATGCATACAAAACTACCCCAATGTCTGTGTACACTCACGCATACGCAGAACAAGCTAATGGCTTCAAGGCATGTAAACACCTCATAAATAGAGTTGACTTCCAAAATATGCCTTATTTTCAATACTTAGGGGAAAACTATTTTCCCAATTTGATCTGCCAGTTTTTTTTTTTTTTTTTTTTTTTTTTTTTTTTTTTTGAGGCAGAGTCTCGCTCTGTCGCCCAGGCTGGAGTGCAGTGGCGCGATCTCGGCTCACTGCAAGCTCCGCCTCCTGGGTTCACGCCATTCTCCTGCCTCAGCCTCCCGGGTAGCTGGGACTACAGGCGCCCGATCTGCCAGTTTTTAAAATGTTAAATATTAAAATTAAAAGTTGTGATTTTAATCAAAATGTTTTTACTCAAAACAAATGCTAAAACTTAAATGAGTAATCCTCTGGCTCTGAAGAAACACAATGATATTTTAAAGCAAATGTATTAGAAAATGTTATAGAACAGATAAGAAAATCATTCTCAATATTATAAAGCCAATATTAAAATTTGCAAAAGGAATATTAGTTAGAATAATCTGTTACCTTTATTTTTCAGACTTGAGTTGAATGGACTTCCAGTAATTTTAATATTTCCAGTAGAAAATCAAATGAAAATAAAGTACTATAGCAATTTTCAAAAAGAAATTACGAAAGCATTGGAAACAGGGACATCTCTGAGAGCAGAAAGGTAGAGTTTGGGGGATGGGGTGTAGCTTCATTTGAAGAGGATACTATTCATTAGAATTGCAGCATTCCATTGAAAAGAAAGCTGTAGTTATGCATATTTTTCACTGATTGATGGAAAATAGGTATTTAGTTCAGATTCTGGCATGTCAGTTGCCAAACAGAATAATGTCTCAGGTAGTATATTGTTTCTTCCCCTAGTTACAGGGCCAGGTAGAGTGGCATCATTATGATTTACTTCATCTGACGGCTCCTTGGATTATTTCTCTGTTTTGATTTCCAATTGTTGACCTCAGAGGTCATTGGTTTGCACCTATTTTTGAAGACACAAGAACCTATAAGGTTTCGACATAATGGAAAGGACTCTGATAATGCTCACTAAATAGTAAAAAAAAAAAAAAAATGAGTTTGAAATGATAAAGATAAAATAACAAAATTATTGATTTTTTTGAAAAATAACAGAATTTAACACTCAGTTGCAACTCTTACTTGAAAGACCTAGAAAATATTTATAATAAGAAAAGCAGTCATTCTTGTGATAGTTTAGATATTTCCTGTCTTGATGCAGATTACATTTTATTTCAAAAAATATATCTGAAAGTCTTGGAAGACCTATTAAACTGAGAAAATTTTTAAAAAATGTAAAAATTAGTTTTTTGAAGTACATGTTTCCTAGAGGCGATGAAGAAGCTGATATGTTAGAAGCCGGGGTCCTAGGAGCTTCTCCACGACTTTCACAGTGTTGGCTGCATCAGTCACTCTACGCCATGTGAGCAGAATACATTCTTAAAATTCTTAATTTTTTTTTTTTTTTTTTGAGATGGAGTCTCACTCTGTTGCCCAGGCTGGAGTGCAGTGAGTGGTGCGCTCTTGGCTCACTGCAACCTCCACCTCCTGGGTTTAGGCGATTCTCTTGCCTCAGCCTCCAGAGTAGCTGGGATTACAGGCTTGTGCCATTATGCCTATTTTTTTTTTTTTTTTGTATTTTTAGTAGAGACAGGGTTTCACCATAGTGGCCAGGCTGGTCTTGAACTCTTGACCTCAGGTGTTCTGCCCACCTTGGCTTCCCAAAGTGCTGGGATTACAGGCATAAGCCACTGTACCCAGCCAATTCTGTGTTCTTATAAGAAATACAGATGCAGGAAAAGAAGAATGTGCATGACCCATGATGAGAGAGAGAGAGAGAAAGGATTATGTATTGAATGAACAATTAGACATTAAGAAGCAACATAAAAGAGAAATAAGAAGGACCATGTAAAAAGTTTAAACACAAATATTTAAAGAATTGACAAAATGATGTGAAACATTTTACTTATAAAAAGGAAATATTAATTATAATAACCTGTGGTAGCGCTCCCGACACGGGGCACCAGCTGTGGGGGTCTGACCCAAAGACCCTGACCCAAACGACGGATGAATAACATGCACTGACACACAGATATTCTGCTTTGCCAGTCCAGCTGAGTGTGTCTGGGCTGCTTACAGACTCCCTGGAGAGTACTGTAAACAGTTGCGACCGCGGCCCTGACCAGCTAGTGAGACTCACATTAATTTGGTAAAGATTAATTGACAAAAGGTTTGAGTCAACACCACTAGAGGGTAATTGACATTGTGGACTTCCCGAGAATAAAGCGCTTAAGCACCTGTGGTACATCAAAGGTTAGTCTTAGGACCACATGAGTAAACAAGCTAGCTAGCTAACTTCCCCACATTCCTTTGTTACTACTCTAATTTATTTAACTAAAGGTAAAGATCAGGTTGCCTTTAACCATATCTATTACTGAAGTTATGCAAACTCTCAGGCCTTCCAAGAGGGTTTGTGGCTATCATAACTAATATTTTTCCCATCAGCCTGACTGAACCCCAACAATAACCTATGACTACAAAGGAGTAAGAAAATGAGCCATATAAAATACTTCTGGTGAGAATCCATGTAGTTATAAACTTTTTGAATTTTTGGCAATAAATATCAAAAGGCTTAAGCTTTTGCATACCCTCTGACCTTTCCACTCCAATTCAAGTTTGTTTTAATGAAATCAATAGTAAGTACATGGAAATAAGTATGTTTATATATGTTCTTAGTAACATTTTTTATGTAGCAAAAAAGAAAAAAGAAAAAATCCTATAATTAGTAAAACATTTGCGCAATTTACATTATGCTTATATGCTGTACTATTACTCAGTCATTAAATTAGGCTGTGAAAGCATATTTAATGGTTTGAAACACTATTTATGGTATAAGATGACATTTTCCTCTTGGTGGTAGCTGAAGGTTTTCCTTATCTTCTTTTGGCTTATCTGCACTTACTAAATATTTTTAAATGATTAAGCATAGATGTTTCAGTATAAATAATACAATAAATATGACTTTGCAGAAAGAATGCTTTGGCTTTTTAGGATATTTGAACAAAATGGCTAGAATTTTCAGAGACCGTTTTTTACTGTCTAGGCAGCACATGAACAGTAAGCAGGGTGTTAAACATGCGGATGGTTTGCAATGCATCCTTATTACTAACAACAACAACAAAGCAAGGATGGTTTGGGCTTTACTTAGCCATTTACCAGAGGAGACCTGTAAGGAGATTCACGTAGGCGTTGTTGGTCTCATTAATGGCAACACATGTAGGGTAGTGGGCAGCTTTTGTTTAATTACCCCTTCTGGGAAAAGCACCCAGATGTGGTTTTGGGGAGCAGTCCTCCCCAGTTCAATGGATGCAGTTCAGGTGGGGCTAATCTAACCCCTCCCACATGCAGGAGGGGCCCCTGACTAACCCGACCGACCAGAGAATTCCATTCCTGGGTTACATGATTGCCCAAGTGTGGGCATGCAGCTCAAGTCAAGACATGAGACTCTAGCGCCACGTGTCTATGAAAATTAATGGAAATGAGGTGATAGCTTCCTGCTGCAATTTCTAAACAGAGAAGTTAAGACCTGTATCCCCTGCTGAAATAATCTAACAAACAGAAAAGTGGAGCTCAGAGATAGGGAGAAAGAGGGCTAAAGCTAGAGTTGGAGCTGGCACTAGAGAGAGAGCTGTATTTATAAATCCATATTTATATTGAATCTCTCCATGTACATCTACCACCAATACATCTTTATGTATCTCAACTTATATACCTATCTTATCTATCTATCTATCTATCTATCTATCAATCTATCATCTATCAATTTAATGAATAATATACCTTGATGTTTATCTCTGGATTTTTCAGTTATATAAGCCAATGGAGTCTCTTTTTGTTTAACACAGTTTTTGTTTGATTTTTGCCACTTGCAAGAGACCTGACCCACATGCATACTTTCCTCACATAGACATTGTGAAGATGTAATGAGATCATTCATCTTGAGCGCTTGGCTGATTGTCTTATACATAAAAAGTATTCAAAATTGGAGACATCATATTACCCAACTTCAAATTATACTACAAGGTTATAGTTACCAAAACAGCACGGTATGCATAGAAATAGGCATGTAGATCAGCAAACAGAACAGAGAACCCAGAAATAAAGCCAAATACTTACAGCCAACTGATCTTTGACAAAGCATACGAAAATATAAATTGGGGAAAGGACATCGTATTCAATAACTGGTGTTGAGAAAACTGATGGGCCACATATAGAAGAAAAAAACTGGAGCCTCAACTCTCACCTTATACAAAAATCAACTCAAGATGGATCAAAGACTTAAATCTAAAACCTGAAACCACAAAAATTCTAAAAGATAACATCAGAAAAACTCTTCTAGACATTGGCTTAGGCAAAGAATTCATTACTAAGACCCAAAAAGCAAATGCAACAAAGATAAATAGATGGGACTTAATTAAACTACAAGCCTTCTGCACAGCAAAAGAAACAATCAGCAGAGTTAACAGACAACTCACAGAGTGGGAGAAGATCTTCACAATCTATACATCTGACAAAGGACTAATATCCAGAATCTACAAAGAAGTCAAATACATCAGCAAGAAAAAATAAAAAATCCCATCACAAAGTGGGCTAAGGACATGAATAGACAATTGCCAAAAGAAGATGTAAAAATGGCCAACAAAGATAAGAAAACCTGCTCAACATCACTAATCATCAGGGAAATGCAAATTAAAACCACAATGAGTTAGCATCTTACTCCTGCAAGAATGGCCATATTCAAAAAGTCAAAAAACAATAGATGTTGGCATAGATGTGTTGAACAACAAACACTTTTGCACGCTGTTGGGAATGTAAATTAGTACAACCACTATGTAAAGGAGTGTGGAGGTTCCTTAAAGAACTAAAAGTAGAACTCAAGTGACGGGTGCAGTAAAATCTCAGAAATCACCAGTTAAGAACTTATCCATGTAACCAAAACCCACATGTACCCTAAAACTATTAAGATTAAAATTTAGAAAACTGTCTTTCCAGGACTCTGCTTTCTCTCAAACAGACAAAAATTAGTGGCTAGTAATAATGCTAGTTACATTTGTAATAGCGGTAACATACTCAAGGGAGCCCAGAAGCTATGAATTAAACCTTCACCATGGATTTCATTCTTCCTTTGCGGAATAAGCTGTTTAAACTCAAGGAAATTTCATTTCTCTGTATCGCCTTTTCACATCTGTAAGTTTGTGATAATCACACTCTCCATACTTACTTTCAAGGTTGCTCTCTGCCTCCTCTATACTTTCTTAATAGTTATGTATAAAGCCTGCAGGCTAGCATCTGTTTAATTTGCCTACTTCTGCAGATGAATATGCATTTCTTAGTTTATGAACCAACTGAGTTTGTGGCAATTTGTTAAGGCAGGAATAGAAAACTAATGCAATCGGTTCTTAGTAAATGTTTGTTGAATGAGTAAATTTCAAGAGAAAATTCTCAGAAGAAAAGAAGGCAGAATATACTTCTTAGTAGGAAAAATATTACAAAAGAGAAAGAATATAAACTTACACATATTCACCACATTTATTCTTACAGTGTCTCCCTAGAACAGCAAGTCTAGCAAAGTATTTTATAATAACAGCAGGGAAATCATCAATGGTTGGCTAGATGAAGAAAACGTGGTACATATACACTATGGAATAGTATGCAGCCATAAAAAAGAACAAGATTATGTCCTTTACAGAGACATGGATGGAGCTGGAGGCCATTATCTTTAGTAAACTAACACAGGAAAAGAAAACCAAATACTGCATGCTCATGCTTATAAGTGGGAGCTAAATGATGAGAACACATGGACACAGAGGGGAACAACACACATTGATGTCTTTTGGAGTGGAGAAGGTGGAAGAAGGGAGAGGATCAGGAAAAATAACTAATGGGTACTAGGCTTAATGCCTGGGTGATGAAATAATCTGTACAAGAAACCCCCATGACATGAGTTTACCTCTATAACAAACCCATGCATGTACCCCTGAACTCAAAATAAAAGTTTACAAAAATCAGGGAAATCATTTATAAGTCTCTAGAATCAAGCTAGTAATGAGAAAGGTACTCCAATTCCAAAATAAAGTTCAGGTGAAAAGAAAAAGCATTCTCAACAGCCAAGATGTAGAAACAATTAGAGTGTTCATCAATGGACAAATGGAAAAATAAACTGATATATAAGAATATAATATAGAATATTTTTCAGCCTTAAAAAAGGTAGAGATCCTGCCACTTGCCACAGTGTGGATGAACCTAGGGGACATTATGTTAAGTGAAATAAGCCAGACACAGAAATAAAAATATTACATGATGGCACTTACATGTGGAATCTACAAAACCAAAAAAGTTCAAATACAGAGAGATGATAAAACAGTGGTCTCCATGGTGGGGGAGATGGGGAGATGTAGGTCAAAGGATGCAAAGTAGCAAATATGGAGGATGAACAGGTTGAAGGATCTAATGTAGAACATGAGGACTAATAATAGCGTATTGTATTCAGGATTTTTGTTAAATGAGTAAATTATGGCTGCTCTTGCCACAGGGGTTGGGGGGAGGTGACCAAGTGAGAGGATAGACATGACAAATTTGTTCCACTATTAACCATTCTCCTATATATATGTTTGCTATGGTTTGAATGTGTCCCCCGAATCTCATGTGTTGGAAACTTAATCCTCCAATTTATATGTTGATTGGAGGTGGGGCCTTTGGAAGGGACTTAAGATCACATAAGGTCATCAGAGTGGGGCCCGCTGGTAGAACCTGTGGCTTTGTAAGAAGAGGAAGAGATGCCTGAGCTGGCAGGTATGCTCTTGTGCTCTGGCCAAATGATGTCCTCCACCACACTACAACACAGCTGGAAGACCCTCACTAGAGCTGTTGCTAAACCTTGGACTTCCCAGCCTCCAAAACCGTCAGAAATAACTATCTTTTCTTTATACATTACCTAGTCTTTGGTATTCTGTCATAGCCACATAAAATGGACCAAGACAATGTATCTTATAACATCATATTGTATATCTTAATATACCCTAAATATGCAAAATACAATTTATTTATTTTTTAAAAAGAGCATAGAAAAGCAATGGACCAAGCTAAGTGGGAAGTCAGATGTGCTGGCTTTTCCTGTGGGCTTTCCTGTGAACTTGGGAAAGCTACTGAATTTCTCTATTCTTCAAATTTATTTATTTGCTAAATTTAATTGTTGAGCTACCATGTTAGACAAATACGACCAAGAAAGTCCCTGCCTGCTTCTTCATGTGTGGCTGATGTTCCTAGCTGTTCACTGCATCCACTCTCGGGTCTGCATTCTCCCTTCAGGCTGAGGCTAGCAGTCCACAGTAAACAACATGGCACTCACCTGCTGGAGTGGGGCAGCAGCTTGGCCCCTTCCAGCTCTACGGCTCTGTGATTTTACGTGAGGAATTTCTTTAATCATTTGTCCACACTTGCTTTTGTGTGTGTGCAAATTGATGGAGCTCGTGATTTTTTAATAAATTTGAAGTTTCCTCATGGAAATTTTTCTATCCTTTAAAATGTTATTCATCCCTTTGTGGAAATAATGATGGAAATGAAGGGAGATAGAAACCAATTTTTCTGGTAAGGATTAAGGCTGAGAATTTGAAAGCTGTCCAGAAATTAAATAAAACAGTTATATAAAAGTATTAGTCTATATATCCTTTCAAAACCTTAAATATGAACCCATAAAATCAGGCTGGGAATGACAGAACAAATATACTTTCAAATGGAAGAAAATTTTTCTAGAGATAGAAAGTTTATCTGGCTAGTTTTGAGATTTTCTTACTCTTTTTTTCTTTTTAAATAGGTTTAATTTTTAGTGCAGTTTTAAATTTTCAGCAATATTGAGCAGAAACTACAGAGAGTGGCTTGATTTTTCAGAGGAAAAATTCCCTAACTGCAGTTTCCTGAGCTGATGGGTTTTCAGATTTAGGTCTAAAGTCTTCCAGTTATTAAACCATGATTAATGGGACATAGCACACACAGCAGCATTGCAAATTGATTGTGCTTCTAAATTCCTTCAAAAGGAGATTCATAAAATTTACAAAAATAATTTTACTTTACAATTCAAGACTATCTGCAATGTTAATACCCTTTCTTCATTACTACTCTCTGCGTAATTATCATCCTCTAAATCCTGCTGGCTGAGCTCCCTCGATGCCTTTGTAATTCCTTTTTATTTCTTCCTGTCCTCTAATCCTCCAGAACTTCTGAACCATGCAGAATTCGCCTTCATACAAGAGTTAGAATTTGTTCTTTGCTTGAAGAAATAACATTGAATATGTCTGTTTTACTCCAAAATTTCAAGGCATTGCTCAGCGTATTCCTCTGCTAGGGGAGTCATCACAAAATCCCACATACTGGGGGGCTTAAACAACACAATTCAGCTTCTCTCATTTCTGGGGCTACATGTCCAAAATCAATGTGTTGGCAGGGTTGGCTCCTTCTGGGGGTTTTCAGGAAAGCTCTGGTATGGGCCTTTCTTCTTGGCTTGTAGATGATCATCTTCTTCCTACATCTATTCACATTGTTTTATCTCTATGTGTCTATATCCAAATTTCCCCTTTTTATATGCTGTTATGGGAAGAATTGCACACTCCAAAAACGTACCTGTTGAGGCCCTAACTCCCAGTACGCCAACATGTAAATGTATTTCACAATATGTGTGTGTAAGGCCTTCAAAGGGGTGCCATGAGGTTTTTAGGGTGGGTCCTAGTTCAATAGGACAGATGTCATTATTGGACACAGAGAGGAAATTTGGACACACAGAGAGACCCGAAAGATGTGCTGGCATGGAGGCAAGACCATGTGAAGACACAGCAAGAAGGCAGTGTCTACAGGCCAAGGAGAGAGGCCTCAGAAGAAACAAAACCTTGATCTCAGGCGTCTAGTCTTCAGAAGGGCGAGAAAATTCATTTTTGTTGCTGAAGCCCTGTAGCATGTGGTATTTTGTCACAGCAGCCCTAGTGGACTAACACATACACTAATCACGTTGGACTAGAGCTCATCCTAATGACCCATTTTAACTTGAAGAGCTCCATAACCAAGTTATTTCCATATATGGTCACATTCTGGGGTGCTGGGGGTTAGGATGTTAACATCTGAATTTGGAAAACAGGGGATACAATTGAACACATGACACTGAGTTTGGGGTACCTATTCAAAATGTAAGTTCCATAAGCTTAGATGCCACATCACTTTTCAGCCTTTGTTTTAAGTTCCAGCATTCCAGGTAGCGGAGTTGTGTGGCGGCGCTGTGAACTCCATTCAGCAGGAGCCTCCATACTGCATTGACAGGAGGGTGGGATACAAGGACAAAAAACAGCTTTGACATGAAATACTGAGGTGCTTCTTTCTGACTCCCAATGGAGGACACTTTGTTAAAGTGCATCCAACCATCAGCCCTCTTGCCCCTTCACAGCATTGCCACAGACACCCGTGGGCAGGAGCATTGCAGGCTGTGCAGGGCATGGCTGAGCTTCGCTGCTTGTCCTGAGTGACACCTCCCACCACAGAGCTTCTTCTTGCTCAAAGGACGGAGTTGCTACTCACTAATGAACTCATCCAGTGTTTGCTTATTGAACACAAACAATGTGTCTGGCACTTTTTTGGTGTCCTGTGGACACACCAGAGGACATAAGTTCTTACCTTAACCCAACTCACCAAAACGAGAAGGAGATAGGAAAGTGGCCTGTGATTAAAATGCAGCCCAGTGAGCACCACAGCAGCAGAAGCACAGGGTGCTCTGGGCACACTTGCTCCAAACTCCCCCTTGGGGGTCAGAGAGGGCCTCCTCCTGGGAGCCACAGTTACTTCAGGATTAGCCAGAGGAAGCTTTGACAGACGGGCGTCCCAGGCAGTGGGGCTTCACCTGCTGGGTGGCTATATCTGGGGTGTTGGGTCCCAAAGAGGAAGTGATGATGAATGAGCTTGGGGGGCGATGGGAAACAGGTCAAATCAAGCCAGGTTAAGGAGCTTGCAGACTCTCCTAAGGGAATTAGGACATCGAGCGAGGGGCATGATCTGTGCCAAAAATGGGTTACATGGCAAGCATCTCCCACACGATGAATGCACAGACTCTTTCATCTGTCTCTACTTCTTGGTAGACATTTATTTTACAGTAAAATTCACAAGCTGTGGTAAATGATACAGCAACAAAAATATGCCTTGCAGAACTGCATTTAATAACAGATGGCTAGGAATAACTCAAATGGCCATTAGTCAGGAACTGAGTAAATAAACAATAATAAGTCTGTAACCCATGACATCAGTCGCCAGTTGGCTGGAGGAGGTGACTTGATCTTGCCTGTTTTGTGTCTTTTGGATGCTGTGTCATGAGCACCACTTATCAATTCAAACATAAGCATGCACACTTTATTTAAATATTTCAAAAGTATGTAATATCAACTGCTGTAGTCCCGGTGACTTTAGTGTGGCCACAGGACCTGTTCCTACTCATTGGTGGCATCAGACATAACTCTGAGGTTGAACCTTAAGGACCCTGGAGCTGCGGGGCCAGGGGGACTGAGTGAAAATGAACATTCATCCAGTGAAATTGCCTATTTACCACATCGGCAGACACACCACTGCAACGAAGAGATGGCGACTGAGAACTATTTTGGCTTTTGTCTCCAGTTCTCAAAAACTGTCCTTTCCATGTGATCCCTTCCAAGGTCTATGATATGTGCATATACGCTGATATCTATCTATCTATCCATCTATCTATCTATCTATCTATCTATCTATCTATCTATCTATCTATCATCTATCTATCTATCTACCCATCCATAAGTTGATAAGTTGATAGATATCTCTCAGTGTATAGGCACGTATCACAGGCCTTGGAAGAGACCAGAAGGAAGTTTCTCCAGCTCTTCACAGCTCACAATGAGATGCTACATCTTAAAATTCCCTCTAGGGAGGCCCAGGTGGGCAGATCACGAGGTCAGGAGATCAAGACCAGCCTGGCTAACACGGCGAAACGCCATCTCTACTAAAAATACCAAAAAACCAGCCAGACGTGGTGGCGGGCACCTGTAGTCCCAGCTACTCGGGAGGCTGAGACAGGAGAATGGTGTGAACCCGGGAGGGGGAACTTGCAGTGAGCTGAGATTGCGCCACTGCACTCCAGCCTGGGTGACAGAGCGAAATTCTGTCTCAAAAAAAGAAAAAAAGAAAGAAAAAAAATGACCTCTATAAGTAGAATTTACTATGCAGCAAGCAACAGGTCCTATCTTGGGACAATTATTTCCCTTGTGATTGAAATTATTTTCATTTCCCTTGCAATGTTTGTTCCCACGTATTTGAAGGTGGACTTCCTGGGGCTTTCTCAGCCCACTTACGCACAAAAAAAGACTAAAACATGGCAGATGTCCCTAAGACAAGCCCAAAAAGACATCTCCCTCACTCCCTCAGGTAATGACATATTCCATAAAGGAGGAGCTATTAGTGAAGGTTACCATGAGCCTTACTTTCTGGCAGGAGTGAGTTTCGGTGGCGGGGTCGGCATTTTCATATTCTCTATGCCTGGGTTCGTCACTCTTTTGACCCCATAAATTGGTCAATAAAGGTACAACATACCATATTTAGGACTGAACCAGTAGTGTCAGATGATAACATAATAACCGGAGAACCATCATCTTAAAATAGCATTCTAGAAGTTTTATTCCTAACTGAACTTTTTATTTTCAAGTTTTCTTCTTGGAGAATTTACATTTATTCCATCAGTGCTGCTATGCCTAAATTAAATTCACCCTTTCTTTTTTTAATTTGGAATTAACTTTAAAACTAATTTTAAAGTTCTGCTTACAAATTGGTCTTCAATTTTTAAACCTAAGGTATTTCTTACTTATTACCTACATTATCTGGAAATTTAGCTATTTTGGTTGTATCTATATATAAATTGGATATTTGAATGATGTATAAATTATATAAATATATGTTGATATGGTATAGATATTATATATTATATAGACAATCTATTATATATTATAAAATATCTATAACACAAGGATAAGGTGATTTGAATTCATAATAATATTCACACAGACATTTTAGAAACTTTAGCTCTCCTCTTACCCTTTATACTAATTTATTTGTATGTGTGTGTATGCATCCTAAGAATCTCACTAACCAATCTGACAAAATTAGCCATCTAAGCAAAGAATTTTCCTGAGAACAATGACCTAGACAGTCTTCTTTTCTTTATTTAACCAGAAAAATGTCTATGTTCCAAAGTGCTTGTAACATTCATTTTTAATGTGATGTGTGATGTTGAGAAATCAGGACATGTTTGTTGAACAATGAGATTTGCAATGCAAAGACAGCAGGCTGTGGGCGTGATCACCTTCCGTTAACCTACTGACTGACTTTTTCCAGCTGTACATAGCAAGGAAACAATTGCTTACACATGAATTTCAGGATGGGCTGGCTGGTCGTTTCCTGTTCCACTACAAATGCTGGACTAAGAGCCAGGAAATGTGGAGCTATTCTTGTTTCTGCAATTGCTTGTTTTGAGGGAGTGGTTAATCCTCAAGGCATCAAACTAGATGCAGTAATTTTGGTTTGTCTAAGATTGACTGAATCTATAATCGCACAGGGTAATTTCATTGCTCAAATTAGTCAAGTATCCTGAACAGCTACCAAGTGGGCATAAATTCTGACAAAGAATTCGCGAATTCTTCACATCTTCACGAAGATGTCTTACTTGCAGACGAGATAGGTAAATACTCTCACTGAATAAGATTTCACCTGTTCTGGGAAATCTCACTTGGCCATATTCTTCCTAAACTGACATTCCAGAATTCAAATCTTTCCTTTGGCTTCCTGCTTTGACAGCCACTGTGTGGTCAGTAGTTCTAAGTTCACTCAGTCACGTCGAATGCAGGGAAACCTTTGTCACGGGTGTGTGTTATCGCCTCCTGGCTGTAGAGGAGATCACTACATGCTTTGATTCAGCTTCCATCTAAGAAGAGACTCACCAGCTCAGCAGTGCAGGCGCTGGCACTGCCTCTCTGAGGGCAGTGCGCATAGTCTGGCTTGAGCAAAGGGTGACTTTCCTTCCAGAGGGTTCAGAGGGCCTGAAAATATTTGCCAGACACGTTGTCACTTCTGTGCAAGGTTAGCGAGTGAGTATGGGCTGACGTCACTAAGTCTTCCCTCAATGGCATCAAAAGGACAGCCATCAGGTGCTGTGCTCCATCCCCCGTGGTGCCCCCTGACATGGTGATGGGCCCTGACATGGCTCAGGCTGGGCCCTCAGTGGTTCCCTGGGGCAGCTGGCTCAGGACCCAACACTGAAGCACAGACACTTCTCAGGGCTGATTGAACTCCCGTCCCTGCAAGTGCTCCTGGCTTGGTTTTCTCCACTCTCCCTGGTCTGATGCATTTCATTTCTCCTCTTAGACCAGGCAAGGTGTAGCAATGAGAAGCAGAAGGATAACTGGAACTACGTTAGAATTTTCCCCAAAGGCTGTCGAGGTGAGCAAGCTCATGCAGGGCCTGCCCAGTTGTCAGCATGCCTGGAGGCAGAGGGGGGCAGAGGGAGGCAGAGCTCTCCCTGTTCTCCAACAAGCATCACCCAGGTGAGCTGGAGGCAGAGAGGGGCGCCCACAAGCTCTCCCTGCTCTCCAACGAGCGTCACCCAGGTGAGCTGGAGGCAGAGAGAGGCGCCCACAAGCTCTCCCTGCTCTCCAACAAGCATCACCCAGGTGAGCTGGAGGCAGAGAGAGGCGCCCACAAGCTCTCCCTGCTCTCCAACAAGCATCACCCAGGTGAGTTGGAGGCAGAGAGGGGCGCCCACAAGCTCTCCCTGCTCTCCAACAAGCATCACCCAGGTGAGCTAGAGGCAGAGAGGGGCGCCCACAAGCTCTCCCTGCTCTCCAACAAGTGTCACCCAGGTGAGCTGGAGGCAGGTTGTCTTCCTCTCCCCACACAGACAAGCGTAAAACCTCATTCTCCTCTGCAGCTGTACCTACCGCTCTGCAAGCACCGCCAGGCTGGACTACATGGGGTCCCATCTAGCTCGGGCCTCTGCTGTCAGCAGGCCTGGGCACTGAGTGTTCTGGCACTGGGCTCAGTACTCTTAGCCACTTGTGGAGGTGAGGCAATGAGACCTTACAGTGGGGGCGATTTTCCAAAATTCATAGCTACTGGCAGAATCCAGACATCCTAATTCCTCCTCTATTCCCTACATACATTCTCTTGCCAAAGGCAAACTTGACCTGCTGGGATCTTTATGAATATAGAATTCAGAAAAAGTAATCTTAAGTAGGAATGATCTGAACTCAAACCTAAAGATATTAACTGAAATAAACCTCAAAAAGTACAATGTTTTAATGGAAGAAGATGTCACGAACATATGAAGTTACTACATTTTACTTGGTTTTATAATCTGCTCTCATTTTTTTAATTTTATTCTGGGCATACCATCTCCCTTCCCGTTTCTTTTTTGCCTTAAACTTTGATATATTTATTAAAATATTTTGTATGAGATTAAATGATGCTATAACTACACTGGTCTTCTTATTATTCTGTTTTCAGAGAAAAAACAACCTGATTTTAAAAAATTAAATGAACATATGCATACACAGGGGAAAATAAATAAATTGAAACGGCATAAATGTTCAAATTAAAATCTATAGAAGTAGATTTTTTTTTCTACTGAAATTTTCCTCTAATGAGAACATCTTTTTTTTTTTCTTTTATTATTATACTTTAAGTTTTAGGGTACATGTGCACATTGTGCAGGTTAGTTACATATGTATGCATGTGCCACGCTGGTGCGCTGCACCCACTAACTCGTCATCTAGCATTAGGTATATCTCCCAATGCTATCCCTCCCCCTACCCCACAACAGTCCCCAGAGTGTGATGTTCCCCTTCCTGTGTCCATGTGATCTCATTGTTCAATTCCCACCTATGAGAACATCTTTGTCTTTTAAAAATCTTTCTCAACTCACTGGTCATGTGAGGACTGGATTTTTGCAAATGTTTTTTCTTTTGCAGTTGTGAAGTCACTCACAAGTAAACCGTGAGATGTCAAACATTTAAAAAAAAAATCCTTCGAATGTGATCAATATGCAGATCAATGCATTTCCTCCCCTCAGGTTATTCCCTTCCGTTGCCTGCAGGCAGTGAACGTCCTTTCAGACGCTCTGCAGGCGCGCAGAGTCGCCAGCAGGGGGCGCCCACCTCCCACTGCAGCCTCAACCGCCTGTCAAGTAAGGAACAACAGCAGCCCACAGTATTTTCCCCAGAGACAGAAACATAACCTTATTCCTGTCACAGCTCAGAAAGAAAGAAAAAGAAAAAAAATGGAATGCAGAATTTACATAGAATTCTTAAAATATGTTTTATCTCCATTGTCAGTAACCCCCAGCAGACCAACTTTTACTTTTATTCTTTCAATAATTTCCCTCTGTAAGAGAGCAGTAAATCATGGCTGGTCTATTTTATCTATCAATCAAACGGTAATTTTCTTAATGTTTGTTACCATAGCACCCACAGCCTGTGCTCCTCTGCTGCCTCTGTTTTCTTCAGCTTGGTTCACTGTTACAGGTAAGCAATCAAGGATTTCTCCAGGGGACTCTGGAATGAGGCGAGGGAGTGTGGAGAGGGAAGCCCACGTAATTACCACGATGACGGGTTGACATCGCAGAATCCAAAAATGACTTCCACCCCCTCACTTTAAAGATGAAGCAACTGAGTTTCTAAAATAGCAGTGCATTATGCGAACTGAGCTTGCAAACCCAACAGAACCCACCTTGACAAATTTTAGCTCAATAATGCCTAACATTAAATGACATGTTTCACCCCGACAGCACCTCAGAATTTCTTTCCAATTAATTTTTAAAACATTTCTTTAGTCACGTGTCAGTTTTATTCTTTAATAGAAAAAAATTCAAGAGAAATCTCAGGCAAAGTGTCTTTCCTTTTATCTCCTAAGACAGAATTGGAATTAAACATATGCACGGGGATGCGCTTGTCATCAAGATCCGTGGTTAGAACATTTGGTCATGACCTTCTGTAACATCCTCAATCAAAAGCATTCTATAGTAATGGACATGCATTCTCAGATATTTCATTTTTTAAAGTAAGTTCCTGGCTTACTAAAGGATCATAGGTAGCAGATGATCAAAAATATATACATTTAAAACTTTCAAATTTGGTACATGGTGATGTGAGCACCATAAAGAAATGATGCATGAGATACTGAATTTAGTAAGTGTGACCAAAATGGTAAATAACTCCTGATCATTTACAGAAATTGTTCATTGATTCCAAGGGGTGATATTCCCTTTTTTGTGAATAATAGGAATCCTAGGTATCAGTATATAGCCAATAAGACAATGAGAGGAAGAACTTGAGATCTCTAAGATTCTGGGTACAGAGAACTCTAAGAAAAGGAATCACCATGCCACTGGTTTGTCACTAAGGAGTAGCACCTTGAAGAAAACTGATGCTCACATGGACAGTATCTGTCATCAGGCCATACGCAGTTACGTGCTTATAGAATACTTTTTTTTGAGGTCATTAAGAAAAGTAAGTGAAGAATCCTCGATATCCTAGAGGGAATTCTCCATCCTTCTGGAAGCTGTGAATTGGATGTAGTTCAAATAGCAGGAAAACCATTACAATTAAATTTGTTGAATTTGAAGGAAACTCCACCTATTCCTTTAATTCTTAGTGAGAAATGATTGCATTTTAACATCTAGAGTGGAAATCAAATGCTTGATGATTTTTTTCAAAAAGAAAAATTGCTGGAGGCAAGAGGAAGGTCACCCTACTTGGTGAATTCTTTTTGATGAAGTTACTGCATTTTACTTGGTTTCATAACCTACTCTCATTTTTTTATTTTATTCTGGGCATACCATCTCCTTTCCCATTTCTTTTTTCCCTTAAACTTTGATATATTTATTAAAATATTTTGTATGAGATTAAATGATGCTATAACTACACTGGTCTTTTTATTATTCTGTTTTCAGAGAAAAAAACAGAATGTAAATGGCTCACATTTACTTGCAAACTTATTTATAAAGTAAACTATTTAAAAATCCGTGTACATTTGTAGGAGACGGACATCCAAAAATGCGCAACTTAAAATCTGGGAACAAATTATATGCACATATGTCTTACTAGTTTCCTTAGAAGCATGACAAGCCACTCCACAGTTTAGCCAGTGGTCCTCTGGGAGCTGTCCTCTATTCTAACATCAACCAAGATGAAACCCATTCTGGGGCCCATGTCTGGGACTCTTACAAGCAATGGGCAGGCAGCTGTGATGGACAGGAGTAGAAATCTCCTTGCTCAGGTCCAGCAGTGCACTCTTTCATTTTCTTTTTCTTTTGAGACAGGGTCTCGCTATGCTGCCCAGGCTGGAGTGCAGTGGCAGGATCACAGCTCACTGCAATCTCTAGCACCTGAGCTCAAGCAATCCTGTCTCTGCCTTCCAAATAGCTGGGACTACAGGTGCACATAACTGTGTCTGGCTAGTTCTTTTATTTTTAATTTTTTGTAGAGGCAGGGTCTTGCTACGTTGTCCAGACTGTCCTCAAACTCCTGGCTTCAAGCAATTCTCCTATCTCAGCCTACCAAAATTGCGTGGATTACAGGCATGAGCCACTGCATCTGGCCTCAGCAGCGCACTCTTAAGGGACACCTGTAACCGATGATGGGAAATGATGGCTGCTAGTTATCAACATGAATGAAAATTCTTCAAAGAGGCATAGGTCACACCTTAGAAAAGAAGATCAATATGAAAACTATTATCTTTTTCTGTCAGATTGTTTTACAGAACTTCAGGGCGAAATAACTTCAGAATTTATTCCATATATTTTCGAGCAATTTAAACATAAAATGAACATTAATCCAACTGAAAGTGACATAAGAACCACTGTTCTTAGGTTTCCAAATGTTCAGTGATGAGATTATCCTAGGAGGCCTCTAACGGAGATGACACTTTTCTCTGGATCTGATAAATCTCTCTTTTCCTGCCACTTTTCCTTAATGACGTAGCTATGGCTATGAAGAAGCTGTTTTTACCAAACTCAAAAACAATTAAAACTGCAGACTGGATTCTCTGCCCATGTTGTGAAGTGAGAGATTTAATTCTACCCTGGCATTCTGAACGTGTATGGAGGAAGTGGGTGAACATTCAAACATATATTTCAGATTCACAAATACAGATACATGTAGCAAAAAGAAGACAAAAGCAAACACCTCGCCCTTCATTTGGGTTTTCTGTCTACTTTGAGAACTTGGTTCAAAAACTATTGTTCTTCTCTAGGACAAAAGCCAATGTGAGTGTAAATGCATAAACACAACCTGTACATAAAAATCGAACAGCTTCTCTGAAGTCCTCATGTCACAGACACCTCATTGTCCCACAAGAAAAAAAAAATGAAGGCCTTATCTTCATGGCTATTTGTGGAATGTTCTATGCAAAATTCAATATGAATTAATAGCCTGTGTCTGGTGAATTTTGTCTCAAACTCAAAGCAAGAAGATATTGATATCCTCCTTCCCTCCTTCTCTTATTCCTTCTTTCCCTCTTCCCTCCTTCCTCCCCCTCCTCCCCTTCCAGCAGAAAGGAGCTACATAAAAAATGACTTGAGCATCAAGTCAGTAGAATAACACACAGGCCTGTGAAATCATTCTGCATTTCACTTTCTTGTGTGCGACGGCTATGGCTGGTCAATGACATAACTTGCCCTTCTCTCTTATCTGTAATCCTTGCAGGATATCCACATGGGGGAGGGTTTGGCCATTGCACTTTCTAATTTACTAGTGAAGGGGTGGTGCCTCTGAGAGAATGTACAATAGAAACAGGATGAAGGCCAATGCTCCTGACCTTCAGTCACGTGTTCTTTCCACAAGCTTGGGCAGCATAAGAAATACTAATCCAGGCTGGGCACAGTGGCTCACGCCTGTAATTCCAACACTTTTGGGAGGCCAAGGCGGGTGGATCACTTGAGGTCAGGAGTTGGAGACCAGCCTGGCCAACACGGTGAAACCCCGTCTCTACTAAAAATACAAAAATTAGCCAGGTGTGGTGGTGCACGCCTGTAATCTCAGCTACTCGGGAGGCTGAGGCATGAGAATCACTTGAACCCGGGAGGCGGAGGTTAAAGTGAGCCGAGATCACACCACTGCACTCCAGCCTGGGTGACACAGAGCGAGACTCCATCTCAAAAAAAAAAGAAAGAAATACTCATCCAGTTCCTAGGGCGAGCTTTGGCAGACTATCTCTTGATAGCTTATCACTTAGAACACTGTGGATAATGAATATGTATGTAAATAAGTGATGCTGAAATAATTTGATAAATTCTCATGTTGAGCATCTTAATATGCTACTCTGTTTTAGAGGAGTCTGGCAAGTCTAATGTCAGAAGAGCATTTTCATGTGTCTCTACACATATTATGGTGTTTTATCCTTACACTTGAAAACAAAACGTGCTACAGCTTGAGCCACGTCATTCCAGGGACGCCATATAGCATTATCGTTATAAAAGAGAATGCAGAGCCACCACTCGGATTATCACACCACCCTGGCAAAGTATCTTGTTCTCACCATTTAATTATCTTTTTATTTAAAAAAAAATGGCTCTTGCTCTTTATATCTTATTCTGTCTAAATTATGTAATGCTTATAAATATCCAGAAAAGGAGTGCTGATATTGGTGTTTTGCCCAGTCTGACTCATTTGCTGAAAGAAGTAAACATCGTTTAATGGATAGACTTGTTGTGTGGCTCTAATAGACACACACACACACACACACACGTACAATTTAGGCAGATATTTTTAATGCTCTTAATACTTTTTACAGATAAAGTAACATAAAAATTCTCAGAAAATAAAAGAAAATAGGCAAGAGAACATAAACTTCTGACTCATTTGAAAAGCATTATTTCACTGGCCTTAGCACATCTCCTGTTCTTATGGAATTCAAAGGCAATGCAGGCTGAATCTAACCTATACTAGGTCACATGTAAGTATATGTAATGATTGCTAATATTTTGCCATCAGATTTCTTCTTTCATACAGTGAATAACTGTGGTCTCAGTTACAGATAGACCATGTGGTACAGAAGCTGAATCATTTCCAGACCTGTTGAGGGGAGCTTTCGGTGCTTCTATTAGTGAAAGTGCGGAAAACTACCAGCCGCATCTTCAAGGTTATATCAGTGAAAGGAAACAGCAAAGCAAACAAACATCACACAAGAAAGCAAAACCACCGGAGACTGGTGTACAGACTCCCACCCGGCACTGTACCTGTACAGATGAAACTGGAGAGGCCTCCGTAGATGACTTCATCATTGTCGGGCAATATAAATGGACACCTCGTCTGAACCTCCAAACAGTATTGCTTGCAAGGAATTGTCTTTCTGCAGTTAAACTGTGTGACTTCAAAATACTGGGAACAGAGCCAGGCTTTGTAGACAATCTGAAAAAAAGAGAAGAATGAAAAATATAGAGGCGTGACAACAGTTACAGTGATAGAGGCACTGTGAGAAGCGTGCAAGCGTGCTGTGGTTTCAAGTGGATCCTAAGAGAGCCCTCATTGTGAGAAAGCGTATTTACACAACGACAGCTGCAAGTGATAAAAACACAGCAACCAAAGTCTCCGCAATAAAAGCAAAACAGTATTTGATTGCATCCCTAATAGAATGTAAAAGGTATTTTGACCTTTAATTTTATGTGGCTTATTTGAAAATCAGTGGATTTAAGCAGGAAGTTAAGTTTTCAAAATCCAGCGATATCTAAAGTAAAATAAATAATTGACTCTATTGCTCTTCTGTGCTGTAGTTACTTGCTGCAACGTGGCTGATGAGCCAGTTCCCTCCACACGGAGTCCCACGTCTATGCCTCCATCGGACGCTAGATGGCGCGAAGCACTTTACAAAGATGGCCCAGCAGGGGTTGGGAAACTGCTGCTTAGATCTTGGACTTTGAGAGGCACAGAACAGGCAGATATGGACATTTACATTCATGACTCACACCAAATGCATTAAAAATCTCACTGTCTGAAAGCCCGGAAACACCCGACATAGAGCAGACATCATATGCTGTGGTGTGGTTGGGAGTAGGAGGGAAGCCTCATCAGAGCCACAGCTTCAACCTTCTGGATGATGTGCAAGCCACATCAATGTTTGCTACGTATTTATGTGATTTCATCAAATGTGAAAGGACTGGGACTTCATTCATCTCTTTGTTTTGGTGGCTATTTGGGAAAACAAACATTGAAAAAATTGCCTTTTTCTGACACGAAGGAATAAGCTGATCTTAAATTCAAATACAACAATGGCAGATGTACCCGTTTGCAGTACAGGTTACTGAAATTCAGTTATTCTCCAGGTCCTTGGCACTAATGGCTTTTATTTATCTATTTCTAGGGTTAATATTATCCAAGTAACATTTTGCTGGTTATATTTTACCTAGAAAAATTGAGGCACTGCAGTTAAAGGTAGCCTAAGAGATTATAAATACTTAATAATAACAAGAATAATAGCTAGTATTTATCAACTTTATACTCTTTTCTAAGTAAGTTGTAAACTTTTTTTTCCATGTAATTCTCAGCATGCACTTTTGACCATAACTATTAGTCACATTTTGAACAGGAATAATATTAAGTAATAATAATATTAGGTAATGGAAATGGAAAATCCAGACTTCAAACCCATGTTCTGTAGGACTCCAAAGACTGTGTTCCCAATAGTTGTCCTATATTTAATCTGAAAACTACTTTTAAAGCACTTATGAAATCACAAGGGAGTTTGCAGATGAACCTAAAATCAGCATGGCCTTCCCTGCCCCGGGTCAATATCCATTTGGTAGAAGGAGGATTGTATTTTTTTATTCATAACTTTTTATTAGGTTGATCAAAATGATGCTTTATTCCGTGATCAACGTGCCTCGGTAGAGGTAAAATGAGATAAATATCAAAGTGAGATACACTTTTAAATGGCCAAAATTGTAATTTTTCTTTGCCAGTCATCAATGGCTCACAATCACCATGTAATTTGTTAGCAAAACATACAAATAATTAGAATTCTTATAGGTCTTTTGAACGAGTCTTCTCCTAACAGTGTACACTGAAAAACTGCACTAGAAGAAAATGTTACAATAGCTGAAGAAACCTCTAAGAATTCTTATGCCAACTGGGAAACGGAGGTGGGCTGTGGCTGTGTGCCCCAGGGGGACAGCAAGAGGCTGCCTCAGGGGGACAGGTGAAGGTGGAGGTGGTGCCGGCAGCAAGAGGCTGGAAGCACCAGCTTCAGAAGAAAAATGATTTCTTAACCAAACCATGTGAACCAGTGAAATGATTTCTTAACCAAACCATGGGGAAGTTGAGAACGTTTGTCAAAATGCCATAGACATTGACGTTTGTGTAATATGACACGATACGTAATACGACATGACATTTATTATGTAAACTAAGCTGTAGTATAAGAATGAGCCACGTATCCTCTGATTCCTGGGCTTAATGACCTTTCCCAGGTACTAGAGGAAGTAGGATAGGCTTATACCTGCAGTTCAAAAAATAACATTCCATTATGAGGACAGCTTGCTTTCCGCACACTTGTGGGATTCTAAAGTCTAGAGTTGCCTGTTTTTCTTTAAGGAATGCCCTGTGTAATTCCAGAAAGTGGCTCATGTTTTCACTGGCCAAATTGGGGTCCCCATTCCCACCGCTCCCCCACACGTTGCCTTTCCACCGTTATTCCAGTTAAAATGGGTTCTGAATAGGGAATCACATCCTGCAGCCATAAAGTCTTAAGAAACAACGTCTCCTCTCTCGCAGACGGTGGGGCGTCCAGTATTGGAGTCTCTTCAGATCTAGCCATCCTCTTTGCAACACTTTCCTCAGCGTTGCCCGATGGGAACAGATCCATTTTTATTCTGGCTCCTTAAATTCTATTTCCGCTATATTTCCTTTGCAGATTTTTTTTAACTCAAAAAAAAAAAAAGAAAAGAAAAAGAAACTAGTAAGAGATCACAGCTTTTTTTTTTAAGTATCAGGTAGTAGTAGTTATGAAGAAAAGTGATCGAGCATCATTTGCAAAGCCGCCGGCAGAATCCCAGACCTTATACACTGGGCTATAACGACCTCTCCGGCCAGGCTCCACGGTGGCATCCGTTATGAGCTACCTCCTGGGCTTTGAGTGTGCAATGAAATTCCTCATTTGAGTATTAAATATTTTCTAAAATTTTAGCTCTAGGGGTAAGATACATCAGGAAACAAGTGGGGGAAACCATGTGAGCTGAATCGAAATCCGAAGGACGGAGGAGAAATATTTTATTGCTACTTAAGAGATTAAGGATGAGAAGCAGATGTTACATAACTAAAGGCTTTATCTTCTCTGTGTAGATGTGTTTACAATAAAAGAGGCAAAGCATACAGCACATTTGCTAAAAATATTTCTGAATAAACTGGTAAAAGTTCGCATGGGAAGTAAACAAAAATTCTTCTAGAACCTTGAAAATGATTACTTGAAAAGTGAAATAGCACGTTAGTAAACATCTGAAAACTGTGTTATGTGAAGAACGGAGAATACCTGAGAATATACTGCAGCTAAAAGCAAACGAGGGGTGAGGTTCTTACAGTTATCTCGTGTCTGAGAAACGGCTATGTGCCAATGACGATGGCTTTAAACAATAAATTGTGGAATCAGAAAACAAAGACAAGAGAAAAAACAAACAGGTAGCTATCAGCGTGATATAAAGATGAGCTTCCCTGCCAGAAGAGATGCATAGAAATAAAATGAGCTATCTTCAAATGTGCCGAGTTCTCTAGAGCTAGAAAAATTCCAGTAGACTTTCAATAACTCTTGTCAAAACACGGTGAGGAAGATTCCTATGTTAGGAAGCTGAGAGAAGGCCATGGCTCCAAGACACTTCCCAATGTCTTTCTAGAAGTTTTTGCAGGAAGGGGTTGAAAAGGATGTTTTGTGGTGGCACCGGGCTAGAAGAACAAATTGACTAAATCTTAAAAGTAATACAGAACTTCAAACAAAAGCACATCATGAAAAATGAGTATATTTGTCTTATTTCATAAGAACTATGGAATACAAAGAAGTCTAGAAATCTTTTTTATAACGGCTTGGCCTTCTCCTATAGAGAGAAATATTAGGTAAATTGCTTTTCTATGTGTCGCTGCAGAGTATAAATAATTATATGAAACAAAAGAATAATTGTGGGAAGGAATAAAAATGTGTGCGAGGTCTCTGGTGACAGAGTAATGGCTCGCCGACATCCACCCACTCTTCCCCTTGATGGCCAGTGCCTCCATCTACCCAAGAAGCAGCTTGATTTGTCAGGAAATTATGCTCTGAAAGGGTATTTCAAATGGCCCACCGCCCCCATGCTCCTCCACTGTGTCCTCTGGAAATGACTTATTGACTGTCACAATCTTTGCTGGACAGCTGCCCACCATACAGTGTTCTCAAGGTGCTGTCTGCAAGAGGAGCAGACTACACTAGAAAAATGGTCCAAATGACAGCATCATTTTTACTTAATACTTGAATCGATTTTTCTCTTTTTCCCCTGAAGCATTTTCTCTCTTGCTATCTTTCCTCATAAAACCCTTGAGACTTGTTTGGGAAATGTTTTACAAATAAGGAAACGTATACAGGGAAATTAGGCAGCAAATAAGTGGAATTCAACTCTCTCCACAGCCCAGTCCATAGTTTTTTTCAGTGGGAACTCTTGTAACAGGAACTCTTCTGAGAGGACAGAAAGTGAAGGGAGCATTGGATACGTCGGGGTCTCTGGAGGCACTAAGGTGAGACATTCCAGGGTGGAAAGCCTTAGAGACCACCTAGCTGAGCCTCTGTTAACGTCAGAAGTGGGGTCTAGAAAGATGCAGATGACAGCTGAGCAAGGTAGGGCCTGGACGCCAGATGCCCAGGGCCCCTGGGCGGCTGTTGAAATTACACTCCATGTTATTCGGAAGGTATCACTTGAGTATTATTCAAACTCACTTATTGAGTATTATTGAAACTCACTTGCAGTTCTGCAGAGTGGGCTGTATGAGCCCCCACCCTCTACCTCCAGACCTACGTCCACATCTACCCTGTGTTTGGATTCTCAGCTGAGAATCCCTTGGTCACACAGGCCTGTTTGAAGAGGTGATCAGGGACAGCAAAGGCTGAAGAGACCAAGGAGAACCCAAGAGAGCTCATCTAGCAAACTCATTTTCACACTCTTAATGAAGATTTTTTTTTTTAAAGCTTTGGTTATAACGGCACAGCCTCCGGAGACAGACCGAGGGGGAGTACTTTGCTTCCTGATTACGGGGAGTGATGTGAAGCCACGAACTCTAGAAAGAAATGCGTTACATGCAAATCTGGACAATCCTGAAGTAGCCCATGCATTTGTGAATAGAAATACTACACGGGACCAGGATCACCATGGTTAACAATGGTGCCATATAGATGGCTGGCAGGTGTGCCTGTGTGGTGTCCTCATGTCCTCTCTTGGTTCTGGGCATTCCATTTGAAGATAGCTAATCTGTGCAGAACCTTTCAAAAAATGCCCTATGATTAATATTTTTCCAGCAGAAGGTCAGCTTCTCATTACTTTTTAAATATATATTACCCCCATCTCCAAAATCCATCTCTCTATTTTAGAGCAAGGTAGAAGATTGCTAATGTAAATATATGTTAGCCTGCTGAAAAAATATCATGTTGGCTATATATTTTATCACAAAGAAAAATGTCAGATATTAAAAATGGTTGTCAGCTTCAAATCAAGAGGCTAAGCAGCTGCTCTCCCTTTTCCCCCACTTATTAGTAAGGACTAACTTTCCTTTCACATTTGTAGCATTTGTTGATGCATTTTATTAGATCCATTTCTGCCAGCTCTAACCCCGCTAGCGGCCTGAGTTTTGGGTATGTGTGGGTGAAATAATTGGTTATGTAAGCATTAGTCTGCGACAGCAACCGCCTGAGGCTAATGCACTTTGACGCATAACGCATGTTGCTACAGTTTTAAGTGAGGGTGAAACTCAAAATAAATTTTCACGTTCCTATGTCTGAATGTCTGCTTTCTGCTATGTCTGTGTCAGTGTCTGGTGAAAGCACATTGCACCTAGAAACTGGAAATCGTGATATATTCTGAAAGGGAAACAAGAAAGGCCCCACTGCTTGAGGCTGAGCTGAGTCTGTGAAGTAAGCTTAAGGATGGGCGGTGAGCAGCGCTCTGAGCTTCTTGATCCCTTGTGGGGGGTCTTATGACATCAGCACCCCTTGCCTTCTAGGGCTTTGTCTTGGCTCCATTTCCTGAAGTAAAACGCAAATGTCTTCCTGTTTTCTGGTGGTGACCCACTTTTTGAATCCTGTCATCACACTTGGTCTATTCCCTTGCATTTCAGGGCCTCCTGAGCTTGTTGGCTCTGTCCCACATTTCCCAGTCCACCCAAACCATTCTCAACACCAAAATGAGGCTCCTGCAGTGCCCATCCACGCCAGCATCCCAGACTCCATTTATACAGGAGAGGGAATCAGTCTGAAAATCACAGGGCCAACGCAAGCCCCGTTGGCCAATCAGGGTATGGCACCACGGAGCTGCCCAGACATATGATTGTACAGAAGGTGAAAAGCAGATCATCCCGGCTGTGCTTTCGCAAATAGAGAATGTGCCCATCCAGAGACAATCTGCACAGGGCTTAGGAAAAAAGGGAAACCTAAGAAGCATTTGTCAATATGTCTCCAGCGTTATGCAAAGGAAAACGCGTCCTAACTATGATACAGAGGCAACTTAGTTTTCTCTTTTTCTCTCGTTTTCTCTCTTCCTCATTAATAAACGTCTCATGTAACACTCAATATCTTCCTTGTTTTATCTTTCACTTCATCTCACTATGATTTGGCCTCAGCTCGAACTACTCCACTGAGATTGTTCTTTCGAAGCTCCTTGGCCTCTCTGCTGACAAATCCAGCTGGAAAATCAGTTGTTGTCTTATTTGACCTCTTGCCAGCCCTGATCATGGTGGACTGAACAGCTTCCGGAAATGCCACTGGGACTTGTTTTATCCTGGCGTCCCTCTTAGTCCTCTGCCCCTCCTTCTCCATCTTCATTTGTTTGCTGTTGCTGTTGTTTGTTTGTTTTCCCTGCCATTCCCCAAAATGTTAGTATCCCTCCGGCTTCTGTTCCAAGCTTGTTTCTACACATTCTTTCTGGGCAACCGTCCATCCTCGTGATTCAATTGTAGTCTTTAAAATAGTGAAGCCTAAATCTTCATTACCAATGCTGATCTCTCTCTCTCTTTCTCTGTCTCTCTCTTTCTCTCTCTCTCACTCTGTTTCAATACCTCAAGCACTACAAACTCTAAAGTGGAATTCGGCCTCTTCTTTTCGGAGGGAAGCAGGTGAGAAACCTGGGGGTCATCCGGGTGCCTCTTCCACACTCCGCAGCTCTTCAATCACCACGCCCTGTGAGCCTGCTTCCTCAATAGCTCTATGTCTGCCCAAATCTCTTGATTTCTACTGACACCAATGCTGCTCGCGCCATCAGCATCTCTCACTTGGATTTCTGCCTTGGATATACCCCGTGGAGCCTACCCTTGTGCCTTCAGTTGTGAACTCCTGCTTCATGCTGCAGTTAGAGCAATCTATAGAAAATTAATTTGATTATTCCACTACTTCATTTTTAATAATTCAGCACCCCACCCCATCCCACAGCAACACCCAGGAGAATGTTCAAAGCTCCTAACAGATTCACAGCTCTGCGACCTTGCCCTGCTGAGCACTCGAGATTCATCTCTGCCCACTCCCACCCGGCACTCTGCTCTCTGGCTGCAGGAGTGACAAGCAGGTCACTCGATGTGCAGCGTGCCCTCGGTGGCTCTGCACCAGGCTCTTCCTTCCACCTCCCTCACGAATCCCTCAGCCTATTAATTCCTGTCCATCCTGTGTGACCTCACCTGGAAGCCTTTCCTGCATTCCCTCTAGACCCTGCAATGAGCTCTTCTTCGGCAGTTCAGTAAATGTGATGCTGTCTTCTCGTCTGCCTCCTTCCCAGACCCTATGCTCTCGGAGCGAAGGCCAAGCTTTGCGCCTTCTTGTATCCCCAGTGCCCTGGATGTATCTGGCAGAAATTTACCGTCAGTGGAATGCCCACTGGAAATTAGTAACATGGCCTTTGGGCTTGCATAATGATGCCCCGCGATTGGTTAGTGTGAGAGCCAGTCCACCTGGCCCTGAGATCCTGCCCAGAGCAGAGACTCAAACCAGGAACCTTGATGAGCCCCCAACATATTAAATCCTAGGAATCCCTTTTCATATGACCAACCCAGTGGCCTTTATTGAAGGCCACAAACAAAAACAAACAAAACAAACAAACAAACAAAAACTAAAGAAATACATTTTTAAAAGTCCACTTCATGAAGTGAATCTCTCCTTCCAAAAAGACCTCATGGTTCAGGTCCTAAAGCACAATATGGGATTGGGTTGCAAGCTGAGAAAGATTGTCACACAAAGATGGGGAATGGTGTGGTTTATTGTTTTGAGCTCATGGAAGGCCCACAGAGCTTCTGAGGGCAAAGTATATTTTATAGCTGTTATTTAAACGGACACACTCCTTTGGCTGGGATTGTGGCAAAAAGTGTTGAGCAGAGAGGTTATACTAATTCATACCTTTCCAGAACAGTTCTATTATATATCCAGAAATGAATATTAACGATGATAATAACCAGTGAATTAACTTCACAGTACATAAGGAAGCGTTTCCTTTGGTGTGAAGGAAGATCTCTTTTAACAAGCTGCCTTCACCGGATTATCATGTTAGCGACGAAGATGGTGGGAGCTCTGCTGTGGGCATCAAAAAAGAAGAAAGTCACTCCATAAGACTACTTCTGAGTGTTGGCCGTGGATAGATATAGCTCAATAGCTTTATCTAGAGTCGGAATGGGCCCGTAGTAAATGAAAGCACCTTTTGTGGACTCTCAGCCAAGCAACGCCTTAGAAATGCAGAGTATTACATGCCCTCTAAACATACCACTTATTTAACCTGGCCTGTATTGACTGTCACAAAAGTGCCAGTGATCCTATTAAAATTTATATCTATAAAAAGGCAGCAAGTGAACACTTCAATATCAATTCAATTTTGGGTTCCACATCTTGAGTGA
This sequence comes from Gorilla gorilla gorilla, assembly GCF_029281585.2. Taxonomy (NCBI): domain Eukaryota; kingdom Metazoa; phylum Chordata; class Mammalia; order Primates; family Hominidae; genus Gorilla; species Gorilla gorilla. The sequence continues at coordinate 121,937,050 of NC_073238.2, forward strand.
GTTGAGAATGTTGAAAAGTGTTTAAAAAGTGGGAAATCAGTCTTCTAAAGAAACGGAAATGGAATTGAGTCTTAAATAAGAAATCTGAAACTAATCTAAGGATATAAAGGGATAATATATTCACCAAGGATAGGAGAAGAGAGAATGTGTTAGGCTGTCCTTATTTTCCAGAACTCATATAAGATTTCATGGAGCACTCGATGATTAATAAATGAATGTTATCTTCCATAATCTACAATCTATTTAGAAAATACCAATAATACCAATGCACTGAGTAGAGCTATAATAAGTAATCAGTAAATTCACTATAAAATGCAGATGTATTAGTTTCTTCATAAAACCAAAGAGAAAGGAACTTACTGTAACAGCCTCACTTAGTAGAAATGGGCAAAAAAAAAAAAGAGTCTAAAGAAAGTTAATGCATAACTTTGTCATATAATCCAAAGTAAAGGATGGAAAATGCGACATAATAAACTATAGTTAGTTATCTAAGAATCTGATACTTTTACATAGCTGTGCACATTACAGAACTAGAATATATAATGCTTTTGGTATGTATCTAAAAGTTTTACTTCTTGGCCATATTGTCAGGTCACTTGTGTACCAAGAGTGCATGATTGCCACCCTACTTTACCAGTGTCAGAGTCACAAAAATTTGTAATTGAAACAAGAATAATCTGCTTTTGCTCAAAGAAAATCTGCTGTTCCTCAGTGGAGCAGGCTCTTTGCATTCTTTGTTTTTCCCACAGATGCCAGCATTTCTGATTTTGTCATCACATTTGCTCCTCAAGAAACAGCAGCTAACACCACACTATCTTTTTTGTTTTCTGCATTATCTTAATGTGTCCTGCTAGTGAGAAGCTGGGAAAGGTATGAATGCAAACCCCTTTTGTAAATTAAGAGCCAACCGGCACCCTGGGAATGGAGTAGGATTGTGTCACGTGGCTCTTTAAACATGTTGCCTATTTAAACCTGGTCTGCATTACTGTCAGAAAAATGCCAGTGATTCTATTAGAATTTACATATTTAAAAAGTCAGAATGAACACTTCAGTATTCTAATTGAAATACAGACTTGTAGCCTGTTACCATGAAACAGAGGACTGGCTGCCTAGGTACCATCCAATCTGTCTGTTAATCCCACATTTTTCACGGAGAGCCAACTTTGGAGTCTGACAGTAGATAGGTGCCTTGGGGAGCAGAGGTGTAGGGCAGGTTAAAAATTTCATCATAAGACATTTTCCCTGGCATCAGAAATAATGCTGTAAAATTCGAGGAGCCAGGGTAAGATGAATCCCGCTGTGAGTGCTCCCGTCAGTGCACCTCTGTGTGGAGGGAGCAGAAGTCAATGGGGGCTGAGGGTTTCTGGAGAAGAGAAGGGGACAGCATGTGAGGGAGTGAGATGGGCATGTCAGAGAGAGGAGTGGGGTGGAGGTTAGTGTGCTTCTGATATGAGAAAGAGAGGGAGGAAGGGCAGAGCATGGGAGGAAGACAGCAAGGGAAGGAAGGAGATAATGAAATTTATATAATATAAACACCATAGAATACTACTCAGCCATAAAAAAAAGAACAAAATTTCTTTTGCAGCAAGTTTGCATTGAAGTAACTCAGGAATGAAAAACCAAATACTGCATATTCTCATTTATAAGTGGGAGCTAACCTATGGGGTATGCAAAGGTACACAGGGTGATACAACTGACAGTGGAGACTCAGAATGGGGGAGTTTGTGAAGGGGGTGAGAGATAGAAAACTACCTGTAGGGTACAATGTACACTACTCAGGTGACCGGTGCACTAAAATCACAGACTTCACCATTATACAACTCATCCATGTGACCAAAAACCACTTGCACCACTAAAGCTATTGAAATTTAACAAATTCAAGGCCAGGCATGGTGGCTCATGCCTGTAAGCCTGGTACTTTGGGAGGCCGAGGTGGGTGGACCACCTGAGGTCAGGAGTTCAAGACCAGCCTGGCCAACCTGGCAAAACTCTGTCTCTACTAAAAAATTACAAAAATTAGCTGGGCGTGGTGGCGCACGCCTGTAATCCCAGCTACTCGGGAGGCTGAGGCAGGAGAATCACTTGAACTCAGGAGGCAGAGACTGCAGGGAGCCAAGATTGCACCATTGCACTCCAGCCTGGGTGACAGAGTGAGACTCTGTCTCAAAAAATAAAAAGTAAAAAAATAAAAAAAGAACTATTTACTATCAGTTATTTTGCCAGGTGTTTTCAATGCACGGTGTCTGTGATGTGAGTGATATTATTCTAATTTATGAATATGAAAACCGAGACTCAGAGAATGTAAGCAATGTGGACAAAGTCCCACAGCGAAATGTAACAGAGCCAGGGTGGGCTTTTAGGTCATTTTACCCTACACCCCGCCACCCCACATCAAACTGTTTTATTCTATACCAGTTATGCAGAGGTAAATATTAACTCATGATACTGTAAATGTAGAGTTCTTTGTGGCTTGCAAGAAATATCTTTTCTGGGGTTAAGCTTTGGGGATTCAAACATGTTCTATGCTGCACTCCATAGCTCAAAGAAAATGCGGCTGTTTTCAAAGAAGCTCAAAGAAGGCACTTCGGCAACTGTTATGTGCGTTTTGCTTTAGAGTGAAAGATTTTAAAGATGGCAAAGGCTCACAATGTTTGCGATCTTATTAACACAAGCTTGAAACCCTGCAAATTGGTGACATGAGTAACACTAATCTTAATTAGGAAGGAGCCAGAATTATATCTGGAAAAAACAATCGCCTATCACTAGAAGTAACCGCCGCCTCCAATTAAGAAGCCTATTTTTCTGGTCCCGGTCTTAAGTCCTTCTTTCTCTCTGTGGCTTACTATTCCCCATAGAAACACCTATTTAACTATTAAATTATACAGAAGTGACACTAACTTGTATATGTTTTAATTGTACTTGCTAAACATTTTTAGTAGTTACTCCACCCATGTAAGATTTTTAGCATATTTCCCTTGCATAAATATTCATTTACATACACATGAACTGTTATATAATGTGTACATTACACAACACACACAGAGCACAAGTGATTGCAAAGGTTAGGATAAAATTATAACTGCAGGTAGAATTTATCATTTTCTTGTCATACTTTAACAGATTATCTTGTGCATGTCCTGCGTGTGTTCGCCCCACTTAGGAGAAGCCCGACTTAAGTTAAATAGCGATTGTCAACTTCTTTAGCACTGAAATAAATTATGTAAATTGTCAAATTGTGTGGCACAGACATTTAAAACTGAGCACTTGCTTGAATTATGTAAGCAAATTTTAATGAACTTTATATAACTGACTAGGCAAGACCTGAATATTAACATAAGGGCAAGAACCTGGTCTGTCTTTAGGCAGCAGTGAACTCTCCGCAGGAGGGGCCTAGCCTCTGGCATGACTCAGCCATTAGTGCCTGAATGAATGAATGAATGAATGAATGAATGAAAGAATGCCTCTAAACACAAGCTCAGGGTGAATCCAAATGGCCTTGGTCTTAGCAACACATTCCTGTTCTATTTAGTGGGATTTGTTTACTTGATCAAGGTTTTGCCATTATTATTATTAGTTTAATCTACAAACTAAACTAATGGCATCCATTTTCTCTGATACATTTTTTTAAGGCAAGCAATAGAAATTGGGCTAATAAGTACAATTTTGTATAAGCTGTAATGATGCTGAATTTTATTAGCAGTGACAGTAGTGAAAGCTACTATTTCTTTGTTCTGGTTGGCATAGCATCAGTTTCTAGAGCCAAAGAAAGATTTAGATATGTAAATGCTCATACTAAATTTATTGGCATCTTGTGAAAGTGTTGTTACATATAAATATTTATAGTTGTTAAATATATATGTATACATACACACACATATATATAAGAAAGTCAGAGCATCTGTTGAATTCAATCAAAACAGTGTTAATAACTCATATTTTTTTGCAGTCATAAATGTTCCACCAACTTTTGTGGACAGCAGAAAAAGGAAACATTTTTCTTCCTAACTTTTGCCATGTTTCTGTATTTCCTCAGTAAATACTGAGATTCAGCAGAATGTATTATTTTGACATTTTAGATCACGTTATTGTCTAAAAGCTGAGAAAACATATGTCTTTGAATGGGAAGATTCAGAACATAAAAATAGATTTCACTCATGAACAATGGTTCCATAATTCAAATGAAGATACACAGTTAAGTTGAAAGGCAAGACTTTAGAATTCCTCCCTAAAACATTTTCAAGGACAGTTTCTCGTTGGGTGCTCCCTGTGTTCCATTGACTTGCTGCAGTCTAACCCCTGTGAAGTTAGTATAATACAGTGCATTTTCTGTTCTCTAAGTGTGTTGTGTGTATCTTAGAGAAAAATGAGCATCCTCCTATTTATAGAGTTAAGAATATAAGTACACACTCTGCAAGTCTTTGAACCCATCCCTGCAAATGTGCTTAGGGCACAAAACTCTAGGAAAGAAGACTTTTCTCTGCTACTTCGGCAGAAACAGAGGGCCTATCTTAGCCCATGTCTTCTTTATCCTGAGCTAAACATACCATCAGAAATATGTTTTTAGTATACAATAATGGTTATGACTAATCATAACATTATTGTTTGATTATTAATTAATTAATTATTGATTACCAGTTGATTATTGATTAATGAATAATATTATTCATTATTATTGAAAACTATAATCAATGGAATTAACAATCCTTAATAATAAAATTAGTGGTAACATTGGAAGGTGCAGCTTCGGAGCAGACAGTTGATCATTATATATTTGGAATTAAATGGCAGTACCCAGTTTTATGCTCAGAGTAGAGCCCGGCAAAAAATGTAGAATAATACTGAAATATGCAAAAATCAAATTAAGAAAGCACATATATCATTATGCAAAACATGTAATAAAATCTGGTCATTTAATTTTAATAATTTTCTGTCTTGAGAATGCATGTTTATATTCATCAATAAGATATGTCATTGTATATACAAATGATACCTCCATTTTTGAATTATGTATACAATATAAATATAATACAAATTATATATAATATAAATATAATACAAATTACATATATTTATATTTTCAGCTCCAAATTGGCAATTGGTAAAAAAGGTAAAAAATTGGTTAATTGGTTAAAAAAGCTAATAAATTTTATGTCCGTAGCAATGTCTTAAAATTTAAAACTAACCATTTACTTTCCTAGCATGTGTTTTGCCGTGCTGACTGCCATAGATCCTGAAATAAGCACCTTAACAAATTATTTTCATTCAATTGCAAATATATCAAGGCTCAAAGATAATTTTAAATCAATAACAATGATGAAGATTTATGGCTTAGTACTGATTGTGATACAAATTGCACTTTTTAGTACACAAATCTCATATTGAACTTTGGTTTAAAAATTAGAAAAGAAATTAGTTATTAGATTATTCTTAGGTAAATGAGAGTCTCCACAGCTAATAATTTGATATTTTTAATGATTCCTCACTGAAAAACAACAATAACAACAGAAAGAACAAATGGAAATAAAACAAAGCAAGCACATCAATTTCATACCTAAAAGGGAATATTCAGGTAACATTTATTTTTATTTTATTTTATTTTGATTTTTGAGATGGAGTCTCGCTTTTGTCACCCAGGTTGGAGTGCAGTGGCACAATCTCGGCTCACTGCAACCTCCGCCTCCCGGGCTCAAGTGATTCTCCTGCCTCAGCCTCCCAAGTAGCTGGGATTACAGGCACACACCACCACACCTGGCTAATTTTTGTATTTTAAGTAGAGACGGGGTTTCACCATGTTGGCCAGGCTGGTCTTGGACTCCTGACCTCAGGTGATCCACCTGCCTCGGCCTCCCAAAGTACTGGGATTACAGGCGTGAGCTACTTACTGTGCCTGGCCTCATTTTTTATTTTTTGTTTCTGTTATTGTTTTTATTCTCACTGTAGCCTCAGCCTCCCTGGCTCAAGATCTTCCTGCCTCAGCCTCCTGAGTAACTGGGACAACAGGTGCATGCCACCACACCTAGCTAATTTTTAAATTTTTAATAGAGATAGGATCTCACTATGTTGCCCAGGGTGGTCTTGAATTCCTGGCCTCAGGTAATCCTCCTGCATCAGCCTCCCAAAGTACTGGCATTCCAGGCGTGAACCACAGAACCTGGCCTCAGGTGACATTTACACTTAAATTTCAACCAACGAAATGGTGGGGGATGGGGATGGGGATGGGGTGGGACCCAGACAATCAACAGTGTGTATGGAATAGATCTTTAAATGCTCACTCTGAAAGCTCAAATAACAAAGTAAACTTAGCAATCAACCTGCTCTTTCCATAGAGATACTGAACACACAAACCAAAGGACCATCACATACCCTGAATTCTGATTGCCATACTCTCGCCATATGCACACACACGCATGCACGCACACACGCACGCGCACACACGCACGCGCACACACACACTTTCCATGCATTAGGTCAGATGTCGTTAGCTTATCAAGGAATGAAACACCTTCTGCTTGTTTCCCTTACATTGGAACTGGACCTGAGCTATTCCTTACACATTAAAACAAACAAACAAAAGCTTTCTACTTGCCACACACATGGACGTTTCTAACTTTTTTTTAGAACTATGGCTTCAATAGTCTTTACAGAATTTAGTCCCCTGCATAAAGATTGTTTTCTTAAGAGTCAGTGAGCTGGAAGGAAAACTATTGACCTTGGTAGGTTCCTGGGGTTTAAACACACACCACTACCTAAATGGCAGAGCCTCCAGAGAGCAGGCTGCATTGGATGAAGACCTTGGATAAGGCAGACAGAAAGGGAAGCCAATTGTATGTTATTGAAGGAGGCGGTCAGAAAACCCCGGCAAAAATACGGTTTTATTTTATTCCTTAGAATTTAAGATACTCACTATTATTTAAAATCAGGTCAAGCCAGAAAATATCTTTTACATTTTTCAGCGTAAGCACAAAATAACGTTAACTATACATTTATTAGAATGTGTAAATGCTTAGATGGAAATTGTTTCTTTTACAATGAAAAATTATCCAATAATCTGTTTCTTTCACATGGTATAAATGTAAAAGTTCATTTGAAACAGATTCTTATTCACTGTGGAACAAAATGAGTACGTGACAAAACATAAAATCCTGTTGCTCAAATTTCATAGACTATAATGTAAAACATATTTAGCATCGGGTTTCTGACTTTTTATAACCACAATCAACGCACAGCAATATAAATGATCATAGTGAATTTGAAATGGTGATTTCAAATCTCACCAATGCAACATATTTACAAAAGCAGAAGATAACTACTGATGCTGGCATAGCACTCACTGCATGCCAGCAACTAGATAAAGGTCTTACATGTAGTAACTCATTTAATTCTTACACAAACCTCTGAGGTAGACAGTAATATTTTTCCTTTATTCCATGGGTTTGAAAATACGAGGCCCAGAAAGTTTAAGTCCCTGACTGAAGTGAAGCCAGAGTTCATATCCCAGAACTGATACGCCCAGACATTGGGCCACATGACTTCTATAATGACTGCTAGATATTTGTATTAAGAAAAGTATGCACTTCATTTGTTGCTATACATATTGTATCCAGACATTCTTGCACTATCTTATTTCAAGAGATTTCTTTTGACAAAACAGAAGAAAAGTATAGACTGAGCAATTCCATACACCATCAGAATAGCACAGAAAATTCTTCTGCAATCCTTAGCCTAATGCAAGCATTGCCGAAGCTTCTAAAACCTGCCGTTCTGTTTGTGCATCATGCACCATTTCATGATACCCGCATTTCGGCTGCCTTGATTTCTCTTTTGAAACGAAATAAAGTTAAGGCAGTTTTTTACCTATGAGATTCTTCCTTAGAATAACCCTCGATACTTCCAGAGAGCCCTCTGTGTCTAGCATTGAGTGTGCCTATATCTGCACTAGTAGTAAGTTTGATTACTCCAAGCTGCCACAAATGTTTAAGACACCAAGTGTGCACAACTCCTTCTTAAAAAAATGTGTGGTAAACACCAGGTCTATAGAAGGGCTTTTAAAGCATCCAAACAGTGATTAAGAATGAACTTGAACTATCTGATCAAATATTCTTGATAACTGCATAAGGTTAAAAGTTTAGCAAACTGCTTTTCTGAAATATCTTTGTCGCACAAGTCAAGATCGTGTAATACTGGTGATTTTTATGCCTTGATAGACAAGAAAGTACTTGTGGTTAAAGCAGTCAACATCCCTCCCCCATTCATGCCAGTTTTACATGGTGAGATTGACAATGAAGTGGAAAAGAACATACCTGAAGAGGTAAGTCCTTCAAGTGAGAAAGCCTTCAGCATTTATTATTTGTGATGTGTTGGAGAAGAGAATGTATTTGCACTTAGCTTATTTATTTGAGCTTCAGTTAGTAACCGAATCTCATAGGATTTTAGGAAGTATGAAGTAACTATATACATATCAGAAAAAGTAAAATATAATCAAGTCTAACAAGACTTTGCTAATAATAAAGTTGGCAAAGAGCAATATTTCAAAATATGAGCTCTTCATATGTAACATATAAGGAACTAATGAAATCGCTATTTAATTAACTTATTCATTCCACCAACACTTACTAAATATGTTATGTAAAGAGCATACACCAGATATATTGCAAGGAGTGGTGCCATTATTGATCATTTATATTCATTGGTTAATTTCAATTAACAATTGTATCGATGGAGGTTAATCTCAAAGAAGGTTAATGGCAGCTACCATCTCTTATAGGCTATTTGGAAAAATATACAATGAAAGGTAATGAAGCAGCATGGAATTATGGCCCTAGTTCCTGTCATTCTACTGACATAGTCATCTTATTGCCAAATTGACAGTCTAATTCAGTGAAATCAGGCCATGAAACATCTTTTTAATAATGTTAGACAATCCTGCATATCAAAGAAGTAGAGGGTGGAAAGAACTCAGTTATAGGAATGTAGTGAAATTGGAAAAACAGGCAAGAAAAGGTAATCCCATTATCAAAGAGAAAAGGCACCTAGAAGTTCAATGTAAATCTCTGCCTGCAGGGTCGGGAGGGGTGAATTGATGACATCAACCACTCACTATGCTCCGTTGTCACATGTATCTCAAACATATGCCAAGAAATAATTCAGTCCCTTGGGATTAACAGGCATGCGCCACCACACCCGGCTAATTTTTGTATTTTTAGTTAAGACGGGATTTCACCATGTTGGCCAGGCTGGTCTTGAACTCCTGATCTCAGGTAATCCACCTGCCTTGGCCTCCCAAAGTGCTGGGATTACAGGCATGAGCCACCACGCCCGCCCAGGTGCTGGTAACTCTTGATTGATGATGCTTCTGCTCGTCTGCATGAAAAACCCTCCATTTCAATCATTATGGTTCTCTCCCTAAAACCGATTATCCTCTGTGGTTTAAGCCAACCAGCTTCTTAGAAGCTATGTAGTCTGAATGTTTTATGGTATTTACTAATATTGTTGTGCTTATAGCTTCCAGCGTAATAATACTTGAACTAGCGGTATCTCAGATAAAATATAAACCACATTTTAGACACACACACTCAAATATTTTGAAGTAATAATACATTTAGGTGAGCATATTCATTTTGGATTTCATTTAAAAAATTTTAATGAGGAAATCTATTATGAGAAATACATGTTCATCTACAATCAATACCAATCATGATGATGGGACTACGTGGGGCTGGAGAAAGACACTCTTGGGCAGGCATTCTCTCTCTGAGCATGAGGAAGTTTCATTATGTCAGTCTTGTGATAAAGAGAGTGTCAGGATCATTTCTCATGCTGGGGGACGCGCAACACCTGCAGCATAATTAGGTACTCAAAATCTGTTTGTATTTTAAAAGTGCTTTATATAACTGTTATTATGCATCAGGGGATGCCTTCGGCTCAGCTGCTAACCTTTTCATAGCTGAGTTCAAGAGAGCAGGGTAAGGAGTCCACAGGAGATTCAAAGTGGGTGAGGAATTTGGAGGAAGGCTGGTTTATCGAGAGAAAGCAGCACCCCACACCCATGAACATTTATATTTTTATCCCTGGTGTTAAATCAATTCCCTTCTCTCCACCCTGACTCAGGGAGCAGAGATCATTAAGAACACATTTAAGTGCTTAATTGGGTTTTGAAGGAGGTTTCTCCATTAACATTAATTAAAGTCTCCCTGGGCTCATGAAAGCTCATTTGCCAGGTAGGGGTTTTCCAGGTTCACTCCTCTTTCCATTGCTGCCTCAGCAGAACTATTTTTCTTGCCTGGATTCCATAGGAAGCTTCCAGTGCAAGAGGTAAGAAAAACAGGGTGAAGCAAAGGGACACCACTGCATTCTGCGATGGAAGATTGGGCCAAGTAGAGAGAAGTCCTGTTGCATATGATTTTTCCCTTGAAGGGAAGGATAATTAGTATTTTGGTGAAATCACGTGTCAGCTACTGCCAGGTGACCATGGGAAAGGCACCCGGAGATGACTCATGCAGATTCGGCCTCCTCTCTTTATGGATAGAAACACTTTTGAATGAAAATTAATATTATGTCATGAGTACATTAACTTTATTAAGTTGAGCCATATGAAACTTCTGATATGCAACCATTTTTGGTCCATAAAAATGGCAATTTCATATGGTTTAATCTAGTAAACTAGAAATTCTAGATTTTAAACAGGAAGAAAAAATGTATTCTACTCATAAAAGGTAGGGCACCTTTTTTTCTCTCCCTCATCTCTATACTCCCTTAAATTTCAAAAGTAACTCTGTATCTATGCATAGGAGCTAAAAGCATAGAATAAGGTCAGCATTATCTGTGGTTGCATGTTGAAGTGAAAAAGCCTATATTGATTGCGAATATATTGACGTTGTATTTATCTCCATCCATCCTCATTATTATTATTACTATTATTATTATTTTGTCTTTCAAGATGTAAGAAATAGAATTATGGGGGGAAAATTACAAACTTCAAGATAATAAATAAAGATAATAAATATTTATTACTTGCCTAGTAGGTAATTGTGAGAAATACAAAGAAGATGTGCCAAGAGAAAATAGAAGCACAGAAAGCACCAAAGAAAGAGGAAGAGAGAGAAGAGAAGATAGCTGGGCCAGGAAGAGATAACACGAACGACTGGGGACACTTTGATAAACATTGAAAAAAGCAGTGTTAAGCCAGGTTTAGTGGCTCATGGCTGTAATCCCAGCATGTTGGGAGGCCAAGGTGGGAGGTTCACTTGAGCCCAGGAATTCAAGACCAGCTTGGGGAACATAGTGAGACCCCATCTCCACAAAGAATTCAAAAATTAGCCAGACACTGGGGTGTATGCCTATAATCCCAGCTACTCAGGAGGCTGAGGTGGGAGGATTGCTTGAGCCTGGGAGGTTGAGGTTGCAGTGAGCCCATGGTTGTGTCTCTGCACTCCAGCCTGAGCAACAGAGCAAGACCCGGCCAAAAAAAAAAAAAAAAAAAAAAAAAAAAAGGAAGAAAAGAAAAAACAAAAAGGCAGCTATAGCTGTGGTTCTAGATACAAGCGCTTACAATTTACCAATGGAAAGTAAGTAGAATTTGCTTTGAAATGAAAAATTGGCAAATATAGGTTTTGTAAAAATATTTACCCCACTGGAGTAAAGATGGGAATAGAAGAAAGATGTTCATGTGAGACAAAAACTTTTAAATAAAAAATTTCGTATTTCCTCAGTTATTTGCATATTTTTGCCAGTTTTATCTCAAATATCTTTTACAATATTAATGATTTTAAACATTATATAGGTGTAATTTATTGGAGAGTGGAGCCTTCAGATCGTGGTCCTCTTCATGGTTTATAATATTGGTATATTTCCCCCAACCCATGCTGTGAATAATTGTAACTATTTGAAGTTGCATTACCTTCAGACTAGGAAAAAAACATCTTTACATGGAAGAGTTTCACACAACAAATCTATGTCCCATATTTTTCACCTCTTGAATTTCAGCATCTCTATGAACCAACTACATTTTGGTTTTACTAGCAGCTCTTCTTCAAGGTCTTCTGACTGTAATATACAAAAAAGCTATTTTTGAGCTACGCAAAAAATCTTTTTCCTTGATGGAGAACTATTAATTGTTTTGTGATTTGGAATATCAAAACTGACTTGTGCATTTGAAATTAGCAACCCTGGCAGGGCCACAGAATATGGCATGAAGTTAAAGGGGAAGGAGAACTGAAAATGCTAGTTGCCCTTCAGAAACCTTTTAAATCTTCTGCTGGTCAGACGACTGTAGACAGCTTCCCTAGGAGCAGGAAAGTTTTGATGTTTCATCTCATAAGAAAGTAGTCCAGCATTTTTAAGCACTTCTAATCTATTTCTTTTTATTTTCTAAAAATAGAGTTGAAAATGGCTGAGTGTCAAAGAAATGGAATTACTATGAAAGTTAGGGCACTTCTAATAAGCAAGCCTTGATCAAGCAATTGCATCTAAATTTAAACATTAACAAGGCAGGTCTGGGAAGAATGGAGAGACGATATGTACGTCAATCCTGCAAATCACAGCAATTTCCTCCTTTGCAGTCACAATTACGTAAGCACTTTGAAACAAAGCCAAGGTAATTAGGTAGGTAAGGGCATGCCCTGTTATTCCTACCCTGGATGCCTGGCATCTACATTAGAGGATGTACAAATGGGAAGTTCAAAATCAGGGGAACAACGGAGAGAACTGGTAAGACTATCTGATAAAGGGGAGTCTGCTCCAGGATGGAGAGGGTCGCGGTCACTAGAAATCATCTTGGAGGTTACAGAAAACACTAGAGATTTCCATTATGAGAGAACTGAGAAAAGATGATGCAGTATTAACAGATTCCTCCTATCTCTAAGATTCGATGTTGATTCTCCTTAACCAACTGACCTAGAAATCAATTAAATACATTATCCTAATCACAAATCATCTTAGCCAATCCTTTAAGAACTGTCACAAAGGAGCTCTTCTTCACAATAGCTACCAATCGGCCCAAGTTGCTAAATATGTACTTAGAATTTCCGATATCACATTATTTTAATAATATTTCTTGCTTCATCAGTGATCTAGGCTGAAATGATGAGGCACTTGCTTGGGCTGGATGCGGAAGACTCAGAAACAGGGAGCTAAAATTCCATGCTAAGAGATTCTGTGCACAGTTCCTGGAAAATTAATAAAGCAAAAGATAAAAAGAGCCTGCAATTTTTTCGAGCACTCACTCTTTTTCAGTGATTGTTCCAGAAGCTTCATATGTTGTGCTCCTACCACACTCCAGATAATTCCATGCAGTAGGCAGTGTTGCTTTCCCCATCTTTATGGATACACGAACGGAGACTCAGAGAAGCCAAAACACTTGCCTATGGTTACACAGGTAGTTAGTGTCCGTTGCTAGTTGCAAGATTGGATCCAAACGGATCACCTTCAGTCCCCATATTCTTTTCTGACCGGCTGTACTGCTTCTCTTTCTGGGAAGTGTTTTAGGTTGAAGGGGAAGCTTTTAATTCTATGCATTTAAGAACTGACATAAAACAACTAAAACAGTTAAGTTGAAAAGGGATCTGCTTTAATTCTGTATTTTGAAAAAGTACAAACATAAACACAGAGATATCTCCCCAAGTCATAATTTGAACACTCATATCAGAAAAATTCCATATACCAGCAAGAAATTTGGAAATACAGGTACAGGAGGAGGTGAGACACATGACAACAAAACCAAAGGACCACAGCAAGGCAGTTTTCTCAGTCATCGATCGGTAGTGGTATCATCTTTTTCCAGTGAGAAAAGATTACAAGTTAAAACAAGAAGCGTTTGTACTCCACTGTGTATGAAAACATAAACTAGCCATTTAGTAGAATGTATGAAGGTATCGCGTTCCATAGTGTGGACTCAATAATTCTTTATCCATCTTAATCTTCATAAAATCTTGAGTTCAAGGACCTCTTTGGGTATTGAAATAAATATCTAAGTGGAAAACACCCCCAACAGGCAATTGCAGCCAAGATTTTGGGGGAAAAAGAGGAAAAAAAATATATGTAAGTGATTTGCTTACAGAGTTGCAAAGGCTGATTTCTATCTGGCTCTGCTACACGTTACATAAGCAGATCCCAGGCAGGAAGAGCAGAGCAACAATCAATACTGTCCTAGCTAAACTGAATTCAGTGCCTGAACAACTACATTTACCACACAATGCCACAGCGAGAGCGTGAGGGAAAGAGAGAGGAAAAGCTTAAAATACATACATACAGAGTGCTTTTTAGTTACATCACTGATCAAATAATAAAGTCAGCAGTTATAGATGATATGACATGATTATTACACCATGCGAGCTTATTCTATTACTACATTGTTTTTATGACATTGTTATTTGAATTATTACATTACTGTACAATTTATAGGAGAAACAGAACAGCAATAGAACTACAGAAGTATCTTGCTGAAAAACCTTGGATTTTCCAGTAGTTCATATTAACTGTGGTTTCCATATCCAGAGTTTCGAATGAGAAATTAAATATTAGGGCCAGTGTTATATTCTAAACTCCAGCACAATTAAATAGAGGTTTCTGTATGCTCTGTTTTTAAAGAGTGACGAATTGGCATGCTCTTTCAAACGTTCTCTATCTTTCCTTCCTATATTTTTAAATAAGGCAAATGTGCACCTTGTTGGAATCAAGTGGAAAGGGCAACTTTCCCTGGGGCTTAGGTGAGCCCCTCTTTCACCAGGGAGATGCTGGGTGACTTTGCCTGCTTTCCCCAGGCACAAGACAACAACCTGCACAGCAGATTCTGTGACAAACAGTGACCTGATTATCCTTTCACGAAGGGATACGTGTCCTTGAGGCGGCAGGATTTCGTGTTCTCTGCTTTAATGAGGATGCCATTTTTATAAACATCAAAGACAGGCGGGACAGCCAGCCCCGGCAGGGCTGCGAGGGTCCGCCCAGCACTGCCTGTCAGCCGGCCCTGAGCTCAGCAGTTACTGGGTCATGTGAAAAAGAAACAGAAGAACCTCCGAGATCATCTGCTCTCCCTCACCAAAGGTTATCTGGCTTTGCTAAGTCAGGGATGGCAAGTGACGTCCCCCAAGTCCTTGCTACTGTATCCAGCATAAGCTTAGAAAAAAAAAAAACCAAAACAAACAAAACAAAAAACCAAGAGCATTTTCAGCTCTTCTCCTTTGCTTTAAGAATTTTAAATGCCTTCCAATATGGTTATGCTTAAGAACTGGCCTATGACATCTCTATTTTTGGTAATGACAGTTTGACTGATTGACACACAGAATCCCTTCCTTACATTTCAGGCAGACTTGATGACATGAAAATCCTCATGTTCTGCTTTCTTGAATGCTAACGAGCCACAGTACAGCTCCCATGCCCCCCTGCCTCTCCACTTCCTTCAGCTTAATGATTCTCATCTCAAATTCATCCCCATTTAGCCTTCCTTTGGATAGGAAAGCCTGAAAATATCCATCATGCCCACTTTTTAGCTTTTACATTCTTTTTCTGTATAATTCTGTTTTTAATTACTTCATTGACAAATGCACCACAATACCATTCATCATTGTATAACTTAGTAGAAATCCATAAAACAAGAAATATTTATGATCAGAATGCACTGTCTTCCTATTACTCAAGTTATCCCAGAAAGGAAATAGTTAATTATTATGTATCTGCTAATAATTGCCTCTATTGAAAATTTCTGCTGCCCAAACAGCAACATAAAAATAATCCAGGTTTGTCAACACCTACTTTTCTTTTTTTTAAAAAAAAGCCATTGCATCCAAATGCAATGTACAGTTATCCCTTGATATACACAGGGGATCAGTTTCAGGACACTGAAAGGATACCAAAATCCATGAATATTCAATTCCTGTCCATGAAATTGGGGTAGTATTCACATATAACCCATGCACATCCTCCCATATACTTTAAATCACCTCTGATTTACTCATAATACTAAAAACAAAGTAAGTTCTATGCAAAGAGTTTACTGTGTTGTTTAAAGAATAATGACAAGAAAAAAGTCTGTACATGTTCAGTATGAATGCAGTCATCCATTTTTAAAAATACTTTCAATCTGTAGTCCACTGATTCCACAGATTTGGAACCCATCGATACAGAGGGCTGTCTGTAATTTGTTTGCCTGTGTGATTCAAAGAAACACCATTTTCAGGAACACTTTCCATCAAGCATTTTCTAAAGAGTTATGACAGAATTACATGAAATCACAGATGGTGGTGATTGATATGATTCCAGTCATTCCATTAGTGTTTAGTGTGGGTTTGCTAGGTGAAAGGCATTGTGTTTCTACTATCATCTCCCATGTTTTGGGGACATGTTAAGGCGTTTTCTTCACTTGTAAACACTATTGTAGAACGTGAAGTCATTTCACAGAGAAAAAATACTCCAAAAGAATAGCACAAATGTCACAGATGAGTTCAGTCCCTCACTGTCTCCTAATGGTGCCTAGGAGCAATCTGCAGCAGGAATGCACCCACTTCTGACTTCTGTCCCTGCTTGAGACAGTAGGAAAGGCTGGCGTAGGCAGACTGCGGTCCCTACGGCCTGCTATTGTTGGTTGCTCTCTAGCTTGTGCTGGAGCTTGTAGGTCACAACATTCTGTCTCAGACATGCTGTCTGCAAAAAGGACACAGAGGATGCTTACTGGATGGGGATAAAGGACCAGCAAAGTACCAAAATTTCTCAGGCTTTCAAAGCAGGGAGCCTCAATTTCCCCTATAGAGGAGTAACTTTCAAATGCTCCAGAGTAGCTGCATTTGGCTGGAAAGTCACTCTCTTCGGACACTGTGCAAGGCTCCTTTTGGGATAAAAAATAGGAGCATGGTTTCTTTCCCTGGCACAGTCCAGAGACAGCAGATCTCTAGACTCCCAAATCAGAAGAGTCCCCAGAGCGCATAATAATTCCAATTTGAAAACTAGAAAACAAATGTAAAGAGATGTGTTTCTTAATGCTAGACATCAAATTAGTATCAAATCCATAGAATATAGAAACTGTGAATCTCATCTCCCTGTTTGGTAGCTTAATTATGGCACTATCTATCTATCCATCTGTCTGTCTATCTATCTATCTATCTATCTATCTATCTATCTATCTATCTATCTATCTATCATCATCATCTACAGTCATCCCTCCATATCTGTGAATTCTGCATCCATGGATTCAAGCAACCTCGAATAAAAAATATTTGGAAAAAAAGGATGTTTTTGTCTGTACTGAACATGTAGACTTTTTTGCTTGTCATTATTCCCTAAACAACATAGCATAATAACTATTTTACATAGCACTTACATCATATTGAGTATTATAAGTAACCTGGAGGTGATTTAAAGTATACAGGAGGATGTATGTAGGTTATATGGAAATATTACACCATTTTATATCAGGGAACTGCGCATCTTTGGATTTTGGTATCCTTGAGGGGTCCTGAATCAATCCCACACAGATACCAAGGGAAAACTGTATGTGGTTTTTTTTTTCTGTTTTTGATTATAGGGCATTATGATAAACACAGACAAAATATGTAATTTATATATCATAAATAATTCAGACTAGAAACTTAATTATTTTGAAATTACTGAACTAGAAATACATAATGAGAAAGGCTGGATGGAGAAAGTATGAAGAAAGTTAAACTATGTCAATAGTTAGTTCTAAAACATATATTTAGAATATAATAACGTAGAACATTAAAGAACTAAGTATGAAGAAAAGTAAAAAAATCAGAAGTATGCAGTGTCTTGCCTCCTAATTTTGTTGTACTTATCTCACTTATAACCCAAAAACGTATATAGCTGTCCCTTGGCATCCTCAAGGGACTGGTCCCAGGCCACCCCTTGGAAACCCAGATCCACAGATGCTTAAGCTTCCCATATAAAACGGGGTAGCATTTGCATATAACCTAAGTACATCTTTCTGTATACATTAAATCATCTCTAGATTATTTATAATACCTAATACAATGTAAATGCTATGTCATTAGATGTTACACTATATTGTTTAGGGAATAATGACAAGAAAAATGCCTGCACATGTTCAGCACAAATGCAACCATCGTAGGCCTGACTACATAGTACACATCAGCAACAATATTTTCCATCCACAGTTGAATTCAAAGATGGATGCAGAGGGACAACTTTGTATCATTAATATATAATAATCCACAGGATTTATATTATATGCAGATATGTACATTGGGTGAAAAGACCAGTGAGTCAATTGGACACATTGGTTTATTAAACATCAATCTCTCTCACTCAGGAGAGATATATTTTCTATCTCAGCAGAGAGATTGGTGTTTAATATACACATCCTGGAGCCATGAACGTACACACTAGAAGATAGAGTGTATGTGTATACCTGTGTGCGTGTAAAATCTCCCATAAGGGACACATAAACCATGATGATGAAGAAATTTGTTATCTCGAATCCAGAGGTCTATAAAATGTACAAGCTCACCGTTTAAAATAAGGCTCAGTTTTTAGGATGGAGCTAAACTACCTACAAGAAGGGCTTTGCCTGTTAAGCAGATATGACTTGTTGCAGGGGTCAAATCCATATAACATAGAGCCAGCACGGTGCAGCACAACCCATGGAGGGTGTGAAATCACTGCTCACCCAGCATGCGGTCTTAGACAAATCATTTAAATTCTGAGGCCTCATCTTCCTCTCAGAATTAGAGGAAGGGCACTTTGAATGGCATCCAATCAGTAAATGCTGTTTGCAAGGTGAGAAGGACATGAGTAGCACGGCTTTTTGTTAAGATGGGTGGATGGAGTATTAGTCAGGCAAGGAGTCAGGTCAGGTAAATGCAGCTCTGCCGGGCCCTCTGCTGACTGGGGATGGCTCCTGCCATCAAGGAGCTCTCAGTCCACTGGGGAGTGTGACAAAGACAGTACCCATTTAATCGAAGGTAAAAATCTGTGGGAGCACATGTGGCCAGGACAGGGCAAGTTCATGATGCCTCATCTGAGCTGAATCAAGGATGATGAGTAGGTGTTAGCCTAGGAAATTAAGAAGAAAAGGGCTTTCCAGACAGACAGTACAAAAGCAACAAGGAAAAGTCACAGGAAAATGTGCGTTTGGGTAGGCTGATAATATCAAATAACTAACTGTTCTTGTAAATTGCAGGGCAGGCAGCAGGTTCTATGAAACCCAACGGTGAGGTCATGGAAATAGGGCCTTTTAAGTCATTCCAAGAAACTTGGACTTAGCTTGACTTTGAAGAGGAGTCACAGAATAATACAGGATTTTTAAAAAGGGGGACTGTTATTCAGAGATATTTTTTGTTAGATCATTTTAACAGCTGTATGGGGGATGGATTTTAATGGTGCAAGATTATAGAAAGAGAAATAACACGGCAATATTCAAAAAGAGAAATATGAAAGCTCAAACTAGGGCAGAAACTTTAAGGATGAAAAGGAGAAGACAGGTGGAATAATTTACAGCAGGTCAAATTAACACAGGACAAAGTGATTGATTGAATGTGAAAGATGAAGAAAAAAAAGGAATTTTTAGATTGAATAATGTGTCAGTTTCCGAGGGCTGCTGTAATCCAACTGAGTGACTTAAAGCAACAGGAATTTATTCTCTCACAGTTATGGATGCTAGAAGACCAAAACTGAGGTGCCGACAGGCCATGCTCTCTCCAAGGCTCCTGGAGAAGCTAATGTTCAGTGCTGCTCTCCTGCCTGTGGTGTTGCCGGTCACCCTCAATGCTCCCTGGTTTGCAGCTGCTTCACTCCAGTCTCTGCCTCTCTGGTCACATGGCCTTCTCCTATACGTTTGTGTCCTCACATGGCACTTCCCTTTTCTATAAGGACACCAGTCATATTGGATTAGGGTCCATCCTAAAGACATCATTTTAACTTGATTACATCTACAAAGATCCTATTTCCAAACACGGTCACATTCACAAGGACCAAGGGTTAAGACTTCAACCTATCTTTTTGGGAGAAGACAATTCAACCTCCAACAAGTATCAAAATTTTAGTTTGGATAAGTTAGTGTTACTTATTGTAAGAAAGTATTAAAACGTGGTTTAAAGAGGAAGCCAATTAATGTAGTGGTCTTACTGAGTGGAAATAGCTTATTGGGTGAAAAGACACAGTGGTCTAGAGCTCAGAAGAGAGACTGGGGATTAAGATAAAAATAGAAACACCATCAACACACCCCAAAATATGTATTTTCCCAATAGGTATGAAGGGAAAGAAGAACAGCAGCACAGCCTTTGGGAAACAAGCACTTATGAAGCAGGGAGAAAGCCACCTGCTGGAGAGGGACCATGGGAAGGAATCCACCACAAGGGCATCATGGTGGTCAAAGACACCTGGATATTTCTAAATTTCTGAATTTTAAGGCTGCATTAAATCAAATCTGGTAAGAAAGTTAATTTCTGTTGGTAGGAATGTCACTTACAAGTCACACACTCAGAAGTCAAAATGAAGGGTGAATGTAATAATTGTGTTATGGGCTGGATTGTATGCCTACAAAGTTGATATGCTGAAGCCTTAAGCCCCAGTAACTCAGAATGTGCCTGTGTTTGGAGATGGGATTTTAAAAGAGGTAGTTAATTTAAAATTCTCCCATATGAGGACACAGAGGGAAGATGGCTATTTATGGACCAATCCAAGGCCTCATCAGACATCAAATCTACCCATTCTTTGAATTAGGACTTCCCAGCCTCCAAAACTCTGAGAAGTAAGTTTCTGTTGATTATAAGCAACCCAGTTTCTGGCAGATTTTTATAGTAGTCCAAACACACTATAACAGCAAGTTCACTTCATCTCTATCTCAGTTTCCTAACCTATGAAATGAGTATGACAATAACAATGGGACTTTTGTTAGATTTAAAGAAGTTCATGGCTTTGAAATATGTATTTAGTAAGTGGTTATCTATTATCATTTGTATAATAACTGAGAAAACTGAGATGTAGAAAGATAAGGGCACTCCATTCAGCCTACACCTTGGCTCTTAACTATAAAACGTGCTTTAGAAAATACACGTGGAGAACCAACCTGATCTAAGGTGAAACTCTGTAGTATATTGTATCAGGACACATTTTTAAGAATTCCATTAAAATATAAATTAGATTTTTTGGTCAGTATGTTTGAGTGTGGTTTCAAATTTTTAAGTGTTTACATTATTATTCAAAGAGGAAACTGTCAAACTAAAGATATTTCACCTTTTTTTTTTTAAGACTGAATTCAAGTGGAATGGGAGAGTGTTGCAAGTAAAGGTATTTTAAGTACAAGAACTATGTCTTAGAATGGTGTCTTAGTTCGTTTTTTGCTGCTAAAACAGAATGCCTGAGACTGGGAAATTTAAAAAGAACTGATATTTCACTTTGGGAGGCCGAAGTGGGCAGATCACCTGAGGTCAGGAGTTTGGGACCAGCCTGGCCAACGTGGCGAAACCCCATATCTACTAAAAAAAAAAAAAAAAAAAAAAAAAAAGCTGAACTACTCGGGAGGCTGAGGCAGGAGAATCGCTTGAACCTGGGAGGCAGAGGTTGCAGTAAGCCGAGATTGCACCACTGCACTCCAGCTTAGGCGACAGGGTAAGACTTTGTCTCAAATATATATTTGACTTCTAAGTGTGTGTGTGTGTATATATATATATATATATACACACACACTTCCAGCATAGCCAAAAGCCTGGTTATCATCTCCTCAATCTTTCTCATATCAGATATGAAGACCACCTGAACTTAAAAGGGCCGTGGATGTCCTCGCCGAGCACCACACAGTGATGTGATCTCTAGCAGATTGGAGTGGGGTCATAGAGGAAGCTGCGATAATAACAGCAGGAAGCTGCTAATAATTCTCTGCAATTTTAATAAAGTTAATGGCGCCTACTCAATGAGAGCATGAATTTCCTTCAGCTCCTGGCTCAGTAGCCCATTAGCTGTGTAACCACGAGCACGTTCCTTAAACCCACTGTGCCTCAGCTTCTGCCCATGTATAAAAACAGGCTCATCATGACACTTAGCACTTCAGTTGCTGTGAGGATTTAAGGATCGATACAGGCAAAGCCCTTACAGCAGTGTCTGGCGTACACTGGGTGTCTGTACTGCAGTTGCTTAGAAAGCCTGGCACAGATTTTTGCAGTTCCTTACTATCTGTAGGATCTTGTTAACGTCACTTATTCTAACACTCGGTTCCTTTACCTGCAAAGTGGGAATGCCTGTGTCCCAGGCTTATTGAAATTGGTTTTATGAAACACATAAATATGAAGTGCTGTGCAGAGCAGTTAGCAGAGGGTTGGTGGAGACAGCAGTCCCCTTCCTCCCGGAAGACATACCCCACGGAATGGCTCCCCAGGCCCTGGCAGCAAAGCATCTCATAAAAAAGTGCCTTGGCTGGGACACTTGGGAGGGCCTGCTGACTCTAGATGATATTGGGAAACATTATTTTCCTATTGGCACTGCTTCTGCTATTGAAAATAAAAACAAGTTCTTAAGCCCTTGGAACATTTATTCACTGCCCTCTACTTTTTAAATTGGTTTAAATTGGCCTGGATAACCTGTTTCCTATCCAGCATTCCCAGCTCAGAAGAGTCTGTAAATATATCTTCAAAGAGGGTCTTCTACAGTCCTTGATCAAAGACCTTGCGGTTCTAAGCACAGAGTTGGCCTTCCTCCTCCTCTCCCGTTTCCACCCTCTCCTGCAAGCAGCCGAGTGTCCTCACAGTGGGGCCATAGAAGCTGGGTGGGAGGAGGAGGCCTCATGCTGGGAAGGCCCTTCCCTTCTCCTCCTCAATGTCCTGCTCCAGGTGAGTGCCCAGCAGGCGCTGTCAGGCTGTGACCTCCAGGAGGAATTAAAGGGAAAGGTGGAAGAACAGACACCTCTGGGACAAGGGGGTTTCTTTGGCCTATCTTATGGAATTAAGTAGCATGTTGGTTTTTTCCACTGGTAAATTACAGCCCTTACATAATATTTGAATAAGTTATGAATGATATGTTTTGAATTAATTTACATTTATTTTTAATTAATTGATTAACATTAATTAACACAATTCATAAATAATTCAAAGTGATAGCCGTCTGCTCATTACTTATGCCTTTTTGTTTACCTAAATGATCCATTTTGCAGTATGCCATTGTGGAAACAAGGCTCGGTTTATAGTCTCCGTCTCTCTTTAGGTGAGAGACAAGTTCTATATAACCTTGTATAACTTGTAGATTATACAAGTTCTCTGGGTTTTCTAAGTGAACTCAATTTGTTGGACAGGTGAGCTCTCAACTACCTTCCAACTTGTACTCTATTACAAAATAGACTAATATTCTTCCCTGTCAACCATACCCTCCAAAGAACATTTAGGAAGTCTCCAAGGTGTCTCTTCCCTTTGCCATCATGACGGTTTTAGGCCAAGCCACCCTCCCTCTCAGCCACCCACTTTTATTCTGGCCCCAGTGCGATTCATCTCCACACAGCAGGAAGCCAGGATGACCCAAATGCCATCGTTCCTTCTTTCAAGCCCTTCCTGTCCACTCATTGCACTTGGAATTGCACCCAAATGTCTCCCCTGTCAGGCCTCGTCCTGACCTGACCGCTGCCTGGGGCTCCACCATTTTCTAGGATCTCTCTCCCTGAAGTCTGCCGCTGCGTCTATTTCCTTTCTTCGAACAGGCTGAGCTCTTTATGCATCTTACATATTTTATGTGTTGAAATGCCACCTCCCTTGTCCTCTACCCCTTCCTTCTCCTTCTTAAGATCTCAACTTAAATGTCATCTCCTCAGAGTGAGCCCCTGCCCTGGGCCACACAGGTGATTTCAGCGCATCCCCAGCCCTGACCCCCATTGTTCCCTGGCACAGCTGCCACCAGTTCTTCCAGGGCACGTATCACAATGCATGCCGTTGATGTATTTGTGTACTTGATTCCTGCCTGTCCCCATCCAAACCCTATCTCTAAAAGACCTAGGACTAAGTCAAGGCCGTATCTGCCTTTGTTGATACAGAATTCTTGGAACATGGTAGGAACTCAGTAAATATTTTTGGAAGCAATGAATGGATAAATAAATGAGTTGTGCATCTGTTTGTAGAGAAAGAACTAGAGACATTTAATGCTACCTCCTCTTCTGGTCTCCTTATTTGTTTTAAAGCTTTATTTTTTATTTCTTTTATCTATCCTGTTAGATAAGCAGGTCATGCTGCACATATGAGCAGAGCTGATGGGGATCATAAACAAAAGCATAGCCTCTGCTGTGGCTACAGGAGGCGGCGGCAAGCAGGACACAGAGAAGTGATATTCCCATTGGATTCCATGCTGTTAATTCTGTGATTCACCCAATTTAGCCAAAGAAATGGAGGGCTTCCACCTCCTACCCTAATTAATTGGCTGGACAAAGCAATACCAAAAGCTTCTGAAGTCACAAAAATCAGGTTAGCCTCCTGGACTCTGCAGAAATTTGCCTTTTGTAGTGAACTCATCAATTAAAAGGCATATCATGGACTTCATAACAATCTGTGCCATTATTTTGTATCCAAATTAGCTATATAATTTTCCCTCCACTGGAAGTCATTTCACATTCTGCAATAAATTATTCCCCTGTTCATATTGACTCTGTGCAATGACAGTGCAAAACATGGGGAGAGAGCAAACTTTGGAGTTTTATAAAATACATAGGAATTGCTATAGCGATTTTTCAGGGAAAAGATGTTTCTTGTCATTTTCTGATGGTCTTACATTCAATTCAAAGAGGCACACCATTGATAGAGTATGTGCTGTCACTTTCAAGAGTTGTGAATTAATGCCGCATCCCCTATTTACTTCTTATGTAAAAGCTATATGAGCTTTATCATAGTGACCAAGCATATTATGAGTTGATTCATTTGCTTTCGTCTGAAAGACAAGATGAATATGACCTTTATTCTTAAGATGACTGATGAGTTTTCTGCAAGGGTAGATGTGTCTGTTTTTCTGAAAGAAATCCTCTGTGTCAATGGTCAAATACAGCTAGTTTTTTTGGAGCTTCTATGATCTGCTTTTTGTACATCTTTTGAAGCTAATCTCTCAATTACCCCCTCCCTTTAGTCTGAGTAGTCCTATTTTTGTAGCTGACGCAAACAAATTCTTCATCGATGAAAACAGTATCTCTCTACCTTTCACACCATGTTTTTGAAAAGAAAACACAGAAAGGCAGTCTATGGTTGGTATATGAGAAACCATTTTACACATTGTAAAACTATTTCCAAGGGTAAGTTGTTGTTATAAAGTTAAAAGAAAGACATGCTCAATATTTGCCTACTAATTTTTTTAGCTTCCATATACACTGAGTTACCTCTGATCCTAATTGATCATCAGTAGGTAGTGGAGATAAATATGTGTTTCCTATTATTTATTTAAGACCCAATGAACTCACTAAGAGCCATTCATACTCTATAATGTATTGGCTGAGCAAGAATATTGTCATTTTTCAATTTAACACTAACTTTAACTTATAGAGTAGCTATTACAATAGCTGGAGATAGCAATTTAGTTTTGAGGTACCAGAATCAGAAAGATGCATCCACAGTGCCCATGTGGGATAATCATTATGGCTTTGTAATATTAAGTCTGTTTCTAAAATTGGCAATGTATTTACAAAGGGACTAAGTGAACAATAACTACTTTTTTGCTTTATTTAATGATAATATAATGATAACTACTTCTATATAATGAAAAGCACGGTTTTCATGTGGATCACTGGAAAGTCAAAAATTTGTCAAAATTTTAAAATTTACTTTTCATGATGTCTCTAGTATAAAGTGAAGTCCAGAATACAGTGTGTTTTTTAATTATGTTTCATGAATTACCTGCAAGAAATGCCTGTTCCCTGGATCATAATTTTTGTCTACATTTAGGCCTCCAACTTATCTGGCTCAGCCTCTTATCTCACCAAGGAATAGCTCTGATTTCCAAGTCAATTCATTTTCAAAATAGTTGCATCTAATAATAAATCCTTACTGTAAAATAAGTCCTAACAAGATCATTTTATACATTGATAGCTTAAATATTCTTTTTGCTGTTTTTCTCCTTTGTATCTTTCTTCCCAGAAATGTTTGCCATAAGAGGCTGAAAAAATCATATCGATTAAAAGAGTCTATCACCCAGGCAGGAAGAAGTCATATTGTTCAACTGTTTTTTCCAAAATAACTTTCTTTCAAAAATATTAAAATAAGGGATTTCTTTTTTTTTGATATTCAGCCCAAATTAAGCACCCATTCACCATTGAAAGAGATTTGTCACTTCACTGTAGATGACTCCCAAATTCCTACATCTCTTTCTAATACTGTGATTCTACTGAGATCTGGCCCCACATCCTGAATGGAGTGTGCATGGTTCCTCCTGAATGAGCACCCCACCCTACCTCCAACTTAACACTCAGCACCTCTAAGATAAGAGTATACCACCTTTCTCCACAAACCAACTCATCTTGTCATCTCTGCTGGCTTCGCAGGTGCCCAAGCGTCCTCCTCTCTCTCCGCCCACCCTCCTCTATCTCATTCTGCACAATGAGGTTCCTGAAACCCAGGGCATTTTGCATATTCTTCACCTGTGTACTTTTGATTTAATTATAAGATAAGCATCAGGGGATATAAAATATTTTCTCACAAATTTTCAGGGGTAAGTTTTCCTTACAACGATAACAACAACAAAATCATTTTCTGCACCCTTCAAGGCCCAGCTCCTTTCTGTCTTATATTCAGTTCACATCATACAGCCATTTCTTTACATTTTATCTCAATAGTTATTAAGTTGTGACTTTATTATATTTAACAATCTTTTTTCATGAAGAGAACAAAACAGATAGACTTAGACTCCTGCTAGAATATTATAAGCTAAAGCTTGAAACTCTGTTAAGGAACGTAGAGTAATTTTATTATTTCATCTTCTTCACTCCCTCCTTCTAAGAAGATCGATTTTTTAAAAAAGTCTTTTTCTGTTTTTCAGAGCAGGGTGAGAGGCCACAGAGCATTCTCCTTATATATCCTCAAAGATGCAGTTCAATCCTGTTTAAATACTTTGATTAGTATTAGCTGAAGATTGTGATTATTTGATCAAGAACATTTTTCTATTCAGAATGATTCTGCCAGAGCTTTTTGCCACTGAAAATATGAAAACTGAACAAGCCTATTTAAACAAAAGAAAATTATAGTTTATATTTGCTCTCAAATAAATATGCCACATTGAGGATTGTTTTTTATGATAAATTGCCAAACATCATACTTATGTTTGGACATAGAAAAGAGGAAAGGGGAGAATTTCATCTTTCAATGATACTTTTCAAAATTATAATAAACAACTAATTAAGTGGTAATTTTCTGGATTAAAAATGCATCTCTATCACAGTTGGGTCACACGTTAACAATGGTTTCCATTGGAGTACTTTTATTTGAGAAATTCTAGTGTTTCCATTACAAGACCTATTTGTAAGGATTTATTTCTCATCTGTAAAAATTTACTCAGGGTTGCAACTGAACATTTACTAGCCAGGGAAAAAATTCTTCTCACCCAATTTATATTTTAATTAGCTTGGCCTTTTTATCACTTTGGATTAACATAAAGGAGAAAAAATAGATGGAAATGCAACAGTGAAAAATAATCTATTTGTTGACATACATATTGGCAAAATATTACCAGTTACCCTAAGCATGGATTCCTTTATCTTCCTTAACACTGACAAGGGCAAATTTTAAGAGTCAAGAATAAAAATCCATTTATTTAAAAAATGTGTCTAG
Source organism: Gorilla gorilla gorilla (assembly GCF_029281585.2). Lineage (NCBI taxonomy): Eukaryota > Metazoa > Chordata > Mammalia > Primates > Hominidae > Gorilla > Gorilla gorilla. Next base: position 121,964,790 of record NC_073238.2, read on the forward strand.
TATCATCTATTAGAACAAAACTCCTGGAAAGATGACAAAATCTGTGTGCTTGCATTATCTTGACAGATATGAATAATCAGTGTTTTTGATGATATACCCCAAAGGGGTTTGATTTGTATATATGACCAAAGCGCATGAGAAAGAACAATACAATTTAGTTATTCTGTAGAAATTCTAATATAAAGGCAACTTTTAAAAATCCTTAGCAAAAAGATGTTTAGTGGGAAAAAATATGAGCTTTCTCAAATAGGAGGGAAAAATATTATACGCTAAGGTTACAAGTTAAATGTACAGTTGAATCACATATACTTGAAAGAGCTTTCTACATCTTAAGGGAACATGGGGATATCTGTTATTTGGACTGAAAGGAAATTTAATTAATTCAATGTAGAAAACAGAAAGTAATGATGATAAAATGAGATTAGGATAGTAGAAGGGAAAGCATGGATATTAAAAAATGACTTTGGGATTTTGAATTCACAGAAGCAGAAACAAATAACAACAACAAAACCCCTCTATTGGCTCAATCTGTCTGACTTCCATAACATAGAAACGAGCTGAATATAAATCAGTTTTCATTATGCAGTGTCTGGAGAGGTCACATCTGGGGCATTTTGCTCAAGTTTAGCGCATTATGGTGGCTTAGCAAAGACGTGAAAAGCAAAGCCAGGAGCACCAACAATGATCTAGCATCTTGGAAGATACTCACATTGGCAGGAGAGTTATGCACCTGGGAAAGAAAGGTGTCCTACCCCAAGTGCATGATCATTATCACAATGTTACCACCACTCTGCTGTAGCAGCAATGAATGAGGGAGAAACATTATTTAGAAAGGCAAAGAAAAAAGAGGACAAGAAGACAATAGAATGTGAGTTCTTTAGAGGGAACAGCAAAGGAGATCGTCATAGGGCAAAAAAAAAGGAGAAAAGGCCCAGGTAATCGTTGAAATTTGGAAGGAAATTTTAGGCAAACGCTTTCACTGTACCGCATCCAGGTGCTCTCTGTAGCAAAAATTCCAGGCATAGAATTCAGGTTAGAACCTATCACTCCTGCTGAGGTATTGCTGGTTTAGTTATCCAACTGCTTATGGCTTACTGTTGGTATTGTAAACAACACCTGAAAGTAATCCATTCATAAACCTAAATTCTTCCAAAAATTTAGCAAGTCAAAACTTCCAAAATTCCCTGTGGCCTAAAGAAAGGTTAACAGTAAAGCTTAAGTTAATAGCAATTTTTTTCTTGGAACTGTATCATCTAGTATGGTAGTCAATAGCCACATGTGGCTTTTTAAATTTAAATTCAGATTAATTAAAATGTAAAATTCAGTTCCTCAGTTGTACCACCCACATTTCAAATTTTTGATAGCCACTGTGTTAATATTGGACAGCATAGACACAGAACATTTTTATCCCCACAGAAACTTCTAATGGATAGTATTTTCTAGAATTTAATGGAACATTTTGATAATATACAAATTTTGAGTATATGGATTAAGGTACAGCCTTTTATTCTCATAATATAGAGTTCAGAAATAGGCAATTTCTAAGTGAATAATGATGGATATGAATAAACAGTACAATACAGACAATTCAAAAAAAATTTCTGGAGAGTTGATTTAAGATAACATATATATATTTGTACACACACATATATATGTATATACACAACATATATATATGTTGTGTAGACTCTAAAACATGTACTAAAAAAACAGTAATGACATGGGACAAGTTGAAATGTCAGAACATTTCCTGATTCCAGAATCTGCATTCTTCCCCTTCATCTCCAGCCTACTCAGAGGAAGATTTCTACTACATTTAAAATCATTTGGAAAAATGGCAGAAAATTATTCAGATTACTATCAAAGCAAAATTTATTCTTTGAGATTTTAATAATTTTAATAACAAAGATATGATAGGGAGATAATTTTGCATTCAGTCACAGTTTCGTACTTAGATTGTGATGATTTATAGCGAGGAAATCTACATTAAGTAGTTTCTTGAAAATCTTATTTTCTCATTGTTGAATGGATCTAGAAGAATACAAAAACAACATTATCTCAAAAACTTACATCTCAAATGGTCCCCAAAGTTCAGACAAATAAAATTGCACAAGAAAATGCCAGGAAATTGTCTACACGAACTGATGTTTTTATTCTAATGAAAATATCAACTTTATGAAGCCAAAAATATTTAGTGAGTGACCGTAGGTTGGGTATCTTTGTATAAAATGAACTCAGGTAATCAAGAGCCACCCTGAAGGGTGGCAAACTCTTATTAATTTTGAGTATAGATGTAGAGAGATGGCCAAAACTATCATTTTCACTATGACATAGATAATTGAACTTTTATTTTGTACTCTAACTTCCTTCCTTCCTTCCTTTCCTTCCTTCCTTCCTTCCCTCCAGCATCTCTCTTTCATAAAACACATCATTAGTAAATCAAAATGTCTTTTAGGTGTTGTTGAAACATTTTTGTTCTACAAGATTTTCTTTTGGAATGGTGTTTGTTAATTAACCTAACAGTTTTGATTTTTATATTGACTATCAGTTAATCACTTTGTAAAAACATGCACCAGGCTTTAAGGGACACTCAGTCAATTAGTATACAATTAGTACAAATCACTCATTCTCAACCATGGTTCTCAACCTTCCTTAGTATCACTTGATGAGTTTTAAAATAAAATAATGTGTTGTCTCCTAATCAGAGCAATTAAAACAGATTCTCTAAGGGTTTTAGAGAATCTGTTGATTCTCTAAATCAACTGATTTAGAGGTTGAGCCACTGGTGTTTCTTTTTTTTCCCCAAGTTCCCTAGTTAATATTAATATGCAGCCAGGGTTCAGAAGTACAGACGACATAAATTCTTCACCACTATTGGGGCTCCAAATTACAATTACATGCAATGCTAGTTATACACCAGAAACCACATTATCTGTTTATTTGAGAGATATTTTCACTGAAACAAAAATACCATAGGAAAAATATTTCTACATAATTGAAATTAACTAGAAACTATTTTATATTGTTAACCAAAAAGTTACTTACTAGGCTTGTATTCAGAAACGAAGTATTCAAAATACTGCCCTCAGCTATAGTGACATGAATTATTAATTTTTTTTAAAACAAAGGTATTATAGAAGAGCCTGTCAAAAGAAAGTTGATGATCATATCTTATTTCTCACACAGGACTTTAATGGTGGTTTGAATTGTAGTAACACTGGATGGTAGAGATATGTGATAGAAATATTATGCATATATTTTATTTTCATTAACTTCTTTGCTGTAATTTTCAGAGAGGACAGGAAAATGCAAAATATATTCTTCATCAGTTTCGGCGCATTGGTAGAGCTGAGTCTTCTCTAGTAAATAGTATGGCATTAAACTCTCTCTAACTATACCCTACTATTATGGTTTGGATTTGTGTCTCTGCCCAAATCTCATGTCCATTTGTAATTCCCAGTGTTGGAGGAGGGGCCTAGTGGGAAGTGATTGGATCATGGGGTCAGACTTCCCCCTCGCTATTCTTGGCATAGTGAGTAAGTTCTCGCTGGTTGTTTGAAAATGTGCAGCACCTCCCCCTTCACTCTCTTCCTCCTGCTCCCAGCCATGTAGTATGTACCTGCTTCTCCTTCATCTTCTGTCATGATTGTAAGTTTCCTGAGGCCTCCCCAGCCATGCCTACTATACAGTCTGCAGAACCGTGAGCCAACTAAACCTCCTTTCTTTATGAACTACCCAGTCTCAGGTAGTTCTTTATAGCAGTGTGAGAACAGACTAATATACCTGCATATGTTAATATTGGCATGCCTACATATTTACCACTTTGTAGACTGTGTAGTGTGACCATTCAAAAACAAACCAGGAACTGCTGTATATTTAGCTATGTTAATCAGAAAAAAATAAAACAGGCAAGATTTTCCTCCCCAAGTCAGTTAAGAGCAGTTGTTAAGACCAGACGCCTCTATTTCCTCCTCATTATTAGATGGTGTGAATTCTGAAAGCACAAACTCAGAAAGTCCACAAAAGTCACATTTCTGGCAGATTAGACAAGAAGCCACAGACTTAGCAGAATTTTACAAGATGAAAATTTCCATTTTTGTCTCAGTTTTAAAAGACACGAATTTGGTAAAAGGTGAAGAGAAGATTGTGCTTTTTTTACAGCTGCTGTGGACTTGCTGCCTTTGCCAGTGATGACTCAGTGTCTCATTAAAGAGAGAAGCCCCTGCCTACAGCTACATCCCACAGGCTGAAGCCTCGGAGCCGGGTGGCAAGGAGAGGTTATAAACTTTGATGTAGCTTCAAAGAGAACTCTTAGCTGAAGGTAGGGGAGTGCAGAATTCTGTCATGGAAAAGTCAAAGAAGATGTAGTAATGGACACAGTGCAAGTTAGCTATGTCAGGAGGATAAATGGATTTATTTGTATTCTGCTACCAAGAGGGCCTTTTCCTAGCCATGTTTAAGTGGGTATTACACAGTTGGATTTTGAAAGAAAAGTGAGATCACATATGCCTGTTAAAGAATGGAGCTTGGAATGTGGAGATTATTTCTTAGTAATATCTTTATTATTTTATAGTCTGATTTTTCAAAACTAGTATTTAAAGTGGTAATGTCACATGTTATGGAGAAAACCAGAGAAAGGTGTCTGAGTCTGCCTACAAAGAGAGTGTCCCCTGACCCCAAGTCTTCCTTCCTAAAACCAAAAAGCCCTGGAGAAAGCCCAGCATGCAGAGGGGGACTCTGGCAGCGGGAGAGGGCAGGAGGCCCTGGGAGGGCCTGGTGGAAGTGGAGCCTCTACCACCCCCACTGGGCATGGGAGGCCTGGCGAGGTAGTGGGAGGTGGGCTTGGTGTCACTCCTGGAGAAACACCCACCTCCAACCCCAGTCACGTGCTGTGATTGCTGGAAGGTGTCAGTTTGTCACAGTTTGCTGGATGAAGATGCCTCAATTCCTATGAGCTGTTGGCAAAGAGTCACGGTTCCTGGCCACAGCACACGGGCCTCTTCATGGAGAGGCTCACAACGTGGAGAGTTGCTTCTCCTGGTACAGGTGGTGGGAAACAGGAGGGAGAGAGAAAAAGAGGAGAGAGAGGGAGAGAGAAAGATAGAGAGGGGAGAAAAAAGAGAGGAAAGAGGAAAGGAGAAAGAGAGGGACAGACACAGAGAGGAGAAAGAGAGAGAGGAGAAGAAAGGAGGAGGGAAGGGGAAAAAGAAAGAAGGAGACAGAAGACAGAGAAGGAAGAAGAGAGTGAGCCCACTCTGGAAGCTGCTTTCATAGCCTCACCTCCACAGGTGCATGCCATTACTTCTACTGTATTCTAATTCCTTGCAAGTGAATCACTAAGGCCAGTCCACACTCGGGGTGGGGGAAAGAGATTAGACAAGGGCAGGAATGCCAGGTGGGACCACGGTTAGGTTTGTTGTTACTGTTACTATTTTCATCCCACTTTAAACAATATAAACAATATTATTTTCTAAATATATCTCAAACTTACTGCAGACACCTGTTCTTAAAGCCCAAAAGGCATGTGTATAAGCAGTTAAAAGCATAAAGACAGTGAACATAAAGGAAGGTATAGAAGAAAATGTTATCTTTGAACATTATACATATTTTAATATCACTTAAAAGAATATTATAATGTGCAATTTCATACTTCGTTGTCCTTATCAAACTTAATAGATTACCCCAAAATAACATTTTCTTTTTACATTTCTATTATTTAATGACATAGTTATGAAAAGAAGTATTCTGTAAAATATTAGTGAGTATGAAATGTAAATTTAAATAATAGTCAACCTTTTATTTTACAAAAAGCAAATTTGAATCAATTCATACTTGTGAAGATCTGAAATACTGGGACTTTTTTTTTTTTTTGCAGTAATCCCTTCTTTCCTTGTTCCTTCTTATATACTTTCAGAGTTATTTCTTATTTCCATTCATCAAGTGATAACTTTGTTTTTGGAGCACCAAAGCACGTCTACAAAGTAACAAGCTAGATGGCCAGGAGGTCTTTCCTAAATGCATTGCCCATAAACTCAGAAACACTCAGTGACTGATTCCCTGTCCTCTTGGCAGCAGGCAACACTAGGACTGCTTTTTAGATGCTCCCATCTCCTGGGGAGACCCCTCACCCCCAGCAGAAGGCCACCTTGCTCCCTCTAGTGAGTGCCTATGTGCCACATTGAGCTGGGGAAAGTCCTCTCCGTGTCCTCAGCATCTCTCACACTTGTTTACATGATGGAATTCAGGTCGCACACTTCTGAAAGATTAATTCTATAGCAAGGCCTATAACAAGCTGGGCTTATTCAGCACCAACTCCTCAGCACAACTCCTGCCTATTTATCTAACTTAACCTCCCGTTCCTCTCTACCTTGTCTTTGTTTCTGCAGCCACACGGGTCTTCTCGCATCTCTGTGAATACCCCAAGCTTGTTCCTGACTCAGTACCTTTGTGCATGCAACCCTTCACCTCATCTGTTCCTCTCCCGGATCTTCACGTCATTAACTTCTGCTCAAATGGCACCTCTTCAGAGGGCCTTTCCTCTCAACACCTCACACTGTCACTCTGCAGCCGTCATCGCTTAGATCACTACCAGTTGTTGTACGATGTAATCATGGACTTACTTGTGTGTTGTGTCTCTCCCATTAGAATATGAGCTTTATGATGGCAAACACTTTGGTCGCCATGACACCCCCAATGCCAAAGTAGTTCCTTTTTATAACAGATGTTTAAGGGAGCAAGTACTAAATATATATATATATATGGCACATAGGAGCTTTCCATGAATAAAATGAGTTAACAATCATTGCAGGCCAATTACACACAGGCAAGACATTGGACTTTTTATGCGCTCCAACTCATTGAATCTTCACAGTTGTCCTATGAGCAAGAAGTTGTCATCTTCACTTTACAGAACAGAGATCAACAGCATTAACTTGCCATGGTAACAGCTAGGAATTAATAGTCAGAATTTCAACTCTGGTTGTTGGGTGGAAAGCACGCACGTTCAGCCTTACGCCATACTGAACAGCATTGTGTGAGAAATGAGACTTAAATTTGGCATTGGACATTGCATGGAGATGGCACGACCTGCAGGGCTGGAGGAACTTTGTTCGTGTTCCACAGTGGGGATAGAGGAAGGAAAGTAGTGGCAAAGGGATAGTGAATGTTTCTGACACCATAGTCCACAAAGCACTCTTGGAGTGGGGAATGGTGATTTCTATAGCCCCTAACACAGCTGTCCAGGCTCACTGATGCTTGTAGAGAAGTGTCCTCAGAATCACCAAATATTTGGTATCTGCCCACTTGTAAGCCTTGCCCTGGGTAAATAAACCACCTAAGGAATGTGGTATGACATAACCTACACAAGACTTTTCCTTCAGACGCTTGTCATCATGACAGAACCTCTTTTGCATTACTACTGATGTCAACATCCCCAGTGCAATTAGAATTTGGGGAAATCATATTTTTGTTGTATAATTCAGTCAGGCAAATGCTATAACTACAGCTATTGTTATCAGCCTATTGACTTACAGCCCTAAAACACCCAGCTTAATTATACTCACTCAAGGAAAACACACAGTAGTGGTAAGTAAACATCACTGAACCTATGGAAGGCCATATTTACTTCATCTTTCCTTTCAAAGATGTTTATTTTTTAAACAATATAAGATTGTTAAACTCGGGATGTATTCAAAATATCTTAATTTTCTCACTTGCAGGGACTTTACAAATACCCCTTACAATTTCCTACCCCATATAAAAAAGGATCATAAGTGGTACATGGGAAACATGTGTCCATTTCACTTACAGACCTGCCATTCCCATTTTAAAGCAGGACAGATAGACAGCTCTCTCATGGGTTGCATATCCTCGGCCTGAGTGGCAGTGTGCTGGCAGAAAACACAATCGACTGCTTCCCGCTTTGCTACCTCTTTGTTCCTTTATTGGCAGAAGGTTTTTGTCTTCCTTCATTTTCCACAAGAAAGTTCCTTTGTGTTTTTCTTTCTATTCATCTCTTTATGTTTTAGTATCTTCTAATACTGAAATAACCCCTTTTAAATTACAGTGTGGGTCTGTATTTAATGTCTCTGTGACTGCTGAGGATGCTGCATAAAATAAGTCCCAAATTAACAGCCGGACCCTGCCCTCTCCAAGTTACAGAGTAATATTCACAACCTTGTTGAGTTCTTGGCTGACATCCTTACTGGGTTTGGAAGTAGCAAGGATAATCAATCTGTTTCATAGATAAAGAAAGTCCATTTTGATATAAACGAATGGAGAGGACTAATCCACAATGTACAGTAATTAACACTTATCATGTTCCCAACATATGCCAAGCATATACATTATATACAGTATCTAATGCTCACAAATGCTCATAACAGCCTTTAATGTTGTTATTATTATTACAATTTAATAATCTGAGGCAACTTGGGCACTTTTTAAAGGTCTGTTTGTCTAGTAAGTGACAGAGCCAAAAATCTGAACTCAGTTTTGTCTGTTCTGAAGCCAACCCTTTAATTGCATTTCTTTATTGTCTTTTAATAAAGGAAGGTAGAATCTTATCAATGGATGAACACATTTATTGGTTATCTAACATAGGAAGGTATTATTAATATGTTAAGAACTTGGAGAAATTGGATATTAACAAAGGCAATGATAATGGACATTATTTGATAATATATGTTCAGTACCAAAATATGCTTACTCACAACAGGGATATTCAGAGCCTACTTATCCCGGCTCCAGAAAGCCCATTTTTAAATTTTAATGAATTTTTCAAACTAGTTGTTGAAAACAGACATTATTAAAAGTTAAATTATATAAATTTAGATTATATTAAAAACAAAGATAAATATGTAAAACACATTGCTTCCTAATTATTGTACTTTGTTGTACTGTTGTCTGTACTCTTGAGATTTGTTCCACTAGGCATTGCTGTACAGTGGAAGTACTACATAATAGCACGCTGCTGTGCCTCTCTTCCTAACCCTGTGTTCAGTGATGCCACATAAGGAGCTTGAAGTCAGCCATAACGGGAGTATTTACACCACAGAAACTGGCAAAAAAATACAGATCAGGGCTTGACTTATGATTTTGTTGACCGTCTAATCTTTAAGTGATGGAGAAAATGTCAATAAATCACATTAAATTAAAAAGTGCTTCATATATGTAGCTGTTACAATTTGAGTAGCATGACAAATGAGGAAATCTTCCTCCAGTATTCAAAAACCATCATCTAATTTGGGAAAGAATTTGCTGATATCATTGACTTGACAAATGAGTAAAGTTTTAATACATATCTTCAATGCTTCATTTTCTTCTTACTTGTGAATGTAACTGAAAATAACAACCAATAAAAGTTGGGACTACCCTTGTTTGTCAGTTGCAACTACCCTTGTTTGTCAGTTGCAACTATGGTTTGACTACAGATATAGGAGTTTGTAAGAATCAGCAAAAGCATCCATGAAAATCAATGGACAATATGGAATTAACCATAAAGGTTATTGTATATTTCTATTTTTGTAAAGTGCATACTACACATCCTTCATATCAGTAAAATGTATACTAAGCTTAGGGACGCATCTAAGTCTGTTGTTGTATTAGTCTGTTTTCACACTGTTATAAAGAACTTCCCTGAGACTAGGGAATTTATCAAGAAAAGAGGTTTAATTGACTCACAGTTCCACATGGCTGGGGAGGCCTCAGGAAACTTAAAATTATGGCGGAAGGGGAGGCAGGCACCTTCTTCACAAGGCCACAAGAGAGACAGAGAGACAGAAGGGGGAAGAACCCCTTATAAAACCATCAGATTTCATGAGAACTTACTCCCTGTCACAAGAACGGCATGGGGGAACCACCTCCATGAGCCAGTCACCTCCCTCCCTTGACGTGTGGGGATTACAATTCGAGATGAGATTTGGGTGGGGACACAGAGCCGAACCATATTAGTTGTTAACCATTTATGTATTCATACCACAGGATTTGGTAGGAATAAGACCGTTGTGACTACTGTGATCTCTCCTCCCATGGGGCATAAAGTCATTTAACTAATAATAGGGAATTTAGAATAGTTGATCCATCTAACATATTCTTAATATTTGGAGAAAATATGAGTGTGTAAAAGAGCTATCCTGAGCACTAATGAGGCTTCAAAATTGTTTCTTCTGCTTTTTCTTTTTTCTGCTTTGAATTTGATATCATCTAGGCTCTAGAAGAAACCTCTGGGATAATTTTAAGGGCCCTCAGAGAATCATTGAAATGGGTATCTCTCCTTGATCTTGAGAAACTGTGATAGGGAACTCTCCTATCTGTGAAGAGGTCAGCGACCCATTTCCCATCACTGGAGGCCCTGAGGTGGCCAGGCATGTGCAGGTGTTTCTGCAGAGCAAACCATTGCCTGTGAGTCATGTGACCAAAGAAAGGCTGGCTTTGGAGGACTGTAGGGACTGTGATGGTGGTGGGACGTAGGGGATGGGGGGTGGTGATGCAGCACTTTGGAGAGCTTCAGAGCTTTCCTGTGGCCTCTGCAAGTCTTTCTCCTACCGGGAGTAGAATAAGAAGGAGAATTCAGCTCTCAGCAACTCATGCTTCGCTAGAAGTATTTAGCAAGTTGCAGAGCTCCTTTACATAGTGAAATAGGCTTCTGTTGCAATTAATAAATAGTGAAAGGTCACATTTTATATAAACAGTAAACAAATATATAAGTGAGTCCAGTCCAGTTCATATTGAATGGGAGTAGCTTTAGGAGAAGATAATTTGCTTCACATAGAATATACTTTTGGGAAACAATGTACCCTCTCATTTGGTAATGGCAAAAGACCGCAAAGAAAATTTTGTTCTGACCTTATTGGTCATCTCCATACATCTCCACGTATTTGATTATACGTAAAATCAATAGAAATTAGATGATATTTTAATAACTTCTAATGACATAAATGTGGGCATTATTTTTATATTTTATTGTTAATTTTAGATTGCTAAATCTGTATTTCAAGCAAAATGAACATCGTTTTGTTTTTACAATGAAGGATCTAACTCATATTGCCTCCACGACACATTTGAAATCTAAGATAAAACACAACGTTTACATTGCCATATCTCGTTCCTGCAGCTAGAGAGAGGTAATGGCCTCTGAGTCAAAAGTTCATAATTAGTTGGTAAGATTGGTCAAATCTACAATCACAAAATTTAATTAGGCTAAGCAAAAAGTCCCTTCCCCAGCCCACAACCTAACTGTGTAAATACATGAAATGTTATTTATTTACCCACAGCTAACTAGATAAGCTTGATATAATCCATCACGGTGATGCAGAAGCCAATATGCTGCAGTGATCTTGGCACTAACGACATTGCACGAAGAGTATTGAGCTCCTTTCTTATCCTATACTGACAAAATGAAAAGCTTCCAAAAGCAAGAAGACTAGAATGATGAGTGGCCTACAAAAGGAAACATGTTTATGAAAGGCTTAAGGAATTGAGGATGTTTAGATGGCACAGACACAGAAAGAACTCTAAGCTGCCTTTCAATACTTGAAGTATGCTCATGATGAAACAGGATGTGTGGCTCCCTATGACAGGCATGAGCCACTGCACCCTGCCCAGGTATTTCTTTATAGCAATGGGAGAACGGACTCATATACCATGTATATGACTCATTGATTGTCACATGTTTAAGGAAATCTTTCCTTCATTACATTTCCTCGATTACATCTCCCCTGAACTTCTATAACCCCAGGATTTCCTTTCTGCATTAGGGGAAAGTGTGCCCTATGCTTCTGAGCTGCTCCTGGCCACGTGTGCCTTTTCCCCTTTTCCTCCATGAGCTGATAAACTTTTTGATGTAAAGTCTTTTGCTTTATTCATCTTTGCCAAGCAGAGTGTCTTACAAGTAATGGGTCTTCAATGACTATTTTCTATAACTTTTCCTGGTAATCAGGAGTCCCAGGGATCTATCACTGAAGAACTGAATTCATTGAATTTCTGCGCTGGATCCTCTGGCTTTTGTAGGTCAGAGATCAGGAAAAACCGCAAATGCTGTGTACAATGTCCTCAGGATCTGTCACTGAGCCTCTGGGGTCTTGCAGATTTGTCTGTCCCCTGAGCCTGCTATCATGCCCACAGGACACTGAGAGGCATGAGGACATTGCTGGAGTGAGTGAGTGAATGCATGAGTTTCTTTTGTCTGACATTAGTCTAGGCCTAGACTTGTCATAGAAAAGGGAATGAACAAATCAGTAGAAGAGTCAAAAATGACAAGTCAATTCACAATAGTTACTACCAGAAGTAAAATTAGTTGGAGTTACCTGCTTTCAAATGGTTTCCAATGTTTTTATTAAGGTAGAGGAGGCATATATAGTTATCTGAACTTAATAACCAATTGACTAGTTTCTCACTTAGCACCTATGAGTAGTAGATAGTCCATGCAGACAGTACAGCAGCTACTTGAAAGCGAACAATACTCCTCATCTTCAAGAGGTTGGAAAGTATCATTTACATACAAAATCACGTATTTAACAATGAAATCCACAGCTCTACGCTCCATGAGAGCAAGCACTATGTCTATTTCACTCTCTGCTTTACTGTCATTACTTGGTACTTGATAGCAACTCAATAAAGATTTTCTTCATGAATAAATTAGTGGTATTTGAAAAGAGGCATAGCTCTGAAACATGGAAGAGACATGGAAAGTTTAATCAAGAATATAGAACTGAATCTGGGTCTTTGTATTGCATCATATACATAAGCTAAGATAGGAGTAGAAGTTACAATGAAGTCGGGTTGTCATGTTTATGACTAAACCTGTATCTAAGCATCCCACGATCTCCAGTTAAATTAGGGATAATTAGTTAAGATACTCAGGATGAAGTCATCGTTAAAATTGTTGCATGTAGCCAATAACTAGTTCTGTGAAACTGTCTGCTGTGAATGGTTGCAAATGCATTCCAGAAGACTGAGGTTTAAAACGGTTGTCTTCTCTTGATGAGCTGCCATCATTTGTAACACAGACCCTGCATGTTGGAAATACAGTACCGTCACATTTTGAAAGTCAGGTAAGATTATTTGATATGGGCAATGTTCTGTTAAAACATGAACTCTTTCAACTTCAGTGCAACTTGCTAGCAGCGTTTTGATTTTCAGAGCACTCATGAATTTGTATTATAATAAAATCCCCCACTCTGATTTTCCAGCTCTGTTTCTTCCATTCCTTAATTTAACATGTAAGCAGTGATGCTTTGTAAACAGACTGATGTACTGGCTTATTTAGGATAACTTAGCAGGTCATGAAAATGTTCCTTCTCTCCTCATTGTCCTTACATTTTAAAAATCCTGATTCTGAAGTCAGATGACCTGGACAACCATGATTTTCTGAAATTACACATGCTAGCTATCTGTGGCTGACAGCAGTGTGTGGCTAGCTCTGTTTTCTCCTTTCTTCCAGGGTTCTAATTTAACCACATTACCCAGGGTTAAGGAGTTAAGGAGTTCTATAAGCCTGGGTTCTAGCCGATGGAATGCAAATGACGTTAACATGCTTCTCTTCCAAGTCTGGGCTGTAAAATTTTCCCATGCATGATCCTCTCTTCTTTTCTGTCACATTTCGAAGATGGTTATCTCCATGGGCTTATTGGAGCCTGGGTTCCTGAATCATTTCTTAGGAGAAGGTCACCTGCCCTGCATTGAATGGAAGAGTTTATTGTGCAAAGCCACTAACGTTTTGGACTGGTTTGTTAGAGTAGTTAACCTATCTGAGCTAATTGATGGGTAAAATTAAAAAGTAAATAAATACAAATGTTTTAAACTTACAGTCCTGCTGTCTGAGGTTCCCAGGGGAAGGAGGCAGGTGACATCAGGGTGGAATTAGATAGAAATCTCTCTCTCATTTTACCTTCCCTCTGCTGTGACTCCACACCGTGTGCCTTCCCTCCACCCCACCTCCACGCCCATGCACCTTCCAACCTCCAGTCCCATCCCTGGATCCTGCCACATCACATGTGACCTCAGTTCCCTCAATGAGTGTTTTTGGCTGCGTGGCCATTCTTCTCCTCCCCTATCCCATCAGCAATGATTTTAATTTTGCTCTACACTCTGACTCATGTACTTTGGGAGAAGCTGCCCCTGTCCTCAAATCCTGATGATGGTCAAGTTCAAGGGTACTCATAGGACCAAAATGGTACAATCAGGTAAATCTCGGAACTACTGCTGGGGAGTCTGGAAGAGTGGGCTTCTCTCTCTATTTTTATGGACAGCATGATGTGCAGGACCTGCTGTGAGTGTTTTGTCATCTGGGGGAAGGCAGCCTGTGAATGAAACCAACACATACTGAAGTCACACTGAGAAAATGGCAGAAGATACAGAGAACAGGGGGCAGTAGCCACTGATTAAGCTGACCCTAGAGATGAACCTGCCTCTAGATTTCCAGTTACTTGAGCAAATAAATCACTAATTTCATTATCAAACTAATAAAATAAATATATTAGAAAGGAATCTTTACTATTGCAGTTTCAGTTTGGAAATTTCAAGGCACAGGTTTATAGGCATAAGGACTTGTCTCTCCCCGCCTCTCCCGCATCCTCCATTTCAAGAGTATCCAGGTATGGAAATATATCAGGGGCAACAAATCACATTAATTAATTTATTTGCTATTTCTGAAATTGTGTACAGGCTTAAGATCCAAATAAATAAATAAATGAATAAATAAAATTGAGCATGCTTCTACATATTGTAACAAGTAAAACAAGCTATCATGAACAGCATATGGAAGGCCAGGCATGGTGGCTCATACCTGTAATCCTAGCACTTTGGGACATCGAGGTGGGTGGATCACCTGAAATTAAGAGTTCTAAACCAGCCTGGCCAACATAGTGAAACCCCATCTTTACCAAAAATACAAAAATTAGCCACGGGTGGTGGCATATGCCTGTTGTCCCAGCTACTCAGGAGGCTGAGGCAGGAGGATCACTTGAACCCAGGAGGCGGAGGTTGCAGTGAGCTGAGATCACACTGCTGCACTCCAACCTGAATGACAGAGCAAAACTCTGTCTCAAAAAAACAAACAAAAAAGCATATGGAAGCTGCAGCATTTCTTTTGGACGATGCTTATACTATACATCAAACCAAAACAATAGTCATCTCCATGTATCTGTTTCTCTGGAAGAGTTAATTCACTTCCAAAATGTATGTGTTATAGGCACAAAAACAATCATTTCCCTCAGAAAACATGATTTCCTTACACACATGCAGAAATGTAACTTATGATAAGAATAAGCACTGTTTATACAAATACATCAAATAGGCTACCTGATGGGATAGATGCTCCATTTTTTCCCCAATATTATCAGGGCGAAAGACATCCCATGGAACCATATTAAGTTGCATAACCCACAGGCTCTCTCTCTCTCTCTCTCTCTCTCATTCTTGAGCAACATCACTTCATTGTACATGGGGACCAAAACAGACCATGGAAATCAAGGTGAAAAGTCACTTTACAATGTTTGCCATAATTGTAACGTATGCACATGGTTCCCAGTGTGTGAGTATTTGGTTAACAAAGAGAATCACAGACTTGTTGCTTGTATAGGAATGATTCAGGGCTCTACCTTTAAATGTTTAATAGTAGGAGCAAGGACCTTTAATGGGTAGCAAAGGTGAGGAAAGGTTGAGGGGTTTTGGTGACCATCTGTCCTGGCTTGCCAGGGACTTGTCAGAGACTTTGGAAAAGTCCTGCATCCCTTGAAACCCTTCAGTCTGTTCCTGACCAAGATCACTGGTCACCCTAGGGGAACTCCTTTTTAACCCAGCAGCAGGGCTCAATTCTTTGTGTGTAAATGTGTAGGCTCCCAACACTCCACAAAATGCTAACAGACACACACACACACATCTCAGTGGACTCACAGTTGATGTGTCTATGAAATGAATCTTTGCTTGATTATTACAGAAACCATTTTGATTCACTGAAGTCTCTGAGCACGCAGGTGACCACATATTTTTATGGCCACTATAACCAATTTAGTTGTTAATGGTTGATATGGTTTGGCTGTGTCCCCACCGAAATCTCATCTTGAATTGTAGCTCCCCTAATTCCCACATGTTGTGGAAGAGACCCAGTGGGAGATAACTGAATCATGGGGGCAGTTCCCCCATACTTTTCTCATGGTAGTGAATAAGTCTCATGAGATCTGATGGTTTTATAAGGGGAAATCCCTTTCATTTGGTTCTCATTCTCTCTTTGCCTGCCACCGTGTAAG
The DNA here is from genome assembly GCF_029281585.2 of Gorilla gorilla gorilla. Lineage (NCBI taxonomy): Eukaryota > Metazoa > Chordata > Mammalia > Primates > Hominidae > Gorilla > Gorilla gorilla. The sequence goes on from NC_073238.2 coordinate 121,981,037, forward strand.
ACGTGCCTTTTACCTTCCACCATGATTGTGATGCCTCCCCAGCCATGTGGAACTGTGAGTCCATTAAACCTCCTTTCCTTTATAAATTACCCAGTCTCAGGTATGTCTTCATCAGCAGTGTGAAAATGGACTAATACAATGGTCCGTACAACCCATCCAATTATATCTCTTTCCTAGGAAAATTATCCTAGGCCCTTTTCCTAGATTAAAAACATGTTGGATAAACTCAAATTTTCCCTCTGCCTAATTGATACACACAGCTACCTCACAGCAATAGCTGATGCCAATCTTTTGGTTGTGTTGGAACATGGTTCACCTGGCCTTATGGAATTGTGGCCAGCTTTAATTTGATTAATGCAAAGAGTACATCTGGTAGATTCAGATACAAATATTTTAAAAAGAAGAATGTGTCTTTAAATCTTTTTCTCCATTCATGATATTCAAATCCCCCAGTGTGAGAATGAGGCCATTATTTTTGGGTTATAATTTTTATTTTCCATTATGACTTCATAGAATCTTTTCAACTGTGGCAAATTAAATTTTTTATCAATTATATTGCCAACTTAATAATTATCATGGCCATTTTATGTAAGCAATTAATTAACAAAACTGGTTTATAATCATTGGTTTATATACATAAATGATTTGTTTCTCAGCATGTTTGTTTTAAAGATTGAATTAACTAACTTCTATCAGAAAGCCATTGGGAAAAGCATATGAGGTGAGGGAATATGGGTTGTTTTGTTTTGCTCTCCTTCATAGCTACTGCTATTGTGTAAACTTTATACAATTTACCATAAAGGGAGGAATGTGTCTTTCTTTTATTTGTTAATTACACAAAGAGAACATAATTTCATCTTCACTAAAAATTGTTTGGTCAGAAATATAGGGGTATACGTGAGAAAAAAAAGAAACAAAGTGCCCTTTGCAGCAACCTTCACCGCAACCCAACATCAGTTTCGACCCGTTGCCTTAGAAGGAACAACTATTAATAGTTTGATATTTATCTTTCCAGGTGTTTTCCTGTGCATTTGTGTTTATATGCATCTGTGCAGCTACTCAGGTTTTTGCATTTATCATTTCTAACATATGCATCGAATCACATTACTGTTATTCTATTGTTTAATTTGCTTTTTGGATTGATGATGTTTTAGACTGTGATGGACTTTGACACTGCTCATTTTAAATAGCTGCATGCATGCTTCATAATCTAATTAACCATTCCATGATCACTGGATATTCAGGTAGTTCCTAATTTTTCACTCTTTCAAACACTGTTGCACTAAATAGGCTTGCATAAAAGTTTTTGTATTACTGTAGGAGAGATTTCCTAAACATTGTCCATCATGTGAGAAGGCAATTTACCTTTTGAAAAATGTAGTCAAACACACCTTTATGAAAGCTAGATGTTATCCACCTTTTTTATTTTGCCAATCACTTGATTACAAAAGTGTTCTGATTCTGGCTATTTGATTATTACAAGATTAAGTAATGTTTTAATATATTTTTCACCAATTACTCTTCTTCCATGAATTGCCTATGCATAACTTTTTCTAACTTTCTATTGAGTTGCTTGTCTTCTCTGCATTGATTTGTTAAATTTCTCTAATATTCTTTATCTAGCCATATTACAGAATTTGGTTATTATTAATATTTAATTACCTTTCTTCTCTGTATTTTTTTAAAACATTAATTTAACTGCCAAATGTAAAGATTCACTTTAAACAACAATTTTAAGGCATGCTGTAGACTTTATTTTTTATTTATTTATTCTTTTAGACAGAGTTTCACTTTTGTCACCCAGGCTGGAGTGCAGTGGCTCGATCCTGGCTCACTGCAACCTCAACCTCCCAGGTTCAAGCAATTTTCCTGTCTCAGTCTCCCTACAGGCATGCATCACCACACTTGGCTAATTTTGTGTTTTTAGTAGAGATGGGGTTTCACTATGTTGGCCGAGCTGGTCACAAACTCCTGACCTCAGGTGATCCACCCGTCTTGGCCTCCCAAAGTGCTGGGATCCCAGCCATGAGCCACCATGCCTGGCCTACTTTTTTTGTTTTTTAATGGAAACATATTTAAAGACATTTTTACAATACTTTGGTCTATGAATATGAGGTAATTTTACCCATGTAATTAATATATTGAAATTTTTTGGTCATTTTTTTCCATAGGTAAATTATATAAACATAGACTAAATAAAAAGTATCTCATAAAGAAATCAGTACCGTAGCATCTGTGTGGCAAAGTCTAAAACTATAGAAAGGATATGATTTGCGTTTTCTCTAGGTGCTGGGAAATAGTTATTTCAGATGCTCTCTTGTTTCTTCTCTCAAGCTTCCTGAAAATAGTATAAAGTGTTATATCCTCTATTCCTAAGATCAGTAAAGAAGACATAAAGGTTAAATGCTCTCGCAAAGCAATCTAACAAAAGGCAAGGTTCAGCAATCAGGGCGATGTAACATACAAATTGCATAAGCGAGCTGAAAAGGTGGTGAGAATCTCCTTCTTTCCATTCAGATAGCTTCCTTCTATCACACTGATGGGTGTACTCACCTGGCTAGTCCCAGGTTTACTTTGGCACAGGTAAGAAATACACGTGTTTTGCGGGTTTGTTTACATAAAGACCTATCCCTATTATGTTATCATTTAAAATTAATGAAATTACATTTTTATCTACAAAAGGATATAAGGTTGTTCATCACAGGTTGAGTGCTCTGTGTACACCCCACCTGGAAAATAGATGGCTACCTGTACTGTTGACAAGGTTTCACACCGTCATGCAAACATTCATTTTCTTTTTGGCATCATTTCTTCTTATTTAGGTTATTTTCTCACTACTCTTAAGTTTCCCACCCTCTTGTTTTTGGACTTCATTCTGTAGAAGAATTAGATCCCTATAACTACGTGTGTGTATGTAGATAAATAAACACACACATACATGGATACACAAACATAAATACTTATATATCTAAACTATGAATACAGAAGTACAGTGTTATGGGAAAAGCACACCACAGAGGTTGACCAAAGTCCCAGCACCTCACAATGCAATTTTTAGGGTCAAAAAAACCCACAGGAAATAAAAGTATGCACAAAATCACCTATGCAAATTATTAACACAACTCCTGTCTATTGCTCAATAATACTGCAAAGTTTTCTTCAGATTAGGTTCACCATGAGTATTTCCCAGAGATATGCATGACTGTAGCATGGGCTGGGCTGTCTGGCAATGCCTTCATTTCTGATATGGGATGTACAGTACAGCCTGGCTTGTAGTGTCTCTAGAACTCAACCCACCCAACTTTCTACACCAGGATGTTTACCGAGCCAGTGTTACTTCATGTTCTCATCTGTTTCGTTCTACACCTGGGTTAACTGAGGTCCACGAGTCAAGCGTTCCACTGTAGGCCAGGTATAGAATTCAGGTTTCCCCATAAGCACTTGGCTCTTGGCCAAGACTCCCCTCCACCATGCTTTGTGCATTTTGTTTTCCCTCAAAATACAGCAAGCAGTCAATAAATGCTCACTGATCACGTATTTGGACCTAACAATATGACAGAACCTAGAAATACAGTGGTTAATGTAAAGCTTACAGCCTAGGTGAGAATGTAGATACCAAATAAAATTGGACCAACGAGGTACAGTCAAGCAAAGTGATGTAAGAAGTACAAATTGATAAAAGAGAGTCTAAAGGGGATTGGAAACATGAAAGGTTGCCAGGGAGGTGGAGGGAAGGAGATGGAGGTGGGCATGACCATAAAAAAAAACAACATAAAGAATCTTTATAGCGAGAGCGCTGTGTGTTGTCTGTAGTGGTCTATACAGTAGTCCCCTGTGAATGTTAAAACACATATACAGTAGAGACCCTGTCTATGTTAAAAAAAAAATGTATCCCACTCATTGGAGAAGGATACATTCCAGGATCCCCAGTGGATGCCTGAAACCACAGATGGTACTGAATCCTATATATACTGTTTTCTTCTTGTACACACATACCTACGAAGAAGTTTAAAAGATTAACAACAATAATGAATAATAAAGTAGAACAATTATAACAGTATGCCAGCCTCACTCCACCCTTGTGCTTTGGGCCATTCTTAAGCAAAATAAGCACTACCTGAACACAAAGACACCAACACCACACCAGTCGATCCGATAACCGCCATGGCTACTAAGCGACTAACAGGCTGGTAGCATAGACAGCCCGGACAAAGGGAAGATTCACGTCTCGGGCAGGACAGAGCCAGATGATGTGAGATTTCATCACACTACTCAGAATGATGAGCAATTTAAAACATATGAATTGTTTATTTCTGGAATTTTTTTTTTTTTTTTTTTTTTTTTTTTTTGAGATGGAGTCTTGCTCTGTCACCAGGCTGGAGAGTAGTGGCGCGATCTCGGCTCACTGCAACCTCCGCTTCCCAGGTTCAAGGGATTCTCCTGCCTCCGCCTCCCAAGTAGCTGGGAACACAGGCATGCGCCACCACCACGCCCAGCTAATTTTTGTATTTTTAGTAGAGACTGGGTTTTACCATGTTGGCCAGGATGGTCTCAATCTCTTGACCTCATGTTCTGGCCGCCTCGGCCTCCCAAAGTGCCAGGATTACAGGTGTGAGCCACCGCACCTAGCCTATTTCTGGAATTTTTGATTCAATATTTTGGGACCATGGTTGATGGAGGGTAACTGAAATCATGGAAAGTGAAACCACAGATGAGGGGGGACTACTGTGCCCAAAGCTACCTATGTGATAAAATTGTATACAACTAAACACACACACACATACTCGAGGAGTACAAGCAAATCAGTAGAAACACGAATATGATTCTTGGATTGTATCATTGTCAGTATCCTGGTTGTGATAATTGTACTATATTTCTGCAAGATAATACTGTCAGAGGAACCTGGGTAAAGGATGTATAATATCTCTCTGTATATTGTTACACCTACATGTAAATCTACAACTATTTCAACAAAAAGTTCAATTAAAGTGGGGCTAATAATTTATCCTGATGAATTAGATGATATTCTTTAAAAAGTCATATTTAAGCTAAGACCCAGAATTACAAGTTAGGAGGGTTAAGAGAAGTCAGGGTCCAGGGGATGGTATTCCAGTCAAAAGAAGCAGTGTGTTTGGAGGCACGAATAAAAGTTTCACTTGCCAAATGTAGGGAGAACAACAGGGTAGTCAAGAGTAACTGAAGGGACAGATTTTTTAGGGCATTGAAACCATAATAAGTATTTTGTTTGCTTTTCTCTGAGGGTAGTTTATTTTAAGGAGAATAGTAATGTGATTAGATGAGTGTTTTTCTATTATCTCTCTGGGTGTAGAGTGAAAATTGGATTCGAAATCAGGAATAAACTGGGAGTGGTGGTGCACGCCTGTGGTCCCACGTCCTTGGGAGGCTGAGATGGGAGGATGGTTTGAGCCCAAGAGGTCCAGATTGCAGTAAGCTATGATCACACACTGCACTCCAGCCCGGGAGACACAGTGAGACCCTGTCTAGGTTTAAAATAAAAAAAAAAATTTAAAAAAATAGAAATTGAGAAATTGTGGGTGGGAGGACAGTACTTTAGTAGCTACAGCAATAGTCAGGGGGGTTCATGAGAACTAACCAAAATGATGGTGATGTGGCTGGAGGAGAATGGGTAGATTTGGGAGGTCTTTAAGAAGCAAAAGACATGGACTTGGTAATTGATTGGATAAATTTATATCTTGCAGAGTGGATAGTAAACGTTATTTACTATAACCAGAAACACCTGAAAAAATGTCAGGGGTCCAGGGATCAGATAGTATGATTGATTGTGGAAAGGCTTTGGAGGTGAATATGTTTATAGTATTTTAAAATAGGTCCTGTATCAAGGTTTGAACTTATTTGTATTTCTGTATGTGAATTTCTGTGTTGCAAATCACCCATGGTTTGTAGAGTCATATTTAGAACAGAACAACTAAGAGTGTCCTTTTTTCCCCATTATATTGTACTCTACACAGGTAATGACAGCAAGTCACCCAAAGATGTAAAGTCATGATCATCGTTGGTCTATGTCAGGCAACAGTTCCAAGAGGACAGAGACCTCCACAGAGGGAGGAGCCGTGGACAACACTTGTGATGTTACAAGCAATTCTGTTTTATTACATAAGGAAGAAATATGTTTCTTTTTTTTTTTTTTTTTGCAAGCTCCGCCTCCCGGGTTCACGCCATTCTCCTGCCTCAGCCTCGGAGTAGCTGGGACTACAGGCGCCCGCCACCACGCCCGGCTAATTTTTTTTTTTTGTATTTTTAATAGAGACAGAGTTTCTCCGTGTTAGCCAGGATGGTCTCGATTTCCTGACCTCGTGATCCGCCCGCCTCGCCCTCCCAAAGTGCTGGGATTACAGGCGTGAGCCACCTCGCCTGGCCAGAAATATGTTTCTTATAACATCACTTTCAATTGTGAATGATGCAGGATTATTTGAAACTGACCACCTATATGAGGCCATCAAAATGTAAAAGCTTCTATTCCAGGAATAATCAAACTTTTTTCAGAATACTGAAAATTTATTTTTTATGTCAAACTTTTGATCATTCCTTGAACTGAATTATTAATGGTTTCCAAGAACAAATCCTAAAGACCAATTTTACTGCAATCTCATTTATCAAGGCAATACATGCACTATACACTGTTAATTTTTAAGTGGGGATCAAAATACAAAAACTATACATTTTAATACATTAAAATATTGCATATATTTTGGTAAATGTACCACCTGGACTTAGTAAAGTACTAATATGAAGTTAATAAAAATTATGTATTTAGCAGAAGAGTGAACGAACGATTAAGTTAAAGGTATTTCAAGATGTTAGGTGTGATTTTCAGTATAGAAATTCATATTAAAGTATAACTTTAAATATAAAATTAAATTATTTTGATTGCATTAATTTTCTGTGAGGTTTTAGTCAAGGATAAAAATAAGGAAAACTGGAAACTTTGTTGATAGTTATATATATATTTTTTATTATTATTATACTTTAAGTTTTAGGGTACATGTGCACAATGTGCAGGTTTGTTACATATGTATACATGTGCCATGTTGGTGTGCTGCACCCATTAACTCGTCATTTAGCATTAGGTGTATCTCCAAATGCTATCCCTCCCCCCTCCCTCCACCCCACAACAGGCCCTGGTGTGTGATGTTCCCCTTCCTGTGTCCATGTGTTCTTATTGTTCAGCTCCCAACTATGAGTGAGAATATGCGGTGTTTGGTTTTTTGTCCTTGCGATAGTTTGCTGAGAATGATGGTTTCCAGTTTCATCCATGATTTTAAAAGAAATGTTAAAGGCAGTATCAGCTATGCCAAATTTAAGTAGCATATTCTTAGGTACATTCTGAAGCATCCGTCTCAGATTTCTTATGTATGAAATAATAATATTTGTCTTCATTTGGTAGTTTGTAGTAGACAGAATTCTAAGATGGCTCCATGACCTCTACCACTGATGTTACTCTCAAGATTATGTAACATTACATGAAAAAAGGAATTGTGCAGCTGTAGTTAAAGTTACTAATCATTTGACCTTAATATAGAGACATTATCTGGGTGGGACTAACTTAATCGCACTCCAGTTTCAACTGGCTGGCAGTAGAAAAGGAAGTTAGAAAGAGTTGAACCCTGCAGGGGTGGTATTTGATGTGTAAGAAGTTCTGGCCTTTGAAGATGGAGGAGTCACAAGACAGGAAATGTGGGAGGCCTCTGCAAACTGAGGGCAGCCCTCCACTGGCAGCCACAGGCAAAGTAAAAGTAATTACTTGGGACACAGCCAGGGACAATGGAATTGCTCCAATAGCCTGAATGAGGCTAGACGACTGGGGCTGCAGAGGAGGATGCAGACTGGCTGAGACCCTGAGCTGAGAACCCAGCCAGGCTGTGCTCAGGCTGTGCTCAGGTATTGCAAGATAGCAAGTGGGGGTCATTTTAAGCAGCTAAGTTTGTGATAATTTGTTAGTCAGCAGTTGAAAATGAATATATAGTTTTCAAGATGGTCTGATACAAATAAGGTAAACCCTCAGAGCCCTGTGTCTGTACAAGTGTGTGCTTAATAAATGTAGTTCCTTCTCCTCTTTTGCTACTGGACTATATATATATATATATATACATACAAATATCTCACACTCCAATTTCAAACCTAAGCTTCAAGGCAAACTATGCTTTGTCGAGGAACTTTCTGACAAATGAATTAATATGAGCACATAACTCTCTATATGTTATAAGTAAGAATAATCATGAGACCTCAGGACTCACATTCAGGCAGGTCTCCAACTTCCTAAGCCAGTGCTTGGGTTTTACAGAGAAAGTGTACTTCATTTGAAGGCTAATAAAGTAAGCATAAAGTACATGCAAAGACATGAATGTCTCAATATCATATTTGTACATGTATATAATATATGCACACAAATGTATACACACTGGTACATATATAAAATTAACATGTTTGCTGACAAAATAAGCAGACCTTAGAATTTTTTAAAAAGGGAAATTCATTGCCAGTATTTTTTGGAGCTATCTCTTCACTTATATTTATATGATTCCTTATAAAATTCTGTTCATTTCATAACTGTAGTGAAGTCAGTTTGCTTAATAGTTCCTGTTTTGTGTGATACAGTTCATGCAATGACTTTGTAGGATCATCAGAAAGTATAAATGAGTATCAAAATATATTTTCAGCCATCCAAAGGTAGTAATCATTTCACAGACTCTCAAAATCATCAAAAGCCTTGAGAAAACTTTCAGGCAAGAAAACAAATGGTGTAAATCATGGGTTCCTTCAAAATGTCAACACATCTGTTAAAACTAAGGAAAGTTGGAGTCATATACACATATACGTGTATCAACTACAATATAAAATGAGAATAAAAAAGGCATTTGCAAGTCTTCATCAGTGAGAATGTACATGGCATTAGCATGCCTTTGGTGGGGTTCAGGACATGCTACCCAAAATATGACATCTTGGCATTTGAGAAAACAACAGAAGCCGGAAGGTCACTCGCATCTTCCCCTGTCTCTCTCCTTTGAGGCTGGTTATAAAACCTAGGAAGAACGTTCTGAGCTTCCCCTGAAGCAGGTCATAATATTCTTATGCACTCCCCCAATACACAGAAGAAAGGAGCAGAAGACACAGGGAATCCAAGAAGAATCTGAACAAACAGACCTTGTTATGTTTCCCCAAGTCCATACCAATAGGTCATAATGTTTTGTCCTCCTATTTCTCCACACTGTGTATTCTTAACATTAAACCTGGCATAAAAATACTCAGGTTTACCTGTTCTTTTGGGGGGATGCCTTCATTTTTGTGTGAAGGCTCCAGTGTCACATAAAACTTATATTAAATAGATTTGCATGCTTCTTCTCTTGTCGTTTGTTACAGGTGCCTCAGCCATGAACCTAGCATAGAGGAGGAAAAATATCTTCCATCTATGTTACAGACATTTTATTAATATCATTCTCAAATTTACTTTCCTTTTTAAACAATGGCCCAGGATTATTGGAAACAGCATCAAGAATTAAACTATCACAAAAGGCTGTCCTAGAAGAGCTGCTCAGAACATGATGCTTTTGTTCCTAATGACTGAATAATCATTTTTAAGAGACTCTTCTATAGCACATATATCAGGAGAAGAATGATGAAAGGCACATTATGTGCTAGACACTACACATACTGTTTGAGTATTTCTGGTGAAATAACGGCTCTTTTTGCTGGTATCCATAGAACAGAACAGGGTTGGCCTTTCTGAGAGAGAAGAGGGCACTTCTTAAGCAGTGGTGCTGAGCATGGCATCTTCCAACCTCCCAGGGTCCCAGGGCATGCATGGATACCCTCAACCATTTGCAAGTTTTGGTGGGTAGTTCCCTTTAGCTTGCTGGGGGGAGGAATCGTCATGCTCATGAGCTTCTGTAACATCAAAAAATTAATAGTCACCACCCTAGAGACATCTGAGAACCTACATTCACTGAGGTCCAGTGATCTGTTTTGATTTTTTTTTCTAAATTTTAATAGTCAATACTTCACTTTCATACATAATTTTTATATGTATGAAATTACATCCTGGTGAAATTGCAGTTTTTAAATAGAACCCCACCAGTGAATGTGCAAATGGGAGACAATATGTGCATTTTACACACTTGGGTAACAACAGAGTCATTTTCTTTTTAGAACACCTACAGCACCAAACGCACCAGCGAATGACTGTGGTAACGCAACTGTAACAGGATAAGATCATCTTGCAAAGCAAGATGGTGGCTTACACCTGTAATCTCATTGCTTTGGGAGGCACAGGCAGGAGGATCACTTGAGGCTAGGAGTTTAAGATCAACCTGGGAAACGAAATGGGACCCCATCTCTACCAAAAAACATTTTTTAAATTACTTGGGCTTGGCAGTGCCAACTCCATGGGAAGTTCAGGCAGGCGGATTGCTTGAGCCCAGGAGTTCAAGGCTGCAGTGAGCTATGTTCGTACCACTGCACTCCAGCCCAGGTGACAAGACGAGACCTTGTCTCTAAAGTAAATAAATTAATTAATTTCAAAAAAAATAGTATGGCAAAGCAAAACAAACAAAAGGTTAAAGTCACATGATCAGTCATTATTACCTACAGCCCAAGTATTTTTCTGCCCTTTCTTTGGGTTATGGAAAGCAACAAAAGTTTTTAGAGTTGGGAGTGGTATGATAATTATAGTATTTTAGAAAGATGGACCCTTTAGTATTATATTGGCACACTGGGTATGTAAGAGAATACTGACAGGGAGATCAGTAAGTAAACTGTGGTCATGGAACAGGCAGAATTTGTAGAGGTCTTACCTGCTTGGAAGCCAAAAAAATAAGAAGAGATACAGAGGGAGGGATTTGAGAAATGTTGCCAAGAATTGGCACAATACTACTTCATGACTGGTTAGATAAGAATGGAGAGAAAAGGGAAGATTGAAAGATGTTGCTCTCCTGCGGAACCTGGATAACCGATGGATTAGTGTAAGGTGCCCTACATGCAGTATAAAATCTTTGATTTCAACAAGAGATGATATGTATAAGACATGCATACCGTTACAAAAATTATACAAAACTACTATTTTTGCCTTCAAAATAGCCAGCGTCGACCTTCTTTAAGTGTTATTCTATTAACTTTTTTGATCTCCTTTTTTAAATTATTTTAAAAATGAAAATTTCAAAAGTATCTATATTTTTTTATTTTTTTCACCAAACATCTCTCTAATGGGGTAATGAATGTGTGTATCAATTAAGAGGGTTTAAATGCAAATTATGTATCTCATCTCCAAGGTAATAAACTGTCATCTGTCCTGGTGAGACAGGCAAAGTCAAAGTATAATCACTGGTTCTGCACTTGACAGACCAATTAAAACACAGTCGATCAATTCTGTCAACCTTGAGAGCATGTATGGACCCTCACCCAATTATTAGGTAATATATTAATTGTCTATTATTGCGTAACAAATTACTCCAAAACTTCACAGCTTGAACAGTGATTTTTTTTTTCTTTATCTCACAATTTCTGTGGGTCCGGAATCTGAATGTGACTTAGCTTTGCCTCCAGCTTGAAGTATCTGATCTCCAGGTCTTCCAGGCAAAACATAGATTAAATTCAAATGTCAGATACATAACAAATAATTTCTTGGTCTCAGCGTGTCTCCAACATTGCATGGGACATACTCAAACTTTTAAAAATTATATTTGTTTATCTGAAATTCAAGGTTGTCAGGGTGTCCTGCATTTTTAGTCACTAACCTTGACTACCTTACTTATGATGTTGCATGAAAATGCTGGCTGAGCGTGCAGTGTTTAGACCTGACTGGGGCTGAAGGAGCCGCTTCGAGCTCGTGCATGTGGCTGTTAGTGGGCTTCTCATAGGACGTTGAGGTGAGGTCCTCAGGTCCCTGAGAGCTGCTCAACTGGGAGGTCTCAGTTCTTTGTTTTACCACGTTGGCCTTTCCACAGGGCTGATCCCAACTCCCCAGCATGACGGATCCAAGAGAAAGACCAACTGGGAGCCACTACCTGTTACTCTCCTAAGCTCACCAGCAGCATCCCACCCCTTCTGCCATATTCTATTCATTAGAAATGAGTCAGTAAGCCCAGCCCACACTCAGTGGGAAGAGATTACATGAGGAGATCAATACCACAAGGCAGGAATCGTGAGGGAGCATCTCCAGGCAACCTACCACAGGCATATTCCCAATCAGTTACATTTTCTGATGTCCAGAATAGCTACTAAACACATAACTTCATCTCTTTAATCAGAAAATTAAATTTCCTGATGTCCAGAATAGCTATTAAACACATAACCTCATCTCTTCCTGAGGTTGTTCCTCTCTTCCCACAGAACATGTCCCAACAGGAAATAACAGACTATGTAGTAGATGCCAATGAATCTAGCATATACTCAGCTATTTGTATTTTGTAGAATTGAACAATTAAAAAAACGTGGTTTCACACTGAAATACATACACATAAATTCTGGGTCTAATAAAAAGGTATTTAAAGCCTACCTGTCATGTAGGCTGAGTTCAAAAGAAGAAGATATTTATATGCCTGCTGTTCTGATGATTATAAGAAAAACTTCAACATATTCCATCTCATCTTTGTATAGAATATAACAAAAAATTAAACTCTTTAGAGGAAATAGTTGCAGACTTCCCATCTGACAAGGGATTAATAATCAAACTGTATCAAGAGATAAACACATCATTTATAAAAAAGTAAAAAAATTATGCATTTATATTTAAAATTTAAAAACATTCTATAGTCGGAAAACCATATTTTTAACTTAGCTAATATAAGAATTTTAACTATTAGTTATTTTTTTACTGAAGATGTCTGATTTGTTGACCCTAACAAGTCTATTTTCATTAAAAACAAAAAAAGAGAAAAATATTGTTCAAATCCTCCCAAAAACACTTCCAAATTAACAAAAATTACCTTTCTCCTAAATGTTATGTAAGATACAGAACATTGTATTCACATTCTAGTTTTTCCCTGGGTTCCAGGAAATTATTTGAGCTTTCTGGTAATTTGAAATAATTGCTTTCTTCAACTGTGATTCACAAATAAGGAATACTGAGTATCTGCCCGGAAACTGCCGATTTAATACTTAAAAATTACAAAGTCACTTTTTTTTTCTTCATAGCTGAGAATTATTTTGAACACTATATTTTAAAATATCTTAATTACTTGTGTCTCCTTGTCTATATAAATAATTATCCTAATTATTAATACAACTATAATGTTAGCAAACAGTATACAACTTTAAGAGTTAGAGAATAGGCTATTATTCTCAATTTTGCCTCAATTTTCTTCTCTCAGGAAAGAAAGCATGACATATTCAATTTCTACTTTAGGCAATTTCCTCTAAAAACACAACTACCCAGAAGGAAAGCTTTCTATCCCTTTCCTTGGTCAAAATTTGGCTGTTTTAGGATATCTACAGGCCACGAAGAGCTATTATCAGTATCTAAATTTGGATCTTGACTGTCAGTTTCTCATTGGCATTGCTTTGGAAAATGGCTAAGTGAAGTCACTCATTCTACTAATGAAAGGGTTTTCTAAGGCCAATGACTAGAAGATGAACCATGTAAACTATTTCGGCTTCTCTCCTTCTCCATATTCCCAACTTCTATCTGATTCCCACCCACCCACCATCAACCAATTTCTAGCTTTTTAATTACTCATCTGTTATTTTACAAAGTATCAGTGAGAGAGTTTAAGGAAATGATTCTAACCTATAAGCATCAAATCAACAGGACTTTAAAATAATAAGCAAGCTGGTAGGAGTTTAGCGGGTGTGCTAGACCCTGGGTAAGTGCTTCGCTTGTTCTGTCCTGCTTTCTCCCACAAATCCTTTTAGGTGAATGTTCATCCCACGTGTTACTATCTCTGTGCCTCTGACCTTGCTGCTTTAATAATTAAGAGAAAAAAAAACTGGTCAGAAGCCACCATGTGTTTCCATCTTATACAACGATTTAAAAATAAGAGCAGTAGTTTCTACAGGATGTTCAGACATGGATCTGAAGTATCTGTTGCCTTGTTAATCATAGACCACATTGATGATCAGGTCACCACTCAGGCACATTTGTGGTTTTAAGGATATTTCGCAGAAGGTACAGTCTATCATTGGCTGGATTGTTTTATAGCTTTTCTAGCCCCATTCGTACTCAAAATAGGTCTTGATCAAATGTTAATTTTTGCCATTCCTAAACATGTGATCTCATGCTCTTTCGTTTATCATCTGCCAAATTAGACTTTTTAAAAAATTGGAGTCACTCTTGACAAGTCCATATTATTTGCTATTTGTTTATGGAGTGTATATGCAAAGAAGATAATGTAAGGCATCAGATTGTAAGCTCCCTGGAATTAAGGATTATATGGGGTTTTGTTTTTCCTCCTTTTGCTCTCTGACTGTATTATAGTCCTTAACACTCATAGCACCACCCATGTGATGGATGAATAAATGAGTGAATGAATGAATCTATCATATTTTTCATAATCTAGGAGCCTAGAGCAAAAACAAATGCCATATCTTCTGAATATATTAATTTTAGATGCCCAATAAAGTAGCTTGTTTATATAAAATGAAACTGCTTACCAGCTAATTAAGGGACAAGCATTGTTTGTTTTTTCAAAAATCTGATGATAGTATTTTTGCCTGATCCTAGTAAGCTACAAACATGTAAAATGACTAGCTATGAAGCATAAAAGCTTAAAGAATATGCTAGAAGAAGATCACTAGCTTTTAAAAATATTTTAAATATTTTTCACAATACATTGGAATTTGTTATCTATTTTAAATATTCTGCCAAACTTCCCCTTTTGCTTTATGAAATAATCCTTTCCGTATTGCAGTGAGATTACTAAAGAAAGTCAGAAGTAATGACGATTGGCTTCAAAGAAAATGAATGTCATCTATCCTTAACTGGTTACCTGTCTATTCATTCATTCAGGTCTTTCCTTTTCTTTTCTTTCTTTTTTTTTTTTTTGGCACGAATTATCTGCAGTACCTCAAACTCTGAATTTTTACATCAGTTTCTAACTAAACTGAGCTTAAGGCCGTCTTAATTTGAGCTCTAATTTTCTTCTCCTTTTCTCAAAACATTCATCTACTCTGTACTTCCCTTGGACATGGAGGAAGAAATTGCTGCTTCATGCCTCAACCATTTTTCTCTCTGTTTTTTTGTTTTGTTTTGTTTTGTTTTTCTTTGAGATGGAGTTTCATTCTTGTTGCCCGGGCTGGAGGGCAATGGCGCCATATCAGCTCACTGCAACCTCTGCCACCCGGGTTCAAGCAATTCTTCTGTCTCAGCCTCCCGAGTAGCTGGAATTACAGGTGCATGCCACCATGCCTGGCTAATTTTTGTATTTTTAGTAGAGACAGGGTTTCATCATATTGGTCAGGCTGGTCTCAAACTCCTGACCTCAGATGATCCGCTTGCCTCAGCCTCCCAAAGTGCTGGGATTACAGGCGTGAGCCACCACACCCGGTGATGCCTCAACCATTTCTAAAGTAAAATTCTCCAGAGATATTCTTGATCCTTCCTCTCTTCATACTTGCATCACCAATCATGTCCTATCTCTCTGTCTTCAATCCCTCTATCTCTAGGCACTCAACTTTGCCTACAAATGCTTCCTAGTCTTAGACACATGCTGCCCTCAATCTTGCTTTTTTGCAACATGCAGTTTTATCTCGTTCTCCTTTTCTATCATCAAACCCCATGATCTCCCTTTGCTACCTTCATTTCCTTTCCACCTGCTAAATAATATCTTGGAATCAACTCCCACAATTTAATGGAAATCATTCTTCCCAACGTCTTCAGTTACCTTATAAATACCAATTAGAATTGCATTTGCTCAATCCTTTTTCTGCTGCTTTCTATAGCACCTTCATTTCCTTTCCACCTGCTAAATAATATGTTGGAATCAACTCCCACAATTTAATGGAAATCATTCTTCTCAACGTCTTCAGTTACCTTATAAATACCAATTAGAATTGCATTTGCTCAATCCTTTTTCTGCTGCTTTCTATAGCACCTAAGCTAGTTTGTTTTGTATTATAGAGATGAGGTCTTGCTATGTTGCCCAGGCTGGTCTCGAACTCGTGAGCTCAACTGATCCTCCTGCCTTGGCCTCCCAAAGTGCTGGGATTACAGGTGTGAGCCATCATGGGTGGACACCTAAGCTAGTTTATTCTTCTATATATTCTCCATCCTGTAGATAGACTGAACTATCACATGATCAATACTGTACTTTTTATGTCTGAACATTAGAATCCTTCCATGGACAGTCTCCAACTGTTAAACTTCCCTCTTTACTCCATAGGGTCCAACTCAAATGCTTTCTTTCCATGAAAATAATTTCTGACTACTCTGAAATTTCAAGGCTTGTAGTTTTCTCTCTTTTTAAAAACTCGAATTATGCTATTAGTTACTTGCACAAATGTTATATCTCACTTAGTTATACACAAAACCACATGAGGTTTGTTAAACTTTATATATCATTTTTATCTTTTCACCAATACTGTGATAATCAGGTTTTCATCAAACACTCAAGAGCGCCCCATGTTTAACCATTATGTATTTCCTGATTGACTGAATGATACATGCAAACATTTTTTGATTAACTTCCAAAACATAATCACAGAAGGTCCCACCACACTATAATCTAGAGTCTTAATGCCTTTATGTTTAATGGCAAACTATTCTTAGCATAAATTTTTTCCAACTAGCTCATTTACCTTTATTTTCATGAAAACTCAAGAAACTTAAGAGTCTTTCTATTCCGAATTGCCACCTTTAGGCAAATTGTGACCAGTCAGCTCTAATTAAAGGGCAAATAGTCTCGAAAAAAAGTAGTTTGTATCCCTTTATTTGTACTCTTTGCCTGTGAACACTATGAGATTATACACTTTTGTGTCAAACCCGAAAGTCCCACAACTCAAAATTGCATCCCTGATTTTTCTAATGAGCTAAAGGAAGGCACATGATCAAAAAGAGAAAGTTGTATCCCTTTGTATTACAGTTTGGCATAATGCAGCTTTATCTTTAATTAATTTAATATTTTCTATGAAGTAAACTATGATGCATGTCCATCTTTTTATATGTCTATAGCACATGCAAATATAAAGATCTGTATCTATTCAGGGACTGTATTCCTATGAATATTCATTGGTGAATTTTTAAATTTATTCCAAAAATATCTATTGAGTGCTCGACACATGCAAGGTACTGCTAAATGCTTTGGGGAACATAAAAATGAATTAGACAAAAACCATGCTCTTAAGGGACTCACAATATATTAGGGAATGTAAGAAATACACACAAATAACTCTGGTACATGGTTGACGATGATAAGTCCCATATGAGCATTACTGATGAAATGCCATGGGGATTCTTGAAATAATGAGGTATTTTGCACAGCAGGAAGGAGCAGAAAAACTATCATAGAAAATGTGGAACTTGAGCTGATCCTTTAGCAATTGGCATAATTTGAGCATGAGGGAAAAATATTTCAAGGGGAGCAAACAAAATGAGAAAAGACATAGAGGACATTCCAGAGTGTGAAGGTCCTGCTATAGGCCTCATAATGCCAAAAGAAATAGAACACAGGGGCACAGAAAGGGCTGCCGAAAGTGACGGTAATTAGACACTTGAGAAGGGATGAGTTACCTCTCCAGGCCTAAGTATATGAAGGCGGCGCATCCATTGTCCTGACTTCTTTGAACCTGACTGTATTAGTCCATTTTCACACTGCTATAAAGAACTGCCTGAGACTGGGTAATTTATGAAGGAAAGAGGTTTAATTGACTCACAGTTCAGCATGGCTGTGGAAGCCTCAGGAAACTTACAATCATGGTGGAAGGGGAAAGGGAAGCAAAGCACCTTGTTCACAAGCTGGCAGGAAGGACAATGAATGGAGGAGGAACTACCAAACACTTATAAAACTGTCAGATCTCATGAGAATTCACTCCATTTCAAGGGACAGCATGGAGGAAACCACCCCCATGATTCAATTACATCCACCTGGTCTCTCCTCTAAAACGTGGGGAATATGGAGATTATAATTGAAGATGAGATTTTGGATGGGGACGCAGCCACACCATATCATTGACCCAGAAAGCTTTTCACTCTGCACTGACGGTGTTGGCCACGGAGCTGGTGTGCCTGCATGAGCAACAAGGGCAGGAAGCAGCGAAGGACGTACGCTCTCTGAGTTGTAAACTTATGTGGTATAATGCGTACCTGACTCTGCCGGTTTGAGCAACCTCATCCAAAGTTCAAGTTGTCATATGTACACCAATACTCCATCCCAGACTTTGAGGTCAGGTCTAACACATATGACAAATAATAGAGTGAATAATAGCAGCAATAAGCGAATGCTTGCTACGAATGTTATCCAGAGAGCAAATCCTATAAATAAAACATGAAATTTCACTTAAGTAATACCTGAATTAGGGTCATAACAAAGAGAATGGACTCTGGAGGAAGCAATGAATAGGAGAGGGAGAATTGGTGAACCTGTTGACTAAGAGGATATTGGCATGGTAGCCAGCCCCCAAGGCGGCCACTAGTGAATCTGGCCTCATCGTATCTCTACGTGGTTCCCTTCCACACTAGCAGGGTTAGACTGTTTAACCAGTGGAGTAGTGCAGTAATGACAGAGTGCGACTTCTCAGGCCAGGTCATCTTGTCCTCTCTGGGATCACTCACTCTACAGCAAGTATGTTGTAAGGACCTTCAGGCCAACTTTTGGGGAGGCCCATGTGATGAGGTCCTGCGGCCTCTTGCCAACAGCCAGCACTAACTTGCCAGTCATGTGAGTGATCGACCTCGGAAGTGAATCCGTTAGCTCCTGCCAGGTTTTGAGGGGAATGAACCTCAGGAGAGACGCTGTGCCTGTAGAAGCCAGCTAATCTACTTCCCAAATCCTCTTATGAAAGTTGGGTGAGATAACACATATTTATTCTTGTGTATGCCACTAAGTTTTGGGGGTAATTTTTAATGTAAAATAGCTAGATAATTCTTCCATTAAAGGGAAATAATTAAAAGTTATACTCGTCAGATTACACACTGTAGAAAAACTTCAGTATTCACTGGAAACATACTTCCAATTTTAGACAGAAACGGTCAGTACAGAGGAACTGACGGGAGCCCTAGGGAGTTGATGAGGAGTCCCTCAGTGGTGGGAGAAACTTGTTAGAACCACACTGGCCACACTGAGATTATGATCATGGCCTAAAAGTGAACTGTCTGGCTGGCTGTATTAACTCATATAATTAGGCTGTATTCCTTGGGAATAGGGAGAGGGTTGTAAATCACTGGTGAAATATTTATTTATAAACAAGATCACCTTACATGTGTGCCAATAAACATGTACACAAGTGACATCAGCAACATGGTGAAGTACGGCAGCTCCAGACTCCTGTCTCTCCTCAGAGACATCAAAAACAAGGAGAAACTGCCAGAGCAAACTTTATCATAACTCTCAAACATGGGCAAAAGTTGACAGCAACCAGGTGAATGCTGAGTTAAAAAAAAAATCGGCAACACAAATCGGTTAAAAAAATATGAGTGGCGCTTCAGGTTGCTCTTGCCTCACCTGCTCCCTGGCTTGGGGGCAGTTTTGAAGATGGCATCCCATGTTCCCAGTTTGGAACTCTGGTGTCTGGTTCTGGATGAAGCAGAGCGGATCTTCGTTATTTATTTATTTATGTATTTATGTATTTATTTATTATTTTTGTTGTTGTTGAGACAGAGTTTCGCTCTGTTGCCCAGGCTGGAGTGCAGTGGCACGATCTCGGTTCACTGCAAACTCCACCTCCCAGGTTCACGTCATTCTCCTGTCTCAGCCTCCTGAGTAGCTGGGACTACAGGCGCCCGCCACTATGGCCGGCCAATTTTTGTATTTTTAGTAGAGACGGGGGTTTCACCGTGTTAGCCAGGATGGTCTTGATCTCCTGACCTCATGATCCACCCACCTCGGCCTCCCAAAGTGCTGATGTTCTAACCTGTCTAGGAGTTCCCTAAAAGACTGAAGAAAGACACTCATCTTTGTTTTGCCTGACAGATAAATCACTTAAGATGAAAAAGTGGTGGGCATTGCTCAAAAACATTAAAAGACAAATGAAAAACCTACAGCCACATAGGGCAAAGGATTATGGCTGACATACGATCACAGCCTAATGTCTGGGAGAAAAGCAGGGAAGCATTTCTTTGGAAAATCAGGCATTTGAAAGCACTTAGATATACAGGGGGAATTTAGAAAGCTACACATATGCCCAGGGAAGGGCACATGCTTACAAAGACCCTGGAGAAGGGGGAGAGAAGGATTTCCAGTTAGTATATTTAATACTCAAATGTCCAGTTTTCAATGAAAAAACATCACAAAGTATATGAGTAAGCAGGAAAGCATGATTCATTCAAAGGAAAACAAAACAAAACAAATTGACAGAAACCATCCATGAGGAAGAAGGCAACTTACCAGCCAAAGACTTTAATTAACTGGCTTAAATATGCTCAAAGAGCTAAACGAAGCCAGGAACAAAGAACTAAAAAGAACCAGGAAACAATGTATGAAAAAAACTAAAATATCAGTAAGAGATGGAAACCATACAACGTAACTGCTATGGACTGAACTGTGTCCCGCCCTCCCCCTCACATTCGTATGTTGAAGCCCTAACTCCAATGTGATGGCATTCGGAGATGGGGCTTGGGAAGTAATGAGGTTTAGATGCGATCATAAAGGTGGGCCTCCATGATGGGATTAGTGTCATAAAGAAGCACTAGAGAGCTTAACTTCCTCTCTGCTCCAACGTGCACACAGAGAAGACGTCATGTGGGCACAGAGCATGACGGCAGCTGCCTACGGGCCAGAAGGGGCCATAGAATGAAACCTGCCATGCTGGAGCCTTCGTCTTGGATCTCCTAGCTTCCAGAGCTGCGAGAAATTCATTTATATTGTTTGAGCCACCCATCCTATTTTTTTTTAAATGATAGATTGACTTGACCAATACAATAACCAAATAGAAATGCTGGAGCTGAAAAGTGTAATAACTAAAAAAATCACTAGGAAAGTTCAACAGCAGATTTGAGCAGAGAGAAAAAATAATCAGGAAATTTGAAGATTGAAGCATACATTCAATGATTAGGACCTGTGGCATATATTATATATCTATGTGTACTTTGAAATACATTTATGTTACTCTGCATGCTTATTTATCATGCAATGCAAGTAGGTAAAATATAAGAGAAACCTACAAATCTCACTACTGAGATTCACAGATTCACCTGTCTTCTCTAGTCCTGTATAATACCTAAGAGAAGCTGCTTGCACTTTCATGACACATATGCCCTAGATATGTGGGTGAATAACCATGTGGTTATTCCCATACAACTTCTGAGGAAATGAGAAATATTCAACAACCATTGGAAGACTGCCCTAGGGCTTGCATAGAGAGAAGGACATAGGTACTGCCACCTCTAAGCCCAGGACAGCATGGCTGTTCTTAGACTAGACAGTCTGGCTTTAAGTAGCTAATGCATTTTTTCACGTTCTCATGTTGCACTTCCAGCAAATGAAAACCCACTGTGTACACTTGTA
The DNA here is from genome assembly GCF_029281585.2 of Gorilla gorilla gorilla. Classification (NCBI taxonomy): domain Eukaryota; kingdom Metazoa; phylum Chordata; class Mammalia; order Primates; family Hominidae; genus Gorilla; species Gorilla gorilla. The sequence continues at coordinate 122,002,663 of NC_073238.2, forward strand.
CACCATATAGACATCAAGTCAAATGGAACTGAAATGAGTGCAAACCATATATGTGTATGTATAGGTAATAGATACCATGGGTATATTGTTTTATATATATGTATTCATATTATAGAGTACAGCATATATATGGTATATAGTATACAGAGGATGCATGTAGTATACAGTATATATTATACATAGTATATATAGTAAGTATTAGGATTCAAGTGAATGAAATCTAGAGAAACTTCATGAAAAAGAATAAGCAAAGCTGCTGCCCAGGGGGCTGATAGAGAGTCAAAGATTCCTAGAAATGAGGGTGATAATATGTGAAAGTGTCCAACCTGAATAATAGAAAAAAAAGTAAAGATAAGTGCACAGAGTGTAAGGGATGGATGGAATACATTCAAATGGACCAATATATGCATTTTGGGAGTCCAAAATGGAGAATAGAGGGAGTAAAGGGCATGAAGAATATTTGAAGAAATACTGGACAAAAACTTCCCAAATTTGTTGAAATAAATAAATCTACACATCCAAGAAGCTATATGAATCCAAGTAGGAGAAACACCAGAAGTCCACGCAGATACTTTATAGTCAAACTGTTGAAAGTCATAGAAAAAGAGAAAATCTTGTACATTGTTGGTGGGAATATAAAATGGTTCGGCAGCTGTAAGGAAGTTTGACAATTCCTGCAAACTTAAACAAAGAATTACCACGTGACCCTGTAATTCCACTCTTATGTATATACCCCTCCAAAATTGAAACAGATACTCAAACAAATACAGGTACACACATGTTCACACAAGCATTATTCACAATAGAAAAAGATGGACATGGACCTGGTACAGTGACTCGTGCCTGTAGCCCCGGCACTTTGGGAGGCTGAGGGAGCAGATCCGTTATGCCAGGGAGTTTGAGACCAGTCTGGGCAACATAATGAAACCCCATCTCTATGAAAAAAAATACAAAAATTATCTAGGTATGGGTGGCACGCACCTGTGTTCCCAGCTACTCAGGAGTCTGAGGTGGGAGGATGGCTCGAGCCTGGGTGACAGAGTAAGACCCTGTCTCAAAAAAAAAAAAAAAAAAGAAAGAAAGAAAGAAAAGAAACAACAAAGCTGGAAATAGCCCAAGTGCCCATGAATGCATATACAAATTGTGATATGTACATACAATGGGATACTACTCAGCCTGGAAACAGAACGACATATTGATACACGGATGAAACTTTGACAAACATGATTGAACCTTGAAAACATTATTCTAAGTAAAAGAAGACAGATACAAATATCCCATGTTGAATTAGTCTGTTTATATAAAACATCTGGAAAGATAAATCCATAGGGATAGAGAATGCATATTGATGATTGCTGAAAGTTAGGAGGAGAGTGAATAGGGAAAAACAAATTGATGTGTAAGGGGTATAATTTTAAAGAGATGTTTTGGACTAGACAGAGCTTGTGGCTGCACAGCAGTATGAATGTTCTCAATGCCACTAACATAACTGCTCACTGTAAAGTGGTTAATTTTAGGGTAGGTGAGTTTCACCTAAATAAATTATTTTTAAAATTGACATGCACGCATAAACCGTATTCTGAGGAAGGTGTGCAATAATTTCCTTGCTGCAGAATTGAAAGTGCTGTTAGTGACTAAAAACATATGGTAACCAGAACCTTCACACCGTCTCCCCAACCACCCGTCAGCATCAACAGTTGGGAAAACTGATGAGGTACAAACATATCCAGATTTTGTAATTATCCGTGGAACATCACAAGCATATACAATGCCACATAGTAATCAATCTGGTCCCCTCTGTTTATGAGTATTTGCTTTACAAATACTTTCTAGTTCAGGTATTTCCCATTCAGCAGTGACACACACAAATGCACACGACAAGCTGGTGGCCTCCTGTGCCTCTTCATTACCCTCTCAGGAGCCTGGGTGGTTTTATTTTCTTAGGGCTTCTCTAATACTTTGAAAACGTCAAATAAAAAGTAAGTGACTCAAATTTCTCCCAGAATTTTCACAGCATTTCTGAAGACAGGTTTATTTACCTATACGGAATTCTCATTACCTAATAAGAAATGTATCACCATGCCTAGACGATCTGAAATTTGTTTAAATTATACAAGATCATGACTAGTATATTTAAAATCCTGTATGTTTTCCTTTTCCTTTCTTTTCTTTTCTTTCTTTTTTTTTTTTTTTTTCTGAGACAGGGTCTCGTTTTGTCGCCCAGGCTGGAGTGCAGTGGCACAATCTCAGTTCACCACAACCTCCACCTCCCAGGTTCAAATGATTCTCCTGCCTCAGCCTCCCGAGTAGCTAGGATTACAAGCGCCTGCCACCACACCCGGCTAATTTTTTGTATTTTTAGTAGAGATGGGGTTTCATCATCTTGGCCAGTCTGGTCTTGAACTCTTGACCTCAAGGTGATCCACCCACCTTGGCCTCCCAAAGTGCTGGGATTACAGGCGTGAGTCACCGCACCTGGCCATGTTTCTGTGTCTTCACTGTGATATACAGATAATTCAAAAGACTTCATTCTTCCCATATAGGTCCTTATTTTAGTTATTAAAAATTTCCTGCTATAACAAAATTCATAGCTATTTAAAATATTTGAAGTCATATCTCAATTGACTAAATAAATTATACTTAATAGAAGATTAGTTTTATCTCTCATTAAGAAATATATATGATCTGAAAACTTTTTTTTTTTTTTTTGAGACAGAGTCTCGCTCTGTCACCCAGACTGGAGTGCAATGGTGCAATCTCGGTTGACTGCAACCTCCGCCTCCCAGGTTCAAGCGATTCTCCTGCCTCAGCTTCCCGAGTAGCTGGGATTACAGGCACCCGCCACCACAGCCAGCTAATTTTTTTATTTTTAGTAGAGATGGGGTTTCACCATGTTGGTCAGGCTGGTCTTGCACTCCTGACCTCAGGTGATTCACCCGCCTCAACTTCCCAAAGTGCTGGGATTACAGGCGTGAGCCACCGCGCCCAGCCTGAAAACTTTTTTTTTTTTGAGATGGTGTCTCCCTCTCGCTCTTGTTGCCCAGGCTGGAGTGCAATGGTACGATCTCTGCTCCCTGCAACCTCCGCCTCCTCGGTTCAAGCGATTGTCCTGCCTCAGCCTCCCGAGTAGCTGGAATTACAGGCGCCTGCCACCACACCCGGCTAATTTTTTCTAGTTTTAGTAGAGTCGGGGTTTCGCCATGTTGGTCAGGCTGGTCTTGAAGTCCTGACCTACGGTGATCCACTCGCCTTGGCCTCCCAAAGTGCTGGGATTACAGGTGTGTGCCACCGCGCCCAGCCCGGAAAACATTTTTTATGTGTGGATAGAAGCAAGCAATGATGCAGCTAACACTCTCTCTTATTCCTAGTACATGTTCTTTATGTTCTTTATTTGCTACATTTTGAAGTTAAAACAATAAGTCCATCAGATAAAACAAGCAGACACATCAAAAAACTGTCAAAGTATGAAAAAACTATGTGAAACATAGAGAGCCACCCATTCTCCTTAACGGTGTTTCATTAGCTGTTCATAAATCCTGTTTGTTTCAACTTTATCCAATCCACCACTGTCACAGGATATTGTACTTTTTATTTCCTTTGCTTTAGATAGTTTTCTCCATTCTCTGCCCTTAGCAAGGTCTTTGCTCCAGCGTCCCTGCCACCCTATATAAAATCATAACCCTTCAGTTCTATCACATGAACACATTCTTCCCTTTCCTCATACTTATCACTGACACTATGTCGTATATTTACACATGTCTTGTCTATTTACCCACTAAAATATATGCTCTCTGAAGCATCAAAGTTTGTCCTGAACACTGTTTAATCCCCATGACTTAGAACAGTACCTGGCACGAAATAGATGCTCAATAAATACTCATTGAAAGAGTTAATAAATGACTTCTCCTAAATATTCCGGATTTTTTTGGCATTTTTTGTTTTATAATGTAAGTAATATATTACAGAGGTATACCATGTATGTTAGGGTATGATATACATTATATATGTCTACACACACATACGTACAGTACATATATTGGGAAGTGTTCACTATTTACTGATGGTTTAGAAAGCCACGAATGAGAGGATAATCAGATTCAAATGTGCTGATCTTTTCAGGGAGTAGGCATCTGAGTGTACACATGAAATCCACGAGTCTCCATCTGCAGTCATCCAGCTGAGAGCCATTTGGGGATAAAACGAGCTATTTCCTGGATGAATTCATCACCAACACTCCACCAGAATAGCTTGGAATATAGATGTTTCAATGACTAAAAGAACATTAAAGAAATATGGTCATTCCTCTGAGTCACACAGAATAAATGAATGGATACAGAAGAATAAATGGAATTAAAAGACAAGCTATTTTCTAAGAGCAGCAACCCCTGTAGTGAGCCTGTTCAACTGTGAGAACGTGTCTCATCAAGGAACTTTGAGGAGAACAAGGGTGGCAGGTAACAGGATGTTTCCACTTTGGGTTCTGATAGGATAATGGCAAAATTACACTATATTCAATGGGTGCTTGGACTTAGTAGACTTTATCGGTTGATTCCCTTTGTTAAGCTTTTGAATTTGCTAAATATCCCCCTCACAGTATCCTTTGCTCATGACCCCTAATCCCCCACAAACCAGCAAAAAAAAGAAACCAGAAATACATTTTGCCACAAATTATGTTCAATGAGTTGGATGATTTCATATCATGAAATTCATGATAGTGATTTTAGTAACCTGTATAATTCCCTCCTCCCTTCCAAAATAGGAATAAAGGGAGGAAAACAGATGTTGATACCGTTTGGCTGCATCCCCACCCAAATCTCATCTTGAATTGTAGTTCCCATAATTACTATGTGTTGTGAGAGGGACCTGGTGGGAGATAATTGAACCATAGGGGCCGTTTCCCCCATACTGTTTTCATGGTAGTCTCACAAGATCTGATGATTTTATAAGGGGTTTCCCCTTTCGCTTGGCTCTCATTTCTCTCTTGCCTGCTGCCATGTAGGACGCGCCTTTCACCTTCTGCCATGATCGTGAGGCCTCCCCAGCCATGTAGAACTCTAAGTCATTAAACCCCTTTTTCTTTATAAATTATCCAGTCTCGTGGGTATGTCTTTATCAGCAGCAGGAAAACAGACTAATGTGTGAAAACGGACTAATACAGGTGTATTTCTTGTATCATTATTTTATTTTGAAATAAACTTACTGCAATTTAAGTAAACAAATTGACACTGAGGTGTGCCTTTATGTGCTACTTATACACATTTGTGTACATACCGTCTACAGTTTTTTATAGGCTGGAATAGATTTCTGGGTTTATCTTCAATTTGCATGTCATTGAATAAAAGGAAAAATAGTGCCACCCTTAACTGACAGATTTGGAAAACAGTTATTAATTGAAGATTTAGAGTATCCTGAAGTCCTCACTTGAGACTGTGAGGCAAATTCAGAAAACAAAGGCTTTTGATTGCTCTTAGTTGGCTAAAGCCTACTCTTAATTAACAACATTCTACCTCTATCATTTCTTTCTCCTTAGGCAGATTATCTAGTTTGCCATATTTTGCAGTTTGATTATACTTAATAACTAGTTCAAATATACAATCAAATACGTAAAATCCTCTTCCCAAATGTATTTCTTTATTCTGGAAGTTGATTCTTTTCGCATTGACTATATTGATACGAAAAACAATTGACAAATTATGCTCTGATTTAGTGTTTCCTGGTTCATGTGTTTAGGTGCTAAGCATAACATAGGTTGAGCATCCCTAATCCAAAAATGTGAAATCTGAAAAGCTCCAAAATCCTAAACTTTTTGAGCACCAACATGACACAAGTGGAAAACACCACACCAGACCTCACGTGATGGTGCACAAGACACACGGTTTATTTAGCATCCCCAAGGGGAAAGTAAAATTACTTTCAAGCTATTTGTAAGGTGTATACAAAAAAAAATGAACCTCATGTTTAGACTTGGGTCCAATCTCTGAACTATATCTCATTATGTATATGCAAATATTTGAAAATCTGAAAAAAAAGATTAATTGTAAGCACTTCTTGTTCCAGATACTTTGGATAAGGCATATTCAACCTGTAATAATAAAAACTCCCCTCTGATATGATTTATCTGATATGGTTTATATTGATAAAAGATAAGTTAAAGCTGCCTACAAAATCAAAGATGTAACATTACCTATTTCTTGAATAAAAAATAAGAAAAACAGTTTTATGCTTTGAATAAAAAGGAAAACATTTTTAAAATGAAATGTTTTGTTTATCTCAACTAAATATTGTAGATATCTTACTTTAACAGTACATATTCCAAACTGATTTAATTTTCAAGTAGAAGATAGTCATAAAACATTTAGCTTCTTACATAATTCAGGAAGAACACTGAAATGTATAAGTGACATAAAATATCCTGCTCCTATTGATACACAGTCATGCATTGCTTAACAATGGGGATATGTCCTGAAAAGCACATTGTTGGGAATTTCATCACTGTGCAAACATCACAGTATGTGATCCCTACTACATTCCCAGGCTATATGGCATACAGCCCATTGCTCCTAGGCTACAAACCTGTACAGCATGCTACTGTACTGAATACTATAGGCAAATGCGAAACAATGTTAAGCATTTGTGTATCTAAACATAGAAAGGTACTGTAAAAATACAGTATAAAAAAATTGAAAAAAAAATGATACACCTGTATAGGGCACATGCCATGAATGGAGCTTGCAGAACTGAAGTTGCTCTGGGTGAGTCAGTGAGTGAGAAGTCAATGTAAAAGCCTAGGATATTACTGTACACTAATTTTTTAAAACTTTTTTTCTCTTTTGTAATAACACTTGGCTTAAAACACAAACACATTACACAGCTGTACAAAATATTTTCTGTCTTTATATGCTTATTTATAGCTTTTATCTATATTCCATTTTTAATTTTTAAACTTTTTGTTAAAAGCTAAACACGTGTGTATTTATACGCACTAACCTAGGCCTACACAGGGTCAGGTCATCAACATCATGTCTTCCACCTCTACTTCTTGTCCCACTGGAAGATCTTCAGGGGCAATAACAGGCATGGAGCTGTCCTCTCCTGTAACAATGCCAAAGCCTTCTTCTATAATACCTATTGATGAACCTGCCTGAGGCTGTTTACAGTTAAAATGTTTTTAAATAAGTAGAAAAAGTATATTCTAAAATGATGAAAAAATATAGCAAATATTTAAACCAGTAACAATTATAATCATTATCAAAGATTACATACTGTATATAATTAGAGGCACTAGACTTTTATATGACAGACAGTGCAGTAGGTTTGTTTACCCCAGCATCACCATAAACACAAGAGTGATGCCTTGTGCTACAACATTACAATGGCTAAGACGTCACTAGGCAATAGGCATTTTTCAGCTCCGTTATAGTTTTTCTTTCTCTTTTTCTTTTTTTTTTTTTTCAGCTCTGTCGCCCAGGCTGGAGTGCAGTGGCACGATCTCAGCTCACTGCAAGCTCTGCCTCCTGGTTCACGCTATTCTCTTGCCTCAGCCTCCCGAGCAGCTGGGACTACAGGCGCCCACCACCACACCTGGATAATTTTTTGTATTTTTAGTAGAGATGGGGTTTCACCTTGTTAGCCAGGATGCTCTCGATCTCCTGACCTCATGATCCACCCACCTTGGCCTCCCAAAGTGCTAGAATTACAGGTGTGAGCCACCGCGCCCGGCCAGCTCTGTTATAGTTTTATGGAGCCACCATCGTACATGTGGTCCATTGTTGACTGAAATGTTGTTAGGCGGTGCGTGACTGTATGAATCCTAAAGTAAGCATTCATTTTGGTATTTTTTAGACCTTTCCCTGGAAATAGAAAATGCTATGCTATTACACCACAAACCAAGGGCTATGGAAAACTTTCCTGTGAATCTCTAGGCCTCACTTCCCTACTCCTTTCTCACTAGGATTTGCCTGATCTCCATCATAGACACTAACAAAAGGCTTCCCAGAAGAAACAACTCCACTTTATATGTCTGGTGATAATTAATACTGAGTCATCCTCATTGTAATGGTCACTTGAACTGGCCATTTCATAGGCAAGCTTTAGGCAGTGGCTCTGAAAAATTAGTATTCTCTTACATCCTTGTGAAAAACGGGGAATTTTCTTGGAACCAACCCTCAGAACCTCAGGAATGGAGCCCAGGAATGTACATTTGCAAGAAGTACCTTCCATTGTTTTGAGCTACAAGGCTCCAGGGGAAATAAAAACCAAAACCAAACCAGAAAATATAAGGCATCTTTCAAGAAAGGCAGTTTTATTTCAAGACTTGGAGAAAACAACCGTATTGTTTTATATTAAAATAAGCACAAGTATTTTATGGCATAGAAGGCAAGAGTTGCACACAATTGGAAGATAAAACAAGGGAGGATTTCAGCTTGCCTTAGACCATGTTAGCTACGTCTCTAGATGCGGAGAGCACTTGTTTTGCTTTCCTTAACTGTGAGATAAACTTAGTGTTGGAGAAGGACTCTGCCTGCAGATGGCTACTGCTTGTATGTGCTGTCTAGCTATCTCGAAGAACTACTGCCAATCTCACCCCCATTGGGCACCAGTCCAGTCAAGGAACATAGGGAAAGGAGGGACAAAGGAGAAGAATGCTGCTTCAGATGCTGCAGATATCTAAAATGAGTTGAATCCCAGGCACCATTTTTTTGCTTTCAACCTTCGTAATTTTCTCTAATCCTTAAAATAAAGATTATAAGGATTAGTAGTGTTTTCTCCCCATTCATTATAGCCAAAATGAATCTTAGGTTAGATAACTCGTCCATGGTCACATATTTACTAAACTTCAGATTCAAAATTCCAATACAGATCTTTATCACATACAAGGTGTAGTACTTTGAAGGAGCTACCTAATGATAACTATAACAACACTGCTACAAACAAGAGCTAAAGTGTATTGAAAAAGTCATTCATTTCACAAATATTTATTTAGCGCCCTAACATGTGCAAGATTCTCTTCTAAGCACTTTCCAGATTTTCATTCATATAATGCTTAACAACGCTATGGGGTTCATACTCATATCGTCCCCATATTAATGTGGAAACTGAGGCAAAGAGAGCCCAAAAAACTTGTCGAAGCTCAGAAAGCTGGTAAGCGACCTAGCTGAGAATGCAAACCTCAGACTATCTATTAATATCTCTCTGTGCTGCCCAAGCTTCTCATTGTTTCTTTAGACTGTATCTCAGTAAACCTAACTTCCTTAAGTTAAGGATATGAGTAAAATACGTACCTCACATGGTTATCGAGAGGATGAAAATGAGACCATGTACAATGTTCAATAACATTTCACTGAAGAAAGAATATTGGAAATGAGACTTCTCTCTGAGCTTCTGATGGATTGGAATCTTGATTGTTGCTACCCATGTACTGAATTTCTTTTTTTTTCTTTTGACTTTTGTTTTAGATTCAGGGGGTGCATGTGCAAGTGTGTTACAAAGGTAGATTGTGTGATGCTGAAGTTTGGGGTATGATTGAACCCATCACCCACGTCGTGAGCATAGAACCCAGTAGGTAGTTTCTCAACCCTTGTCCCCTTCCCCACTCTTGTAGTCCCTGGTGTCTGTTGTGCCCATCTTTGTGTCCAGGTGTACTCAATGTTTAGTTCCTGCTAATAAGTGATAACATGTGGTATTTGCTTTTCTGTGTCTGCATTAATTCGCTTAAGATAATGACCTCCAGTTGCATCCATGTTGTTGCAAAGGACATGATTTCATTATTTTTTATGGCTGTGTAGTATTCCATGGTGTACATATAATACATTTGCTTTATCTAATCCACCATTGATGGACGCCCAGGTTGATTCCATGTCTTTGCTATTGTGAATAGTATGCACTGCATTTCGTTCAGTGACATCTCAGATTCTCCACCTCTTGGTAGTGTCTCTCAGGTGCCTCCCCCTGCTCAGTGTCTTCCCTCCCAAAAACATCCACTGCCTTCTTCACACTCAGTGAGATGACAAGTTCCTTCCCAGAGCTGGCATGGCTCTCATGCTCTCTATTGCTTAAGACTTCCCCCAAACATTAAAATGGAAGGAGTGGGAGGAGGGTGGAGGAGGTGGAAGAGAAGCAGGAGGAAGCAAACAAGAAATGCTTGGCTTCAAAATGGAAGCATTGGATTACTTTGGTTTTTGAACTAAAGTAACTATATTTTAAAGTCAAATGTTATTTTATTTTAAATCAAAACCCTATGGGCATAAAATTCATGCTCATCTGTCAAAATCTGATTATTTTAAAAAAACACTACTTTAACAGTTTCTCAAAGCTACCCACAGAAACTACTGGTTATTCCAGCTCTTTTGCAAGTCGGTATTGTGAACTGTCAGTGTAAATTCTGACTGAATTCCTTTAAAATGCAAGAACTTAAAGAATCGAAGAAAAATGCTTGCCAGAATACATTGTGAAAATTGTTCAGCAAGATGTGGGCAACATTGAAAACATTTTTAAAAGCAAGTCATTGCCAACTTGGCACTATTTCCAATTTCACATACATTTCCCTATCTAATTTAATAATACATAAATTAATGAAAAATATAGAAAAATTACACAATATCATCACATTAATAGCAGTTCCCCAAACTGGATTTTCTCTGCCAAACATACATTGCCAAAAGAGTATTTGTAATACATCCAGCTACATTTGCAGATTTAATCCGTGATAGTGTTTATTTTTAAAACTTTTTCAAATGTATCAGAATAATAACTAAAAGAAGATACAGTAGCCTAGTAGTATTTAAAATAGTTATAGTTAAATTTGTTCACAGCTTATTTTTGCGGGACTAACTTTTTAAAGAATATCTACTGAATATTCTTCAGTAAAATTAAAAAAATCTAGGAAGGTGTAATATGCTACCTGAAAGATGAGTGGAGTGAGGGGCAGAGAGCAAAGATGCAGGAGGCTTTAGCTGCCAACTTCAAAACTAGCATTGTCCTAGAAAAAAATATTTTATTCAAGCTCTTATTTCAAATTGTTGGTTTCAGCTATACTGAAGAAAATTTTAAGGTAAAGTACTTCCCTTTAAATTGATGAGCAATGAGCTATCAACTGACACTTAGACTTCACTCTCTTAACATTTATTAAGGAAAGACTCAGCAGGCAACCTTCCTAGTTGCAATGTACAAAGGCGATGGTCTCTGTAGCAGGAGACAGAAAATCAACAGGTAAAAAAGAAAATATATATATATTTTTCAGAGTGGCAAGAGCTGATAAAAACACGATGGTATGATTGAAAGTGTTTGCAAATTAAATTCAAAGGTAGGTAAGGGTGAATGTCAAGGCAGAATCAACTACACAGTTACTGGGAGCAGCTGTCATCTTAAGTTACACTCAAGCACAAGGTATTCAGAAAAAAATTTGAAAATTAATGTATCATGATGAGTCGCCACCCACACCTACATAGATTAGAGTTTTTTTATTTTATTATTTATTTATTTATTTTTTCATATTCTACTGGAGCCGTGGTAGAAAAGGCAGATGATTTATATTCACGTTGAGCACCCCTGAGCCTCTCACTCTATGTAATGGGCTTCTCCTCCACAATTTTTATTACAATATTCTTCTGGGCTTCATTATAACTTGATTAGCTCCTTCTCTCACTAAATGGTAGGCTCTGTGGGAAAAGGATAGTGTCTTTTTCATTGTTTTTTACCTCCAGTGTTGAGGACATAGTAAGCACAAAATGAATGTTTGCTAGAATGTTTTAATGACTAATTTGATAACGAAAAGAAACAGTATTTTTCTCAATTTACCAGTAAAATCATTGAGATCTTGTACAATTAATTTATGTCTGGGTCTCATTTTTTGCTCTCTAAAATGAGCTATAAGACTAAAGTTACTTCCATTTCTACAAGTTAAAGGGAAGGATATCTGACTTCAGAATATTGAAAGGAGGGGGCCAAACTTTATCTTTTATTTTAACCATGAAGGCAGCCAGTTCCCCAAAGGCTAGACTTCAGAAAATGTAATTAAAACAAAGAAATAAAACAAAATCAAAGGCTCTCAGAATTTTTGGAGAAAGACAATGACTGTCAGAGTGATCAGAAATTTGAAAGGAGGCCCAGCCCGATAGATATAATTCAAACTGAAGTTAAACCCAATTACTGCTTAAGTTTCTACCTTAATAATCAGGCTTATTTTTATATTTTAATAATGACTTCTTAAGTTATTTAACAGAAGGCAATATGGAGCAGACTAAATGAATTACTGTTGAATAGATTATAGCCACATGGATGTTAACCGTACATACCTTAGGAGTAAAATGAGAAAGAAGACATATTTATAAATATTTTCATAGATTCACACAGGTCAAATACTGTTACCTAATTCTGTGAAGAGTTCCTGAACCATCAAAGGGAGCACATCTTACAGTAAAACCCATCTGCTGTCCACCCAAATATCTCCCATACTGTATTCAAAACCATTTCAATATTTTTGCATTGAAGTTTGGGCAAATTTAATAGATCAGGCTTTTATTGTAATGTGTCAAGAAATACACACACACTCGGGAGGCCAAGGCGGGTGGAACACGAGGTCAGGAGATCGAGACCATCCTGGCTAACATGGTGAAACCCCGTCTCTAATAAAAAATACACAAAATTAGCTGGGTGTGTTGGCGGGCGCCTGTAGTCCCAACTACTAGGGAGGCTGAGGCAGGAGAATGGTGTGAACTCAGGAGGCGGAGCTTGCAGTGAGCAAGGATGGCACCACTGCTCTCCAGCCTGGGCGACAGAGAGAGAGACTCCATCTCAAAAAAAAAAAAAAAAAAAAAAAAAGACAAAAAGACACACACACACATACATATACACGTTTCTTTTTTATTTTTATTTTATTTATTTATGTTTTGAGACAGAGTCTCACTCTGTCGCCAGGCTAGAGTGCACTGGTGCAATCTCAGCTCACTATAACCTCCGCCTCCCGGGTTCAAGTGATTCTCTTGTCTCAGCCTCCTGAGTAGCTGGGATTACAGGCATGCACCACCACACCTGGCTAGTTTTTGTATTTTTAGTAGAGATGCGGTTTCACCATGGTGGTCAGGCTTGTCTCGAACTCCTGACCTCAGGATCCACCCACCTCAGCCTCCTAAAGTGTTGGGATTACAGGCGTGAGCCACTGCACCTGGCCACACATATGTTTCTTTATTTCACTGTTTCTTTTGAAATAATTTTAGATTTACAGAAATTTCCAAAAACAGTCCAGAATTTTTAAATATCCTGTTCGCCCAGCTTTCCCTAATGATAACAACTTACATAACTACAATGCAATTCTCAAAAACAAGTAATTAACATTTGTGTAACACTCTTAAATCTGAGAGTCTATCCAAATTTTACCATTTTTTTCCCCTAATGTTCTTTTTCTGCTCTGGGATCCAACCTAGGATCCTATACTCTATTTAGTTTTTATGTATGTCTTATTCTCAATCACTGACAATTTTCATTCTTTCTTTATCTTTCATGATCTTGACAGTTTTGAAGAGCACTGGTCAGTTACTTTGTAGAATAGCTCTCATTTGGGTTTTGACTGATATTTTTTCATGCTTTAACTGACATTTGGCAAGACTCCTACAGCAGTGAATGTTGTCCTTCTCAGCACATCCGATTGGAGGGTCATGATGTGATGTTTTATTACTGGTGATATTAACTTTGATCATGGACGTCTCTACTAAAAATACAAAAATTAGCTGGGCATGGTGGCGCATGCCTGTAATCCCAGCTATTCGGGAGGCTGAGGCAGGAGAATTGCTTGAACTGGCACCCAGGAGGCGGAGGTAGCAGTGAGCGAGATCCTGCCACCGCACTCCAGCCTGGGCTACAGAGCGAGACTTTGTCTCAATAATAATAATAATAATAATAATAATAATAATAATAATAAATAAAAAGAAGGATATAATTTGAGGCTACGCTAACATCCTATTTTTCCTTAAACTTTCGCTGGCTGATTTTCCAATTGATAAGTGGATCCTTCCAGCAGCAATTATTACTGTCACATTGACAAAGAGCAATTTTATATTTTACCTATTTCCTCTACACATATTAGTTGAACTCATCTGTAAAGAAGAACTGTTCCTTATTTATTTATTTATTTATTCGATTATGTATTTGAATAACGTTGTTGTCTTGGATTTTTGTTGTTGTTCCATGAATTATAATCCAATTCTGTCATTGTTTGATTGCTTAATTGTCCTACTTTGTCCCTGGGAATTTCTCCTGTTCATCTGGCTTTCTTTGGACACACCCGTTACTGTTTGAACACCTCATTTTCTGCAGCCACAAAAAGCTTCAGGCTTATCTTGCATTTTCCTTGCCCCAACCTGAGCATCAGTCATTTCTATAGTGTCCTGGTTCCTGTTCTTGGAGACTGGTATTTACAGAAAGAAGGTATTGTTTCCTAGTCCACAGAAGATACTCCCTGGGAATTCCCCTAAGATTTGCAGGGGGCTGGAGGTCCCACTGGGACAGTATGTGGTCATGAGTTCCTAAAATTTGGACATAAATACCAACTGAATCCATTCTTAACCACTGTCTGGCAAGGTTTCAGGACCTTGAGGTTATAGGATTAAAGGCTATGGTGCTAAAAAATTTAAAATATAATATCCAAAGTTCCTGTTCTGATCATTATTCCAGCTACTGTCCTGTTCTCTCATCTCTACTCAGTGAGACAGCCAGGTTTTAAATTGATCTAGAAAATTTCCAAACCAGGATAAACACATGATATGAATATATTCCCTGCATTTGCAGCCTCAGGCCCAAGATTTAATCAGATGTACTTGTTGTTTCATTAAACAAGGTGAGTTATCATTCACAGTGTTGCTTTAATTAAGCTCATTTGGACAATTAGAATGATTCATATTAATATCTGCATTATTTCTAAATGACAGAAAATGAGCATACTTTACAAGTATACTTGTTTATTTATTGCCATTTCCAAAGTATCCACACTTAGTTGGTTGTAATAAAAAATAGAAAAATATTATTTTCATCTTAAATTTTAACTGTAAGCTAAAATTTCATTCTATTTGAACATTTTAGCAGTTGCCATTTCCTTATTGATGGGTCAGGGAATGAAATATAAAAGCACTGCATGTAAATGACAATGAAAAATGGTGCAATTGACTTAATAAATAGCTTGTTGAAATGTCTAATATCCATGAAGGTTTACCTACCTCTGGCAGGTTTAAAATGTATTAGCTAAACGAGAGGAACAGATTCACTGTTCAAATGTTAATTTATTTCAATAAATCCCTCAAAGCTGGAAGAATAAATATCTAAAGCAATCAAAATTCAGGTGTTGTTAAATATATTAAATTCACATTACATAACAAATCTTTCTTACACATTCTTAAATCTATCAGGTTACAATATAAAATGGAATGCTGGAATTCAGAGTTTGCAAAATACCCAACCAATCTTGCAATATTTGCTTGTTTCTCTATATTCCTCTTTTTTATGAATGTTGTATTGTAAATTATGTTTTTCATTTTTTGTACAAATTATCTCTAAAATATTTAACCAAGGCTACTGAAGTCTAGTTCCCCACCGTAATTCCTCAATTTACTTTTGTGGTTACTCACTGTGCCGCTGTATTCCAGATATAGCCTGTTCAACATCCATCCATGGATTTAGTCATTTGTGTATTCATTAATTCATAGACTAAAACAAAGGACCACTCAGCAATCTGATATTAAGAATTAAAAAGTGAAAAAGAGAAAGCAATAGCTTTATAAAGCAATGGCTTTCAATGTAGTACAAAATATAGGCAGCTGTTGAAATTACTGAAATATAATCAGTAACATAAAGTAGTAGCCTCCAAAACACGGACAACAAAAAGTGCTGTAAAGAGAAACCAAAAAATAACAAAAGCAAAACCTTCTGTTCTACATTTACCTCCGAGATTACTATGTAAACTTGAAAGGAATTATCTTCTCATGTGCATTTTTCCTCATCTGAACATGAGAATATTTTATGGGATTATATGTCCTGAGCTAATTTTATTACATACTTCTACATAATTATTTATTAGAATGTAGTTATTTCCTTTAATTTATTTTATAACTTTTTTTTCTATAGTTCCTTCTTGAATTAACATGTTTTGGCCACTACAATAATGGTCCATATTTGATATGTGTTATTCTCACATATTTTGGAAAGTAAAAATAAGCAAACAAACAAAAACAATAAGAAAAACCCTGGTACTTCACATCCTAACAGCTGTGGTGGATTAGCCTGTAAGAGATCAACCCTACAGCCAAGAACAACTAGAAAAGCTGAAAAAACAACCTATTTACACAATTAGAAGGTGCTCTAGTTTGAATGTTTGTCCCTTTCAAAACTCATGTTGAAATTCAATCCCTAATGAGGCAGTATTAGAGGTGAAGCCTTTAAGAAGTGATTAGGTCATGAGGGCTCTTCTCTCATAAACGGATTAATCCATTTATGAACTAATGGATTGATAGGTTAATGGATAAATGCATTATCACGGGAGTGGGACTGGTGGCTTTAAAAGAAGAGAGACTTGAGCTCGCAAGCTCAGCCCCTGCACCCTGTGATGCCCTGTGCCACCTGGGGACTCTGCAGAGTCCACACCAGGAGGAGGATTCCCACCAGACGCAGTCCCTGAAGCTTGGACTTCCCAGCCTCCATAACTGTAAGAAATCAATTCCTTTTCTTTATAAATTACCCAGTTTCAAGTATTCTGTTATGAGCAACAGAAAACAGACTAAGACAGAGGGCTACCAAGGAAGTGAGTATTTGAAGGCCTCAAATCTTAGAAGGAGTCAAGGCCTAGCAGTGAGCCCTTCATTTCAAATTTTTTTTTTCTCTTCCATGTTTGCTTGAAGAATTTGCTGAATTATAAGCTGTGATGTAGTGGTGGATAAAATGAGCAATAACTGGTATGCAACAGAGTGATAAATTACAACACTGGGGCTCCAATGGAAATGAGAGGGGAAAATATCAGTTTAGCATCTAGCAAAGAGAATGAGATCTGGTGAAGACCTCAAAGCTAACCAAAAATAGATCAAATGAAAAAAAAATTAATAAAATAAAATAAACCTAAAACCTATGTTCAAAACAGTTGAATCTGAATTGGATCAAGGTGATCCTCCCCAAACTAATGTGCCTGCCAGGGCAAAACTAAGTACCAAATAGTAAATATTTTAGGCACTGCAGGCTACATATGATTTCTCGCCACATATGATTGCTCTCTCTCTCTCTCTCTCTCACACACACACACACAGACACACACAGACACACACACATTTTAAACATGTGAAAAACATTGTTAGCTTGAAGACTGTGCAAAAACAAGCTGTGCGCCAGATTTGGCTTTCAGGCTGTAGTTTGCCAACTTGTGACCTAGGCCTTGAGTTGAACTTGCATGACGTGCTCCATGTCCTTGTCCATACTTGTCACCTTCTATTTTATTTTTTGTTGTCGTTTGATTTTGTTACAGCTATCCTGGTGGGTATGAAGTGGTGCCTCACTGTCATTTTTATTCGACTTCCCTAATGCCTGATCGTTTTAAGCTTTTTTTTCATGTGTTTGTTGGCCATTTGTGTATCTTCTTTGGTGAAATGTCTATGTAAGTTCTTTGCCCATCTTTGGTATCTTTTTGTTGTTGAGCTGTAGGATTTCTTTATATATTGTGGATATTAAATCCTCATCACAAAACTATAAAATAAAATAATTTACAAGATCGAATGGCTGAAGAGCAAGAGAAGAAACACATCAAGCGATATACAATGTATGTTTTATTTACTTCTCTATAGGTATATTATATTTCAGCCTAAATTGTATAGGTTAATAAATAAAAACATCAGAATATTTGTGCCATACATAGTGTTATTTTAATTTCCTCTTCATTTCATGTTTGAGATGTTTGTTATTATAGCTGTAGAGTAAAGCAGATCTGAAATGTTTAAATCAGATTTCTCAAGTTCCTAAAAGCTGTAAGACTCGTGGACTCAACACCATCCCCTGTTTTCGTTATTACAAACTCCAAAAGCAATGTAGATTTTTTTCCCGCAGTCCCATTCCTGTGACACAATGACATAGCCTATGGCCATATTAATGAACAAAATTCATGAAGCATTAAGTGTTCTCTTCAAGAAAAATTTTTTTTAATCTCCTGAACAATTTAATTTAGAAAAAGGCCACTCAAAAATACAGTAGATACTATCTTTTAGCAGACTGAATTTTTTTTTTCTAGGAGATATTCAACTAGTTGAGTAGTCTAAATACTACCGTATTTTTAGTAACTATGTCTGAAAGTATTTCCTTAATTTATTATTCAATGTCAGAGTACTTTTGCAAAATCAATCCAAATATAATCTATTTCTCTGGGTTCAGTTTTTCATTCAAGATGTACAAATAATTACAGACATATTCCTAATTTCTTCTGATCATATCATTTGAACCATATCATTTAGCCTACATGATTCAGGAGTGACACAAGTGGATAATTGTGAGTTTAAAAATCCAATTTGGTTACATTAATATACTTAATATTGTAGATCTACATTCAGGGAGCATCACTCTTCTTAAATGAGGCACCCTGTATTTCCATCTGGCCACCTTCATGTGCTCTGACTGTCACAACTGGTTGTTTGGTATTGAATTTGAGGTATTAGTGAATATACACATGTAAGTCCTGGAAATAAAAATTGGAATTTGGGCCAAAAGCTTTAAAAGATTTAGTTTTGAATTTAGCAGTCATCAACAAATAAATGAGAGATGGAATTGTAAAAGGAGACAAATTCATTGAAACTAGACAGACAGCATAGTAAGTGCAGCGTCTCCAGCTTGCATTTTCCTTTAAAGAACTTGGATGTGTTATCTCAACTGATAATGACAGCAATCTGTGGAATTAACAAAGAAAATATGAACATGCTCATTGTAGAACTGCAGAAACAGCTTGAGAGGTTTAATGACATCCACCATAAACGTTTAAAATGTGGATCCAAGACCAGAAATTGTATTTTCTCATTCCTAGTCTACCGCTTCTTAAAGTACGTGAATAATAATTACACTTAAGAGCAGGAGAAAAAAATCCAATTAAAGGAGACAGAGTTAAGTGAGAAAGTACATCCACAAGATCTTGGTCAGCCAAGGGAGCCGTGTCAACGAGATGGCAGTGATAAGAATGTCAATTGCCGGAGAGAGTTCGGGGGTTTGCCACCTTGGTAGCTCTATGCAAATGTTATGTATTATTTACCACTGTTGTTATTATTCTGTGAACACACTAAAGACCATTAAGTAATTATGAACACAGGCTAACTCCTGGAAAATAAATGCAAAAGTCTTAGGAGGTCTTATTGGAGTCTTTTTCTGAATACAAAATGACAATAACCAAATGAGGTTTTTCAGTATGCATGGTGATAATAAGCTATTAAAATGAATGTGACCAATAGTTTTCAGAATAACAGTTGCTTGAACAAAATCAACATTTACATTCAAACTTCTGCTTACTCCTTATAGTCAGAGCCTCACACTCCCCAGTTAGCTGGTTGTAAGTTAGTAAATCATACCTCATTGCAGGGTTACAGACATTCACAACGTGTCTACAATGTGTCTAACACTTTGCTTTAGGGACCCCCAAAAAGCATATTTTTTTCTTCACTTCCTTTAGGCTGATTGCATTAAAGAAAACCACATAATAAGTCATAAAATCTCATATTTATCAGTTCCTTCTTGAGAAATGTCAGAGTAAAGGTTGTTTTGGTAATTAAAATGCTGAAGTTAAAAATGCTGATTGCTTATGCAATAATGGGATTTCTAAAACAAATGGCATCATTATATCCACAAACTTTTTTTAAATTTATCAAAGTGCTCATTGTATTTACTCATATTAAGTTAAAAAAATCTCAAAGTCTTTAAACTTATCTTCTGCTTATGCTTTAGATGTTGTCATGAGAGGATAATGCTTGTAATCCATGAAATTCTAACTCTGACACAGTGAGGATGGCAGAAAAGAGCCTGAGTCCCGTACAATGTTATGGTGCTGCCAAACTAACCCACATGGTCTCATTGAATACTATACAGCCATAAAAAGGAATGAAGTGGTGACACATAAAACAACATAAATGAATCTTACAGACTTTACATTGAGCAAAAGAAGTCAGACACAAAAAATATATATACTGCATCTTTCTTTACATCTAAAATTCTAGAAAAGGAAAAATAATCAAAGGTAGAAACATAAGAGCAGTGGCTGACTCTGGAGGTTGAGGACTGAGAGGGAAGTAATAAGAGGGAGATGCTTCGGAAGATAAAGTGCTTTATGTTGTGAAAATGTGTAGGTTACACCAGAACATCCATTTGTCAAAACTGCACTGCTAAGATATACGTATTTTGATGGATGTAATTTTTACCTTAAACACTGTAAAAGAATAAGAAATCAACTAGCGGTGAGGGGAGTGGGTGAAGGTACAAACTAAGAATGGCAGAATGTTGATAACTACTGAAGATCGGTGATGTGTGAATAAAAACGCATTAGTTCCATTCTTACTTCTTTATATATGTTTGAAAATTTCTAGAACTATAAATTTAAAATTATCCCACAGTAATTATTTATTATAACTCAAAGAGCTCTTTCTCCTTTGAAACCAAAGAAAAGCCACCAGACAGACAAAAACGACAAAAACAACATGATACGACTTCTCACATTGACATGATCGCTGTTGGACCATGGTAATGGAATCAAATCACAAAGATATTCCTGCCTCCCATCTGCGGCTGATGTGACAGACTTGAGGATTGTATAGCAACAGTCAAATCCCACCATCGGGTTCCACTGTAATTTTTATGTCTGAATTCTGGCAACAGTTTTGTTATTATTTGGTATCAGTGATGATTTGGTATTAATAATGAAATCTGATACTTCAATGATTTGCAAACAGAGTTGAATAAACTGTCATTTACCATTTTGAGGATTAAGGGAAGTGGCTCCGATCATGTTCTATCAACAGCAACTATCGCCACAACAAAAATGAACGACATTTTATTTTCAATAAAAAACTGGTAGAAAAAAATGTTACCTGATATTTTTACCATAAGAATTAACAGTAACTTTTGTTTGCCAAAGTACCATGTCAGCCAGGCGAGATGGCTCACGCCTATAATCTCAGCGCTTTGGGAGGCTGAGGGGAGCGGATCGCTTGAACCCAGAAGTTTGAGACCCATCTGGGCAACGTGGTGTGACCCTGTCTCTATGAAAAATAAACAAAATTAGCTGGGTATGGTGGTGCCTGCCTGTAGTCTCAGCTACTTTGGAGGCTGAGATGGAAGAATGGCTTGAGCCCGGGAGGTCGGGTGTGCAGTGAGCACACCATTGCCCTTCAGCTGCAGGGACAGAGTGAGAGCTTGTCTCAAAAAAACAAACAAAACAAAACAAAACAAAAACCCCAAACACGTTTTTGCCATGGGAAGTCTCATCTGAAATGCCTGACTTTATATGTTTCTTTTCTTAATAACACGTTTTCATATTTATAAGTCCATTTACTTCTAAGGCAGATGTGCCCATTCTTCTAATCAAAGCCATGCTATTTCCAGGGTTCTAAATCATTTTAATTGAAAGTGTGCCCATAAGTGAATGAAGTGTAAAACCTTAGACCAGCTATTCATAACCTTTACTGCCATTAGACTCACCTAGCGAGGTTGGAAATCCCAGTGTCCACACTGCATACCATTAAACAAGAACCAAGATGTCTATTACTTGGGACAGAGATGAGAGAACAGAGGGAAAGAGGAAAGTTATAGTTTAATTGACTACCAGGCACTGTCATCAGGATAGCATCCCTGAATTAGGCAGAAAAAACTAACTTAATGGGAGGATCATATTTTCTGATTTATTTGATTGATTGATTTGGATGATCCTTTTTTTTTTGAGACCGAGTCTCGCTCTGTCACCCAGGCTGGATGGAGTACAGTGGCGCGATCTTGGCTCACTGCAACCTCCGCCTCCCGAGTTCAAGCGATTCTCCTGCCTCAGCTTCCTGAGTAGCTGGATGATTCCTTTTTTTATTAAAAAAAAAAAAAAAAAAAAAAAACTTGCTGGTGCTATAATGGCATTGAAATGGATAACGGAAAATTGAACAAGGAAATGGAATCAGTCTTAAGCCTCTACTGTTCTTTATCATTCTTTGTGGCACTAAGGACAATTCACCCTTTAACAATTAAGAGAATTAGGTAATCTTTTAACACAAATAAAATGGTTTTGTGACTAATTGCTAAAGAGTACTTACAATACACTTAAAGAAAATCTGTGTTCACTTAATACAAATATTGTAAGTGGATATATAAACTTGCTGTGATTCATGATCATGGGCAGTTAATTACCTCAAAGTGATATTTTAGACTGTAACTTGTGATGTAATTTACAACTGGCATTAATGCTGTCATGATTATCTTCTAAAGAGCCATTAATATTATAAAATATGTCATGTGACACCCTTAGTACAATACCAGTGTATTGGGGTGGGGGAATAAATACAGTGCTAATGGCATTGCATTCCTCTATTATTTTTTACCCAGGAAATCACTGGAAATCTCATTAAATTTCTGTATTACTTTTTTGTATTTTGTATCTATGCTTTTTTTTTTTTTTTTTTTTAGACAGAGTCTCACTCTGTCGCCCAGGCTGGAGTCCAGTGGTGCGACCTCGGCTCACTGCAAGCTCCGCCTCCTGGGTTCACACCATTCTCCTGCCTCAGCCTCCCGAGTAGCTGGGACTAAAGGTACCCGCCACCACGCCTGGCTAATTTTTTTGTATTTTTAGTAGAGACGGGGTTTCACCATGTTAGCCAGGATGGTCTCGATCTCCTGACCTCGTGATCTGCCCGCCTCGGCCTCCCAAAGTGCTGGGATTACAGGCGTGAGTATCTATGCTTTTCGACACTTTAGTTCTTGAATGTCCATAGCAATTATAGCCAAAATTTTAAAAAGGAAATTGAGAAATATTGCTAACCATATGAAAAATTGCCAGTAGTTTTCCATGAATTACAAATAGACTATGTTTCTAAAAATTAATGGATAAAGGGTGTGAAACAATAATTTGGCACAAAGGAAATACAAGTGCTCAAACAGTGATTGAAAATATATTCAACCTTAACTGCAATGAAATCAAGCCAATGTCTCTCCTGAAAATCAATCCTGAATATGAAAACTATTTATTAACCACAGATGAATCGCAACATGACTTACATTAGCAAAAGGATGGCTTGCTACAGTAGATATAACCTATAGGTTGTTTTTCTCAAGACATTCCTTTTTCCTGCCTTAGCAGCCTCTTCAGGCTTCAACTCTGTCTTATCTGCTCATTATTTTAATTCCTGAAAAACATTTGAGGTGTTGAGTTTATTTGATTTCTAATTCAATGGAAGGCATTTAAGCTGTAGATCAAATACGTTTTGTCTGCTTGTTTATCTATCTCCTACAATGGCGCTATTCCAATAGAAATGTACCTGTCTATTTATCTCACTCTACTTTTAACAAAGCAGGCAGCTCATTAATGGTGAGTACGTCATCTTACTTATTTTTCTAACTGTTTGAAACCTTGTAGGCCCTCAAAAAATGTTGATGGATGAATAAACAATTCAACAATGAGCAAAAGGAACACCTGTCTTTGGTGAGATGCTCTCTCTGTACACAGAAGAGGTTACAAACAAAATACTTGGACAAAGTGTTCTTCAGTATGATGTCATTCATCTCTTCTGATTTCTCTCTCACATTCACTGGCATACAGAGTTTTTGACCACTTGAATTATGACCAAAACTATTTCTGCTTCTAAACGCCAGAGGGTGATCACTATCATTTTACTTTTCTTAAATTTCTGGGAAAAGTCCTGAGGCAAATAAGAATCATACACAGGCGAGAAAAGTCAGAGTTTATTATTTGATTCGGGAAAGTGTGAGCTGACATTTAATGAACTAGCATTATCCATAAAAGAGGTCTACACGAAGGTTCACGGGAGGAACAGGTGCAAGGAAGGTCGAGCTGAAGAACACATTCAAATACAAGGCAGTGTGGCTTAAACTTAATGTGGAGATTGGTGGTTAAGACAGAATCAGCCCCATTTGGTGTGATTATTCTCAATTCTGAGTCTCAATTAACATTTTGCTCACCTGAGAATTGACTATAATATAGTTGGAACACATAGCAAATTCCTTAAAAGCACATTGCTTATTTAATGGATTTGGTTAGTATGTAGCTTAAATTTCAACTTCATGTTGATGGTAGTACCGAGTGTTTTCTTTTAAATAATTTTAAAATTCTAATATTTGTCCTCGAAGTTTTACAGTAGTGAAGATTCCTCTTAAGCAGTTCTTTATAGCTATTTTATGTCTTCATTTTAAAAGCACAATACTCTGATGTATTAGCTCAAACATCTCAGATGCCAATTCCACATGGCGCTACCAATAAGTTGGTATGCAAATGTTGGGTTAGGTTTTATTTGTTTTGTGTGTGTGTGTGTTTAGCTTTTACTGTCTTGATACTTGAGGTATTAAGATATAACTTCTGGGCTGGGTGTGGTGGCTCACGCCTGTAATCTCAGCAATTTGGGAGGCCAAGGAAGGCGGATCACTTGAGGTCAGGAGTTCAAGACCAGCCTCGCCAACATGGTGAAACCCTGTCTCTACTAAAAATACAAAAATTAGCCGGGCATGGTGGCGGGTACTTGTAATCCTAGCTGCTTGGGAGGCTGAGGCATGAGAATCACTTGAACTCGGCAAGCAGAGGTTGCAGCGAGCCAAGATCATGCCACTGCACTCCAGCCAGGGAGACAGAGCGAGACTCCATCTTAAAAAAAAAAAAAAAGTAATTTCTCCTAAAACATTGAAAAAATAAGTAGTTTTATTTTCACCAATAATGTTTTTACATGAAAGTATCACCAAAGTATTACCATGAATTTCATTACATCAAATATAAAGTAGAAAGGTGATTATCTTGACATGAAAATAATGCTAAAATAACTAGAAGAGGAACAACAAAATCCTGGTTTTCTTTGTATATTGAGTTATGGACACATATCAACCACTTTATCATAAAACACAATAAAATTATTTATTATTATTATTATTATTATTATTATTTTAGATGGAGTCTCACTCTGTCGCCCAGGCTGGAGTACAGTAGCGTGATCTTGGCTCACTGCAAACTCTGCCTCCCAGGTTCAAGTGATTCCCCTGTCTTAGCCTGCAAAGTAGCTGGGACTACAGGCACCCGCCACCACACCTGGCTAAGAGATGGGGCTTCACCATGTTGGTCAGGCTGGTCTCAAACTCCTGACCTCAGATGTTCCACCCGCCTTGGCCTCCCAAAGTGCTGGGATTACAGGCGGGAGCCACAGTGCCAAGCCATCTGGATTATTTAAGGCCATATATGAGTGAAAAGACTAGTGATAAATTAGAAAATATGGCTAGGGAAAAAAAGGTATCAACTTGTTAAGAAAAGAAACTCAGAGCTGGCAAAATATCCTAAATGACGTTATAACACATTTTTTTCCCCCAAGAAATGAGATAGCTCCTCAGCTGTTCCCATCTCCACTATCAGTACTGTTTGTATTATTTTTTTGCTTGAAGGTACTTCATCTACAGTCTACATGAAAAAAGGAACAGTAAAGGATGTCTTGTACAGAAAGATAATTCCGGTTCCATCCCAGTATGCTTCTTTTAAAGATAAACATATTTACCATTAAGTTTAAACTACCATTAAAACTGTATGACAATTCTAGAGCTATCTAAAAATTAAAAGGATTGATATTGCTTCTTTAATTTGAAAACTGTCAGATCTTAAAACATACAGTATCTCAGAATTTTAAAACCTTCCAATTAATAAAGCATTCATTTTTGCATACAGAGGTTTACTGGCTTAGATGTAAAGACTGTAGTCCATTAGACAAAAGGGTTTTCTTAACACTAAACTGTATTTAATCATTTATTAAATTATATTTAATAAATGATATAATATAATAAAAATAATTAATGAGCTAAATCATCACAATAGAGTTTCCCAAAAACTATTCAGTAAAAGCCTAAAAATGGGAGAAAATTTTTGCAATCTACTCATCTGACAAAGGGCTAATATCCAGAATCTACAAAGAACTCAAACAAATTTACAAGAGAAAAAAACAAATAACCCCATCAACAAGTGGGCAAAGGATATGAACAGACACTTCTCAAAAGAAGACATTTATGCAGCTAAAAGACACATGAAAAAATGCTCATCATCACTGGCCATCAGAGAAATGCAAATCAAAACCACAATGAGATACCATCTCACACCAGTTAGAATGGCCATCATTAAAAAGTCAAGGAACAACAGGTGCTGGAGAGGATGTGGAGAAATAGGAACACTTTTACACTGTTGGTGGGACTGTAAACTAGCTTAATCATTGTGGAAGTCAGTATGGCGATTCCTCAGGGATCTAGAACTAGAAATACCATTTGACCCAGCCATCCCATTACTTGGTATAAATCCAAAGGATTAAAAATCATGCTGCTATAAAGACACATGCACACATATGTTTATTGCAGCACTATTCACAATAGCGAAGACTTGGAACCAACCCAAATGTCCACCAATGATAGACTGGATTAAGAAAATGTGGCACATATACACCATGGAATACTATGCAGCCATAAAAAATGATGAGTTCATGTCCTTTGTAGGGACATGGATGAAGCTGGAAACCATCATTCTCAGCAAACTATCGCAAGGTCAAAAAACCAAACACTGCATGTTCTCACTCATATGTGGGAACTGAACAATGAGAACACTTGGACACAGGAAGGGGAACATCACACACCGGGGCCTGTTGTGGGGTGGGGGAAGAGGGGAGGTATAGCATTAGGAGATATACCTAATGTAAATGACAAGTTAATGGGTGCAGCACACCAACATGCCACATGTATACATATGTAACAAACCTGCACATTGTGCACATGTACCCTAAAGCTTAAAGTATAATAATAAAAAAAAAAGACAGCAAAATTAGACATTTCCAAAACTGTTTTCTGCACTTAGAAATTGTAGCAATAACGTCAAGGAAAATCAGAGGAGAACCCTACATCTTTTACGAAATTAAGAGATATCTAAAACCTGTAATCACAACACATGAAGAAATAAAAGAAAATGGAGAAGGGGTAACTGACCTAGCACAGTAAGAAAGCTTAACTCAAGTTAGTGGCCACTCTGGTGAATTTGCACAGAGAACTATGGAAAAATGTGAAAATTCTCATCTACCAATATAAAATTATCCAATCAGCTATTTTAGTGCCTTACTCTTAACTAAATAATAAT
This sequence comes from Gorilla gorilla gorilla, assembly GCF_029281585.2. Lineage (NCBI taxonomy): Eukaryota > Metazoa > Chordata > Mammalia > Primates > Hominidae > Gorilla > Gorilla gorilla. The sequence goes on from NC_073238.2 coordinate 122,030,003, forward strand.
AAGTACCACAAGATATTTGAGGAAAGCTCCCTACATAAAGAGACGGAAAGCAAAACAAACCAACAAGGGAAATCTTGGAGAAATTGTCAACATGACATAAACACTAAGTATTGTGAATAAACTAGAGAAGAAGTTCTCTTGGAAATTTAAAATGTAATTGCTGGAAGTTTTTAAAAAACAGAATACTTGGAAGATAAAATGGAGAAATCTCTAGAAAGCAACAAAGAAAAAAAAAAGTAAAAGAAATGACCAAAAACAGGATCAAGAATAGGAGACAACCAACTCATGAAACTCCCTAAAATATAGAACACAGGGAAAAAGGAACAGGAATTTTTTTTTAACAGAAATGTATTTTCCAGGACTCAAGGCATGAGTTTTCAGATTGAAAAGAGTCTAATCATAACGTGATAGGAAAATAAATTTCGTACCTCAAAATCACTACATGAAAGGGAAATGTCAAGCAGGGAACTATGTCAGGCAAACCTGCCTCCAAATTATTCCTAAATAAGATAGCTACAAAGATTAAAAACAAACAAAACAACAAAGAAAAATAACCACATACCTCCCTCACAATTTGTCCACAAGAAAATTCCTTGTGGACCTCAAGATCTTTACCCTAAAACAGTTCTGTTGGATTTCACCCTGGCAATGTAAACTGGTATCTTGTCTTCACAGGTGTGGGAAAAAGGACAGAACTCAAAGTCATCCCTCTGCTCACCTGAGACAAATGCATATCTGATTGTTTTCTCTACCTTAATATGCTTATGTAAAAATGTAGATTCACTGAGCCTGACTAAGGCATTAGTGACTATTCCTCTATCCTCCTCTCACTTGTAAATTGTGTATTTAGTGAAAGGCAGATCAATGACTCAAAAGAATGCAATATTTTGTCTATTATCTGTGACCTGGAGGCCTCCACTTCAAGTTGTCTGCCTTTCCAGACCGAAGCAATGTACATCTTACACATATTGATTGATGTTTCATATCTCCCTAAAATGTATAAAACCAGGCTACGTCCCAAAAACCTTGGGTACATGTTGTCAGGACCTCCTGAGGCTGTATCAGGGGTGCGTCCTTAACCTTGGCAAGATAAACATTCTAAAATGATGGAGACCTGTCTCAGATACTTTTGGTTCACAATAACTACAACTTAAAATAACTTTAAAGCAAAATTAGAACAAGGAAACAAAAAGGTACAACAGCAAGTCACTGACTGTGATTTACCACCTGACCATCTTCTAAATGTCTCTCAGGTCTACTCTGTTTCTCTCCAGCCCCACAATCACTACCCCTGCAAAGGCCATCGGCATCCCGTCCTAGAACTCTAGGATCACTTTCTAATTAGGCTTTAGGCGCCCAGCTGGCCTTCTGGAATCCACTTTCCATTTAATAGTCTGAATAATCTCCTTCAAATGCGAGTTCTTCCATTTTTTCCTTGCCTTAGGATAATGTGCTGATTTCTTAATGAGACTCTGGGAGTGCCCTATCTTAGCCCTTCTTAGTTTTATTTTGCACCACTGTCTATACTCCCTGTTCTCTTCTCCCTAGTTCCATCTCATCTTGATTCTTCAGAAAGATTTATTTTCCTTTAGATCCTACATTGAACAATTTTACCCCATCTGACTCCTACCCCTCATACATTACCCCCCCTTGAATAGAATGTACTCTTGACTCTTCCCCTGCAAGATTCCTATACCAATTATCTCAGTATTAACATAATTTTCTCTTGAAAACTTCCTCCTGCCCTAGTCTTGGTTAGGTAGACACTTTGTTGGCCACTGAGCTCATCCCACAGGGTTTCATTGTCTTTCACCCATTTATGTTCCCCATTAGACTGTCTGCCCTGGAAGGAACCCTGTTTATTAACTGCTAGCATCTTCATTGCATAGCACAATGCAGCACACTTAGTAGGCACTTGAGAAGATTAGCTGAATTGAGAAATGAACTGATGAATGAAAGCTCACGCAATTCAAATAGTGGAATCAAAGCCATAAAGTTGTCATCTGGTGGTGGTGGAATGAGGTAATGAATCTGAAAGCATTTTCACTGTGCTCCTTCATTTTTCTATGAAAGTATCAACCCAAATACCCCAAGGGGGTTACCCTGTGGATTATCACAATATGCTCCAACAGTTAACTACTCTGTAAGAATTCTCAGCCCTCACTGTAAATTAAATTCAACTTAAACAAAATTAAAAATATGACCTTTTCCCTCATATTGGCTCCTTTCTGAATGCCCTTTCTTTGTATCAAAATAAAAAAGCGAAAGAATTAAAGAATTCTACTACTCTCCATTTGTATACAGTAATACATTCTTTGTTTTCTTATAAATATAAATTTCTTATAAATATTTCTTATAAATATAAAAATATAAAGATGTACCCTGCTTCACTCTTATCCCTCTGAGCCAGACTCTCCGCACTAAATATTACCTTCTAATACTCATCCCATACCCATGTGATGGATGCAGCCAAACTCACTTTGTTAAAACGCTGCTTTTCAGTGGGTATTTAAAACATAATATATTCTCATTGCATGTGTAGCTTTCTCTTACTGACTTGGAAAGTCTTCTATATCTTCTACAATCTACCTTCAGTGCTTTCTCTTGGATACTTACTTTGTCATAAAATGTAAAATACACAAAAACTACAGGCAATTTCATATTGGCACTGAGCAAATGCAATTTCCAAGATACTTTGTTGGGTTTTCCTTTTTTTAGATTTTCGAGTGTTTTCTATATGAGAAATTGAAACATAATCCTTTCAGGTCTTCCACCCTTACCAAGAGTGAGCCATGAACATTTTTGCAGTTATTTTCTATGCTCAGCTTGCTTCTCTATTTTTACTTAGCAGGGTTTTTTAAGTGTTTAACATCTCTCTTTGCTTAAAATTATTTTTGTGTTTGGCTTCTTTCTTCCAAGGTAATAAAAATGGGCATATCTCTTTCCAATAAAAATGATAAACGAATTGAAGCCCAAAATATCTTATTTTATATATATATGTATATATATATATATTTATTATACTTTAAGTTCTAGGGTACATGTGCACAACGTGCAGGTTTGTTACATATGTATACATGCGCCATGTTGGTGTGCTGCACCCATTAACTTGTCATTTACATTAGGTATATCTTCTAATGCTATCCCTCCCCTCTTCCCCCACCCCACAACAGTCCCCAGTGTGTGATGTTTCCTCTCTTGTGTCCATGTGTTCTCATTGTTCAATTCCCACCAATGAGCGAGAACATGCAGTGTTTGTTTTTTTGTCCCTGCGATAGTTTGCTGAGAATGATGGTTTCCAGCTTCATCCATGTCCCTACAAAGGACATGAACTCATCATTTTTTATGGCTGCATAGTATTCCATGGTGTATATGTGCCACATTTTCTTAATCCAGTGTATCATTGTTGGACATTTGGGTTGGTTCCAAGTCTTCGCTATTATGAATAGTGCCACAATAAACATACGTGTGCATGTGTCTTTATAGCAGCATGATTTATAATCCTTTGGATTTATACCCAGTAATGGGATGGCTGGGTCAAATGGTATTTCTCGTTCTAGATCCCTGAGGAATCACCACACTGACTTCCACAATGGTTGAACTAGTTTACAGTCCCACCAACAGTGTAAAAGTGTTCCTATTTCTCCACATCCTCTCCAGCACCTGTTGTTCCCTGACTTTTTAATGATGGCCATTCTAACTGGTGTGAAATGGTATCTCACTGCGGTTTTGATTTGCATTTCTCTGATGGCCAGTGATGATGAGCATTTTTTCAAGTGTCTTTTGGCTGCATAAATGTCTTCTTTTGAGAAGTGTCTGTTCATATCCTTTGCCCACTTGTTGATGGGGTTGTTTTTTTCTTGTAAATTTCTTTGAGTTCTTTGTAGATTCTTAAGATAAGTCTTAGGACTTAAAGCTGAGTTTTCTCTTTTTAAGAATCCACTTCTTCTGCTTATTGCTGACTTACTTGCAACTGGCTGCCTACTTTTACATAGACACTGGTCAAAGAATAACACCTACATCTTCAGTTAAGTCATCATTGCAATGATCACAATAAGCAATACATGGGAAGTACTGAAAATCAAACACTTTAAAAGATTTTTAGAAATGTAAATGAAAGATCTTTTCTAGGAAATGAGATAAACTGTTGATTGCTATTTAGTAGATATAAAACTTGCCTAACATTATTGTAGAGACATTAGTAACCAAGACAATAATTCTGATTTTGCAAGAACTCAAATACTTAGTTTTACACTTAATCTGTTATCATCTGTGACAAAACTTAGCAAAATGAAAGATTATCTAGAAGCAGAATAAAGGTTGTAATATAACTATTTTCAAGAGTTAGACGACCCATGCATAAAATCATTTATTGAGACATGCATATGTGTCTAAGAATACATTTTAATACATGTTTAATAAACTATCATTAAAGCATATCTGTAGTGGGGTGCCAATCACCGATTTTTAACAAAACCATTCTATGATCCCATTGAGAGAGGTATTGACTTTTATCCATTTTGTCTATAATATCATAACAATTTTACATATGGGAGGTTTAAACAAATTAGAGGTTTAAAAACATGTAGAATTCCTGGGAATAATCTTTAGGTGCAAATTTTAAAACCAATCTATCCCCAAATTCTGATACTAAAACACAATGTTCAATCTTAGTTTGGAAGAAGTAAGAAACATGCAAAACAGATTACATTTCTAGTTTGATTTAGATCTTTAATTCTTAACTTATATTAAGAGCATATACTAGACTATTATAAGAAATAGTAGCATGTAACATATGTTTATAATATGTACAAAATAACTTATTAAAAATAATTGAATTATAATATCCACACCACAAAGACAAGATATCTGGGAGTTATCCAGAAAAACTGAGAGAAAACAATGAGATAAAATGGAGATAAAATGAAGCATTGGCCGGGCACGGTGGCTCACGCCTGTAATCCCAGCACTTTGGGAGGCGAGGCGGGCGGATCACGAGGTCAGGATATCGAGACCATCCTGGCTAACACAGTGAAACCCTGTCTCTACTAAAAATGCAAAAAAATTAGCCGGGCGTGGTGGCGGGCGCCTGTAGTCCCAGCTATTTGGGAGGCTGAGGCAGGAAAATGGCGTGAACCCAGGAGGCAGAGCTTTCAGTGAGCCGAGATCGTGCCACTGCAGTCCAGCCTGGGCGACAGAGCCAGACTCCGTCTCAAAAAAAAAAAAAAAAAAAAAAATGAAGCATTAAAACATAAGATATAGAATTTTCTAAAAATAAAATGTCAGAAAATTTTCAAGGTAATTAAAGAAAAGAAGCAAAAACTAACAAACGAGTAGAGCATTAAAATGTTAAATTTTTGGAATAAAAATGCTTAGAAAGCATTCAAAATCCAATAGCATCAGTTAATAGAACTGACACAGGTAATAATCACTGAAGATTCTCATACTTTTCTATCACTGCTTTCCATAAGAGGCATGCAAATATAGTAAGGAGATACGACTGAGCATAAGAACTCTGTCAGAAAAAAGCAAAGGAAGTAAATAATCTTTTTTCTATTAATTTTGTTTCATTTTATTAAAAAAAGTCCTAAGCAATTATTTACAAATGACAGTTTTCTGACAAAATATGTCAATCAAGTAAATATCATTCAAAACATAACAAAGCTTTTTGAAAATTTTCACCTGTTTGTTATCAACTGCACAATTCCTGCTTTAAATAAAATGGTAAGCTAGAATTTGTATTCGTATCTTTTTGCACAGAATGTGTCACTGCCCTAACATGGCTCTTTAAGTTACTGAGTTATTGAATGCTTGCAAATTGCAAAAAACTGTAATTCATTCTGTGGTGAGCCATGTTATGAGTACCACTTTTTTCAAACCTTAAAAATATCTTAGGAGAGAGGCAGCATTTACAAAGTATGAGTTTCAGATGGGAATTTAGATTTCTACACATTAAATTAAAAAGCCTATATACTTTGAGCGGAAGGAGAGGAGTAATGGAAACTTTCACGTATTGTGGCGGGACTAGAAACTGGGGCTGCCTCTTGATAGCGCAACTTGGAAATACTCGTCAACATTTTGAACATTCACACCCTTTGCCCCAACGATTCTACTTTTACTAATTTTTCCTACAAATATTCTTGTACATGTAGGTAAGACTATGCACAAGGATGTTCATGGTGACACTGATTATAGAGCAAAAATATAGGGGCAAACTAAAGGTTCATTAATAAAGAATGGTTTAAGTAAAATTCATAAAACAACAATAAAGATTCAATTGACATGGTCCACCTATGGCATAAAGCAAGCACAATGCATACAGTATAATTGCTGTCATTTATATGTTCATTTATAAGTAAGTGAATTTATTTTTCCAAGACTCATCTTACATACATGTTTCTACATAGACATACGATTGTCCAGAAAATTTTGGTTAAGCAGCAGAGTTCAGGGAGTTCAGTTTGGTAAGTCACAGTCCTAACATCTTAAAAACGTGCTCAAAGATGGAGGCAGGGTGTATCTCAGCATTGTTTGATTGAAAGATGTGAGGGAGAATGTGCCAAGAGATACGGCTGGGCCAACTGGTCCTCTGGCCATCATAAACATCCCATCAAAACCATCAGGGTTGGGGCGGTGGGCGTTAGTGATAAAATGATGAGTCACAAAAGAATGTTGAACTGGTGAACGTGGGACAGAAGAATGCTGTGATTAGATGTATATTAATATATTAGAAGATCACTCAGCCAGGAGCATAAAGGAGGTATTCAGGGAAAGACCAAAAGCGGGAAGGTTATTAAAATGACAATTGCAATATTTAATGGAGATATGACAAGAACCTGAATTCAAGCACTGACAGCCAAGAACACCACTGGATAAACAGGATGGAACAGATAAAGACGCAATATAAGGAGTATACTTGTTAAAAATTGGTGATTAATTAGATATGAGAAGAAAGCACTTATGCTATTTTCTGCCTTGTTCTTAGAGGTTCATAAATATAAAAAGAAACACATATAAATATTTAAGATAATTATTAATTCATTAAATGTGCATAACAACTATATAAGGTAGGTTCTAATACTCTCAACTTACACAGATGAATAAATAGGAGTACTGAAGGTTTAAATTACTTTTCCAAGTTCATGCAGTCAGTAAATGGTGGGCTCAGAATTACAAACCAAGGCAGCTGAACACCACTGCCTGTACATTTAGCCACTACATTCTACCTCCCCTCAGACTCTCCTGATCACTTTCAGAGCTTCTAAGACGATGCTTGGATTCCAACTTAGGTGAATGGGTGAAAAGAGCCACCACTAATCTAACGAGGGGAAGCTGGAGCTAATGGAATGACCAGAAGGCCAATTTAAAGGGCTGAAATTTGAAGTACTTGTGACACACCAAAGTTGAGGCATTTAGCAGGAACTTACAGAACAGAACAAGGCACCAGTTATAAACTTCAAGCCTCTTGGTAAAACCATGGTATATTGAGATATAGACATGGAAGAGATGTTCTAGAAAAGGTAAGCTCCAGTCTTTTGACTTGCTAATTGTATGACATATATACACTTCTCTAGGGGGTTTTTAAAGATGTGCCTAAAAAATAAACAGACACTGACTGGCAGTAAGAAAATATGGCCATTTTCATCCTTTAAAATAAATCTGAAAACTATGCAATTCAGGAGAAAAACACCCCATCAAAAGCCTTTCCTTTGGAATTATTTCCTTAGTTTCTCCCACGCCAACACACAAAAAACAAAACCAAACAAAAAAAACCAAAAAACTTAACCAACAAAATCATCTTCTTTTGACCTATTCCACTGTTAATCAGTGAAACCCTCAACTTCAAACGGACTTCTTCCAAATCTTTGACTCATTTTCTTACTTCCTCACATCAACTCCTTAGTTGCAGAGAATGAGGTCAAGGGACCGAAATAATATTAAATAGTTAATCATGATGAACCTAGAATGGGTAATAAAAAGCAAATCTTGAGATAATCAGGAATTATTCCTATAATCCCTCCATTATTACTATTGAACGAATAGGCCTCCTTTGAGTAAAGAATGTTGGTTTATGGACATTCACTAAGTACTATATCCCAGGCCCTGTGAAAAGGATCTACGACAGGACAAACTCACTCATTGCATTGTTATTGATTGCAGGATTTCCTCTTATAACAAAAGCATAAGGTGACCTTAATAATCTTATGATCTCCAATGCTCTTTTTGGCTGTGAATATCTCTGAATTTATATTAATAAATTGTCTAAACAGGAGCCAATATATCTTTTAAAAAATTATTTTTATTTTTCAAACTCACAGCTCAGAAAATATCTTTCACGCATGTTGATCAGACTGGAGCAGTATTCAACTCATCACTGGTGGTATCATTAAGAATGGTATTTCCTATCAACATTTATAAAAAAGAATTTATGTGAATAGAAATAAGCTAAGGAAGTCTAAAATGTGGAGAAATTGAAAATATTATTGCACACTGAATTTTAACATATATAGAAAAAGTTAAAGTGGGTAAAGCAAATCTAGAAGACATTTATCAAAAAAGGATAGCAAATGTTTTTATTTTTGTGGGTAAAATAATCATTTTACTTTTTCCCATCAATATTAAACATCCTAATGATGGGCCTTTAACTTTGAAAAGTGGAGTTTCCAAGATAAATTAATGAGCTGAAGAGAACAGGCTGGCTAAAGGAACAGAACAGAAGCAATTTTATTTTTCCGAATATTGAGAAAAAATACGAGAACATTGCAAGAGATTGATATTGAGTATTAATCATTTCCCTGTAGTTTGTGCAATTTTCCCTGCTAGAAGAACATCCTGATCTCCACTGGAAACATTAAATTTGCTTTGTGAGTTGAAGAAAAAGCTAAGCTTAGCAAGTTTGTTCCAGGTGTTTAAACACTGATTTCAGGAATAATTAGTGAGATGACTTTCTGAGGATTAAGATATTTGCCATTTTTTTCTATGAAAAGGCAGCCTATTTTCAGATCTCTACATGGTAAAAAGTTGCACTCAACTTGAACTGAACTTTAGTTTCCACTAACTTCCATGGGTTGTTCCTGGCCCTGCGTCTAGAACTACACAGATTCTGCCTGCAATGTCTTTCATAACACATCCTTTCAAGTGTTTAAAAAGCTCCAGGTCCTCCTAAATGGCATCTTATCAAAAATAATCATTTCAAATGTGGCATCATTTTGAGATGCTGTACCTGTTAACACTTTTTCAATCACAATTCTATCCATGTCCCTGTTTAAAATAAGAATTCCAAAACCTAAAAAAATGGTATATATTTCATTTCTGTCACATCAGAGCAATTAAGGTAGAGTGAGATTTTTCCTCTCTTCTCTATTAATGGAGCCTTACCCCCTTAGTTTCTGGTTTGTTTTTCATACCCATACCACCCACCCTATTAGCTTATCATGGATACAGAGTGTTTGCTAAACTAGGACTCCTTATCTTGTATTTGCGAAGATTTTACTTAAACTCAGGTGAGATCTCTGTATTTTTCCAGGGATAACAGTTATTTCCATTGGCTGGTCATGTGAATCCACCCTTCTTTTGTATATGCTCTGTAATTCCTTATCACCTTCAAGTTGCTATTTTTCCTCTTCAACAACATTTTCTAGGATAAACTTTAAACAGCTCTATGCTCACCTACATGTAACGTGGATAAATCTACATACATATCTATCTCTTATTCAAAAGACTGGTTAATATACCTTGTCAGATGCCTCATTACAAACCATAAAGAAGTCTTAGAACATAAATAATCCATGGCATCAGACAGCATATGCTAAATTTGGATTCTCATGATGACTTATTATTAAGTAAATACAAACCAATCATTCAGTGCTAGAAATTAACTATGAGTCATCATTACGCTACCTGTTCTCTAACTCCTTTTGTTCTCCCTTTTGAATTAAAAAAATACTCCATTTGTGATTTTCTGGTACCTCCACCCTAATCCCTGGTTTGTGAATGAACACCAAGGATGACTGAAGACCAGCCTAAGAAGGGAGTTCTTCCAGTAGCTTCCTGGATGTGCTCCTCTGGTCCTGGGAACCTCAGATTTTGATGGGCTCAGTACATACTTTCTCTCTCCTCACACAGTTTATGCTTCAAATTTCATAACCATCCTTTGTCCACTCTTTCAAGTCCACAATTCTGTAAGGAAGGAGACAGGCAAAGTGGAGGCTGAGTTGCTTTACCATTCATAAATTACCTCCTTTCAAAATGATCCCCAATACGAGGTCATTTCTGCTCCAACAGTAACATTTGCTCCACCAGATTACATAGAGTCAAGGGTGTTCCTGTCCCCTTGGAAGTCTGCACACCTTTGAATGCCACAGACCACACCTGGATATACCCAGAGCTTTTATTTTTTGAGATCCACCACAGACTTCACTTTCTCTTTTGAACTAATATAAAGCTTAGCTGTTTGTTTGCAGAACGCTTATCTTTTCATGAATGAAGTTTTCTGACTTTATTAATAGACCACTGGAGTACTGACAAGCAAGGACCAGTTAAGAGACCACTACTGGACTGTGACCTTCCAGATTTTCAGTAGCAGGATTCAAGTCTCTAACTCCACAAAATTGCAAATGCTTCTGTGCTATAGAACTTCTGATTAGTGTGAAAATAGTTCCATTAAAAAACATTGTATCTATAATTCCTCAGTGTCTGTTGAATAGTTCTAACAGCTCCACTCAGATTTGAAGACACTTCACCAATCTTGCTTCATTTCAGGCTTTCATCTTCAAATCACTATTTTAAAGTTATTGAGAAAATTCAACTGCGCTGCTCAATTTCAATCTTACATGACTGTTGTTTATTTTTGGAGATTGAGGGAATGATTATTTGATCTGCCTCTGAGTTTATTTCTGATGTTGCCACCTCAAATTTTTTTTCTCTATTTTTTTCTCATATAGCTCTTTTTAAAAACACAAATCTGATCAACTTCCTCTGCTTAAAGTCTTCCAATGACTCCTAATTACTCACTTACCCCCAGTCAGACTGTGAGGGATGAAATGAAAGCCTGCCTGTTTTCACAGCCCAGAGCAGACTCTAGTACCTGTACTACAGTCGACCTGCAATAAACATTTCTCAAACAGAAGGAATGCACAACAACTAAATTATGAAAACATTCCATTGTGCTTGTCCCTGGTCTTATGTTTATCCTTCCTTCTTTGCCCAACTTTTTGTTTTAAATTGTAACTTATCCAAGAGACTGTTTGAATACACCTGCCTTTATTTTCTCTAGGAATCCAGGACTTTGGGAGGCTGAGGCAGAAGGATCGCTTGACCCCAGGAGTTGATCAGCCTGAGCAACATAGCAAGACCCTATCCCTATGAATAATTGAAAAATTAGCCGGCATGGTGATGTGTGCCTGTAGTCCCAGCTATTCAGGAGGCTGAGGCAGGAGGATCCCTTGAGTCCAAGAATTCGAGGTTACAGTGGGCTATGATTGTGCCACTGCACTCCAGCCTAGGCAACAGACAAATGAAAACAAAAAATATTTTCTCTAGAAATTTTTTCACCAGTAGGAAATAAAAAAGTGGCTTTAGAGTGTTTTCATTTGTATTATTGTCCTAACACTTTGACAGTATTTTTCAGTCCTTCCTATTATTTTTCTGAATCATGGTATCTCATACTTCTAATCAAAGACGTATTTCAAAAGGCCTATCATTTTAAAATATGTTGCTTTATATCCATGAAAATCCTTTTAGAACTTATTTTAATATTTCTTTCCTCTAGATTTAATACGCTTACCTAAACTTACCAGAGACAACCTCAATTTGCATTTCTGAGATCTGTTTTAAGATACTTGACCTTGTACTTAACTTTCTGGTTAACAGATTAAAGTACTACATTTCTGGGAGTGGGGGGAAGAACAGTATCTAGGGCACTTGTGCACATTCACATGCAAAATTCTAGAAGAAAATCCCTAAATTCCAAGAAAGTATCCATCTGCTAGATAACATCATTGCATAGAGGAGTAACTGTGGGTTAATCAAAACATTCTATTTCTTCACCATGCATTGACTCATAGAATGTTGCGTATCAGTTGTGTTTGTGTGCCTGTGTGTGTGCATAGTAGATATACCTGTAAACTCATGAAGCAGTGGCCAAACTTTTCTGAAATATTTCTAACTTTTCAATAGTTTTTATTACTTGTAAAGAAATTATAATTCATTACAAAAGAGCTGAAGTTATATTGATTGATATGTGACAGTTATGCCAAAGTATCTACTGTCCAATAACTCAAGGTATATTATTCAATGCCATGTAGATCATTTCTACACTATGATATTAACAAAACCTGGATGAGTCAATTTGTTCACTTTAGCCTTCTGAAATGATTTATGTCTATTGCCACAAATTTGATTTGCTGAAGAAATTGAATCAATTGTAAAGATGACTATTGCAATCCACTCCCTCCTGCCAAAGGCAGTCTATTCAATCAAGAGCTATCTTGAAATCATCAGTGGCTTCTCTAAAAATATGGAAGTACTCAGTTAACATATGATTTATTTTTCACGTTCTAAATATTATTAGGACACAACCATTTACTGTATTTTTGAGAAGCATACTGTGCATATTATAAGACAAAATGGCATAATCCAATATCATATGCATAAAAAATAAAATTAAAATAATACAAATAATATAAAATCATATAATGGCCTGAAATCAGAATGCATGATGATGAGCTAATTTTTCCAAGTATTTATTTTTTCCAAATTCTTTCACATCTATTTTAAAGTTAACACTCAAGACAATCTTATGAGACATTTTATAACCCCCTTTTGACTAAAGACAAATAATTCATGGAATATAATGGCTTGCCCAAAATTAGTATGTTTCAGAGCTGAGGAAAAGCAAATGGAAGACTTGATTTTTACATTGACTTCCAATATTTTATTATACAGTCACTTATCTTTTTAAGAATATAATCTGGCTGGGTGCAGTGGCTCACGCCTGTAATCCCAGCATGTTGGGAGGCTGAGGCGGGTAGATCACTTGAGGTCAGGAGTTCAAGACCAGCCTGGCCAATATGGCAAAACCTTATTATCTCTACTAAAAATGCAAAAATGAGCTCAGCATGGTGGCATGCACCTGGAATCTCAGTTACTGGGGGCACTGAGGTAGGAGGATTGCTTGAACCTGGTAGGCGGAAGTTGTAGTGAAGCACGAGTGTGCCACTGCATTCCAGCCTGGGCATGAGAGAGAAACTGTGTCTCAACATATATATATATACACACACATATATACAACACACATATATACATATATATACACACATATATACAACACACATATACATATATACATATATATATGTATATGTGTGTGTGTGTAATCCTATTTTTCATCAAATCGTTTCATTAGCCTCGAGTCATCCAAAAAGGAAAATATACAAATTTCCAAACAATTTTTTTAAAAAAATCTGTGGTAGTGAAAACAATTTTGAAGGCAGAAATGCTAGGAGGCAGGAATCAAGAGGCTGGGATTGGAGTCCCACCTAAATAATATAAAATCTGGAAAAATTAGCATCAGTCACATCTTAGTGCACCTGAAGCAAAGTTTAATGGAGATGAGACCTGCTTACACTTGCTTCCATTCTCCTTCTGATAAATGAGAATGTTGAAGCATAGCTGGTTTGAACAGAGCTTCTCGGGCATTCCTGGTGCATGAAAATCTGGCCAGTCACAGGTGTTAGAGCAAAGCCACGTAAATTACCAACTTTATTAATGATTGACCTTTCCTCCACGCAAGACATTGTAATAAGTGAATTATATGCATCATTTTAATTAATTCTTAGACCAATTCTCCATTTTCCCCATTTTATAGCAATGAAAACTGAGACTGGGTTAAGGAACTGGCCTATTCATAGCCAGTAGATTAGTCCAGATTTGGACTCAGCTTCCTTATGGAAGATCACACTGAGAGGACTGAGTAATATAATGGGCGTTGTATTACTTTTCATATTAAAATGAGTGTTGAAGGTTTGTGAATTGTCTACAGAATACTTTAAGTGGGCTTTAGACCCTGCAGGGACAGAATATAAGAAACCAGCAAGCAAAGAATGTGGCTCTTCAGCATGGTGCCCAGGGATAGTGTCTCCACTAGGCCTTGAGGGTGATCTTAATTAGAGGATTCCCTCACATGATCCAGCCAGGCTAGCCAGATCCTGGTCTCCACTGGGCCTTGAGGGTGATCTTAATTAGAGATTCCCTCACATGATCCAGCCAGGCTAGCCAGATCCTGTCACAAGAACACCTAACCCCAAAATCACACATTGAAGGTTTCTGTCATCAACAAAGGTCAGAACAGAGAACTGGGACTTTCACTAAATTTTTAGATGTGATGACTTTCTTTATGTCTAGTTGCTAATTTTAAAAAGTTGTAGTTCTTCTTGCCTGCAACTTTGCTATCAGGCAAGGAGAATTATAGCTTTTACCTGCCTCTAAATACCAGCAGCCACCAAGACCTACAGAAAGGGGAGCCTGGCACCTAGCTTAGTCCATTGGCTATAGCTAGCCTGGCCTCTTGTCCTCACTCAGATGGGGCTTGGCCTGCTGACTTGTAAGAGGGAAGGTGTTGGGTGCTGCATTCTTCCACCTTGCAGCTCTGTTGAACTACATTCATTTCAAGAGAGATCATTTTATAAAACTAATTCAGTATGAATGAGGTCCCTGTGGCCAAACCATTCTATAATGGGTGATATTCTAATAGACTGTCATTCACATTATTTTAATACATTCTTTTCTATTATCAGGCTTTTGGTATAATTACCACTTAATCAAATGTCACTGAGTGTCCTAGATATGGTAATTTATCTGGCTTGTGAATAATTTCAGCTTGATGAAACATGATAGCAATACTTTTAAAACTTTTTACTGACTTGAGCTACTGGACCTCAAGTGCATCTTACTGAGTGATCATTTCCGCTTTTCTTCTCTTTACCTATTTGTGGTTGCAATACCAGCATTCAAATGGCTAATGGTTTGCTCTTCTGTACTTGCTAATTAGCCTGAACAGCCATCAGATATTAAAGGTATCCTGGTGACTGTTTATGGGTGACTCTATAAACCTTTGTCCTTGCCATCCCTCTTTATAGAGTGGTACTCCAGCCACCGAAATCCTAGTTATCCTTCAGATCTCAGCTTAAAAGTGCTTTCCTTTTTCCTTTTTTTTTTAAGACAGGATATCACTGTGTCACCCAGGCTGGAGTTTGGTGGCACGATCACAACTCACCACAGCCTCAACCTCCAAGGCTCAGGTGATCCTCCCACCTCTGCCTCCCGAGTAGCTGGGCCTACAAGCATGTGCCACCATGCTAGACTAATTTTTGTAAAGATGGGTCTCACTATGTTGCCCAGTGCCCAGGCTGATCCTGAGCTCCTGAGCTCAAGGGATCTACTCACCTCGACCTCCCAAAGTGCTGGGATTACAGCTATGAGTCACAGTGCCTGGCTACTTTTCCTTTTCCTAAACACCCTTTGACTTCTTCCAACTTTTCATCTCCTGCAATACACACACACACACACACACACACACACACACACACTTTTGTTTGGCTCTCACTATTCTGTAATTTTCCTTTCCAGACTCATCACACTCACATCCTCTGTGCTTAGTGTATTGTAGGTGCTTAAAACAAACTTTTCTTGTACTTTGTTCAAATTATTTTTTAAAACAATTTCTAATTTATCACAACTTAAACTCCAAAGTGCAACTAGTATGAGAAGTCCTCCCATAAAGCATTTTCCTTCTGTTAAATAAAGACACTTTAAGAAATGGCCTTGACAAACCTTTGGTTTCTCTGCTCTCCTCTCTCTCTTCTATTGAGATACAGTGTTTTGAAGAAACAGAATGAATTTCTAAATGAATAGTACAATGCCTCAATCAATCCTTTTATCCATGTCCTGGAAAAACAATTTTCTAATCTCATTTTTTAAAGGAAGAAATAGAAGAATAACCTTGCAATCCGTAGGCTAAGCCTCTAGGTTCACAGCAGGAAATCAGGGTGACAGCACTTAGGGTTTCCAGGCTCAACCACAGAGTGGTGGCCAACGCTATCAAAAATTTACCCCTTTTGCAGAATCTTGAGCCATCACAACTCCAATGCAAACCAAAAAGGGTTTCAGGAAAAACACTAACCCAATAGGTCTACCAAAAATGTTGTAACTAGGTTTTAAATTAGAGGTACAGTGTTTCACCAGGGTGACACTGTAACATCTTAGATTATATCATGAGGAAGAGCTTCTCAATGAGTTATCAAAATGAGGTACAGTGTTTCACCAGTGTGACACTGCAACATCTTAGATTATATCATGAGGAAGAGCATCTCAATGAGTTATCAAAATGAGGTACAGTGTTTCACCAGCGTGACACTGCAACATCTTAGATTATATCATGAGGAAGAGCATCTCAATGAGATCAACAAATGTGCAACATTCAAGAACAAACGTGTACCATAAATATAAAATAACTATAATTCCTTAACACATTGCTTTAAACATAAAATTTGTTAGGAACTGAAAATATGCCTTCTGGAATTTAGAAGAGCACAAAGAATGAAGGCATAATGAGCAGTAAAGTTTGATTTAATAAAAAAGATTAAAATCTCAATGTAAGAATTTTCTAGAAATTCATATAGCAATTTAATAACAAATGGTGTGAAAGGAGCACTCTACCTAAGTCATGGCAATCTGATCTCAACTATCCAGGGAGCACCATGTTCTGACACAGATAAGTGTTTTCCAACAAGCCTCATTTTCACTGTCCAGTAGTAGCTTCACTCCTGGGAATACCTGGCTTCACTCTCTTTTTTTTTTATTTTATTATTATTATACTTTAAGTTTTAGGGTACATGTGCACAATGTGCAGGTTTGTTACATATGTATACATGTGCCATGTTGGTGTGCTGCACCCATTAACTCATCGTTTAGCATTAGGTATATCTCCTAATGCTATCCCTCCCCCCTCCCCCCACGCCACAACAATCCCTGATGTGTGATGTTCCCCTTCCTGTGTCCAAGTGTTCTCCCTGTTCAATTCCCACCTATGAGTGAGAACATGCGGTGTTTGGCTTTTGTCCTTGCGATAGTTTGCTGAGAATGATGGTTTCTAGCTTCATCCATGTCCCTACAAAGGACATGAACTCATCATTTTTTATGGCTGCATAGTTACTTTTTGAGAGAAAGAAATTGTCCTTACAGATTTTATTGCCTAACCTTACCTTTTAAAACTTTAGACGATTTCTGTCCTCCTTGCTTTCATTTCAGGTCATAGGATTTGGGGAAGTGAGGTGTGGGAATGAAACACTCGATTTTTGCTTCAGAGTCTCCTTTGGTTCTGGAGAACTCAGGAGGGATTGTTTAGGGAAAATCATGCAGATCTCCCTGCCCAGAATGGACCCTAGGCTCAGGCCTCCTAGAGAAGGCTGCATTGAATAGCTACACAAGGCACTTCAGGGCTGTAGCCTTCGTTAAAACCACAGTCTGACTGGAACGCTTGTGGTATAAATTGAGGTGGCTGGCTGCTCCCAGAAGTGAGAGGAGCTGATGTGTTTATTTTGGTTCTAATGATGAGGAATTTGAAAGGTTGTCTACTTGATGTCCAAAGAGAAAAGATGTTGAGAAATATATGAACACATTGTCCCCATTATATGTAATATTCAATATTTATCAATATCACCATAACTGAATATTTAAATTTCTATCTATATTCCTGGTCTTATTATGAAATTGTGGGGAATCACACTCTGAATCAAACTAATTCTCATTTGGTTCTCAATTTGGGTAAAAAACACATCTTGGTAGCTATTAGAGTAGTTTATATTTATAACCCAATATTAGTAAACACAACATAAGGGACACTGGATATTTTGGGGTTTCACCCTCTTCCTAAACTGATGTTTCAAATACAGAATTATCACATAAGGTCTTTTTCACAGACTCTAGTCCTGTGCATTTTTGCAAGCCGCGGGGCTGTGTCACCATAGTTACAGAGAGATATTGGAATAAATGTGCTTCCAGGAATAATTGTTTCATATTTGTGTACAAACAGCTGAACTGCATATTTCCATTCCAAGTGCGATCAGTCTAAATTCAAACCCTGTCATGAGGAACACCACAGAATGCTCAAACAAGAATAAAAATGAAGATTTATGCTAACAAAATTCTTTCAAATACGTGAAAATGTTTCTATTATCTTATTTTCTTGTGCCATAGCCTTTTTCTATGTCTGCATTTATCTTTTCTCTACTTGTGAATGACTTTCTAAAATAGTTGACTATAACCTGTTTCATGAATTACAGGAATGCAAGATGGCCCAGAACATTTATAAAATAGGTAATAATTGCAGTGAATATAGATTAGGATAGTAAAAGAAGATTAAGAAATACTATTAGTAACAGTTTTAAATATTCACTTTTTCTAAAATTGTTTATAGAACAATAGTAAATACATATTTGGAAACTTCAACTTTATAATATTGAATGAAAATGACTGCTTTATAAAACATTTTTTAGCAGTTAGAGAAATTTCATATTTAACTTTTTTTTCTGGTATGGTATCATTCTCAGTAATGTAATGTTTTGAAGACTGTAGTGCAATTGTTCAATTGCTTGTCAAGACTGAGGATCAATTTGTTAATAAATAATAGAAATGTTTTAAGAGATAAAGGCAATGTTCTCATAGCACTGTAATGTTTACCATGTTCTTATGATCCTATACTTTCCTCAGAGGTCATGAACCATAGAGGACACCCAGTCTCACCACTGTGTTTCACAACTGGAGAAACAGAGGTCCACAAAAATTAAGTATTAGGTTGATGTAAAAGGAATTGTGGTTTTTGCCATAAAAGTGATGGCCAAAACCGCAATTACTTTTGCACCAGTCTAATACCTTGTAGACGTTTACATGGTTAACTAGTAGCTGAGCCAGCATTAGAATTTTGTTCTCCTGACAGTCATTCTAATCTGTTTTCTCTATACTTTATCACGAAATAACAATAGGATTTAGATAATTGTTCATTAGAACATGAAGCAATTTTTATATAATAGATACAATTTTCTTTCAAATAAATTAGAGAAAAATATTATGCATATTTGTAAAGATTCAGAAGGGATCGGACATTTAGAAAAGAGAATCAAAATGTTTATAAATGTTTTCATAAGACATTATAATTTTATATATCCTAAAATATTAATTATTAGATGCTGAAGAGGACATATTTCAAAGGACATCGAAATAGTCAATGAAAAACCAAGAGCAAAATTCACTCAGCATCCTATGTATACTGTCTATTTTTGAAAATAGAATTATTCATAAAATATGTTCTTTAGAAATAATTGCCAGTAAATTTAAATTATATTTCAGTAAAAGAACAATTCCTGGATATGGACATTAAGGTTTAGTTTCTGATATTAGGTCTTTGCAAACAAACCCATTTTGTTTATAAAACAATCAGCTTTTGAATGCATAGATTTTGTTAAAGTAGCAATAAAGACCCCACTTTCAAAAACATTCATTTATGAGTTCCATAACAACATAGGAATGACCCTTCTCACCCCACTCAAATCACCCAGCTTGCAGAAGGGGGCAGAAACACATTCAGCAGTGTGCCACCTGGCATACAAATAGAGAATTTAAGCATGGAAGGGAATTACATCAACACTGTTTAAACGGTGAGAAAAAAAAATCTGCAAAGGAGCAGCAGGAGTAGAAAAATACAACTAGAGGGTGTCCTTTTCACTTACTGTGATAGTTCACAGAGCTACAGCCGGAGCAAAGCCCTTTCCAGTACTGGAGGCGGCCCTGGGTCAGTGGAATACAGACCCAGTCTCTACGCATGGCCCCTCAGGAGCAGCTGTGGGGCCAACATATTTCTATAGAAACAACTGCTCAAATTGAATTCCAATCTGCTTTCAAAAATGATTTAAAAACAAATTTATGGGATTCTATTTCTGATAAACAATTTAAGTAAAAAAGTAAATTTAAGAATGCAACTGCCTCTTTCTTATGGTAGCTATGCTTTAAAAAGTCACTGTGAACACCTAGTAGTAGATATAGAGCCATTGCTCCTAGTAAATTACATGGGTAAGGTCCCACGAACCTTTGTGCACATCTCCCCCAACCCATCAGTACATCCATTTTTTTTTTGTTTGTTTGTTTTTGTTTTTGTTGAGACAGAGTATTGCTCTATGGCCCAGGCTGGAGTGTAATGGCATGATCTCAGCTCACTGCAACCTCCACCCAATGGGTGCAAGCGATTCTCCTGCCTCAGCGCCCAGAGTAGCTGGGATTACAGGTGCGCGCCACCACACCCAGCTAATTTTTGTATTTTTAGTAGAGACGGGGTTTCACCATGTTTGCCAGGCTGGTCTCGAACTCTTGACCTCAAGTGATCTGCCCGCCTCGGCCTCCCAAAGTGCTGGGATTACAGGAGTAAGCCACTGTGCCCGGCCTACATCCTTGTTTTATGCCTGTTTCTGATTAAACACACCTGATTCAATATATAATGTTGATTCATGAACATTGAACTCATGGCCAATGAACTATAACCCATGCCTCAATGAAGCTTCTCTAACATACACTCTGTAAGCCACATCACAGAATTCTTGGGCTTAGGAACACCAGACAGTGCTTCAGCACTCCACTTGGGAGTCATTTAGGCTGTAAAATCACCAAAAAAAGCACAAGAAATGAGAAAAACATGGCACTCATAGGCTTCAAAAAGGACGCATGCTTACAATATGAGAGCTGGCCCCAGCCAGCAGGGAGGGCATGGCTCTGTGCGACCTCAGTTGGAGACAGACCTGTGGAGGGACTCACATTTTTCACTGCTCTGGGCATGTCCATGAATGACAGAGGAAGTTCCGTGAGTATTGATGTGGGGGGCAGGTACGAGTAAATTTCAGCAAGTAGGTGAATTCACAACTATAAAATCAGCGAATAGTGAGAATTGGCTGGATCTGGAAAAAGACCAAATACTCATATACTTGAGCTATTTTAAGGAGGTTGATCCATAAAATGCATTACTAATGTATAGTGGCTTCAATCCCAAAGCAAGTGAAAGTCAAAGTGAAAACAATCAGCTGTTACTTTCTCCTTTTACCTGAGGGGATAGAGAATGTTTTCAATTTGTAGATGGAATCATTTCTGTTCATTGACATGGGTGGTATTTTCCTTGCTATTCACAAACTGACTGTGATTTGCAAGTTTCAGAATTTCTCACTGATGAATAATTCAGAGAAAAGGATATATCTTTATTTTTGTATATTTTCCTTCCAGTTTCCCTTAAATAAAGGGAATGTATTATGTTCATTCATGCCACTGTTTCATTCATGAAGTTATGTTTAGAAGTAAAAATAAAAGTCTCAGAAAATTTAGAAACACACATTTTAAAGGAAACTAAACATAAATTAAATATTCTCATTATAATTCAATTGCTGTGATGGCAGATCAAATTCAAGGAATTCAGACCTTTTGAGAAACCTTTACTAAGTATGGTAGTAATAGTCTAAGATTTGCATAGAGGGACATCATTTTAACCTGGGGTGCTCTTCCTAAACAGAAACCCCAGAATATGAGTATTATAAAAAATGCTTTATTGGTGAATCTGGTCATCTGATTTGCTCTTTTAGTTGAGAACATCCTGCCCGAAGGACCAAGGCTGAGGCCCAGCTTAGCTCTTCAGCTCAACCCTCCCTTTTGTATTCTGAGCCTTTTCCAACCCCTCCTTTCCAAGCACTCTGCCCAATGAGCTCTGGCTCTCTAGAAGGATCCTTCATATCTTCTTTGATTTGCACATTCTTCCAGAAGGTTCTTTCACCCTCTTAATGAGAGAGCGCCTTTAGGAGTTCACCAGTAGTAAGGTTATTTTTTCAACAATGAAAAGTGAAAGCTGGGGGGAAAGATTGTATTTAGAATTTACAAAAAGTTTTTTCTTGGTGGAAATGGAGTCTCTATGTACATTTAAAGCTAAGACTTTTTAAAAAACTTTTTAAATGGCTCTCCACACTAATTTACATTTAAAGCTAAGATTTTTTAAAAAACGTTTTAAATGGCTGTTCACACTAATTAGAAGCAGTTACTTTTTGGGGGAAATGTAGTGATGCTTTAAATACATGACTGAGGAACACAGTGAAGGATTGCTCTCTAAGTTCTTGTTGAGCCTATCAACTTGGTGCTTTGTCTTGCTGGGTGAAATGAAAAGCAATATTCTCAGGCTCAGGAAGAATTTGGGATAGAGGCTCATGTTACTGCTTGTTATTGCTGGTAGTGTTTTTTGTGGTTTTGGCTTTGAGATTTTGAGAGATGCCATCAAAGATGAGGAGAGGATGAGGACACCTAAAGACCTCTGAAGTCTTCGTGATCTCCTCAATACCACGGTCAGGATGAAGTGCGGAGGATGGATTTAGAGAGAATGCCGTTCCCTCCTCATCTGCCGCACACCCAGCATCAATATGCTTGCACACAAGCTCTAGACGAAGTCTTCTGCTAAAGGAAGGGAGGATAAGAAGGAACTAGGCACCAGTTTCCATGGTCTCATCTTAAATCTGCTGGAAGTTAAAATTAGTGGCTTCGGTGCTATGAGAACATCAGATTCCTCAGGCCTTTGTATTAAGTGATACTTGACAACTTCTATTGGGCACTGTCATTAAAACAGCAACTCCTGAATCCCTCATATTATCTGTACTGCAAATAAAACGGATCAAGTGTTTTGAAGCTATAACTAATCTTCACCCGTCTTCACAGGTGCCAGAGAAAGCACGTATAAGACTTCCTATTAAATCCCACAGAGAAATGACCTTTTCTGTTCTTTCATCTAAAATTGAACATTTTCTTTTAATTTTCCACCACTTTAAAAGTAATTGGAAAATCCCAATCATGAGACATGTTTGTGACTTTTTCATGGCTGTCTCAAAATCCGTAGCCATTTAGAAATATAGTTGATTGTACTTCTTTTAACCTCCAGCAAGGCATTTTTCACCTTTCTGGTAAATGATAATGTACTGTTTTTGATTCATGGGTACCACCACTACAGGCAGCTGGGAAAGGAAGGGCAGATGGCCTTGGCCTCATTTACCTCCACCTACCTTTTCAGTCGATTCTATCCCGCGATTCAACTCTAGAATATGCTTTACCGTAAGTGGGATATCGGGATACATTTACTTTACTCAGAAATATAACTTCTAAATCTTATCTTGATCCTTTTATTAGTTTTATAAATTGCATCTTTCCAAATACTAATTTTTTTTTCAGTTTTAGGAAATGCTTTTAAGTAATTCATTAAGCTAGTATGTCAGGGAACTGTGAAGTGATGGTGAATTTCTTGTACTTTTCCTCTCTCTTGCAAAATTAATGTCTTACTAGTATTTAAAATCTAATATCAGCCAGTCATGGCGGCTCACACCTGCAGTAACAGCACTTTGGGAAGCTGAGGCAGGCAGATCACTTGAGGCTAGGAATTCAAGACTAGCCTGGCTAACATGATGAAACACTGTCCTCTATCAAAAATACAAAATTTAGCCTGACATGGTGGTGCATGCCTGTAATCCCAGCTACTCCGGAGGCTGAGGCATGAGAGTCACTTGAACCCGGGAGGTGAAGGTTGCAGTGAGCTGAGATCATGCCACTGCACTCCAGCCTAGGTGATAGAGCAAGACTCTGTCTCGATGATGATGATGATAATAATAATAATAATAATAATAATAATAATACAATCTAATATCTTCACGAGTAGAAAAATTACATTTCAGGAGCTTCACAGTATACATTCTAAAATAATTGAATTCTTATCTATATTTATTTGTTGATTGCTATCAACGCAATAGCCACTGGAGTTCTAAAGGAATATGCTCCCATTCTACAGAGGAGAGAACAATCTTTGTATCTAACATTATCAGGAAGACAAGCTGGGCAAACTCACACACTCTCAACCAACCCCATCCTCCACTTCCTCCATGGTATTAATGGGATCTGAATGTTAATTTCATGTAACATAAAATTGTAAGTAAAGCCCATTTTCAGTAGTAGTTTCTTTTTCTTATTAGGAAATGATCCTGAAAATAATCTACAGTCTAATTATAAATTTAGGTTTATAAATGAGTTGATTTGAAGTGTCCCCAAGTCACTTTATTTCCCCCTTACTCTATTACACAGTTACAGCAGGATCAAGGAAGAAAATGAGGAACATCTTTTGAAGTGGCTGTTTCTAATCAATATTAATCCATTCATGAATAATGATCAATTGAATGAAAAGAAAAGCCCCTCCAAAATGACAGAAATCTCTGTTAGAAACCCGCATTGTTCTTCTTTTATCCCAAATAATAGGTTTTCCTAAAAATAAAACATATTCTCCCATTCACCAAAAAAAAAAAAAAAAAAAAAAAAGTCAGAGGAAAAGAGACTCTTCAGGCCACATCACGGCATGGCTTCCACTTTGGAAAATGTAAGTATCTGGGTGGTCAGATATTTGTTCTGTTGGATCAGAAAGCCTATAACTGGTTTTTAAAAAGGTCTGATATTGATTTCCAGTGCTCAGACCCAAGTGCAATATGAAAATGCATAATTCTGTTATTTCTTTAAATACAAAGTTAGATTACTTTGCAAGAGGATAAAATTTACTGAGTAAATTCTTAAACATTGAAACCCAGTGTTATATCTGTATTGCTTTCAAATATAACATTTTAAAACATTTATGTTTAAATTCTCTTCTTTCTTTAAATGTATCATCTCTCTTTGCAATTCTTCAGGGAGTTGAGGTGTATTTTGGGGCTCCTTATTGATTGCTGAGGCTTGTCGAAATGTAATGTGTCTCCTGAGTGCCATTAATGCTGATAAATAAGAAGAGATGAATACTTTTCCTTCACATCATGCCTGATACTTCACCACTCAACACTCATGTCCCTTCGTGCCCTTAATCCTATGAAAGCTATTTGAGGCCATTATTGTATAATTTCCTCTCTGAAAAAGTCAAGAGCTGGGAGCTGACCAACTTGCACACAGAAAAGAGTTAAGAAAAGTATCCAGGGATTAGGGATCATGGATGTATCATAGCACATGTCAAGATTTTGGGGTCAGACAGACATGAACATCAGTCTTGACTCTACCACTTCCTAGGTTGGTTGTTGCTTAACGTCTCTAAGCCTCTATTGTCTTATCTGTGCAATGCAATAATAATAATAATCTTTGCAGATTGCTAAGAAAAGTAAAAAGAAATATACATCCCTACCACCGTGTCATGCAAATAATAGCACCATAAAAAATTGTGGTGTCTGTGGTTATGCTGGGAAAATCTGGCATTCATCAGTAACTAAAAAGCTGTTACATACAAAGCATCATATTTCAACCACTATATGATGTGTGCATTTGCATATTTTAACATCTCCAAAATTGGGATGTTTCTTCATGATGACATCTTTTTAAACTTAATGAAACACAGTATAATCCTTGTATACTTCATTTAAAATAATAATGAAAAATATTTGCTA
Organism: Gorilla gorilla gorilla; assembly: GCF_029281585.2. Classification (NCBI taxonomy): domain Eukaryota; kingdom Metazoa; phylum Chordata; class Mammalia; order Primates; family Hominidae; genus Gorilla; species Gorilla gorilla. Next base: position 122,055,526 of record NC_073238.2, read on the forward strand.
AATTTGAGCTCTTACTATGTGCTAAGCACTGAGCATTTGACATAGATTGTTTGACCTAATTCTTACAATCCCCATGGGGTAGAACCCCTTTATGTAAGAGGCTAAGTACCTTTTACGTGGTTGGTACCTGGGTAGGGAGCTGGAACAGGGGGCTGAGTACAAGTATGGGAAATGAGGTATAACTGGATTGCCTCTTAGCAACAATGTGATTTTAGGAAAGCATTTATCCTTTCGCCTTTCTCAACAAAAAAATAGTGTAAATATATTTACAATAAAGTCACTGGACTTAGTGATTAAAACATGTCCTCTAGAGCTAGGCTGCCTGTGTTTGAATACCGGCTTTAATTGCCACATATATGACCTTGACCATCGATTGATATAACCCCCTGAGTAATTGTTTTCCCATCTGTAAAATAAAGACAATAATTGACCAATCTCATGGGTATGTTGTGAAGATTAGACACATTAATATTTGCAAGCTCTTAGGAAAGTCCTTGTCACCTATTAAGAGCCATTCGAGATTAACTTCTATTATTATTACATAATACAGTTGTGAGGTATAAAAGGAATTGTTTGGAAAGTATCTGATGCTATGTAATGTTGGACCTGTTTGCCCCGCGTGTTTCCCGAAGATGTGGGTACAAAACAATTCTAAAAACGTTACAGCTTGACGGCCGGGAGCTGTGGCTCACACCTGTAATCCCAGTACTTTGGGAGGCTGAGGTGGGCGGATCATGAGGTCAGGAGATCGAGTCCATCCTGGCTAACATGGTGAAACCCCATCTCTACTAAAAATACAAAAAAAATTAGCCGGGCGTGGTGGCAGGTGCCTGTAGTTCCAGCTACTCAGGAGGCTGAGGCAGGAGAATGGCATGAACTCGGGAGGTGGAGCTTGCAGCGAGCAGAGATTGTGCCACTGCACTCCAGCCTGGGCGACAGAGGGAGACTCTGTCTCAGAAGAAAAAAAAAAAAAAGTTACAGGTTGAACTCAAGACATCTAGTAACTGCAATGAAATAACCTGAAACTGATTTCATATTTTAAAAACCTTTATCTTCTTCTTGCTGTTTGGTTGTTAACTTTGAGACTTATGTGTTGGGTTTATTTTTAAATGTGGTTAACTTTCCCTAGGTACTGAGGCAGAAAGCAAAGGTGCTGGGTGGTCAGACCCTACTCATCCCTTTGGCAATGCTTCTCATGATTTAATGCACGTGTGATTGATGTAGTAGGTTTGTGAAAATACAGCTCCTCCCACCTTCCACCTCTGATTTTGTTGGTCTGAGATAGGGGCCTGCAAATTTGCATTAGAACAAGGCCCGAGGGATAGTGATGCTGCTAGTTCGTAGACCACTCTCAGAGGAGTCCGGGACTCCCCAGAGCTGTTGTACAAAAACCATACACCAAAAGAAGCAGATGAGTATGTGATTTCTAGGAGCACTGGCACAGCATCCCACATGCACATTTTGGAGAACTGAAGGGTTAGCAGCACTGGATAATTGCATCATTTATTTTCTCAAAATGAAATTCCACATTTTACTTCCCAGTAATGACAGGCCATTTCTCCATTAAGGCAAACACCAATTTTCAAAAATAAGCCATTTACTTTCTCCTTTAACTCTAAATAGATTCGTACTGTTTTCAGAAGATATTGTGCTTCTGACCTTGACAAGTCCTGTGAGCAACAGAAATGTTATTCTATAGATCACAAACATATACGCAAATATACATGTATTTCCTAATTGTGTTCCACTATAAATTTTATTTAAAAAATTCCCTTTTCAATTCTCTCATTATATTTCCTATTCTCAAGTAATTGTCATTTGCAGTTAGACAACATGAAAACAGATTTGCCATGTAAAAACTGCTAAAATAAAGGTGGTGCTGACCTGCCCATTTCAAAGATGTAGGATTTATCTGTGTCTCATGTTCAACTGTTATTCCTCCTCTGTTTGCCTGTGGTTGTATACATTCCTTTAAATGCCTCACTTACATTCCTTTTTTTTTTTTTTCAGACAGTGGTGCAATCTCGGCTCACTGCAACCTCTGCTTCCCGGGTTCAAGCGATTCTCCTGCCTCAGCCTCCCGAGTAGCTGAGATTACAGGTGCCCACCAGCATGCCCGGCTAATTTTTGTATGTTTAGTAGAGACAGGGTTTCACCATATTAGCCCAGCTGGTCACAAACTCCTGACCTCAAGTGATCCGTTCGCTTCAGCCTCCCAAAGTGCTGGAATTACAGACGTGAGCTACGGCACCTGACGTTTCTCCTTCCTTCTTTCTTCTCTCTTTCTTTCTTTCTTTCTGTCTTTCTTTCTTTCTTTTCTTTCTTTCTCTCTCTTTTTTTTAAATATCAAGCTAGAAAATAAAACGTGAAAGGAAGAAGGGATCTACAGGAAGAGAGGAACAGTTGTGTATATCACTGGCAGTGGAATACAAATAGAGTCATGTTTGAGGATGTCCAGGGCCATGAGACTGCATTCAACTCCACTGTCTCCTTTTCATTTCCACTGTGGCCATCCGAAGTCTTCATTTTGTCCATTTTCAGTTTCAATGTTTCAATATTTTCTTTACATTCCTGATCTATTTTCCTAATGAATCCAATTTTAATAAACAATGTTATCTTAAATAAGCTACTCTACTTTATCACAAACTGCAATGGGACAGCCTTTCAACAACTATATCTGTGAATCTTGGACAAGTCATATGATCACAGTCTTGCAGCCCAGAGAAGAAATTTAGGTGAGAAATTTGGATCTGCAGAATGCCAGCTGATTTATAGAATCAAAGCTAGTCAGAAAGATTCAAGAAAAGTATTGTTACTGCCCAATTTTTTCATCTCCTAGTATCACCCCCCCACCCCCTGCCCCAAACACTTGCATATATCTTTCTTTGGCCAACATGCTGGATAATGGCAGTGATTTCTAACAGATACTTGTTGCTAAGGACAGAAGGCCTAGACTCTATCAATTGACAAACACAGGAGATGTCTCTTGACTGGATGAAGATTAATACTTCTCATCAGCCTACTTTGATATAAGTAAGACAGTGAGCAGATTGTCTAGGTGGTGGAGTGGTCTTTCATTTTTGGTATGTTTGAAAACATAGGATGCAATGGAGAGGCACAATAAGCACAGTTAGCTTATGCAAAGTAACCGAAATACCCTGTGTGTGTGTGTGTACATATGATCGAGCCAGCCTCTTCAGTGCCTTGCATTGCTGTTAAGACGGGAAGTTCTAGGGTAAGACTTTCTAAGTTTGGATTCCTACTATGCTACTTGACCTTGGGCAACTTACTTAACTTCTCTGTGCCTTGCTTTACGTATCTGCAAAATGGCAAAAATAATAGTACTCATGGAGGTGGTGAGGATTAAAGTTATATGTATATCTAAATTGTGTAGTATATAATACATATACATATATAATTGTACATATATATATATACACTTGGGTACATATATATGGTTTGTTGTATATATGGGATATACATGTATATATGATAGATACATTATATATAGTATATATGGATAGAGTATATATTACACATTATATATTATCCATCTATAATGTGTGTGTGTGTATACATACATATTTATAGGCATTTTTACCTTCAACATTATCCAGGGTAGTAGTATTTCATATATATACATATACAGACACACAGATAAACTATATATGCACATGTAAACTACACACACACACACACACACACACTGATGCATATATACAGTTTAGAATGTTTCTCACAGAGAGTAAATTCTCAGTAGGTGTTTGATAGCTAGGAAATATCAAGGGTTCAATATGTAGCTAAGGATATAACTCTATTACCAAAACAACTAGACACTGCCATAGCCAGCCAAGCAACACAATTAGCTTATCAAATACTATAGATTTTGCCATAATTGGTCCACATGCCAATGTCTGCCAATGGAGTTCATTCATTAGCCATGAGCAATCCAAACCAAGAGAATGAAGACTAATGGAACAAACAAATCATTTGTATTTTCTATAAGCTTTTTAAAACAGTGGTAATGGCAAGAGCTAATGGAGACAATTCAAATATACTACAGTTTATTAAAAAAGTAATTCTACACAGTTGAGTGAAACTATTTTTGGCAAAAACAAATTGAGAAAGGGACCAGATAGTAATAACCATGTTCGTAAGTATATTTTAATTGAATTATTGTTGCATTAAAATGTTACAAAACATGAAAAATGCCTCAGGATATCAATAAGATGGTGGAAAAGTAAGTCCCAGTCCTTATTTCCACAACAATATACAGCCCAAAACCTTTATGAGAACTCCAGAAAGCAGAGAAGAAGTGGCAGAACCCTGGATGAGTACAACGATGAACAGCCTTATTGAAACAAATACACAGCATATGCAGATGCCATTTGTTACATCAGTAACATAAAATAAGGGTGGAGAGATACAAACAAGTAGAGTTTTTGTGTACAATTGAAGTTAAGTTGATAATCGCTTAAAATCAATTATTATAACCATAAAATGTTTTATGTTAGCCCCATGGTAACTATAAATAAAACACCTATAGAGGAGATATAAAAGGAAATGTAAAAGGAATCAGAGCATGTCCATACAAAACAAGAGTCAATGACTCAAAAAGGAAAGCAGTAAGAGTGGGGGAAAATGCATGTATCTAACATCAAAGCTCCCAAATGTATGACACATACGTTGACAGAAGTGAAGGGAGAATTCAACATTAACACAGTAACAGGAGGAGATCTTAACACCTCACTTTCAACAATGGATAGAACAATCAGACAGATGGTAAGTAAGGAAACAGAGACTATAACGACACTACAACCAATTGAACTTAACAGACATGTATAAAACACTCTACCCCATAAAGGCAAAATACACATTTTTCTTAAGTTCACAGAGAATGTCTCCCAGGATAGATCACACATTAGGCTACAAAACAAATTTTTTTTTTTTTTTTTTTTTTGAGACGGAGTCTCACTCTTTCGCCCAGGCTGGACTGCAGTGGCGCTATCCCGGCTCACTGCAAGCTCCGCCTCCTGGGTTCATGCCATTCTCCTGCCTCAGCCTCCCGAGTAGCTGGGATTACAGGCGCCCACCACCACGCCCGGCTAATTTTTTGTATTTTTAGTAGAGACGGGGTTTCACCGTGTTAGCCAGCATGGTCTCGATCTCCTGACCTCGTGATCCGCCCGCCTCGGCCTCCCAAAGTGCTGGGATTACAGGCGTGAGCCACCGCACCCGGCCTACAAAACAAATCTTAACAAATTTAAGAAGATTGAAATCATACCAATTATCTTTTCTGATCACAATGAAATGAAACAAGAAATCAATAGCAGTGGAAAAATGGAAATTTCACAACAGTGTTAAAATTAAACAGCACACACTTGCACAACTGAGTTAATAAAGAAATTGAAACGGAAATTGATATGGTTTGACCTTGTCCCCACCCAAATCTCATCTTGAATTTTCACATGTTGTGGGAGGGACCCGGTGGGAGGTGATTGAATCATGGGGGCAAGTCTTTCCCATGCTGTTCTCATGATAGTAAATAAGTCTCACAAGATCTGATGGTTTTAAAAAGAGGAGTTCCCCTGCACAAATCCTCTCTCTTTTCCTGCTGCCATCTGTGTAAGATGTGACTTGCTCCTCGTTGCCTTCTGCCATGATTGTGAGACTTCTCCAGCCAAGGGGAACTATAAGTCCATTAAACCTCTATCTTTTGTAAATTGCCCAGTCTCAGGTATGTCTTTTTCAGCAGCATGAAAATGGACTAATAAAGAAATTAAAAGATATCTTGAGACAACCTAACAAAGCTTATGGGATGCAGCCAAAAGCAGCACCAAGAGCAAAGTTTATAGTGATAAAAACCTGCAATCAAAAGAAAGGTCTCAAATGAATAAGATTTATACCTCAAGGAATTAGAAAAAGAACAAAGTAAACATGTAGCTAACAGAGGAAAGGAATAAAAAATAGACCAGAAATCCACAAAGTAGAGAACAGAAAACAAGAAGAAAAAAAATTAATCACAGAGTTTTTTTTTGAAAAGATTAACAAAATTGGCAAATCGTTATCTAGACTAAGAAAACAAGGGAAGACTCAAGTAACTAAAATCAGAAATGAAAGATGAGACATCACAATTGGTGCCAAAAAAGGAGATAATAAGAGACTACAGAACAACTATCTGCCAGCAAATGGAATAGCCTAAAAAAATGGATATGTTTCCAGAAATATAAAGTCTACCAAGACTGAACTATGAAGAATTAGAAAATCGCAACAGATTTATAACTATTAAGAAAATTGAATCAGTAATCAGAAACCTCCCAATAAATAAAAGCCCAGGACCAGATGGCTTCACTGGAGAATTCTATGAAACATTTAAAGAATAATTGCCAATCCTTCTCAAACTCTTCCAAAACACTGAAGAGGAGGGAACACTTCCAAATCCATTTTATGAGTCCATCATTACTCTGATACAAAAGCCAGACAACGATACTAACAGAAAAGAAAATTACAGGACAATATCACTGATGCATATTGATGCAAAAATCCTTAACAAAACACTAGCAAATCAATTTCAAAAGTACATTAAAAAGATTAGACACTGTGACTAAGTTGGATTTATTTCTTATATACATGATGGCTCACACACAAAAATCAATCAATGTAATACAACACATCAACCAAACAAAGAACAAAAATCACATGCTCCTCTCTATGATACAGAAAAAGCATTTGACAAAATCCAACAGCTTTCATGATAAAAACACTCAACTAACTAAGTGTAGAAGAAAATTACTGTAACATAATAAAGGTCATATATGAAAAGGACACAGGTATCATTATATTCAATGGTTAAAAACCAAAAGCTTTTCCTTTAATATCAGGAGCAAGACAAGAATGCCCACTCTTACCACTTTTATTCAAAATGGCATTGGAAGGCCTACCAAGATAAAATAGTAGAAAAATATATAAATAACATCATCCAAGTTGGAAAGGAAGAAGCAAAATTATCTTTTCACAGATGAGATAAACTTACACATAAAAATCCCTAAAGACTCTACCAAAAAATTGTTAGAACTAATAAAAACAAATTCGGCAAAGTTGAAGAATACCAAATGAACTCTCAGAAATCAGTTGTGTTTCTATATGCTAACAACAAACAACCTAAAAATAAAGAACAATCTCAGTTATAATAGCAGCTACACACACACACACACACACACACACACACACAAGACTTGTACACTGACAACTTCAAAAACATTGCTGAAAGAAGTTAAAGACATCAGTAAATGAAAAACCATCCTTTGTTCTTGCATTGGAAGACTTATATATTAAAATGTTTATACTACTCAAAGCAATCTATAGATTCAATGCAATTTCTATCAAAATCTCAATTGCATTTTTTACAGAAACAGAAAAAATTTCTAAGATTCATATGGAATCTGAAAGGATCCTGAATGGCCAAAACAATCTTGACAAAGAAGAGAAAAGCTGGAGGCCTCACACTTTCTGATTTTGAAACACATTGCAAATTAAGAGTAATTAAAAGGGTATGGTATTGGCATAAAGACAAAGACATAGACCAAAAGAACACAATCGAGAGCCCAGAAATAAACTCTTGTATATATGGCCAAGTGATCTTTGACAGGCATGCAAAGTCTACACAATATGGAAAGAAGAGTCTCTTCAAAAAATTGTACTGGGAAAACTGGATGATCAAGAACCCTTATCTTACACCATATACAAAACTAAGTCAAAATGGATTAAGTACCTACATGTAATACCTGAAACTATAAAACTCTTAGAAGAAAACATAGTAAAAGAGCCTCATGATATTGGAATGGACAATGATTTATTAACTATAACTCTGAAAGCACAGACAGCAAAATATAAAAATAGACAACAGGACTACATCAATCTTAAAACTTACCCCTATGGATTGAGAAAAAATATTTCCAACCCTTTATTGGGTGGAGGGTTAATATCCAGAACTTACAAAAAAATCTGGCAACTCAACAACACAAATAGTAACAACGAAAATCAACCCAAGGAACACATAAATTAAGAATGTGAATAGACATTTCTCCAGAGAATACAAACAGATGGCCAACACGCATAGGGAAAGATGCTCAACATCACTAATCACCATGGAAATGCAAGTCAAAACCACAATGAGCTATCACCCCATACCCACTAGGATGGGCAGCATAACACAAAACAGAACAGAAAATAACACACGTTGGTGCATATGAGGAGAAACGGGAAACATTGTGTACTTTGTTGGGGGCGGGGGGGCAGATTGTAAACTGGCATAGCTGTTATGGAAAACAGCAAGAAAGGCCCTCAAAAATTAAAAATAGAACTCCCATATGATCCAGCAATCCCACTTCTGGGTATATATCCAAAAGAATTAAAAACAGGATCTCAAAGAGATATGTGCATACCCATGTTCACTACAGCATTATAAGCAATAACCAAGAGGCAAAAGCCACCTAAATGTACATCCACAGATGAATGAAGAAAATACGGTTTATACGCACGCAATGCAACATATTCTGCCTTTAAAAAGGGAAGTCCTGTCATGTTCTACAACATGGATAAACCTTGAGGAGATTAGGCTAAGTGAAATAAACCAATTAGAAAAATACTGCATGAATCCTCTTATATATGACAGATGGTTATGAAGTAATCAAACTCATAGAAAGTAGAGTGATGATTGCCAGGGTGTGGGGAGGGGCAAATGAGGAGTTGCTCTTCAATAGGTGTAGCATGTGGTCATGAAAGATGAAAAATTCCTAGAGATATTTTGCTCAATGATATGCATATAATAATACTGTACTGTACTATTAAAAACTGCTGACAGTAAATTTATGTTATTTGTTTTTTATAATTTTAAAAATCCTCATTTGATGGATCTATTACCCACAGCCACATGAGAACAATCTAAATTATTCTCTTATAAAGCATAAACAGATGATTTTTAATATTAGAGTATGTAATCTGAGACAACTGCATATTTTTTCTTCCTTCTGGAAAATTGGGAAGAAGGCTCACAATTTTACCAATGGCCTTTAAAACAATATTTATGTTCAGAATTAGGTTTGTAAGTTCTGATTTAAATTAAAATTTTCTTATTTCTTTTTTAAATTAGGGGTCCACTTTTTTAAATTAGAAAAATGGTGGATTATATTTATCTTCATATAAATGAAGTTATAACATAAAAGTGTTCATATTTTTTAATGGAGCAAGGTACCCACAAGCGCCATAATGAGGCCCTGGGACTGCACACATTTCTTTACTTTTGCCAGACTCTTTTCCAAAGATCCTCAAGTTGATGGCTTTCTGAGGCATTCTGCCCCACCTGTCTTGGAGTCACGTCATCACTCTGTGCTAGACATCAGGTGCTGCTCACTTGCCTAGGACACCGCCAACTGTGTAGCACCCTTGCCTTTGTATTCCTCCTCAGCCCTGCTGAAACAAGCACCCTTGGGCATCTTATTCTGAAATTTCAAGAGGACAGGTCTAAACTCTCTGCTTTCCTAGCACAACAAACATAACCAGCCATGCTTTGAGTTACGAAAAAAGGTACGAAGAATAGTCCATGTAATTATCACAAGCCTCAGACAGGCTCTCTTTATTCAGCTACAGTACAGTCTATTTTAAAATTCCATCATCTTCTCTTTCACGGGCAGTCTATCCAGCCATGTCAAGTAACAATGAGCATGAAATGCCCAACTGTGAATCGATGATCCTATCCTCATTTCCACAATCTTGTTTAATAATGCATTATGCAAAAGAAAAAGTCTGTGTTAAGTCAAATGAATAGAAAAAAATACTTTCTAATTACCAACCATACCTCTGTAAGGGACCACAAATATTTTACTTGTGCTAATAACAATGTGTAAACTCAGACTTAACAATGTCCACTGAGCATGTGATGACGATAAGAGTTAATTATTGGTTGTGCATGAAATGTTCCAAGCTTTTAAGATGCGTGGGTATTATGACGCAAATCCTGCCACAAGAACGCTCCTGACCCAGCAGCGACTCTACGCCAGCCTGGACTTGGGTCTCGCTTGTCACACCTCTCCGCAGAAAGCAGAAAAACATAACCATCCCTTTGGATTCTAAGGGTCAGACCCCATGGACGTTTTCCCCAAGGCATCTATTTCAGAACATGCTGGTTAGTTTATTAGTTGTCCTTAGTTATCTAAAAGCATTTCTCAATTGTTCTGAGATTGCTTGAAACTAGTTTTAAATGTTATTTTATTTCAGTTCTGTGGAAATTACAAAAGAGCTTCTGGTTGATTGAGCAATCAGAGGCATTTTCAGAAGAAAATTAATAATCAAGTTACTGTGTACTTTATGGATCCAGTAATTTAATTTAGCTCTTAAAATTATAAATTATTGGATTTTTTTAAAGAAACATTTCATTTGCATTAAAAGTGTTACGTTCACTCGGAAGTAAATTTAGCACTTTAACAAATAGCAATAATTGTGTCAAATTATTTGGAAAATTTAAAATGCATATAATGAAAATCTTAATTTTTTTTTAAATTTTACTTTAACTTCTGGGATACATGTGCAGAGTGTGCAGGTTTGTTACATAGGTATACATGTGCCACGGTAGCTTGCTGCACCTATCAACCTGTCATGCAGGTTTTAAGCTCCATATGCATTAGGTTTTTGTCCGAATGCTCTCCCTCTCGTTACCTCCCACCCCCCGGCAGGCCCCTGTGTGTGATGTTCCCCTCCCTGTGTCCACGTGTTCCCATTGCTCAACTCCCACTTATGAGTCAGAACATCTTAACCATTAACAGAGTGTTTATCTCATTTAGTGACAAGCCATATATTTTCAGACAAAGCAGGCATTTTTTTAATGGTTTTTGTAAATATGTAGTATATTTTTATATCACTTAAAAATATAAGAATAAGAATCATTGAAAGCTGCTACAGTTCAACCATAACACCTTGCTCATTACCGTTTCCTTCATGTTAAACCTCTCTTCCATTTCAGATGCCAGCTCCTCCTTTGTAAGATGCAAAGATGCCAATACCTGGACACTGCTCATTCTTCAAGAGAGTGTTTCTGCTATCCTTTGGCAAATGAGAAATCAAGCTGAGTGTTATAAATGACACAGTCACTCCAGTACTGCACACTGTGTGTGGTGGACACCAGTCATATACAGAGCATTTGGCATTTAGAGACATCTGTGAATCATAATTGTGAAATAGGATTTCCTGGGGACATTCTCATTAGCCTGATTCTATCTTACATTTTCTAGCCTGTGCATTTTCAGATATTTCGAAAGAGAAAAATCGCTTCTTTCTTCATTCCCCTCCTTCCCCACCTGGTGTCCTTTGCTGAACTAATCACAAGCATGTCAAAAGGACTCTGAATGCCCAACTCATGGCTCCTGGCCTTGTGGCTTATCTCTGTGGCTCTTAAATAAAAGTGACGTCTGCCCCTTGTTGACATCAAAGGGTCCTCAGTTCCTAGCATGTCCCCTTGGAGAGTAAAAGTTCTGTGGAAGGCACAATTAGTTGTGCCTTGAGAGGAGATAAGAAACTGAGGGCCGGGTGCAGTGGCTCACACCTGTAATCCCAGCACTTTGGGAGGGCGAGGCAAGTGGATCACGAGGCCAGGAGATCGAGACCATCCTGACCAACATGGTGAAACCCCATCTCTACTAAAATACAAAAAATTAGCCAGGCATGGTGGTGCATGCCTGTAGTCCCAGCTATTCGGAAGGCTGAGGCAGAGGAATCACTTGAACCTGGGAGGCAGAGATTTCAGTGAGCCGAGATGGGGCCACTGCACTCCAGCCTGGCGACAGAGAGAGAATACGTCTCAAAAAAAAAAAAAAAAAAGGAAAAAGAAACTGAGGTAGCTGATTTATCTCCTCCGTGCAAGATAGCCATAAGTAGACCCTCTGACCTCTTCAAGATTTAGGTTTTATGTGTATCCCTTGTTTATGTTCTCTATTGCAGTGGTCCCCAACCATTTTGGCACCAGGAACCGACTTCATGGAAGACAATTTTTTCATGGACCAGAGAGGATGATGGTTTGGGAATGAAACTGTCTCATCTCAGATCATCAGGCATTAGAATCTCATAAGGACCCTACGACCTAGATCCCTCACATGTGCAGTTCACAGTAGGGTTCATGCTCTTATGAGAATCCAATGTAGCCACTGATCTGACGGGAGGCAGAGCTCAGGCGGTAATGCTCCATAGCCTGCTGCTCACCTCTTGCTATGCGGCCCAGTTCCTAACAGGCCACGGACCAATACTGGTCCTTGGAACTGAGGGTTGGGGACCCCTGCTGTATTGTACATAAAACAGTTCTGTGCAATCAAGACAAATTCAGTTACTAAGACTCAAATGTATTTTCATAAACTTAATTGTGCAATAATATTTTAACTGAGTTCCTGTAAAAAAATTAAAAAGCTTTATAGATGAAAACTGCTGAGCCTCATGGGAACACCTATAGCAGGTGTATTTTAAGTGCTTTACATAAAAGCAATATTCTTTTTAAGAGTTAACAAAAAGGAGTTCCTCACACAGCAATAAACCCATTGCTAGTCCTCTTTTGAATTGCAAAAGAGAGACTTAAAACAATCAGTGAAGCTGAGGGGACAGCTAGTAACATCAGCTTTGAAATCTCATGCTAGTCCTACTACGTGATAGAGAAAAACAAATAGATGTTTACTTGATTATGCATTAATGCATATATTAGATGATTTGCCTTACATATGTCTTCATTGAGGTAGAATGATTCTAATATGTGTCTATTTTTCCCTTTTCCTGAGCGTTTCCTTACTAGAGGTATTATTTTGATTGTGGATTTTTAGGCTATTGCAGTGGTTCTCAAAATGCATCAGAATCACTCAGAGGGCTTGATGATGCATAGACTGCTGGCCCCAGCTCCAGATTTGCCGAATGTGTGGGTCTTGGGTAGAGACACCAGAGACTGCATTTCTAACAAGATCACAAGTGACATCAGGTGACACTGATTCTGTGGTTTGAGAATCACACTAGGAGACCACTGGGGTATGACAGCTACCAAAGAGTTACTGACTTCAGCTCAATTCTGCACATCTGTAGTCCATTAAGTGTAGTCCATGCTAAAAGGAGACATCGTTGAACTCTAAAATATCAGTAACTATCAAGCTTTCCTTTGTTGCTGAAGCAGATATCAGTGGCCGGTAAACCTTCCTATATGCTGATTTAGCTTGCATAACAAAGTCTGGTGATAAATGCAAGATAAATAAGTTCTAGAGATCTGTTATGCAATACGTGTCTCTGATTAACGATACTGTACTGTATACTTAAAAACTTGTTAAGAGGGTAGATCTCGCGTTAAGTGTTCTTATCGCAATAAAAATAAATTGTGAAGGAGATTGTAGTGATGGTGTGAGAGTTGCAGATACCAAGATGAAATCGCTTTTTTGAAACCCAAATAAAATAGGGCCAGAAATGCGCGAAGGAGAGGAGGTTCATGCTTATGTGTCTGAGATAAGACCTGTTTCCCAGGACTTTCTCCCCTTTCTCATCCTTCACGCATCTCCTGCTTTGATAAGGCTTATCACAGACATTCTTTAGGACTGCAGTAATGCAGATAAGATGCTCCCGGAAGAACACTTGCCCAGTAACAGCATCTCCACCAATGAACCGACAACAACTCTGGCTTTGAGCCTCTGGAACCAATGAACTCTGTTTCTAAGCAGCTTATGCAAATCTCTCCCTTTTTGCTAATAAAAGCTTCCCTCTATCCTTCCCTCACCGGATGCACTGGTGGCGTGCCATTCTATCCATTCCAGATTATAATCCTTATTTCTTATTCCCGAAGAAACTCAACATATTTAGAGACAATTTTCTCTAGTGTCTTTTTTTAGGTTGACATTGTCAACTGAGGAATTGCAAGGTTCATACATTTGGAGAGGAGAGCTTCATTTCTTAGAAAGGGTTGCAGCCTGCGGGCTGGCCATCCTGACAGACTGGGAAGCCACTGGCAGAAACCAGAAGCGGGCACTTCAAAGGAGGGAAGAGTAAGATAGGCATTGATGCTAAACAGATTGGCTAAGTACCGTATCAACAGGTTATAAGAAGAGCTATGAATATTTATGGAGGGGGTCTGCACCTCATAGTGAGCAAACATACATGTTACATATGTCCTATATTCACTTTAGGGTGAAGGCCTTACATTTACATGCATACAAATTCGGCTGTATATGTCAAAAGGTGAAATGGATGACACGGAGGATCCCTGTGTGCAGTCTCTGTAAACCGGCCAGAATCATTCCACAGTCAGGAATGCTGGTAAGTTGTATTTCATGGGAAGGAAAGTCTAATGGTAGTTAGCGAGGGAAGGAGTATAATGAGGTGTGTCTGACCTGCTGTTCCATTGTGGCCAGGAAGTAAGTTTTTCAGGTTTCTCTGGGGTCCTCTTGGCCAGGAGGGGTTCATTTAGTTAATTGGGAAGCTTAGGATTTTATTGTTATTTCTCAACAGTGTCGTAGTCAGTTTGGGCTGTTGTAACAAATTATCATAGGCTCAGTGGCTTAAATCACAAACACCATTTCTCACGGTTCTGGAGGCTGAAGTCCAAAATCATATTGCCAATGTGGCTGAGGGCTGGTGAGGGCTGTCTTCCAGGTTGCAGGGTGCCAACTTCTCCTTGTGCTCTCACAAGCAGGAAAGATGGCAAAAGACCTCTCAAGTGTCTTACTATAAGGAACTAATCCCATTCACAAGAGCTTTACCCTCATGACCTAATCATCTCTCAAAGCCCCACGTTCTAATGCCATTATTGGGGCTTGGAAAGCAATACCTCAAAGACTGGCATTTTGACATGTTGAGGGGCCTTAGCTGCCTCACAATGAAGGTTCTTTTAATTTTTGTCTTGTCCCGGCCACCCCAAATAAAAGAAGAGAACTTTTCTTTGAGATTTCCTTATTTGACCAAGAAAGCTTCTTTCCAAAAGGCATGAAGTTGTCTTAAGACTTCTTCCCTAGGAATCTCGTCACATAACCAGGAAAGATTAATCTCCAGAGAAGAAGAGACTGGGTCACAATGCTTAGGTATTTTTTATCTATTTTTCTGAGGGCAACCCCAAGAAACTTCCTGGGGAACTTACCTGCATAACGAGATAACCTTTGTACCCATGCAGCTTTTCCCCTCACCTTCCTTCTGCCTCCTGACTGTTCACTCTCCCTCCTGATTTACCACTTCTCAAAAGAATTGTCTGCAGTCCTCATCCCCCCACTTCCCTATGGAAAAGGGTACATAAGCTTCTCTAACACACTGGATGACTAGGTAGTCACTCTGTCACTTTCCCTCCTGCACACTAATAAAATTGTATTAATAAATTTGTATCCCTTTTCTTCTATGAATCTGCCTTATGTCAGTTTTTTAGTGAACCTTCAGAGAGCAAAGGGGAAAGTTTTCCTTCAACCCTAAACCATTGCATTGGGAATGGGTTTTCTAAATATAAATTTGGGGGAAAACAAGCATTTTAGTCCACTGCAGATGGAAATTTTCTTCTGAGACTTGATGCATCATGAGAAGCCATATTGCCACCTGGCAAAGTTCTCTAGTCAAAAGCTGTCTGTTTGTCTGTCTTGTGAAAAGAATCACCAACAATCTCTTTTTAGAAGTACATGTGCTTCATAATAATGTGGAAATTCATAAGAAGTTCATAATTCAGAATTCAGAAGTTCATACTAATGTGGAAATGGTCAGAAGAAAAACAAGATCTGCCTGTTATGAGACTCAGCCAATGAGGACGTGTAGCTGACAGAACTGTGAGATAAAAAATTTGTGTTGTTTTAAGTCACAAACTTTGTGATGATTTTTTTCGGCAGCAACAGAGAATTAATCCAAGCGTTGAGTGCTCAGGTACACACACCAGCAACTCTGCTACATTTAACCAGGGTGGCCTAATGTCTAACACAGGAATAATCCATTAATTCATTAGTAAATGCATAGATATTTATTCCTATACTTAAAAAGAGGAAGACTGGAAATAGCATTGACTGAGCACCTAGTACATGCCAGGAATAATTCTAAATGCTGAACATTTATTGGTAGTTTTACTTCTCATAACAACCTCAAACTAGATGAGACAGCCAAGGTTCTGAAAATATAAATAACTGTTCTAATTCACGCAAAAATCAGAAGCTGAGTCCCCTCAACATCAAAGCCCTAATTCTTCAACTACAACTTAAATTAAAAGAAGTGCTTCAAATTATAAAATAACATAAACAGCATTTTATTTTGTTTACTTACTTCCCTAGCTATGTGTCACTGTAACTTGTGGACAGGGCAGTGCTGAAGGAAAGGCATTATGAGCCAGCTGGACTTTAGCACGGGTGGAGGTGAGAACCAGAGAGAGAGTACACTTGTGCTGCACGACATGTGAGAGGTGGTATTGGGGACCCTGGGCCATGCAGGAGGAAAGGGTAAAGAATCAAAAAGGTATGGTGGAGAGAGAGGAGAAAAAACTCAGAAACCTGGGGAACTGTGTGACGGTCAGCCAGACAGAGGTCTACTCTTGGAGATGGCAGCAAGAGAGAAAGAGAAGGAGGAAGTGCTACATGCTTTTAAACAACCAGATCTCATGAGAACTCACACTCATGAGAGCAGCAAGGGGGAAACCTGATCCACTCACCCCCTACCAGGTCCGCCCCCGAACAACAGGTATTACAATTCTATTTTAATGAGATTCTGGTGGGGACAAGAGCCAAACCTTATCAACAGGCATTTTCTTTGGAAATTTCAAGAATAAGTACTTTTTTAGAACCTGTCATCATTTTGCTCAGAAGAATTTTGGAGGCTCCCAATTTGGACTTCTGTTTCTGTAGTCCCTTCCTAAGGTCTTTGATTCCTCAGTAAACTCCCTTATATTTATAAACTATGGTGGGAGAGGGTTTTGTTTGTGTAAAAGCCCCTGATAAATTTGGCTTCCCATCTGCAATGGCATGAGGTCCAACAGCAACTGTGCTAGAGAAAGAAGATTCCGGAAAGTAGAAGACATGAGAATGAGAACGTGATCACCCACCCCGGCTGAGATCCCCAACCCCAGGATGTCACTCAAGGTTTGGAGAGGACTAAGGATTTCAGCAGGGCATGGATTTGAGACCTTCAAGCCAGTTTCCTGGCAGGGAGGCTGCAGGGGGCATCTGGGCACTGCCTATCTTTGTTCTCAGTGATCTTTGCTTGTGGGCAGCCCAGTCTTTGGGCCGGTTGCCCTCATCCATCTGGGGGCAGCAAGTTACAGTGAGGTGACAGGTCGCACAGCAAATAGTCTCTGCACAACGAGGTTTGCAAACCCCAACGTTACAATTTGTCATCTTAGGGAACAAAACGTAATTACACACAGTAATAGAGTTTTTGAAGCAAAAGGGAAAAAAAGAAGGGAGGAGGGCAATGAATTAAGTTACAAGGTGTTCTGTGGAACATTATGCATGAGACTTGGTCTCTAACTCTAGTTTGAGAAATCTTGGTCTTGTAATCCACTAATTTTGGCAAAATGATGACAGGTTCTAAAGAAGTATTTATTCTTGAAATTTCCAAAGAAGATGCCTGTTGATAAGGTTTGGCTCTTGTCCCTACCTGAATCTCATTACAATAGAATTGTAGTTCCTATTGTTCGGGGAGGGACCTGGGGGGGGGGGGGGCGGTGAGTGGATCAGGCTTCCCCCTTGCTGCTCTCATGAGTGTGAGTTCTCATGAGATCTCGTTGTTTAAAAGCGTGTAGCACTTCCCCCTTCTCTTTCTCTCTTGCTGCCACGTGAAGACTTGCGTGCTTCCCTTTTGCCCTTCTACCATGATTGTAAGTTTCCTGAGGCCTCCCCAGCCATGCTTTCTGTACAGTCTGTGGAATGATGACCAAATTAAACCTTTTCTTCATAAATTACCCAGTCTCAGGTAGTTTTTTATAACAGTGTGAGAATGGACTAATACACCTGTGCAGAAAATGTTGACTGGAAATTGAGAAAAATCGAAGATTAAAGATTTTAATATGGTAGGACATCTGTTCTCAAGCAGGGTATGTTAGTGCATTTAATCATTGATAAAGTTTCTGGCCCCTGAAAAATTCAAAAGAAATCTAGGATTGTTGGCTGCCTAACTTCTGTCTGAAAGCTGTCTTTACTATGTCAAGTTATAGCCTTTCTTAAAGCCTGTGAGTTGGGGCCCTGGGTACCCACTCCTTAACAAACACAGGAGCCGATGTCATGCTGCTAATACAGGTACAGTTAGCAGAGTTTAACACCTCAGAAACTTCGTAGATTTTCTGTGAATCTCTATAGATGTGACCACTGCTCTGAAAGTAACTAAATTTCAACACCGATTCACATTTATAATTTAGTTCTTAAAGATGATTTTCATTAGATATTTTAGGATATCTGAATCTATGTCAGATTTAACAAAAATGTAAATCTACAACAACACAAGGATGCTCAATAAACTAATATTTAAATATATGAAGTGTATATAACAAAAGAGAAACTTAAATCTCGAATGAACTCAGTAACAGAGTGATTTACTAAAGCTTAGATGCTTTTCGATTACTATATAACACCAAAGAAAACTTAAATTGCTTAGAAAGCAAAATGACAGTTTGAGTAGTCTTTCTAAACTACAAATTAAGACATTCTATCTATACGATTTTTCCAGTATTTGTTCCACAGTCTGCTGTTTTCCTCAATTCGTCCCCTATCCCTCCCTTAGAACTCATTCTCAAGAAACGTGATATTAAATACACAGATCATGCAGTTCCCTTCCCCAGAGCAAAGCTTTAGACATTAAAAGACTTCAAGTAGTAACTGGATTAGTAGTTTTTTGAAGTTTATGATTCAACAGAAAACAAAAGTAGCTAAAACTCAAACAGAATAATTTTCTGGTTAACAGGTGTGGATATGGAAATGTTCTGTTGTGGAATCAACCAGGACCAACACATTTCAAAACAATTGCCTAACTCACTATGAGAAATGTAGTTGGCCTTTGAACAATAATTTGGAAAACAAATGTCAACCATACAAAATTTACTGTTTCTGCTTTATCTTGGCCTTTACAGTATTACCATTCTACTGTTGCAACAAACATTTGGTGAACAGATAGTGGCCTGGTCAAAGTACACATCATGAGGGAAAGGAGGATAAATCAAACACAAAGGGTTCTGAGATCCAATGGAGAACACAGGAGATATAATACAATTGCATTAGTCCATTTTTACACTGCTATAAACAAATACCGGAGACTGGGTAATTTACAAAGGAAAGAGGTTTAATTGACTCCCAGTTCCACATGGCTGTGGAGGCCCCAGGAAACTCACAATCATGGCAGAAGGCAAAGGGGAAGCAAGCATAGACCTTCTCATATGGCAGCAGGAGAGAGAAGAGAGCAAAGGGGGAAGAGCCGCTTATAAAATCATCAGATTTAGGGAGAACTCACTCACTGTCATGAGAACAGCATGAGGGAAACTGCCCCCATGATCCGATCATCCCCACTTGGTCCCTCCCCTGACACATGGGTATCATACGGATTACAATTCAAGATAAGATTTGGGTGGGGACACAGAGCCAAACCATATCAATCACGTAGAAAGCAATAGCTGCCTTAGGAGATACGCTGTGTTAAAAACAACAACAACAACAACAAAACCAGACCTTACAGCAGGTCTTCAGAGAGAGAGAAATTACTTCTAGTTGAAGGACCAGGAAACGCCTTATAAAAGGAGTAGCTTTGAAGCATTTGAACAGATAAATGAACAGGAAGGGCATGTCAAGAGAAGGATCCCTTTTCTTTTTTCCAGGACTTCATTCACTCATAAAAAAATGTTGCTACTAAAGAGCTGAAACATAATCTGGAGATAATCATGGCAAATATTTCCATAAATTCCTTGCAGAAAGCAATGCAATAACATATGGACATAAATTAGAGACGTTAGTTTAATGAATCATTTCTTGAGGGGTTTTCAAACAAACAGCTCAGCAGGGCTCACTGATAATTCAGGGGTCATTGCGAGGCTCTCCATGGCTCATCTCATTATCTGCATGAACAGTATCAAGTTTAGGTTGATAATGATTTCAGTATCCCATTTGGGCCATGCATAAAAATATATATTTGCAATAAATAAATGACTACATGTAATGAATATATGCACACGTGTGCATATGCATATTTATATACGCATACATATATGTGCGCATATAGACATATGTGTCTGTGGATATATATATGTACGTATACACATTTACACATGCATGTTTATACCTATTTTATATACGTAACATATATATGTGTGTGTGTTTAAAATAAAGCAAACTGTTGTTACAAGTGCAAACTCTGGAAAAGATAATTTCGACTGATTCTTGGTTTTATCACTTGCCTGCTGTATTACCTTTAGAAAATTACCCAACCTCTCTGAGCCTTAGGCTCTGCAGTTGCCAAGAGAAGAGTAACATGATAACTGCTACAAAAAGTACTTGAGCTTCAGTGGGATCCAGGTGAAAAACATTTAGCAGTGCATGATACTTAGTAAATGCTCAGAAACAGACTCCATCAAAATATATTTTTAACCTCATTTATTGGCTATGTAGTCATGTCTACCATATTATAAGAGATATGGAAGAGATTTGTGAAGCAAATAGAACTGATTGGAACACTAGGTCTCATTGTGTAAGAAGGGTTAAAGAAGAATCCCTGGGAAGCATGTTTTTTAAAGACATTCAATAAAACACAGTGTTGGAAATTAAAAATGCAATACCTTCTGCCATCATCAGAAGAGTAAACTCTATGGATGACCCCTGAATCACTGAACTCAAGATATTCTGCAAGTGGATCTTATCAACATTCTCCATGTGACATCCTGAAATCCATCACAATATGCATGAGTGAAATGTTGATTTCGATGAGTCCCATGTATTTTTTCTATTTACACACAGGTTTCTTCGGGATTGGGTGCCAAGCAATGCAGGAATGGTTCCTATTGGCAGCTACTCTTTATGAACATTTCAACCACAAAAGCGTATTCTGAAAATGCCACTGTTTTTTGTTAGTTTTTGGTTTAAAAGCAGCTAAAAATTCTGGACATTTTTGGAGATCCTGAACTATTTTGCCAAGTCTCCCTTCAATCTTATATTCTCTACTATCAGGGAAGCCTTCATTCCAGGCCGGCTGGTCCAGAAACTCCTCAAAACATGCTTTGAACATTCCCCTCCCTGAAATTCTGTTCATTCCTGTCACTCTTATAATTTATTCTTCTCTTTTTCCCAGATCAAATCATTCTCATCCTCTTTTCTCAGTTCTGTTTCTCTTGCTGCAATTTCTCCTTGAACACTCAAACCTACAGTGAATATCCCTCATGTCAACATTCACATATGGTACCACGGATTTGCTGGGTATTGTTAACTGATTTATTTTGTGTCTGCCATGTCTTTTTACCAGACTCTTGAGGTCTGAGATACTATGGTCTTTGCCTTCCCTTCCCTCAATGTCTAAAATAGAAAAATGCATTATCTAGCCATATTTATAACTGAAGTGTTACTTAATAACTGCTGTGACATCATTCTGTAAAAGACAAAAACTGAATATGCCTTTAAAAGTGGACAGTTTAATAGATATTAAAGAAATATTAATATTCTGTCATATTAATTACAAAAATTATAAAGTTTTGCTCTCTAGAAGTTTTGTTTCCCTTTCCTCCTTCCTTCATTTCCTCCCTCCCTCCCTCCCTCTCTTCCTTCCTTCCTTTTGCTTTCTCAGTGGCAATTTCTCTCTAGTTTAGGAACCAAATAAAAAATGTTGCTGCCTCTAGGGGGTGGCATTTTAATAACTTTTTAAGTGGGGTCTAAATCAAAGAGCCCTTAAGGGCTTCAAAGATTCTGTCTTTGTTAGTCTGCCTTCAGAACAGAGTGTGTGTTCCCAGACAACAGTGGCAGAAGGAAACTATGCAACCACCTTCAATTATAATTTGTTCATTTGCACCTTAATGAATGAATTAGTATGCCACATCAGTTCTACTCCACTGTCATGATAAAACTTGCATTTATATAACCTGTAATCATTTTTACTATGGGCACAAGGGAGAAATTGATTTCTAAAGTTGATGACAACAAACAGGTTATGCTATTGCATAGCCATGAGAATTTGCAAATGACTTGTGGCAACATGCAAGAGACAAGTCGCAATTAAATATATGCCAATAGAAATAATTGCTTTGATGATGGCTGCTATGGCACTAACAAAGAGAAAATAAATGTAGGCACTTGTATGCTTTTACAAGTAAATAAATTGCAATGGAAATAAAATGAATCAGAGTCAAAGGAAGTGTGCATAGAGTTGCTAGTCATTTCCGTCTCAATAGCAAATTAGAGCCTAAACTTTGTTTGAATTGCAGCACAATTTCCACTAAACCACAACGCTCAGATCCCCAAAGAATTCAGACCCCAAATTGTATTACTCTTCACTTCGAGATCAAAAACCCATTGGAATCATCAAATCCATTTGAGGATAAACTACTAATGAAACATCTCACCCTTTCACATCATGAAAATTGGTGGAGTCTTAGTTATTTGCCAAGTTCAGCCAATATCTTTTTAATTATGAAAAATTTCAAATATATAAAAAGAAAATAGAATAATAAATGAGCCCTCACTTATCATCACTCAACTTCAACTCATACCAAATCCTATTTAATGTATATTCCTACCTGCTTTTTCACACTCTGGATTAATCTGAAGTAAATAACAGACATTATATTAATATACTTCATTTGTAAATCATATTTTAAGCATAATTCTCACCTGAGTATCATTGTCACAAATGTAAATTAAATACCTCAATGTAATCAAATTGCCTTTATCACAATTTTAAATAGCTTGTTCAAACTAGAATGCAACAATTGTAATAGGCTGGTTTTTAAGTCTTTTCTAATCTATAGCTGCCTATCTCTTTCTTTCTTTCCCTCCTCCCTCTCTCTCTTATTCTCTTTTTCTCTTGCCATATTTTTGGCTAATAAAGCCTACTATTTTTCTTGTAGAGTTTCCTACAATCTTAATTCACTGATTGCATATCAGTGATGTTTAATACATCTTTTCTCCTACATTGCCTGTAGGTTTGTAGTTAAATGTAAAGGTTTGATCAGTTTCAGCTTCCATTTTTCTCAGTCAAGTCTTACACATATAAAGATTTTACTTTGTAGAACAACAATGGATCAGCAACCCAGAGCTTGCATTCTTCACTTCTCAATTCATTGTCCAGCACTCTATTACCATAAATACGTGCTTAGACAGATAAACAAAAAGCTACTAACTGCTTAAGTATCATATACAAATGAGCTGGAGTAACTGAGGGGATGACTATGGAAGGAAGTGACTTTTCCAAGTCTTGAAGCCTATTGGTGGAGGCTACTGCAGGAAGTCCACCGAATGAACAAGAAACTTGACTGGCTCAGGAAATAGTAAGTAACAGGTAATTGGAAATTTGCCTCTGTTGCTGGTGAGTAGTGAAAGACCAGAAGCATCTACATATATGTAGACAGTACACGCGGTAAAATATGTGGAGAAGACATTCAAGGCAAAAGGACTGTAGGGGGAAGAAAAAGATGTTAGAAAGAATCCAGATTTATGGATCTGGAAAAGAAAAATGAGCCATGGAAAAAAAGTAAGGGAGTTAAAGAACCAGAAAAGCTAGAGAAGAAATAGTGCAGGAGGAAAAGTTTCCCATCAGAAGATGGTGCAGCAGAGCCGGTTTGGCAAAGATGCAAGATAAGGTGAAAAGTGAAGGAATTAATATTTGTTGTGAGTCTACAACTTTTTATTTAAATCACATGGTAACCAAACACATATTAAGATCTCCATTTATAAGTAAGAAATCTAGTTAAGCCATTATCAAATACAGTCAGCTTGGCTGGTGATCCCCAACACGGTCAGCCCTTCGCTGGTCTTGGCACTTGGCACTTTCTTATCTCCTTAAAGTTAGGCAAGGCCAGATGATTCACTTTAGGCAATGGACGGTGAGTAAAAGAGGAGGTGTGAAGCATTTAAAAGCCAGTGTATGATTTTCTATGCCTTTTTCTCCTGTCTAGGAAAAGACGAATCCTTGTTCTGAGATGTTCTGGGATGGCACCATCATAAACTGGGTCCCTGAGAAACTAGTAAACAGAAGTCGCACTGCCAGCCTGCAGTGCATAGGTAGAGATGGGGGAATTCAACTCTTATTTTCTTAAGCTACTGAAATTTGGGGGCTGGTTGTTACTCGAAAATAATTTACCCTTACTGACTGATTCTCCAAATGACAAGGTTACCTGATGGTGGGGAAAAACGGGGTCAGGTGACAGCTTTATGATATTCATGTAAACAGGAAGGAAGAGTTGTATTAATTTTCTAGGGCGTGCTGTAACAAACTATGATCAACTGAGTAGCTGAAAACAAGAGAAATGCATTGTCCAACAGTGCTGGAGGCGAACAGTCTGAAATCAAGGTGGTGTCAGGACCAGGCTTCCTCTGAAACCTGTAGAGTAGCATCTTTGCTTGCCTCCTCCTGACTTTGGAGGTATCAGGCAATCGGTGACATCTCTTGATTTGCAGCTGCATGACTCCAATTTCTACCACTGTTGTCACTTGGCATTCTCCTGTGTGTCCTCTTCACGGGGCATTTTCCTCTCCTTATATCGGACACCAGTCACACTGGATTAGAGCCCACCCTAATGACCTCATCTTAATCATCTGTGAAGGCCTTATTTCCAAATAAGGTCACATTAACAGATTCTGGGAGTTAGAACCTCAACATATTTTGCTGGGGGGACACAATTCTACCACAAACAAGTGTCTGGAGGGATGTGGAGCTCCTATGATCCAGCAAACACCGTGTGTCCTTTTACAACTTTCCCATAGGTGAGCATGTACCTGTCTGAGTGGGCACACATATGGAGCAACCATGATGAATGTGAGCTTTTGGCATGTCTAGAGTAAGTGGAGGGATTGGGTTATCTATACATAGCTTTAGGCTCATGATAAAGGTAGAAACTCTATCTTATATCCCTTTTCATAGAACTATGATGTCCCCAAGACTCAAAAGCTTACCATATAATAATTGGGATCGTAAAGTGAAAAAAATAGATCTTAACCAGGAAACAATAGAACACATAAACAATGCCTGAAATTCTACTAGAATAATTAAGTCGTTCAATACTCTGCATGTTTCAAAATCCTTAAGTCAAGGATTTTTATTTCATTTGTTCATTTCTATTGAAACTGTCAGATATCCCTCTAAAAATCTTAGGATTTCTAACAGGCACTAAACTTAGCATTTTCCAAATGTTCAAAAAGAATTGCATACAATCTTATTCAGAACACTGTGTTGATTCTTGATGAGGTTGGTAAACTTGGATTATCTGATTTGTTCATAATAAAACATGGTTTTGGCTGGGTGTGATGGCTCATTCCTATAATCAAAGTGCTTTGGGAGGCTGAGATGGAAGGATCACTCGAGCCTAGGAGTTTGAGATCAGCCCGGACAACATAGTGAGACCACGTTTCTACAAAAATAAAAGTAAAAAGATTATTGGGGCATGGTGGCACACGCCTATAGTCCCAGCTACTCCAGAGGCTGAAGTGGGAGGACTGCGTGAACCCAGGAGGTTGAGGCTGAAGTGAGCTGTGAACACAACACTGCAGTCCAGCCTGGGTGATGAAACAGTGAATGGACTGTTTAAATCAAAGTAGTAAATTTAATATTAATTAATTTTTTAAAAGAAGAGTATATGATTTTAGTTTTGGCTTGCTTATTTTTAAGATCCACAATAAATAAGACAAATTTTTGTCTATTGAAGAACTGGCTTCAAAATTTGCCCTAAAGTTTTCTTGGATCAGAATTTCCTCAATGGTCTTGATAAATAAAAGCATAAAACATTCTATTTTGTTTCAAAGTGAAGTTGCAGTAAAATCCAGTTCATGTTGTGTTTTCTAACCTTCTCAAGAAATGGCAAGAGGTAACTTTGGGTTCTGAGTGATTGATAGGTAGCTTGTTTTACTGAGAACGTGTAGTTGAGTAAGAGTAGGAATAGGCATAAATAAAAATGAAATAGCCTGGTTTTGCTCATTGCATTTTCTGAACATTCTAATCAGTCTATACGTAATAAGAAGCTAGAAAAGTACTTATGTTTTTAGTACCATTTGTAAGATCATATTTGGAATGTTTTTCTTTTTACTGAGAAACAAAAGCTGCTCAGTACTGTTTTAAAGTATCTTCTTTTTATTAAACAATTATAGAGCTTACAAGGCTCAAAACATTTGAATAACATGTCCATTCAGGCATTCAAAATAATTTTGATAAAGGGATCTAATTTTGATCTAATCATCTTATATATGAGCATTTGTTATTGATCTTGAACAACGAGATGGAAATTACTTAATTTTTTAGATGATTATAAAAGCAGGGAGGATGCAGTGCCATAGCTGTGTGGATGTGAAAGGCAAGGCACAGAGTATACAACCAGGCTAAGCCCGTCCACATATGTAACATATTAAAGGGGTGAAAACACCGGCAGTGACATCGTCAGCATTGCTGAAATAGGTTTCCTGTCAACTGCCCGTCTTCACTTTGGTGTTCAAGGCCATCCAGACATGGAGGAGTGGGGTCTGCTCTCATGCTCCTTAAGAACAGAAAAGCCAGGCTGCTGTGTTCTCAGCACCCAGTGCAGTGACTGCCATAGAGTACCGACCCAATACACCATATGTTATAGAACAAAGAAATAAGTGATTGAACAGTAAAATGTGGTTTTAAGTAAAGGAGTCAAAATTTCCCTATGACTTCACCTTAAAGGTAAAGGATCTTCACTGTAATACAGAAAGGGGGTCAGACACAAGCATCTACCCCAAGCTCGTAAGAGCCTGACAACCTGAACTAGGATAAGGTGATTTTGACATTAAGGGGAAAAAAAGGCACATTTCACCAATTCACCAATATCTGATTCTGTGAACAACTTCTTTTTCTTCCTTCTTTCTTCTCCTCTCCCTCTCCCCTGCCCCCTCCCCCTCCCACTCCCCCTCCTCCTTCTCTCTCTCCCTCTCCCTCTTCCTCTTCCTTTTATTCCTTCTCTTCCTCCTCTTCCTCCTTCTTCCTCATCTTTGCCTCAAACAATTACTAATAGCAAGATCCCTTGAAAATGCTTACCAACGTGTATGATGATGAGCATAATTTTATTGTGAATGTGCTCAGGCGACGTTTGAAAAGGCACAGAAAAAGCCACAAGTACAGAAATACTGCTTTACAACCTACTAATAATTTATCAGGTATTAGGGAAAACATGAATGGGTGGTCTCCTGCTTAATTAATTTGGAGAGGAACCTGAATTTCTCTCCAAAGTTCAGTCCTGAGCTCTCTCCAGTACACTTTTCCTCTGACAGCCCTGCCGAGAAACTTCTTGCTACAAATACACATCTCTCAGTTCTGTGTCCTTCCTTCACTTTAGGGCTTTCTCTCTAAACTTTCCAACCCAAAGAAACATGGAAAAACGTGCAGAAGCAGAAAAGAACACCACATGTATGGATATCATATTTGTGGTCTTTTGTTGTTTTGATGGTCCTTATCAAAACTTACATTTCAAAAGTTCCAGGGAATGGTTACTGGGGAATGGTTGACCTCTTGCAGAGACATTTTGACTAATAAGTAGTATCCCTGTAATCTCATTCCATTCCTGGGGTGAGTCAGGCAGTGAATGGACTGTTTACATCAAAGTAGAGAGATCCTCTTTTAGAAATATCACTAATTAAATAGATCCTCTGAGCTACAACATTATCGACTTAGCAAATACCCTCAAACTGCACTAAAATATATTTTGCCTACTCCCGTTCACTATGCAGCATTACTAGTTCCCACAGACTGCTTGCCTACATGTCAAGCACCTTGCTGTTTTAGGTTAGAATCCGATGAAATTCGAAGTTCAATTAGCAAGCAACAGTGAGATGACAAAGCCTCTCGTGGGCTCTGTTTAGAATTTCCCTGTGTGCTAAAAGCAACAAAGTAAGTTACGCCACTAACATAGAAATCATCCTAATGCAAAGACTCATACAGGTGATGATAAATCAGGATTTACTTTGATAGAAACAATAAAGTCATTCTTAGCATATGCAGAGACTCAATGACAGTGAGAGAGAGTATAGCACCCTTATTCATGAAGTGTTTCTCTGGGACTGATGGTTTCTGTGAAATCTAGATTTAAATATACAGAAACTGCATACTATGCCATAATCTTAATACAAAAAAATAGGTTATGCATTGAGATTCATCTATCCTTGTGATGAAGAATGATTTTAAATATCTAACCTTGAAGAAGGCATTATAATCACTTTGGCTTTATTCTGCATTTTGCTTCCCCTTTTTAGCCTCTGCTGTCTATGAAATTCTCCAGTGCAAAGCCTGCTGTAAAACTGCAATCAAAAAAAGGCCTGCCTATGTGGATGAGTAAGTTCATGATGCATTTACCAACAAAAGGGGCTCAGCCCAATTTTGGAGGCAAGAGATTCTTATGATAGCCATCATTTTCCATTTATTTTATTCCTTCCATGACACACTGTTTATCAATATGACTAATTTGGACCACACTTTCAACTCTGCCGACTGATTTTTGCTTTGGAAAATAAATTAAACTGTGGTTTACAGAAAATCCAAAACAACAGTGGCTAAGCAATACAGAAGTTTCAATAGTTCTCATTTAGTCGTAAGCAATTTAGGGTTGGTCCGACATCCCATGTTGTCAGGGACCTCCACTTTCTCTCTTATTGTTGATCTGTTGCCCTCAATATACAGTTTCCACATTATTTTCCAAGGCAGGTGTTCACGTTCATGCTCACAAAGGGGAAGGAATGGCAGAAACACGTACATACTTTTAAGATCCGAACTGGGTATCCTACAAGGGCTTCTAGTCATATGCCATTGGCCAGAACTTTCTTATGTGGGAAATGAAGCCTTCACTCTGAATGCCTCTGGATACAGCTAAACTCCAGGGGTTATTTTAGAGGGAAAAGAGAAGAAGGAATATTGGGGACAACTAGTCCCTTGCTCAAGGATGAAAACAAAAGGGCAAACGCAGAAAAGCGAAAAGTAAGGCAAGGAAAGAAACACTGCAGGTAAGCTGTATGTGCTTACACTTGGAAAATTAATTTAAGAAAACAAAAACTGAGGGATAACTCTTCTTACCACACACTCCATTTCCTTCATAAAACACAATTCAAGCATTAATTATCATGATAAAAGACTGGGTTGTAAAGCAAACCTCTTAGAGAGAGCCACTGATCACTCTCATACAGCCTAGGCCTGGGCACCACCAGCGGGCAATTACTGAGTATGTGCAGGTTCTGCGGCCTCAATTAGACTGACCTGAAAGTGGTCATTCTCCTGATGTCTTGTTTCCGGCTGAAGAGCTGGAGGACAAAGTCTTGTCCTCATTTCCTGCTTGGATGTATGAATCAGTCATGAGTTTCCCATTTGATTCCCGTCTCTCCCGGCTGAGAGAGAACTTGGAGAGGAATTAATTACAGAAGTGGCCTGAGTGTTGCTCCACGTGGAAGCAGGACACACACAAGGCCTGCAGCTTCACCGGGAGCCTCGTGGGCCTCTAAGCAGGCTGCCCCGCAGATTTCCCTGACACTTGCTGGAAGGGCTACATGGGCAGAAGCGTACTGATGCCCCTTGTGCAAAATAATACAACATTTCATTTGACATCATGGCTATCTTGAGAGGCAAAGAGGGTAAAGATCACTATCCGTTGACCATCTACTAGGCAAACGTTCAGACAGACTAAAAATTGCTCAAATCAGGATGGAGTCTAGGGAACTCATGCAGACTAGTTTACTGTACTAAAAAGAAACATGCATTTAGGTAAAGCATTCTTCTTGTAAAAGGGACATCTTTCTGAAGATGCTATCTTTGATTTCAGTGCAAACATACTGAGCATTGTGGTTCTTTATGATAATAAAAGGTGGATGGTGGGAATACTTTCATGTGAATAATTTGAGCATTTTAATCCTACGTATATAAAATATGTGGTTCTGTGTACTTATTTTTAGGTACATTCCTAAACAGTCATAATTTGGCTCTTTATACCTCATTATAATTCTTAGAAAAACTCATGAGTCTTTGCATCTAGGAAACAAAGGGTTATTGCCCCATACTAAAAGTTATAACACCAATATGGCAGTGTGAGTCTAAACTGAAGTCCATAGAAAGCTCTCCACTATGTGGCATATAATGCCCTTTGTATTAGTTTTCCTGTCTGCTGTAATTAGCACAAACTTGCAAAGATAAATCACATAAATACTTTTTTTTTTTTGAGATGGAGTCTCACTCTGTTGCCCAGGCTGGAGTGCAATGGCCCAATCTCGGCTCACTAAAACCTCCTGCCTCAGCCTCCTGCGTAGCTGGGATTACAGATGTGCACCACCACGCCTGGCTAATTTTCTTACAGCTCTGGAAAAAGCTCAAAGTACCATCAGCAGGGCCACGCTTGCTCCAGAGACTCTGGGGGCAATTCCACTCTTCGTCTCTTCTGGCGTCCGGTGGTTGCAGGCACTTCTTGGCATTCCTCGGCTTGCAGCCACTTCACTGTAATCTCTGCCTGTCTTCACAAGGCCCTCCTCTCTGTGTCTTCTCTTCCATCTGTGTCTCTTATAAGGACATTTGTGATTACATTTAGGGCCCACCCTGACCATCCAGAATAATCTACTCATGTCAAAATCCTTAACTTCATCACATCTCCAAAGACCCCTTTTCCAAATAGGCAACACTAACAGGTTCTTGGAATTGGCCTGTGGACATATCTTTTGGCGGCCACTATTCACGCCTCTGTTCCCTTTATGATATGGATCTCCGTGTACATTTTAACTTCACCTCCTACAATGCCCACCCCCTCAGTGCATCATATTCTACCTATTAACTCACCATTATCAAATAGGTCAGGTTGTCACTTTCGTGCATTTGCACATTCTATTCCCTTTACACGAAATGCAGTTCCCTTCCTGCCTAACTTGCAAGCTTCTGCTCATTGTGTGTCAAAAATTCCCAATTATTGCCTCCATGTCCCTTTCTCCCAAGAAAGTAGAGCACTTTTCTTCTGAATTTCCATAGCCCCTTATGTACTACTCTATCAGAGTATGTATCAGATGAACTCCAGTAGGCATCACACATGTCCTCATCTGATTGTGGTTCCCCTCCCACAGAAGCTCATGATCCATCTCTATATTTATGATTCAATATATGAAGTATAATAGTTTTTAGTATGTGCACTATAAAAAAACTCAATATCTTTCCTTATTACAAGGAAATTTAGGTGATTTAAATACCCATAAATGAAAAAATAGAATTGCCTATGTCAAGTGGTAAAAACAGGACACATTTAACTGGTGTATATCTTTCCAGTATTTATATATTTTTCATTATGTATACATCTGTGTATATATAAAAGTCACTAAAATAAAAATAATCTGTACATTCTTTGTTCTCCTGAAACCTAGTATATACTTAATAAAAGTTTAATAGATTAATGAAATAATAAATTAAAGATTTAAAACCTACCACCTAAACAGAGCTAACATGATCACAGAATAAATGATGTTATTACTTTGGCATAAATATGGGTCTCTGCTTGGATTTCTAAGCAATTATTCCTAAGATTCTATCAAAAAGGGCTTTATTACTATCCAAATGTTACACAGTTTTTAAGAACAGAAATGGAAGAATCCCTTTGGACAGTGATATTATGAAAATAATTTATTCTTGAAATCATATAACATAATGATAGTTGGTAAGTTTTCTTCACATTCTTAACTTCAGGGTCTTTCCAAAGATGGCTCTGAGGCAAATGTAAGATGATAGTAATTGGGGCTTTGTTGTAAATGTCTAATTTGTTCATTTCCTAATCCAAAGGAGAAATAGAAAATATAAGAGCTATAATGAATTTTTATTTCTTATGAATTCAAATTAACACAGATCACCCTGCAGGAGAAAAACTCGTCATGGAAAGCTTGCAGTTAGAATGCCATTCTTCCGAATCATGCAAATGTTACTTTGGGAAAGCTAAATGCCTATTAACCTGAGGCACAGAAACTGCAAATCTGTAAACTTGGTTTGAGGAAAAAAAAATACCTCTACTTTCATATTCTGCATTCCAAATTGCAGTTTGGGGGACGTTAGCTTTCCTGCAAACACTTGTCTGGAAGGAATCAGAGGGCTTCCTATCCGGTGAACAGCACATGCAATGGATGAATCAGCACTAGCTGTGAGGCATACATCCTTCCCGCCCCAAAACAGGCTGCTTTCTTCACTTGGAAAGATACTCAAGTTTCTGGAGTTTGCTTGGAGAGTACAAACAGGCTCTTGCAAAGTTCTATCACCCTGTGTTCTAAAACTGAGGAATCTCAAAACTTACAAAGCCTAAATCAGTAGACCCTGGACCACTCCAGAGCCAAAATCTGTCCTGGGTGGTCATAGTGAACTGAAATCAACATAGCCTTCAGTTAATGAGGCTTAAACTCTTCTGCAGATAGATCCAAAAGTAACTTATTAGTTTTAAAATTTTTAATTTATCATCCATTAAATGACTTACATCCTCCCACCATGCCATGCTGAGCTGCTTCTTTAAACAAAAGAGTCAGAGGGCATACTGGAAAGCAAAACAGTTGTATTAGTCCATTCTCATGCTGCTAACAAAAACATAACTGAGACTGGATATTTTATTTTATAAAAAAAGGTTTCACTCACTCACAGTTCAGCATGGCTGGGGAGGCCTAAGGAAACTTATAATCAAGGCGAAAGGGGATGCAAACACGTCCTTCTTCACATGGCAGCAGCAATGAGAAGTGCAGAGTGAAGTGGTGGGGGAAGCCCCTTATAAAATGATCAGCTCTCCTGAGAACTTGCTCATTCTCAAGAGGACATCATAGAGGTAACTGCTCCCATGGTTTAATTACCTTCCACCGCATCCCTCCCACAACGCATGAGGATTATGGGAACTACAATTCAAGATGAGATTTGGGTGTGGACACCGCCAAACCATATCAATAGTAAACTTGGAATTCAGAGATACACATTTCAGTCCTATTATCTGGGCCAGAATTTCAACCGTGAACCTAGGAGAAAGTTCTGAAATAAGAGTTTTGAGATATTGGCCAGGCACAGTGGCTCATGCTTATAATCCCAGCACTTTGGAAAGCCAAGGAGAGAGAATCGCTTGAGCACAAGAGTTTGGGACCAATACAGACAACACAGGGAAACCCTGTCTCTACAAAAAATTGAAAAATTAGCCAGGCATGATGGTGCATGCCTGTAATCCCAGCTACTCGGGAGACGGAGGTAGAAGGATCGCTTGAGCCCAGGAAGTGGAGGCTGCAGTGACTGTGACTGCAACACTGCACTTCAGCCTATGTAAGAGAGTGAGACCCTGTCTAAAAAATAAAAATAAAATAAATAAATAAATAAATAGTTTCAAGATATCATCACAGTGAAAAACCCCAAATACAAAACAGCAAAGGTGGTACTTCATTAGACTAAACTTTTTCATAAGAGTCTCCTTAAACCTTTTGTTATGATAAAGTCAACTAACCACAACAAAGAGACTCTTTCAACAAAGATGTCTTTTTTAAAATTAGTCAATTAGTAGTTATCATTGAGGTTGCTATTTTACACAGGTCTTAGCATCTAACTTATTTTCTGGTGGTTGTACAGACCTTGAGAAGTCGAGATCAAAAAGATTAGTAATTAACCTCCCAAAATCAGCTATTCTTTATTCAGGTAGAAATGGCAAAAGTTAAACTTGCAGCATCAGTCAAGGGAAAAGTCATAACTGATGTGTTAACATTTTATTACAGTTTTAGAAATGTCTAAACATATCTTTTGAAATAAAAATTTAATCAAGCTTTTCCAGACTTCCCCATCCCAGAATCGTATACACATTGACAATAAGAGAGTAAGAAGGCTGCTCAGATCTCTCCCACCCCGAAGAGGCCATGATTCTGTGTATTTATTCTTTGAGCTGAATAGGGCACTGTTTTGTGAACTCCTGCCTTGGAGCGCAGCAAGATGCAGAGAGGTCTCCTCATGGCCTGCACAGCTGCAGAACAGGAAAGGTGTTGAAGGAAAAAAAAATCATTACGAGATGAACTAAAGTCCCTGTTTCTTTCATCTTTCAGACTCACACAATTTCTTCCAATATTCATGTTTAAACAATGTACATGGAATTCAAAAAACATTAAAATTTCTTTTGGATCAAGTCCTTCTGACAATACTGTGATGTCTGTGATTTCTATTTTAGATACCCTTCAGGGTAAGATATGCCATGCCTCTATTGCAACAATTAAAACTTCTATGGGACAAACGACATGCCAGCCATGAATATTGCAGGCACAGAGAAATATAAATTATAATTTGCATATAACCACATCATTTTACTCTCATAGTCCACAATTATTCACAGTATGCCTATTCATCGAAAGGCACTATACTCATTTTCAAATTAAGTTCTGCCCTCTAGGCATTTGAAATATAGCAGAGAATAAATATTTAATGAAATTTCAACAACAAAATAAATAGTATAGTATCATAAAAGATAGTCATACAAACTTGATTTCAAACAATAGCTCTTAGAGATGGAGTAAATCAATGAAGATCTTCAATTAGATAAGATAACAGAAAACATGTGGTGATAGATCAATGCTTTAAAAATGTGTTCTACAGAATACCAATCTGTTATCAAACATGCTTGAAAAGTTGCAATAATGTATCATCATGAAGGTTTAGATATCAAAGGTCCCAAGAAACTCTTAAGAAAATCTTTAAACACTCATTTAGCTCAGCATTTCCCAAATACATGTAACTATTAATTTAACTCTCTTTTTCCTAGTAATACCAATTACTGGGATAGCAAATACAACTGAATCGGACCCTAAATTTTCTACTGCTAGCATCTGTTAACTTAATGAGGTCATTTAATCTCTCTGAACCTTTCTTTTTCTATCTGTAAACTGGGGATGATAATAATACAGGCTCTGATCCCTTTGGGATTAGTTCATGTAATTATGTGAGTTACATAATCATGACATGAGTAATTATGCATCATATAAGGTATACAGAGCATCTAACAGAGAACAAGGTTCTTACTAGCACCTCACTAAATGTTGGGTCCCTGTTCTCTCTTCCTTTCATTCTTCATTAAGGAAGAATAGACCTAACAGGAACGTCATATTTTAAAGATCACAAATGAAAAGTAGATGTGAGACTAGCACCAGGTTCTCTTGATAACCAGCTCAAAATTCTCTGGAGATCGAAGATTTTGAATACCAGATGTTGAGACCTGGAGAAGGAGAGTAGACCCAAGAAAGGTGAAAGACCTAACATGGAATGGATCAGAGTAAATGAACTGACTGAGTTTCCAGTGTTTTAGTGTCTCAGTGACTTAACATTTCAGTGAGAGCTGGGATTCCGATCCCAGTCCCTGGGATCACTTTGCCTTGCTCTGTCCCTCCTACAGCAGATGCAAGGTGGAGCCCGAAAGGGGCCACAGCCAATGGGTCCAGCTGCATTCCTAAACAGACTGAATAAAAAGGGCTCTACACATTTCCAGGGCTACTCCATCTGATTGCAAAAGATACTCAGCACTCACGCCTTTCTAAGCATCAACCTGGTCTCTGAAATAGCCACAAGAGGGCAACACTATCATCTCTTTCTTTTTCTTTTCTTTCTTTCCTTTTTGTTTCCGTTTTTTTGGTACCATGAGATTTAGTCTGACTCACCACACAAAAAGCACATGTTTCAATGTACAAAGGCCAAATAAATCTGGCCGAGCATGGGAGAAGGTCAAGATTACTCATCAAAAGAATCTACCTTCTTTAGAGCAAGTTACATTCATTGAAAAAATTATGAGACTGCACATGGTGATCAACAGTTTTAACATACTTAATATCCCTTAAAATGGAACATAGTTTTTCCTATTGCCAAAGCAAAAATAAAAACATTCGGGATGTTTTCTTTTTAATGAAAATTATTGATTTATTAAAATATTCACTTCTCTGAATTTTCCAATGATTCCTTCATTAGCATGTTTTCCATGTTATTTTATAATTATAAAGGATGCATACTGTAACATCCATCAGTGTCGTTTTCTCTGTCTACTTTCGTATGCAGGTACTTCTCTGCTGTAGTCAACCTGGACCAGTCACCATCCTACAAACACATCATTCTCCCCAGCATAGCTTGCTTACATCATCCCTCTAAGGTATGTGAGGAAATTCTGTCTAAAACATTCACCATCAGGAGCAGGGAACTATTTTCAGAGAGGAATTTATCTGCTCTCATTCAGCATGACCTCAGTGGATCCTTTTTATTGAGTTAACTTCCCATCCAATAGGAGATCAATAAGTAGATCCTCTATCAAATTCTAAAATATAATTTATTTCTCAATGTTTCAGATTTTATATTACAAGCTAAGCTGTATAAAATAACTTATTATTGATGTTAAGCAGCTTTCCCTTGAAAAGACACATTTTACAATCAACATGGTATTGCTCACAGAAATTCTGAATGAGACGCTAAGACTTACCCCTGTCTTTTGGACCTAGAGGCTGAGGCTGTGCCCTAGTTTCACTAGCAATACCACGATGATTATAATCCCCAGAGCAACAGTGTTGGGAGGCGGGTTGTAATGGCAGGTGTTTAGGTCACGAGGGCAGAGTCCTCATGAATGGATTAATGTCATTATCATGGAAGTGGGTTTGTTATGAAGGTGAGTTTGGGCCCCTCTTGAGCTCTCTCACTCTCTCTCCCATGTTATGCTTTCCACCATGTTAAGATGCAGCAAGAAGGCTCTGACCAGATGTGGGTTTCTCAGTCGTGGACTTCCTAGCCTCCAGAGCTGTGAGTCAAATAAATTTCTGCTCATTATAAATTACCCAGTCTGTGCTATTCTCTTAGAGAAGCACAAAACAGACTAAGAGAGTATCCTCCACTGGTTTAAAAAATTAACCTTAATATAGCTTCTAACTGTATAAATTGCTCAATTATATTTTCCCTAGTTATACAGAAAAAGAAGTATTACATAAATTCAGTTGCATTAATTTGAATAGGATAAATATAACACATTTAAAATTTTAGCAACTATTATCCAAAGAATAAAAATAAGTAAAAGCAAATAAATGTCTTGGGCTGTGATACCATGTGTGTATGTGCATATGTATTATGTGTTTAGCTTTCAAGTATGTGGTTTCAAAATCAACAATTCTTTCCTACCTAATCATATTCAATAAACATATGAAAGCTTCATTTCACATTTTCTATTTGAACACTAATGAAGACAAATTGAAAGCTATTTTAATATTTTTTCATGTTCTCGAAGAGACTCTGGAAAATACTTGGTCACATTCTACAGAAATATTTTTATAAAAAATGTATATTAAACAAGCAAAATCATCCCAGAAAATATCTATCATGTAAATAATTAGGAAATGTCTCATTTTTGTGCTTTGCTCAATTTCAGTTATGATTAACTGCTGCTCCGTGTAATAATACATTGCATATTTTCCATCATCAATTGAAAAAAAATGGAATAATAGGTATATAAGGAAATTGACTTCAGCTTTGATTTTGAATTATCAGTTTAATTTCTAATAATATGAGAATGCTATAAAGAAAAGAGCCAATAGAACAAAAAAGTAACTCTAAGTTTGAAGAAAGTATCAACACAGGATATTATCCTCTCATCCTGATAAACTATCACAGTAAAAAGAAAAGAATGTTCTAGAGAGGATTCAGAGAGAATTTACCCAACCTGGGTAGGGAGTAGTATTGGGAAACAAGGAAATAAATGTGAAAGCCAGCCTCCAAAGTGACCTGATGCCCCCTCCCAATAGTCATGTTCTTATAAAGCAACCTGCTATACACACACACACACACATACACACACACAGAATGATGAATGGGGCCACCAATGGGATACTACAGAATGGTGTTTTGAGACTCTGAGGCTAGATCATGAAGAATTTTGTGGCTTTATTCTTGCTCTCTCTGAATTGCTCATTTGGAAGCCAGACCTCATCATTTGGACAATCAAGCAGCCCTTGGAGAGGCCCAGATGGGAAGGAAATAAGGCCTCCTGCCAACAACATCAGAACTTTGCGCGCCCTTTCCTGCCATCCAACCCCACAGCTCCAATCAACCCTTCAAGTGACTGCAGTCCAACATCTTGCCCTAATCAGGCCCCTGACCAGAATCATCTAGTTAAACTGTTGTTTTAAGGCACTAAGTTTTGGGGTAATTTGTTGTGAAGCGATAGATAGGTGTGTGGGATTAAGAAGAATTTACACGTTTCCTCCTTCACATTCTTCAACTGTTTTTTAGGCAATTAGCATGTACTCATGGGCAGCAAACTTGCCTATGTTGCTTCCCCCTGGACTCCCATCCTTGGAGCAAGCTCTGGTACATAATTGGCTCTCAACAAATGCTGAATAAACTCAGTGAGTAACTGCTTTCAATTAAAATTATGCCACAGGCCACCTAGGAAAATGGCCAGAAGACTCTCTGCAAATGTAATCTGCCACCATCTCTCCCCAGGGAGTTGCTGAAGACTAATGTAACAGAGTCCACGAATTATGTCCAGTATTTCCAAAGTAACTTAGGTCTGATCTGCAGTGAATTGAGCTATAAATTCATCAAGTGTTTCAACAACCTAAAAAAGAGTCCATTTACTAATGATAAGGCTGTAACCCACACATATCCTAGTGAAAAGAAGGATAAACATTTAGCTACTTTATCTTATATGTTTTAGACAAAAACGGAGAGAAGTGCACAGCCCAGAAGACTGACTACACTGCAAATTTGTGCACTGACCTCAGCCAGGCCCAGGAAACT
Source organism: Gorilla gorilla gorilla (assembly GCF_029281585.2). NCBI lineage: Eukaryota > Metazoa > Chordata > Mammalia > Primates > Hominidae > Gorilla > Gorilla gorilla. The sequence goes on from NC_073238.2 coordinate 122,094,427, forward strand.
GTCCAACAATTGTTCTGTGATTCTTCTGTCAACTCGCTCCTGTTCAGCACGATGATGGCTGTAAAACTGCCTTCATTCTCTGGCCGCATTTAATGCCAACCGATTTCTCTGTCCCTTCCCTCCCAGCAGATTATGTTACCTTGCCTCCTATTGTGTAGAATAGACAAAAACCACCAGAAAGCAGCTCACACCTCCTGCAGCTAAGTCTACACATCATCTGCTCCCACCCCACCCCCAGTGAAGAAGCAGCCATTGTCTGGTGCCATGTCCACTCACCACCCTTCTCCTTAGGACCCAGTGCTGATCAAAAACAAGGGTTGGTGTGTTCATCTGGTCTAAAATGTGTTCTTTCTTTTGAGGAAAGAGGTGGGACTGGGAAGGCGTGGAGTTGCAGAGCTAGAGAAGAAGGATCTGGAGGCAGCTCTGTGTCTAGCACTTGGGTGAGGCTCAGCAGATGGGTTTCCTGCTGTTTCTACACTAGTCACTCGAGCAAGGACCTGTGTTAAAGCAGGAGGATCATGGAGAATCTAAAAGAATGCATTTTGCATTTTGCATCTTCCCTTGGCAAGGGCCTTATCAGGAGGTCATAGAAATAAAGTATCTTGGTAGGCACAGTGGCTCACACCTGTAATCCCAGTACTCTGGGAGGATCACTTGAGCCCAAGAGTTCGAAACCAGCCTAGGCAACAGAAGGAAATACTGTCTCTATGAAAAAATAAAAATAAAAAATAATAATAGTAATGAAAGGAATCTAAGATGTTCACAGAGATAAGAAAGGAAGAGGTCAAAGGGACTGGAGAATGCCAGGGCCTTCTCCCTGATTCATGTCCCTGGGTCCTGCCCTGATTCTCAAGCTGTTTTTCAAAGTTACATGGAAATACACAGAATAGAGATAGGCATCTATTTATTTTTAAAATGATCTAGCAGTTTGTACTACATTTTTTAATAATAAAGGTTTGGATGAGCTCTAAATTATTTCTGACTTTAAATATGAATGAGAAATGAAACCAGCCATTGTTCACAAAGTATGTATGTTATTATAATATTCCTCTCTCAAAACATCCTTTGTTTTCCTCCCAGTTCTCTCCCTTTGAGCTCTTATCAGATATGATTTCTTTGCTAAAATGCCATCTCATCCTACTTTCTGCTTTTCCTTTGTGGCCCCCTCAGATTTTGAAGAAAGTTAGAACTTAAAATGTAACAGGCAATAGATCCTGGGCTTGCTGTGAGCCCGAGTTGCCTGAAAGCTCAGAGTTACAATAGTCTTTATTTTACATTCTGTATGATGCTAGAGAGAATGATGAAATTTTATCCCCAAAACAAACCAAGAGGTTCTTACAAATATGAATAGTATATTTCCCTGAAGTTCAGTTCTTCAAGAAATATCACTAATGCCAAGGAGTATTGGCTTTGTATACTTGAGTTATATATGAATAGTGAATAGTGGTTATTACAATGTAATTGATTTTTAGTAGGTAAATAATTTGGAGAGACATATATATATATATGTATGCATGTCTATATATATAAATGATATTGGTAATACAGTCAATTTTAATGAAAAACTACACGTTCAGATTAAACATACATGTACATACTTTACCAAGAGCTTTTGGGTATTCTGAAATAGAAGTCAATTTCTAAACTTTGAGAATGAGCTTTCTGAGGATTGTTTCTCTTTTTATAGCCATAAATACTATGAGATTCTGTCACAAATTCTGGTTTCAAGTGACAAAACATTTAGCTGAGTATTTAAAATCTAAAAATTTGAAATATTGAACATTTGAAATATTTTGAAATATTGAATATGAAATATTGTCAAATGTATTTCCGTTGAACAATATAGGTTAGAAAGGAATTGAAAATATACAGTTAGCACTGCAGAAATGGTGGGTATTACAGCATATTTTTTCCAAATTTTAAAATATTATTGTTGAAAAATAAGACATAGAGGCATTTACTGTTTTTAATGAGGTGTTATGGACAGAAAAACAAATAATATACTGATTATCCTGAAACACAGAACAATCAGGGCTTGATATTTTCAATAAAACATATAATTAAGATCTCATTAATTTGGATGCTTTTATTCTTCACAGCATTTTGAACAAAGTAATGATCACCACCGTGGCTTGATAAATCACTAACACTATTTATTGTACCTTGAAGAAATAATAGCTGGTAACTTACAGGGCCCCTTTAAAAGGAATCATTTTATCTTTATAGACCACCTTGCAAGTTACAGATGCTTCTAAATAGGGTTGGCAGATTCCAATTCTTATGTAGCTCAAAAAAATCACTTTATGTTCTGTTGAGTGATAACCCAGAAATAACCATAGTTGTAGGCTGTTAATTAATTATAGCTTGTGTTATCACCAAGGAAACAGCCGGAAACCAGCAACAATGACTTTAAACGCCCTAGTCCCAAACCAAGCCTGGGACAATTTTCTTATTGCTATAGTAACTCTCCATTAGTTTCTCAAAATGCTCGAGAATTTCTATGTTTCTACAAAGTCAAAATGCTAATTTACTAATAGGATGTTTCCTACCCTTTCCATTTTTTTGAGAGTTCACAGCAAGCTATAGGAAATTTAAGTCTGAGATGCAAGTTGGGGCAACGCCAAAGGAATACAACACAGAGGGAGCCCAACTCTACACCTGCACCACGTTGATCAGGAAACCCACGCCCTTCTCAGGGAATGCTGCTAACGACAGCACAGCCTCTGTGCTCAGGACTCCAGGGGTCCTGCTGCTCAGCTGTAAGCCACCTAGAGAATTCTCTTTCTCCTCTGCTTCACTTCTCATCCAAGAACCTTGTTTGATGAACTCTACTCCAGCCTGATCGCTTCTTATTCCACACCTGCTCAGAACTAATTAAACTTCAGACAAATGGCACATCTTAAGACAACTTATCATAGAATACACTTCCATTCAGAGGGAAATGATGGAGTGGGCAGATCACATGGATTTACACTTAAGGCTGAGATTGAAAAGTCTCACTGTTGAATCACTATGACATGGAGATGCCAGACATGTCGAGACACAGTGAGTAAATGCTCTCTTCCAGAGGCACAGGCTTAACTGGTAATTTATTAACTCTTATTGAGTTTGAAGAAAAGAAGGTTCTACACAAGCCAAGAAGTTTTCCTTAATGGGCTGATATGGCTCCTTTTTTTTTCTATGATATGGGAAAAGTAATAGCATCTTTTATAGTTATAGTATCAACTAGCATTAGTACTAATTTGTTATTTCATTATTTGTGGCATTTCTGAATCCTTAACTAAATATATCTACTAAAACAACAATTTTTAAAAAGCACTAGTATTTTTAATGTTCCTAGTTCAGAAATGTTAATTTTTGCACACTTGAAATAACGTTTCCTTTATATTGCATATTTTTCAAGATCTGATTATTTATGTGATAGTGATTACAAGAACAAGAAATCATAAGGCTTTATATACAAATTGTCTTGAGAAAATCTTGTATAAGGACAGAGAAAGAAGTATGACTTGAACGCTTTAACCAAGGAAATATAAAACATGGGTCTATATTTGTGTAGCAGAGAGTCACCCGAGTACTAAGGCAAAGCAGTTTTGGGACATCAGAGCGATCTCCTTCCCTGAAATTCTCCCCGGCCCCCACACTCTTTTTCAGTACAAAGGACATGGGGTGGTTTCCTTCTTGAGAAGGTATATTCCAGAAATAAACAACTAAAAATATTCTATTTTGAAGGAAAAGATAAAAGATTTTGTTAAAAGATGGGGATTTAAGAATACATACATTTTAGTGGGTCGGGAGCCGTGGTTCACGCCTGTAATCCCAGCACTTTGGGAGGCCGAGGCGGGCGGATCACGAGGTCAGAAGATCGAGACCATCCTGGCTAACACGGTGAAACCCCGTCTCTACTAAAAATACAAAAAATTAGCCGGACGTAGTGGCGGGCGCCTGTGGTCCCAGCTACTCGGGAGGCTGAGGCAGGAGAATGGCGTGAACCCGGGAGGCGGAGCTTGCAGTGAGCAGAGATCGCGCCACTGCACTCCAGCCTGTGCCACAGAGCCAGACACCGTCTCAAAAAAAAAAAAAAAAAAAAGAATACATACATTTTAGTAGAACTGGTTTATTTTCATTTCATATATATGTAAAATAAAAAGTATATATTCATATATACATGACATAATATATTCATATATATGAAATAAAATATATATTCATATATGAAATAAAATATATATTCATATATGAAATAAAATATATATTCATATATATGTATTTAAAAGTTCGTTAGAATAGAGGGGAAGAGGACTTAAAGAAAAAAATAGATTTTTTTTTTTGAGACAAATTCTTGCTCTGTTGCCCAGGCTGGAGTGCAGTGGCATGGTCATAGCTCACTGCAGCTTCAACCTCTTTGGCTCAAGCGATCCTGCAGCCTCAATGTCCCAAGTAGCTGGGACCACTGGCATGCACCACTACACCCAACTATTTTATTTTTCTGTAGAGATGGGGTCTCACTGTGTTGCCCAGGCTGGTCTTGAACTTCTGGGCTCAAACAATCCTCTCACCTTGGTCCCCCAAAGTGGAAATTATAGATGTGAGCCACCACACCCGGTAGAAAACAGATTTCCAAAAAAGGGTATTATAGCCCTTTCTGCCACCTGCATCCCTATGCCCCGCCCCCCCCGACCCCACCCACTCCCACTCTTCCTAAAGAGACCAAGTTCCAGATAAAAGGGCTGGGAATGATAGACGTTGGGGACTCCTGAATAATGGATGGAATATCTAACAGTAAGGGAGTTTCATAGATGGTGTCAAGTTCCTCTGATGATGCCTGGGGGCACCAGGAGAAAGGTGACTCGACTCTTGCTTGTGCTTAGCGCTTTTTAGTAGCTGTTCTCAATACTGTGTCGCTACCACTCATCCATCTCTGGGGATGAGTGCTGCTTAGCTTTCCATCCTGATCTCTTCCTCTCTCTCCCATTGCCTCTCTTTAAGATGCATTCCCAGCTTTACTTCCACCTGCCACTACTGGCTGCTCCTCCCCAAGCACTTTTCTCTGGGGAGAGAGTATGACCACTCACCCTATTGCTCAGGCAGAAATAACAGGAGTCATCTGCAAATTCTCTTTTTCTTCTACCTCTCACCTAATCCATCAATATAAACTTTCTGCTTTTCACAATGGTACTGCTATGCCACTATCATCTCTTGCTGGGCTTCTGAAAGTGCCCCATTTCATTTCCTGTGTTCATTCTATTCTTTCTATTTTCTTCAAATTTATAACATTTGCTGCACACAAGTGTGAATCCATTGTAACACCATGACCCAGTTGCTATATAAATGATATGTACGTGATATATACATGGTACATGTATGACAGCATATATTGGCATATAAATTATGGCTTAAAAGCAAAAATCGTGTTTGAATAGTTATATAAACAACTCAGTGAAAAGAGGGGTTTGGCTAAATATTCTCATTAATATTCTGTAATCATACAGATACAAACCTATCATCTTTAATGAGTTTTACTTCTTAATTTTTTCCACTTTATATATTGAAATAAATTTAGACTTACAGAGGAGTTGCAAAAATGTTACCCTTCACTCAGCTTCTCCTAATGTTAACATTTTACATAACTATAGTTTATCAGAACTAAGAGAAATAAATACTGTTATAATGCTGTTAACTGCAATCCTTACTTCTCCCCTTAATGACTCTGTGATGTCAGGAACTGATCTGAGATCCCACATGTTTTTCCTTGTCCTGCCTCCTTAGTTTCCTCCAATCTGGGACAGTCCCACTGTCCTTCCTTGTCCTCATAACCTTGCCATACTTAGAGAGTGCTGATTGGTCATTTGGTAAAATGCCCCCCACTTAACCAATGGACACTGTGAGTGGTGTTGTCTGATGTTGAGTTCAATCTTTTTTCCCCCTGAACTCTTTTGCCCTTATGTGATCCATCACCTTTTGGCTAAGTGGCTGGTATCAGCTCTGCTTTAGGGAATAAACAAGGCTGTGAAACAGACAACAGAAAGCTACAACAGCATGAAGAATTCATTGCAAGATATCCAGAGACAGCAGCTCTGGAGCTCAAAGCTGCAGTCACCAGTGAGAACTGAAAGACAAACCCCAGATTGATACCTGGGACATACAAGCCTTTCTCAGATTTCCTAGGGGTTTAAATACTGCAAGTTAGTAGTTGGGTACAGTTTGAATATTTTATGACCTTATTAAACTCTAAGGATTCTTTTTAGCACATGTTTGCAAGATCCCTGCAGCTTCATAAAAGTGAATTTACCTCAGTAATAATCAACAATAGCTGAAGGTATTATGTGATTGATTACTGTTATCTAATACACAACTTTAGGAATAAAAAGACAAGATAATTTTGTGACAGTTTTCTTCCAAAATATAGTCATTGGTTTCATAACCTGAAAATGAGCTAGTCAAATTTAGCTTATTTATAGTATCTATTATGTGATTCACCTCATTTGCAAGCTACAATTTTGGTGGCGTTCTCCTGACCTGATTAGAATTTAACACAGTTATTCAATTCACATATCTATCAGCCACTGTGTACATGGACTGTGTATACCTAAGGTGCAAGATTAATTCACTTATGATCTTTTCACATTACTTTTCCTGGAACTATCAACCACTGAAGTTCATTATTCTTACGAGGACTACATGCTTAAAAAGAAAAAAAAAAGAAGTTATCTGCTTTTATTCTTGGGAAGTAATTGATGTTTATACCTTTGTCATGCTTAAAAATATTCTGGGAAACAACTAAAAGATTTTGGGAATAATATTCCCATTCCTTGCACCAGAAGAGCAATTTGCCTGACAACATGCACTTGTTCCCTTAAACAAGAACAAATTCATGGCATGTAATTATAGCCCAGTTTAAGAAGAAAAAGCCTTTGAAAAATTAGTAACATAGAAAGTTAAGATGCAACTCTCAAATAAGATTATTTACCTAAAAGATAAATTGGCTAGTCCATTTCTAATGCACATTCTTAATGCAAGTATGTATTACTTGCCTTAAAAATTCAAGTTAAATGCAATTTAAAATTGCATGCATTAAGCCAGGTTTGGTGGTTCACACCTGTAACCCCAGCACTTTGGGAGGCTGAGGTGGGAGCATCACTTGAGCTCAGGAGTTCAAGATCAGCCTGGACAACAATGCAAGGTCCCATCTCTATAAAAATTTCTTTAAAAAATTAGCCAGGCATGGTGGCTCATGCCTGTGGTCCCAGCTACATGGGAGGCTGATGTGGAAGGATCACTTGAGCCCAGGAGGTTGAGGTTGCAGTGAGCTGTGACTATACCACTGGACTCCAGAATGGGCGACTGAGTGAGATCCTGTCTCAAAAACAAAACAAAACAAAACAAAACAAAACAAAAACAAACAAAAAAAACCCTGCCTGCTCTGTATTAGAACAAACACATCTAACCTCTAATGTCCATGTACTTTTACAGAAATCTAGATTTGGCCTTTAGTTTTGCTTTTCATACAGTCTGCAAGTTTAATACCAAAGCTATTAAATAACTACTAAATTTCAAACAAGCAAATTACTCCTTCAAAGTTTTATCTGGAGTGTGAAAATTTGTTTTTGGTGTTTTTTTTTTTATTTTTTTGCTTTTATCCATATAATTTATATCCCTTTATCGTGACTAAAATAAAATCATATTTCTTATCAAATTAGAAGTGAATAAATTATTATTTAATTAAATAAAACCAGGCAAGGCATCTTTTTTTTCTAATCAGACACAGATAACATATGAACCTTTGTGTGCCTTCTATTGATTTTTAAATTAACTTTCCTCACTTTGAGTGTAAGTGTATTTAAAACAAAAGAAGGTGAACCATGGTGGTGAACAAAAATCTGAAGAAAGATCTGTCTTTATCCATCTGATACAAAAAGAAAACTAAACCAAACACATGTGTTACAGACTTTGCTTTCTCAGGCAGGATGCAACAGGGAGTGTGTTTCCCACTGGTTATACCGTTAAGATTGGGAGTCAGGCTGCCTGAGTTAAAAGCTCAGATCCACTGCTTAGCTCTGGGACTTCAAGCAAGCACATTATTCCCTGTAAATCTGTTTCTCCATCTACAGAAAGTGGGTGACAATATCCATACCCACTTCATGTGGTTGTAAAACTAAATTATGTAGTCAACATACGGTGGTGACCAGTGGCTTTGGCACATATTAAGGAGTAATTCGATGTTAGCTATTATTCCTATCATTATGATTTCAAAAATCTCTAAAGCTAACAATAACAATATCTCATTTTATAAAGTTCAGTTAAACAATAAGTATTTCCTCCTCCTTTGGTTCTTTTTCTCTTTCCTTTCTAAATAAAAATGTCTTCAATTGTCTTAAAAGCATATTTGGCAGGGCACAGTGGCTCATGCCTGTAATCCCAGCACTTTGGGAGGCTGAGGAGGGTGGATCACTTGAGGTCAGGAGTTCAAGACCAGCCTGGCCAACATGGCAAAACTCTGTCTCTACTAAAAGTACAAAAATTAGCTGGGTATAGTGGCGCGTGCCTGTGATCCCAGATGCTCAGGAGGCTGGGGCAGGAGAATCGCTTGAACCCAGGAGGTGGAGGTTGCAGTGAGCCAAAATCCCACCGCTGCACTCCAGCCTGGGTGCCACAGCGAAAAAAAAAAAAAAAAAAAACAAAGAAAAGAAAAAAATGCATATCTATGACAAGGAAAGGAGGTAAAGGCAATTTAAGTTCTTAGAAATTAATTACACTGAAAGTTTCTTAAAATAACAAGGTATCCGGCTATTTGAAGAACAAGATTCTGTTTTGTTCAATAGTTTGCAATCTGTATATGCCAATTTTTTAAAAATAGTATTAAAAGGAACAAATTCGATATTTCTACATTTTTGTCCCATTTATAGAAAGTGCTATTTCACAGCATATTTTTAAACATTTTTTTCTCACTCAGTAATAATACTGAAACTTAACAGAATGGCCCTTGCTTTGTTAAATCCAAACAATGAATTAGAAAAAAAAATAATACCTCTTGGAAGATAAGCAGTCCATTATTTCACAACTGCAAAATTAAAAGTAATGTTTTACACAAGAAATCTTTAAATGGGTGAGGATACCTTAAGGTCTATAAAAACCAGATACTTACCAATTTTAGTTTTAAAATAGAGCTTCCACCTTTAAATGTCTTAAAATTTTTATTGAATGCTATAGAATACAAGATTATCATTCCTTTACATGTTTTGTCTTTTTAGTGAGAACTTGTTTAGTAAACTTGGCATTCAGGCTGATAGAAAAATCACAATTCAAAGATATCATCATTCAAAATGTCTTTTCCTATAAGTTACATTAACATGATTTCTAGATTATTCACAAAATAAAGTGTCTAAAGGCAACCCCACCCCCTCTTGGTTGACTGTAAGTCAAATTGCTTAGTATCTTCTTCAGTTCTAAGAAATGATTGTGGAAATTACATTTCTCCTTAAGTGAACATGCAATTTGATGTCTCTGGAAACTTGGCTTTTACACAACTGTTTCCATGACTTGGAAAGTCCCTCCATAGCTCTTCTCCTAACTATTCATTCTCTAGAATGCCACTGAGCTGCCACCTGCTCTGGGAAGAGTCTTCGAAATCCCTAAGTCCAGTAAATTCTTGTTTTTGTGATAAGCACTCCAGTGCTTGCCCTGGTTTTGCAGTAGCTAACTGTGTGATCCTTGACAATCACCTGCCTCTGCCAAACCAGGGAGATGGCCTGGTGACCTCAAACTTTAATATGCTGATGCTGATGCAGTTATTATGACGCTGTCACAAATATGGCCACAAATCTTTCACTGGCCATTTCCTTAAGTTATCTGAACTATTTCATTCTAGTACGTCCACCTGTACCTCGAAAAACACTTAGGTTTCCATGCCGAGAGCTTAGAGGCCAAAGGAAAGTTATATAAGATGATGGATATTCCAGGAAAAGGGTGAGAACAAAGTTGTCTTTTAAGTAAAAGTGACATGTTGGAAAGAAACTACAAGCAGCTCTCAACTAGCAGTTGGCATGCCAGACTAAAGAATGATATATTTTCTGAGTCTGGAAAGATTGCAGTTCATGTATTAGCTATGCACAAAAAAATGAAAAGCAACAACAACAACAACAACAACAACAAAACACAAACCTTTACCAAAAACTTCAGTAGCTGCTTCAAATAAAGATGACTATGATGGGTAGATGCATCCCTGGGTAGAAAAAGGAAAATGCCCAATAAAAGGCATTTCAGCCATTTTAAATGTCTTAGAAATTTCGACAGTCCTGATGGAAATTGAATTACTTTTTGGAAGGGATCCAAATGTGAACCTTTGAAAACTCAGAGATGTTTCGCAAATCTATATTACTCCTTGTATGGATTGATTTCTCTAGTTCCATGACCACAGGTGGGATAACATCTGACACAGAGCTTCCGTCCCAAGTTCAACCCCCATTACACAGCACCAAGCAGCAGGTTCCTTCATTCCTTCACAAAGCCGAAGGCTCCCAAATAAGACATGACTTATCTTCGTGCATTTAATGAGCTACTGTCAACCCCCACTGATTAGGGTTTGTGGCTGCCGGTCTACTGCTGTCTTGTTCAATTGAAAGCATGCTGCTAGATTAAAAAGGAGTTTTCTGGGATGGTACAGAGGATCTGTTCAGTGTCACAAAAACGAACCCCCACCTCCCAAAAACGACACCATTTCAATGATCACTTCTGATCTGAGATGAGAGTTATATAACCAAAATGTCCTAAAAGGCCAAGCCTTCCCAAAAGCTTACAGCAGAATTAGAGAGTCAGACTGCATGCAAGAGAAAAGTGCTGACTGTGCAAGCCCAGAAACCTAACAATTGGTGCAGCAGCTGCCCTCATTTTGCATAAAACTGCTGAAATTCATAGGTACTTGTACTTTTTTCAAAAGCTAAGTCATTCTTCAGTATGATTAAAATGCTACCCTTGAGTAACTCATAGTGATGGTATTTTCAATGACTTTCTTAGCATAGCTGGTCTCCTTTTTGCTTTTCTTTCTTGTCTCTTCATTCTCATTCATTAAAATGTACCAGTTGCCTGTCTATTGTACACCCTCGCTGTACACCTGTCTAGCTGAACCCTCCCTGAGTGAATGTTTGTAGAATGTTAGTAGCACCAGCCTCTGTCCACTGCCTTTTTCCCCTTGCAAAGTGGCTTTTAGCAATAAACAGGTTGCTAATCTCTGGTGTAGTTATTAAAAGACCAGAGGCATAACAGAATGTTCCAGAATTTCCCTTATAGTACTTAATCATTTATAATGTACATCATTTGAAATACACTCAAAAGAGATTTTTTCCAACTCTGATCTCATGCAAGAGAAAAGCTATCATGTATTTATTATGCAGAATACTTTATGTCTACTGACCAGGGTACTGGACCAAAATATAAAAGCTTAGATATCTCTCTTTTTCAAAAGCCCTATGCTAAAAGCTCCATTCTCAACTACGTTGGAAACTGTAAAACTAGTGTGGCCTGGGGAGCTATGCTGGTGCATAAATCTGTGTTAGATTCTTATTCATATGTTTGTCCCAACACTGCCTCTTTTTGAATGCTTAAAAAATTAGGAAGAATGGCCCCATATATCTGAGAAAGTACACATTTCATACAAAACAAGACCTCAGTGCCATACAAGACACATCAGGTATCGTTCAACACAAGAGTTTACAAACTAAAGAAAAAATAAATTTCCCTAGATAGAGACACTGCAGGTTTTCCAATGAATGTTCTTTAAGCAAGTAAGTGTACTCCATCAAGAAAAAGTAAAATGTATTTAAAGGGAATTGAGCCTCCATAGCCACAGCTTCATCATGGTATGCAGAATGTGGGGGAGCCTAGAAAGGGCATCAATCCAGGAAACAACTGTCCTTTAACCTGCACCATGGCAGGATAGCAACATCTTTCCAGTCAATTAAAAAAAAAAATCTCAAGAATTGTTGTAGAGCAAAAACAGATGTAAGGATATACTGATAATACATTACACATTCATGTAAACTATTTCTAAACCTGCTATAACTTGTAAATATCTTTAAAATGTCACCTCCCATGATAGAAGGATGTGTCAGCAGAATGCAATTCTCAGGCTTCAGGGGATAAAATAGTTGCCGCCCTGAGACAGCCACCAGTCCACCTTCCGGTGGTACCTGTGCTTTTCCTGATACCTGACATTCAGAGACAGGCCAGAGCGGCCAGGAGGAGTGAGAATGCCGCATAATTTGCTATGTTACATGGCTGCTTCTTCAGCAGTAGCCAACGGCTCACTTCGACACTCCGGGTACCTGTCAAAACTACTTATCACATTGGAACACACTGTTATGAGTTGAATTGTGTCCCACAATATGTTGGGGTCCTAACCCCCAGTACCTCACAATGTGACCTCACTTGGAGACAGGGTCTTTACCGAGGGAATCAAGTTAAGATGAGGGCATTAGAGTGGACCCTAATCCATTATAGTTGGTGTCCTTATGAAAAAGAGGAAATGTGGACACATGTGTAGAAGAAAGACGACATAGATACAGGGAGAAAACAGACATCCACAAGCCAAGGAGAGGGGCTGGGAAGCTCTCAGGAATCGATTCTGCCAGTACTTTCATCTCAAATTTCTGGCCTCCAGAAATTTGAGACAATCATTTTCTGTTGATTAAGCTACCAAGGTTGTGATACTTTACTATGGCAGCTGTAGCAAACGTGCACAAATGCCATCTATTTAGCTATTGATTACTTCATGGTTTGCTGTATGTCCACCCACACAAACACACATACACACTGGCATGCGAGCTCATGAAGGCAAGATCATGTCTCTTTTGTTCACTGAAGATCCATTCTAACTGCATAGAACAGTGCCTGGCATTTAGCACTGCTCAATTAACACTTATTGAAAGAATAAATTGTTTCGAGGACGTAAATTTATAATATATACGTAATTTGATGTGACAGTTACTGCAAAAAATTAAATCAAAGAACTTAGATTTAATAGCCCTATTATTTCTTAATTATTATCTCTAAAACATGCCTTGTCAGATGTTTAAACATGAGAATAAAACTTCTAGGTTTGATTTCTCTTTCTCAATATAGCTATATCTACCTCACAATTTCTAGGTGAAGTTAATGGTTGGCCCACTTTAGTAGTAAAATATATTCACTAGTAGATTATTGTCCGGGCAACATGGCTCACACCTGTAATCCCAACAATTTGGGAGGCTGACAGGGGCAGATTGCTTGAAGCCAGGAGTTTGAGACCACAGTGAAACCCCATCTCTACTAAAAATATAAAAATTAGCCTGGCGTAGTGGCATGTGCTACTCAGGAGGCTGAGACATGAGAATTGCTTGAGCCCGGGAGGTGGAGGTTATAGTGGGCCAAGATCACGCCACTGCACTCCAGCCTGGGTGACAGAGTGAGACTCTGTCTCAAAAAAGAAAAAAAAAAAAAAGGAAAGATTATTAAAAGGTTATTAAAAATACCTTTCTTTTTTGACCAGAAACATAAATTGACATTAGAAAGCTTATAATCTTTTGAATTCTTGAATCAATAAAGTATCTTAAAACATAAATAAGATGCAAAAGCCAAAAACATTAGAACAGTAACAGATAAGCAATGATATGTATAAACCAGTGGTATTGCCTGGGCGACAGAGCGAGACTCCATCTCAAAAACAAAAAACAAACAAACAAAAAAAACCCAGTGGTATTAGAATTTACTTGAGGGAAAGCTGATTAATAGACATGATTAGTTACTATCCAGGGCCAACCTTGGACAATGCTGTCATTTCACAGATAAGAGAGGGACGGCACAGAGAGATAAAGTAAATTGCCAGACTTCACATAAAAAAGGCAGCCAGAAGTTGCAGGAAGCTTCAGATACAATAGGGTATTTGTAAAACAATCCTTTTTGTACATCTACACGACCAAAAAGTCAAGACCTGCAGCCAGAAGGTCAATAATAATAATAATAATAATAATAAATAATAGAGGCTGTTTTAGAAAATGAGAGAAAAGACAGACACTGATCACTGCATTTAGCATTTCTTTTTAAAAGTTACTGAGCATCTACCATGTGCCAAGCATCACAGTGAATTCTGGGAATAAAGTGTGGAGGAAGGAGCATCAGTGCAGATGTCACTACTACCCAGGACACAGGATATTTGGGGATGTCATTGAAAAGCAATCCTTTTTCTTCACTTCTTTATTTAAATCTCTTCCATGTAAGGAGTTTTTCCTAGCTCTGGGGATAAAGTCCAAGATGGATCTCTGGAAGCACCTCCTCCTTCTCAGATGATAGAAAACTGCTGAGGACTAAGCTCTAATTTTTTATCCTGCCCAAATTCCTACCTAAGGGGTCTAGGGAGTAATGCCCTACAAACCATAAATTCTCATCAGATGGGTTTTATTTGACCCTATATATCGTGACTTACTTTTCAATCTGACTCTGGCATAATGTTACGAGAAAAGGAAAAAATATTTAACCCCCAAATACATTTCCTTGCCATACCTTGAAATTGTCCTGCAAAGTCCCTTGTGAGAAAAATCCACATCCTATAAAGAATCTCGTTGCCTCTTTGTTTTCCTTCCTTTCTTTCCAGATCCAGAAGATAATCAACTAAGAGCCAGGCACCCTTTTAGGTCTGATAAGAAACACTTACAACCCTCTCTCTCTCTGAAGTCGGCTATCTGAGAGCTTCCTCTGCACAAGAAAACTTGGTGCCCACAATCCTTTACCTTAACCTGAACATTCCTTCTCATTGATCTTGTCTTCAGATAAATTCAACCAATTGTCAACCAGAAAATGTTTAAATTTACCCATAGCCTGGAAGCACCCGCCCCGCCCCCGCTTTGAGTTGTCCACCTTTCTGAATCAAACCAATATATTTCTTAAATATATTTGATTGATGTCTCATGCCTCCCTAAAAATATATAAAACCAAGCTGTACCCTGACCACCTTGGGCACATGTTCTCTGGACCTCCTGAGGGCTGTGTCACAGGCCACGGTCACTCATATTTGGCTCAGAATAAATCTCTTAAAATATCTTACAGTTTGACTCTTTCTGTTGACACTGTTGTAGATCCTTTGCATCTCAAAGTCATGGTCTCAGTTTAGGAATTAAAATCTTTAGTCCACAAAATTATAAAAATTGTCGAACTTTATTTGCAATTGTGACTGCTCCCTGCCTCTTATCCTCAAATTGTCTTCCCTTGTTTCTGCTTGTCTCCCTTTGTTGCTGACCTCTAGCATTGGACCCTGAGGAAGGACAAGTGAGCTGGGAGTGGATCTTTCTTTCATGGGGTGCTTTTGTGCAATCTTCAGAGATTCTTTCCCTTCCAGTCCCTGGAGATTCACCCTTGCAGGGGCCCTCACCCTGGAAAGTGCATCAGCAGCACAACTGCTTGGTTCTGAGTCCTTGCTCAGTCCCAGGAAACAGGAAGCTCCTCCAGCTCTTTACTCAGCACCCTCAATCTCTTCAGCTGCTCCAGTTCACAGGATCTGCCAAACACTCATGCATCCTTTTTCCTAACAAATTCTGATAGCAGAGATAGCCCTCTCATGCAGCAATTTTTCTTGGTTCTGTTTTCAAAAGTGGCCAGACAGGTTGTCACTTTAAACATTTCCAAGGGCAAGGGAGACACCAAGGTCTCTCTCTGTCTTTATGTTATCTGGCTGAAGTCTCCAAGATTTGTGGTGATGGGCAGGTGTCTTTAGGGGTGAGGGTGAGACTTAAAGTATATCAAAGATTCTTTCTCCAAG
Organism: Gorilla gorilla gorilla; assembly: GCF_029281585.2. Taxonomy (NCBI): domain Eukaryota; kingdom Metazoa; phylum Chordata; class Mammalia; order Primates; family Hominidae; genus Gorilla; species Gorilla gorilla. The sequence continues at coordinate 122,110,211 of NC_073238.2, forward strand.
CGTGTGTGTGTGTGTGTGTGCATGTGCATGCATGTGTGTGTAATCTCAAGTAATACACTGGGGTCTTTCCACCCTCTTACACAGACTGGAGGTGACTGGTCAACCAGCATCACAAAACCTGTTTGATGCTGTCCCCTTGCAAATTATCTGAGTGTGACCTACAGTCTTAGTTTGGAAGGTGCCATCTACCATCCTGGACTCTTGGTAGAACTCCTGGTGAAACAGCTCCATTTTAACAACCTGTTATTCTGAGATTGCAAGAAGGATCTAACCACAGTGGACATGGAGGAGTCAGTGGTCTCAGGTGGGGCATGGGGTATGGACAATGCTAAGGAGGTAAATAATGGCTCATTTTAGGAACTAAAGGAACACTAGTGTGTAGCACAGCATCAAGTCCAGAGGAGGAAAGGAAGCAAGAAATGGAGGTGGTGAGGAAAAATAAGCACGAAGTAAAATTCTGTTATCCACGCTAACTAAATAATCTATTAACGGGATTTTAGGTTTGCTTTGATATTTTTAGTTACTATAAAGAGTTACAGGAGAAAGAAGAAGGTCCCTTAACTTCAATTTATAGCTTATTCAGCTTTCCAAAATTTTAGATTTAAAATCTAAAATCTAAATGAGAGTATTTTTGTCAAGAAGAAGGAAGAGAAAGCTAACTTCTCACTATTCTAGGTCATCCAGTTTAGTCATTTGGCTTCATGGAAATTTATCCAGATTCTATACAATGTTTTCAAACTTATCAATATTTGGTGCAAGCAGTGGGGAAATAAAGGTCTTTGCTCTGAGACACGAACAAATTAACTTGCTATTTAACCTGAAGCGAAATGTCTAGCCTCTCTAGGAGTCCATTTCCTCATGGGGAAGGAGATGTTATTTAATTTTCAAACACTCCATGGCTCAGTGGGCCCATAGGTTTCTCCCTTCAATAGAAATGAAAAGACGGAGACAATTAAAAGGAAATAGCTCAATTAAAAGAACAGGGTAGGGATTATGTTAATGTTTATGTCCACCAGCAATCATTATTGATGATTAAATTAACCACAATAAACAATATGATTCTTTGAGAGTTATCTAAAAGAAATTAACCATGGGAATCAGTCAAGGTGACTTGGGAGGACTTATTTTCACAATAAAACTCTATCTCTATATAACTCTAGGCAGTTTACATAAAAAATTGATAAAAATGAAAAAATAACATAATATTTCTGCATTTAGAATGTTGAGTATCACAAATGAGAAAGAAATGAAGAGGTACTTTCTAAGATATTTAGCTAAAACAATAAAAAGTAAATTGCTATATAATACCTGTAGAGATTGGTAGCTGAGGAAGTAGTGTTAAAATGTATAGGAAGTAAGTAATCAACTGGAGGGATCTTGTGAGAATGTAACAAACGCATGATGCCAACACCAAATCCACTTTTGGATTTATATGCAGCACTTTAGTATATTGTATCATCCTTTTCCTTATTAGCATTCAATCTAATAAGTTACTATTTTAGTGGATGCTCAAGGGAAGGTATTAATTAAAAACTGTAATCTCTATTTCACTAGAAGTCACTAGTTCAGTAACTTATTAAAATGATACTGGGAAATATTTCCACAGCTTTCACACGAACTGTGGCAGTGTATAGCTAATGTACCCGAGAAAATCTCAACAGCGTAAAATAAATAAGGTCTGCAAATAATAGGGTTATTTTTGGTGTTGAAACTCTCTTCTAAATGTATAGAGTATATGTGCTGTGACCATATAATTTATCCTTCAGACTGGGACACCTTTGAGAGTGAAAGAAGGAGCTATTATTAGGTAAGCCAAGACAAAGTTGTAAACTGGGGCCATCACAGGCCTGTGTATAGACATATCTCATTACTAGGGTAGTAAGGCTGGTGATACTGCATAGTCCAATTTCATCACAGAAAGGTTTCTTTAAAAATCTGTTTTTCAAATAAAAAGGTACCAAGATATAATATATTCTTAACATTATTGAAATTTGGGACAAATTTCATTATTAGACTTTTTCTCATACAAATGCCTACACTAAGGCAAACTTTCCATAGGAGAAAAATACAATGAGAAAATTATGGACAATTGGGCATTGTCAAGAAATATGTGGATCATGTTGAGTGGATGCTAGCAGCCAAAAGATGGCCTGGAAGGAACAATAGGAGAAAAAACAAAAACAAGGAACAGGGAAGGAGGAAGGAGAACAAAACAGTCTCTACCATTATTTTGCTTATGGCAACCAGAAATGGTGGGAGATGTCACCAGTGGGGCCCTCCAATGGGGACATCCAATGATATCCTGCTTCATTAAATCAAACAACATCATTTTAACTCCACATTATGTGCTAGATGCTAGGAGAGAGATGACAATATAAGGCATAGTCCCCTTGCTAAAGAAATTAAGGGTCTTTTGAGGCACTACATGAGAAATGAGAATGTTAATGTTCTCAGAGAAGTCCAGACAATAACTCATCTAATTAGTAAATGTTGGTTGCCATTCTTTTCATGACTGCAGTCTGTTGACAGGCGATTTTTTAAAAACAAGATCATCTTATTGATCACACTAAATGAATTGATTCCATTCATTACACTTATACCTTCTGTGGTGGTTGCTGAATTGATTATGTTCACTAGGTCAGCCCTGGAGATGATTCCAGGAAAAGCCAAGATCTTCCCAACACTAAAGGCAGTAATAGCCTCATTCAAGGCCATAGACATGGGAAAAAGACAAATGGCAAGCCTCCTAGTACCTCTTCAGAGCTTCAAAGGAAGACGCAGTCAAATCAGCACCTTCTTAGATTCACCTTTAAGATTCCTCGGACTACACAGCTGGGTCGCCCAGAAGTGTCACCGTGGACTCATAGGCGTGTCTGCTGGGGGTTTATCTTCCTACGTCATTAGGGCTTTGGTTGGACAGCAAGTTTGCAGTACTCTCTGAAACTGCATTAGCTTGCTAGGGCTGCCATAACAAAGGATGACAGACTGAGTTACTTCAAAAACAGAAATTAATTTTCTAACAGTTCTTGCGGCTGGAAATCAGAGATCAAGTGTCAGCAGAGTTGGTTTCTTCTCAGGCTTCTCTCATAGACTTGTAGACGGCCGTCTTCTCTCCATGTTTTCACATAATTTTCCCTCTGTACATGTCTGTGCCCCAACCTCCTTTTTGTAAATAAGGATGCCGATCATATTGGATTAGAGACCACCCTAATGATCTTGTTTTATCTTAATAACCTCTTTAGAGACCCTATCTTCACCTATAGTTACATTCTGAGGGGCTGAGGTTTAGGATTTTGTCTTAACTCAGGCTACCATAAAAAATCTCTTAGACTAAGTAGCTGAAACAACCAATATTTATTTTCTCACAGTTCTGAAGACTGGAAGTCCAGGTTCAAGGTGCCAGCAAGGTCCATGTCTGGTACGAGCTCTTTAATCGGGTGGCAGACAGGCACTTTCTCATTGTGTCCTCCCGTGGCAGAAAGAGACATTTTGTGTCTTTTTCTTCTTACAAGGGCACTGATCCAATCAGATTAGGTGGCTCATGTCCTCATCTAACCTCCTCACAGGCTCTATCTCCAAATATAGTCAGATTGGGGTTAAGGGCATCAACATAAAAATGTGGGAGATCACAGTGCAGCTCTTAATGGAAGCGTTCTGTGTTCGCAAAAGATCTCTGCTAAGGCCAGCGCCACATCCAGTTCTGTAGAAGTGCAAGAGAGAACATTCAGGGAAGTGCCCCTGTGTTCGTGCTCTAATAGGCACAGCTGTGCTACCAAGAACATATACAGTGAAAGCTCTTTACAATCAGGAAAGCATCTCAACATCCCATTCTGATATTTAAAGCACTCCGGGGGACTGAGTGGCTACTGACTGATCATCAGGACAGCCATGACAGCAAATGATCATTCTGCCCCTGAGTAGACTACAGCTTGTCATGGAAACAAGCCTTTTAGGCAAGGCCAAGTACTCATGGAAAATATTCTGGAAAAGCACATTATTAGCACTTACTGAAAGAACTGTAGGGCTGTAGTGCTATTCTCGTTAAGTTATAGCTTATCAGGAGAATAAGCACAGTCCTCTCTCACCCTGCAGTAGAGATGGGGTTCTCAGCAGTCTATACTGCTCAACTCTCACATCAGGAGCTCTGCGGATTTTTTTGTGACTTCTGAATGAAGATTACAAAGTAGAAAAGTATCAATAATACTTGACTGATTAATATTAATCAGACTATACTTGTGTGTTTACGTGTTTATATGTTTGCATGTATAATATACATTTAAATAGTACAAAATTACTTAAGATCACGGCAGAGGCCAAAGGAAGCAAGGTGGCCTGGAGGCATATTTGGAGGATAGAGCACTACCCTTGGTGGAAGGTCTAACACCTGGGACTAGGGATCCAAGGTCTGGTTGGAACTCTGGCATGCAGCTCAGTTGACTGGCACTGAGCACTGAGCCAGCCATCCCAGCAGGGAGGCTGCAAGGACTATTCCTGAAGTTGCCATTCCAGAGTCCATGCATAAGAGCCTACTTCTCTTGCTCATCCTCTGCAGCCACGGGAGCTGAATCCCTTCTTCCTGCCCATTATATTTCCCTTCTCTCCGGGTCTCAGAAGTGATGAGAAGAGGAAAAATAATTACTTAGAGATGCTCCAGGACTCAACCTTTGTTCTGTGTGTTCCTGATGTTAAGGTAAAACTGCATGCACAAAATGCCAAAGAATCTTGACAAGGATCTTGAAATGCTTTTCAAACTCACTGCACCCACATGGTACTGCTAAGTTAGGCTGACATGCCCATGAATTACATGTACTATCAACCAACAAAAATGATTGGCGGGCACATCTTGTCCTGAGAGGCAGTCACGTAGGATTCTAATCTTATTGTGTCTACTGTGCTCCAGTCTGCCCTGGTTTCTGTGCATATTTGAAAATTACTTACTGTTAAAATGTGGCTTCCTACATTTTGATTTTTTTTTTTTTATCTTCCAAGAGGTAGGGCCTTGAGTTCATCTCTTTGCTCCACATTTGTCAAGTAGAATAACCTATTATAGTTTCCAATGTTATGCCCTAGGTACCTAAGCCCTGGTGCTAGCCTCATTAACTAGTGGTCATTAAAAGGAGGGGAATAAAAAAATTACTTTGAAGTTCAATATTAATCTATCTTCCTATATATAGAAAATTCTTACATCCTAAAAATAATCCAGGGATTGGCATATAAGGCTCATGATATAAATGATGGCCATTGTGAAAAGTGGTTAAAATTGGAGTGGTTAATATGCTGTTACATAATTAATCATGGTACAGATGAACTTGTCTGATATTTATTCATTCTCACTCCACCAGCCTGACAAGGTTCCAGAAGCAGATTAATAATAAGCAATTCATACTTCATCCTCATTGTCCTTTTCAAAAAACAGAATTGGGCATTTTTTTCTCCACATTTCATTATAAAGGGCACAATCTCCACCTTTAAAAACCCATTTTGAAGGAATAAGTTTAGAATCTTGCTCCTTGCAAAACGATCATTGCTTACGTATTTTCTTATTATTTTAGCTATCTGGATCAACAACCACAAAAGCTTAACATTGGTAGAGTTCATGTTTCTCCCAGTTTTACAATGGATTCAGAAAAAAGATTTTCCTTTAACCAAATAAAGGTGATATGGAATTTTAGATGCTGGCAGTTGTGACTAATTCACCTGTAAACAAACATCCAAAAAAAAAAAAAACCCAAACAGTATAGACTAAACAATGTGAACTTTAATGCTCAAGGATACGTATGTGCTCTCTCATGGATACTTCTGGAAACTGAATGAAAGCATGTTAAAATGCTGGTTCTTATCATTATTATTCTTGGATAGAATGAGTAAATAAATATTATAGTAGGTTTTGCTAGGTTCGAAATTGATTTTTTTCATGTGTGGTTGTTCCCAATGCAAATTATGTTCATATGGTACTGATAATAAGCAAACTTGACTTTAATTCAGAGTAACTAATTTCATAACTTCACGTGCTTCGATCATTGATGCGTCTCTCAACACACAGCACAATGACTGGTAGATAGCTGGAACTGAACAGGTATTTGTCATATGAATGAAAGAATGAATTGATGGTTAGGAAAACATAAGCAATACATTTATCCAGCTGTATGAGATGGGAATATCAAAGTCATTATCTTCAAATATTTTACCAATTAGAAACCAGTTTCTTCACTGATGGCCAGGAGCATTTCTACATATGAGGAAGGCTGAATTCAAAAGATTATAAGGAGCTTCCATGTTTGGAGCAGAAAGCTATGCTGGTGCTTAAAAATGTTCATTCTCCGGCCTGATGACCATCTTCACGAAGTGACATGGTCATAGGTTAGAGCAAGCACAGCTTTCTCAATTATCCTGGTAAAACCAATACTGTTATAGATTGTGTGCACCGTATTAACTGTAGAAGCTGCAGACTCAGTGAGATGGCAGACATGAGAGATCAGAATAAAAATTTCAGAGACCACTCTCTTACCTTTTGGTCACTGGGAAACAAATGGAGGTAGGGGGTTGTATACAAATTATATAACCTAAGATAGAATGTATTATGCTCTGGGAAGGAAGTGTTGTTGAACATTTTATGTAAACATAGATAATTGTGTGTGTGTGTGTGTGTGTGTTTCAGAAAAATGAACAGCTTATTACAAAAAACAGAATACTCATAATAGAGTAAAATGATCAACATTCATAATGCATCTAACCTATACTGTACTTTCCTAAAATAAATATCTGAAAATAAAGTACACACACATTCACGTACACACACACACAGCATAGAGGGAAGAAATCAATCCAGTTAATGAAAGAGAGAGGTCCCCCTGCTGCCGGCTCTGCTCGTGTCCTCCTCAAAGCTCTGTGGCTCCTGCCATGTCACCATCATGAAACTTTCATCCTAATCCTTTTACCTACAAAACCCTTGTTGATTCAAATTCCTCGGTTTCCCATTTCCTAAACAGTGCAGCTCTTCATACCCCACCAACACCCTCAGAATTTAAAGTAATGGTATGCACTACCAAGAGGAAAACGAGTAGCAGAATACTCTAATTCCTAGCATGGATTTCTGTTAAAATATCTGTTTAACAGTTCTGGTTCTTCCTTTACAAACATGTGATATAAGAGCCCAAACTAAAATGAATGCAGAAAAGAATAACGAGGTACACATAATTATAGCATTCTGCGTACCATATTGTTGAAAAAATGAATTATTTACATAAAATTATCTATCAAATAAAATCATTTCATAATAATGCTCTTTTTAAAAGACCATAATGTTTCATTACAAACAATCTGACAAGACCTTGGTGTATAATAAAAAAAGACAATAGAATTAAAATTTTTCTAATTGTCTCCCATGACATTAACTTAATACTATGTTCACTTTATACCTCAACTTCAGAATTGTACCATATGTCTCATGCAGGTAATTGTTAACTAAAGGATTCACCAGTCATCTGATTTTTAGCATTTAGAATGCAATCAGGCATATTAACATATATGAATTTGGTCTATTATCAATAATTTATGCACATATAGGCATGGATTATTAAAGAGTAATTATTTTTAAAAATAGTAGGTGATTAACTTGGTGGTTAGTATTTTCTATGTAATTATGCTTATCTTAGGCAAATTTTAAGAATAATTTGAATTAGAGAATAAATATCAGCAAGGAGGAGATGGCCGTCAACCTTGCTTTTTGTCAGTAGTTCTCAAACCTGAGCATCAGAAGCATGTTGTAAGGGTGGGCGTGATGGCTCACACCTGTAATCCCAGCACTTTTGGAGGCTGAGGCAGGCAGATCACAAGGTCAGGAGATCAAGACCATCCTGGCCAACATGGTGAACCCCATCTCTATTAAAAATACACAAATTAGCTGGGAGTTGTGGTGTGTGCCTGTAATCCCAGCTATTCAGGAGGCTGAGGCAGGAGAATCGCTTGAACCAGAGAGTCAGAGGTTGCAGTGAGCCGAGATCGTGCCACTGCACTCCAGCCTGGGTGACAGAGTGAGACTCTCTCAAAATAAAATAAAATAATAATAAAAAATAAAAAAATGCAGAGAAATTAAAATTTACCTCATGTTTAACCTGCATAAACAGTTAGAAAACTTCACTTGTGAATCTTGCAGAATATCCTAAAGTCTTTTGTAATGACAGTTTATGCAACAAACCTTCATATATCACTGGGCTCAAAGGCAATTCACTGGGCCAGTTTAGATGAGATCCCACATACACACTTTTCCCCAGTGAAATTATTTAGATACCTGATTAACTCAATGCCACAGAGATGGGCTCCAAGAACTTTGAAGCATAAATGCAGTCTTAATTATGTGGATACAGTAGTGACCCTTATCCATGGTTTGGCTTTTTGCGTTCCAGTGACCTACTGTCAACTGTGCTCTTAAAATATTAAATAAAAAATTCTAGAAATAAACAATTCTAAAAGTTTAAATGTTACTGCATTCTGAGTGGCATGATGAAATCCTGTGCCACCCCACTCAGTTTCACCTGGTAGGTGAGTCCTCCCTTTGTCTAATGTGTTCTCACTGTACATGCTGCCTGCCCATCAGTCACTTAGTAGCTGTCTCAGCGATCTGATTGAAAAATGCTAATATATCTAGGGTTTGCTACTATCCCTGGTTTCAGGCATCCCTAGGAGTCTTGGAGTATATCCTCCCCTCAAAAGGGGTTACTACCATATTCTGATTTGGCCAACATGGAAATCTTTGTAGAACATGGAGAAACTAAGCTCAGACTTGGGATACTGAAAGGATTTAATTTTCTTGCCCACTAGTAATGATGCTGCCTCTTTAAAAATCAAATCTGAAATATCTTTATCACAACAAATACTGGAGATAAATTAAAGCAAATTATTATTTTGTCAACTGGTTTTTGTATGACAGGCTTTTCTCTGGAGTTGTTCATTTCCATGTCAAAGAAAAAACAATATTGTGCATTTCTAAAATAAACAAACCATTTATAAATTATTCTCACCCAACAGAAATAGTTGTTACTTTGAAAAAAAAACAGTGTTGAATTTCTTTTCCTGCTGTAATAATTGCCAGTCAGCCGAAATGGCACGTGGTTGCAGATATGTGATTGCATAATACATTTAGGATAGCAACAAAGTCACAATCAAATCCATGTTGGATGGTTTGCAGTTAAGAAAGACTTTTTATACAAACAGTTTGATTTTTTAATTGTTTGCTAATTATTTATTTATTGTAGCATCATGCTGAACAGTCATTACACTCATATCATTTCTTATAAAAAGTCACTTTACTCTCCAAATCAGTTGAGGGCAGACTCTAAGATGGCTCTCAGTAAGCTTCACCTCCTGGTATTCATGCCTAAGAGTAGTCCCTTTCTCCTGATTGTGGGCTGGCCTAGCAAAGCTGATGGGATGTCCTTTCCCTTCTTAGGTTTCAAAAGGTAGTGACTTCAGTCTTGCTAACAGACTCTCTCCTTTGCTGGCATAGTGACTTCAGTCTTGCTAACAGACTCTCTCCTTTGCTGGCTTCGATAAATCAATCAGCCATGTGGAAGAGGTCCACATATTCAGGATCTGAGTGAAGCTTTCAGCTAACAGGCAGCAAACAACTGAAGATCTTAGTCCAACTACCCAGAAGAACCAAAATCCTGCTAGCAACCACAGAGCTTGGGAATTAATCCTTCCACAGTCAAGCCTTCAGGTGAAGCCTCAGCCTTGCCCAACCACTTGAATGCTGGCTTGGAGAGATCCAAAGCAGAGCTTACTTAAGCTGGTCTAGGACTCCTAATCCAGACACTATGAGATGGTAACTGAATGTTGTTTTAAGCCACTGAATTTGTGGTAAATCATTACACAGCAATAGGTAACCAACACAGTGTCTTTCATTATTCACTGGTTTTCTTTCAGTTATGTATGTTGTCACATGGTTTTAACTTATGTGTATGTTAGCTGGAGGTATTCTGCATCATTAAAATACATTTTCATTGAGAGATGCCACTGAAAAATACAGGCTTTGAAGTCAGAGGAGAAAAATCCATATTCCTGTGCTAAGAATTTAACCTCTCTTGGCCTCAGTTTCCTTGCCTAGAAACGGGATTACATTATTATTACTTCAGGGTTATAGCAGATATATGAACTGACCATATGTTCACTTAACAGGGTGTCTGAAATTACCACTATTAAAGTTCTGAAGAAAACATGATAATCAATGACTTTTAGGATTTTTCCTTATTGGTAGCCACTCTGTCATTCTACCAGGCCAACTCATCACCTCTTCCACACAATCTATTACCTCAGCAATAGATTTTTAGGCCTCAGCCAGGACTGTGTAAGAATTGTCCTACTGGAAGTTAGAGTTTTCTCACCATCAAGATGTGCCCAGGTTTGGATGTCCACAGGCCTGGTGATTTAGCCTCTGACTTGATGGATTGCAGCTTTTTGGCTCACAAAGGACTGGTGTCCACACTTGACCGCACATTTTAGTACTCACCTCTGCTTGGTTTCTCTTGTTCGGGCTTCTTTTTTTTTTTATCATTTTCGTAATCCCTTATGGTTTGGATGCAGAGAGGGGTGATTGTGAAAACAACTCAAAATACAATTTCTAGTTCTTAAAAACTCTTTTAAGCCAATTTTTGGTTGCCTGGTATGCAGCTCTCCTGTGGAATGCATGTGCTTGCTCTGACAGAGCAAATTTTCAGTAGGTAAGCATCCCACTAATTATGGAGCTATTCTGCACACTGATCATGTCTGGGAAAAAAGTAGCATGCTTGAAGTGATTAGATTTTCAGACTATTCCATTACTCTGTTTATTTGGTCTTTAAAGTACATAATTCAACATTTCAGACTTGCTCTGAAAATGAAAAAGTATGCATCTTTCATAGTTTACATGATATGTTCAATGTGATACTTATGCAAGTTGTTAAATCAATTCTGCAAAGCAGCAGTAAAAAGTGGTCTACAGTTTTAATACATGCTAAGCACTGAAGACAAGTTCTTCCACAAGGAAACAGAAGGCCTTCTTTTGCCACAAAGTTTAAAAAAAAAACTCACCTTTTTTAGAAACATATTTATGAATGAAATCACACATCATTTTAGCTTTAGTTTTTTATCTGAACAAACAGAAATGTCTTCTTTCTTCACATAACCATAATCTCACAGTATTGAAAAAGTAGTCACAAGATTGTTTTTGTCCATGGAAAGGAATAAAAGGGAGGAGTTACTATTATGTTTTCATCTCTTGAATTCTTTTTTTTTTTTTTTAATTATACTTTAAGTTTTAGGGTACATGTGCACATTGTGCAGGTTAGTTACATATGTATACATGTGCCATGTTGGTGCGCTGCACCCACTAACTCGTCATCTAGCATTAGGTATATCTCCCAATGCTATCCCTCCCCCCTCCCCCCACCCCACAACAGTCCCCAGAGTGTGATATTCCTCTTCCTGTGTCCATGTGATCTCATTGTTCAATTCCCACCTATGAGTGAGAATATGCGGTGTTTGGTTTTTTGTTCTTGCGATAGTTTACTGAGAATGATGATTTCCAATTTCATCCATGTTCCTACAAAGGACATGAACTCATCATTTTTTATGGCTGCATAGTATTCCATGGTGTATATGTGCCACATTTTCTTAATCCAGTCTATCATTGTTGGACATTTGGGTTGGTTCCAAGTCTTTGCTGTTGTGAATAATGCCGCAATAAACATACGTGTGCATGTGTCTTTATAGCAGCATGACTGGCCATCAGAGAAATGCAAATCAAAACCACAATGAGATACCATCTCACACCAGTTAGAATGGCAATCATTAAAAAGTCAGGAAACAACAGGTGCTGGAGAGGATGTGGAGAAATAGGAACACTTTTACACTGTTGGTGGGACTGTAAACTAGTTCAACCATTGTGGAAGTCAGTGTGGCGATTCCTCAGGGATCTAGAACTGGAAATACCATTTGACCCAGCCATCCCATTACTGGGTATATACCCAAAGGACTATAAATCATGCTGCTATAAAGACACATGCACACGTATGTTTATTGCGGCATTATTCACAACAGCAAAGACTTGGAACCAACCCAAATGTCCAACAATGATAGACTGGATTAAGAAAATGTGGCACATATACACCATGGAATACTATGCAGCCATAAAAAATGATGAGTTCATGTCCTTTGTAGGGACATGGATGAAATTGGAAACCATCATTCTCAGTAAACTATCGCAAGAACATCTCTTGAATTCTATGACATAAAATGAAGCCTGATAATTAATCAGTATTAACAGATGTTTTTAACCTGTATTTTCATGCATCAGGGTGCAATCAATAAACACTTAAAAATAAAGATTTAGTTACAGATCTTTCTATAAGGCACAGATAATGAAAGTATAAACATTGCCATGAGAAAGGTAACCTTAAAATGTAACTTCACTCTAATTATCACCTTTTGAAAGAGATGTGGGATCAAAATAGTCGCTTTACCCAAGGGTAGGTTTTCTTCTTGACTAAAACTTTATTCTTAAAGATTATCTCGATCATTTCATTGTTGTGTCATTTGCAACTTAGAGGCCAAAAGGCCTGCTGAAACCTGCATTAACCATTTTGAATGGGGATAATTATAAAATAAATGGTCACTCTAGTGCTCTCAGTGACACCATGATAACTTCCCGGAATTAATGATAGCTTCAAAGATTTGTCCCATAAGAGAATATGGTTTATATTTGAAAAAAAATATATCTTAACAATTATAGTAATGGTCACACAAACCACTGAAAGCATTTTTAAATTAAAATTGACCTACAGAAAGAAAATTCAAAATATCAAAATAAAAATTCAGTTCCTAACAAGGTAATTATTTTAAAAGCATGCAATTAATGCTCATGAAAATTGTAGGGAACAAATTTGGTACTGAACAATACACAGAGATGTCAGAGATGATATTAGAAGGTCAACAAATATTTCATTATTACCTATCATGTATACTTCAGTAGGAATTATAAGTTTGCTACAAAACGAGTTTTATGAGTCCTATTATTTATTTATTATGCATTTTTCAGAACTATATTCAGGACCTTTTCTCATTTTTCATCAATATTGGGTGAATAGTCCAGTTACATGGCTAGTAAAAAAGTCTTTTACAATGAGAGTCTAATTATGTAGACTGCAGCAAGGAATGTAACTTGTGACCTCAGTGTCCACTGCGTGACAGTCACTCAATAAAGTTTCATCTATGTGTGCCTATGATAGTAAAGTTGCAATAACTATTTTAAAATAAAGCACCCTGTGTATGCAGGGTAACTTCTTTTGGATATGGGCATATTCTATGCAGTTTTTACAATTATCCTTTCAAACCTGAAAAATATATAGGATCTGTGCACTTCATAATATGTTAATATCCATCATTGATTCCATTTGTTAATATTTTGCTAATAAGTATAAAATCAGGTCTGCTATATGGCAGCCATTCAATTTCCCCTCCCCAAAAATTGAGGCACCATGTCTGAGCTCTCACAGCATCCTATAATGAAAGTAGAAATATAAATGAAAATATCCAGGATTCATTAAATACTTTCAGAAAGGTTCTCTTAGCTTTGTTAAATATGAAGTAGAGATTTCTGCAAACCCATGCAGAATATGAAAATGGTAAAAAAAAAGACCTAACATCTATCCATCTCACTATACCCATTATTGGCTGGTGGATGCCCTCTTTCTACATGTCTCTAGTGCCACCCCAAGTCTAGTGCCTTGAAGTGGCCTTTGTGTTGATTGATCCACATGTAGCTGCAGCACCAGACTTCAAGATTATTCATTTCTCCTCCTTTCAAGTTGGCCAAAATTCCCTTTTCTTTTGAGCAGCTAATCTTGGGCAGTCAGGAGTTCAGTGTCTGATTAAAAATTGTGATTTACATTAGAACTCCAGAACCCTTGGGAAGTGCTATTTGTATTTTAAAAGATCATCTTATAAATCAAATTCTTCCAGATAGGTCATACTGTGGCCACACTGATGAAAGAGGGAGGAATGAGGTCTACAAACACCTCAACTATGCCATTGAGAGGACCATAAAGCACTAGTCTTATGTGTTAAAAAAACTACAGAATGGAGGTTTCTGTGCTGGCAAAGAGAGTTATTTAGAATAGATAAAAGAATACACCAGTAGATTAAAGCCAGGGATCACGCAGTAAATCAGGAGACCTGTGGTTCATGTTAGATTGGCAATTAGCAAATTCAGCCAATATAATTACCTCAATACTTCTCCCATTTCACATATAAAATGTGTACACCTCTCTGGAGATGTATAGAATGAGTTAATTCCAAAGCAAACTTTGCCATGGTGCCTATCTCTCAGACGATCACCACCACTACCTAGAACCGCTTCTTGTCTTCTGACTGACAAGGCTATCCAGCCAACCAACACATCATTTAGGATAAAACAAATACATCTAGGAAAAGAACATCACACACTTCCTTTGTGAAATCACTTGATTATTTAGAAAAAAATTTATGGCTATCTTTAAAATTACATTGCCTTAGGAATAAGTTCTTACTTAACAATAATAATATTTAATGTAAATAGATTAAACTTTCCAATCAAAAGACATCAAGTAGATGAATGGATAAAAAAAGACCCAATGATCTGTTGCCATATAGAAATGGTAGTGATTTGCCATATAGAAACACCAACAGTGAGCAACCTGAAAACAAAATCAAGAAAGTAATCCCATTTAAAATAGTTACACATAAAGTTAAATACCTGGGAATTAACCAAAGAAGTGAAAGAACTCTACAATGAAAATTATAAAACATTGATGCAATAAATTAAAGACGACATACAAAAAAATGAAAGTATATTCCATGTTCATGGATTAGAAGAATCAACATTGTCAAAATGTCTATACTACCCAAAGCAATCTACAGATTTAAGACAATCTCTATCTCTATTTTGATAGAGATTAATAGAATGCCATTCTTTACAGAAACAGAAAAAACAGTCCTAAAATTTATATGGAACCATCTCTATTCATTTCTATTTTGATAGAGATTAATAGAATGCCATTCCTCACTGAAATAGAAAAAAAATCCAAAAATGTATATGAAATCACAAAAGACCCAGAATAAACAAAGCTATCATAAGCAAAAAGAACAGAATGGGAGAAATTGTATTACCTGACTTCAAACTATACTACAGAGCTACAGTAACCAAAGCAGCATGGGACTGGTATGAAAACAGACACATATATCAGTGAAATAGAATAGTGAACACAGATAAATCCACACACCTAACAGTGAACTCATTTTTGACAAAGGTGTCAAGAACATACAGTCTGGAAAAGATAGTCTTTTCAATAAATGGCCCTAGGAAAACTGGATAGCCATATACAGAAGAATGAAACTCAGACCCCCATCGCTCACCATATAAAAAAATCATATAAAAATGGATTAAAGACTTAAATCTAAGACCTCAAACTATGAAACTTCTAAAAGAGAACATTGGGGAAACTCTTCAAGACACTGAGCAAAGATATCTTGTGTCACACCCCACAAGCACAAGCAACAAAAACAAAAACGAACAAATGAGATCACATCAAGTTTAAAAGCTGCACAGCAAAGGAAATAACACGGTGAAGAGACAATCCACAGAATGGAAGGAAATATTTGCAAACTACCCATCTGACAAGAAGTTAATCACCAGAATATATAAGGAGCTCAGACAATTCTATAGAGAAAAACATGTAATAATCTGATTTTAAAACGGGCAAAAGATCTGAATAGACATTACTCAAAAGAAGACATACAAAGGGCAAACAGGTGTATGAAAAGGTGCTCAACATCAATGATCATCAGAGAAATGCCAATCAAAACTACTGTGAGATATTATCTCACCCCAGTTAAAATGGTTTATATCCAAAAGACAGGCAATAACAGATGCTGGCGAGGATGTGGAGAAAAGGGAACCCTCATAAACTGTTGGTGTAAATGGAACCTAACTGGAGAATAGTTTGGAAGCTCTTTAAAAAACTAAATCTAGAGCTACCATATGATCCAGCAATCCCACTCCTAGGTATATACACGAAAGAAAGAAAATTAGTATGTTGAGCAGATACCTGCTCTCCCATGTTTATTGCAGCACTATTCACAATAGCTAAGATTTGGAAGCAACCTAAGTGTCCATCAACACACAAATGGATAAAGAAAATGTGGTACATATACTCAATGGAGTACTACTCCTCCATTTAAAAAAGAATGAGATCCTGTCACTTGCACCAACATGCATGGAACTGGATGACATTATGTTAAATGAAATAAGCCAGACACTAAAAGACAAACTTCACATTTTCTCACTTATTTTAGGGAGCTAAAAATTAAAATAAAATAATTGAACTCATGGAGATAGACCGTAGAAAGATGGTTACCAGAGGCTGGGAATGATAGCCTGGAAGTGCACAGGGGACAATGAGGAATGGTTAATGAGTACAAAAAATAGTTAAAAATAACAAATAAGAACTAGTATTTGCTAACATAACAGGGTGATTATAGTGAAAAATAATTTAATTGTAGATTTTAAAATAGATTTTAAAATAATTAAAAGTATATAATTGGATTATTTGTAATCCAAAGGACAAATGCTTATGGTTATGTATACCCATTTACCCTGATGTGATTATTACACGTTGCATGCTTGTATCAAATTACCTCATGTAACCCATAAATATATACACCTACTATATACCCACAATTTTTTTTTTAATTATCCTGCCTTTAGCTCTTGGGTTATCCATGTGTTTTGCCATTAGAAGATATTTAGGAACTTCACTGTTAGGCTGTAGTTGATTGTTATCGCTGCTAGAGAAGCAGGGCACACAGAACAGTGAACAATTCTGAGAGCTAGTTCTGTATGGACACAATGGGTAACACAATTGGAACAAGTGATATTCTTCATGCCTCCTGGGTTCCATTCTGTGACAGATGACAATCATCAGCTTAATGGAAAGTCATGATCAGATTGGCTTCCCAATCCATGATCCTTCTATGTGCATTCACAAAGCCTTATTCTACTGAGAGAGAAAGGCATATGGTAAAATACTACACAGTGAATAAATGATATAGGGGGAGATTGTTATGGAGAGGTTTTGCTTAATCACATGAAAATAAATGCCAATCATGATGTGAAATATAAAAATCAGAACCAACCTTAAATATCTTTTTTTTACTACTTTTTCTAAATCCTGTTCATATTAAAATGTACCAACTATTTATAGAAAACCAAGAAAATCCTGTTTTCCTGAAACAAATAGCAAAATAAATTTGAACAGTGTTACAAAGAGGAGCTTAAAAGATAAACATACAAAGCCCAACATGAATAGACTGTCAGTTTTATGTTGAAAGGAGTTCTCACAGACAGGAGGCATGGCTACTGACTAGGCCCCAAGTGGTAGAGATCAGATCTCTCAGCTCAGTTTAACAGGTTCTTAAGAAAGATCAACCACCCAACCACCACTGCAGTAAAATAATGAAAAATCAATTCAACTTCATTTATTTATTTATTCAACAAATAGAGATGCAAGAATACCAGGCTCTATGCTAGATATTGGAGATACAATAATGAACCAAACAGAACTGAACCCTCTTTGAGTTTGTGGTCTTGGGAAGAAATTAATCAGATCATCACAATAAATAATGCAGAACTGCAAACTGTGAGAAGTGAAGGAAAGGTAGAGGGAAATACGGGAAAGAATAATGAAAGGATCTGGCGTGTTAGAGAGAATTCTTGGAGGACTGGTGATGCTTGAGCCAAACTATGGAAGACGAATGGGTGTGAATCAGTGAGGAATACTGGGGCTCAAAAATCAGTGTGGGACAAGATCTCAGAGTGAGAGACAATGTGGGTACATTCAAGGAAGTAAAAGGGCATCAGTCGTGGTAAATCAGATTTGGGAACTGAACCTACACTAGAGCCTTGTGCATGCTGTCTCATTTAACAATCACAATGACCAATCAAATTGGTGTTAATATGATTTTCATTATGCACATGTAGGAACCAACACTTACAGCAAGTGTAAGCAACTTATCCACAGCTACCCAGAAAGCAAATTATAGATCTGGATCTGATAATCTCGATTAGTCTGAAATACATAAAGACACCATACAGCTAGACTAGGGAATTTCTACCCTTGCCCTCATCTCTTGAGTACTACTGCCTCGTTTACTGCCCCAGCCCATAGTGGCATAGTTCAGAGCGAACCCAATCATTGCCAGCAAAGCATTTTTTCCTATCTACTGATTAAGCATATGCAGTAATGCAAGGCATCCATTAATTTCTATAAATTCCAAAATGCTAGAAAAGGATGGTGAACCATCAGCTCTCAAGGATGGAGTTTTATGGAAATTTTATGAAAATATCCTCTTTCTATATTCGAAAGTAACAATGCTTGGTGCTTGTCCAAGAAGTGGTAAATATTTAAAATAGAAGTGGGCTCAGGAAAGATTTTTTTCTTTTAAGTTGGGTTGATGCAGCCATGAATGCTCATTGTTCAACTGATTTAAATTCTCTGTGGCAGCTGATTTCTCTCCATTCCACACCTTTTCCCCAGGGCTTTCAGAAGCCCACACCCTGCAGGTTTTTCCTTGTTCCTCAGGCTTCCTGTGTGTCTCCTTGTCTTCCCTGTTGGTGTGTCCCATGTCTCTGAACATTGACACAACCATGTTCTATCAAGGATTGGCCTATCAAACCAAGAATCCATACCTTCCACTGAAAAGACATTGGCAATATCCAACATTCCTATGTGGTTATTTATGCAGGCATAAATTATTATTTAGGACTTGGAACAATTATACAGACACTTGAAAAGAATCAAGCAATTAAACATACACATACACGTGCATGCACACACACACACACACACACGACAGACAATTCTGTTAAGACTCTTGAAAATTTTCCCACAAAAACTAAGGAGAAAGACTTTAAATGTATCAGGAAGAACAATAAAGTAGATTCTGTGAGGCACCTACAATCTGGATTTTGTCAACAAGTCTCAGAAGACTTACCTCAGCTGTACCCTATATCTCTCATTTAAAATTATAAACATTGGGGGCCATAAAAGACAAGGACAATAATGATTAATATTTCACATACTCTGGAAAATATTTATGCAGAGCTACAACCTCTGTCTGAATTTTATTTCTAAACCAGAGTTAAAGACTTTTGGTGTGGAAGAAATTTTAAAATGCCCAGTTCACGGGAGTTCCACAGTCCTCAGATTTTCAATAATAGTAAGATTGGGGATTGGAGATGGCACAATAAATTCAGAGTCGACAAACTAGCAATGGAAATGCTTGCAACTGGTCATCCAATTTGTTTAGGCTGCATATTTAGGATGTGGAAATTATACGTTTTCTTTAGCAGCAAGGTGGCATCTCAGCTTTCAAGACCTTAGGGGTGGTTTGAGCTGTCTTATAAGCCAAGGACTGTTGGAAAGGAATGCAAATTCGAGGACATGTAAGGATGTTTAAGAAAGGTTGTGGATTTTTCTTTGTTGCAGTGCTCAGAACACATTTCTTCTCCTGGGAATGCCTTGTTGTAATCCTGCCCAGAGGCTGAAGGTGAAATGTAGAATCTTGTTTTTTTTTTTTTGTTTTTTTTTTTTTTAATCGAGACAGGGTCTTGCATATTGCTCTGTTGCCCAGGCTGGAGTGCAGTCGGGAGATCATGGCTCACTGCACCCTTGACCTCCTATGCTCAAGTGATACTCCCACCTCGACCCCACAAAGTATTGGGATTACAGGCGTGAGCTTCCCAGCTGAAATGTGCAATCTTAAACTGACTTGAAATCATGGGTTTATTCCTCATTCAGTTGTTCAGTTGTTCAACTCTCACTGAGCTAGGTGTGGGGCTGGGCACTGCAGATGGAGCACTGAGAAGCCGTCATTGGCGTACTCTTCACCATGCTTCACTACAGCAAGCAAGGCAGATATTTACAAATAACTGCAAGTCTGACGTGTGTCACTAAGAATGGCAGGACATTTGAAAGAAAGAACTGTTATGCCAACCCACTCCCCCGCAACGGCCTCACTACTGAACTGGAATAAGTGGGGTCTGGATCGACTTCCTTGAAGGAATTACATTTGAAAGGTTGAGACCAGGACCCGGTAAATGGGACTGGAAAAGAAGGGGCTATTCCAGGCAGAGAGGACACCTTGGATGGATGTCAAAGCAGAACACACCCCAGGCTGGCTAGGAGTTTGAAGATGGGAGGTGGCAGCAAGGTGTGGCAGTGAGGAGGCTAACATGGAGGCCACAAGGTTGACCTCTCTTTTTCTATATTAGATGAGAAAAAATGAAACCCACTGGCACGATCTGATTTGCACTTTACAAACCGCACAATCCTCAGCTTATGAGTGTATGTTAAACTCACACCCTCACAGCGAAATGAGCTGTGACTTCAAGTGACAGAGACAGAGACACCAGTAGGTCCAAATTTCCATGCGCTTAAACAAGTTTCCCACATGAGCCTCATTTCTCTCTGAAAAAACAATAATCATAGCTGACACTTACTGAAAATTTACTTATACCAAGCACCAGTCTAAGCATGTCATGAAAGTTGTCTCATTTAATCTGTGAGTTAGATACTATTATCACTTTCATTTAGTGAATAAAAAATTTAATAATAGTAATATTTTTTTAAAAATTGCCCAAATTAAAAAACAATGGCAGTCATCCTGTTTCGGTGTCCACTAAAACCTTCAGGGCTCCAGGGCAGTGATTTCATAGATAATTTCACGTCACTGACTTCTTGTTGCTGTCACTGCAGTATTCGCACTGAACTCATAGATTGCTGGATATACTATATACCATCTTCACCAGTACCATATGTTTTCATGAAGAATGATAGTAGTAAATTGCTTGCTATATTTGTGCCCCTGCAGCAAGTCACAATTGCTGAGTTCATATTGCATTTCATATGTTTTGCATGTCACTGTCGTATTATGTTATGGCTGTAACACAGCATAACACAATTGTTCAGTCAGTTGTTGCCTCAAGAATATTTACAATACTATCGTATCAAAAAAATGCATATCTACCCATTCACACATTAACCAATATTGTGAGGGCACCGGTTTCAGCCCTATTACAAGAGAGACACTTGGCGTAATAAAGTTGTCTTAAAAGGGAAGTAATGAATTTTAGACTGCTTGAACTTACACAATCTTCCTTTTTAATAGCAAAATAAATATGATTTTGTGGAGGTAGAGTACTGCCTTGTTTTACAGCAAAAGTACCATATTTTATCAGGAAAATATGATATGAAGAATTTCACATTAAGGATGATCTATGAAAACCACATGAAAAATTTTAAAATGTAACCTGGAATTGTTGAATATGTTAATACTAGTCTTCTTGCCAAAAGCAGGAACATCTTTTCCAGAACTGGGTAGAAGGGAACACAGTGTAATCAAGTAATAATCCAGTGTCTATCTTCTGCCAAATTGAAAAGTTGCCTTTGATTTTTCCATGAAATAGTTAGTATTCATTATTGCACAATAGATGTTTAAGTTCTAATATAATATTTTAGAAAATGGTTACGAATAAATAACCTGGACAGAATAACTGATAACCACACAATTCTAAGTGCATGCTATCTGCTATAATAAAAATGTTCACTGCTACATCTTAAGTTAAACCTGGAGTACAAGAAAAACAATCTACATTAAAACCTCATCTATAAAAAAGACCTACGTGTATATTATAAACAAGTGATAAAGAAAATGCTGAAAACTCGTTAATTTTAAATATCTAAAAATTTTTAGATCATATATATTTAAGAAATGGGAGTGACACAATTGAATTGTAGATGCTGGTTAATTAAGTAAAATTACACGATGTGTCATAGGTGACTATCTGTTTGTTGGTCACTTATTTTTCTTCTTTTGTGAATTAACCCTTCATGCATTTTAATAATGTTTCCATTTGAGCCTTTTTTTCTCCACTACATTGATCACATACTGAGACTACACATTAGGAACACAAAGACTACTGTATAGGTTGCTAAAATGTTTTTCAATCTTTCATTCAACTTTCCATCATTAAATGGAATAGTAATATATAGAAATATTTTTACTATTTTATTTTGTGTGATGGAGTCTCTCTCTGTTGCCCAGGCTGGAGTGGAGTGGCGTAATCTCAGCTCACTGTAACCTCTGCCTCTTGGGTTCAAGCGATTCTCCTGCCTCAGTCTCCCAAGCAGCTGGGATCATAGGCATGCACCACCACGCCCAGGTAATTTTTGTATTTTTAGTAGCGACAGGGTTTCACCATGTTGGCCAGGCTGGACTGGAACTCCTGACCTCAGGTGCTCAGCCCACCTTGGTCTCTGGCCTCCCAAAGTGCTGGGATTAGAGGCGTGAGCCACTGCACCAGGCCAATATTTTATTTTTAAAATGCCATGTAGTCAAAACGACCTATTAAAAATAATTTATTATTATAAGCATACAATCATTAAAAAACTTCTTTTATTGAAAATAATTTGAAAAACATATATCTATATATATAGAACTTTTATGATGCCAATTTTTAATAGTTAAATATTGATTCCACCTGGAATTAATTTGGTAAAACATCTGAAGTAATAATCTAGTTTTCTTTCTTTTCTTCTTTTCTTTCTTTCCCTAACTCTCTCTCCTCCTCTCTCCCTCCTCTTTGCACATTTTTCAAATGTATATCTAGGTATTTTATGAGGAATTCTTATAGTTTTCAAATGGAATTTGTAGGCTATTTCTTTCTTCTATTATATTCGGTTACAAATTACCATATATACATAGGGAATTTATTAATTCTATGAAATATAATTAAATTTAATTATAATTAAATATGTTAATTATATAGTCAGCCTCATCATTGCTCACTCTACTATTTTCCCGATTAGATTTTCATTAAATTACCCTGAGTTTTCTGGGGATAAAATTACATTATCTCTAAATAATAATATTTTCCATCTTCCTAATTAAAAGGAATAAATAGTTCTATCATCAAATGCATTTCTCCCATGATCTAAGTTGTTATTTATTTTTTACCATACAGATTATTTCCATAAAATTTACTTCTAAATCTTGATCATGAAGTTTCTGTAAAATTACAGTTGTGTGTGGAGTGAGTGAGTGTGTGTGTGTGTGTATGTGTTTAATCAATTCTTAGAAGTGGGAGTCATAAATATTCAGGCTATAATAAATATTTTAAAATAGTCTAATTCTTAATTAGTATTTGTAAATGTGTTTACCCTTGCACAATGTTCTAGAAGCAAGTGTTTCAAAACTTCAGCATATATAAAGATAAAATCAAAATTGCCATTGCCTGATAAAAATCCAAAGATAAATTATAATGCTTACCTTTAAAATCGACATTAAGCAAAATAATAGCCTAGCAACATTGGCATTGTCAAAATAAACTTCAGGACATTTTACTAAGTATAACTTGACATAATTTTTAAACTTAGTCTTAAAACTCATATTTTAAATACATATCGATGAAATTCTCTGCCTAACATACATCCTATCTTCATAAACAACTGCCTTAATCTCTTTTATTACGACGCTGAGGAACTGAAAGACTAACATAGTTAATCAAAGAATATATACACTTTCAGTTTGTGAAAGATATACTGGATTTTATGTCCACCTCAAAATGCTCAGCATCCTAAGGACAAACCTAGGGCCATAAGGAGAGAGTTTTTTTTTTTTCTTTTTCTGTGTGAAACAGACTTTTCTGCTTGAAAGCAACAGTACATACTGTACTACCTAGACTGAAACAGATTTAGGATTAGTAGTGGGTGAAAACTGGCAAGTTTTCCTTCATATAAATCTTGCTAACAACATAGCAGATTTCATTATCCTGAAAAAAAATCTTAAAACTTTCTAAAGCAAAAGCAAAACAAAATATGTATGACTTTTCGCCCAAAATAATTATTGCTGCCACAACAGTCAGTTCACTCTGAGTATGTGGAGAATTGTATAATCTCATCAGGGGGCCTCAGAGTTATCTGTCCTCTAGCTGTAAATAAATAAGAAATTGGATAACCAATTTTGAATTTTACTTTCCATTTAAAGTTATCTATCACGTTCTTGGAAAGAGATACCCAAATTAGGTGATACAATGTGATGTGGCACTTTAATAGGTTTTCCATTTTCTAACTACAATATTGAGAAACTTTACTTGGACACATCAACTCTGAGTTTATATCCGACATGTAAGACCTTCTGCTCGATGCTGACTATCTACTTCCCGGTGTTTTCTACAACTATATTTGTCCCTTGAACAACACAGGTTTGAACTACAGACCACTTATATGCAGATTTTTTTTTTTTTTTTTTTTTTTTTTTTTTTTTGAGATGGTGTCTCGCTTTGTCGCCCAGGCTGGAGTGTAGAGGTGCAATCTCTGCTCACTGCAAGCTCCGCCTCCTGGGTTCACACCATTCTCCTGCCTCAGACTCCCAAGTAGCTGGGACTACAGGCACCCACCACCATGCCCGGCTAAATTTTTTTTTTTTTGTATTTTTAGTAGAGACGGGGTTTCAACGTGTTAGCCAGGATGGTCTCGATCTCCTGACCTCGTGATCCGCCTGCCTTGGCCTCCCAAAGTGTTGGGATTACAGGTGTGAGCCACTGCACACGGCCTAGATGCAGATTTTTTTCAGTGAAAGTTACAGAGTATGCCTGCTTCTCCTGTCTCCTCTTCTACCTCTTCCCTCCTTCAGCCTGTACCACCTCTGAGGCAGCAAAACCAGCCCCTCCTCTTCCTCCTTCTCCTCATCCTACTCAAAGTGAAGACTAGGAGGATGAAGATCTCTATGATTATCCACTTCCACTTAAATAATGGTAAATATATTTTCTCCTCCTTATGACTTTCTGGAAACCATTTTCTTTTCTCTAGCTTAACTTGTTGCAAGATACTGCATATAATACATACAACACACAAAACATGTGTTAATGGACTGTTTATGTTATCAGTACAGCTTTTGGTCAACAGTAGACTATTAGTGGCTAAGTTTTGGAAGGTCAAAAGTTATATGCAGATTTCTGAGGGGGTCTAACCCCAACCCTCACGTTGCTCAAGGGTCACTTGAATTATTGTATCCTCCTCCCAAATATGTGTTCTTTAAAACAGTATTTACATATTTACATTACATATCAACTCATAGACTGCTTTTTCTCTTGCTTGCATTGCCCTATTTCAACTCGACTTTATTCAAAGCACCATGAAGGAAGACGCCAGTCCTTACACCCTGTCTATAAAGACCCGATGTTGAATTGACTTCCCCTCTCCAGTGAGGGTGGGTTCCCATCACACTGATGCTCACGGTGGCACCTTGTGCCAACTTTCATTCAGTCAATGTGGGAAAATGTTCATCCCATCCCGACATTATCCATTCTCACCTCCTTCTTCACTCAGTTTCTTATGTGGATCTGGGACACAATGCATATTGTTGTTTAACTCTTTAAGTATTTTTCTTTCTTCCTAACATCATTTCTAATAATGCAGAGGTTTTTTCCTGAAGCTAGGCTGGAAGACATTCTGAGCAACCTGTTTTATCTTATACTCAAACCATTCTTGTCCTGGGTCCCTAACCATTGTCTGTGCTTTTCAATATTGACTCAGAGTGAGTTCTTGTTCTATCAGGTATTGATTTTGTTTGCACAACAGATATCAACCGCATCAGACTTTCCAAGAGGTATCTCAGGTCTTCATAAAAGTAGGTATCTATTATCTTCATCTAACAACCCCAAATTTGTCTAGTGTAAAAATGATCAAGTGCAGCTTAACATTTCATTATATCAAAATTCCTCTGATATTTGTTTGTGGAATATATTTTTAATATTTAATTGATTGTCTCAATATGCTGAACTTTGTGTCTTCCTGGCCTAGATGTAGACTGTAACATCTTCTGGGTGGGTAAGGTGCTTATTTGTCTATAAAGCAATGGGATCCATGTACGGCAGTAACAACTCCACTCCAATCCTTGTCTTTCTTCCTGCCTCCTGTTTCGTAATATCACCAATGTATTAAATGGAAGGATTTTTAAGAATTCAAATATGGCCGCTGGCTCTTTTCCTTCTTTATTATATTCAAAAATACATGGGCTAGCTGGGCGCAGTTGCTTACATCTGTAATCCCAGCACTTTGGGAGGCTGAGGCCAGCAGATCACCTGAGGTCAGAAGTTCAAGAACAGCCTGGCCAACGTGACGAAACCCCATCTCTACTAAAAACACAAAATATAGCCGGGTAGGGTGGCACATGCCTGTAATCCCGGCTACTCAGGAGGCTAAGACAGGAGAATCGCTTGAACCAGAGAGGCAGAGGTTGCAGTGGGCTGAGATCACGCCATTGCACTCCAGGCTGGGTGACAGAGCAAGACTGTGTCTCAAAATAAATAAATCAATTAATTAAATACATGGGCTTAAAGAAATAGAAGACATTTTTCTATTCACAGTGGTACTATTTGTTCTCTACGAGTTTGGCCCAGTAGAGGTAAAATTACTGTCTCTAATCATGTGACTGTTGTGTGCTCTTTGGAGACTATCCCTATGCAGGAAGTCTTTACAAGGGTTCCCAGCAATTCCTGTCTCCAGCATCCATGCCCTGGAGTAATCCCCTCCCCTCGAGTGTGAGCAGGGATCACTTACTGCCTTATTTCTAATGAAAAGGCTATGGCAGAAGTGACAGGATGCAACTCCCAATATGAGTCTGTAAAACGATTGTGCTTGTGGCTTGCAGCTTGGGTTCACTCTTTTTCTCTCTGTCTTCCTGGATTCCTGACACACAGAAATGATGAGATAATAAAGATTTGTTTCTCTCAGTTGCTAAGTTTTGAGATTATTTGTACACAACAGTAGATAATACAATCTATTTCTTTTTCTCCCCCAACTTTTATTTTAGGCTCTGGGGTACATGTGCAGCTGTGTTACATGGGTAAATTGCATGTCAGTGAGGTTTGGGGTACAAATGATCTCATTGCCCAGGTAATGGACTAGTACCTGCTAGGAAGTTTTTCAACCCTCACTCCTCTCTCCCCCTCCCCACTCTAACAGTCCCCAGTGCCTATTGTTTCCATCTTTGTGACCATGTGTACTCAATGTTTAGTTCCCATTCATAATTACAATTCATTTCTTACACACATACATGTAATACCCCTGAAACACAAATCACTTATACGTACTCAAAATCTAAAATAAGTAATCCCACTTAAGAATTCTTAACTTTGTTCCAAAAAATTGTTGACTAACATTGAATTTTATCTTTTATTACCTGAGACGGAGAAGAAAAGTAGATGGCAAGAATATCACTTTAAATAAAGCTGAGTATATAAAATTATAATTCTACCCACTGCAAATATAAACAAATTTAAATAAATAATATGACAGCATCAGTGAAGTTTCTTGTGCTTCAGAGGTTAACTGGCCTCACATACAAAGTGCAGATTCACTAAGCTGCATATGTGTTGACTAGATTTATTTTCTTCACAGGAATCTACAGTTCTTTCTAATTTTCGTTTGGAGATTTGCATGATTTATTTAAAAGTGATTCCTCAATTAAAATTGGATCAGATTAAAACAAAGGTAGGTTTTTCTCCAAATTATAGACGTTTAAAGATTTTTAAAGCTATATTTGTTAATAAAGATAATATTTATTGTTGGGTGTACCATATGTGCCTGTCTCTAAACTCAGGCAGTTTTCTGCATATAGGCCATGATTCACACAATATCGCTGTAAAGCTAATCCTGTCACGAACAGAAAATGAGATATAAGTTTTGTACAGAAAAGGATGAAGTTGAATAAAAATAACATTGACTGTTGCAAGAGGCGGTAGATTTCATATCACTGAAGAGGTGAAAGTCTAGATCAGAAAGCCACCAGGTGAGGATGCTGAGGCACAGGTGGAAGTCCCCATTGGGAGGTTGAACTCTGTGGCCCCTCCCCTCTGTAAAAACTACGATTCTAATAAAATAATTAAGTGGTGCTAAGATTTTAACTTTTTATGTAGCCTTTCTAAATTCTTTCAAAATCTTTAATAAGCATGATGTATGAAATATTAAAAGAGGGAAAATTATAAAATATTGTAGAGGTAATCGAATCACATGAACAAGCGGAATAATCAAATTGATAAGCTATTTCTCTGATAGTGCAAAATAGTTTTTGTTTTTATCTGCAAGTGCAATTGCTCATTAGTTAATTCTGAACCTCTCTGGAAAACTGAGAAGCCAGTTTGCCATGCGGTGTTGAGACAACAATTTACTTATATGTTACATGTCTGATTCTTCTGAAGACCAAGCTCGTTGGTACTTCAAAAATGGAACCGAAAAGTAACAAAAACGGAAGTGACTCTGGGTTTAAACTCCGGGAAGCCATTTTGCCTCTTACTTTCTATTTCTATCCTCAATTTTTATTAGGACACCATGGCTACAGAATTCAATTTCAGTGTTCCCCAGAGAGAACTGAAAGATGAATGCTACTAAAGAGAATTCCATTTTGAATTGGTGCTACTTTGAATTTCTTACATGTTTTTATAGTCAGCAATAGCAATAAAGATATTTTGCCAATTTTGAAAGACAAAACAAAAAAGAGGAAGGTAATCATCAAACTGTTTTAAAGCCAAACTTTAGATGGTTCTTCTAGTATAAAACTTCTCACACATTGCTAATGTGATATTATAAATATATATTTATTCCTTTCTAGAGGAAAATAAACTAATAAAATAATAATTATGCTAATTGTATAAAGGAAAAACAAATACATCATGTTTTAGCATTTTTTTATTATGAAGTCAGATTTTCTCTCTCTCTAACTGGCAAAAATTAATTCTGTTAAAACTCAAATGTCTTTGACACTTTTCCTAGAGAAATTTCAGCTGACAAGTAACATCATAGTGGTAGTCACTTAGAACATGATGACTCCACAGATGCCTTCATTTCAGAAGTGACAATGTCTCTTTAGGATTTCTAATTTAATTCATTCAATACATTAATCTAGGAAGAAGCAACCATACATATACCCATACAAATATATGCTTTCTATTTATTTATTTATTTAAGCACAAATTCATCGAGTACATGTGCAATTTTGTTAAATCCATAGATTATGTAATGCTCAAGTCAGAGCTTTTGGGGTATCCATCACCTGAATAACATACATTGTATCCATTAATCAATTTCTCACTTTCATTTTTGTGTGCCTTCTTTGTCATTAGCTAGAAGACATTTCATAACTTCTTGCTTTTCATGTTTCTCGTATTTCTAGGCATGCTATCTAATATCACCTGTTGTTATATCCTCATTATCTTTATTTGAGGGGCTGTCTTATCTACTATTACTAAACAATGCAAATAAAAGCTCATAATGGGAGTTTTGGTTGGTTTTAACTCATCAATATATTATGCTACAGTCACTTCCAATATGGAAAGAAATAACACTTTTATCCAAAAATACTGACTTCGGGGCAAGGCACCCTCTATTCTAAGAATGTAAAAGTGAAACACCAATTTCACATACACTCACCATCAGCATTGAGATCTTAAATAAACATTAGCCTTCTTAGAGCTCAGATGACTCATAATCTTCCAAAGCCCAGATTTGTTCTGCACTTTCTCTGGTGCTTCCTCCTCAGATATATCTCAATACTCATTAACAAAGAGAATTTTAACTGCTCTAGTATATCTTACTTGCCAGATAATCATAGTTTCATATTTCTTTACTGAGACTATGTTGTGTAATTTATGGAAATAAAATATCTATTTGTTAAAATGGGGCATTATACCTTTGATTCAAAAAACAGTAAATTACAAATGAGAGATAAGATGAATTACGCCAAGTATAATTTATTTCATTACATAAACATAGAAAACCAGAAAGACAGACCACAGGGTAGCTATACTGTTTTTTATAATGATGCCTCCTTACCCTGACAGTTATCACAACATAAACATAGAAAACCAGAAAGACAAACGAGAGGGTAGTTATGTCTGATTTTATAATGATGCCTCCTTACCCTGAGAGCTATCACAAATGCAGCAAAACGAGGTCAATGATGTCCCCTTGGTAGACTTGGTGATGGCTGGGAAACTTTGTCAGTAAGTGTCACAGAAAGCTTGCCTTGTCAATTTTTGACCTTTCTTCTTTTTCTGCAGTCATTGAAAACATGTTCCAGGATGGCATAAAAGGTCAGTATCTTGCTGGTTTTTAGCCCAATCTTCAACAAAATCCTACTACAAAATTTTGGAACAGGCAAAATGACAACACTGGGGATTGAGAAGCAGAGCAACATGAATTGTGTTTTCTGAAGGTGACAGTGAATAAGGCATAAAATCCTCTTTTGGCATTCTATTCCTTGTGAAGTAGCAGTTCTCTTCATGTCACCATTCAACCCTTACCCATAAGGTGTATTCCAGGTACTTTATAGATCACTCCTTGGGGTGGAACCACTGTTCCCATTCATCATCATGGGAACAATGACTCTTATGAAAAGCATTCATCAAATTCCTCTCTAAACATGACTGTGCTGGGCATCGTAGCAAAAAGTGAAACTTGT
This sequence comes from Gorilla gorilla gorilla, assembly GCF_029281585.2. Taxonomy (NCBI): domain Eukaryota; kingdom Metazoa; phylum Chordata; class Mammalia; order Primates; family Hominidae; genus Gorilla; species Gorilla gorilla. The sequence continues at coordinate 122,140,799 of NC_073238.2, forward strand.
ATTATTCTCCCTGTTAGGAGTTTACTATTTACTGCTGATAAGATTGATACAAAAATATACTCTTTATTGTTTATAAGCCTTAAAAACTCAACTGTTTTCATGCTCTTACCTCAGTACATGGATATGATGAAGAAAAGCTTAAATCAACAACTGTCCACTGACCACACTTTGTTTTAAACTAGCCAGAGAGAAATTCCACGACACATTAGTTTCATAAAATAGAGTTTAAAAACTACTGCATGAATAATAATAATCATAACAGTCATCATCATCATCATCATCATCATCATCATCATCACATTCAGGACATTGATGGGCCCAAGTAGGGTCGGTTATTTTTACAACTTCAACTTCCTGCTTCATGTTGTCTCTACTGCATAATGATGGCAAATTAAGCATAGCAGGCAGAGTAATGGCTCCCCGCAAAAGCCACTTCCTTATCTTTGATTCGAAAAACAGTTATCTCTAGAACCTGTGAAAAGATATCTTACATGGCAAATGGGACTTTGCAGATGTGATTAAGTTAGGATTTTGAGATAGAGAAATTATCCTATATTATCTTGGTGGGCTTAATGTAATTACAATGTTCCTTATAAGGGAAAAGGAGAAGTCAGGGTGTTGGAGGAGAAGATGTCACTAAGTAAGCTGAGGTCAGAGAGACAGATGCTGTTCCTGGCTGGGGCCACAAGCCAAGGAACAAGGCGGCCTCTAGAAGCTGGGAAGGCAAGGAAATGAATGCTTTCCTAGAGCCTCCAACAGGACTGCAATCCTGCCGACACCTACATTTTAGTTTAGGGAAACCTATTGTGACCTTCTGGCCTCTAGAACTGTAAGATAATAAAGTTGTGGTGTTTCTCACCCCTACATTTGTGTTCATTTGTTATGGCAGCCATGAGAACCTAATGCAGTGATGATGTACTGACTCTGAAATACATCAGCTTTGTTCACATTTGGGATATGAAAACATTAATCCCTGTGGTGGAAGGCTACAGCATGCTAATGCATTTCTTTTTACTGTTGACTTAATGAAGGAAACTCAGTTGAAAATTAGTGACAGCTATTAGCACAGTCTGAGGAGCAGAGGTCAGGAATGCTGGGAAAAATAAGAAGGAAAGATAATGTGGGGTAAAAGGTCCTAAATTCAGGAAGTCTAAGACACAGTGAGCAGAATGATGAGCAAGAGACAGGAAAGAAAGCTTTCGTCGGTGGAGATGTCCGTCTTGCCCTGTTCTGCAGCCCTGTCTATTGTCACTGGCAGTATTTTACAGAATTTTCCATCTTCTCTGGTGGGGAAATCCAGTGCTCCCAAAAGAAGCCTTTCTTACAAGCAGCAAATATTATTTCAAAAAGAGGAAAAAAAACTCGGGTTTCTGAAAACAAAATTTTCTTTATTTTCTTCTCAAATGTTAGAAGAGAAAAATGAGGAGACAGAGAAGATGTGTGACTAAACCCTGCCTTAAGCTTTACTGGTATACCTCATTATAATTTCTTCTGATGAGAATCTACAATATTCTCATACTGAATATTTTCAGCTTATTTGAAAAATAAAATCAATCTTGGAGACCAAAAAGCATTTTGAGCTTTGGAATTGCCCTGGAAAGCCAATAAATTATGAGTTAACATAAGACATATGTATGATCATGTATATCTTCCAAAAGCTTTAGAATAATTCGCCAGGCTGATTATTAATCTTCGGATTATTTACGTGCAAGACATTTTTTGCTGCAAAGTAAGATTGTATTATGTGCTTGGGATGATGTGTTTCAGTAGTCCTCTAACTGTAGGCTACTAGATTTAGCATCCATTGATGGGAATGGTCTGAAGCAATTACTACCGGGATGTTTGCTAAGTGTGACTTTCTATTTCAATAATTTCTCCTGTACTTATTAACTGTAATTCTGCTGTAATGAGGAAGATACAGCTATTTACTTGTTTATTTATTTGAGACAGGGTCTGGCTCTGTTGCCCAGGCTGAAGTGCAGAGGTGCGATTTCAGTTCACTGCAATCTCCACCTCCCAGGCTTAAGCCTTTCTTCCACCTAAGCCTCCCAAGTAGCTGGGACTATAGGTGCACACCACCATGCCTGGCTAACGTGTCTATTTTTTCTAGAGATGGAGTTTTGCCACATTGCCCAGGCTAGTCTTGAACTCCTGAGTACAAGCAATCCGCCCCACTCAGCCTACTAAAGGGTTGAGATTAACAGGCAGGAGCCACCGTCCCCTGGTGTCAATATTCCTTATAATCAATGTAAACGTGATGGGGGAGGTGATAGGGATACTGGCATTTCTATTTTGAAACATAATAGCCAGCTGCATACCTACCTCTGCTGCTACAAATCATGACAACCATGTACTTGAGAATAAAATATGAAGATTTATGAAGCAAAAGGCAAGAAAGGGAAGGAGAAGAAAAACAGAAGGAAGGAGAGCAATGACACTCACTTGTAAAATGAACACATTCTGATTTACTGGTGGAGAATACTGGCTAACTTCAAACCAAAAGCATGGGAGAGATATTTGATATTTATCATCTACTACTCATATAAATGTAGCATTGTTGGTTCTATGTATCTACCTCCTTTCAAACCATCTATCCATCTCCTTCCTTGCAACCTCTTATGATTCCTACATAACAGTGCATTTACATGCAACTTTGGTATTCTAGGTAAATAAATAAAACTTTACTTGGTATACTTGTCTATGTTCCTTAGCATTTCCATATAAATGGAACACATCAAATATATCATCCTTTCACTTGTCAGTCACAAAGCTCCTCATTCTTCCTCATTCAGTGAGAAAGAAGTATTTGCTTTTAGATTGTCGCTGTGAGGCAAACCACATCTTCTCTAGCAAATGAAAGTCGTATTTTGCTCCTAATTTTTCTACTTACAACATTACGAAAGAAAGTTGATTTGAACAAGGTCTAAACCGCTATCAAATTTTGAGAAAAGAATCCTCCCTCGCCAAAGGTGAAGTTTGGAGCTATGGGTTGAAGCAATATGCAAAACCACAACTCAGTTGTGGGTGAAAATTTAGATATGTTCTTCCTGTTAGTAATTCATCATAAACTAAGTACGTTTCTAAGGAGAAAAGCCCCATCAGTGAATCTAGCCTAAAATACTATAAATGTGTTTTCCCAAATAGCATAAAGACAGCACATATTTAATATAAGTGTATGAAAGGAGAAGGAAAGAAAAGCCCAACTTAGAAATGTTATTCAGAAAATATTGACTCATTTCATTTATTATTTTTTAAAGAACATATTAAATATCAATGTACTATGATGTTGACTAGGTACTATGATATTTAACATCTATGTACAAATGATGATGTTGAATATTTATGTACTGTGATATCAGATATCCATGTACTATGATATCAGATATCTCTGTACTATGATGTTGGATATCTGTATATTACGATGATATTGAATATATATGTACTAAGGTATTGGATATCTCTCTACTATGATTTGGAAATCTACATATTATGATATTGAATACCTATTTACTATGATGTTGAATATCTGGGTACTATGATATTGGATGTCTATGTACTAAAATATTGGATCCCTCTGTAGTATGGTGTTGAGTATGCACTATGATATTGGATATCTATGTACTAAGATATTAAATATCTCTGTACTGTGATATTGGATATCTCTGTACTATGATATTGGATGTCTACATACTATGATATTAAATATCTGTGTACTATGATATTAAATGTCTCTGTACTATGATATTGGATATCTCTCTGTACTTTGATATTAGATATCTCTGCACTATAGTATTGGGTACCTCCTTTCTGTGAAACTATGTTAGACATCTTTTTCCTCAGGACCTTACTCGCTGCTGTGCACTTTGTGGCCTCCTCTTGCTCCTGGAAGATCCCAGGCTCTCCCCTCCACCAGGGCGAGGTGCTTTCTGTCTCCTCTGCAGAAATGCTCCCTGACAGTTTGTATCCATCCCTCACCTCCAACTTTACTTTTATTCATTCCTCAGATTTCAAAATTACTTCCTCAGGAAGGCCTTCTTTGACTTTTGAATCAAGATCAAGTTTCTGTTAGGTGAGGTTGTAGAATGAGGTTTCTTTCCCTGTGTGTTCCTTCCTGTACTTACTTAATATCTGCCACCTGTGCTTGACAGCTCCAAGAGAACAGGCGTTGTTGAACAAATGAATAAATACGGTATAAAAAAGTTTAGAAAGTTTAGGAAACTGACGGACAGGACAAATATTTGAACCTTCATATGACTGTTATTAGAGGCTGTGAGATTTTCCCCATATCTGAATGCCCAGGCCCCTCCACAATCTTTGAAATTTAGAAGTGTGTTTGGGTTAATTATTTTTTACAATATTTTCATAAGCAATCAACCATAAAAAAGAAAAGAGCTTGCGAAGGGTCAAATCACATGTGCTTTTGAGATGAACTAAAGAATGTGGCCTCCATAAATTGCTTATATATAACTAGGTCCTAGTCTAGAAGTGTTAATGTAGCTTCAACATTTCTCAATTTTTTTCAATAAAATAAGCACTATTTTAAAATACACAAATCAAAGGGTTTAATTAGACTGCTTCTAGATATTTTTTCTTTTTTTTTATTCATAGTAGCATACTGCTTGGAAAAACTCAATTGATGGTATCATGTTATCTTGAGTCATAAAATAATTTAAATTTCAGGCTCTTGATATAACAGAATGAAATATCATACAGTTATTAAAATGAATAATTGTAAAAAGCAAAAAGCTAAAATAATATTGGTCATCTTATATTAAGTGAAACAAGTACACAGAACATTATATAACCAAAACAATGAAACAATGTTAGCCAATTACCCCAATTATTATTATATATTCTAACTGCATGTAGAAGAAATTAATACACAAAACTAAAATTGTGTGATGATATGAACATGATGTGTTAATGTTCTTATAATTTTAAAAAATAAGCATATTGACATTTCAAGTAGATAAGTACACAGAAATTAAGTAGTTAAAATTTTTTTCATTAAGTAATTTTTAAATTCCATCTCACACACATAATTACACTATTTTTCCATGGTTTCTTAGAATAATCCTGGCTCTAAAATACTGTGCATTTTGTATACTTTTTTATACTCTTACTGTATTTCTTCAAAAATACTTTTTGACTCTAGAGTATAATAACAGAACTTCAATTTTTTAAAAAGTAGTCCAACAAAATATGGCAATGATCTATTACAGTCATTTTGACTGTTTGGAAGAATTTTATTTTATTTTCATTTTATTTTATTTCTTAAGAAGAACTTCTTAAGAAACAGAATATTTATGAATCTAGAATACAGGTGTCTAAATTATTTGATCATTTTTCAAGTGAGTTAACTTTCCATGGTAAGGAAAAAAGAAACTAAGGTAGCAAAAAGAAAAGAAATACAAAAATTTGCACAAAAGTTTGTGATGATACATTTGCTTTTTAAAATTTGAAACAAAAAGCTTGCATTGTGCTTTCTCTTCAAGTTTGTTCAGGGCTATGGCTATTTGGCACAGAGAACTGGATTTCCTTTTCAGACCCAATCACCAAGCTTCCTCTTTTGAGTAGCCTAACAAGAGTTGTTCGTAAGCTGGCTGAGTGTTTCCTTCAAGAAATATGAAGCCTCCATCTAAACACTACTGAGGATAGAAAAAAAGATAAAAGCTACCTCTAAAGTTCAATATCCTAAAGAACAATGCAATTCAATTTCACAAGCATGTATTTAACTTGAAATATTCTAGAGGGCCTATTGCACAAAGAACCTTACTTAGGGAGAAAGACATCTAGTTATTTAAAGCAGAATGAAGTAATTGGCAAGACAGAATTTTGGGGGAAGAAGCAATTGAAATTGGTTTGAAAGATCTCTTGGAAAAGAGGGAGGATGAGCTCATCCTTGAAGGAGTGAAGTAGAGCAATTTTAATAAAACAGAACTGCCTCTGGCTAGCAAGTGGTGTTTCCCATGAGCAGGGCCCTATTTCAAGCCTTTCATAACTATTAACCCAAGTTAAGCCCTGCAACAGCTCTGTGAGGTCAGGGATATTATTCTCCCATTTTAGAGATAATAAAACTGAGATTTAGAAGTGATAAGCCTCATGCCCGAGGTTGCACTGTTGCTGTAAACAACTTAACCAGGACTGGAAGACTGGCAATCTAGACCCAGCATTTGGGAGCTTTGAGGCGATCTATGCTGCCTTCTGTATGGGAAATCAGGAAATGTGGATTCATTAACATATCTGTAAAAAGTTGTTCTCTGGATTTCAATTCTATCTATAATTTGAGCAGTGTACGTGACTGTATTATTCGTAGGTTCTCCTCCAGCCCTAAAATTCTGAGGACACGGCCTCCCAGAATCAGGAAACAGCCCTAGAGAAGGTGCCAAGCAACAGAACAATAGGAAATGTTAGGATGGAGAGACAGTGGTGTATTGTTAAATTCTGGATTCTCAGATCTCTAAGCAAGCATTTTCAAAAACAAAACAAAACCAAAACACACCTTTACCTCTAGCTCCTCTAACTTCACTGCTTTTGAGGAAGTTTTGTGATAAATATTCCATGGCTAATTGTCTATGGTGGCTTCTTGGTCTTTTAACAAACTATGTATGTTTTGCTTCAAATTAATAAAATTTCAGCTAATAACAATCCTCCATCCTTTTACACTATTTGAAGAAGCCTCCACATAATGGCTTAAGTGAATCATCAGACAGTCAAAGATCAATTCTTCAGTCTTGTTATTAGGTGCTTAATATGAATAGATTATTTTTGTGTCCTAATAATATAACCACATTTTTTAAATGCTTGCAGTCTGGATTATTCACATCTTTAAAAGAAAAGAGATTAGGCTGGGCACCGTGGCTCACGCCTGTAATCCCAGCACTTTGGGAGGCTGAGGTGGGTGGATTACCTGAGGTCAGGAGTTTGAGACCAGCCTGGCTAACATGGTGAAACCCCCTCTCTACTGAAATATAAAATTAGCCAGGCATGGTTGTGCATGTCTGTAATCCCAGCTACTCAGAAGGCTGAGTGAGGAGGATTACCTGAACCTGGGACATGGAGGTTGCAGTGAGCCACGATCGTGCCACTGCACTCCAGCCTGGGCAACAAGAGTAAAACTCAGTCTGAAAAAAAAAAAATGTATTAGAAAGCAGTCAAAACAGTTCTATGTGTTTATTATGCTGACCTGCCAAATATAAGTTAATATTATTTGTAGGTAAAGCACCAATCGCTAAAATAATGGAGGGAGAATGGAAAGGACACCTATCCCTGCTAAGATACTGTTTAGATAAGGCAATAAAATCGGAGCATGGTGACAGCACTATTGAGCTGATGTGCTACTCACTGGAGAACCAGTCTCACCAGTGTTTGATAAACTAACTAATATTAAAGGAGACAAGAGACTACAGCGGTGGGCACTGAACTCTTGCCTTCACTCCTTCTTACTCAACAGGGTTATCAATGACTTAAGACTATATACAGTGCTTTGAAACTAGTAAGAAACAAGATGATAAAGACGGAATCAAAATCCAAAGTAATCAAATGTGGAAGAAACATAGAACTAAAGTGCCTGAGATTAATTTAACAAGGATAAATGCAAAGATCTGAAATTCAATCTATAAATACACATGTACAGTTTTTGAGACAGTATTGTTTCACAAAGACCTGGAATTTTTCTATGCCCTAGCTTATTAAGAGCAAAATTCAATAAAGCTGTTATACAAACACATAACCTATGAGACTGCTTAACTGTCCTATACAAGAGCTGATAGATCATACTTGAATTTAGGTATTGAGTTCTGAGCCTTGATATTAAGAGAGATATCAATTTCTGCAGAATATATTCACAGCAGGGAAAATCAACTGAAGAAAGATTCTAGAACTTATTTATTCATTCATGTATCCAAACATCCGAATACATTTATTGAAAAGCTATTTCATAGCAAGCGGTTGGAATATAATAGTGAAAAAGGCAGAAAATTCAGATAACCAGCACTGGCCATAATGAAGCTGCAGAGCTAAGAGATTTTTTTTTTTAATATTTGTAACTTTTTTTTATTATTACACTTTAAGTTTTAGGGTACATGTGCACAACATGCAGGTTCGTTACATATGTATACATGTGCCATGTTGGTGTGCTGCACCCATTAACTCGTCATTTAGCATTACGTATATCTCCTAATGCTATCCCTTCCCCCTCCCCCCGCTCCCTCCACCCCACAACAGTCCCTGGTGTGTGATGTTCCCCTTCCTATGTCCATGTGTTCTCATTGTTCAATTCCCACCTATGAGTGAGAACATGCGGTGTTTGGTTTTTTGTCCTTGAGATAGTTTGCTGGGAATGATGGTTTCCAGCTTCATCCATGTCCCTACAAAGGACATGAACTCATCATTTTTTATGGCTGCATAGTATTCCACGGTGTATATGTGCCACATTTTCTTAATCCAGTCTATCACTGATGGACATTTGGGTTGTTCCAAGTCTTTGCTATTGTGAATAGTGCCGCAATAAACATATGTGTGCATGTGCCTTTACAGCTGCATGATTTATAATCCTTTGGGTATATATCCAGTAATGGGATGGCTGGGTCAAATGGTATTTCTAGTTCTAGATCCCTGAGGAATCACCACACTGACTTCCACAATGGTTGAACCAGTTTACAATCCCACCAACAGTGTAAAAGTGTTCCTATTTCTCCACATCCTCTCCAGCTCCTGTTGTTTCCTGACTTTTTAATGATCACCATTCTAACTGGTGTGAGATGGTATCTCACTGTAGTTTTGATTTGCATTTCTCTGATGGCCAGTGATGATGAGCATTTTTTCATGTGTCTGTTGGCTGCATAAATGTCTTCTTTTGAGAAGTGTCTGTTCATGTTCTTTGCCCATTGAGCTTTCTATCAAACACAGTTCTGTCTGACTCCAGAGCACATACTCTAGTTACTCTACTGCTTTGCTTTTCATAATTTGGTGCTCTTCATGTTGTCCTAATAAATTCATTATCTTATTAAAAAACAGTGTCCTTCCTAATGACACACCTCCCTGTGCAGCACTAAGATGAATGGGTCTCTCCGTTTGCTTGAGGAGGTCTCACTTGATGACTGATGTTTCAGCGTAACTATTAATGGTTTCTCCTAAACACACACACACACATGCGCGTGCGTGCACACACAAACACACAATCTCAATTTAGACAACAAATAATTTGTTCTCCTTGCCTAATGCCATGATACCATTTCATTTCAATGCATAGCATTGAATGGATATTCACTGCTAAAAGGAACGAGTGTTAAGTAGGACTGTGTGGTAGAGCTTTGGCTCAAGTTGCAAGAGTGCCATCACCAGCTAGCTATGTTCTTCCTGGGCACAAGAGTGAGGGATGCAAGCCCGTCATGGTCTGGGCACCCAGGACTTTGCACTATTCCAGGACTAAGTAATGTATCTCAAATATAAGTCATTCTGTACTTGCTGTTTCACTCTCTGTAATGCTCCTCTTCTGTCTACCAGACTTTCTTAACAGGGGTTCTGTGAGGAAAATTAAGTCCTAATGCTCTAAAAAGGCCACTGTATGTAGTGAATTAACTTCTCTAAAGTGCATCTAGAATGGCAGTAATTATATCAGTCCTTGGAGAAACCAAAAAACGTGCTAAAATTAGTTTTGATGTCCTGCGGTGAACATGAGGGACCACTTCATTGCATCTTTTCATCAATATATTTTCTGTGTTAGACACTTTTTGCATTGTTATAAAGGAGTACCTGAAACTGGGCCATTTACAAAGAAAAGAGGTTTATTTGGCTCAAAGTTCTGCAGGCTGTCCAGGAAATGTGGAGGTGTCATCTGCTTCTGGGGAGGCCTCAGGAAGCTTTCAAACATGGCAGAAGGTGAAGGGGGAGCAGGCATCTCACTCGGCAGGAGCCGGGGCAACAGCATGAGGAGGTGCCACAGTCTTTTAAACAACCAGGTCTCTGGAGAACTCACTCTTCTCCAAAGGGCTGACACCAAACCATTCAGGAGGGATTTGCCCCATGATCCAAACACCTCCCACCAGGCCCCACCTGCAACCCTGGGGATCATATTTGAGATGTGGAGGGAACAAATATCCAAACTATATTACTATCATCACAAATTTCTTGGCAAAGTAGCTCTAGATCAGTGCTTCTCAACCTTGGCTATATGCTACAATTATCTGGAAGCTTTAAAATAGTAATGATGTTCAGGTTCTATCTAAAAAACTGTCAGAGTCTCCAGGGCAGGACCTAAGCATTGGAAAGTGTCAGCTGCTTCCCTGGGTGATTGAAATATGCATTCAAGAAGTAGAATGTCTGCTACGAATGAGTGACTGTGAGGAAGTCAGGTGTCCACTACACCCCAGCCTTCAACCTCTGGATGTGGGGGAGGGGTGGCTCCAAAATTTTATGATGTCAATGTAAATTTAAAGCCCTCAACAAGATACTTCAATTTCCCTGGGGGGTCTCATGTTCCCATAGTCATGTCTGCTCCCAGCCCGTTACCTATGCTATCTTCATTTTTCTTTGGAATTTCAATAATTTGCCCATTCATAACTTCAGATTATGATTGGTTTCATTTATAATTGTGTGGCAATAGTTAAGGTAAAAAATAAACTTATATTCATGGTGGCAAATAACTTATGGTAAATTAGACATTCATCTCCTGAAGTCTTCTTAATCTACTCCCTCCACAGCAGCCCAGGGAGTCCCTTAAATCCACACCTTTTGACTCTTTTTCCTCAACCCTCTCATTCACCCCTTGACCTTTTCTTTCTTTCTCATCTCAAGATAATCTTTAATGTCTGACCTTATCCAGAAATTTGACTATTATCTTGTTGTTTTTGTCACAACTAGACTACCTTTAAGGAGGCATCCTATCAAAAACAGCCTGACCCTAGGAAGAATTCTGGAACCCGTAGTTAATACGACCAAATGGCCATTTTGGTAATTCTGTGAAGTAAACATTGATTAAATTAATTTTTATTGTACATTATAATAACTTTATGCTGGAAGAGAGACCAGTTGCCATAGATCAATGACTAATAACTGGTAACTGTCTATGGTTAGAATAAATGTGTCTTCTAAAATAAATCATTTTAAATTGTTTAAGCCACATCTTCTTAACTAGTCACAGATTTGGTTTCTAGGGTGATTGCCCGTTATATATCAAATTAATCTAGAGTTACAGATTATGGAAAGGATATTAAAGAGATAATTAGTTATTTTTTAACTGGAAATACACTTCCCATTTCTTCAGTTTAAAACTTCTAACCTGCACATTGTGCACATGTACCCTAAAACTTAAAGTGTAATAATAATAAAATAATAAAAAAGAAAGATAATATATGTGCAATAAAATGATGCAATACAAACATTTGCTATTCTATACATTAAAAAGTTAAGGCACAACTTCAAAAAAAAAAACTTCTAATTTTGTGTCGTGATAGAAGCACCATCATCACAGATTATATACTATCAGAAATTCTCAAAGAAATAATAGATTTCCCTAGAGATCATTTTTCACTTAGCTTACAAGGTTAAATGAACTCCCAGATGCTCTGCTGGAACACAGACCCATCTCAAGAAACACATAAGCAGCAAATTTGCTGGTGGATGTTGAGATGAACACTTAGGAGCTGGTAGATTGCTGTGTGTTTGAAGAGGACCCAGGATCTCACAGAGAAGCAAGGCTTGTCCACTTATTACTATGTTACTAGAAAATGTGAACAAATCAATTTTCCATTGAACTAGGAGGCTGTAATAGAAGATCAAAAAAAAATCAAGTGAGAACTGAGAAGCTGCATATTTCTGCTCTACTAAAAGATGAAGTAAATTGACTACGTGCATAGCCAACTTGAGAATTCTACAACTGTCATATTCTGAATAAGAGGTCTAGTTTCAGTGGTGTATAATCTCTCATTTTATATTGAGTTGACCATTATTGTGTTAAAATGCAAAGAAATCTTAGTCAGTGGACTCTCATTTTTCAATTTCTATATTTGTGAAAGTAGGAATTTTATACCAGTTGACTGTAGCCTGATTATCATTGACACATAAGAAGTTAATGCTCACTTTTACTTATTTCTCAGTAAGTGAAGTGGGATCTTTTCTCTATCTATCCATAAAGACGGAGAATAGGTGTATTACACTAACCAGAAATTTATGTTAACTGGAATTGTAGGAGACCATACGATTTGGATGAGGTTATTGGTTTAGATTTTACACTCAGTTTATTTTGCCTTCCTACCTCTCCTGAATCACTAAGTGACTTCTGCTTTTCCAAAATAAACAGCAATAAATGCTCACAGATAGAGTACAACTTGCATCATTGGACCTAAGTCATGGGAATAGAGCTATGCGAAGAGGCAGCATCACAGCGGAAGAAAACATGAAGTTGAAAATCAGCAAATCTTTCTTTAAATTCTAGCTCTGCCACTTAAAAGCAAGGCCCTTAAAAGACTGAAATATCCTCTCAATAAATATATTTGCCCCATTTTGCAAATGCAGAGAATATTTTATCTCTAAGAATCCCTGTAAGATTTCAAGAGCTTAGCTGAAGGCCCAAAATGTAAACCATGCCCAGTAAACGTAGTTATCATTATGAATCTTTACATGAGAGTGGGATATACACACCCTGAGGTGGCACAGTGACATCCCCTGGCTATATTCTTTTTTCCGTGACATCCATCTTCTCAACTTCATTGGCCTCAAAATGGTCATATTCACCAAATAACAGGTGGATTTCTGGAGGCAACGGGTATGTTTAAAAGATGCTTGTTGCCATTAAGTGTCCTGCTTTGGTTCTACGATGGGCTTAGTAAGATTTGGGGGTGGGGGGTAGTCTTAGCAACTTAGCACCATTTGTAATTTGGCCTCTATAAGAAATACACAGACAAAAAGCCCAAAGTGTCAAAAAGAGTCCTATCTGTTTAGGAACAAAATAGGCATGTTCCTATAGTTCTGGCCCTAAAACAAATCGTTGAGATGTTCCATAGGTTCTAAAAACCTTTTCCGGCTGTGGAGCTGAGAAGATACTAAAATAATAGCATCTTAGAGGTTGATTAGAAAAAAAAAATCAAAAGTCTACTTAGCTCCAAATGATGTCAGCGTCAGCAGACTCACTTGAGGTGTTTTCCTTCATTAAATTAATACACGCAGACAGCTGTTTTGGCTGTTTCATTTCTCTCAGTGGTGAATCTGTTTCTTAAACGGCTACTCCAGGATTATATAGGGATGTAAAAGTTTATCTTCCACTCATGAAATAATTACATTTTAACTCGCTGACAAACCTATCAGTTTCAATGCAGTTATTAACCCAGCCAATTCCTACCTTAAAAAAATTATTACAATAGTACTTGAGCTTTTTTACTTCATTCAAACAGGCTGATGGTACAGTGTTCTTAAAGATGAAAAGGAAGCACTTGAAATAAGTAACAATTTGATGCCTGAGATGTGGGAACTTTTGATAAGTATTTACATGTTTCGTAACAAAAGAGTGTGAGAAAGAATTAAGGGGGAAGGAAAGCGGCGGGGGATGGGGGGAAGATACTGCATAAACAGAAACACCATCTGACAAAAGCCACTTCTCCATGTTCTTAGGAAGCCCTTTCTGCAACCTACTTAACCTGGGGCTGAGTTTTCTCATTGCTATGAATACCATGGCAGCAGTTCCACAGAGCTACAAAGCTGCAGCCCAACACTGTTGAGAAACTGAGCTGTCTGTCACATACAAAGCTGGGTAAGGAGTTCACCCCATTAGGGGCGCCATCTTTATAAAATCACTAGGTCAAAAGTTCTCCGAGGGCAAGACACACCAACGGCAACAGTAAGCTATTAGCCAGTGAATTTTGTGCATGGATTAATATATTTCTTCTGTAAGTCATTTCTTCTTAAAACATTTTTAAATAACTGCCTAAACCTGTTCTCAGAAATAAGATTTGCAGTTACAATTAATAGGTCACAAAAATTTCCAAAGAGAACATTCACTGTGCTGAGAAAATAAAGGAAGTAAACAATTTACAAAACATCTCCTTGAATCTAGATTTTTTTAAAGGTAGAATCCATTGATGTATTAAAAGGGTAACTATTATGACTAAGTGGAGATCATCCCAGACAATGTGACTGGTTTAATATTTGAAAACAAATCTGTCATTCACAGTATTAGCACAAAAACAAGAAAATAAAGCAAAACAACATTTTTTTAAACCTATGATCATTTTAGTCAATGCAGTAAAAGCATTTGACAAAATTCAGTATCCATTCATGACAATAACTGTCAGCAAACAACGAATAAAAAGAAACTTCCTCTATTTTATAATAAGCATCTACCAAAAAATGAACAACTGGCATCATATAGTTAACAGTGAAATATTGAACATTTTCACCCTACAATTAAGAATGAGATAAGGATGTCCACTTTCATCACTTTTATTTATCATTGTACTAGAGTTCCTAACTAGTAAGGCAAGAAAATTTCAAAAAAGCATAAAGTTTAGAAAGAAGAAGTAAAACTGTATTTGCAGATGACATGATTGTTTATGTAGAAAATCGAATTAATCTATAAAACAATTATTAGAATTAATGCAGAATACAAGGCCAGTAAGCAAAAATCCATTTTGTTTTACGTACTAACAATATATTTTTGTTCATCAAGAGACTATATTAAGAATATAAATAGCCAAGACATGACTTGTCAAAATATTTTAAAGACATATATCTGAAAATAAGTGGTATCCAGGACATACAAAGGACTTCTACAACCCAATCATATAAACGTAAGCAACCCAATTAAACAAATAGGCCTAAGATTCAAGCAGACACCTCACTAAAGAAGAGATGTACAAGAAAGCACATGAAAAAATGTTCAGCATCGTTATTCATTAAAGAAATGCCAATTAAAAGCACAATGAAACACCATCACACACTCAACAAAAGGGCAATAGTTAAAAAACAAAAACAAATACCACCAAAACCTGCCCCACATGCAGGGGTACACTGACTATCCTGTATTGTTGGTAGGGTAAAATAGTCCAATCACTTTGAAAAATGACCTGGCAGCTTCTTATAAAATGAAACATATGCATGTCCTTTGACTCAGTTTTTCCATACTTAAGTATTTCCTTTAAAATAAAAAAAGGACCACACAAAAACTTGTAAGAGAATGCTTATTGCAGATTATTCATATGGTTCATAATTGTCAAAAACTAGAAATCATCTAGGTGTGCCTCAACAGCACACTGGCTGAACAAATCATGGTACACATACACAAAAAGATGTCTAGACATAAAAAGGAAGCAGCTACGGACATACAACACCATGGGAATATCTCAAAAACTTTACAGAAGAATCCATCCTCTACAATCCAACTTAGAAAAAGTGTCAGAACAGCCAAAGCGAACTCAATGGCAGACCATGTGAGAAAAGGAATGGCTATTGCTAAAAAGGGGCATGAGAACATTCTTGGGAGCAATGGTAATATTCTAAAAATTGATATTTGTATTACACTGGTTTACACATTTGTCAAAATACAGTGTTAACTTAAGATTTGTGCACCACTTCATTTAATATACATTTTACCTCGAAAACAGAAAGGGAGAGAGAGCAAAAGAAAAGCAAATATTGACCTTTGAAGCATTTATTGGTGAAGTATACTGATGTCAGTTTGAAATACATCAAAATTGATAGAAGAACAAATTAATATATGTATATAAAACAAATATAGTAAAATGTTAATTATATAACATATGTGATGGGTATGTGGACATCCAATGTATTTTTCAGTTTTTCTACATGGTTGTAAATTATTCTGAGTGATCTGAATATATGGGTTTTAAAAATTATAAACCTTGAAATGTACCTTATATTGCATGACTTGATTATAAACCGAGGATTCTAGAAATACTCACCAAGGTTAACACAAGTCAAATGTTCCCTAAGAAAGAAAATTCATCTTTGAGAAAGAACTAAATCCCAATATTTTTTTCAGATGTTCTAGATATCCTAATTTGAAGAGGAAAATGTATACTATTTATTTTGGACAAGAATCTTTAAAAGTTTATCTGATCTGCTTAAAGTTAAGAATTGCTGGTTTTGTAAAGTGACAAAGGGATTAGAAACATTATTGAAAAATAACTTCTATAATGCTTGCCAAATTGCCCTAGAAACAGAAGTAGGCAGAAAAGTATCTCTTATGTTGCAATCTGACATGAGTTGTTTCAAATTTGCAGAGCTGAATTTAAGAATAATATAGGCTGGGCCCAGTGGCTCATGCCTGTAATCTCAGCACTTTGGGAGGCCGAGGTGGGAGGATCACGAGGTCAGGAGATCAAGACCATCCTGGCTAACACAGGGAAACTCCGTCTCAAAAAAAAAAAAAAAAAAAAAAACCAGCCAGGTGTGGTTGGTGGTGGGCACCTGTAGTCTCAGCTACTCAGGAGGCTGAGGCAGGAGAATGGTGTGAACCCAGGAGGCGGAGCTTGCAGCAGTGAGCTGAGATCATACCACTGCACTCCAGCCTGGATGACAGAGTGAGACTCCGTCTCAAAAAAAAAAAAAAAAAAAAAAAAGAATAATATAAAGGGTGTCGATGTTTGATTTTTAAAAAAGACTACTTGACAAGGTATACCAGCAATAAAATCTTAGATATATCACAATCATTCATTTTAAGGTCTATTTTTTATGTTTTTGGTATTTTTGTTTGAATTCAGAAATGTCATGTATTAGAAATAAAAGTTGAGAGAAAGAAACTTCACACAACCCATTAGCTAAAACACACGCATATTTTAAAGAATTCACAGATAGTTACACTTTTATATTATGCATGTTTAATGCTTAGCAACCACAGTTCTAGGGTAATTGGTTATCTCATTGTAATCGACTTATGTGTTAATTTAGTATCCAGAGCCTAAAAACAGAGAAAATATTTTTACCATACTCTGAGAATCTCAATCCTCATACTTAGTGCGATATCACATCCACCTGGCTGATGTTGGGGTTATAACATCTAACGAAAAATACAAATCAATTTCCTGGAAGGAAAATGGTGAGAACATTCCCTACCTACAGGACCAGCACTAACAAACCTTCCTCTGTTCTTCCCCTTTAAACCTGCTTTTCACCAATACTCAATTCTTGCCACTGCTCTGGTTCTGCTGTTGTGGATATTGATATGTTGGACTAGGTCTTCACAGTGAAGAATGACATTTCCCAGCTATCTTAAAAATACTTTATGTGCCCTTGGGTTGTGGTTTTAAGAAAAAAAGCCTTATCTACAGAAAGAAGGGCTCCTCTCCAAATGCAATATTGTCCCATCCCCTTTCCATATTCTTTCTCTCATGAATTATCTTTCTCTAATTAGATAGATCTCATTGATCTCAAAAACTCTCAAATTTCTTGTTAGGTAACTTTTCTTTCATGTAGATGGAGGTAAACCAGAGTCACTCCACTTTCAGAGTACGTGTCATGATTTCGGCACTTCTTTGTCTTCTGACAATAAACCACCTTCACAATGACACTAAGTTTTTGTTGCCAAAGTCAATAAATTCACCTGGAATATTGTGAGTTGTTTCTGAGTAGGGGAAAGAGAGGGTCAGAGCAGAAAGCAAAATATCTCACCCTTGGCTGCATTATTCTTTAACTGTTGGAAAAAGGTCATTGACCATTTAAGAGAAAAAAAGCCTACCTGCTTTAATTTTATGTATGTTTTAATATTTGGACTTAAAAATACTTTTATTTAATATTTTGGAATATCTGATTTTGTCCATTATAACTGCAGTTCGGTTTATGTAGAATTAGAGAATGATAGAAACAAGACATCCAAGGGATTTTCTAGTTCAACAACCTTAGGTTATCAATGAGGGGCTTGTGGTATACATTTTGAAATTCTGAAATATTGACTAATTTCTCTAGGTATTTTTGTAATACAATTAAACACTTTGTCGACAAGAGTGGAGTACTGTACTTATCTGAGTTGTGGAAAGGATTTTATGGAAGACATGGTGGGGGTTGGAGTAGCTGTGGAACATGAGAGAAACATATTAACTGATGCATAGAAGTATCAATTCAATACTTCTATGACGTGTTAAAGTTTCGCATAGGTGGCACGACTAAGCCAGCTTGCAAGAATGTGCCACATTCCTTCATTTATTCAACAAATAGTTATTTAGCATCACTCCATGTACTGTTCCAAGTGTCAGAGAAGCAGCACAAGACATTTTTTAAAGTCAGTCATAATGTTTGCACTGAGTTTTGAGAGAAAGAGAAGAGGACACCGTGTTCTCTGAGTGAGTAGTAGATCGATTGTTGAAGCCTAATGCGTGAAGGAGAGGTAATTAAATACTAGAAAACTGAGCATCTGCTGATTCTGCACGTGTTTTTGTGGTTTATTCTTATTTGCAAGGATGGTAATACAGAATCTTGCTTGAAATTGGATTTTTGTGAACTAACCGAATTCTCCAAGTTAAAATCTAGGTGTTTTCGTCAATTTCTGTCATCAGGCTGAACCTGTCTCACAGTTCCTATGCTGTGTTGTTGTCCAGGGAGCTCCTTCAGAGATGGCCTTAATCTAAGTTTATGGCAAGCTTTTCAGTCATAATTTTCGCCAACTTCTGTATAAATAAACAAGACCGCCCCTCTCTTTAACCAAGGCAAGCTGGTCACGAGATTGCAATATGTCATCTAACCACAGGTAGATGCTACCTAAAAGATCTCTCTCCAACCTCCAAATCAGTGTTTTCAAAAATTATGTTGCAAGGTCTGTTAGGATACCCTTCAAGTATCCACTTTTGTATAATTTGCCATATTGGCCAAATCCAAGAAAATTCAGCATATTAAAAAATATCAGACTGACTCTATCTCTTGCCCCCAACACCATCTCTGTCAGAGACAGAAAACTGTGACAATATTTGATATCTGACAAGATTGATATATTTCACTGTTGGTCCAACCGACAGAAGAGGAGAGCAAGTCATACCAGACATGACCACCTGAAGTATGTAAGTCAATAACTATGAAGTTGTTCATTTCTATGACTAGACTGGATATATTGAGGAATTTAACCTAAGGTAAATTAAGGCAACGTGAGGATCATTACAGTATAAAATGAGCAAATGGCCTATTCTAGGCTTTTGGATCAGGTGATGGAGAGGCAGAGTCTGCTGTGAGTAATACCGAAGAAGTGTGAATAATGGGACTTAGTCATGAAAGGAAAATGAAGCAAAGAAGTCAAAGATTCACTCCCTGTGTGGGTGAATGGGAACATGATACTGCTAAATACAGAAGTGGAAGGCTAGAAATTCCAGGGAAAGGGAGGAGAAGAAATATTATGAATTTAGAATTTATTGAATGTGAGACGTCAACAGGGCACTCAGGAGGGAATGGTTAACAGGAAGTTACACATTTAGGACTAGAGAACTGTAGAGGACAAAGGAAGGGGGTGATTTCAGCTGGCACCCTTGGGAGGTAGAGATAGGTGCAAGGAGACCAGTTACTACATAGTGGGCAATCTGCCCCTCTAGGGGTATTAATAGGCAACGACTCCTTTTGGTGGAGCACAAAATCCGTAGGTTTGATCATATAAGTGAATGTGCAATAGGAAATACTCAACTGAATAAAACCACATGAGGAGGAGGCTGAGACAGAGAAAACAGTATAAATAAAATGAGAAAATAGCAATGTCAAATACAGTAAGAACTCAAAGTATTAGAGACCAACATATATTTTTAAGAGAGCCAAAATAGGATGGATTGCCCCAAAGAGTGCTATTTGGGGAATATTTCTGGAGGGTGAGATTTGAAATAGAGCTTTAAGTGCCTGGTGAGCATGGCAGGCAGACTATAGGCAGGAATAATAAAGTGTTACCTGAAAAACTCGTTAGGAGAAAGATGGAGAGAGAGGGAGAGCAAGAGACTATGAGCCTTGCTCTCTTGGGGGCCCAGAGATCCTAGCAAGATTTAGGTCTGGGTAAGAACAATGTAGAATTCAGACAGTAATTTTGTCCATTTTGTTCACTGCTATATACAAGCACCTAAATACACAGTTGTTCCATAAATTATTTTTTGCATAAATGAACTATGAAAAGCAAAGCAAAAGACCAGCTTTGCCAATTCACTTGGCTCTCTTGTTGTCTGTGTACCCCTAGTTAACAAGTCTGCTGGCCTGGGAATATCTTTCAATTTTTCACACAATGAAAATAGGCTTTTGTTCACTGCACAGGTAAATGCGTTTAATGAAGTTGATGCCTGAGAGGAATGGAAGAATTTTTAAAGACAAAGATACCTGTCATTGGATGTGATCAGGGTCAAAATAATGATGCCTCTTGGTATTTAACCACAATTGTCCTCGAGCAAACCTTTTGAATTATCAATTTTTTAAAAACATTTTTTAAGGAGAGATATTAAGAAAACCAATATTTTTCTCACTTCAAATAAAACTTTGGTTCATATTAAAAAGGTTTTAAGTCACAATTTTTAAAATGCTGGTGTAAAAAAGTGAATCAATGTGACAAATCAAAAGAAAATGGCAAATCAGCATTGACATAATGGTTAAAGTTTTAACCATTGATATAACAGTTAAAAACCAAGTGAAGAATGCAGACTCATATAACGCAAGAGAATATTTTAAAATTGTGTCTAAAAATAGGGCATAGAACAACAGTTTATTGGAGTAGTCTATAAATAACATAAAGTAGTGAAATAAAAATGTTTTAAAATAAAAGTTACTGGATGCATTATAATAATTCATATTAAAAAGGCAGCATTTGTGGTGGGTTAAAGTGTGAAAGAACATGCAGCAAATTTACCTCAGAAAGAAAAATTCATTACAATAGTATCAGAAACATTACAACATAAATTTATTATTTATTTATCTAACAATCTATCTATCTATCTATCTATCTATCTATCTATCTATCTATAGATATGTAAGTTTGAGACGGAGTCTTGATCTGTCACCCAGGCTGGAGTGCAGTAGTGCAATCTGGGCTCACTGCAACCTCTACCTCTCGGGTTCAAGTGATTCTCCTGCCTCAGCCTCCCGAGTAGTACAAATTACAGGTGCCTGCCACCACACCCAGTTAATTTTTTGTATTTTTAGTAGAGGCAGGTTTTTGCTATGTTGGCCAGGCTGGTCTCGAACCCATGACCTCAACTGATCCACCCACCTCGGCCTCCCATAGTGCTGGGATTACAGGCGTGAGCCACCACGCCCAGCCTACAATATATATTTAAATGTTAATGTTTATTTGTGAGAAAAATTCTCACTTAAAAATAAGTCCAAATATACAGAAAACTTCCTCTTTAAACTAATTTTTATTGATTTGCAATTATGCTTAGCTATTGGTAAAAGTTTTGGAGTCATCTACTTGCAAATGGGTGTGTTTAGAAAAGGTAATCCCAGTCTAGTTGTGATTAAACGATGACAGTACGTAATAGGTACTGAGTGACCATGATTGAAATAAATATTTGCCAGGTTGGTGTTATTAAATTTATGAGAAGGGGTCCTAGAGAAATATTTAAACAATAATATTTAATTTGTTTGTAAATGTGCTTATTTTAATGTGCTTAGCATAATTCAAGCAGTCCTTCTGATAATATATTTAAATTTGCAGCTTCCAATTTTATTAGCAACATGAGGCATTTCATTTTCAGTGTTCATATTAATCACACAAAATGATTTTCTTTTTAGTTGTGGTTCTCCTGTAATTATCTTTTCCCAGTTTTTCTTGCATATACCTGAGTACTTTGATATGTCTAAGACAAAATTTGATAATAAAATTAGGATTATTTTACTGACAGAATAACCACAAAAATCCTCTACTAATTATGTAATGAAAACTTTCAGCTTATTATGCCAAGATAAAGAAAAAGACATTTATACTTGGCACATTACTTTAACTGGGCACTTTTACCTAGTAATATTATTTTATGCAATGCGAACATAAATTTTCACAAATGTTTTTATTATTTAGAAAGAAAAAAAGCTATGTAGAGCAGTCTTTGACTTGGTCTCTTCACCCTGCAGCAGACTTACATTGATTGATGGGTTTGAGCTTGTAATTTAATGTGGCAAATTTTTGTTGTCCACAAATATCAGGAGATTGTATGAGCTTTTCTATAGGGAAGGGGAGTGGCAACTATGAACTCAGCAAACCAGAGTTAAACTTTATTTTCTCATATCTTAGTATACTTATTCTATAAATAAGAGAGTTGGAATAATGCAAAAAAATCTGTTAATAACAAAATAAAACATAATTTATGGCCTAGAATAAACTTGAATGGACTCACATGATCAAACAATCCCTTACTTGTTTTGACGAGCTATAATAGAGCTATGTCCTGATTGCAGAGTATGTTTATACAGCTTTTTCCCACTTTTCACAAGAAGTTTTCTTTCCTTAATTATTCTCTAAAACAAGGAGAACACCATATTTATACAAGTCTTGTGCAAAATAAATAATTTTAGAAATTTTATTTTTAGTACTTTACCTTTTTAGTGTTTTATTTTGGATTTCCACATACATATAATAGTATAATTATCCTGCAGCTACTTTTAGGTAGTTTCAACAATATCAATATTTTCCCAATCTTACTTCATCTCTTCCTACAAACACAGTTGCAGAAATTTTTTTTTATATTTTGAAATAATTATAGATTTATTGGAAGTTGCAAAAAAATAAATATACAAGGAGATTCCATGAGACGTTCTTTCAGCCTCCTGCAATGTGGTGATATATTGCATAATTATAGTAAGGTATCCAAATCAAAAATTTGACTTTGGTGCAATCCACAGCATTTTCAGATTTCCACAAGCACCTATGGATGTATATGCATGTGTGTGTGTGTATGTTCTATGCAATTCCATCACTTGTATAGTTTCAAGGAGTCACCACCACAATGAAGGTACAGAATGACTCTGTAGTCCCTTAAAGTAGCTCTTTACAGCCACCCTCTGCCCTCTCTCCAAAGTACCTGACCTAATCTAGTCTTCAGTTTTCTAATTTTGTTGTTTAATGAATTTTACACAAATGGCATCATGTCATATGTAAACTTTTGAGACTAGTTATTTTCCACTCACTATAATTCTCTTGACCTCCATCCACTTGTATCAATAATTTGTTGCTTTCTATTGCCTAGTATGGATGCATCACAGTTTGTTTAACCATTCACTCATTGAAGGACATTTGGGTTGTTCCAGTTTTGGGCTACTACAAATAGAGCTATTAAAACCATGCGTGTACAGGTATTTGTGTAAATACAAATTCGTCTCTTTGAGACAAATGCCCAAGATTGCAATTACTGGTTCATATGGTAAGTATGTGTTTAGTTTTAAAAGAAACTGCCAAAGTATTTCCAGAATGTCAGTGACATTCTGCATTCCTACCAGCAATATGTGAGTGATCATTTCTCTGCATTCTCATTAGCATTTAGTGTTATTTTTTCATTGTAGTCATTTTGATAGGTACATAGTGATATATCATTGCAGTGTTATCTGTCTCTCCACAGTCTGCATTCCCAAATGGCTATTGGTGATGAGCAGAAAAAATTTATTTTTAATTGGCATAATGCCACCAATTCACCTGTGATTTATTCTTTATTTGGACTTTTTATTATAATGCTTTAAAAATACTGGTCACATTTATATTTGGGACAGATTTTTTTTTTTTTATGGAATCTCGCTTTGTCGTCAGGCTGGAGTGCAGTGGTGCAATCTTAGTGCACTGCAACCTCCGCTTCCCGGGTTCAAGCGATTCTCCTGCCTCAGCCTCCCAAGTAGTTGGGACCACAGGCACACGCCATCATGCCCAGCTAATTTTTGTATTTTTAGTAGAGACAAGGTTTCACCATGTTGGCCAGGATGGTCTCGATCTCTTGACCTTGTGATCTGCCCACCTCAGGCTCCCAAAGTGCTGGGATTACAGGTGTGAGCCACTGCGCCCGGCTCAGATTGCTTTCTATAGTGAAAATAAAGTTCCGATAATTCTTTTGTCTAATTCTGTTCATCTTTTATGTTCTATTTCCTAAACATTTTTTGTGTTTACACAACAAGGAAGAGAAGTAGCAAGAAAAACACATCTGAAATCTCTACTAGTAACAATGTCATAATTAAATTCACACACACACACACGCACACACATATTTTTACTAAATTGGAATTACACCCTGTATGATACTGTGCTCATTACTTTCTAGAATTTAACATACTATGTATCATCTTTTTATCCACCATTATTATTCCACATTATTATATTTCATGGCAGTATTGAATATTTTTGTGATATTGTTTACTTGTTTATTTTTAAGGTTAATTTTCTGAAAACTGTATTGTTTTCTCAAAATTTAAATATTATTTATAGTGGTGACTCCTAACACTTTCTGTTTCTTAATTTTTGTTCATTCACTCTTTGATATAAAGAAATCTCTGAGAGAATACATAGGATCTATGTCAAAATTCTCATCTTCCACATTGTTCTGCAATCTTACTATTTATGTCCTATATAAGAAAAAAATAGAGCACTGCTAAATAATGGCAGAGTAAGTCATTTGTGCTGAAGCATTAATGCATTAAAAATCCTGGCATGTCTGAAACAATCACATGACTATTAAGCCAATAGATACATGTTTGACTCCATGAGAGTAAAAACAGTGGTCTTTCTCTCACCATTGTATGCTTAACAGCTAGCAAAGTACTTGATAAATCGTAGACATCAAATAAATATTTGTCTGATGAACAAATGAAGTACCGTATTGGGACTTGCATTTGAAAAAGTGTGTGTTCAGCCCTCACTAATGCTCTCTATTCCCTCTTCCAAGTTTGCTAAGCTGGTTAAGGCCGGAGGGACCAGCAGCTCCTTCCTCCTTCCTCTTCTCCTTTGCCTCCTCCTCGTCCTCCTTCCCTCCTTCTCCTTCTTTTCCCTTCTCCCTTCTTCTTTCTTCTCCTTCTCCTTCTTCTTTTTGTTTATTTGTATTTATCTCAGCAAGATCACTCGATAATCTGGCTGATTTTGTCCTGCCTTGGCCCTTCCCTTGCAGAGCTCACCTGAAAGTCCTGACCACCTACAAGTGTTGTTACATTCTTAATTCCATCTCTCCTTTCTTCAACAAAACCTATCATTCTGAGTCCAGTCACCATAAGATGCTCATTTCTTTTACTGGGTGATAGAATCTGCTGGATACCCGCAGGTTTCTGCATAACACATAGGAATCCTGGGAGCTAGCTTCTACTGAGCTTTACCAATATGCTAGGCATCATTCTGAGCTCTTTATGTTTTAGCTTCTTTATTCCTTTTTACAGCTCTTTCAGGGGACTGTCATTATTATTCCCATTTCACAGTGAGGAAGCAGGCACAGAAAGTAGAAGGAAGTGGCAATGGATCACTGATCCAAAGAACAGGATCTACACTGTGTCTTCTGTCCGGCTCAATTCCGTGGCAGCAGCTGCAGTCAATTCTACTCTCCTGCACGACGTCAGACACCCAGAATCAAAGCCCAGAGTCATTACATTCTTCCAAGTAGCCACGGAACCTGCATCATCAAAACCTGCCAATGATTTACCAATGGTAAATCACTGTGGGCTCTCTGCATTTGACTTTGGCTGGTCTATATCTTTGGAGGTAGTTGTAGAGTCCTGCTGAAGTCAGAAACATTTAAAAGTCTTCCGATCCACTTCTTGGTTCTGGGGAACTGATGCCTGCTCTTTCGAATACGGGGCAACTTTGACCCCTCTGCCTTGTGCCTACATTCTGACAGTTTCTGTAGACTTAAATCTGCTCCCTTCCTCTCTTATATAATGTGTTCATTAGCCTGAGCCCCTGCCTCTCAGTCAGGCTTTCTGCTCTTTCTTGAGTTCTACATTCAGCATGTGTCTTGACCCCACTTTCTACATCACTGGCTCATACCTTCGATTCCTGGCTGAGGGTCTGTATCAGGCCACATTTCTGTCCACCTGTGCCCATCCACTGTGTGACGACTGGAGCTAATTTAACCAGAAAAAAAAATCCTGCAGATATATTAAAGAGATAATTTCAATTTTTAGCAATGGCCATCTGTTTCCAATACCTTAAGGAGAATCCCAGTATTAGGAATTTTAGTCTCATGTTATGGAAGTACGAGAGATGATTTTTGACATGCTGGCACCTTGGACCACGTCACTCTACTTTAGCAAAGGGTTGGTCTTGTCTCTGCAAGTGGAGAAGTAGGATATTTATATAATATTTACATGGAAGTTTTGGGAAGGATAATGTCCAGGAGGGGTCATGTCCAGATTAATGGTCATATGCATGTCACATATACTGGCATTTTCGTCATGTATTTTTATGCATTACTGATCATTCACTCAAGAAACATACAATGAGCAACTACTATCTCCAAGGAGCTGTTTTAGGTGACAAAGCATTGAGTACTACATCACGCACCCATATTTGTATATAGAAGTAGCCTTGAATTGCCTTTGAAAGTGTCTGAAAGTGGCACAATAGACATACAAATTCGAGTCCCAAGGGCACAGAATATTATCATATCCTTCCCTATGGTTTATGTAGGTACCACTTTTCTCAAGCTGATGTGAGAGGAGCTGACGGGACTTTTGCTAGCAGTCCTCCCTCTGCCAAATGCCATGTAACTCTCCTGCAGAGCAGAGCTGTGCTGTCAGAATATCACACGACTGCCAGGTGCAGTGGCTCATGCCTGTAATCCCAGCACTTCGGGAGGCCGAGGCGGGCGGATCAAATGAGGTCAGGAGTTCGAGACCAGCCTGGCCAACATGGTGAAACCCCGTCTCAACTAAAAATACAAAAATTAGCTGGGCGTGGTGGTGGGCACCTATAATCCCAGCTACGCAGAAGGATGAGGCAGGAGAATCATTTGAACCCAGGAGGCGGAGGTTGCAGTGAGCCGAGATCATGCTATTGCACTCCAGCCTGGGCAACAGGGTGAGACTCTGTCTCAAAAAAAGAATAAAAAAAAAAAAGAACATCACACGGGTGCAGTGTGCAAGACCCAGGGGATGTCTTGGGTGGAGTGTGAAACTGGAACAAGAAGAACTGGTTGAGAGACTTCCTGAAAATCAAAAGTAGGAAGGATGACTGACCTAGATTATTGACAATGGAAACATAAAGAAAGAAATGGATGAAAAAGGAAGAGGTAAAATTGCAAAAGGGTGTATTTGGACGACAAAAGAGATTAAAAAGAATAAAAGTGAGGAGTTTCAAGCAAGAAGTTGGGTAAAATATAGCATGCCTTTTAAAAAAGAAGTCTAGGAAGATAATGCACAAGCGGATATGTAGAAGTCGGTAAAGAGAAATTTTATTTTGAATCTATTGTGAAGATCTTGGGGAACCTGGAGGTTAAGACATCAATCTGGCCTTGGAGTTCAGAAGAGAAACTGGTCGAGAAATGTAGGCTAGGCAGCAAAGTTGCATTTAATAATAACAGCCAATTTTCGCACGGCACTTAGTATGTGTTGGAGGCTATTCTCGGTCCTTTAAATATAGCACATAATTTGATTGGTGCAATAACCTGAAGTAGATCTTATCAACATTATTCCAAATTTACAGTTAAGGAAACAGAGTCACACAGAGCTGGATGCCATGCCTAGAATTCCACAGCTAGTAAGTAGGCAGAGGAGGCTGTCTCCATGAACACACTCTCATTTGCTAGGGTACTCTGGCCAGAGTTGGCATCAGCAATTTTCTTCAAAGTGTTTGTGCAGGAAGAGGTGGGGGTAGATAAATGGGTGATATATATAAGGCCAAGAGACTAAATAATGACATAAATCATGGCAGGCCTTCTATCATCTGTCTCCTCTGGAGGCCAAGCTCAGTGATTCCTTCCAGTTAGTGCTTTGTATAGAAGACAGGACTAAGCGCTGGCCTAAGGGAGAGATGAAAACACAGGGGAAGAGTGGCCAGAAGCTAGACCAAGAACACCCATATTTGAAGGACTGAGGAAACAAAAGGGAGGAATTGAGAAAGATAGAAAAGGAGTCACCAAGAAGAATGTGGGAAAACAAGAAAGTGCCCATCATAGAGCCACGGGGACTGGGGGCCTTGGGGAGAAGGTGGCTTTTGTGGCCAGCATGGGAGGGAGTGGTCAGGGCTGAAAAGACAAGCCAACACAAGCCTGTGGGAGAACTGGTGAGTGTGAAGGCTGAGATGTGAATAGAGCTGTTTTTGCAGTGGGGTTCAAGAAAACCAACTGCAGGAGGATGAAGCACAGGAATAAGATGTGAAAAGGGAAGCATTAAGTTTAGGCTGCTTCCTGGAGTACTTCCAAGTGTGGGAATGCTTAGGAGACAGAAGAGTTTTTGATGCAGGGAGAGGGGAATAGAGGGCGAGAAAGGCTGCAATGTGCAAGGCTTCTTGGGGATGCCATGGGTGAATCCCCAGCGTCTGTGGCCGGAACTGGTTTAAAATGGAGAAATGAAGTGGGGCTGGGCGTTGGAGAGGAGTCCTCATTATTGCCAACCTCATTAGACAACACTAATAGTTATAAACAGATAATTTGCAAGAAGACGAAAGAATCCAAATTCATGTTGCCAATACTAAATATTTAACTAATGGAAAATATAGGCTTTGAATTGGCTGTGAAAACCTCAAATGACGAGTTAAATTTTAAATACTTTGTGCCCTGGAGATGATGTTTCCATCCCTGATTTTGCCAGATGGGGTGTGAGTCACAGCACAGGAAATAACACTGGATTTCACATTATTTTGCTTATACAAAGGATGTGAACCTTCTGAAACCAGCCGCCCTGTAGATGAAATAAAAACCCAAAGGGAGGCAATTAGGATGACTGTGCTCCACTGAGTCGACCCCACGTGTCCAGCAAAAGCCGGGTCAGAGCTCTGTGGCAGGAAACCAGGGATGGTGAGAATCTGCCAGCGCGGCCACAAGCGGAAATGTTTGCTTCTCCCCACGCCAGGAGGCAGATGCCAGATAGAAAGACCCGCCAGTAAAATTCATAACTGTGGAGACTTCAGCGTGGTGAGAGGATGATCTAGCATGGCTGTGAAGCAGTCAGGTTTTCCTGATTCCCCCTCCTACTTATTTCATCTTCTTTTGAAGCACATGTGCTAAATTAGACAGATTTAAACCTTTATAATAAAACATTGTGTCCTGGTCATTTGTGGGTTACAGTTCTCAGAACAAACAGCAGTTATGGAGTCGTGAGTGTGTGGGTAAAGAATGTTAGCCATACACGCTTATGAAATAACAGGGCACTGTGTGATGTTAAAGATAGCTAGGATAAGCAGCATGTCTGAATACATGCTCCAGGTATTTCAGCCCCTTTCTCTTCCATCAGCATTTTTATTCTCTTTCCTCTTCACTGGTTCTCTCACTTCTGCTGTATACTCGAACAGATTTCCCTTTCCCAGAAAAACATTATGCTTCTGTTCACATTTCTGCTCAGTTTCTTTAACTCTCAAACTTCTTAATACATTGCACATCACTCTATCCAATTTTGCACCCTCTTTGTCTATCCCTCCTCTCTAAGTGACATCTCTGATACTTCTGCTCTACTAAGACCAGACTATCAAAGGTCGATAATAACGTTACTGGCCAAACCTAGTGGATTCTCTTCTTTCTTATTGTGGAGATGCAAATCCCAGAAAGACGGTATGTGTTTCCCAAAGTAATTCACCCCATCTGCAGGACCTCTGTTTTACTGGTGTCCCTGGTTTCATACTGATTTTTTTTCTCTCCCTCTCTTATCCATCTATCCATATCTAGCTCTCTGTCCTTTCTATCATGTGTCTATCCATATAGTGTATTTCTTTGACCTCACTGAGGCTTCTTCCTCCTCTGCTCCCTCCTTTCACTTTTATGGGTGGGTGTTTCCTAGCTCAGCTCTTTGTGCTTAGCCCAGGATGCCTCAACAATCTCTTCCTCCTGCCCATATCTTACTCCAAAATGTAAAACCCTGGTGATCCATAGGCACATGGCCTTACGTGTGTTATTAGTCCATTTTCATACTGCTATAAAGAACTGCCCAAGACTAGGTAATTTATAAAGGAAAGAGGTTTAATTAACTCACAGTTCAGCATGACTGGGGAGGCCTCAGGAAACTTAAAATCATGGTGAAAAGTGAAAATAAAGCAAGGCATCTTCTTCACAAGGTGGCAGGAAGGAGAAGGGCCAAGTGAATGGGCAAAATCACCTTATAAAACCATCAGATCTCATGAGAACTCACTCACTATCATGAGAACAGCATGAAGGTAACCACCTTCATGATTAAATTACCTCCACCTGGTCTCTACCTTGACATGTGAGGATTATCGGGATTACAATTCAAGATGAGACTTGGGCGCAGACACAAAGCCTAACCACATAATTCTGCCACTGGCCCCTCCCAAATCTCATGTCCCTTTCACATTTCAAAACCAATCATGCCTTCCCAACTGTCCCCCAAATTCCTAATTCATTCTAGCATTAATCCAAAAGTCCAACTTTAAAGTCTCTTCTGAGACCATAAGCCTTCTGCCTATGAGCCTGTAAAATTAAAAGCAAGTTAGTTTCTTACTAGATACAAAGGGGGTAAAGGCCTTAGATAAATACACCCATTCCAAATGAGAGACATTGGCCAAAACAAAGAAGCTACAGGCCCCATGCAAGTCTGAAATCCAATAGGGCAGTAATTAAATCTTAAAGCTCCAAAATAATCTCCTTTGACTCCATGTCTCATATCTAGGTCAGGCTGATGCAAGAGGTGGGCTCCCACAACCTTGGACAGCTCCACTCCTTTGGCTTTGCATGGTACAACCCCACTCCTGGCTGGTTTCATGGCTGGCACTGAGTGTCTGAGGCTTTTCAAGGCACACAGTCCAATCTGTCAGTGAATCTACCATTCTGGGGTATGCAGCATGGTGGCCCTCTTTTCACAGTTCAACTAGGTGCCTAGTAGAGACCCTCTGTGGGAACTACAACCCCCCATATCCCTTCTTTACTTCCCTAGCAGAGGTTCTCCATGAGGGCTCCGCCCCCTCAATACATCTCTGCCTGGACATCCAAGCATTTCCCTATATCCCTGGAAATCTAGGCAGAGGTTCCCAAACCTCAATTATTGTCTTCTGCACACCCACAGGGCTAACACCACATGGAAGCCATCAAGGCATGAGGTTTACAACCTCTGAAGCCATGGCCTGAGTTGTATCTTGGTCCCTTTTAGCCACAGCTGGAGCAGCTAGGACACAGGGCATGAAGTCCCAAGGATGCACATAGCAATGGGCCCCTAGGCCTGGCCCACAGAACCATTTTTTCTTCCTAGGCCTCCAGGCCTGTGATGGGACAGGCTACCATGAAGACTTCTGACATGCCCTGGAGACATTTTCCCCATTGTCTTGGTATTTAACATTTAGCTCTCTGTTACTTATGCAAATTTCTGCAGCCAGCTTGGATTTCTCCTAAGGAAACAAGTTTTTCTTTTCTACCACATCATCAGGCTGCAAATTTACCAAACTTTTATGTTCTGCTCCCCTGTTAGACATAAGTTCCAATTCCAAACCCTCTCTTTGTGAATGCATAAAACTTAATGCTTTTAAGAGCACCCAAGTCAGCTCTTGAATGCTTTGCTGCTTAGGAATTTCTCTCACAAGATACCTTAAATCATCTTTCTCAAGTTCAAATTTCCTCAGATCTCTAGAACAAGGGCAAAATGCCACCAGTCTCCTTACTATAGCATAGCAAGAGTCACCTTTAGTTCCTAACAAGTTCCTTACCTCCATCACAGACCACCTCAGCCTGAAATTCATTGTCCATTTCACTATCAGCTTTTTGGTTAAAGCCATTCAACAAGTCTCTAGGAAGTTTCAAACTTTCCCACATTTTCCTGTTTTCTTCTGAGCTTTCCAACTATTCCAGCACCTGCCTGTTTCCCAGTTCCAAAGTCACTTCCACATTTTCAGGTATCTTTATAGTAGCACCCCACTGCTGGTACCAATTTACCATATTAGTCTGTTTTCATATTACTATAAAGAACTGCCCAAAACTGGGTAATTCATAAAAGAAAGAGGTTTAATTGACTCACAGTTCAGCATGTCTGGGGAGGCCTCAGGAAAATTACAATTATGGCAGAAGACAAAGGGAAAGCAAGGCACCTTCTTCACTAGGTGGCCAGAAGGAGACGTGCCCAACAAAGTGGTAAAGAGCCCCTTATAAAACCATCAGATCTCGTTTGAACTCACTCACTATCATGAGAACAGCATGGGAGAAACCACCCCCATGATTCAACTATCTCCACTTGGTCTCTCCCATGACACATGGGGATTATAGAGATTACAACACAAGATGATACTTGGGTGGAGACACAAAGTCTAACCATATCACAGTTGTATATGTTTTGGCCTGCAGGATTTTTCTTAATTGTGAGACACAGTTTCCAAATTGAGAGGTTTTCACACTTCTCTTGAAAACTTTGAAAACCTAGAAATACTGAGCCTGTGTTTTGTTTCTACCTGAAACCAGCTGCATAGCACCCTTCTGGATAGAACATGGTCTCTATGACTCATCCTAGAGTTGTCTCCTAGGATTGTCAGCCATTTAAGCTATTTAACTGGGCCCTATAGACTCTTTTCATGACTACTGTGGTTACTATTACTATTGTTTGCTAAGAGTTAAATCTTTAAGTATGAAAATGAAAATGTTTCTGAAGAATTGATATGGTTGGACTTTGTGTCCCACCCACATTTCATCTCAAACATTAATTCCCATGTGTCAAGGGAGTGAGGTGATTGGATCATGGGGGCAATTTCCTCCATGCTGTTTTCATGATAGTGAGTGAGTTCTTATGAGACCTGATGGTTTGAAAAGAGGCTCTTCATCCTTTACTCGCATATCTCTCTCACCTGCTGCCACGTAAGATGGTGCCTACTTCCCCTTCCACTATGATTGTAAGTTTTCTGAGGCCTCCCCAGCCATGCAGAACTGGGAGTCAATTAAACTTGCTTTCTTTATAAATTACCTAGTCTCTGGTGGTTTTCTTTATAGCAGTGTAAAAACGGACCAACACAATAATCATAACTAATATCAGACACCTCAAAAATTCTATGTTTAAGAAAAACTTTTGCCTTTTTTTAAAAAAATAGTTTCAGAGCATGTTTAGTTTCACAGCAAAATTGAGTGGAAAGCATAGAGTTCCTATATATCCTGTGACCACACCCATGTACAACCACCCTGCCTCTATCTGCTATGAACATCCCACACCAGTGACCTGTTTGTTACAGCTGATGAACCTGCACTGAGACATCATCATCACCCAGAGTTCATAGTTTACATTATTTTTCACTCTTGGTGGTGTACAGTATATGGGTTTTGACAAATGTTTAATGACATGTACCCACAATTATAGCATCATACAGAGTAGTTTCACGGCTGTAAATATCCCCTGTTCTCCACCTGTTTATCCTCCTCTCCCCACTAACCTCTGGCAAGCACTGATCCCTTTGTCTTCATAGATTTGCCTTTCCCAGAATATCATATAGTTGGAATGAGATGTAGCCTTCAGACTGTCTTCTTTCACTTCATAATATGCATTCAAGCTTCCCCTGTGTCTTTTCATAGCTTGATAACTCTTTTTTTTTTTAGTGCTGAATAAGAGTTCATTGTTAGGATGTGCCACACTTTACCCATTGAAAGGTATTTTGGTTGTTTAATGGCTTGGGCAATTATGAATAAAGTTGCTATAAACATTTGTTTACAGGTTTTTTTGTGGGCAAAAGTTTTAAACCCATTTGTGTACATACCCAGAAGAACAACTGCTAGATTGTATGAAACTTTTTTCATTGCTCTCTTTTTGACTGAAGCCTTATTGAAGGGTAGGATAGTGGGATAGAGGAGTTTTTTTCAATAGAAAGTTCATCTCAGAAGGCAGAAAGCAACCTGAGTGGGAATTTAACAAGTTCAGGCTTTCTCTCACCTGACACTAGAGTGCCTGTTTAATTCAGAGCTAGAACACAACTTATTATTTTTTCTGTGAAACTACAAGGCATGAAAGTAAAAGCAATAGTAAACTTTCAGAGCGCTATGCTACCTAGATTTATGTGGCCCATGACATTTATAATTAATTTTTCAAAATTTATTTCTTATTTGAATCATCGCCTGTGTGACAACTTAAGAAGTCATTGCTAGGGACCAGTAGGAATCAGCTAAATAAATCATATCATATCTCAATGAAACTCTCCATTTGGCCCATGTTAGCTTAATGAAATACTTAGGTATTCTAAGCTGTGTTTACTGGCTTTGTGTCAGGTAATACTACTTAGTATACTAATGGAGAAAACTTTCCCACCCTTTATGGTTTCACAGCAGTTTTATTTTCAGGGATGATATGTAACGTGCTGTCAACACTCTGACCTCTCGTTACAGCCTGAAATTTCTTATCAGTTTTATTTTAGAAAAATAAATTGCAGAGAACACTTCCTAGACTTCAATGCTAGGAAACATGCTGGCACGTGGTAAGTTTATTCTCATATTTCCATTTTTTAAAACTTATTTGGAATTACCATAAACTCTAGGAAATGGCAGCATTTCCTTAAGAGGTGAGACTTGATAAAGGTGAATCTTCACCCACAGTTCCTGTAAAAAAGAGGGATTAGACAAGTTATCTATCACCTTCAAGAAGTTGTATAAATTACCTTGTTTTTATTTAGCTCACGAGCTTTAATCAAATTTTTTATTAAAGCTCACGAGCTTTAAATGATGACATTCATATGGCATCTGTTGATGTGAGAATATAAGGCCACAGTTAGAACACTGGTAACATGTAGAAAAAAATTCTAAGGTTTAGATAAAATCATTGGAAAGAGTGTTTCTTACTTTCTTACTTAGCTTTTCCATTCAAGATGAATAAATGCTGCCTTAACACTAAAGAACTTTATTTTCGAACAGTTTATGGTATGATTTAAAGTTTTTACTTTAAATCACAAATGGTAATAGCATTGTCAGGAGACAACGACACATTAAATATATTCAGAGATTAGTATTGGGAGGGAATTTCGAGGCATTTGATCTAACTACCTCAGTTTACTGGTGAGAAATCCAAAATCCACAATGGTTTCAGATTACCTATGAATGTAATATTGGCCTCATAGGTAATATTGGCCTCAATCCAATTCATGAGATAATTGGTTAAGTGAACGTGTATCTACAAACACAGTGCAGAAACCCAAGAAAATGTAGCAAGCACAGGAGAAGCAGGAAGGTATTCTACTCCCTGACTTAGAACATTCACTAGAATACAACATTAACATTCAGAGTTTTCAGGTGATGCTTAAGGTTTCATTTGCTAAACTAGTAGCTACATCTTCACAGGCAAAGATAAATTAAAACATATATATGTTTTCTGAACCCACTGCTATTTACTGATGAAGGCTAAATGGCCAACTGAAGACAACACATGGAAATTAAAATCTCAGATAATCTTGAAAACAAATGTTGAGACATTTGTTTTGGTTACTGAAGCCCAACAAACAAACACTTTCCAAGGAAGCTTCCCTGTTCCATTTATTTACTTATTTTTGGCAATCTCTGTTCACGTTTATTTTTCCACTTGTGCAACTACACAAGAGCTGCTCTTAAAAGACATTTCCCAGTGCAAACAGAGCTGTTGCTTTCACCTTTTGTATTATTTCTATGTTGTTAATTCTTTTGTAAAGTGGTTTAGACCACATTGATTAACTGACAAACACTACACAACCTGATCTTAATCTCTCATACTCTATCCCCTTGATCTCTCACTGCCCTCAAAACCCAAAGCGGTGAGAAGGAAACAATACGTAGGAAAACATTCTTCATTTATTCATTTGTTCTCTCTTTCAAAAAACATCTCCTTCATGCTAATTTCCTGCTGCATGCAATATTAGAAAATAAAGAAACAGTATATTCTATGTCAGAAAAAAACAGCATTGAAGGAAAAACATAGACACCTAAGTGACCAGCCCTCATATTTGGCATAAGAAACATTTTAGAGCCGCTTTGACAGGATACCTAAAGGACACTTTACTCAGAGAGGGGACCAGGAAAGCTCTGGCAGAGATAATGGGTCCCCACTTAGCAAGAGTGCTAAAAATAGCAATGAGAACAGGGACCCCACACAGGCGGAACAGTGTGTGCCAATGCACAGAGGCAGGGGCTGCCTGACATGGTAACCACTGTCATCGGCAACACAGGGATGCCCAGTAATGGCCATGAGAAGCAGGCAGGTATTCCTCATGTGCAGGAAGTGCACGCCTGGGCAAAGCCAAGTGCAGCAGGTCCTCAGGGAGTGATGGGAAACGAGAGAGAAGCAGGCAAGCACAAGGTGAAGTTAAACAGGAAGACGCACAACATTTAACACGCCCTTGGAATTCAACACCACTGGGAAAATCATAAAGAAGAGCTGCCTTGATTTACTCACTGTTAATGTTAAACATTTCTAAAAAGTATACCAACAACGCAGAAACATATATATGGAGACAACAGCAAGCCTGGGAGTAATCTTTGGTGTATGACAAAAGTGTTATTTTAATGGAAAGAGAGATATTATTTAATATTTTTTGTTGGCTCAGTAAATTTATTAATACACTATTTTTTGGATCAGGGTTTGGTTTTCAGAAAAATGAGCAGAAAGTGCAGTGTTTCTATACACACCTTCATGCCCCATCCCCCTTAGTAATATCTTGCCTTACGGTACATTTGTTATAATTAATGACCTTGAGTTTGGTGATGGCTTTTTACATACAACACCAAAAACACAATTCAGGAATTAAAAAAAAAGGTAAGCTGCACATCATTAAAATTAAAACCTTCTGCTCTGTGAAGACCATTAAAAGAATAAGAAGACAAGCCACAGACTAAAAGAAAGTATTTGAAAATATATCTTTCTTATAAAGAGCTGGTATCCAGATCCAAAATATACAAAGAACTCATAAAACCCAGGAAAAGAAAACAAAGAACCCAATGAAAATAGCGGTTTTTAAGATCAGAACAGACACCTCAACAAGGAAGATATACAAAAGGAAATTAAGCGTGTTATTTTTAAAAGAGTTGCCTTCACTTCGCACCCTAGAGCTGGCAAATTGTAAATTGATAAAAGCTTTTAAGGTAAAACATACAAATATATATATATAAGGCCTGTTTTGTTAGTATACAATAAAAAAGCCTTTCTCAGCCTTAGAAGACACAATAGAGCCAAAGACTGATAAGTCTTACTGCATAAAAACATAAGAAAAAAACATTTTTTTCATCAGAGACCACAATAATATTGTCCTGCAGTATTTTTATAGTACATTGCACATATTTTCTCTGACAGAGCTCAAGAAATATTTGCATTCCAAGACTTCAAGATAAAAAAGCCGCACAGGCCCTGAAGCAGAGCTTACGTCTCCTGGAGCGAAAGTAAGTAAAAATCCCCTGTATGTAAGAAAATCCTTTCTAAGCCATTCTTGTCATGTTTCTTATTTTTTATTTTCTTGAGTCAGGGTCTCTCTGTGTCTCCCAGGCTAGAGTGCAGTGGTGTGATCTCCACTCATTGCAGCCTCGACCTCCCAAGGCTCAAGTGATCCTCCCACCTCAGCTTCCCAAGTAGCTGGGACCACCTGCGTGTGCCACCACACCCAGCTAATTTTTGTATTCTTTGTAGAGATGGGGTTTCACTATGTTGCCCAAACTGGTCACAAACTCCTGGGTTCAAGTGAGCCGCCATCCTTGGCCTTCCGAAGTGCTGGGATTACAGGCATGAGCCACCTCGCCTGGCCCTTCTTGCCGTATTTCTGACATTCTTTCTGTGCATGTGAACTGAAGTCTTGTATTTTGGAACCAAACCAAATGTTTAATTAAAAAGTGAAATGAATATTTCTTTATATCTCACTTCTTTCATCTCAACCTCAAAGAAGCAAGAGTGGGAGGGTGACAAGATGATAAATTAAAAAGCAAGAAGCCCAGACACCTCTAGGGATTCACAACCTCCACATTTCTCCCCAAGCGGCACAGCTGTGTGATCCTCAAACAAGACTACACACAGAGGTCCTGTAGATGGGAGCTCGGCAACGAGGGTTATCTACTCTTTACATAACATCCAATTATTTTTCTAATTTAACACATATCTCGAAAATTCTGAGACTTGGCACCTTCCTCCAATATTATGAGCTAACAATTGACATTCCAGGTATTATTCTCTGCTAGGAGTAGATGTGCTCAGTCCCCATGTGCTGACTTCTTTCTAAGCCTTTTGTTCTATAAAAGATGTTCCTGGGCATCAAATTCAATTTTTGTAGAAGGTACACAGGATTCTGTGGTTAAGAAAAGCATTGATATGTTTTGTACCTAGCAAATCTCAACACAGATTTCGACCTAGTGCTGTCTTCTGCAAGGTGGTGCATATTATAGGTCTAGAACTTTACAGATATTATAATTGTATACAGTATGATATACACTAAATTGTCCATATTGATAATACATAGTCACCATCAATTTGTTAATGATTTTGCTTTTCTCTCAATTCATATTTATCAAAACAAAATTATTCTTAAAATATATTTCTTCTAAGGATTCTTTGCAGACTATATCAAATTTTGCCTTTAAATGTAAGAACATCTCTGACTAATGGCAATGTAACCTAATCAAGGGTATTAGAGGTGAATAAAAGACATTAAGATTGTCTTTACCATCATCATATTTTTGGAAAAGAAATCCATTTGTACATGAGGAGACACCTTTTAATACTTCACTGTGGGACCTAAAGCCACCTTTAAAATATAGAGTAAAAATCAGAGTATCCATCCTTGATTTTAATTGTCCTTCTAAAAGACCAAAATTTAGAGAATTATTTTGTTAAAAGAACCCATAAAACAAAATCCTGAAGGATAAATAAAGACCCAAGCTATGGATTAAACCCAAGGTCTAAAATTTATCATTAAAAATTATAAAAGGATAAATAATTTATATGCTTTCTTCTAAAAATGAGATCTTGTCCATTTTTTTTACTATAGTCTTTTCCTTGGTAGAAAAAAGAATTAAATATAATTTAGAAATGTCCTTGTATTAATCAAAACTATTTATTAACATAAAGTAATTAAACTTGAATGAAATTGTGCTATGATTTGCATAAATATTCACATCTAATGTCATTTATGAACTAAACAATTGAGAAGAATATTAGACACATTTTCCAGTTGCAGAAAATTAGTGTTAAGAAAATGCTATGAGAAACATTCCTTTTCCTCTGCATCAAACTTCCAAAACTCTACTCTCTATATAAATTCTCTAAACACTTCCTACCACCATGATGTAAAATGAAAAATCATATTCTTTTCTGACATGCATATTTTGTTTTCAATTAGGTCAAAAATATTTTCAAGTTTTCAAAACTTTTTTTTGAATTATGCTAGCAAATCTCAACACAGATTTTCA
Organism: Gorilla gorilla gorilla; assembly: GCF_029281585.2. Classification (NCBI taxonomy): domain Eukaryota; kingdom Metazoa; phylum Chordata; class Mammalia; order Primates; family Hominidae; genus Gorilla; species Gorilla gorilla. Next base: position 122,180,182 of record NC_073238.2, read on the forward strand.
CATGGTGCTGTCTTCTGCAAGGTGGCATATACCGTAGGTCTAGAAGTTTACAGATATTGTAATTGTATATGGTATAATATACACTAAATTGTGCATATTAATAATACAAAGTCATTGTGGATTTTTTAGTGTGATTTTCCTATTCTCTCAACTCATATTTCTCCAGGCAAAAAGAGCCAACAGAATTCTAAATTGAGCTAAGAAAACAAACAGACACTGGCTCTTGTCCCAGCTTTTGCCCTGGTCTCAGCTCCCAGCCCTTCTCAATCATCTCAAAGACTGAGTTAAAAAAGGCAGTAGGTTATTCACATTCTTATTTTGAGGTAGTCCCTTATTTACCCATTACATATTTTCCTTGGCTTTTCAAACATTGGCTTTGACCCTCATCTTCCTAGTATTTCCTGGGAGGCTGAACCCTACTAAGGAAAGTTTTCTCTATTTACCCATAAATGTGTGAATTCTGCCATTTTGTGTACTCCAAGTTAAAGATCAATTTTTGGGTGTCCTACAGTAACTATAAATCACCAGCAACCTTCAAAAAACTCTCTGATATTCCAAAGAAATGCAAATACAAAATGTGAAGTTCGAGCAAATACAAAGTTCGTATTTTGCCTGGTTCTCTAAAATGAAAGAAAAAAATAAACTTGTGTATGAATTAATGAAATAATCTAATTATCAACTAACATACAATGCATATTACATATATTTGAAGAAATGTTAGATTATATCAGAAGTTACATAAGTGCATTTATTTATACAACCATCCAACAAAGATCAATTGAATATGAAATAAGTAAGAGGAAAATAAAAGAAATGGGTATGTGAAATGGGTGTAATGACACATGGCAGGTGGTGAAGGGTCAACTCAGCAGGCCCAGGCTGCCCAAGCCCTGCACATTCAAAATAAAGGCCTGTTTCATGAGGACTGGCCCCTGCCTGGCTCCTGGGACATGCCCTCTCAGTCACTGGAATACTCTGCCCTATGAGAGCAGCACTATGCCTACTCAGCTAGTTCCCAGAGAAACCCTAGACACAAAGGCTTGGGTGAGCTTCCTTGGCAGCTACACTTTGTGGGTGTTGTCTCACTGCATTGCTGAGAGAAGCATGTGCTGTCTATAGAATTTCACTGGGAGACGGTAACTGGAAGCTTGCACCTCATTTCTCCTGGGCTTGTCCTATGCACCTTTTCCTTTTGCTGATTTTAATCTGTATATTTTAACTGTTGTAAACCACAATCATCAGCAGCATACAGCTTTTCCAAGTCCTATGAGTCCTTCTAGGAAATCATGGAGCCTGAGGGTGGTCTTGGGGAACCCGGACACACATGGATGTGCATAGGATGGGCAGAGACATAAAAGCAGAGATAGTTCTGATGGATTGAGAGAAGAGGTCAGAAGATGTATGGTCTGAATCTTGAAGAGGAAAAGAACAGTACTTTCATCTCTGCGTATCTACTAATACCAGATACAGTGCTTTGTGATTTTATATAAATTATTTTATTTAATATTCCTAAATGTTTTTTGACATAGGAATTATTATCCATCTCTATTTTACTAACAATTAGGTTTACAGTTAGAGTTAATCTAATAAGAATCACACATAGATTAAAGAAATGGATTCAAAGTTCCAAGCTATGTCTGTTAGACTCCAAGGTTTGTGTTTCTACACAATTCTATGGGTCCAGAGGGCATTATTCTATGTAACCTGTTAAGTAAATTGCAAATATCTGGGAGAGGGTACAGAATAGAGAGGAAGGAAAGGATGTTGCTGGACCAAATAAAAAGCATGCATATCAAATTTTGAAATTTACTATGTAGGAGATACAGGTATATTGAGTAAGAGAAAGTTTTGTTGCTGTTGTTTTGCTTTGTTTTTGCCTCCAATAAGCTTCTAAACTGAGAAGCATGAGAGTGAAAGATGAAACAGATGTACAGGTATTATAATATTAAGTATTTGAGGATAAGATACTTATGATATATGACAAAAGTATTGTTACAGAGGTTCAAAAATAAGGACAGGAGTTTGTGGAGAGCAGACAACATCCACAGATTAAAGAGTATTCAGTAGAGAACAGAAGATGTAGAATATTTGTATTAGCAAGGAAAAACAAGAGGAAAAGGCATTCCAAAAAAGCAGATACCATTGTTAATGCCTTACATCAAATCAGAAACTGTGCTTGTTGCTTGATATAATGATAAGGAAGGCTCAGTTTCTTGCCCTTGGGAAGTTCATAATCTAGTTGTTAAAAACTGATGTGTAAACAAATCGTTTCAATAATAGATCTTTATCAGAAAAGAGCTAAGAATGAAGGGCTATCCACATTGGAACAGAAAACCTACTAGTTAGGTGTAGAATAGTAAGAATGTCTTTCCAGGTTCCAATCCACCTGCCTGACCCCAAAACTCATGCTCACCACCAGGCAAGTGGGTGAGATTTCCAGCTCTACCATTTCCCAAGCTATGTTACCTTTGGCAACTTATCTAAGTTCCATGAATGTCTATTTTTCTCATATGTAAAACAGAAATGCTTTTATTTACCAACTCACATTAAAAAAAAACTGTCATAGTACAGTGAGTGATATGCAACAAACACTCAATAAAAGTTTGCTGTTACTATTAATACACATGAAGATGAATGAAATTTAAATGAGAAATATTTAAGTGTGGAATAGATGGTATGGATTTTAGAAGGGGGCAGCACCAAAGTCACACTGAAGTGTCAAAACTAGGGAGCTGGAAGAATGTATTAGACTGTGAGCTCTCAATTACTGTACGACTTTTATATGGATTTTTTGTGTTTTCAGAAATCATGCCATTGTTTAAATAAATGCAATACAATTTTTTTTTAATTTTTTTTTGAGACAGAGTTTCACTCTTGTTGCCCAGGCTGGAGTGCAATGGCACGATCTCGACTCACTGCAACCTCTGCCTCCTCAGTTCACGTGATTCTCCTGCCTCAGCCTCCCAAGTAGCTGGGATTACAGGCGTGAACAGCCACGCCTGGCAAATTTTGTATTTTTAGCAGAGACAGGTTTTCTCCATGTTGGTCAGGCTGGTCTAGAACTCCTGATCTCAGGTGATCTGCCCGCCTCGGCCTCCCAAAGTGCTGGAATTACAGGCATGAGCCACCACACCCGGCGGCAATACGAATTTTTAGACCATTTTGTTGAGGTATGCTCAACATACAAAAAGCAGTATATATTTAATGTATACAACTTGATGAAATTTCAAGTAAATAAAATAAGTATTACCTAATCTGATCTCTATTCTGGAGTCATTATAAGATAGGCTTTATTTATTCATTTTTTTTCACTATTGATTGATCCTACAGGTCACACTTTGCATTTTTTATTAACTTTACATTTTGGTATATAAACTTTACTTTTAACATTTATATGTTTAATTACAGCATAAAAATCAGCAAGTCTGCTTCATGATTTTTAAATTATTTTTAGCTTCTATTAACATTATGTGAAACTTTGGTACGGTCACAGAAGTTTTCAATTTAGATTTTTTTTAATATAAAAGGAAATGCTACGTGGTCCCTTGGTTTATTAAATATCTCACTTTTTGGTTTGTTAAATATTGTCATGTTTTTAACATATACTATGAATCAAATTGTATAATTTTATATATATGTCTCTTTGTTTACTTTTTTGCCTAGCATTCTTTATAAATCTTAAAGTTTATACACTTTTTTTTACTCTTTCTTTACCCTCCTAATTTAAATACTTGTTTTACCTATCTCAGCACCTGCCTGGGTCTCTGTGCTCTGGGAAAACCTCTATCACACAAGATTCTGATGAGCAAAGTAGTTCAGAGGAGATCTATCAGACTGCTGTCTTCAGTGGTATATATAATGTGCTAATGCATTCCTTATGTAATGAGCTTCATTTTCACCAGCCAGAACTTGGAATGGAATCCTACTCCACATTGGCAATGATGCTATGGCTGTTGATGAGATGGGGCATTGGGGAGTGTATTTGTCTGGTGGGGCTGTCATAAAAAAATACCTAACGCTAGGTCATTTATACACAACAGAAATGTCTTGCTCACAATTCTGAAATCTGGGAGGTCAAAGATTAAGGTGCCAGCAGATTTTGCATCTGGTGAAAGCCTGTTCCTCATAGATGGCCCCTTTTAGTTGTGTCCTCAAATGGTGAAATGGGTGAGCAAGTTTCCTCAAGCCTGTTTTAATAAGGCACTATTCACATTCATAAGGGCTCCACTTTCATGACTGTATTAGTCTGTTTTCACACTGCTGATAAAGACATACCTGAGACTGGGAAATTTACAAAAGAAAGTGATTTATTGGACTTACAGTTCCACGTAGCTGGGGAGGTCTGACAATCATGGCAGAAGGTGAAAGGCACGTCTCACATGGTGGCAGACAAGAGAAGAACTTGTGCAGGGAAATTCCCCTTTTTAAAACCATCAGATCTCATGGGACTCATTCACTACCACAAAAACAGTGCAGGAAAAGGGCTGCCCCCATAATTCAATCACCTGCCACCAGGTCCCTCCCATGACATGTGGAAATTGTGGGAGTTACAATTCAAGATGAGATTTGGATGGGACACTGCCAAACCATATCAATGACCCAGTCACCTCTCAAAAGTCCTCACCACTTAATTCGATTGCATATCAGTGATTAGATTTCAAAATAGGAATTTTGGAGGTCCACACACATGCAAAGTCTATAGCAGGGAGCAAGTTCAATAATGACATGGATAAGGTAATAAGGGCAAGAATGGCTGAGGTGGAAATCAGGATTGCAGGACATGGAAGATCCACTCAAATGCAGGTCTCAGGAGTGACTCATCTGGGGAGAATGTCTGCCAAGCATGTCAGAGACAGGGTCTGGTGCAAATGAGTCAAGGCACTGCCTGCTTCCAGGTAGGACAACAACTGCCTCATCCTTGTGGTCTACAGCATATGGAAATCTTATAAAATCTTCAGATTTTTAGTTGTTTCATCCATTCAACTTCAGGCAGAAGCAGAGATTGAGAAAGTTTATTTGATAATTCAGAAGCACATTTCTCGAAATAAAAAGAAATTAGGCTAATCTGGAAAGGAGATCTGAGTTGTAGAAAATGTCTTTGTATTATAAGATTCTGGAGAATTTCTTGTAAAGTGCTGTTTCTGGTTTTGTTTTCTTTCAGGGTGTTGTCTCGGTTTTCCTCCCTATTTTGGGTTGTGTGGTCAATGTGCAACCAGGGTATGGGTGTGGAAAACTGCTTCTTGCTTCTTTCAAATTTCTCTATCAACTTTATTTATTCTGGCTTTTTCATTTATGTATGTCCATTTTATATTGCACTTAACTGACAATGATGCATAGTAATTTCTTAAAGATTTTACTTCCCCACCAAACTTCACTTGAAATATTTGACCACTTTTTCTAAGGAGTTTTTTTCATCTGTTAATTCAATATATTCTTGAAATGTATATATGAATTTTTGATCGACATTTTAATACATGTTGGTAGTCTTTTGAATTTTGAGAGCAGCTTACATAATTCCATGTTGACATAGAAGTAACTGAATCCTGATGACATTTCTATTACAAGTAGAAATGATAAATATCAAATTAAAATCTGTCCGATTTTGTCACCTAAAATAGATATATACTTTCATTACTAAGAGACTAAGGTTAAAAACATTTCATCTTAATTTTCTTAATTTGAATTAACCTTAATTTCATGGTTAAAAAAACAGTTCCCCAGAATAATTACCACTACTCCACATTCTTCCATTTCTATGTGAAATATATTAAAATTTTCATGATCTACCCACAAACGGATAGCAGCATATTCAATCCTACTTGCTCTTCTTGAGTGTTGCCATAAAGTCAAGCTACTGAAATCCATAATAAAAATTTCATTACCTTCTCCTAATTTTTTATGATTAATAAAAATAAATTAGCAATTAAGAAATTTATTTTATTAATATTGCATTTAGTAGGGGAAATAGCCATATGAGAGGCAAATAAGAACACTGAAAAGTCAAATACTTTAAACCATCAGTAAAATTCTTATACGATTTACAATCAATATTCAAGAAGTATTGGCCGGGCGCGGTGGCCCACGCCTGTAATCCCGGCACTTTGGGAGACCGAGGCGGGTGGATCATGAGGTCAGGAGACAGAGACCATTCTGGCTAACATGGTGAAGCCCCATCTCTACAAAAAAAAAAATATATATATATATATATATATATATATATATATATATTAGCCGGGCATGGTGGCGGGCGCCTGTAGTCCCAGCTACTCGGGAGGCTGAGGCAGGAGAATGGCGTGAACCCGGGAGGTGGAGCTTGCAGTGAGCAGAGATCCCGCCACTGCACTCCAGCCTGGGCGACAGGGCGAGACTCCGTCTCAAAAAAAAAAAAAAAAAAAAAAAAAAAAGTATTAAAATCAGCAACTGTCTGGCAAAAACAGTCAGAGGCCTGTTCTGTACCTCTGTTTTTCTGCCATGGAAAGGCACTTGATTATCGTAAATAACAAACAAATTTCTGATGTATTTTACAATTCACAGAAGAAAATTGTAGCGGTTATTGCTTTAATTTAATTCAACCCTAATTCATTAAAATTTACTTGTCATTACCTAAGGCAAAATGGAGGCCACTATGCCAAAAAGTTTGATTCCATTCAACAAATATTAACAGGTACAAAGATGTATACATGACCATTTTTCCACTCTCATAAACTTTGAAAGCTGGAGGAAAAATAGACAGCAACACTCACCTGTGTACATGGAAGAATGAAAGGAAGGCTGACCACCCACTGCTGTCAATCTTTATAGCCACAACTGGTTAAGAGGGGTTGATCCACTTCAATTGTGTGCATGTTGCCTCTTTTTAAAACTAGCCATTGTAAAAAGTATGAAACTACAATAAAATAGTAAGTAAATCAATTTCTATTTTCAACAGTATAGCTGACCAGACATAATTTTAAAGCTCCGGATATAAAATATGTAGTTTCTGATTAAAATTATTATGTAACAAACACTGTCAAATGTTTTAATGAATAACTGAACTTCTGGAAGAGTAAGAGAGGAATCCAATATGCAAACAAATAGTTATAATAATGGGTGATTTTAAGATTGGGAGTATGAGAAAAACACTTCAACAAACAAGAGAGAGAATCCCAGTATTTAAAGAAGATAATTATTTTATAGGTGTATTTGCATGGTATGGAGTCAAAGTACACACAGCAACACAGGCACAATTACCTATTAAAATGAATATATTTTATGATTATCTAATAAAGATACAACAGCATGATTATAGTTGGTATGTCTTGCTGAATTTTGAGAAAATTTTCTCAATAAAATTTTTGCCATAAAATATGAACTTTAATATTTTCCAAGGTCTCTGAGGTTTTACTTTTATAGATATACTCAGTTTTCTAAAATGAGCTTTAGAATTCTACTTTATATTTTTATACTCAGTTTTAAAATTCTACTCTATATTTAAAAATTACACTCATAAAAAAAGGTGTCATAAATTTCTCCTATTCAACAAGGTATTCTATTTTAGAGCACATTTATCATTTTTCAACCTAAGCTGCATATAAATTCTTTAAATATGACCTTTGAGAGAGAAATCAAAGATTTTATCATTTACAGATGATACTTCTCATACGTGATGCTTCTTATAGATGATGCCTCAAGTCTTATTTTAACAGTTATAGATAAGAGACATGATTGTTATATGCCCAATTATGGCAACAGAAAAAAAATGGAAGTGTCCACCATGTGGTTGTAAAGTACACTTGGCCCTACGTGTCCATGGGGATTGATTCCAGAGCCTCCCTTGGTACCAACATCGGTGGATCCTCAACTACCTTACATCAAATAGTGTCGTATTTGCACCCAATCTAGGCACATCCTCCTGTACACTTTAAATCATCTCTGGATTACTTATAATACCAAGTACAATATAAATATTATGTAAATAGCTGACACACTGTATGTGTTTAAGTTTTTTTTATGTTTTAATATTTTTTATCTGTAGTTGGTTGAATCTGTGGATGTAGAACCTGTAAATGCGATGAGTCAACTGTGTATCTTTTTTTTTTTTTTTTTTGAGACAGCGTCTCGCTCTGTTGCCCAAGCTGGAGTGCAGTGGCGCGATCTCGGCTCACTGCAAGCTCCACCTCCCAGGTTCATGCCATTCTCCTGCCTCAGCCTCCCGAGTAGCTGGGACTACAGGTGCCTGCCACCACGCCCGGCTAATTTTTTGTATTTTTAGTAGAGATGGGGTTTCACCGTGTTAGCCAGGATGGTCTCGATCTCCTGACCTCATGATCCGCCCGCCTCGGCCTCCCAAAGTGCTGGGATTACAGGCATGAGCCACCACGCCCGGCCAACTATGTATCTTTTTAATCAAGATAAGTTTATGACATACCTCTTAGGTAATAAATCAATATTTATAATTGAATCTCACAGTAATTGTCAAAAAAAAATTTAAAAATGCTAGAATAATAAAATCTTGTCTGGAAAGGTCTAATGGTTCCTAACTTTACTTATTTGCATATGGTTGTTCTTAAACTATTCATTTTAAATGTACTTCCTTCCTTATTTGACACTTTAGTGAGGTAGCACAGAAAGGATCCAAACATTCAATGCTTTAGGACACCTATCCTCAAAAGTTCATGGTTGAACATTCTTTTATCTTTCAGGCAGAACATAAGTCTCATCTATGCAAGCAGATAGTAGAGCAAAAGTCTACTTGGCTACAGACAGACACATTTGTTCATATGATATACTGTAAATCCAGGGAAGTCATGAAGTTTTCTTTGCATTGCTCACTTTTGGTCCACTACCAATAAAGTCAAAGGTTAACTGAGGTCAACGTTTCACTTCTAGAAAGCTGTCCTTCAGAAACAGTCACACAAATGCACATACATACATGTACAAAAATGTTTGTTGGAACATTATTTGTAAAACTGAGGGAGCTGGAAAAACCAAAGTGTCCCTTCATGGCCAATGCTCACATGAATTGTTTTACATGCAGCCCATGACATACGATGAAGACATGAAAAAATATTAACATAATTCTGTTTGAACTGTTGAAATGTTTTGGAGTCAGATAATGATTTTATATAGTCATATTATTATAATATAATACACATATACATGTATACTTATGTATACACACAAAATAATAATATAAGATTATTAATAACTACTATCGTTAATAATTTAAAGGGTGACTTTCACATATTTTACATGCTTTTATATTGTGTAAGTTTTGGCAATGAGTCTAGTTTGCTAAAATGAAGGCCAAAAAACTGGTTTATGATTGAGCAAGAAAAATCATTCCCACAGCTGGAAAATATTCTTCAAGAACTATTTGCAGCATGGTATATTATGATATTTTGATATGAAGTCACTCTTATCCAAACCCATTCATAAAACTGGCCATCCTACTGGAGAGGCTGAAAGAGAAATCCATGCATCTCTAGATTGTATAACTTATGGCATGTGTGGGCGCATAACACTATTTATTGCTGTAACCAAATTACCATGTGAGACACAAGTTTCATTGTGATCATCAAATTGGCAATTTTTAAAAATGCGGATTATATTCCTTCTAAAGTGCTAATTTATCTACCATATTTCTTAAAAAAATAAGACACATGTACACATAAGAAAGAGCATTTTGGCCATGTAATTTTAGAACTGTCTAGGGAAGAAGCAGGTGCAAAAGATGGGAGTGATGGGGTTTGCAGTCGGGTCAGGGGATGGTGAAATGAAGTGAAGGGTAGGCAGGGGCAGCTGGTCAGGAGGCAATTACAGCACAGTTTCTGCTGTACATATTCTAATATTGTGGACTTATTTAGAAAGTGCCATGGCATGGATATTATGTAAGTTTCCAGTATGACTTTTAATTACTAAGAAATTATTGATAATTTATTATATGTTGGCTTCACTGATGTCTTATTTTGACTTTTTGTATCCACTATAGAAACCTCAAAAATAAGCTCTCTAATCAATGTGCCATTTGGGAAGAAATGTTTCTGTTTTGCTATCTGAAGAATTAGATCTCTTCATTCATAGAGGAGCAGGGGATAAAATGAAAATATAAGATAAGTACCCTCTTAAAACATGGGGTATCCCTGTGGCACTTAAAATTATTCAAGTCATTTATGCATTATGACATCTCATCCCAATGTATTATTTTCTTTGAAAATGGCAGAGAAGAAAAGGAGAGGAATATGTTTTTGTCTCTCCAATTATTAAAATAGTCAAGAAAAAAATGTATTAATCTATTCTGTATATCGCTGTGAACTTACCAACAGTACTATTTCTGTGATTCATCTAGTGCTAAAATACAGGCTCCAAAGTCATCATAAATACTTCAGATATAGCCAGGCGCATTGGCTCACGCCTGTAATCTCAGGACTTTGGGAGGCTGAGGCAGGCGGATCACTGGTCAGGAGTTCGAGACCAGCCTGACTAACAGGGTGAAAGCCCGTCTCTACTAAAAATACAAAAATTAGCCAGGCATAGTGGCGGTCACCTGTAATCCCAGGTACTTGGGAGGCTGAGGCAGGAGAATCGCTTGAACCTGGGAGGTGGAGGTTGCAGTGAGCTGAGATCGTGCCATTGCACTCCAGCCTGGGCAACAGAGCGAGACTCCCTCAAAACAAACAAACAAACAAATAAACTTCAGATAACACTGGGGCTGTGATGGTTAATACTGAGTGTCAACTTGATTGGATTGAAGGATGTGAAGTATTGTTTCTGGGTGTGTCTGTGTGTGTGTTGCCAAAGGAGATTAACATTTGTATCAGTAGACTGGGAGAGGCAGACCCACCCTCAACCCAGGTTGAGGGTGGGTGCCATCTAATCAGCTGCCAGTGTGGCTAGGATAAAAGCAGGCAGAGGAACATGGAAAGACTAGACTGGTTAAGTGTTCTGGCCTCCATCTTTCTCCCGTGCTGGATGCTTCCTGCCCTTGAACATAGGGCTCCAAGTTATTCAGCTATTGGACTCTTGGACCTATACCAGTGGCTTGCCAGGGGCTCTTGGGCCATTGACCACAGTCTCAAAGCTACACTACTTCCTGACTTTTGAGGTTTTGGGACTGGGACTGGCTTCCTGGCTCCTCAGCTTGCACACGGCCTATTGTGGGATTTCACCTTGTGATCATGCGGGTCAATATTCCTTAATAAACTCCCTTTCATAGATACATCTATCCTATTAGTCCTGTCCCTCTAGAGAACCCTGACTAATACTGGGGAGAAACAGAAGCATGCTCCTCTTTTGCTGCTTTTTTCCTTTTCAACCTGGAATTTGTCTTTTCTATTCCCAAGCACTGCTCACTTTCCCACTTTTCCTGAAATGCCTTCATCCTTTCCTCTTGAATGAGCATACTTTTCTCAAGGATCAGTTCGAACACAGCATCCTGTATGAAGCTTTCTTTTGTGTTTACTTTCACCTTACATAGATTCTCCCTCTGGAATACCAGAGTATTCATTATTTGCTTCCCTTGTGTACCACAAGCTTTTCTGTTTTTACACTGACTGATCTTTTTCATGAGTGTAGGTCTAGATTCTTCAGCACCAGGGTCCTGGAAAGTAATAACCATTTTACTCATCATCTCTAACATTGGGGTTTTGGACACACCTGGAATTTGATAACAAATTCAGCTGTTTGCTTTGTTGACTTAGAATACAGGAATGTTCATTTCAGTAAGCTCCTTAGAAGTCTCACTCTGATTGTATTTCACGTATGGCAAGTGTTCTCCGCGTTCTCCACCAAAATTAAAATAAAACGCAAGGTCAGCATTTTAATTACTCTCTAAGTCACCCAAGATACAGTTATATTGTAATATAATTTCAACAAATGGTGGTTGTTTCTCTGAAGAAAACAGGACATATGTCTCATAAAATACCATGGCACTGCCTAAGAGAAGGTAGAGGGAAGGACCATTGAAACAACAATTTGCTTATGGAAAAGAGAGGCCAAAAGAAAGTAGTAGAATTACAGAAGCAGACCATCTCAGATTTAGATTCTCGTAGTCTTCATTTTCACTCCATTCAGCAGACACCCTTCCACCCTGCTCCCTGCTCCAGTGGTTTGTACTGATTTACATACCAAATTCTACCCAAATAGTTCTTCTTATTCTCCCACATTCAAGGGGAAACAAAAGCGCGACTTCTCCCAACCATTTGGTTTCATTGGCTGTTGGCTCCAGTGATGACAGCGGGGCCCTACACTGTCCCTGCACCTGCTTCCTGTGCCTTGTATGTGTTTTTCCCTGTATATGAACAAGGAGTGTTAGGAATAAGGGATAAGGACATGGTCTCCCCACAGTCGTACACTGGGACCCTTGCAGCTCCCTCCCTACCCTTTATGAGGGACAATTTCTACTCCCTTCTCTCAATTGTTGCTCCTTTGGGCACACTCTATTGACTACTTTTCTCAATAAGAACATTCAGAACTGAACAAAAATTTTTTTTTTCTGAAATTAAGGGACAGTACAGGATAACAACAGGCATATAAGTTATTATAGTAACTGAAATCCCTAACATTGTCAATGGAACAAGGACTAAATTTCCCTTTTCAAGGGTATAAACTGGAATGTTACAGCCAAATACTAAACAAAATACTTTTGATGTGGTCCAAACACAAGATAGAAAGTTAACTATATTTCATACTATCATCCAGAAACTGTACTTTTAAGAATTGTGTTAGTTTTTAGCTCCTGCCCCACACTATTGTTGGAATAAGCTGGATTTCTATGTCATTTGTTCACGAATTGCTGCCAAGTTCTGATCTTTCTCATATTGATACTTGTATGGTTTACTAGAACTAATACTTAACAAAAATATGCTAGATTATTTGAGAGAGAAATGTAATAATGTCTTCAACATACTTTAAAATGAGTTAGAGAAAAATACACATACATACAGAGAGAGAGAAAATGTAGCAGAATGTTAAATGTAGGTGTTTATTGTGTTATTCAATCAATGTATCTGTAGGCTTGAGATTTTTCATAGTACACAGTCAAGAACAAGAGATTTAATAGTTATGGGAGGCACTATCCAAGTACGTATATGGGTAGAGACAGATCCTACCATGGAAGTTTTTTTTGTTAACAGAAGGTAGACATTTTTGAAATGAAGTGTATAATGTCTGTGCCTGGGTTCTTTTGTATACTCACAAGTATAAGACATATTCTCTAAGACGTTATTAGGCAAATATTGATCATCTGCTTTCCTTCTTTCAGGGTCCCTAATTTCTACCAGTTTGAAAGCTTTCTGGTTCTTTTAATGAGGCTGTCACATTTTCCTGAAACACAAATCAGAGCACGTCATCTGCTAAGTGTCAAGTGGCCAGCAGGGTACAATATCTAAACTTGCTACCACCCAGGAAAATAGAACAAGAGGTTCTCATTAGAGAACCAAGAGGGGCACTCACATTTGAGAGAAGAGGCCAGAAGAGCTGAAATGTGAAAGGGAAACAACACTACAGGCCCCATCATTGGAAGGTTTGTCATCCGAACATTATATTTGAACTCGGCTATCATTCATTGAACACATGTGGAAAGCACTCTTCAATTCTGCGTATAGCATTTTGTGTTCATACAGCCAGGTACTGAACAAAACACTTTTGATAGGGTCCAAACACAAGACAGAACATTACTGTATTTTATACTATCTTCTAGAAACTGTACTTTGAAGGTTTGTGTTAGTTTTTAGTGTCTGCTCTACTGCTCTTGAAATCAGCTGAACTTAGATGTCATTTATCCACAAATTGCTGCCAAGTCTGAGCTTACTCAGTTTGATACTTGTTCTGTTTACTAGAACTAATGATGAACAAAAATGTACTGGATTACTTGAGGGAGAAATGTATTAAATGAATTAAATGAGGGAGGATGTTAATTACTATAAAGTTCTTGACCAAGTTGGAGATTTCTTGGGGTAATAAGAATTCACATTTCAAATCAATGATTTAAAAATACTTGAAGAGCCAAGGAATGAACTAATAAAACTAGGCATAATTATAGCCTAATTTTACAGTAGAAACTACTAAAGAAATTCTCAGGGAATTCTTGTCTCTTCTAGTCAATAAAATGAACACAATTAAATCAATAAAGATTATTTCCTCATATAAACTATTTATTGAGAGTTGTTCAACCAATACTATGTAGGAAACCAAAGACAGAGACACACATACCTAAAACCTTCATCCAGTGCTGCTCAAATACAATTTCCCTCTTTTTTTCCCCCATTGACCCAGGAGAGTTATAAATAGTAAAAAAGAATGTGAAAAAAAGCAATCCCCAAATCTATAAATCACTGGACATAATGCTTCTGAAGACAGGCTCATTGAGAAGAAGAGATTTAAGGTATGTAAACATCTATATTCTTTTGAGAAATGTATCAGTACTTGGGTGACAGGTTTAGATCTTGAAAAAATAGATATTTGAAAAGTATAATATTTTAGAATTCATGTAATTCCTTTTGAGGACAGCACCTTTGGATTACAAAGAGTGTCCTGCCATTGCAGGCAGCCGACTTCTTAAGTCTAATTTGATGTCTCATGCACGCAAATAACCATTCTTATCAAATCCACTCATCAAAGGTGGTGATTATAAAATAAAATATTCCAAACTAGCATGCAATGTGCTATAAAGAGTTATGATACAAAGGTTTAGAATTTCTGATTTCCCTTACCAAATGTCTGACTAGATCCTTAACCATCTGAGCACATTTTTTTCTCATGTGTAATGTATAAGAAAATTAAATTAGATTAAGAGCTATTTTGGCTGCAAATGTATATAATCCTGCCTTTAAAAACAGTTGTATTATTAAATTAATCTAATTATTTTAATATATTTTAAGCAAGTTATTCATTCTAACAGTAAGAACTCTATTATTTTGATACCTGAACAGTATCAAACCATCCAAAACATTTAGCATAATCTTTCTCAGAGGAGTGAATAAAGTTCAGATACTTTTTGACAATTTATTAGTTCTATTTATAAATACACCTCACTTGCAACACGTGGAGCTGCGAATTTTTGCATTTAATATCATAAGGTTGTGATTATAGATTTATATGGGAATCCTTAATGGACTCACCTAGTAGAAATTCCCTGGCAGCAGAGACAACCACAGAGACCCTCTGCTGGGTCAATTAATACAAGTGTTTTCTAATGAGCCAAGAGGTATTTAGAAGCTCAGGGATCAATTAATTTGTAAGTCAATAAACAATTTAGGAAAGTAACTAGAGAATAAAATGGACAATATTTTTTTAGAATACTAGTCATATTAATATGACCTTAAAAATTATTTTTATGCAATGCTTGAAACTCTCACTAATGGCATTTGCAGTCAGGGAAACTGAGTTGATAAAAAGTCTAGTGAAATAAAAGTCATCTTTGTCTTCTATTTCAACTTCTGAAAAATAAAAATACGTACACTTGAACTTTCAATAACCTACTGTGAACTGAGACCTCAAGGAGTCCCATAGTTTAATAACCAGGACCAAGAATTAGGGTCTTCTGCATTAACCTGACTTTACTATCTGTTTCACAAATATTTGCTCAGGAAGATAAAGCTGTAAGCCAGTAAATAACTTCATGGTTGGCTTCAGGAGCTTTCCCCAAACCAACAGATTGCTCAAACAGCACTCCTCTCAGCAAATTGCTCTTTTATAGAACAAATGTTTATTTATCAATATTTGCTTCAAGACCCTCACCTCTAGGAGTCCACTAATCCTAAATCACAAAATCAGGACCTTGGGCCAATCCTCCTAAGGTCCCTATCGGGAAAGATTTATCTTAAATAACTTGAGTCCAGACCTCAAAAAGCCCTCAAATATCCATTCCTAGGCCCTCCTTTCTGAAAATTACTGAAAGTCATCTTCTTGTGATCTTCCTTACTGGAAGCAATAAACTGAGCTTTGCTTGATCAACACGTTACTCTCGGTAGTTGCTCAAGACAACCTTCATATCTCCTCCATGTGACTAAACTTCAGACAAGTTTCTTGATTCCAGGACTCTTTTTTTAAAAACAATTTTTAAGAGCATTTATTTTAGGATTGATTAGGGCAGGAGGCTTTAGAAAACCTGTAACTAATTTTTTTTACCTGCCGCTTAAAGGTGTATGTCTTCTTCCAACCTGCTGCCAGGTTTTCAAACCAGGAATGTCTTTCTCAAGGACCTACAAGCCATTCCTTCGAAAAGTAATCGTCAAAGAAGACAGAACTTCTATCTCCCAGTCCTTATAGGAGGGTAGAAGCCTAACTTCAGCAGATGCCTTGCTTCAAAGTATAAATGCCTCCTGTCACAGAAAGTGTATGATTTCTCCACAGAAGGTTAGCACACTCAGACAACCTACCATCCTGCTCCCTGCTCTCTGCGTTTAAAACTCTCCCGCCCTTTGTCTTAGCAGAGTTGAGCTGCTAGTTGGGTTTAGTCTGTCTAACTCTTACTGCAGTAACCTTAAATAAAGCCATTCTTGCTGTATAACTTTTCTGGTGCAATTTTTGCTTCGTCATGATCCTTCAGGGAGTTGGCAGTCAACACTCATTTTCTCACATAAGAAATGTGCATTTTTGATGTGCACAGAGTATTTGCAAAACTCAAAATACTTGTTGAAATGAATGTTGAGATTCCTAAATGTAATTTTTATTTCTAGTTGGACCTTATCTTTTTCTCAGAGAATTCAACAAAATCTAATTATGTAATTTGGTTAGTTAACATTTTAAAATGATTCAAAACAAAAATACCTAAAAAATAAAATTTACAAATAAAATATAACATATCAAACAAGAAAAAAAGTCAGTGTTGAATATTTTTAAGTACCAGAGGCTGTTCTTTGTATTAATTTACTATTTACAAAAACACTATGGGGTTGGTGAAGTTACTATTTTCATAGTACAGATTTTTCGGAAAGTCAAAACAAAAACAAAGTGGACATAGAACTTACTCAATGTCACCTAAAAGAGTTCAACAAAGAGAGTCTGGTTTTCCATTCTGTGTTTAAACCACTGTGCTGTACTTAATCGCTGTTAGGGATAAATGCTTATATTTGTTTTTATAATTTTCTTTGCATAACTAGGAAAATTAAAGAAACAGCCTTTTTTGATTTTCACTAAAACCTCGGATTTGTGCCACTTCAACACAAAAAGTCACTATTATATAACGTATTATAGAGTTTTATTGTGTTAAAAATACATATTTGAGAAATATGTGGAATGTTTAGAAAGAAATGTGCTTGTTCCAGATCCTAAAATAAAATAATTTCTGACTTTCCATGAAAGTAACAGTTCAAAAGTATCTTCAGGGTTTCATCATGCAGAGCACCTGGCAAACCAGGAGAATTAAAAATTCTTCACATCAAAGTTGCTTTTTAATTCAAATGAATGCAGAGTGCCAAAGGAATGACTTACACTGTCAGTACCAACCTTCCTTAGAAGATGCCCTTAAAGTCAGACCATTAAACCAGATGAGAGGCAGCTGCTGCATGTTCTGATCCCACTGTCCTCTCTCCCTGCCCAGACACTCTAGTTTTTCAAAGTTTTTCCTGAATATTGGAAACATCTGCACTGGCAGTGCAAAGCCCTCAAGAGAGCTATCAGGGTCTGACTTCTGGGAATTTTGAAACTCCTGGCATCATAACTATTACCCTCTTATGATCATTTTGCTGCATAGTATCTCTTTGTTTTCCTTTTACAATCATGTTAAAAATGCCAATCTTATATTCATCTCCTATATTTTAAAATATTTTTATTTCTGTTACATATGTATCAAAGAAGACTGATTCTCATTCTGCTCTAACTCCTCCACAACAACTTTTTAAATATATAACATTTGTTGCTGGCACATAACCTATATGTATCCACCTTCATAATTGTGACTTTCGTCCTTTGGAATTAGAATGGTTAAACAGTTAATTTCTAAACAATTAAAGTATTAGATGAAATTTTAAGTGAGATTTGCTCTTGGAAAAAAAAAATGTAAGGAGGAGGAGCTAATGTCTTTTGTCTAATTACATGCACCACCAATTAATATCCAGACTTTCAAGGAAGATATTATGCTCCTATAGTTTTAGCCTATTGTAAAACAATATTTGAGACCTATGAAATGTATGACAGACATATTAGAAATTTGCCTGTAACTTTTTAAAAATTTAAGTAGATTATATTTCAAGAACTCAAGAGGAAATTAATATAGAAGAAATGGCTTTTTTTTTGAAAGTCACACACTGTTATTTCCATTCAGTTTCTCTCTCTGCAATTTTTACCTTCATGAAAAGTGGTTGCAATACCAAGAATGAGATTGACACTACGAAGATGGGTCATTTAAGCAATTTCTGGCTTGATACAGGAAAGGGAAAAATATGTTTCAAAGGATCCAATTTCAAAAAATAACCTAAAATACTAATCAGTAGAGGGGATCACTTACTCATGATTTGGAGACAAAAACTTTAAAGCCAAATTTAGTTATTAAAATCTAACATTTTTAAGCACCATTTCTGCTAGTATTAAACCCATTTTATAGTTGAGGCCAAATGAGGGCCTCAAGTAAATGTACCAAGAACACACAGCTAATGAGTGGAGGAGCTGAATTGTGAAACTTGGCACAGTGACTTCAGAGACCCCTTTTAATAGTAAAACATGTAGTGCTTTTCAGGTGGTTAAGCTTACTCATTAGCTTACTCACTAACTTCTTCATTTATTAAGTCATTATCTGAGTAATTCTAGCATATCTGCCTTGGAATATTTTGACTCAAATTGATTCTTCAGTAAAATTCCAAATTGCTACATGTCTTGGATGTTTCAAGTCTCTAACAGGGGTGTCCAATCTTGTGGCTTCCCTGGGCCCCAGTGAAAGAAGAATTGTCATGGGCCACACATAAAATATACTAACACTAACGACAGCTGATGAGTTACAAACAAAATCCCCCCAAAAAGTCTCATAATGTTTTAGAAAGTTTACAAATTTGTGTTGGGCCTCATTCAAATCTGTCCTGGGATACATGCGGCCCACGGGCCGTGGGTTGGACAAGCTTACTATAGAACATTTAAATCTGTTTATACTAAAGAACTGTTTTACTTTTTATTCTAGCCTAAAATGAAACATTGTAGAGCACAGATAGAGTTATATGAGATAAGGAAAGTCTAAAGCTCGAATGAAGCAATAATATTTGCTAAAAATAGTATTTCGACTAAATCTCTAATTTTAAACAAAACATACTGATGAAGGCTTTCTCATATCATTTGGCTAATACTTCTATGAAACCCACTAAAATCTTTAAAAATATTCCAAAGTAAAACAAACTGGGTTGAAAAAAAAAACTTTGATCGTTTGATAACTGAAATAACCCAGGACTTTATTGAACAAGATCAAGATTTGCATATGTTAGCCCTTTTGACAACCTGAAGAGGTTTTGAGGCAGCCCTGGCTTTTTGAGGATGAAGATTTTCTCTTTTACTAATTACTTTTAAACTGCTTTGACAAACATATTACCACTGGATTGATTGCTGAGAGCTTAATTAGTGCAATTAAAGAGCAGTTCTATCATAATGTCATTGAGATCAAGATGATGCTGCTGAAAGATTTCATATCATGAAAAATCTCCCTGAGACTGAAAACTGCCCATCCCTAAAATGCCCAATAAATGACATACTATCTTGAAACAGTTTGCTAACAATACATCTTGTCACAATAATATATCTCAAGTGACTTAATAGTCTAAAATTCTTTCCTACAGCCCTTTCAAACTCAAATAAAAAAAGTTAATTTATTTGCTCTTAAAAATAAGTTATTATAAAAGCAATTAAACTAAAATCAAATTTTTACTACTCTCCAAAGCATGTAAACAGGTACTGAACTTGACTTTTTATAGTTGAGTTTGTTAGTGAGTTAAAAACTATCTATTAATCACTTACTTGATGAAAGGTACTGCTCTCAGAGGACAAAGGATGAAAAGACACAATGCTTTCTGCCCAAGAATCTCCTGGTGAAGCAGGATAAGTGAAAATCCAAGGGGGAGGAGTGTGTGAAGTGTTATGAGGGCTTCAAGGGTGAACTGGGTGCATCTAATTAACAGCATAAGCAACACTTCTTGGAAAAGGTGATATTTGAAGGGCCCCTAGAGGACAGGAAGTTTTTGAGAGGAGTCCTCTGCTCCAATATACTGTAGTCTTTAAGTGTTTTTACCCGATCAAGGCATAGAAATATCATAAGCTTTAGTAGAAGTAGAGGAAGTTGACTTAACTCATGAGGGAAATATTCTTTTATCCTTCATTCTGCCATTTGCATGACATTGATTATCTTAGTGTGATGGTTAAGTTTATGTGTCAACTTGGCTAAGCCATGGTACCCAGAGAGTTGGTCAAACACCTATCTAGATGTCACTGTGAAAGTATTTTTTTTTTATGAGATTAACATTTAAATCATGGACCTTGGGTAAAGCAGATCACCCTCCATAATACGAATGGGCCTCATCCAATAAGATAAAAGCTTTAAGAGAAAAGACTTATCTCTCCCGAGAAGAAGGAGCTCTGCTTCCAGATGGCCTTTGGATTTGAGCTGCAGCATCAGCTCTTTCGTGGGTCTTCAGCCGTGGCCTCCCCTGCAGATTGAGGGCTCGCCCACCCTCACAGTGGTATGAGCCAATTCTTTACAACAAATCTTTCTGTCTCTGTCCATGAACACACACACATCCTATTGGTTATGTTTCTCCAGAGAACCTCGACTAACACACTCAGGGGCCTCGTTGAGGATGTTACTCCTCAATGAAAACAATTTATAATATGCTTCCATATCGGCAGCAAAGGAGAAAACTCAGATATAGTTTGGTGAGCACTGGAATTAAAAACAAGGGAAGAAAGGGAGAAACTGCAATAACTGCTATTTTAAGAAATGTAGAAAGGCACATTCTGCAGAACACATGAGAAATAAACATAGCTTTCAGCAATATAATAAAAATAGCCCATTAAATTAATTTTCAGCAATAGCATGGGAAATGGCCTTGAATAGTTGTCCTGGGTAAACAGAAATATATTTTGGCCTGGCTCAGGATGAGAAATGGATAGAGGTCATACACAGAAGGGAAACTGTGAGGCTTTGACAGTCAAGGAGAAGAATATGAGAAAACGCAGTCCCAAAGCAGTTCCCTAGCCATACTGGCAACGTGCACTATGAATAATAAATTTTAATATGTAAATCACAAGCTACTTCTTCCCCTTCTCAATTAACACTCTGTCATCCTCCTGGCCTCAGCCCCATGTAACTCTCCCAGAGAGGCCTTCCTCAACTCCATGCCAAATGTAAGCTGTCTAAATGCCCTCCCAGAATGATGCAGCCCTGGTAGTACTTAGGGGTGTTGGAGTTTTACGTTTATTGGTGGGATTATCTGATTGATGTCTACCTCCCAAATACCTTGTGAGCTCCCATATGTAAACACAATGCACTGATTATGTCTGTTTTTATTCACCTAGCATCATGCCTGCACATAGGAAGAAATCACTATCCATAAGCTAAATGAACAGATGAATTAATATTGTATGACCAGCAAAATGAATGCTTTAAGCTAAGTTAGGTAAAATGCATATAAATCTCATTAAAAGTCCCAAATTTCCGTGATTCAAAGACAACTTTATTCCTCATGTCTTATATCTGAAAACTAGAAGTTTTCATTGACGAATAAAGTCAATGGCTTGTCACATTTTAATTGTGTTCTTCTCTTTTGTAGTCTTAAAATTGACAGCACATTAGATTTGGTAAAATGAAATGTATGTTTGGTTTTCATATAATCAGATTTCCATCTATAATACTTCTGATTTTAATAAATCTGATTTCTATATGTTACAGAAATCTATAAAGAGTATTTTTTTATTTTTTAACCTGCATACAAAACTGTAGGCCTTTTGAGGAAGAGATCACTAGACAAAATAGACTTCAGATTATTTTAGAATAGGAATAATTTCTTAAACTGTATAATTTTGGTTCTAAGAGCTTTGAACCACTGACTCTTATTAGATGTGAATAAGATTTACATAGAGAGGAATCAGAGCTTCAAGTTGGAATCTGAGATTTAATCTCTTACACTTGTGACACTACTATACTATAGCATTAAAACTAGTATTCAAAATGTCAGCAATCTGCATTAAATATAAATTAATATAACATTAAATTTTAAATTAATAGCATTAAATATAAATGCTACATAAATATAATAGTTAAAAAAGCTTTAGAGATAAAGAATACTATTTTAAAGCAAATATATAAAATTTTGTAAGATTCACATAAAAATTCTAAGGAATAGTTACTATTGGTATTATTATCATAATTTTCACGATTTTGAAGATTAAATGTTTTATTCACCATTAAACAGCAAGTAAATGGAAAAGCCAGCATTAAATGTAAATTTTCTAAATGTAAAGTCTTGTTCTTTGTCCACCAGATCACTATAGCACAGTATAGAAGGCCAAAAAAGAATGAGAAAGTCATCATTTATGATAGCTTGTTAACAATAGGATGGTAATTGAAATAAATAAAAAATATGCCCAATATTTCAATATATTGCAGTAATTCTAAAAAAAGTGAATTATCTATTTTTCCTGCATATTCTGTATTCAATATGAAATTGAACTAGTTTTGTGTCCATTTTTGACTCTTTTGCTTTATAACACTTTCTGGCAAATTACTTTGGGGAATGGTCATGTTTTCAATCATGAGATATTAGATATCTGAAACTGAAATTATTCTTTCATATTATGAAATCCCCATAAGGCTTTGACAAGGAGAACCAGTTTGGCAGGGGAAGAATATATGCTCTGAAGTGAGAGGGACTTTCTTCTTTCTTTCTTCTCCCTCCTCCAGCTTAAGTAAAGAACAATCAAGACTTTAACAGGGCTTTTTACCACCCATCTTTGGATTCCCAGTGCCATCCAACACATATTGTTGAACGAATGACCATATGAATACATGTCCCCAATTCCTTGGTAGCTCTGAGTGCAATATAGTACACTTGGCATTATGCAAAGCAGAGAAAGATAAGGAGGAATAAAATCCAGAAGATATTCTGATATTTGTACAGAGTTCTACATGGTAGCATAAGGGTACCATGAAGTTCCTGAGAACATCTCCTTTTATGGACCACAGCAGGCAATACTTATTGTTTGAATCAGAACTCCAGGAACATATAGCAGGGAAAGCCAGCAGAGAAACTCTAGTTCATAGACACGGTAATCCATTTTTTGCTGGAAAGCCTCTCAGAGAAATCCCTTTTGCAGAGTATTTGTCTTTAGGGTATTTCCAGTGGTCAAAGTACTTGAGCAGTGGAACACAATGGGATATCAAATTCTGCTTATGTTTATAACCTCACAGGACATGATAGCCTCATAAATGCTAGGTAACTCACGTAAGGATTGAAAAGACCTGATTTTTCAGCAAACTTCCTAAACGTACAGCTATGACCTGAGTGTTATGAAGCAGGGCTGCATTTGTAACTCCCATCTTCCCAATGATGAAGGCTCCAGAGCTGCTGTGCATGTCTGTGATTGTTTTGGAGATGAAGACAGTGCCTTTCACAGTTGCCTCTCTTCGTGATTGCCAATTAGACTCTTTGGTGTCACTCACTTTAATGATTGCTAATTAGTCACTTTACTGGCACTTCTGCTAGAGCCTCAGCAACCTCAATACTTGGATCCCATCAGTTCCTTTCCTGTTTCCCAGCATTCTAAAGTTTCAGACTTATGCAATGACATCAGTCCTCATGTTTTGTAAGGTGCTAAGCAGTTTTGCAGGCCACACATCTCAATGGACAGCAACACATTTTAAACAAGGACTCTACCTTCCACCACATCAATTATATCCATTCCCCACATCTCATTTACCATCAGATATTCAACAATATTATTGTAAGTAGGTTGGGAACAGAACTGCTTGGGAACAGGCAGAGGTCATGCCTCATTTATTTCTATATTTCTTGTACTCAGTAGAGAACGAAGTTTGCAGATCATTTTCAATAACTATTCATTGAAGGCAAAAATGAACATTTGTTCTGCAAGAAATATAGATGCATCTGTACACAACTTCTTTAAGCAATTTTGCACTATGTTGCTACCTAAAATTTAACCAAAATCATAAATCTTTTATGTACACTCAGGGTCTTTGTTTAGGTGGTTTTTCTCAGTTCCCTCAACTCTTCTGCAGGGTATAGAGGATGGCTTTGCACATGCAAATGATCTTGGCCTTCCTCCCCATCACTTCTTTTCATTAATTCTAAGATAATTACATTCTTGAGAAAACTTGCCCAGATCTCTAGACGAGGACAAGTTTTTCTGTTATATGTGCTCATGGCACTTAAAAGTCATATGTTTCCATACATTTGTGAAATTGTTTTATGTATATCTTCCTCCACCTCCCACCCTTCTAAATCCTACAAGCCTACAAATTTTTACAATCCATTTTATCTCTAGAATCTAGTTCGGTTACAGGCATAAAGTTGAGTGCTCGAAATATTTATCAATGTTAACAAGGTTCGGTTTCCTCTTGGCCAAGATTGCACACACACAGGATATTCATCTGTCCTTACGGATCGGAACAGAGCTAAACTGATTGGACACTATGGGCTTTTTCTCCAGGACCTGGGTCGATATGTACCAGACTCATCTCATAATAATTAACTGGTGAAGAAAAAAGACCTTCACTTTTTAGCTGAAAGGAATTCTTAGGGGAAAGATCACAGAAAGAGTTGCCGGTAGGTGAACAGGGAAAGCAAGATCTGAAAAATCTAGGAAGAAGGAGCTTTTGTATTAAACCATGGCCCAAATCTCCCTCTTTTCCGGATCCCCACATCTCTGAGGCTACAGAGCAGGTCTGGATATCAGGGGACAGAGATGCTAGACGCCCTCTTACGTTAGTGCTGTGTTCTGGGCTGCAGTAGGTGAACCTTGCTGCTCTCACATGGGATGTGGGAAGAGCCAGCCAAAGACTGGCAGAAAATGGAGGCACACAAGGTGACATAAGGAAGTTTCAGTTTTAATTTCTCACATCTTCTTTCCAATCTCATTTTTCCTGAGAAAGAAGCACAAAAATGAGTGTGGCCTCTCTTTGCTTCTCCTCATTCCCTTCTTTTCGTATAATATTTCAACTCCCTGCTTTTGGATATTGAAGGGAGTTCATTTTTTAACATGATTCATGGAGGTAAACTTTTTTTGAGAAATAGTAGTATTTCAGAATATTTTCTTAATATATTCCATACGAAGACTTCACTAAGAGTCTACAAAGAGTTATCTGTCCATAAAGATTCTGAAACCTACTTTTAGTAAGGCCTCTAGCAACTTGTAAACAGAGAGACCTCATTATACATAAAGTAGAACATGATATAGTTATAGACACGAATTCCTCCGTGCATCTTCTGTCTGTGTGTCCCCAGATGACTCCCATCATTTGATGAGTTCCAGACCACCCGTTGGTGAGGAGCATCATCTACCACCTACTCCCACACACATCATGACATGTTTGCCACAACACATACAATGTCTTATTTTTAAGTACATGGACATTGAATTCTAGATGGACAATATTAATATTTGAAAATTATCTGGAGTAACTAAGAATGAGCAAAGCACTGGTAATTTTCACTCGCAATCCCACAGAGATATCACTTGGCAAACAACTTTCCAAGTGTCAGGGCATATCTTATTCTTCTGGATGATGAATATATTGTTGATAAGGTACTTACAAATAAATAGAAGACTTCTGTTTTAAAAAATGGGGATTTATAACCAACAGTTTGAAAACTTTGATTACTTAAAATACATTAGGGTGTGCACCACACAGTTATGCCATGCACAAGACCTATGGAGCAGACATGTGTATCCACTGGGTGATAAACACTGTGCAAGATTTTGTTATTTACCTACAAGAAACACATTTTAAAAAGAGGGCCTATGTTGAACCAACCTTGGATTCCGCGGATGAAGCCTACTTGATCATGGGGCATAAGCTTTTGGATATGCTGCTGGATTCAGTTTGCTAGTGTTTTTTTGAGGATTTTTGCATTAATTTTGATCAAGGATATTGGCCTGAAGTTTTCTTTTTTTGTTGTGCCCCTGCCAGGTTTGGTATCAGGATGATGCTGGCCTTATAGAATGGGTTAGGGCGGACTCCCTTTTTTCCCATTTTTTGGAATAGTTTCAGTAGGAATTGTACTGGCTCTTTGTACATCTGGCAGAATTCAGCTGTGAATTTGTCTGGTCCTGGGCTTTTCTTAGTGGTAGGCTATCACTGCCTCAATTTCAGAACTCATTATTGGTCTGTCCAGGGTTTTAATTTCTTTCTGGTCCAGTCTTGAGAGTGTATGTATCTAAGAATCTATCAAATTCTTATAGATTTTCTAGTTTATATGCATAGAGATGTTTATAATACTCTCTGATGGTTGTTTGTATTTCTGTGGGGTCAGCTGCAATATCCCCCTTATCATTTCTAATGGTGTTTATTTGAATCTTCTTTCTTTTCTTATTAGTACAGCTAGTGGTCTATTTATTTTATTAGCTTTTTTTTTCAAAAAAAAAAAAACATCTCCTGAATTCATTGATCTTTTGAATGTTTTTTTCCTGTCTCTATCTCCTTCAGTTCAGCTCTGATTTTGGTTATTTCTTGTCTTCTGCTAGCTTTCGGATTTGTTTGCTCTTGGTTCTCTAGTTCTTTTAGTTGTGATGTTAGGTTATTAACTTGAGATCTTCCTAACTTTTTGATGTGGGCATTTAGTGCTATACATCTCCCCCTTAATACTGTCTTAGCTGTGTTCCAGAGATTCTGGATGTATACACAAATCAATAAATGTGATTCATCCCATAAACAGAACTGAAGACAAAAAATCGCATGATTATCTCAATAGATGCAGAAAAGTCTTTCAATAATATTCAACATCCCTTTATGTTAAAAACTCTTGATAAACTACATATTGAAGGTACATACTTTAAAATAATAAGAGCCATATATGACAAACCTACAGACAATATTGTACTAAATGGGCAAAAACTGCAAGCATTCCCCTTGAAAACTGGCACAAGAGAAGAATTTCCTCTCTCAACACTCTTATTCAACATACTACTGGAAGTTCTGCCCAGGGCAATCAGACAAGATAAAGAAATAAGGGGCATTCAAACAGGAAGAGAGGAAGTCAAATTATCCCTGTTTGCAGATGACAAAATTCTATATCTAGAAAACCCCATTGTCTCAGCCCAAAAGCTTCTTAAGCTAAAAAAACAATTTTAGCAGTCTCAGGATACAAAATTAACGTGCAAAAACTGCTAGCATTCCTATACACAAATAACAGTCAAGCTGACAGTCAAATCATGAATGGACTCCCATTTACAGTTGCAACAAAAATAATAAAATACATAGGAATACAGTTAACTAGGAAGGTTTAAGATCTCTCCAAGGAGAACTACAAACAACTGCTCAAAGTAATCTGAGATGAGATGACACAATCAAATGGGAAAAAAAAAACATTCCATGCTCATGGATAGAATAATTGATATCACTGAAATAGTCATACTGCCTAAAGCAATTTATAGATTCAATGCTATTCCCATTAAACTACCATTGACATTATTCACAGAACTAGAGAAAACTGTTTTAAAATTTATATGAAACCAAAAAAGTGCCTGAATAGCCAAGGCAATCCTAAACAAGAACAAAGCTGGAGGTATCAAGTTACCCAATTTCAAACTACACTAAAGAGCTACAATAATCAAAACAGCATGGTACTCATATAAAAACAGACACACAGACCAATGGAACAGAACAGAGAACCCAGAAATAAGACCTCACACTATCTGGTCTCTGACAAACCAGACAAAAACAAGCAATAGGGAAAGGATTCCATATTCAATAAATGATGCTGGGATAACTGGCTAGTCACATGCAGAAAATTGAAACTAGACCACTTCCTTACACCATGCACAAAAATTAACTCCAGATGGATTAAAGGCTTACATGTAAAGCACAAAACTATAAGAACCCTGGAAGATAACCTAGGCAATACCATTCAGAACACAGGCATGGGCAAAGATTTAATGATGAAGGTGCCAGATGGGATCTAATTAAACTAAAGAGCTTCTGCATAGCAAAAGAAACTATCAACAGAGTAAACAAACAACCCATGGAATGGGAGAAAATGTTTGCAAACTATGCATCTGACAAAGGTCTAATATCCAGCATCTATAAGAAGCTTAAACAAATTTACAAGAAAAAAATAACTCCATAAAAGAAGCTGGCAAAGAACATGAACATTTCTAAAAAGAAGACATACATGCAGCTAACAATCATCTGAAAGAAATCTCAACATCACTGATCATTAGAGAAATGCAAATCAAAACCACAATGAGATACCATCTTACACCAGTCAGAATGGCTATTATTAAAAAATAACAGATTCTGGCAAGGTTGTGGAGAAAAAGGGACACTTATACACAGTTGATGGGAGAGTAAATTAGGTCAACCATTGTAGAAGACAGTATGGTAATTCCTCACCTAAAGACAGAACCTATCATTCAACCCAGCAATTCCATTACTGGATATATACCCAAAGAAATACAAGTCGTTCTATTACAAAGACACACACTCGCATGTGCTCACTGCAGCACTATTCACAATAGCAAAAACACAGAATCAACCTAAATGCCCATCAGTGATAGACTGGATAAAGAAAATATACCATGGAATACTATGCACTCATAAAAAAGAACAAGATGATGTTTTTTGCAGGGATATGGATGGAGCTGGAGGCCATTATCCTAGCAAACTAATACAGGAACAGAAAACGAAATACTGCATGTACTCACTTATAAATGGGAACTCAATGATGAGGCTAGATGGACACACAGAGGGGAATAACACACACTGCAGCCTATCATAGGGTGATGGGTAGGAAAAGGGAGAGGATCAGGAAAAATAACGAATGGGTACGAGGCTTAATACCTGGATGATGAAATAATCTGTACAACAAACTCCCATGACAGGCGTTTACATATGTAACAAACCTGCACATGTAACCCTGAACTTAAAAGTTTTTTTTTTAAAGGCCAATATCTGTATAGTCGTCACACACTTGGGGTTTACTCTTCAAGTTTATTGTGTAGAAACACAATGTAATATAAGAAATGATGAATAATAACATAATGTACTTGAGAGGCTAATAGAAATATTTAATCAATTTCACTAAACTCCTGCATATTCTGCAAAGACAAGACACTAAACCTTCCAGCAACAAGGACACCTGTGCTCCTAACCCAGCTTGCTGTTTTACCTCAGCAAAATTAAGCCGTGTATCTTCCACACTCAACTGAAAAAAGCCACAAAGTTCTCTAACTTAAAGGTATCTGATGAACTCCTTATAAGTCTAACAAGCCTGTGGATTACAGCTGGAGGTGTTTGTTTCAAGAAGACAGAAAACATGAAATTGTGGCAGACAAAACATCCTGAGTTGATTCCTGGAACAATGGAACACCTAGTTGAGATGGAACCAACTGAAAGGATGGTTGTTCAGGTGTGGTGGCAGACCATGTTCAGAACATTTATAAAGGCTTACAGAGTTTGTCTATTTTCCCCCTCTAGGGTCACATAGAAATGACTTTGTCAGTTACAAGATGTGACAGACATTGCAAGAAATTCCTCCAGGTGATTGACTACAGGTTTGAGAATGAAAAGGAAAAAGTGAATGATATCTGTGGAGATGACACAGTTTTCAGAAGCATATAGGATGCTGACTTTTTAATTGCATGGTGTTTGGAGAGTTTGGGCTCCACTCAGGGAGCTGAAGTCCAGTGATTCAGAGACTGAGCCTACTAGAAGAGCATCCCTGATCCAGCTCCCCAGAGGTACCCTGTGAGTGAGGGCAGCCCTATCATTTTACCCGTGCAAAGATTAATGATACAACTACGGAAGCAGAGGTAATAACTGGAATGTGAACATCATCAAACCAACCACATCAGAAACTACTGTTAAAAAAACTCATCTGTCTCTACCTTGCCCCATATTTAATATCTTGTTTGTGCCATATTCTCACTACCTTTGCCCTCCACCAACACTCTCTCTCTTTGCAACATTCCATAAGTCGTTAGTAAATGTAAGATGGTATAAATTATAGTGCACATTTAATTCTTAGAAGGTTATTGTACAAATTAAAAAGAAATAATTTGAAGACAGACAATAGGAGTAAAAGAGGGGAAATAATAGGATCAATAATTTTAAATGTTAATGATAATATCATTCAAATTATTATTATTATTATTATTATTATCCTGCTGAAAGATGTCTGGATACCTGTTATCTTTTCAGGCACTCTGGTAGGTTCCAAATGTACACGTGTTTCATTTTTACAAGCCTGTCTGGGTTTTTTTTTTGTTTTTTTTTTTTCGGTGAGGCAGAGTATCACTCTGTCGCCCAGGCTGGAGGACAGTGGGACAGTGGCACAATCTCGGCTCACTTGAACCTCCACCTCCTGGGTTCATGCAATTCTCCTGCCTCAGCCTTACGAGTAGCTGGGATTACAGGCTCCCACCACCACACCCGGCTAATTTTGTATATTTAGTAGAGATGGGTGTCACCATGTTGGCCAGGCTGTTCTCAAATTCCTGACCTCAGGTGATCGGCCCGCTTCAGCCTTCCAAAGTGCTGGGATTACAGGCATGAGCCACTGTGCCCAGCCACAAGCCTGTCTTAAACCTACCCTCATATGAAGAATTAATGGCTCCAGAAATGGTACCAGATTGATGGTCTATGAACCCTACAGTATTGTCCTCTTGTTGCCGCACATATTCTTCCCCGCACCACAGCTTCCTTATATTCCTTACATTTCTCATTCTATAAACCCTCTCTCAGTTGATGGTCACCTCCTCAGAGAAGCCTTCCTCGCCTTACTCAACAACTTGCTATGATATCCTATCCATACTCTGGAACTGCAATTCTACAGTATTTTTCTAATTGGCTATTTAATTTTCTCTCTTCCTACTTTTCTATCAGTTTTGCACTGTCTGTAAATAGGATTTTTTTAATACCAAAAGGAGTAAACTATGATTGAAAAAAGATTAACTTATAAGACTTTGATAATGACTGTACATCATGGATAGGCAAGAATAGATATTTCTGTAGTTCTTTAGATATAAAACTGGTTCAATCAGAACTCCAAGGAAAAAAACGTACACAATTTTGTTTTCTTTGAAAATAAAACATCTGTGACCAAAAAGACACAGCTGTTGTAATGACTTCACAGTGATATTAATATGTAGAATAATTATGAAAAACAGAGCAATCTGTTATTAAGAACAAGTGTGGCTGAATTAGAATTTGTTGCTAGAATTTTGTGCAACAGTGGATCATCCACTGTTTTATCATCTTTAGAATTGTTGGAAGTGCTTTCATAACCATTATTACAGCTTGATGGCTTTATCTTCTCATGATAGCCCTGATATGCCCCAAAAGATATTTCCATTTCCACACATTTTATGTGTGAGGAAAATAAAAATCACTCTGGTCAAGAGATTTCTCAAAGCTGAGGCTCCTTGCTGCTGGATAAAGCAGAAATGGCAATGAATGAAATGGAAAAGGAGTTGTCTGGAAATCTTTGTACAATAAGAAATAACTCCAGAAAAAAAAATAATGGAAAGTTAAATTTACTTCGTGCTTTTTCCTGTACATCGTGTGAACTCCTGGAAGGAGGTATACCAGGCTCTCTTGGGTGTGCTGCAGTGTGGTGGCATTTGACTTGGAGTCTAAGTGGATGAAAGTGCATGAGGTTAACTATATCACCTTCTGTCTACAGAAGGAAATGCTATGTTTATTCTACCTGTAAAAATATTGACTGCAGTAAAATCAGCAGTTAGGAATGTATAGAAATAAAGAAGTTTACAGTTCTGAGGGGGTTAGAACAAATTACCAGTAAAAATAAAACAAAAATATTATGGCCAGGTGCAGTGACTCACAACTGCAATCCCAGGGAGAGTAAGGCAGGAGGATCACTTGAGTCCAGGAGTTCAAGACCAGCCTGGGCAACGTGGTGAAATCATGTCTGTAAAAAAAATAAAAACAAACAAACAAAAAATAGCAATGCCTGGTGGTGCATACCTGTAGTTCCAGCTACTCAGGAGGCCGAGGTGAGAGGATGGCTTGAGCCCCAAGTGTTCGAGGCTGTAATGAACCATAATTGCACCACTGGACTCCAGGCTGGGAGAAAGAGTGGGACTCTATCTCTCAAAATTATATATATACACACACATATACATGCAGACACACAGGCACACACATATATGCATTAGAGAAAACTATGGTCTGTGCAGAAGACATTGTTTTCATTATTTAACACTTTGGTTGTCTATACATAGGTCTAATGATTTGATTTCAGTACACTAAAATTTATTTCTACTTCATAAATGTGGTTCTGAAAATTGATATGAGACTCAATTGTTAGAAGTACTGATAAAAACAGAAGATTGTGACATATAATAAAAATATTCATACAGGACCAACACTTGTCTTCTTGCCATGCTGAAACCGGTAGACGAAAATTACCAAAAGAATCACATTTTGATAGCCATAAGAGGACAAATTAATTCAATAATTTGGGTAGCTAACACCAAAAAGCAGGTAGACAGAAGGGTTAGTTGTGTAATTATTCACATTAATAGCTCCAAATAGAGATGGCTTGGATGGAACCAGGCACTTGCTGACTTTGTTGATAAAGAGAAAAAAGCAACAGAATAAAAGGGCAAAACCCAAATGGAAGATGAAAAGATGAGAGCTGAAATCAACACTGCTTTTCATTTCGAGTAGATATGGCATAGAATGGTCTACCTTCCATGGTTGCCTGTGCTGTTTGTCCCCAGGCCCTGATGTTCACGACCATGATTTGTGGTCCAAACTGACGGATCATTCATTGCTGCATAACTGAGCAATGAGATTCAAGGGCACTGGAACCATGAGTCTTGCAGTCTGTTTGCTTTACCTATGGTTTAACTACTGTGCTTTGTATCAAGGTGTTATTACTTTAATTTCTGACATTATAAATAGCATGACAGTGTTTCCTAAAAGTTCAAATAGTGCAAATGGGAATGACCCAGATATCTCTGTAAAAGTCTAAACGACTGTGTGATTTTTAATGACAGATAGAAGAACACATACAACCAATTGGATCAGGGGGAACAAGTAAACAAAACAGAGAATACTGCACAATATATGGAAATAATTTGGGTTTGGGCATTGTGAAGAACAGAATGTAAAAGCACATATGGAAACTAAGTCTCACGAGTAGAGCATAAGACAAGCAAGTGCTCCTAAACCAAGCAAAAGAGTTTGTCTTCCAAAAGGACACCAATTCCCAGATGGACGTAGTGGCGTTACTGTTTGAGCACACCACACAAATGGATGCATCATCATATCATTCTCTTGATTGCTCAATGAAACTAAGTTAAGTCACATTTCCTGCATCAGAAGTTGCAAGTAAGATATTTCTAGTTTGAACAAAAGGGAAAATTTTGACAACAGATGTGTTGGCCTGTATAGTGTAGAGCTGATTTTGTCAGATACTACAAACAATTGTGCTTTTTGTGGTACATAAAGAGATGCGCCAAATTACAGCAACAACAATGTCAACAAAAATGTGAAAAATGTTCTTCTTAGCTCTTAGGTACTTTGATTTAGAAATGGAGTTTAAGTCATCATCTTGATTTCTATGAAGATTTTAATGAAACCACAAAAGCATAAAATGAAAATAGTTGATTTTTGATATCTTGTCCAATGCCAAATAGACTCTGCTAGTTTATCTGCATACTTGGCAGAAAGTACACATATGAATGTTCACAAATTCCATACAGACTATAAATTCTATACGCCAAACCGCTCCCTGGAAAAACCTTCTAAGTGTCTTGTATACCCTGTAGACAATACTACTAACACAGGGTGTGATTTGATTTCCAGTGGTGCTGAGGTTTTCATAATTAAAGTTGTGGTTACTGTTCAGTTTCCTCAAAACATAAAGCATCATTTTTTTGAAATCACACATAGGAAGAAGATAGCCTTTGTAGACAAGATGGTTATCATTGTTGCCAGCCATAGAAAATGTGTTAAAATACTGATCTGCCATAAGATCATACTTTCAGAGTTTGAGACAAGAAGGGTGTCCCTCACTAATCTGATGTTCATTGAGGATAAGAATAAAGAAAATTACTAGAGTAAAAACCAGAAACCTACATGCTGCTTCTCCAAAAGTGTTTGATGACCTTTGAAGAGGCAAGGAGACTTGAGAGGGATGAACTGTCTAAATCTTTGTTCAATGTTATGTGTAGGTTATGAAAAAAACTCATAAAATTACATATATTTTTGAAACATGACTGTTTTAGAATGGAAATATATGTATATTTTAATTCTGGTAATATATATTACCAGAAATGGGCAAACAAGCTAAATTGTTCTTTCTCAATTTCTTTACTAGAATTGTAAACTACCTTGATTTAATAAGTTCAAATTATCTCTGGGTTTTAAAAGTATTTTCCCTGAGAAAGAGCAATTTGAGATACCATCCCACGTGTTTTGAAATGTTAAAAATATCAGACATTTTAGGTACAAATAGTATGATGAGTTTATAGATGCAAAGGACCTGACTGACAAACAGCTGGTCTCCCAAAACAAGCCTGTAGATACAAAGTAAATGGAAATTTTTGGAGAGCAGACAACTGATTCCTACAGGTCTAAAACTTGCTGTTGCTAGTAAACGAAATCATCAGGATCCCAGGCTCCAAAGCTATTGCTGAGATGGTGTTTAGCTTGATGTTCTCACACTGGACTGACATCTGGAAGCAGTGCCATGAGTGTCTGGTAGGAGTAGAGCTGCCAGTCAGGTGAAATTTCTGTTTAATCATGTTCAGTTTTACCACAACATGTAAAACGATGTGCTAAAGGCTACAGGCAGTCGCCAGAAGCATTATTGGAAAAGGAAATGTATTAGTCCGTTTTCATGCTGCTGAAAAAGACATACATGAGACTGGGCAATTTACAAAAGAAAGAGGTTTATTGGACTTACAATTCCACATGGCTGGGGAAGCCTCAAAATCATAGTGGAAGGCAAGGAGGAGCAAGTCACATCTTACATGGATGGCAGCAGGCAAAAAAGAAAGAGCTTGTGCAGGGAAACACCACGTTATAAAGTCATTAGATCTTGTGAGACTTATTCACTATCACGAGAACAACATAGGAAAAACCTGCTTCCAGGATTCAATTACCTCCCACCAGGTCCCTTCCACAACATGTAAGAATTCAAGATGAGATTTGAGTGGGGACACAGAGCCAAACCATATCAGGAAACAAAGATCTGAAATATTCTACTGGAGCGTGGACAGAATGCAATACATAATTTTTTAAATACAGGCACTATCTACTTAAGCAGTCCTATTTTTAACGTTTTCTTTTTAAAATTCTTAGATTTATCAATATTATCCTTCCATAATATATACAGCCTAATAAATTTAAACATCCAATAAAAGGTTTAACAAGAAGTTAAAATAAATTGCTATATCTCAGAACATGAATGAAGATAAAAATAGTCTCATTTTTGAGATATATTTTAGTTATACTCTTAATTACCATTAATCGACACTGATATGAGTTTTACTGTTTTATCTAAACATAATTTATGTAACAGAAAAGTCATATAGAACACTATATAATTTCTAATAATGACCTAAACTTATATTTTTATTAAAGCCATAACACCTCTGTATAACATTATTCATTATATAATATTGCTGTGTTTTCATTTATCTTACATGGCTATATGGTCATCTCTACAAATATGGTCGTGCTGATCACCAGGTTTATCTGCCATGCTCAGGAAAGTTACTCCATTCCTCTGATGTACACTTTCTTCAAGTACATCTTCCAGAATGATTTCAGATCCACATCCAATGCTATTCTATCAGTAAAGGCTTTTTAAATAAAAGCAAACAAAATTAATAATCCCCAGTGTCCCTATAGCACTTTGGATACAGCTATCTTATAATTGGATTGACATTATAGATATGTGTGTGTATACAGGTTTTTCTCATCTATTACAGACAGTCCAAGGTCAGAAGCCCTGCCTTGTGTAACTTTATATGCTTACAGCTCCTCTGGTAGACGGAGGCATTTAATTAATAACTAAATATGTTTTTGCTGCATCTGATAATTAAATACAAAACAACTAAATCACAAATTAGCAAATCTGCCATATGCATGCAGATAAAGTCAATAATTGTAAGCTTTATTGTTTCCAGATGATCAGAATTTTTGCCCTTGTTAGAATATGAAACATAACAGTATTGTTTGAGTGCCTTATAAGTTCTGGTTTTCATGCCAAAAAATCAGATGAAGCTAATAACATGTGATATTTTATTTTATTAGTTTGATGTTAGACTAGGTGAAATATTGATTATCTAATTTAAGAGCTATCACAGAAAGCAAATCATGTACACATAATCTATGTGTAAACAAGAAAAAAGAATGCCTAAAGCTGCATCTGGTGATGAATGTATCTCATATCAAAATGAGGAAACCAGGAAAATATTAATCACATGGCAAAAAAACTCAGGCAGATATCATGTCAAACTGTAGAAAGTTCAAACATAGAGTCTTCTCATTGATGGATCCATGACAGGCTAACTACCGGTAAAGAATTGAAGAGCTTGGGAGAGGACCGTGGCAGATTAAGAACAATTTATGTTGGGGAAAATAAGAAAGCCCTGGAGATGTCTGCTTTCCTGTCATTGTTAAAAAATGGCTTTGGATTCCTAAAAGTCAATTGAATTTTCGTGTGATTTTGGAGGTTAAGCAAGTTTGGGGCAGAAAGAGATATGGGAATATGATGATTAATGATCACAGGGAAAGATATCTGTTGATGCAATTCGAAAAGAGAAAATGGTGGAAAGAAGACAGGGGGAGAACAACGTCTCTAAACGTCTTCTAAACGTCTTCTAAAATTAAGACGTACTTAATTAATTACTTCTAAAATTAAGAAGTAATTTTAGAACTGAGGAATTCCTGGCAAATGAGACAATCTCAATCAGGAAGGGAAGGAAAATGAAAGAATATACTTATGAAAGTATTAAGTAGGAGTTTGAATTTTATTCTTGTTCCTTTTATTGTTTTGACAATGAGTTCAATGTTCTTTGACAAGGGAAACGAAAACAGTAATTCTGACAGTGGCCATCGAGTTAGAGGCTGAAAGGGATTTTTTCAGGTTAATCCAAAAAAATCTCTGAGAGAACAGCTAGAAGCACAGTTTTCATTCAGAACCATTAAAAATGCATATATGTAGGAAGAGTAGTAGATAGGCAGTGATAAAATTTTAAATGTCATTAGGGCTTCATCAAATGTGTATTCACATCTGTCTATATGGGTGTTCAGTACATATCTAACACACACACATAACCACAATGCAGCCTAATGACAATTATACTTCACCAACGAAAAAAACGATCAACACACTCAGAAGCAAAACTGAGATGTCTGATTTTTAAGTGTTTTAATTATTTTTGTAAATGAATTAACTCCAGAAGTTAAAAAAAAAACACATACCTATGATCACCTTATAAAATTTATTAATATAGGACCTAAAGGACAATTCATAAAGACTGAAAGTATTCATTTTCTCAAAGATTTTGAAAATTATAGAACTCTGGAGTTGATAAACTATTAGAACTAAATCCCTGTCTTCCGTTTAAAAGTTATATATACAATAAAGTTGTTTTTTTTCTTTTTCTGAGAAAGGGTCTCACTCTGCCACCCAGGCTGGAGTGCCGTTGCACAGTCATAGCTCACTGCAGCCGCAAACTCCTGGGCTGAGGGATCCTCATGCTTGACCTCCCAAACTGCTGGGATTGCAGGTGTGAGCCACTGGGCCAGGCCATATTGAAGTCTTTTGAAGACACTTTGTCTCAGAATAGCAGAAATTCAACTTTTTGGTTCAAAATCCTAGGTTATATGCCACACACATGATCTTAAGTCACTATTATACTATTTCAATAATATATTTTATAGTATCATTCTGAAAATTAAGGACATTGTAAAGAAGGCAAAGATTTGAAGACCCAAGGGAAAAAATAATCAGTTACTTCCTTACGGCTTGCTTTTTTTCTTGTTATTCTTAATTTAACATATTCCTGTCTAATTATTCTACATTTCTTTTATGAGTACGTATTGTCTCTTTTTCTTCAGATTATGGGTGACTTTGAGATTTGTCCTTACCTTATGCCTATTACCTAGTACAATTTTTATTCGTTATTTTAAAATAATATGCTGATAGACAACTCTATTGTTTCTCTGAGGGAACTCATTATCTTTAAAACTCATTCTAATATTCCATTTAAAACGTCAGATATAAAAGTAGCATCAAAATTATCATCCCATCAAAACAGATCACACACAGTTTATAAGTCAACTGAATCAATTATTATGTATAAGATTAGAAGTTTACAACTGGGCTTGTCAGCTTTAAAAGCACCCTGGAAGGCTTGACAATTTTACATGTATTAATTCTAAAGTGGACGGGGATGCAAAAAATACTCCACTATTTTGGTTTTGTTGTAAAAATTAATGTCCTAACACATCATTTTATACCTTAGTCCATTTTGTGCTGCTACAACAGAATACTTGCGACTGGGTAACAAATAAAGAATAGAAATTTTTTTTTAATAGTTCTGGAGGTCAAAAAGGCCAAGTTCAAGGTGCTGGCAGGTTAGAGTTTGGTCTCTGCTTTTAAGATAGTGCCTTGCCATCAGAGAAACGCAAATCAAAACCACAATGACATACCATCTCACACCAGTTAGAATGGTGATCATTAAAAAGTCAGGAAACAACAGGTGCTGGAGAGGATGTGGAGAAATAGGAACACTTTTACACCGTTGGTGGGACTGTAAACTAGTTCAACCATTGTGGAAGTCAGTGTGGCGATTCCTCAGGGATCTAGAACTAGAAATACCATTTGACCCAGCCATCCCATTACTGGGTATATACCCAAAGGACTATAAATCATGCTGCTATAAAGACACATGCACACATATGTTTATTGTGGCACTCTTCACAATAGCAAAGACTTGGAACCAACCCAAATGTCCAACAATGATAGACTGGATTAAGAAAATGTGGCACATATACACCATGGAATACTATGCAGCCATAAAAAATGATGAGTTCATGTCCTTTGTAGGGACATGGATGAAATTGGAAATCATCATCCTCAGTAAACTATCGCAAGAACAAAAAACCAAACACTGCATATTCTCACTCATAGGTGGGAATTGAACAATGAGAACACATGGACACAGGAAGGGGAACATCACACTCTGGGGACTGCTGTGGGGTGGGGGGAGGGGGGAGGGATAGCTTTAGGAGATATACCTAATGCTAAATGATGAGGTAATGGGTGCAGCACACCAGCATGGCACATGTATACATATGTAACTAACCTGCACATTGTGCACATGTACCCTAAAACTTAAAGTATAATAATAATAAAATTTAAAAAAAAAAGATAGTGCCTTGGACACTGTGTCTTCTGGAAGAGAAGAAAGGTCATGGCCTCACATGGCAGAACAGCAAAAGAAGAACTCACTCCAGTATGTGCCTTTAATCGGGACGTTAATCTATTCCTGAGGCTCCACCCTCACAATGCAAACACCCCCTAAAAGTCCCCACCTCCAACACCACAGCGTGGGGGATCATATTTCCAACTCAGGCAAATGCATTCAGAATATAGCAACGCCTAACTTTACTTTGCTGCAACTCTCATTTCTTTCCACTTTAATTTTTATTTCCATTATGTCACATCATGAAGATGTCTGCTAAGAACTAAGCTGCTGGAGCAGCAAATATTTTGAACAATGACTCAATAAACAGAAGTTTTTAAAGAGAAGATCTGCTTTCACAGTGTCAAAAATGTCAGGTAAACGGTATTTCATGCATTTACCAAGTCAATGTCCTCACACAATTTTAAGCATAGGGGTGTGCATTATTTAAGGTGTCACTGATGGGATCAGAATTTTACTTTCTGTTGAATGTGTATGGTTTAAGGAGACTAAATAAAATGGTGATTTATTAGAAAATAAGAGAGAAGAAATGCTGGGGTTTTTGCATTCTTCTACTCTGCAAAATATATGATTTCAGGCACTTATTTTAATGTGAATATGCCTTTTTAGTGTATTATAGCAACAACTAACAATTTATTTATCCAACTGAAAGGATGGAACTCCTGAAGTTCATTTCATTGTTTTTCAGGTAAACAAATGAAAAAAGATTTTTGTCTGCGGCTCTGTTTTAGTGAAGGCAGAAAAAATATCCTCTCATTTAAAAGGACTGAATAAACCTTTTGTCATTTGCAGATAATATTTGACTGAGAACAACATGCAGATTGGTTTTAGAACCCAACTTTCAGCAGAACAATCTATATTTATTGCTAAGCACCTGTTTCATTAAGGTCAAGAATACAAAGAATGCATTATCCCGAATGAAAAAAGAGATGATACCCTTTGTCTTAATTAATCCTTTGGAAATTTTCATGAAAATACAAATATGAGAAAAAATACTTTGATAAGTCTTCCTATTAGTAGTGTAAGATTTAGAAAAATACAGTTCATATTATGTTTTATTCCAAAAGGGACTTTTAAGAGATGTTTGAGATTTCTGGGCCCACCTCCATCCCTCAAGCACCCCACCCTGTAGCAAATGCAAACAGTCTTTCTCCTATAATGCTCTGAGTTAAATTCCTTGGTAGATTTTTATTATGTAAAGAGATCATATTGTTTGGCTTAATTGTGATTAATTTAGATAGGTAAGCTACAGTGAAGGATTTCAACAACGATCATAAAACAAATGAGAGCTATGATGGCCTTGATGAGAATATATCTCCATGGAAACCACCTGTTCCACTTGGTTACCATCACCACAGGTTACCTTGAACATTCTAAACTCCTTAACCCTTCCCCTTGGGGCTTTGGATGCATCCCTACCTTTGAAAACTTCCGCCAGATATTATGCTTCTTCTAACCATTTAAACAACACATTCTAGATGTTACATATTTTTTCAGACCATGAGAGAAAAGTGAAAACAGGCACATGATTAAATCTAGATGTTTCCCCTGATAGTTGTGTTTTTCTGTAAAATTTAACCTCCTAAAAGCTTTCAGGAAATATAGCTGAATTAATTTTGACACTGTTAAGTAATGAGTATTTATTTTTTCTTTAAAAAAATACGAATGGAAGTGCAGATTGTCCATTTCTGTATTTATGAAAATGGCCGTCAAAGAGTGACAGTTCCACAGAAGGCAGCCCGACATCCCACAGTGTATCCAGCCCAAGAGGCAGCCCAGTTAGTTAACTTCAGCTTTGAGAGCACTCTTGCAGGCTCAGAGCCCACAGGCTCAATTCTACCAGCAGACTGGTTATGTTTACCACCAAGCTCAAAAAATAAAACTGAATGTGAATGGTGTTTGGTGAGGCAAGCCATCTCCAGACTTACGATTCATAGGAACTTCAGCCAGGCCAGCTCATTCATTCAGTTTTCCTGCCCAGTTCATTCTTTAAGGCATTTGAAACTGTGGCCTTTGCAGAAGACAGAAATGTTAAGACAAAATAGACCAACATTTTAACGGACCCTTCAGTAACTAGTATTGCTTAATAATGTAAGTTTTCAAAAAAAAATCCAAAAGGTAACAAATGATCTTTAAATTCCAACAGCTATATGAAAAGGCACTCAACATCACTAATCATCAGGGAAATGCAAATTAAAACCACTATGAGATATTACCTCACACACATAAAAATGGCTCTTATAAAAAATACAGGAGATAACAAATGTTTGCAAGGTGTGGCAGAAAGGGAACCTTAATACACTATTGGTGGGAACGTCAATTGGTACAGTGATTATTAAAAAGAATATGGAGGTTCCTAAAGAAATAAAACTAGGGCTACCACATGACCCTGTAATCCCTCTTCTGGGCATATACCCAAAGGAGATGAAATTACTACCTTGTAAAGATACCTGAATTCCTATGTTCATTGCAGCATTATTTACAAAAGCCAAGATATGGAAACAACCTAAATGTCCATCCGTGGGCAAATGAATAAAGAAAATGTGTGTCTGGTGTGTGTGTGTGTGTGTGTGTGTGTGTGTGTGTGTGTGTCTGTCTGTCTGTCTGTCTGTAATGAAGTATTATTCAGCCTTAAAAAAAGAAGACCCTGCCATTTGCCACAACAGTAGTAGACCTAGAGGACATTTTGCCAAGTGAAAAAAGCCAGACACAG
The DNA here is from genome assembly GCF_029281585.2 of Gorilla gorilla gorilla. Classification (NCBI taxonomy): domain Eukaryota; kingdom Metazoa; phylum Chordata; class Mammalia; order Primates; family Hominidae; genus Gorilla; species Gorilla gorilla. The sequence continues at coordinate 122,222,492 of NC_073238.2, forward strand.
AAAGAAAAATATTGCATCATCTCACTTACATGTGATTTTTTTTAAAGAGCTCAAACACACAGAGATCAAGAATCAAGGCAGGGCACGGTGGCTCTTGCCTGTAATCCCAGCACTTTGGGAGGCTGAGGCGGGCGGATCACTTGAGGCCAGGAGTTTAAACCAGCTGGCCAACATCGTGAAATCCTGTCTCTACTAAAAATACAAAAATTAGCTGGGTGTGGTGGCATGTGCCTGTAGTCCCAGCTACTTGGGAGGCTAAGGCTGGAGGATCCTTAAGCCTGGGAGGCAGAGGTTTCAGTGAGCTGAGATTGCACCATTGCACTCCAGCCTGGACTATACAGAGTGAGGCCCTATCTCAAAAAAAAAAAAAAAAAAAATCAAACTCTGTTACCAATGGGCAGGGAGTAGGGGAGGAAATGGAAAGATGTAGGTCCAAGGATGCAAAACAGCAGATTTGTGTGATGTACAGTGAGGATTAATGTTCATAAAAGTTTATTGTGGAGGGATTTTTGTTAAGTAAATAGATTTAAGCCGCTCTTGTCACAAAAAGTAGCTATGTGAGATGACAGATATGTTAATCTGATTCACTACAGTATCCATTTTGCTATCTACATATCCCATAACATCACATGATAAACCACCTACGTACACAATAAAATTTATTAAAAACTCAATTCCTTTATTCGTTTCCATGTTGTTTGTAACATAAAGTTCAAAGTTCTTGATACCGGTATTGAAGGCCCCCTAAATATGACCTCAACTTTTCAATTTTATTCTACGCACTAACCTCAGCCCCAAAAATCCTATTTCTATTGAATTTAACATATCTTTTCACTCAGGTCTTTCTCACTATTCTGTCTCCAGTTGCCATCATTGCATCTGGTGCCATTCTAACTTATTCTGTTCATTCTAGGAGAAAAAGATCATCCTGGGTGAAGCTGCTGTGAGCCCTCATGTCTCCTTAATTTCTCCAGACATGTCTGTCTATTCAACAAATATTTAGGGAATGCTTACTGTATACCAAGCCTGGTTTCAGGTCTGGGAGATCCAGTGTCAAACACAAAGGACCTTGACTTCAGAGAGCTTTTGCTCTAGCAGGGGAAACAGACAGTGCATAGATAGACCAATATGTATTTGCTGTAATTGCAAGAAGCAGTAAAGGCTATGGAGAGAAATTCCAGGGGCAGGGATTAGAGATGACTTTGAGGACTTCAAGGATGACTTTGAGCAGGTAACAGTGGAAGACAGGAGAAGTGGCTGGGGTGATGGCAGCACCATGGGAATATGTGGAAGGATATTCCTAGCAGACAATACAGAAAGTTGGAAATTATTGCCGAGAGCATAGCATTGGTGAGGAATGCTGAAGGCCTGGGAGAGGTAAAGTGCAAGGACAAGAGGAGGGAGCAGCAGGTGCAGGCCTGGAGGGCATGGCAAAGAAGAGTGGGTTTTATTCCAAGTGTGAAGGGAAGCTGTCAGAGGGTTTGAATCAGAGAATGGTACATAGTCTATTTTGTGGTTATGAAGGGTCTCTCCAGCTGCTGTGTCGGAAGCTCAGAGACAACACTGCAGTGGTCCTGGTGAGAGCTGCTAGAGGCTGATTTATGTGGAAGGAAGGATGGCAGGATCTGCTGGTAGACTAGATTGGAGGTGGGGAGTGAAAGAAAGAGAAAGTCATGGATGACTGCAATGCGTGGCCTGACAACCGGGAATGAGGAAGAATTAAGTAACAGCGAGAGAAGAGCAAGTGTGGTGGGCAATGGAGATTAGGAGTCCCATCAGGCATGTGCAAAGCTTGAAGTGCCTCTTACGCAAATAAACAGAGATGGTCAAGAGAGCTTCATAGTAGGTCACTGGATGCTGGTCTTGAATTTCCAGAGCTGAGTAACTTTGGAAGTTACCAGTTTTGATTATTTCCATATTATTGTGAGAATTATTTTAGTCTTATTATCTCCATTGTATGTGGAAAAATCTGTTTTCCCACCATATTAAAAACTCAGTGGAGAGAGAGCATCATCGGCAGAGTGGCTTGTCTAGTGACAGATAAATGCAAGTAGATAGTATAAAATGAAGGCTCAATAAATACTGATAGAACTTGTGATAATAAATTTTTCTTTATGGGTAATTTACTTGATATAATAATTTTTGTTATAAGAACAGTTTTAAAGACTTTTAAACATGTTTAATGTTGTTCCACTGGCATTATTTATTAAGAATTATGATGTAAAACATCTTATCACTCAAAATATTAAACTTCAAGAATATTTTTGTTGTTGTCATTGTTAACTTATGACATGGGGATGCTGTATATGAGAAATTAAAGATTTCAGTTAGTCCAGAAAGGCCTTTAAGTAGTATTAATTTAAGAAAATATTGTAATATTTAATTGTCTTCCCCGAAGTCAAGCTACCTGTATGTATTTTTTCTATTCCTTCACTAATACGATTTTTAAAAATATACTAGATTTCAAAACAGAATAGTATATTTTAAAATAAATAGCATAATTGAGATATAATTTACATATAATACAGTTCACCTGTTTAAAGTGTACAATTCAAAGGTTTATAGTGTAATCACAGAGCTGTACAACCAACACCACATTCTAATTTTAGAACATTCTTGTTACTCTTAAAATAAAACATGTACTTATTAGCAGTCACCCACCCCAGCTCAAGGCAACCACTGTTCTGCCTTTTTTTCTATTTATTTTGGAAACTTCATATGCATAACATGACTAATTATGGGTCTCTAGTGAATGACTTATTTCATTTTACATAATATTTTCAAGTTCATCCGTACTGTAACAGGTATCAGAATTCATTTTTTCTCTGAATAATATTCATATACATATTTTTATTTATCCATTTATCTTTATTTATCCACTTATCACTTGCTGGACATGTGGATCATTTCTACTTTTTGGTCATTGTAAGTAATACTGCTATGAACATTCATTTAGACATTTTTTCAATTGACTTTTTTTAAAATTTCTCCTGGCCATATACATAGGAGTGGAATTGTTGAGTAATAGTAACTTTTTAAAGAAACATCTATTTTTAAAAACTATTATATAATTCAGAAAATATTTTTAATTATCAGGAAAAATTATCTTCTTTTACTGATAAAATATGAAAGAAAAAGACTGCTGAATTTCTTGTGTATGGCCAAATTTTAATTGAATAGCTGGTTCTTTCACGAAACTTGTGAAAAACACAAGTACTCTTCATTCAACATTGAATGGAGATACTAAGTTGTTTTCCAGGGAAAAAATAATTATTCAGATCTGTAATAGAATTTCATGTTAAGCTGACCTAGGTTAGGCATTTTATTAGGGATTTTCTAGTTAGCAGGTTGTAGGTAACTACAGGTTTGTAGGTAACTGAAGGTTTTTAACTATAAAAAATGGCAGTGGTATCTAGCAGGAAGATAGGGCTTCTTCAAGTTTTCTTTCCTTCATTTACTTAGAATAGAGGACATTTGTTTCTAACTAGCCCAGAGGAGATTCATGTATTTTATATGGTAGCTTTTTTTTGTTTGTTTTTAATGGAAAGAAAGTTAAATGAGAAACAAGCAATTGAGGAAACTTAGGGTTAAGAAACCTGTTTATGAATGTTTAAAAGCCCATATCACATCCTTTTTTTTTTGCTTTTTATTTTAAACATCTCCCATCATGTCCTAGATGCCTAGATGTTTATTCTCCATTAAAAAAAAAAAAAAAAGGGCAAACACACCCAAGACAGTAGGGATTGCAGAGCTACTTTTTCTACAGTGCCAAAATCAGGCCTTTTGGTTCTTACATTGTCTCAGCCTCTTAATATTGAGATTCTTTCAAACAATAGCCTGCTATATTTATTGAAATCATAGGAAATAACTAGACCTGATGCTCAAATTGATAATTGAAGAGCCAAGTGGAAAAATAAGTTTAAAAATCTCTAACTGCATTAACTAGAAGACTAAATGTTGCTCAAAGTAACTGAATGCTCCTCCAATGCAATGCAGCGTGGCTCCACCCTGTGTCATCATCTCCCAAGCCACACACTCTTGCTAGCCCTTTCTGCTCTGAAATCCCACTTTCTGCATAAAAATGAATTAGCCTCAGCAATTAGAAAAAATTAGTAATAAGCTATCCTGTTCTGTCCTATACAAAAACACTACATGACTTTTGACAACTGGAAATATTCATAGGAATATTTGGCCATTAATAGAAACATGAAATATATTATGTATTATTATTGTTTTATGACACTTGAGATGGTAAACGTTAGAGGATATTGTGCTTTTTTATGAAACCTTTAAAAGCAATGTTTCAGCCCTTTATCTTATGTTGTATAAGAACAGTATTTGGATATCTGAGATTAGTCATAAATGCTCTACACTAATGCATAATCTAAGGAACTTATTAATATTTGATATACTCATGTATATTAATGTACATATTACATATCATATAGTGGTATATTAATGACATTAATATATGTATTACTATATATTATATATAACAGTAATATATAATCATTGTAACCATTGATGAATAATACTAATGATAAAACGAAGTTTAATAATAAAAAACAAGCTGAATTGCTTGCCTGGTAGAAGCCAAGTCACTAACCAGCTGTGAATCTTGAGCAAGTCATTTAATCTCTCTTAAACCTTTCATTTTCATCCAGGAAATTAACTTTCACACATTGACAATAAAATGCAGTTCTAGTATTCTGACTTCAGCATAACCTTTCAAATTCAAGTTGTTTTTTCTTGAGCAGTTTGCTAAAAAAGCAGCTTCACAGATGAGGGAAAGACAAGCCCGGCTGTGCACGATTACAGGCTTGCAACTACGCACACACCCCCAATCTCACAACTGATGCAAAATCAGAAAGAAAACACCAACCAAACCAGTCTCATCACCTGAGAGCAGGGCCAAACCAATCTTTCACTTATTTAAAAAAAAAAACAAAAAACAAAAAACAAAAGCTGGAAAATACTACGCTTTCCCTGCTAAATTTAAAACTTGGATTTAGGAAGCTCATTTGCCTTTTGTTAGAGAACACTGTGATTATTCATTGTGAAAATAAGCCCAACATCAAAATAAATGATTATTTGCGAATTGTATTTTAACAAAATATATTTTAACAGCTAGTAAATTCAATTATAAATTTGAGATGTATATATGCCTGTTTAAAAAATGATTTTCTATTTCAAACAGAAATTGGCTCAAATATACAAATTCAGCCTGCTGTTTATGCAAAAGTGATTTGAGATTCTACTGTTAGCTTATATATTCTCTTTTAGTAGTATATTTACATATTACATATTGTTTTATAATATTATATACAACCGCATACATATGTACTCAAACACACCAGTCTTGGAAATCTTATTCCATATTCATCAAATAGAATTGATTGCTCTATTTCTCACTATTCTAAGGCTTTAGCTCCAGGAAATTTAAATATTAATTATAAAGCATATTAATAACTATGAAACTGTTGTCTAGGTTTCCTGGAGCCAAACCCTCACAACAATGATTTTTGTAGCAAAAGATTTATAAGAAATAGATTTAAATAGAAATCCAGGTGTTAGAAAAATGGGTCCTTGAATATTCAGTCTTCAATGACCAAACACTTGTCAGTTTGTCCTTGAGCTGTAGGTACTTCACACAATGTCTCTTTTACAATGTTATTTTCAGTTTTCTTTTCAAAATTTCAGTATATCTTATTATATGCAGATTCAGCTCCTCACTTTAGCCACCATAAATGGAGAAGGGATTAATACAATCAGAAGTCAGCAACAAGTTATTAGCCATTTCAAAAGACTGCCTTATAACTGTCAGATTATAAGGCTTTCAAATAGACTCTCCTTTGAAATTCCTGAAAGAACAACTGGTTTCAATTGGTTTAACTGCAATTATTATTATTATTATTATTTGAGTTAAGGTTTCACTCTGTCACCCAGGCTTGAGTGCAGTGGTGCAATCTCAGCTCACTGCATCCTCCACTTCCCAGGCTCAAAAGATCCTCCCCCATCAGCTCCCCAAATTAGCTAGGACCACAGGTATGCGCCACCATGCCCAGCTAATTTTTCACGTACTTCATAGAGATGGAGAGGTTACTATGTTGCCCAGGTTTGGCTTGAACTCCCGAGCTCAAGTGATCCACCCACTTGGGCCTCCGAAAGGGCTGGGATTACAGGTGTGAGCCACAGCATTTGGCTTGCAATTAATCTTATATTTTCCTTTTATAAAATCCATATCCCGGTAGAACACCTAATTAAAGCTCAAATATGTTTGTGATGATCATATTGCTATTTGAGTGATAGCATTCATTTTCACTGATGTTTTCACACCCAATTCCTCCTCTTCCCCTCCATAACTTTGGGGAAAATCAGCAATTAAGCTCAGTTCATTTCATGAATCTGAAGAATTGCTGCCCAAAGACACTGTAAACAGAACAGAAGAGGAATGCTATCTCATTTGAGCCTACAACGGAGGGTCTGATTTCATTACTTTTAAATGGAAAAATCAAGGAAAACCAGGGCCAGAATCACAATAGAGGTCAAAAGAGTTTTGTATTCTACAGATTTCTAAGGCAGCACCAAAATACAACTAAATTTTATTAAGTACTGAATATTTTTCAGACACCACATTACATACTTTAAAACCTGTCTAATTTAGTCCTTACTATAATCCTGCAACATTATATTTTATGCTCAGTGTATTGATATCAAAATAATTGAGAAAGTAAAAAGCTGGCTCTGCCACCGTAGAGTTTGCCTTGTGAGGCCTTGATACTCTGCGGCTGAACACAATTTCACAGAACAGCAACGCCAGACAAGGACATTCTGTGACCATGATGGACCACGAGCTCTGCATTCACACCTGAGCACAGACAAAAACACAAACTTTGTTCATACCACAGAAATGGTCAAAATTCTCTCCATCCCGGCTCATGGGATGGACTGTTGCTTCCTTATAAATTACAGCTTTAGTTTCACTCGAGTACCCCGTCCTTCTAAATAAGATTTATTAAGATTCTCCAGTTATAGAAATTCCCACGCCCATCCTATGTTCTGCTTCCTGACAGCATCTAGCCCAAAGCAAGGCTCCACTCTTAAGCCCTCCCCAAATCCCCTGACTTGCCCTAAACCGTCTGAGTCCTCCTAATACCTTCTTCCTGAGATGTCCCATGCTTTCCCACGCTGGGTTCCTCTTTGCTGCTGCAGAAAGAAGGCTGTCCACAGTGACACCGGATGGAGGGCATCCACAGTAAAAGTCAAGAAGTTTGAAGTGACTTCTTCAGGTGACAGATATTTTAGTGAGCAGAAGCAAGTCTCAAATCCGACTCTTCCGTTGTCTGTACATAGTGTGACTAGATCGTATTGTCACCCAGTGCTTATTCTACATGGCTTTAAAATATATGACATGCGATTGGGGTCACTAGAAACTCAAATATTAGATTTATAGGCATTCAGAGGAGAGAGAAATTACAGACGTTTGGTGGAAGGGGTTGGCAAGCAAAATATATAGAGGAGGAGAAAACATATGCAAATGTGCAGAGGAGAAAAATAATAATACACAATGTTACAACACTTCATAAATTCCCAAATAATACCAACAAGATGATAATATTTAACAAGTCTGCTACGGTGAGCTCAGTCCTAAGTGCCTTACATGAATTAACATGCTTTCTCATAACAACATGATGAGTCAGGTAACTATTTCTATTCACACATTACAAATGGAGAAACTGAGGCAGGGAGACTTTATCTTTGCTAAGGTCTGATGCAGCTGCTAGATGGCCACGCCAGGGGCCAATCTTTTATAATAGAAAAAATAACTGCAAATCTACTCAGAATATTGATGTTTCATTTCATATGTTAAAATTAACTACAATCATATTGTGATTTTACAAGTATTGCTGTTTCAACATTTTACGAAAACAAGGTTATTCCTCTCTTCACCTGTGTCTAATGCCTTCATTGTTGAAAAGCATTTTGAATACCTGAAAGCAGTTACCCCAAGCACATCACCTTCATTTCCCAGTCATCTGAGTAGCAATGTTTCTGGCTGTCTTTGATGGCTTTACTGAAAGTCAAATGCCAAATATGTGTAATGTTAGTACATTTGGTTGGTTGGTTCACTTCTCTCTGGAGTTTATCTGAAGCACACATTGCACTAACAAAGTGATCTTTAGAAAAACCTGGTTTACTTTGGCTGGGTGTCGTGGCTCACGCCTGTAATCCCAGCACTTTGGGAGGCCGAGGCGGGTGGATCACGAGGTCAGGAGATCGAGACCATCCTGGCTAACATGGTGAAACTCCGTCTCTACTAAAAATATGAAAAATTACCCAGGCGTGGTAGCACACACCTATAGTCTCAGCTACTCTGGAGGCTGAGGCAGGAGAATCACTTGAACCTGGGAGGCGGAGGTTGCAGTGAGCCAAGATCACGCCACTGCGCTCCAGCCTGTCCACAGAGTGAGACTCCGTCTAAAAAAGGAAAAAAGAAAAACCTGGTTTAATTCAGTATCTAGACCTTGATGTTGTAAAGTCACACTGAGGCAGGACAGGTGAACCCCAGCTTGGGACTCGGCTCATGAGGGTTCTTGGCTTTGTCCAGGAAATAATTCAAGGGCCAGTGGTGGAGCAGAAGAAAACAGCTGTATTGAAGCAGCTGTGGCACAACTCCGTGACTGTCCTACAGAGCAGGGCTACCCCACAGGCAGGGAGGGGCAGCTCAGGGCAGTTCTGCAGTAATATTTAGTTCTGCAGATTGAGGGGCAGTTTTTGCCGAAATTTTTAGGGAAAGGGGCAGTCATCAAGGGTACTTCTGGTTCATCAGGTCATTGTCATGGAAAGGGGTGGTAAGTAACTCCAGAGTGTTGCCATGGCAACAGTAAACTGACATGGGACACTGGTGGGCATTTCTTATGGAGAGCTGCTTCCACCCGCTCCCTTTTTTAGCTAGTCCTCAATCTGGTCCAGTGTCCAAGCCCTGCCTCCAGAGTCGAGTTCCGCCTCTTACCTCAATACCCCAAAAGACTAAATATTATACCGCATCTGTATTCCACTGTGTTGATTTTAAAAATTCTTTTGGCCACCTATTACAATAGACATCAAAACAGCACCACTTGAATTCACTTCAAGCCAGTATGTCTTCCAAAATAATATTTTCAAAATAAGTATTCAAAAGAACATATCCTAGTGTGAAGGACTGCATAAGGATTCGAAAATAAGACAACATTTTTTAGGGGTTTTCTTTTTGGAAAATAAACCTATCTTTGATATTGGGGTCTATATTTGGGGAATTATTAATTACTACAAGCTTACCAATGATCGCTGTCCTAGATGATGCTTTCTGGCAAAATAATTTATTAAACTGTGAATCTGAAGTTATTTTTTCAACTTTTTCACTTGGACAAAGACTCAAAACTATAGAAAAGTTGCCTGAGCGATCTATTTTTGTGTTGTTCTTATGCTACACATCCTTCTCCCTCTCCCATTCCAAGCACTCAGCAAGTCTTCCGTATTTCCTTGCCTCAGAGGAGGTTTGTACTGTGGGAAACAAGCCATTGTTTAAGACTGAAGCATCCCATCTTTTTTTTTTTTCTGTTATCTGAGCTAACTAAGGTTTATTACTATTGCAATAGAGGAAGGAAGTGTCTTTGAAGGATGAAGGTAAACGTAATAATAGAAAGCACAAATATTGCCTGAAGCCTAGATCAATGGTGGGGTTCCATGAATAGAAGAGATCACAGATTCTCTTTTTCACATTGTCCCAGCACTAGCGCTGGCAGGTCTTCCAGGAGAATGGCTGAAAGCACATGAAGGGATGCAAAACCAGAAAGAGGCTTGGACCTGCAGGAGAACAGGCTGTGCCATCCCAAAATAGAAAGAATTTTGAGCTGAAGACAATTAAGGAGGAATAGATGCAAGAAAGGTCTCTGCCCACTATTTGCCTAAAAGCAGGGCATAGTTTTTCAAAGACAAAAGGTATCCATCCCTCCTCCTTACCAGGGAGAACAAAGATTAACCACTGAAGACAACTTTAGACCTTGATTTTATGGAGAGGGCACCAGAAGAATGCACATGGACAAGCTTTGCTAAGGAGCCTTTATCTGCCATTGCCTCTCTTCCCACAAGCAGCCGCTCCTAGAGACTCAGAGTCCTTTTCCTTTGTCTTATCATTTCCATAAAAATTTACTGTTCTCTTTTGCAAATGCTATGTAAGCTGGAATTCAAAGACATCTTTTTGAAAACTATTCATTCTCTGGTTGTTTCCCATGTATAGGTGAAATGTACATGTTAATAACCTTTTATTTTCCTCTTCTTAATCTCTCTTTTGTTACAGGGATCCTTCCAACTAAGAACTTATGGAAGCTGAGGAAAAAATTACAATTACTTTCCTACAGGTCCAAGGCAGTATGGGAGATTCAAGACATCAGACTTAAGGGACACATGTCAATGAACAAATGGGTGTTTGGGTGGTTATTGGGCCTATGATTTGAGAAGCTTCTCCTATATTTATCTATCTATCTATCTATCTATCTATCTATCTATCTATCTGTCTATCTAATCTACCTATCTATAAATAAATTTTTTTTGGTTCATCATAAGAACCTTTGAATGGGCCCAGGTTTGAAGGCCAGCTGTGCCATCAATAAAACTGAGTACAAAATACATGGCTGTGGCATGATTAAAATAAATGTAAGGTAAATTTTCTTGCACACCTGAATTGTTTGAAGAAGAGTTACACCTTTCACATGGAAGTATAGAATGAATTAATATATGTTACTTTTATTAACTGAATCCTGCCCTTCTTTGCTCAGAGATGTCAAAAAATGTACTCAAGATCACACAGCAAGTAAATGGTAGAGCCTAGTCTGTATGATTTAAAGTCTATACTCTCCCCCACTTATCTGCTGGCTGTAGCCTGAATCATTGCATAGATGACAGGATATTATGGCAAAACAGCAGTCAAGCTAGCATAGTATAGTTTGTTGGTAGGCAGCAGAGAATAGAGCAGATCTGACCTTTGTTTATTTAACAAGTATTTATCCTACAATTCCTATGCATAGAGGAGACATAGACTGTAACCTCAAAGACGTCCAGAAAGATTAAGCTGGTTATGTGACCTGCTAGCTGTGTGGCCATATGCAGGTTATTTAACTTCTCTGAGCAACATTTTATTCACTTATAAAATACAAGAAATAGGTGTACCCCTCTAAATGGAAGCTTTGAGGGTCAAATGCAGTCCTTTTGCAAAAGTGCAGTGTAATCACTATAGAAACTACTCCAGACTGAGAAAGTACTACCCTCACAGAAAACTGGGTGGCATCTAGTTCCTGAATGATGACAGTGATGACAGTAAGATTGGAAAGGTTAGGTGTGGGAAATGGTTTGAGAGTAAAGGAAAACAATTAAGACCACCAGAAATTTTATCTTTGGAAAACCAGGCTGATAGTATGTTGAGTATTAAATATCAGTATACTGAGTTCTTACTATGTGTTAGACACCATGCAAAGTTCTTTAACCCATTTACTCCTTATAACAACCTGTTATAAGGTTGTATGGCTATGATCCATATATAACAGGAAAGGAAACAGACTTAGCTAACCAGAGACCTGCCCCACATTACATAGTTTCATGAGGAACAAACACTGGGCTTGAAACCAACTCCATACAGCTGCAAAGCTCATATTCTTATCTGTTCTCATTACTAATAATAACCAGGTATTCTTACGCATGTATTCTGTAACACAGCCATCTGAACTGTGAATCTGAGGAATTTACTCCATGCTCTCCTTGTCAGCATCTTCACAACCCTGTACATTACATGTTTCTCACACCCTAGGAGCTGAGACAGCTCCTCTGTCAGCCTCATTTGTGGATTGGTTGGAGTAGAAATTACCCTGGTGTACTCACTGTTTTAGCACAGATTTCAGGAAGAAAGAATAATTTCAGGACTTGCAGGATGGAAATGTAGGTAGCTTCATTGTTTTAGAAGAAAGTTGTATCTCAGGCATTGACTATGTCATGAAAGGAACTGAAAAAATCTCACAAAGAGGACAATGAGTTGACGATTCTGGGCTAAGTAGAATTCAGAATGAAAGTAGCATGTGATAACAGAGTGACGCATTTCCAGGATGGAATAACTCAGTGGTTCTGATAAGAAAAGGAAAATGTTCATTGGGGGTTTGAATATTTAGGGTTTCAATATTAATTGGAAAGGTTGAAGCTCTTAGGTATGAACTGCAGGGTTTTAAGGAGAAAATGGCTGACATCTGATCCACATGCAATAAAGAGTTCTCATCCAGCTTTCTAAATAAAACAAAGATGACAATGAGCAGAGTCAGGGTCTGAGAACTCAGACGTGGAGAAAGAAAAAGCAGAACGCAGAATAAAGGCCATATAAACTAACTCATCAGTGTGGCAGAAAGCATTGTTTGAAGGCAAAAAGCATGTGGTATTTACTTGCTGTTCTGTGCCTATTAAGCGTACCATATTAACAATCAACCAACATTCCACCATGTGAGGAAGTTGACTTTAAATACAAGCATCTACCATGAAATGAGCAAGGGAATTTCATTTAATTTGATGACTAAGTTTAAAATGTTTTTCAGCTTTATTAATGTATGCTGCTTTCACGACATTGCCAGCCTTCACATTGTTTTATTAAAATAATAAACAGAACAATTTAAGTAATCTTGTAGCAGTTAGCAATTGCATTTAGAAAAAAAAAATCCATAGTGGTGACTACTCTTTTAAGATCTCTGCTATAAACAGACAAATTGAATACAGCATGCAGGGACTCTGAGTGCAATCACATTCCAGCTTTCCAAATTGAGCACTACAGGGAAACTCTGAAGCCCCGCCCACCATGAATTCTGAATGTCTCGTGAGGGATTTACTAATATGGAGGCATTCACTGATATTTTCCCAAATAAACATTAAAGTTTGTGGCTTGTCAATTTGCAAAAGCGGACATGAATTCTTTAATAAACGCCAGACTTCAAATCTTCTAAATATCAACATGTCGGAAAATCTCATGTCGGATAAACAGGTTTATCCATTTACTAGGCTGACATCCGTGGATGAAGAGGTAGGATGGTGCCAGGCTACAGTTGGAAATGCATTCATTTACGTGGCCTAGGAAGATGGTCCTTACTATTTGTATATTCCTTCCACATTATTTGTTTTCTTATTTTTAAGTTGTATATGTATATGTGTATATCTGGGCTTCAATTCTGACTGATATTTTATGATATTTAGCAAAAGATTCTATCCTATTTGGTACAAAACCTATTGAAAATAGAGTTGAAAATATCAGAACATTTTATAAAATAGAGAAAATAGTCTTGAAAAACTAAAAGAAAAGAAAAAAATGAAGCAAAATATTGGCAAACAACATCCAGGCTTAATTTACTCCCCCATGTTACTGGGAATTTTTAAAAATTAAAACTTAAGGCCAGGCACAGTGGCTCATGCCTATAATTCCAGCACTTTGGGAGGCTGAGGAGGGTGGATCACAAGATCAGGAGATCGAGACCATCCTGGCTAACATGGTGAAACCCCGTCTCTGCAAAAAAAATACAAAAAATTAGCCGGGCGTGGTGGTGGACGCCTGTAGTCCCAGCTACTCGGGAGGCTGAGGCAGGAGAATCCCTTGAACCTGGGAGGCGGAGGTTGCAGTGAGCCAAGATCGCGCCACTGCACTCCAGCCTGGGTGACAGAGTGAGACTCTGTTTCAAACACCAACCAACCAACCAACAAACAAAAAACACTTAAGGCCAGGTGCAGTGGCTCATGTCTGTAATCCCAGCACTTTGGGAGTCTGAGGCAGGTGGATTATCTGAGGTCAGGTGTTCAAGACCAGCCTGGCCAATGTGACGAAACCCTATCTCTACAAAAAATACAAAAGTTAGCCAGGCCTGGTGATGCATGACTGTAATCCCAGCTACTCAGGGCTGAGGCAGGAGAATCTCTTCAACCCGGGAGGTGGACATTTCAGTAAGCCGAGGTTGCGCCATGTTGCACTCCAGCCTGGATGACACAGCGAGACACCATCTCAAAAACAAACAAAAACTTAACGTAAGCTCAAAAACGTAGTTTGGAGTACAGCAGAACATAACCTAGACAAAAACAACCCATGAGTCCTGCACAGAATAGAGAATGAAAGAGACAAGTTGAGAAGTTGAGAAGACTCGATGCATTGAAATAAGTGAGAGATAAAATGATATAGTCAAATATGGGAAGATGGTAGTTTAATTTCTTTTTCCTGTGAAAATAAGTTAATTTTCATTGTCTGATTTCAAGTTAAGGAATTCAGTACTGGCACAGAAAGAAGAGGAAAGAGGACAGAATAGATAAGATCAAATACTATATTCAAATAATTAAATATAAAGAAGATCATTCCTTGGAGAACTACACATGGCTCTGCTTTCTTAATTGTTCACATTTAGTCTACTAAACAGACTCAGCTGTTGGAATTTTGGGGCATCTAGGAGTTTGAGGGGTGAGAGGAGTTTTTTTGAAATGAGTGAAATGAAATTTGACTAATACATGTACTTAAAAAGAAAGGAGCTCTCCAAGGTACTTGGAGATAATTTTTTTTTTTCACGTGTGCATTTGTCCACCTACTCGACTGCTATTTATTGGTTGTGTTGTGTATCAGTCAATTTTCTAAGTGCTCGGGATATTTCAAGCTACAAACCAAAGGTACCTTTTCTCCTTGAGCTGCCATTCTAGGGTAAGGGACAGTAGATACACATAAACATGATGGATGAGTAAATGTACAGTATTTTAGAGAATGATCACTGCTTTAGAAGAAGAAATAAAAAAAAGCAGACCTAGCCAGAAATTGCCCATTTACTTATTTGGACATTCAGGAAGCATGCTGATTTTCAGACAGAACATTCTAAACAAATTTGAGAACATCATGGTCATATATTTGGAAAAGTGAATTTGAAGTAGAACTGAATGAGATAACAAGGCCAGAGTGATTCACAGGAGAAATGAAAGTGGGATTGAAATGCCAAGTGAACCATGAGGCCACAGTGATCCTGTGGGAAAGCAAATTGGAATAAGGTTGAAGTAAACTAGCAAAGCAAATGCACAGGGAAATGGCCCAACACTCAGAGGATGTGCATCCGAGTTGGCCTTCAGGTGGGAACTTGCGCAAGGGCATAATTTAGTGTTTGCCTTCAGGAGAGCTCTGCTAATAGCTGATAAAAATCACTAAGTAATGGCTTGTGATATGTGTTTACAATCAGTTACAACTTACAGAACTAAAAAAAATATATTATTTACAGGGGTCTCCAACCAGAACCACAATATTCGAAATTCTCAAAGAGGAAAAAAAAAAATTCTCTGGTCACTCAATTCCAATTTATTTGATTGCAGGTTATTAACAATAAAGTTGTATTGTGCACAGAATACTGAATGAAGAAGAGAATTCTTATGTTATACTGTATCAGAGGATCCGGGAGGAGGAAAAAAAAAAACTTTTCAAAGAAAACACATTAAACGATGTAACTACTAAAGCCAGTAAAACTGCTAAGTAATGGTTTCCAAAAATTCTAGTGTTTTAAGAATGGTGTTCATGCCCCGAGGTTGTCCCAGGGCACTGTTTCAGGAGGACACCACTCAGTGCATGGTTTATCCAGGGGTTTCCGTCTGTCCATTATTATGAAGGCAATGGAAGCTGTTAAACAATAGCTGCTTTGGGTTGGGAGAAGGAAGAGTTGCTGAGGAACCCCATTAACTCTTTATCAGCCAAACAGAAGTTTCAGCATATAATATATAATATCAAAACATTAAATGAAATTAAATCTACCTGACCTAAAATAATGAACACTATTTTCTGGCCAAAGAAATGGTTTTCTTCCATTACAGCCAACTGTCTTGATATTACCAAGATTAGCGAGTAGAGAGAAAAGATGTAGCTTGAGAAACAGTTTTCAGGTATTATTCAGTTAGAATTAACTATCAGTTAATTCTAGAGATAGTAACTATCTCAAACTATAGAGAATGGACATTTTAACAAATGTAGTGCTCTGGTTAAAGTTGCCAATAATATCTTGCATTAATTTTTATGAAATATGCTTTAGAAATTGGAATTGCGGAAGTAAAATGAATGCTGTAAGGATTAATTTTTTAATGCTTTATGATGATCTTCAGTGTCTTCTGTCAACATTATAAATATTAATTGTAATTTTTACATGAGAAAATTATAGCACACAGAAATTCATTTGTACTAGCTCAAGTTATACTTTTAACATTGTTTTTGGGGTTTCAGAGAAATATAATTGTTTTCTATATGTATAAGAAAAAATGCACATGAAAGCAAAAATGATCAGTTGCTAAAGGGGTCAGTCACATTGGTTCTCTGATGAAGATTTTCTGTTCTAAGAGTTTGTATTGTATTTCATGATTGAAAGAGTACAAATGAATTTCAGGCCTCCCTAAGCAACTTACATTCCTTCATTCAGTGTATCTTCACAGTAAATGTCTAGAAATAAAATGTTAAAGAGCCATGATTATTACAACAGAAAGTAAGGAGAGGATTGAAGCTATACCTGAAGAAATGAGCTCAGAGATTATAAGATGTCTTTTGACATAAATTGGAAAGCAGGGAAACATTTCATAAGGTAGGATTAATTGTGACCACAGTAGCTAACGTTTATTAAAGAGTCACACAGTGCCTGGCACCCAAATAAGCTTTCTACATCCAATTCCTCATGCATGAAGTTTATTCACCCCATCATTAATTTATCCAACCCTTATGATGTGATTCTCAACAGGGTTGCTTCTGTCACTGGTGGACGAACTCTTCCCTGTGTACGACTGCCTGCCCATGCATCATAGAACGTTTGCATCACCATCCACTAAATGCTGGCAGGGTGCCCCGGTCTTCTAGAATGCCTCCCCACATATTTTTCAACACATGGGGTAAGGTGATGCCAAGCCCAGGGTAGACCCCTGCCTGTGAGAGCTGAAAGAATATGACCTCTGACCTTGAGTGTCCATGCAGCACCGGGGTCCTCTCCAAATCTCCACGGGATAAGGCTAAGAAAGACGTACCCAGTGATCTATGCTTTACACCATATATTTTAACATACATTGATATACTTTCTCTAAGGTGTGAGGTCACACATCTAAACATTAAAAAAATAGGAATATATAAAGTAAGCTTTATAAGAAGTGATTTTGCATTCGCACAGCATGACTAGAAGGCCCCAAACTCACTTGATAAAATGCCTGCATCTTTAAACTGCAATGTGATACTGGCTCTAATACAAAGAAATGCATCCTTGAGGACAAAATATGTGCCATTTCAATTAATCACAATTTATGCAATTGGAATTTCATTTGCAACAGAAAATTCATCCAGAGAAAATCTGACTTATAGTTCATCCCACCAAATTGAAACAAATAATAAATCCCAGTAACTTTATACATATTCAAAGAAAAAACACTATTTACTATTTTACAATTGATTTCTTAGTGTAATAAAAACCTATATAGTTTTTCCCCCGATCTCTACTTAAACTTAGTAACATAAAATAAAACTAACTTTCCAAGTCCTGATAAAATGTTTTCTTTCATTATAGTTTCATACAAAATGGTATATTAAGTTGACTATTATATCCCCCCTTATAAAGCACTAGTTAGAATAACAAATTCAAATGTATTATTCTATCTTACATGTTATGGTTTTAGTAGCTTCACTATTAATAATTAAATTATGCTTTGCTTTTGTCTTTTAATGGGGGTATATACAGGTATATCGTATGTGCTTCAAGAGGAGTTGCTCTCATCAGCTGGTTAGTGGGTGGCTAGCCCAGTGTCCCACAGTTTAAAGTAGCCCATTGCCAAACAAACTATATATACCTAGGAGTACAAGAAAGACTTTTGAAAAATACATAGGCATAGACCACTTTTAATTCTGTACTCTCCTGAAATTGGTCTGTTCAGGATCTTGGTGGAGATAGAAGAACTGGTTCTCCTTTTCTACCTCTGTTTTCACAAGCACCTTTCTTCTTCAACTTACACACACACACACACACAGAAACATACACTCACACACAGCATATCTCTCACATATCATGAATCTTACTAGGTCCCTATCTTAAGGGATACGATTTTCCAGGTTGCATGTAAAAAAGGAGACAATTAGAGATACTGTTATAGGTAATAAATAAATAAATCCTCTTCCACTTGCAACAAAAATGCTTTTGCAATTGAAGGAGAAAATAATGGATTTATCTGTTGACCACAAAGAAAAACCTCATTTCCCAGAGCTGGGCCTTATGTTCCCTTTTAATGCTATTGGATATTTTTCTCGTATTTCGTATCCTCTCCCCTACGCCACTGAAACAAACACAAATACTTATTTTTCCTTTAATTTCTTGGACCCTTTCTCAATCTCTCCATATAGACGGCTCATCTTATACCACTTCTTACAGTGTTTCTCTCCAATATAGTTTTAGGTGTCTAATCTTTTTGTGCATCCTTTAAAGAAATTCATCCATCCCTAAAGTTTCACTGATAAATATTTGTCTTCTGTCTTTTCCAGAATTTATCTGTATATATGTGGTTTCTTCTCTACAGGCCACCTACTAGATTCAGTTTAAGATAAACTTTCCTTCAGTTCATATTTGTCTGGTGAATGATATTAAATAATTTTCATTTCCCTAGGAGATTTGAAATATCCAGATTTTTTTTTTTTTTTTTTTGAGACAGAGTCTTGTTCTGTAGCCCAGACTGTAGTGCAGTGGTGTGATCTCGACTCACTGCAACCTCCGCCTCCTGAGTTCAAGAGATTCTCCTGCCTTTGCCTCCTGAGTAGCTGAGATTACAGGTATGTGACACCATGCTCGACTAATTTTTCTTTTTTTTTTCTTTTTTGTATTTTTAGTAGAGACAGGGTTTCTCCATGTCGCAGGCTGGTCTCCAACTCCTGACCTCAGGTGATCCACCTGCCTCGGCCTCCCCAAGTTCTGGGATTACAGGTGTGAGCCACCGTGCCTGGCCCCTCCAGATTCTGTAAAAGGAAGTTCTGCAAAAATGACATGTTGGAGAAATTTAGGAGTGTGAACTCCTAAGCTCGGTATGTCTAACTGGATCTATCATTGGTTTCTCATCTGAAACTACCATTTGGTAATTGTTACTATATGAGTGGATAAATCAGTTGGCAGTTGCAAAGGGAGATGCATGTCAGAGGATTAAGGAGAAGAACTAATGAGGTCATTCTGAAAATTATCCAGGGAACAGTACTGGATATCATAAGGAGGGAGGAATTCAGAGCCATTGTTCTCCACATTTGCTATTGCCCTGGGTCATCAAAGATAGCAAAACATTGCCATCAAACATTGCCTTCAATATGCACTGTCACTCTCCAGGTGGCATAGTTTAATGTTCACAGGTATTTTAGAATCTTAGTAGCAAAAGTGCCCCTTGTGCACCACTGCACAATAAGAAATTTTTTTTAATTTTATTATTATTATACTTTAAGTTTTAGGGTACATGTGCACAACGTGCAGGTTTGTTACATATGTATACATGTGCCATGTTGGTGTGCTGCACCCGTTAACTCGTCATTTAGCATTAGGTATATCTCCTAATGCTATCCTTCCCCCCTCCCCCCAACCCCACAATTTTATATGCATATCCAACTCCAACCTTTCTTGGGAATCACTGATACAGAGTTCTAGGTGTCAAGTCTAGTCAATGAGGTAATGGTTGGAGCAGGAGAGATTGCCTTCTTAAGGGTGGCTGCTCTTAGTTTTCAAGTCTTGGTGTCTGGAAGGTTGGTAGTACCTATCTATGGGAATAAGGCAAATCAGAATGATGGGTACATTTAAGATAAAAATAACAAATTATTTCGGTTTGAATTTTATCCCTAAAATGAGGATTGATTTCTTTTCTGATTATGAAAATATGTGATGAATCCAAAGAAAACCAATGCTAAAAAAGAAGTAATTACATGCTATGTTATAACCTCTTATTTTCATTTTAAAATATAATAAGGATGCATTTTATATCAACAAATGTAAATCTACAATGGCTATATAAAATTTCATTATATGGAGTTATCTTTAATTTGTGTAGACAATTCCCCACTGCTGAATATGCAAGCGTTTTCAACGTTTTGGCTGTAAAATAATGATGAGCTTTGATTATACCTCTCTATACATATTTTTAAAAATTCTAAACAGTGCTATTATGGGGTCAAAGGGCAGGCCATAGAAACTTTGGGTACTTCTTAACAACCTGCGCTCAAAAATTTCTTCCAGTTTAAATTTCCACAAATAATGCATGAAAATTTCTATTCCAACATTCAGAAGTAATATGATTTTTCAAATGCAAAAAGTTGAAGATGTCGGAAAAGTCAAGTGGAAGTGAGCCAGTTGATTGAAAATGATTGTCTGCAGATCAATAAAGAGGCCAGAGCAGAAGTAGAGGTTTGAGAGCTACTTCTTTGATTATTCGAGAAGTCATTACAATTAATGTAATTTTTCAAATAAAAAAGTGTGTGAAGGAAGATGACATTTCTAGGTTTCTATGTTAATACAATGTCAACATTTAAAGGATGGTACGAAAGGGATCCACAGAAAAAAGTGAGAGTAGGATGATCAACCAAGCAGCAGGAAGAGGATAAGGGAAAGTATAACAGAAAGTAAGGTAGATGGGATGATTTTTAAAGCAGAATTAGAATACCGCATAATAATAATTAGCACTTGAAACATTTTGCCTCCCAAAGCCTCAAAGCACTTTGCAGCCTAATCATTTTTACCCTTGGTACAGAGATAGTAACTCAATAGGAAAACTTAGGGAAAACGAATAAGATGGATGGCTCAAAAGTTTACTCGACCTTAGCAATTTCAGGAACTCAAAACCTTGGGTTAAGAAAGGAAATGTTGACTCTCAGCTAAATTACTGTATATATAATATTTACGCATTCTCAGTTTCAGATGATTTCTAGAGCCATAGTTCAGCAGCTGCAGCTTAAAAGCTGTGAATTTAAACATCTCAGTATAACAGCTGAGGAACTTGTTCTCAGAGAGAGAGAGAAAAAAAAAAATATCCCAGGAGACATACAGAGCTTCCAAGCTTCCAAGTTCAGCCCACCAGTTCTGTCCTTGTTTTCAACATGGGGCTTTGGCAAGATTAACCTGTAGAAAATCCGGTAAATCTCAAACACTTCAAGAAACTATATGAACCCCTATTTTTTATTGCATTTTAAATTAACATAGAGTAAATTTGACTTTCTTGGTGTGTATAGTTCTATGAATTTTAACACGTGGAGATTTCTGTAACTACCACCACAGGATTAAGAAGAGTCCCGTCACCCCCAAAAACTCCCTCATACAATCCACTTACTGTCACACAATCTCCTCAATCCTGAAGTTGATGGTCAATAATCTGTTCTCATCTTCATAGTTTTGTATTTTCCCAAATGTAATAGAAGTGGAGTCATGCAGTTTGTAACCTTTTCAGAATGACTTCTTTCACTCAGGATATGCCTTTGAGATTCATCTATGTTGTTGCTGCATGTATCAATATTTCATTTCTTTTCATTGTTGAGTAGAATTTCATAGTATAGTTGTACCATAGTTTGTTCATCCTTTCACCCCGTGGAAGATGCTTGGGTTGGTCCCAGTTTGGGGGCATTATAACTTCTAAAAACATCTATGTACAAACTTTGGTATAAACATATATTTTTATGTCTGTCTGGGTAAATACTTGAGTGGGATTTTTTTAGTCAGATGATAAATTGATATTTAATTTTATAAGAAATCGACAATGTGTTTTTCCAACGTGGCCCTACTATTCTGTGCTGTTTACTATTTTGCTTCAACAATGCACGAGAGATCTAATGCTCTGCACATTTACCAGCCCTTGGTATTGTCTAGATTTAAGTGTCTGTATTATAAACACTTAATTTTAAATCATTCTAATGGGTTGTGGTATTCTATAGTGATTTTAAATTGCATTTTTGTAATGGCTAACGATGTTACATTTTGTGCTTATTTACTATCCATATATCCTATTTCATAAAGTGTCTGTACATGTTTTCTTCTCATTTTTTAATTGGTTTGTTTCTGTTTTCTAAACCATTGAGTTTTAAGTGATTTTATAATATTATACACACAGACATATTCTGGATACAAGTTATTTGCCAGATATATACTTTGCAAATAATCCCCATCCCCCTAAGTTGATGGTTTGTCACTTTACTTTTAACTGTCTTTTTTTACCATCTCAATTTTCATGTATTTTCTTATTATTGTAAGAGCTACTACTTCTCCATCTCTATTTTCTTTTCATGAGCATCTGTATGTTCAGATAAACGGGAGTATGATCTTAAGATAACTTGAATTTTAAGATATACCTACCACAGTGCCTCTGAACTCACCTCTTCTGTGAGGATTCATCTACTGAAAGCTTTTCCTGGCAGCAATATATGTACCTCTTTCTGATGCCTTTATCTCTTAATTCTGTTTCAATTGATTGTTTTATGTTATCTATGTATCCCTAGCAGAGAAACTGAGGAGTCCTTGTACAGGGTAGTTATTTGTGTAGATAATTTAATATGTATTATTCATCTTATCCATTATTTTCCAAGGCAATACAGCAAGCCTGACAATCTTTGAGGACTGAGTTGCATTCTAATGACAAATAAGTTTACTGTAGAAGGACGAACACTGGTAAATTATTTTTTAGCAAGGGGACTCTAACAGAGTGTTAGGAATTGCTGTTTTATCAATATAATTGATATGATTTAAAGATCAAAACAACAGAAGATAAACTGAAACTACAGGCAGGAATTAACCATGGGTAGAGATACAGCTCATGCGTGTGTTTAGAGAGCATTAAACTTAAGATACTCAAAATCAGTGAAAATCTATCCAACTTCTGAAGATCCTTTATGATTAAGAAATAGCATCTGCTGTTCAGTAAAGAAATGAGTCCAGAAAAACACTTTCAGACATGAGACAGCTTGGAAAGCGTTTGTCTACTAATGACAGGATGAAATTAAATTGAGAGCAAGTATAGTCTAACCTAGTTTTGACACAATTGATCTTAGGCTGAAGAACCATGAAGTCTCTTGAATAAGGGCACTAAGAAATTAGGACAAGCATGATTCATATAAGCCCCAATGTTTGCAATGTGTCTTTCAGAGTTTTCTAATTAACCCCAGTGAAATTTCAAACACAGTTTTTTCTATTGCCTTAAGTGGTAAGGAAAAAAATAAATGTCAGATAGGACTATGATGTGCTAGTTTTTACTTGGGGAATTACAGCTGCTGACACGCTGTCATTAGATCACTTTGATGTGTGGAAGCATGAGTGGATTTCTGCTGATCTCTCTCTAGGCTTACCTTGGCTCCTTTGTGATAAATTAACATCAGCGAAGTGTTCAGGGGACATCTTTGGGAACATGAACAGAGAAACTCTGACAGGCCAGAAGAAGAAAAAAAGCTCTGAGAATGGCATAGATATGTTCGATTTTGGAAGTTTAAATCTTTAGTTTTCAAACAGTTAATTAAAACAGTAAAAAGTTTTAATTACGCATATGCATGGGCGCATGCACGTATGCACACACAAACAAACATACACGTTTTCCATGGCTGATAATTAAACACAGATTTATATGCCTCAATTTAAAATGCTCTGGGCACGTAAAGTCTGATACGGTTTGGCTGTGCCCCATCCAAAGCACATATTGAATTGCAGCTCCCACAATTCTGTGTTGCCTGAGCCACCCGGTGGGAGATAACTGAATCATGGGGGTGGTTTCTCCATACTGTTCTCCTGGGAGTGAATAAGTCTCACAAGATCTGATGATTACATAAGGAGAAACTTCTTTCGCTTGGGTCTCATTCTCTCTTGTCTGCTGCCATGTAAGACGTACCTTTCTGCTTCTGCCATGATTGTGAAGCTTCCCCAGCCACGTGGAACTGTGAGTCCCTTAAAGCTCTTTTTCCTTTTAAATTACCCAGTCTCAGGTATGTCTTTATCAGCAGTGTGAAAACAAACTAATACAAAGCCTAACTGAATTTTCTTATTTAAAAAGAATTCTTGTATTTCAAAACAAGTTAGTTTACTACAAAGTGATATAAACATATCTGACAAAATGAAACGTCATTAGGAATATAACTGAAAGAACACCCACTGCTATAAAAATGCAAGTATATATAAGCATAAACATGCTTAAATAGTCAATTATTTGGTAAAGATAACTGAAAATGGTCTCTGCAATTAATCTGGACAGTAATACCATAATCTGCATGTTGGTAATAGCAATTTTTAAAATTAACATGTTAGACCTATTAGAAAAAAAAATAGTTCCACAATGGGGCCAATATGTTCATGTAAATAATAGAAACTTTGTCATAATAAACTTTATGTCATAATAAGTAAGTTAAAACTATATATTCCGGTTAAAACAAAAGCCTATATAAATATATTCTAACAAGTAACTGTGTGACATATCAGTTACTTGTAACCTTTAATGGACTCATATGCTTTTTTAGATTAAAACATGTCCCTTTAAAGAGGAATTCACTGACTGGGTCACATAAACTTTTGTTTCTTTTTTACATTATGAAATTATTCAAATTATCCCAGGCTCCAAAACCCTCTCTCTAAAACAAGCCTCAAGGGGAACTGCCTAATTTCAAAGGTGTCAAGCATCCGGCAGGCATCAAGGGATAAAGGCCTGTTCTCCAGGTGAGCAAGCCAGAATTGAGAATAAATTTGGGTCAACATAGGTAACATAGTAGGTCCTGAGGAATTACCCCATCAGAGAAGGACAGTGGATGAGACAGCCTCCTGACACAAGCTGATGTCAGGAGTCTCTGATATAGGTAGAAGAGTCATTGAAAAGATTGCTTGTCATCGCGACGATTCATTAATACGTACAGTAAAGGACCCAGCACAATCAGTTAAAGAACCAAAGAGACCAAATACTGCTACCAAATAACCAAAGAAAGAAAAGCACAATGAAATCTTTTAATAAACAGAAAAGGACACAATTATTTCTATCATGAACTGTTAGGTACATGGCCTCTGCCCATGAAACGTGTTCCTCTTCCTGGCTAACCCTGCTTATTTTCCAATAAAAGTATGAATTCTATGACCTTTTCTACGGTGTTACTCAGCCTCACCTCTGTTTTCCCACGGCACCCTGACCAGAGCTTTATCCATTCATTTATGTTCTATTTCACTTGCTTAACAAGATCTTCCCACCAGAGAGAGAGAAGCCTAATGTTGGAGACTTTGTCTTAACCATGTTAGTTCTCTCAGTGCTTAGCATGTGGCTGGCAGACTCTCAGCAAGTGAAGGAATGGGTGAATACCTGCATAGTGAATAATTATTTAAGAGCAGAGAAACGAGACCATAGTTCTGGTATTAACAAGTTGTGTGACTTTCAGAATCACTTCATCGATCCAGGCCTTCAGATAAAAAAGATGAGTAGCAATTGGGTAGGCAGTCAGGAAAGAGAATGCCCCAGATGGCAGAAAGGGAATTTGAAAACAGGGAGATTTAAGCAAGCAAAGTACATTCATGAAACAGCAAATTATTTGGTAATCTTAGATGTTCCTCAAACTTTCTGCTTTTGACTTTTCATACAACCCTCAATATTCACACTATATGTCCTAGATGTGTGCAATTCAGTGGTCTAATCTGGACTTCCAGATAAAAGGCCAGTAAGGCTGACTTCCAGCTCTTCCAAGATGGCCCCGCAGGACAGTAGCCAACCATTCACCAGCTTGGCTCCCATTGCAATGTGTGTGTGATGATTGGAAGATGTGATGAATTAATTACATCTTTTTCCTTTTTTTAGATCTTCTGTAAGCTCTGACTGCCATGTGAGAGAGGAATGGGCATCACCTGAAGGAAAGGATGATGTCTCAGGACTTTCTAAGAGCAACAGAATGTTGGAAACTATCCATGGTAGGGGTGCAGTTGGCTAGTTACAATGCTTGACATCCCTTCATCTAGTGGCCATGGGACTCCAAGGTATCTTTCCATAAAGAACCAAAGCCAAACTCACAATTTGCCTAAACTGCTATTCTCAGCTTTCAAGAGGAAGATGACTGTTAATACCCAAGAGTAAGAATAAGAAGCAAGGGTTCTATAGCTAACTCATGCCTTCTACCCACAGCTCACTCTTATTCAGCAATATGGGCTCCCTTAGCTCCAACCCTCAAATCCCCACCTGGGCACCTTTACCTTGTTCTCTCTCCACCCTGGGACACTCTCTCCTGCCTATTAATGAGGCAGGCTCAGTCTTACGCTTTATAGCTCAGTCATCTACTTAAGGAGGCCTAAAAGCTCTGTCCAAAGACAAAACCTCCATCCTAGCAAGATAGTCTGCCTTTGTTTACTTCATAGCATATATCCCAATCCATAATTATTTTTATATTTGTTTCCTATTTACTACCTGTATCCACCACTAGCATGGATACTTTTAAGCTACTTGATCATCTACCATATCCCCAGAGCCATGAAAACATCATACATAGTAAGTGCTCAGCAAATTACTTGCTAAATGAATGAAGTATATCCATATAGACTGAAGCAAAATCTAAGACATTCCTCTAAATTTAATATTTGTAAGATTTTTTTAAATGACAAGATTTTTATGTATGACCTGTGATCATTTTAGTATATTCATAACATGTGGATGTATGCAGAAGATGGACTCATTCCACACAAAAATGCCATTGTACAAATACTATCTGTTGAGGCAGCCCAGCAGCTACTACACGATAAATAGGAGGCAAAAATAATATTGCAAATCATCACAGCTATAGAGAAAACATAGTATCACTTACATCATATTGATGTAAGCTGAAATCTGTCCAGAGCTGAGGCTAATCATTTGTGAAAAGCAGCTGACAATACAGAAAGAAGAACAAGCATCTAAGTTATATATGAACTATTTTCACCATTCTCCTTATAAAGTTTTAAAAATAATATGAAAACCAGCATGATTGCCTGAAATGTGAAAAGTACACTGACGATTTTTATTGTGATTTTTAGTGGAAACATTTTAGTTATGTAAAAACTGTTAAAGGGATAGTCTTTGTACCCTAAAAAAGAACTCTGCTGAACATTGTCATTCATATATATATATATATATATATATGTACATCTGAGATATTTTATTAGGATGCATTCCTATATTAGGAATTATAGAACTAAAGAGGATGGACTTTTAATATATATTTTAACATAGCTCTCCAGAAATAAAAAGTTCTTGACCACTGATGGAGTCCGGATATTTGTTCTCATCCAAATCTCATGTTGAAATGTAATCCCCAGTGCTGGAGGTGGGGATTACACTTCAACAGGAGATTTGGGAGGTATTTGGATCACGGAGGCAGATCCCTCATGAATGGCTTGGGCCATCCTCTTGGTGATGAGTGAGCTCTTCTTCTGAGTGTATGGCACCTAACCCCCAACTCTCTCTCTTTTGTTCTGGCTCTGGTCACGTGACAAGACTGTTCCTTCTTCACCTTTCACCATGATTGTAAGCTCCTGAGGACTCCCCAGAAGCCAAGCAGATGCCAGAACCATGGGTCCTGTAAAGCCTGAAGAATCATGAGCCAATTAAACCTCTTTGTTTTATAAATTATGCAATTACAGGTATTCCTTTATAGCAATGCAAGAATGGCCTAATATAATCAGTGACACTAATCATCAATATTAGCTTATTAATTTTCCGAGTTTATTCAATTCAACATCAAAACCAGTACATTTTAGTTAAACTCACATTAAACGTTTGTATTTTTTTCATTTTATGAGTTGTCTGTCTATATTTTTTTCCACTTTTATCTCAGTATGCTCATCTTCTTTTGTTGTTGTTTGACTGGAATATGTGTTGCAAGTAATTTTTCCAGCTTCTCATTTGCATCTTAATTTTATGATGGTGTTAGATATGCCAAAGTTTTGTGTCATGTGAAGTATTATCTACTGATACTCCCCTTAGAATTTTTAAAAATTAATATTATGCTTATAAACTTCTCTGCCATTTTGCGATCTTCTATTTATGTATTTGTTTTCTAGATGACTAACATGGCTTTTTCACAATCAAGTTCATAACGCAGCTGAATTTGCATACTGACCTAACTTGAAAATTTTCTCTCAAACAGTGAGTTATCCTAGAAGCATTTAATGGAAAATGCTTTGTTCCTTAACTGACTTAGAAGCTACCCTTTTGTATACTAAATCCTTTCATGTGCTAGGTTCTGCTCCAAGTTTCTTGTAGTCAACCAGGAACAAAATGAAAGAGAAAGAAAGTGAACAAAAGTAGAGTTTAAAAAGCTACAGCCTTTCAAGGTTAACATTTTAAAGTAAAACAGCATCTTTTTCTTTGAAATCTTATGGATTCCCACAGTGTAAAACATGCTTCTATCTAATAATCAGTATTAAAGAATCTATTAAGAAATTTCAATGATTTTTGTTTCCCTTGGCTGAGCTCTCATTATGGACTGTTTTGCTGCTTCCTTTCTCTATGAAGAAAAATCATTCATTGCTAGTGTTTTCTCAGTGTTACAATGCTTTTCCAATAAGCGTTCATTCTAGTGGTGTGTGCTTCCTCATCAACAAACATGAAATTTATCTTCTTAAATATCAAGAGTTCAGGTTATTACAAAACCTAAGGCTTACAGTGTGGTAGAGTCCAAAATCATACTCCATAAACTACTGGAAAATTAATCAAATTATATTACATGAAGTTTTTATATACTCATATCTTTTGACTTGAGGTATTTCAAATATTTGAGAATCTCTTATAGACCTCATTTCAACTTTCATTTTTCTGTCTCATGTGTTTGGTCCATTTATGTGATTTGCCTGGGACATTAATGAAATTCTCAAGAATGTTAATTTTCAGAAAATATAAATCCCTAAAAAGTTAGCAATTTAGAGATTATTCAGGAATATAATTTTGTGCTAGTTTCTAACGTAATATTGCAATTATATTAACTGAAGACAAAATATTGCCACCTAGACTTCAAAAAACATCTTAAAGGTAGTTGCAGAACTGTTAAGAAAACAACCTAAAAACAGTAGCCATTAACATATTAAAAATGATATAAAAATTAAGAATACATGCTAAGCTGGAAATTTAAAACATCACTTAGAAACCAGACGCTTTGACTGGAGGCAGCTGTTGCCTCTCTTTTTGACTTAAACTTTTATTTAACTCATTCTACTAAAATTAATATCCCCACAAAAAGAGAGTTATAACCATAACTTTTAATGAGGCTCAGTTTTGCCCCTTTCTTTTTTCTCTGTTTTACATATTTTGTTTGTAAAGTGACCGTTAGAAACATTTATAGAAATTTACACATTTAAAATGCAGAGTGCTATAATTACGTGAGTGTAGGTTCTTTGCTATGGTTTGAATGTCAGATCCTCCAAAATTCATGTTAAAACCAAATCACCGCAGTGACAGCATTGAAAGACAGGGCCCCTGGAAGGTGATTAGGTCATGAGGCTCCTTCACCATAAATGGATAAGGCCCTTCTGAAAAGGGCTTTCAGGTCTCTGCCATGTGAGGACACAGCCTTCCACCCCTACAGAGGAGGCAGCCCTCATCCAACAACCGAACATGCCTGCACCCTGATCTTGGACTTCCCCGTCTTTTAAACGGTAAGAAAATAAATTTCTGTTCTTTATAAAGTACACAGTGCATGGTATTTTGCTACAGCAGCACAAACAAATGAAGATATTCTTTAATAACTGTTCAAATTAGAGATTCTGTGAATCACATAATTGCCAGGAAAGGACTTGAGGAAGTATTCCAAAGGCCATCTTTCAGAAAACAAAACAAAACACACTCTCCAACAAAGCAACACCCCCAAATCTGTCTTTTGTTGAGGGTCTGTGATGCCTAACATGACACCAGCCAGGATCATGTCTTTGGTTAAGGTCTCAGGAAAAGCTCAATACTTCTAAGGGAGTGTCTTTGTTATTGAACATAGGTAAAATCAGTTCTACAAATTGTTTGAAAATATAGAATTAACATTAATGGGCAATGGGGAGGGGGAGAGACAAAAAGATCTATTATGACTTGGGGAGAACCAGGGGACCAAATATCCTGCAAAGAAGAAAATTACCTGTAAAAGGGAGAGGGAGACTGAAGAGAGCAGAGAGAAATGGAACGTGAGAGGGAAATCCAGGGTAATGATATAAAAATGTGGTCACTGGCCCAGTGGCATCAGCATCACTTGGAAATGTGTGTGAGATACGTAGGTTCTGGGCCCTCCCCAGACCTATTAAATCAGAAACTCTGCCGTGGTGCCCAGACATGTATTTTCACAAGCCCTTCAGATGCCTCTGGAAAGTACGATCTTTTTAGAGCCACAAACATGTTTACTTCAGAATTTTTGCCTCATCTTCCAATTAAAAACAATTTTAAAATTGCTAAAATATGTTTATATTTATTTTGATGCATATTAACATTTTCCTCTAAGAAAAACTATTAGTTATTCAGTTAAAAAAAGAACAAAAGGAGAGAGATGGGGAAAAGAGGAGCAATAGGGACAAAAGTTAATATGAAATACTAATGTTCTTTTTTGTTTTCTTCCATCTTTTATTAAGTTCAGGTGTACATATGCAGAATGTGCAGGTTTGTTACATAGGTAAATGTGTGGCATGGTGGTTTGCTGCACAGATCAACATATTACTTAAGTATTAAGCCTGGAATGTTAATTTTATAATATACAAATAAGCCAGTATTTCCTACATTTTAGCTGAGGAATTTGTTAAAACATGCAGACCTCAGGCATCTCTCTCAGGGATCTGGGTTAAGCAGGTACAGTGCTGATGCTGACTGTATTTCAGACAAAACACTAACAGTGACTCTGAAGCAGGAGACCCCTGAACTACTCCATGACAACCACTGACCTGAAGCTTCTCCTCTGGATGGAAAGATAATTATTCTTTTGATTGTATGGTAAAGTACAGAGTATTCAGTGTGAAGCATTTTTTTCTTCTGACTCAAACACATCCACATACTAAGATTTCTGCAGGTTGCTGGTGTATAATTATTCGCCTCAAAGCTTTTAAGCATACAGATCAGCCATTTTTAAAGGAGTGTTTCTGTTATTGGTGTATAAGAATGCTTGTGATTTTTGCACATTGATTTTGTATCCTGAGACTTTGCTGAAGTTGCCTATCAGATTAAGGAGATTTTGGGTCAAGATGATGGGGCTTTCTAAATATACAATCATGTCATCTGCAAACAGTGACAATTTGACTTCCTCTTTTCCTAATTGAATACCCTTTATTTCTTTTTCCTGCCTGATTGCCCTGGCCAGAACTTCCAACACTATGTTGAATAGGAGTGGTGAGAGAGGGCATCCCTGTCTTGTGCCAGTTTTCCAAGGGAATGCTTCCAGTTTTTGCCCATTCAGTATGATATTGGCTGTGGGTTTGTCATAAATAGCTCTTATTATTTTGAGATACGTCCCATCAATACCTAATTTCTTGAGAGTTTTTAGCATGAAGGGCTGTTGAATTTTTTCAAAGCCCTTCTTATACACCAATAACAGACAAACAGAGAGCCAAATCATGAGTGAACTTCCATTCACAATTGCTTCAAAGAGAATAAAATACCTAGGAATCCAACTTACAAGGGATGTGAAGGACCTCTTCAAGGAGAACTACAAATCACTGCTCAACAAAATAAAAGAGGACACAAAGAAATGGAAGAACATTCCATGCTCATGGATACGAAGAATCAATATTGTGAAAATGACCGTACTGCCCAAGGTAATTTATAGATTTAATGCCATCCCCATCAAGCTACCAATGACTTTCTTCACAGAATTGGAAAAAACTACTTTAAAGTTTATATGGAACCAAAAAAGAGTCCACATTGCCAAGACAATCCTAAGCCAAAAGAACAAAGCTGGAGGCATCATGCTATCTCACTTCAAACTATACTATAAGGCTACAGTAACCAAAACAGCATGGTACTGGTACCAAAACAGAGATATAGACCAATGGAACAGAACAGAGCCCTCGGTAATAATACTACACATCTACAACCATCTGGTCTTTGACAAACCTGACAAAAACAAGCAATGGGGAAAGGATTCCCTATTTAATAAATGGTGCTGGGAAAACTGGCTAGCCATATGTAGAAAGCTGAAACTGGATCCCTTCCTTACACCTTATACAAAAATGAATTCAAGATGGATTAAAGACTTACATGTTAGACCTAAAACCATAAAAACCCTAGAAGAAAACCTAGGCAATACCATTCAGGACACAGGCATGGGCAAGGACTTCATGTCTAAAACACCAAAAGCAATGGCAACAAAAGCCAAAATTGACAAATGGGATCTAATTAAACTAAAGAGCTCCTGCACAACAAAAGAAACTACCATCAGAGTGAACAGGCAACCTACAAAATGGGAGAAAATTTTCGCAACCTACTCATCTGACAAAGGGCTAATATCCAGAATCTACAATGAACTCAAACAAATTTACAAGAAAAAAACAAACAACCCCATCAAAAAGTGGGCAAAGGATATGAACAGACACTTCTCAAAAGAAGACATTTATGCAGCCAAAGAACACATGAAAAAATGCTCATCATCACTGGCCATCAGAGAAATGCAAATCAAAACTACAATGAGATACCATCTCACACCAGTTAGAATGGTGATCATTAAAAAGTCAGGAAACAACAGGAGCTGGAGAGGATGTGGAGAAATAGGAACACTTTTACACTGTTGGTGGGATTGTAAACTGGTTCAACCATTGTGGAAGTCAGTGTGGCGATTCCTCAGGGATCTAGAACTAGAAATACCATTTGACCCAGCCATCCCATTACTGGGTATATATCCAAAGGATTATACATCATGCAGCTATAAAGGCACATGCACACGTATGTTTATTGCGGCACTATTCACAATAGCAAAGACTTGGAACCAACCCAAATGTCCATCAGTGATAGACTGGATTAAGAAAATGTGGCACATATACACCATGGAATACTATGCAGCCATAAAAATGATGAGTTCATGTCCTTTGTAGGGACATGGATGAAGCTGGAAACCATCATTCTCAGCAAACTATCGCAGGGATAAAAAACCAAACACTGCATGTTCTCACTCATAGGTGGGAATTGAACAATGAGAACACTTGGACACAGGGCGGGGAACATCACACACCAGGGCCAGTCGTGGGGTGGGAGGAGTGGGGAGGGATGCCATTAGAACATATACCTAATGTAAATGACGAGTTAATGGGTGGAGCACACCAACATGGCACATGTATACATATGTAACAAACCTGCACATTGTGCACATGTACCCTAGAACTTAAAGTATAATTTTTAAAAAGTTAAAAAAAAGGGAGTGTTTCATATGCACTTTCTTAGCCCAATTTGGAAACTAACTTTAACATGTATTCCCCTCTTATACATGCCACTAGTTTTATAACTGAGATGTAATATTTGATTAATATTTAGCTTTACTAATATAACTTTTTATTTAGTGAATGGAATCAATTTTTCATCATGCCAATTAAGGATTTGAATGGAACTGAGATCTGTTGAACATTTGATTTCTATAGTAACAAAGTGATTTGTTTTTCACTTTGTCGTTGCCACAATATTTTTACAGATTCATGCTAATAATGATATAGTTGTCGTCTTATATCGGAATGTGAAACTCAAAAGCCTTCAGGGAACATCCAGGCAATAAGAATGAGAAGCAAACTAGGAATCCACAGAGACCCTGAGGATGTGGTCAGCTTCATAGTCCAGACTCCAGGCAGTGGCACTGAGTGTGGCAATGCACAGCACACAGTAAGTGGGGCCAAATTCTTCAAACTTTCAGACGGGCATGGTGGCTCATGCCTATAATCCCAGCACTTTGGGAGGCTGAGGCAAGTAGATCACTTGAGGTCAGGAGTTCAAGACCAGCCTAGCCAACAGGGTGAAATCTTGTCTCCACTAAAAATACAAAAATTAGCTGGGCATGGTGGCGCAT
This sequence comes from Gorilla gorilla gorilla, assembly GCF_029281585.2. Taxonomy (NCBI): domain Eukaryota; kingdom Metazoa; phylum Chordata; class Mammalia; order Primates; family Hominidae; genus Gorilla; species Gorilla gorilla. The sequence continues at coordinate 122,256,507 of NC_073238.2, forward strand.
ACCTGTAATCCCAGCTACTTGAGACACTGAGGCAGGAGAACTGCTTTAACTGGCAGGTGGAGGTTGCAGTGAGCCAAGAACGAGTGACTGCACTCCAGCCTGGGCAGTAAAGTGACACCCCATCTCAAACAACAACCACCACCACCACCACAACAACAAATTCTTCAAACTTTCCAGAGCAACAGTAATCTTAATTAATGTAGTGAAATTGTCTGATTTTTTAAGATTTTCCAGATCCAGTAAAATATGATTGAAGACCACAATTGACTTTCAATTCTTCTATTTTCTACATCTGACCAACTTGTGCCATATATTCCAATCAAGCCATGTAATAAATGCCTTTCTTTCTATTTGTACAATCTATATCCTTTATTTGGAAAACTTCTTTTCACTCTTCATGCTACCTTCTCTGTAAGTCTTTCATGGATCGGTAATCCTTGAACCATTTTCCTTTGAATCCCCATAGGTGTACCCACAAAGTGTATTTTATAAAACATTTCCATTTGCAAAGATTTAATCGGCATAATCCTACAACATAGAAAACGCTACTTTTCTTATGTTAAAGGTGAAACCATTGGAGCTCAGGTTAAATTACCTTCCAACAAGCCAAGTAAATGAAGGACCTACATGGAGTTCTAATCATATGATCTCATAAATTCTGTTTGTCATGGGACAATATATCTCAAGATTTTGTCATTCGAATCAGACCTCAGTTCAAACACTGATTCTTAGTTCTAATCATATGATATCATAGATCCTGTTTCTCATTGGACAATATATCTCAAGATCCTGTCATTGGAATCAGACCTCAGTTCAAACACCGATTCTTACCTGAAAACTTGAGAAAAATTGCTTAATTTCTCTAAGCTACAGTTTACTTTTCACTAACATGGGGATCCTATCTGTTCCACAAGATTGTTGTAAGAATTATAATAGATAATATTTATAAACGGTCCAACATAGCACTTTAAATATAGTTAATGGTCAATATAGCTTAGCTTTCATAAAAATAATTTAGAAATTACTTAATAAATAGTACCCATTCTTATTATAATTATGATCATCCATCCATCCATTCATTCATTTTGCTCTCAAATATCTATTTAGTATTTATCTCACTCAAGAAATTGTGCTAAACCCTTGGTAGGTATACATTAGCAAACAACACACATGTGAACTTCTTATTTTTAATACATCACTGGAATTTGGGTACTAGGCTGTGGTAGGCTATTTTCTTAGACCATTTTCCATTGCTCTAACAATGGAATATCACAGACTGGTCAATTTATCAAGAAAATAAGCTCATTCAACTTATGATTCTGGAAACTGGGAAGTCCAAAATCATGGCATCAGCATCTGGTGAGGGTCATCCCATGACAGGATGGAAGGGAGAAGCAAGCGTGCAAGACAGAGCAAGAAGGAGAAGCATACTCACTTTTACAACCATCCATTCTCACAACAGCAAACCCACTCCCACGATAATGAAACATGAATCCATTGAAGAGGGCTCTGCCCTTGTGAGTCAATCACCTCTTATTAGCCCCGCTTCCCAACACTGCTGCATTTGAGATTAGATTTCCAACACATGAATTTGGGGAACACATTCAAACACCTTCAGCATAGGGTTGACAATCAAAGAATGTTTGCTCAATTCAACTTAATTTTCTTAAACTTATTTTTCATCTATAAAATGGGGAGAAATAAGATGTTTTATGAGATGACTATTAAAAACAATACATTAATATTCTGAAATAGTATAAAATACACAAAATATTTTATATAGAGTTAATTAAATGACTGTGTTAACATTATTTGGATATTTACTGACTTACAATGGCTCTTTGAAATGTTCTAAATCATGTGACTTATATGTTTATACTTGCAGTGGTTGTGACTTTGTGTCTAAATCATAATTGGTGAAGCTAAGGCTCAAACTCAGTTCTATGACTCCAATTCACAAATTCTCGACCAGTATGAAGTGCTGGTTTTGCTATACATTACTGAGATGTATAAACTTACAGTCTTATTTCTAATGTTCCTAAAGATAGCATAACTGTAATAGTTGATGAATAGCTCTAATTAATAATTTCTTAAAATATCATTAAAAACAAAACAAGAGGAAAACGACAATAGATACCCAGCAGCTTCTGATGTACACACACACACACACACACACACACACACACACACATACACATATTAGACAATTTGTAAAGCATTACGATTCTGTAGGCAATTCCCATCAGAAAAACACAGCTAAGTCATTGCTTGTTACGATTCAAGGAATGCTCTTTACACCTTTGATGGTTGTGAATGGCATTCTCTTTAAGCATAGTAGGAATAGGATTTTACATGGAATGTTTGTCAAGCTCTAGTCTACTGAGAGGAAATGGAATTCCAGATTCTTCAACCTCTGCTAAAGCTGAAATACCTAACATATAAAAAATATTTTTATTTTAATAAACTTGAAGAAACTGCCTCTGGGTTTGATTTCAGCAGTTTTTTAATATACTTATACTACATAAACAACATTTAAATTTCTAACTTCTCTATCACGACCAAAAGGTTGTATCATGTATCCTAAAGTTGCATTCTTGATTTCCTAAAGTAAATATTCTATATGTATGTATATATGCTCACTGGAGGCAGAAAATACAGACCTTTTAGAAAAGGGAACAATTTGCTTTTGAAATGCTGGATTAATCGAAAGCTCTGGTGTTAATTTCCACAGTGACTGCTGGTACTCATGTTGCCTGAATTTCAAAATGTTGGTTTCATTAGGAGTAAAAATCATTTAGTCTTCTCCTGCACTCTAAACATTTTATACAAACTAAAGTCATCCAATTTCCAAACTCCTGCCAACACAACAAGCATTAAAGTCTGGGATACATATGTATGTGGTGATGTATACATTGGCCAAAAAAAGTTTTTGGATATTCCTAAACAAAAAACTTTAAAAACACACAAACTTGAATACATAAACTTATTTAGAAAAGAGTAGATTCTGTTTAAGAATCCATGAAACACTATGGCACCCTTTTTAAAAAGACAATTCCAGTAACACTTCATTAGGACATACCCCTGTTAAATTAACTTTACAGACTTCTAATGGATTTCTTAATTAGACTTGTTATTAACAAGAATATTAAATGAATTAAAAACAGCTCTGACAGCCTCTTGTAATAAACAAAACTGAAAAGCAAGATTTATGCTCTTTACTTTTCCCTACTCAATCCAAAGCTTTTAATAACCTTACAAATGTACTGCAATTAATTATTCAACTGTCAAAAAATAAAAAGCTTGGATCGTTACACGTCTGTTTGAAAAGGCATTTTTGTTATTTCAAAGATGAGGCTGGTTACTGGAGCTGCTCTTCTAGTCTTGCTCTTGAAGAGGCTGTTCCAGCATGGATGGAACATTGTCCTAAACACCGTTGTTGTTTAAGGACATTAATTCAATATGTCTCTATCTGCAGAAGTACCCCTTCTCTTCATTTGCTAGATAAAAAGAAGGGCATTTAATCACAAGAGAAGAATAGTTGAATTCATCACTCAGAATTCTTGAATGACCAATCTCTTTTGAGTTTAAAAAGAGAAAGAGAAGGAGAGAGGAAGAAAGGGAGGAATGGAAAGACAGAAAGGGCACGAGATTTTCCCCTGTGGACCACACCAAAGACCTTATGATCTGATACTGACTTTAAATGTATATAGCTTTATATATGCACTGTGCCCTTCAGTTTTATTTTTATTTTGGTGATATATGTGTGTGTGTGCAGGTGTCTGCATGTGCCTTTACTAGTAATGACATGACAGTCTTCTAATATAAACATGGAACAACAGATACAGAAAAGAAAAAAGATTGTTTCCTCAGGATAAAGAAGAGCAGTAGACTCTGCTATACTTATTGATTGAACCTCTATTCCTCAATGATGATGGCTTTGTTTCAGTGAGATTTTAAGTATAGCTCCAAGAACTAAGTGTGGCCACCCTCCAGAGTTCTATATACTTTGCCAAGAAGTCCAAAAGATTCCTTGATAACTATGAATAGAGAAGTTTCAGAAAACAAGCACTGTGGAGCTGACCACACCCTCAAGGTCTCTGTGGAGCCCTAGCTTGCTTCTCTCATTCTTATTGCCTGGATGGTCCCTGAAGGCTTTTGAATTTGATATCCCAATGTAGGAAGTGAAAACCACCCAAATGCCTATCAAAGGATGAATGGAAAACCAAAATGTAGTTTATCTGTACAATGGAATATTATTCAGTCATGAAAAAGAATGAAGTACTGATACATGCTACCACCTGGATGAACTTGGGAAGCATTGTGCTAAGTGAAAGAAACAAGACACAATAAACCACATATTATACGATTCCATTTATATGAAATATTCCAAATAGGAAAATCTATGGGACAGAAGTAGGTGAGTGGTTGCTTCAGGCTGGTGGGGGAAGGGGGCAATGACACTGTAGAAAGGTAGTAGCTAAAGGAAACTGAGTTTCTCTTTGTAATGAGAAAATGTTCAGAAATTGACTGTGGTGATAGTTTGACATATCTGTGAATATATTAAAACCCACTGAATTGTATATTTCAAATGTGTGAATTGTATGGTATGTCAGTTATAAGTCAGTAATGCTGTTCTTAAAAAATTAGTTGAATCAGATATGATCCAAATGTACTTTTTCACTTAAAAGAACCAGACATCAATATCAGTATCTCCACTCAATCAAATGTATTTATTTGACATGTGATTAGTATAAAGTCTGAGCCCACAAGTTTCCATCAATAAACCATGTCAATTAAATGTAAAATTAAAACAATACGTTAGTAGTTCTATATGTATTGCAGTTGGAATATATGCTGATAATTCCATATGGCTACTCAGCAAGTAAATTTGAATTCTTAGCTTCAAATTTTTCTTAGAAAATCTATTAACATATTGTAAGTTTAGTCAACTAAAAAGACACTATCATTTATCATTTTAATTCATGTTTCCAAAACATTAGAAACCATGGCATCAAAATAGTTTATATTTCTTGATAATTATATAAATGTTCTTTAGTCCATTTGTCACAACTTTTCTCCTCACAGTTTATAATAATCACTGTTCTATCACCTTCGCAAACACTATTGTCATGTTGCTTATATCTGTTTACTAAAGAGCCTTAATTCATTCAGACAGATGTATTAGTTGAAATCACTCTACTTGCATTCTGAACAAAAGCTACTTAACAGACTACCTGAATATTAACTTAAGAGCCAAATTATTATCTTTTGAAAAAGATATTTACATTTAAAAGGGCTATCACTAAAACTAAACTTAAATGTAAACTAAGGTATAAGGAAAAAATATAAATTAGGGTATGTTTAGCATGGAAACTTAAAACTAATGCTACATAATAGGTTATGATTTCATTTAGCCCGCTTTATATAAAATTACAACAACCATAAAACAAAACAAAAAACCACACGTCATGAATTCAATTGTAATTAACTTAAGATACTATTCAGGCTCACTCACAGAGAAAAGGATCCATGTCTGTCCTGTTCTTTTTATATAAAGAGGCAGTTACAATTCAGCCATAATAGGTATTCACTTATTAGATATCTTCCTAGAAAAAAATCTGCCATATATACACATATGCTCCTTGACTGAGTTGCATCCCAATAAACCCATCACAAGTAAGAAGTATTCTGTCAATAAAGTATCTGATCCTTTCATAAACTCATCACACAGTTGAAACAGTGTAAGTTGAACCGTAAATTGGGAACAGTCTGCATATATATACACACGTATATACATGTATATATACACACACATTTATACATGTATATGTATATATATACACATACATTTATACATGTATATGTATATATATACACATATATACCCACATATATATATATATATATATGACCAATTTTAGAGTTCTCAAACTAAAGAGCAATTCAGAGGTGCAGAGAAAACTAGAAATGAAATGGTGGAAATATAGTGGCAATTTAGTGTTAAAATATCTATGGTTGATAAAATATTTTTATCAATTCTATACAACCAATTTTTAAAAAAATCTACCTGTGGAGTAGGGGTGATGTTTACAGTCGGAACAACAATCTAAAAGTCAAAACATAATGTATTTTAATATTCAAACATACCAGAAGGCACCCTTCTGCTAGAATGAGATAATTGAAATGTACAAACATGATAATAGCATGCCATATGCAGAGCAATCTAAATTATGAAATTCATTCTAAATAAGCTATCTCTTTCACTCACATAAAGAGGTGGGCTGACGCATGCTTTTAGCTAAGTGGTCTCAAACACAGACACTGTCTAGGATACCGAAAGAAAATACCATTTTGACTTTGCAATATCATTGAGTTAGGAAAGCTTGGCATTTGTGATATTTTAATATGCCATATATTCCCAGTTCAGAGACTACTTTATTTCCAATGACTCAAGCCATAATTGAAAATAGATGTGTTAACTATTAAAAATAAAGAAAAACTGCAATTTTGCCCAAATCTTTCACTAGAATAAACAAAATTATATCTCAGAGACAAAACAGAAGCATGAGCAATTTCTGAAGTCAGAATTCTAGTTCCTTCTAAACCATTTTTGCTGCTAAACTTGGATAAGTTTAGAACCTCACAGTCCATATCCTGATTTAACTGGCCAAAATGCCACCACGGGCACTCGATAGCCATGACCCTTCACAGGACCCTTGGTTCTAGAATCATCTCAGTGTGGCAGCTTTTTAAGTTTCTTTTCAGATCCAGGGAGAAGCCTATTATTGACACCAACCAATGCTTTGTGACAGGACTTTCATCCCTGCCTTGAAGGAGAAAAAAAGTGGGGAGCATTCAGCACATGACTAGAGAAGTAGAAAAGAGATTCATTCATAAAATATTTGGAACATCAGTTCTGTGTCAATCACCATGTGAGAAGCTGGAGCTACAGGTGAACAGAATGGAGATCACCGTCCTCTGCAGAAGACAGGCTCGTGACTGTGTGACAACACAGTCGCAAAAATAAACATACAGTGACACACTGTGCTGAATTCCCTAAGGAACACACACAGTTTGTTCTGCGTTATGGGCTAAGTTGCCCCCTCAAAAGACATGCCGACGTCCTAACCCTTAGTACATATAGAGGTGATCTTATTTGGAAATAGGTCTCTATAGATGCAGTCAAGTTAAGATGCAGTTCCTAGGGTGGAGCCTAATCCCATATAAAGAGCATTCACATAAGATGAAGAAACATAAAGACAGATACATGCAGAGGGAGACGACATGGAGAGACACAGGGGGAGTGCTGTGTGCTGACAGAGGCAGGGATTGCAGCAATGCACCCACAAGCCAAGGATAGCCTGCAACCTGGAAGCTGAGAGTGGGGCACGAAACAAATTCTCCTCTGGAGCCTTCAAAGGGAGCACAGACCCTCCAACACCATGATTTCAGACTTCCAGCCTTCAGAAGCAGAAGAGAATACATTTCTGTTGTTTTCAGTCACCTGAATTCAGGTGTTTTGTGATGGTAGCTCGAGAAAGCCAATAGACTACAGCAGAGCTAACCAGAGATGTCTGTGTTTATCTCAGGAAGGAAGGACTAGGTCAGGCAAGAACTCCCTGAAGGACAGTTGGAGCCTGAGATCTGAAGGACGCATAGGGTCAGAGCAGATATGGAGCTGAGGGTCAAGTGTCATTTCCAGGCAGGAACCAGCATGCTCTGAAAAGCTGAGGAAGCAAGACGTACGACGCATCCCAATGGGAAGAGGTGGCTGTGAATGATGCTGGGAGAATGTGGGCAATGTGGGGTGGAAACAGGCAAGACAGGCAGTGCGAGATGGTATAGACTGAAAAAAAGCCATTGGGTGGATTCTATGTATGACTCTCTTCCTGAACCTCCTAACACCCTGGAATTGCATGAGTAAATGCTAATCTCCCTAATAACTAATATCCCTGCTAACTAGTTTGCCTCTGTACATACAGACTTCTTCCTCATAGCAAACATCTTAAATGATGTTGCCTTTTTCCAGGCTTGTCTTTGTTAGATAAAAACAGGGGCTTTCTTTATATTGGAGTGTTCCGGGCTCTGGGTCAAGCATTGGAGAACATTTTTTTCAGCTTTCCCCAGGGTCCTCGGCAGATCACCTGAAACCGCTGGGCCTTCATTCTCCCCAGCAGTTATAGCCAACAACCCGATAAACCTGCCAACACCCACTTGGCCTCTTGCACCCTGGGGCCAGTGTGCCAACAAAGCCCATTGCGATTTATTCCATCCTGCTGCTCTGCAGACAGGCCTCATGTAAAGAGGGAAAGCTGCCACTTGAACTTAGTGCTCTTATAATAACACAGACCTACTGCGTTTGTCCTCAAGGCAGGAGGAATCAATAGGAAGCACAAACATACCCTGCTAAGGTTTTCCAGGCTAGGCTTTCCCAGCACAGGTTTGCCCAGAAATCCTCTCACATGTTTCCTCTTAATTGACCTCATGGGTGATATGTCCAGAATATAATGGGCTGAGTTATTTCATTTTAAACTAGGATCAGCTCTCCTAAATACTGCATTCATTTGTAGATTCAAGTTCTACATTGGCCTTTTTATTTGCACTTCCAGGGGGCAAAAGAGCTCGAGCTAAAACCTGAACCATTGCTAATACAAATCAATATTTCTCTATAAGGCAAGCTTAATTATTTTGTGGTTTCTCTCTCTCTCCCTCCCTCTCTCTTTGTCTCTCTCCCGGCTAGCTTTCCATCTATGCCTAAATTTAAAAAGTAAACAAATTCCACTGATGTAGTATATCAGTAAAATTACCCTTTAGTAAATAATACAAATATTGTGATATATGACTACCAAGCTGTGTGTGTGTACTGCATTATACATCTAAGTAGCACTTCCTGCAGCACTCAGTATACTTGAGCGCCTAATATAATAAATGCCATTTTATGGTATTGGAGGAAATATGAGAGAATAATTTACAGATAAACATTGGCAAGCCTAGTTTTCTAAACCCAACTCAACTATTAGCTGTGTGACCATTATGGAGTCACCTGACTTCTCTTACCATCTTAGGCTGCTCATTTGCAAGTGGAGATAATAATACCTGTATCATACTTTTGCTATGAAAATTAAATAACATATTTGTAAACATCTTTGTTCAATGCCTGACACTTTGAGAGTGTCCAATAAATGATGAGCATTGATAATCATCACAATATATAAACAGAAAGTACAAATAACAACATTCATTCTTCGACTTCAACCACATCAGAAGTGTGCCTCATACGTGTAACAACATGATTTCTAATATTTCTGTGACAGAGGGTGAAAAAGTTGTTCAGGTGTTTTCCTGAAAGAAACTGTTCTATTGAAACTGAAATCCAGAAAAATTGAATTTTGTTATAAAATCCCAGATTCTTTAATTTGACAATATTTACTAGAATAATGTTAAATTTCAATTACTTTGGAACTTAAGAGTCTATAATAAATATCATCTGTTGGTTACCAAATTTTTAAACAATTGTTGAATAATAACATGGTTAATAATTATTGAATGTTTCTCACTGGCTAAGGACTCTGTAAAGTACTTTTCATGGATTAGTTTAATTAATCCTCACTACAGTTCTATGAGGTGGCAACTATCATTATCCCCATTTTACAGATGAGGTTACCAAGGCACAATTTGCCGTTATGATACACGCAGCACATGGTGAAGCCAGTTTAGAACACAGGCCTATGCTCCTGACTCACACACACTGTCCTTGCATCTATATCATCCTAAGCACTCGGGGCCACATTAGAGCAACTTCACGCAGGACAACACGGCATTTAACAGAGTGGTAATTACCCACTTCTCTTAAATTGAAATGTATTGATATAGTCTATAATCTGATGAGATTATTGGTAGAACAAAACAGTGTTTAAAAAATTTAAAGAGAAGGGTTGCGACTGCAAGACCAGCAGTAGTAGTACAAGTAATTAAGGAATAGTGAACACTCTATTAGGAAAAAATAAATAGGAGATGGCCCATGCTTGTCTAGAAAGCCCCTTCCTATTTTTTTTAAATTTTAGGGTCAGGAGTGCATGTGCAGGTTTGTTATATAGGTGAACTCGTGTCACAGGCATTTATTGTACAGATGATTTCATCACCCAGGTATGAAGCCCAATATCCAATAGTTATTTTTTCTGCTCCTCTCCCTCCTCCCACCCTCCATCCTCGAGTAGCCCCCGGGGTCTGTTGTTCCCTTGTGTTCATGAGTTCTCATCATTTAGCTCCCACTTATAAGTGAGAACAAGTGGTATTTGGTTTTTTCTTCCTGTGTTAGTTTGCTAAGGACCATGGCCTCCAGCTCTATCCACACTCCCACAAAAGGCATAATCTCATTCTTTTTTATGGCTGCACAGTATTCCATGGTGTATATGCACCACATTTTCTTTATCCAATCTGTCATTGATGGGCATTTACATTGATTCCATGTCTTTGTTATTGTGAATAGTGCTGAAAAAACATCTGCATGCACGTGTCTTTAGAATGATTCATATCCCTCTGGGTATACATGCAGTAATGGGATTGCTGGGTTGAATAGTAGTTCTGTTTTTAGCTCTTTGAGGAATCACCACACTGATTTCCACAATAATTGAATGAATTTACAGTCCCACCCACAATGTATGAGTGTCCTTCCTCCCCTTCCACAATCTATCAACTGCCATACTCTGCTGGAGATGGTTCCTTAAGCTTTCCAGACTGTTCTGGGCCCTGACCTCCTCTCCTCTTAGTTCCACAGCAACCCACAGGTAGCACCAAGCGTGTTCTGTTGGACCCATTGATGTCCTTCTTGACTATCTACTTGTAGCCTGTGAACTTGTAGAGGAATATCTAGCCATACACACACACGTGTGTGTGTGTGTTTGTATTATACATATAAATAAAATAAAAAATTTTATTATAAAGACAGCTTTTGGTCATATTTTGGGAATCCAAATATAAGTATTGTGCAGTTTCTGGGTGAGAAATATAATTGTGAAAAGTGCATCTTGGTCAAGAAATACCATAATTGCACATCAGCCAAGTAATTTATTAACATATTGACTATAGATGTGTAATATGAGGTTTTACCTCCAAAATCCAGGATCTAAGATGATTTTTACATTCTACCACCTCAGATAATAAAGTTTACCTTACAAACATGTTCTTTTGCCAATAATATTGATGTGGAATTGCTAAATGCAAGGAAGCTTAATTACCTTTGAGCAAAATCAGTAGAAGTTAACATCCCTGTTGCACTAATCTATGACATCAGTCCTTACATTTACCAATTGAGGGTGACAGTGGGACTGGCAGTGATTATAGTAAAGAGAATATGAAGGATTTATATACTTTTAAGTGGAAAAAATATAGTTACTTGCTGTATTCATATTTGTATACTGAATAAACCTGAAATTTTTAAGAGGTTGCCATTAAGAGTCTCTAAGAACATAAACTAAAAATTAGGTTTCACATCAGGTGAGATTAATCAATACAAAGGTATCAAATTCAGCTCTGAAGAACTACATACAAATTTCAGTCTTTTCTTTAATTTTGAAGACATGTATCTTCCAGAAAAGTTGCAGAAATAGTACAAAGAAATGTAATACATCTTTCCACCAGATTCCCCAAATGTTAACATGTTAGTTCATTTACTTTATTATTCAGTGTGTATATATGGTTGTGTATACATATTTTTGGTATACTAATTGAGAGCAAGTTCCAGATATAATGCCTCTTTACCACTACATACTTAAATGTTTATTTAAACAAGAACAATCTTCTCATAACCATACTACAATGATCAAAATCAGGAAATGAATATTGTTAAATTTTATTATCTAACCCATGGAGCTTATGGAATTTTCCCCAATTTCCCACTAACATTCTTTATGCAACTTTTCATTTTTTTTTTTTTCTGATACAGGATCCAATCCAGCTTCCAATAAGAATTGTATTTCCTGTCAACTATTCTGTTCATTTGGTCTGGAACATTTACTGAGTCTTTCTTTGCTATTCATGACCTTGGCATTTTTTAAGAAAGATAGACCATTAAATTTTTAGAAACTATCTTTGCATTTGTCTGATGTTTCTTCATCAGACAAATGATGATCCATAATCGCTTAAGTAAAATGACCACTTTAGACAGCATTGAAACCATCACATCCTCAAAGCCGTTCCAGATATTGCTACTTTTGAGGGACTTTACTGTAGATTTTTACAACATTCTCGGATAATGATTCCTCTCTTTGTCTTAACATTCTTCCTTCTGTGTCCTCCTGGTTAATTTCCAGTTCATTTAAATTCAGCGCCAGAGCTCACCTCCCTCCCCAGTCTCACTGTCTGTGAATCTACACCTTGGGCTAAGGACTTCTCTGTGCTACTAGGGCTCTGATTGTTTCACTCATTATGAATTCATCCATCTTTATTGTTAAAATAAATATAAATGAACAACTGAGTGAAGCTTTGAGATTTCTAATCATTTTTAATACATAGAATAATTTATCATTTTGTTAACCCTTTAACACACTGGGATGACATCTGATCCTGTCCCCCTTTCATAATTATAGTCTAAGTCACCAGAATGTCACAACCTTGTCCGCCAGCATCTCTCTCATTGATCTTTTCCTCATTATTCAAAATTCACTACCTCAGTTCAGACCCTTCATTGTAGCACTTCTTGAATACTAAAAGGGGTTTCTGAATTTTCAGTTATTCTTGTTTTAGACAATTTTGTAAATAAGTCATTAGTCTTCCTTAGACATTTCTTTCATTAAGAATGTGAAGAGCTGAAAAGGAAAGAAGGGTGAGTTTTGCATACCAAAGAGGATAACTAGACCAATGAACTATAATGTTCGTTTAGGTCCTGGCTCAAGTGACCTGAGATGAAATTCAAATATTCTGATCTGGAATTGAAGTTTTTCTCTAACTTTGAGGTTATTTCACTATTTATTGACATTCAGAAAAAAAAAAACTTATTGTTTGTGCTGTTGTTTCCCCTTTAGTCTCTCTTTTTATCCTTAAATGTTGATCTTCCTGTATAAAGTACATATACCTGTGGCCCCGTATGTGGTACCCGTAACTTGATTTTTTCCTGAAATCACTGCTGTGTCCTTTCTCACTTCTACCTTTCCACTTTCACTATCACCAGAACCTTGCTGTATTCTTCTCTATCTCTGGTCATACTGTGTCTGAAGTACATGTGCAGAATCAGGTTTATGCACTTCTTGTGACGTCTCTTCTATAAATGAAGACATCTGTTACCTGAATCTCGGATTTAAGTAACACTCTATTTGTTAGTTATTTGATTCCTATATTTACATACCATTGCATTTATGTCTTATATTTATGCAAATTCCCATTTATTAGTGTTTTAGCATCTCAGTTGTGTGTGCTTTCTGAAGTCAATAATCATATCTTTATCATCATTATGTGAATCCACAGTAATTTTAAAACAATAATGACAACACAACAAACCCTACCTCTTCACTGCTCCTTAATACTGAGCTAGGGACAGAAATGAATGAGATACAACATCTGCAATTCATAAATGTGAAGGCAATTATATAAATATGTAAAACTTCATTTTATTTTATTAAATAGAATATTACATCGAGTAAAGTTATCATTTCTTGTGCCCCTACTATTATTTTTTCAACTGTCAAGATTGACACTTGGGAAGCTGTCATCTTTATAATCATAATCTGAGGAGTGATTCATATAATTTCTGGAGTTTCAAAATCATGAAATATGTGACTCTTGCCCTTGATGTTGAAATTAACAGTAATCTCTTAGTGACCTCTTTTCTTAAACCTCTCTCCATAATCCTTGCAGTATTTCTTCTGTTCTACTTATTTCTGTTAAAGTACGAATATGTTTCTAACAAGGTTATTTATTACACTAATCAGGTCTACTCTGTACCTCTTAGAGTTATTCTTCAGTCATTAAATTTTCTTTCCTAAGAGCAAGTAGTTAATAAAACGATCAGAATCTATTTAAGCTTTTGTTTTAATTATAATATAAGAAAATAGCCTCTAATTATGCTGTTAAAGGTTAACAAACATCTTCTTCAAAGTGTCAAGAAGTAAAAATTATGAAAGTAAACAGACATTTCTCGACAAGAATATATCCCCTCCAGAGGTGTACTAAAAGAAAACGCATGGGAAATCTAAGATAAATAGACCAATATCTTCAAGCTGCATTATATGAGTTAGAAATTAATTCTGAGACAGTCATATTCCCTTACCACATTCTATGCAGAATGTAAATTTTTGGAAAGTGAGACTCTATCTATTCTTTTTAGTATATTCTCAGCACCCAGGTCGTTGCCTGCTACAGTCAACAAATGTTTCCTGAACAAATGAATAAATAGAATTGCAACATGTGTCAATAAATATACCTCACGGTTACTATTTAGTTTCAAAATATGATATCGTTATTTAAGTAGATTAATGCATTGGGCAAATTATGCATTAGCAAATTAGATAATATTAGGAAAACGCACAGCTAATTTAATAGAATTTCCTTCTTTACAGGGGAGAATTTGGTGATTTTAAATGTTACTCCAAAAGATAAGAAAATCAGGAGTCCATCAGTCTACAAACACACACTGGACTCATTTATGTGTATTACGTTCTCATAAGCTGAGGATCCAGGAACACCACTTACAGGCACCACGGAGTCCCCACCTCAGTCTTTCTAAGGGTCAGTCCCACTTCACTGTTTGATATTCAAGACACTATAACACATATATTCATAATGATTCTGCCTTTATTATAAAAGGAAAAAGCATGAATAATTATATTCTAGTTTTTTATAAAGTGGTGCAAGTTTTTTATTGTTCTTTAATCTTATGGTACTTAGAATATGGTTGACAGAATTACTCACATTTTTAGGAAGTAAAAGATGTGTGCTTTACCAGTGATTTACTTTCGTTTATATAATATTAAAATATTGTGCACAATATTAAATAGAGCTTAAATGTATAAACCCATTAATTTTCTCTTAAATACTCTGAATTGTTGTCTACGAAATCAGTAGTTAAAATTAAATAACTAAAATTTAAAATGAAAGGCCTTCCTTCAGTTTATAAGATTTACAGGTTCAGCTCTCATAAATATAAATAGATGAATCTTCAATATCATCAATATATAGTAAATGAAAAGCAACACAGGCAAGATAAAAAAGCTGAAATGGTTTGCAGAGGAAATTCTACCTAAAGTTTAAAGATAAGTGGTGTTTCCTGGCTTATAAAATTTAGAAACGCATTGCTAAATCTTTTCATAAAATGGGTTTATAACACGTAAGAAATCCCCTTGTAATGAATGTACTTCACATTTCAGAAAAATCACATTTTTGTTATGTCTTGAGCAACTATCAATAACTCACCCCATGACAGTTTAGTAGACTTATATACATGTTACCTGACCCGTTCCGTATTAGACTCATTAGAATTGCACTGTGCTAAGAATATAGCTACATTTTAGGCAAATGTTTATACTGTATATAATATGTTCCAGAAATTATAAGAGAGTATTTACATGTGTAATTTTATCTTTGAATAAAACCCTTTCAATTGCTTCTGAAGTTAGCATTATGATTTACTATAGATTTTTATGATCTAAAGTGTATTTACAAATTAATGTAATTTGCTTCTCTTAATGTCCTAGTTGAATTGTCATATCAATAAAATCTCACCAATCAAAATATTCATTTGGCATTTAAATTAAGTTAATTAAGCTTCATTAATTTATAGATACCTTATGGATATACTACAGCAAATAATTAGTTAAGTCACTTAAGTTATGCCAAACAGAGCCTCTTCTGTCTCTGCTTCAACTTTAAGAATCCAAGACGCGAGTACCTCAGAGCCCAGAGGAGCAATTGCGCTTCCTCCATCCCTACTTTGCCTCTCAGGGTTCATGTTAGTACTTATCCTATCCCCAATTCTACTTTAGTTAAGTAAGTGCCTGGCAAAGTCCACGTCGTCTTTAAAAGAGCATATCCATGCACTGACACAGCCAGAGAGTCATCAGTCAGATTCTCACTGTCCCCGCTTACTTCATGGCTACATGCCATGGAGCTATCCAGCCCTGAGAGCCTTAGTCCCACATCTGCAAATGCAGATAATCCTGTGAGCTCACGCAGCTGTATGGGTAAGTGGGTGACATGACAGCAAGCTCCTGACACTATGTAGGGTTCCTGATGTATGGCAGACGCACTCTGAGCTGAGCCCGGAGCCGAACTCGAGGCTGTGCCACAAGATGCAGCTGATGGAGCCCCAGGCTTCTCTTTGCAGGAAGCTCCATTTTCAGATTTCTGTAGAGAAATTCAGAGTATAGAACTATGTCTTTCCTTCTGTCCCGTTCCACAGTCAAAGGCCAGAAGTCCGGGGGGGAAAAGCTAGAAGGAAAATACTCCTTTAGTGAGAGAGTTTGTGAGGCCTGAGTCAGAGAATCTGCTACTTCAAAAAGAGGGAGAAGAAGGTTAATGCAGAGTTAGTCAGTTCTGCACAAAACACAGGGTGCCGCTGGCCAAGGAAAGACCCAGGCCGGGCAGTGCAACCAGTCCTCAAGAACCTGTGCAGCCCGGTGACCCAGGGAGCCTTCCCCTTATCAGAAGCCCAGAGAGGCTGAGAGAGAACGGAAGCCCAGACCCAAGAACTGGCAGGGAGTTGCCAAAGCAGGCCCCGGCCCCCATCAGATGGGATGTATTATTTACACAGGTTTTAATGTCAGAGTTTGCAATGTAATCTCCCTTTGTAATTGCTTCTGACGGTGGCTCACCATTCACATTTGCTACCCGCAGTTTTATGTTGTGTCTGTGCAAGTTTCTCGACCTCTCCAGCCACCACTGAAGCATGATAAATATTGCCCTTCCTCCCATGGAGGGAAGGTTTTGGTCTCTGCAGAATTCACAAGCAGGCTGGCTTGCAGGGTAGAACTCTAGAGTACAGAAGGAGGAGTGTAGAGAATGTCTAAGTAGAGGAGGAACTAATGTGTCCAGGCAGGAGAATGCCGAGCACCTCCAGCCTCTGCAGTGAGCATGACAAGTACCAGGCACAGACAACTGCGCAGAAGAGCTTTGAGCCTAACCTGTCCGGGGAGGCCTCTGCTGAATAACATTTTTCTCTCTTCTAAATATCACAGGTAAAAAAGGCAAGGTTGTGCCATAAAGCAATCACTTTAATTGGAGTGATCATTGCAATTCTCTAATTACTTAAATTGGCAGCAAACAAAATAATCCAATTGATCATTAAGCAGGCTGCTTAATTATATTGTAATTCACCACCCGAACCACGAGAATAGGGCTCCAAACTGGATATTACGCATTTCTTCATGCAAATCATCACTCCAAACTTATGTTGTGAGGCGAGAAGATGTTTGATTTTATTATTATTATTAATTAATTAATTAATTAATTAATTTTGAGACAAAGTTTCATTCTTGTTGCCCAGGCTGGACTGCAATGGTGGGGTCTCAGCTCACTGCAACCTCCGCCTCCCGGGTTCAAGCAATTCTCCTGCCTCAGCCTCCCAAGTAGCTGGGATTACAGATTCCTGCCACCAAGCCTGGCTAACTTTTTTTTTTTTTTTTTTTGTATTTTTAGTAGAGATGGGGTTTCACCATGTTGGCCAGGCTGGTCTCAAACTCCTGACCTCAGGTGATCTGCCTGCCTCGGCCTCCCAAAGTGATGAGATTGTAGGCGTGAGCTACCACGCCCAGCCAGATGTTTGATTTTAGTAACAAATTTAAAAAACAAATTTGGGAAACTCTTTAGAAACCCAAATTCACTTTGGGTAACAATCATTAACTTTTTTCTGCTTATTCAAATAGCTTTAATCAGTGCATCATTTATCAGGTGTCATCATCTCTATGTATAATAAAAAAAAAAGTCACTATATTGGGGAAAGCCTCTCTCAAAAAAAAATATGCTTATTGGAAAATTTTAGAAGAAATTCTACTACCTGCAAGCTTAGATGGTTACATAAAAATCAATATCTAGCAAAAAAGATTATATTTTGAGAATATTGTTGAAATCAAACCAAGAGCCTTAATCTTAACTAAGTAAAATAACTTCCTAGAGAAATAGTTTAAATTTTACTATCAAATTATTATTGAATATTCTCATATTCTAAATCAATAAATTTTATTTAAGTCTATGAATGTATTATCTCTTCAAAACAGAGATATATTATTCACTTGAAAGTTATTCTGGTTTTATATTTAAGCTAAACTTGTTTCAACTGAAGAGAACCTGACCAGTTTTATACATATAAGATCTCTTATGAAAGAGGGACATGAAAAGATGGGGTATTGGGCACAGATGTGGGACTGGTAGTCATTCCTTTTGCTTATCTTCAAAGATGTGCCTCTCCTCTCTCTCTCTCTCTCTCAACATATATATATTATATATATATTATATATAATATATAATACAAATATATATATTATATATTATACAAATATATATATTATATCAGATATTAGATCACAATAGGAATATTCTGATATTCCTATTAGATCAGAACTAGGAAAAAAGTTCTGATCCAAAGATTATTTTCTAAGACTATATATATACGTATACATATACATGTATACGTATATATACATATATATAATATATGTGGATATTACATATTATGTATATATATAGTCTTAGAAAATAATATTTGGATCAGAACTTTTTTCCTAGTTTCCTTTAACATTAAAACTCGAGAACTTAAGGCCTTAGAGAGCCACACTGAATTCATTATCTGTTTATTTTATTTTTATTTATTTACTTATTTATTTTGAGATGGAGTTTCACTCTTGTTGCCCAGGCTGGAGTGCAATGGCGCGATCTCGGCTCACTGCAACCCCTGTGTCCCAGGTACAAGCGATTTTCCTGTCTCAGCCTCCCAAGTAGCTCGGATTACAGGCATGCACTGCCCTGCCCAGCTTTTTGTATTTAGTAGAGACGGGGTTTCACCATGCTAGTCAGGCTGGTTGCGAACTCCTGACCTCAGGTGATCCACCTGACTCAGCCTCCCAAAGTGCTGGGATTACATCATTATCTGTTTTATTGTTCAATAGTTTCTTCAGAAGAGGCTCTGCTTATCTGTCAGTGTTTGGTGGAATATGATGAAGAAGAAAGACAAAGAGGAGGAGGAGAAAAGGGAGGAGAACTAGGGGGATTAGGAGGCGGAAGAGGAGATGAGAAAGAGAAGAATTAATCTCCTAAGAGATGGAAGAGAAGCAAGTGTATTCAATACTACACAAATTGTATAATGTGATTTTTCAACCTCTGAAATATCATGTGTTATGATTTAGTGTACAACAGTACATCTTCCCCAAAATAGCAGAGCAGTTTAATCAGATTTTTACATATTTCAAAAAGGTAATATCTGTTCTTTAGTCATTTTTGATGGCCAGAGCCTAGCTTCTTGAAAAAAAAAATGTTTTATTAGGTTTGTTAGGTGTTTGCTTGAAGAACATTCATTCACTGAAATTTAGGGCTTACTATGCATTGTAACCCTTTTAGCACAGAAGTTACAGCAGCAAACAATGCAAACAAACAAGCGCAGTCCATGTTGAATTCTTAAATGTGACTCTTGTAGAGGCAATCTGGATGGGGTAATGCTAATTTCACATAGCCCCTATCACATCTGGGGAAAAGATGGAAACTTTGGAAAGGGGATGGGGTGACGGTTTGCATACCGTGGGGAAGGCAGAACCTGCTCTTTGCTGACAGAGCCAGGAGCAGTCCAGCAGTGTCGTTAGTAGGTTTGGCCTACTAACAACACTGCTACCAGCAGAAGGGACACTGGAAGCCCCTTTTGTGCTGGCACCAGACCACTGGACTGCTCCTGGCTCTGTCTCTGCTACTCTGGAAAACTGATAATGGTCATTTCTCTTTGGATTATTTTGGTTTCTCAGAAGCACAGCCTTTTTGAGATGGAAGAAAACACATTTTGTGGAAAGGAACACTCAGACCCAGAAAGTTTCAGTGGTTTACCTAAAGCACAAAATCCATGGGTCCCAAATCCCATCTCCATATGCATTCTCCATGCCACACTGTTTTAAAAATACAGGTGAAAAAGCAAGCACGGACACCCATGCAGCTGAGGAACCGAAAAGAGGCTCTACAGCGACTCTAATTTTTCTTTATTCTGAAAATAATATATTTCAAATTTTATCAAAAATGCCTACTCTCAGTACCGCGTCTGTGCACTAATGTTGTGCGTTGGTATTCTTGTGGGATGTGTCACTGTTGTGCTGATTGTTCATACTGGAAAGGTGTCGGCATTCAGAGAGACTGAGCACAGGAAACACAACCCAACCAACCCAAGCTGTGTCCCTGTTGTCTACACGCAGCTCACTGGCCTAATGATTCTGAGATTTTTCCCTGAGAATCTTCCAAGAAAAAAAAAATTCAAATGTTGATGAAGATGAGTTCAGAAGGGAGAAATTGCTCCAAAATATCACAGAAAATTAGTGGTTAATCTGTGAATATTCCTTGAGTCTCTTTTTTTTTAGTGTTTGTGTTACCAATTATTTTATTTGACATATTTTCATTACTTCTAATTGTACATTATTATTTATTCATTTTTATCAATCTTTTTTAAAAGTAAGCTATTCTTTGTTCTTTTCAATAGCACAAAAATTATCATTGAAATTGGGCTAGTCTGACAGCTATATGTATATTATAGTATTCCAATTTACTAAAATTTATCCCTAAATATGGTATTCCACATTTCTTGAAAGAAAATACTAATGATCCCACAACAAATAAAATTCTAAGAGCAACCGTGGTTGCCTATGCTTGTTTTCACAGAATATAACTAAATCGCTCCTTACTCTCACCTTTGGTTTAAGGTGTGGCTTGAACTGGAATTTGGTTTGACGAGCTAGAGGTGGTGGAAGACATCTGGTGGTAGTAAATTTTATGTGTCCATTTGACGGGCTAATGCCCAGATCACGGGTAAAACATGATTTCTGGGGTGTTTCAGGGCGTTTCCCAGAGAGATTAGCATTTTACTCTGCAGACTGAGTAAAGATGACCTGCGTCGCCCCTGCCTGTGGGCATCAACCTGTCTGTCGAGGTCCTGGATTGAACATAGGCAGAGGAAGAGCGAGCTCTCTTTCCTCTTGAGCTGGGACATCCATCTTTCCCTGTCCTCAGATATCAATGCTCCCAGTTCTTGGACTTTTGGACTCAGACTGGGACCACACCCTTGGCTCAGTGCTGTGGGGTCAGTGGGCCTGGGCTGGAAGGAAACTGTGGGCTTTCCTGGCCCCCCAACCTGCAGGGACCAGATCGTGGGACTTCTCCGCCTCCATGATGGCAGGAGCTGATACTTCATAACAGATCGCTTTCGGTACATGTATGTATCCTATTGGCTCTCTTCCTCTGTAGAGCTCTAATACACACCCCGTGTGGAGGAGACGGCAGCAGAGAGGAGAAGCCATGCTAAAAACTCAGCCAGTGTTATTAAAGAAGGGGTAGTAGAGAAAACTTCAGGGAGTAACTCCCAAAGTTTGCATGGTGTAAAAGACACAGAAAACAGTCCGGATAAGGAGTGAATCTTTCATTGCTCGCTTATGTATTTTGCCTCATGACAATAACAACAACAAAACAAAACAAGTTAAGGCAGCTAGCAAAAATAAAAAGAGTAGACTACAATGTTAGAATAAAGGAAGAAATAATGAGAAAGGGAATAAATGCAAAGGAAATAAGATTAAATCAAGAGAAAAGTAAAAAACCAATAATATGTCATTTGTTTCTATCTGAGCTTCCTAGACTCAAAGTAAGGAAGGGAACCAGCTCAGGCTGAGAAGGCATGCGGTCTGCAGAGGTTGTATACGGTGTCCCTGTGCATCCTAAGGTGTTCTGGGGAGGAGCAACTACTCATCAGGATAGACATTTCTCCTCTGCGTCCTTATAAGCGCTGCCAAGGCCATGTAATGAACTATCTATTCAGCATCAGCATCAAACCTTTGCAACAACAGCAAAAGCTTTAGGGTTGCTATTTGAATGTACACTCACACACACTCATTTCCAGTCCGAGTTTAAAAGTCCATTATTCTTTGATGTTCATTAATGGTAAACTCAAATTAAAAACTAAAATTAACATAGACTTTTTATTCTAGGAAAAAGATAACAACATGAAATATATCGCTATTGGTGAGAAATAAAGGAGAGACAT
Source organism: Gorilla gorilla gorilla (assembly GCF_029281585.2). Lineage (NCBI taxonomy): Eukaryota > Metazoa > Chordata > Mammalia > Primates > Hominidae > Gorilla > Gorilla gorilla. The sequence goes on from NC_073238.2 coordinate 122,278,711, forward strand.
GGCAGAGATGGAACCAGCTTGGACTAAAGGGGGATCCACCAGCGGAGGAAGGCAGGTAGCCCAAGGAAGGAGGCAGAGATCTTCCCAAGGCTTCCCTCCATAGAAAGGAAGGAAGGAGAAATCATTAAGCAAGAGAAGGGCCATTTAACCAGGGAAATCACCAAGTTTTTTGGGATTAGGGCTAAGAAGACAGTCAGGGAAGACAAGCTGGTTTGGAAACATTGACTTTGAAACGCCCGTAGAATTTTCAAACAGAGATAATCGAATTCACAGGTTTCCAGGAATGTGCATTTGGAATTGGCAAAGGAATCTGCTGAAGAAGCTAAAGTCAATAGTGGATTCCAGAAAAGGAGGAAAATGAGGATGGGTCTTCTGCAATGTAGACTGGATGGGACTGGGGGGAATGTTTGGAATCCAGAGAGAAAAATGATAAACCACTAAATTGAATAAAATACCCAAGGACTTGTCTGATGATTTCTTCCAAGAACACTACAAATAAAAAAGCAAACTGGATACTGAAATTATGTACTTAGAAATGCCTTTCTCACTCCAAAAGTAAATATATTTTATGGTTTCTTTCAGTACTTTAAAATTTTATTTTTCATTTAGTTTTTTAAAGATTCTGAACTATATTTTTAATATAGTATGATGTACTACATTGTCATTTTAAATGGAGAGCAGTTCACCAAAACTATGTCATTATTAGTATGTTCTTTCTGCTCATGTCTTTATCATGTAAATTCACATACAAGCACACGTGTACACTCACACACACTCACACAGAGGTATTTGTAATCTATGCTCCCCCACTGGTCTACTGGTGTTCTGCCAAGGCCATTTATTTTTATATTTTAACATCTTTATATTTGTTAAGGCACAGAAACCAACCTTCTTAAAAAAGATTGGTTGAAAGTCTTCACTGTCAACTTTGTGTGTACAGGATAATCTCTTCACCACGGTTGTGAAGAATGCTAAGAAAGTATTTTCAACATTCCTTTTTCTAGTTTTGTTTCCTAATACCACCCACCATTAACCCCGTATGTTTTCCAAAAGGCAATTTTTAAAACTATTCTATGTCAGCTCATTATTTTGTGTCATTATACACGGGTTCTAAGTGTTCAGTGTTGAATGCCCTTGTCAGTATTTGTTTCTCTGAAACATTTATGCCTTAATACCCACTAAGGTCTTATTTCCCAAGAACAAGGATATTCTCCTACAACAGTGCAGTTATCAAAGTCAGCAGATGTAACAGTCACATGACATTTTCATCTAAGAAACATTTCATGTTGCAATTTTAACAAATATCCCAAAGATTTCCCCTGTTCTGATGGAGAATCGCGTCCAGACTCACATGTTGTACTTAGGTGCCATGTCACCTTCGTCTCCTTTTAGTCTGAAATGGCTCCTCAGCTTTACTTGGTTTTTCCTGACATTGACATTTCGAAGGCCAAAAGTAAGTTATTTTATAGAACATCCTTCACTTTGGGTTTTTCTTATGTTACCCTGTGATTAAGTGCAAGTGTTATGTTCCCCACCAGAATAACAAATAACTATTATTTGTCAGAGTATCGTATCGGAAGGACTCGGTGTCTGTCTCCTCCCATCAGCAATGGTAATTCTGAATTACTCAGCCAAGGTGACGTGTGAGATTTCCAATACAGTCGCTACTTTGCCCTTTAACTAATAAGGAATCTTTGGGGAAAAACTTTGAGAACATGCAAATTGCCTATTCCCTGCCAATCTTTTTAGTTTGCAAATTCCTACCTATTAATTTTTAAGATTACCATCTCCTCTGTATGAAAGTTTCGCCAGTCACAGATAATGATTATTTCATCTTCCCCACTTCCTGTGAAGCCTGTCCATGTCCCTGTCACAGGACTCATGGTAAACCTGTGTTTGCATAACTGTCTCTTCCATATTAACTTCTCAAAGGCAGAGACAACATATTGCTAGCCGTTAACGTGCTCAATGTTAAGAACTACTTGCATTATTTATTAATGGACTTAGATCGTATCAAAAGAAACTTTCCTAGGTTTGTCATTTTAGATTAACAAGATAATATGCAAAATGGAGCCTGCTTTGTCATCCCTTGAATTTAAGAATATTTAGTAAAACTGTATTCCTAACGTGTAACAATGGTTGCCTAGTAGTCTATCTGAACTTCTTTCTAAATATTATTTTGCTGTTTTGACCTTGCCTTGACATCCTGGAAATGCAAATATTATATTTTACTTCAGGATCCACCCCTCTGTAGGGACACACTTTCTCCCATCTCATTTCAAAGGTATACAACTCATGAAATTCCTGCATGCTGGCATGCATGTGATCTTCATTGTCATTCTGTAACACAGGCTATTTTGAATGAGTCTTATGCTAGCATCTGTGCAGTTTTATTTCTAAGAGAAACGACAGTCAAAGGCGTGCTTGTAATTTGTATATTGTATCCTTATCTGCCACTCATGTCTGATCACAGGACTGTTCTGGAAGACAGGAGATTGTAAGCTCTGCAGTCCCTGGACTCCTGCTGGCTCCGACCCTGCTGTGCCTCCTCTCCTGCTTTGTATGCATCCCAGAGCAGTTGCAGCACAGGGGTCTGTGAAGATACCTGATATCAATACAAACGTTTCCATTTTATTTTGCTCTGAAAAAATCAGTTGATAAATGCTGTGGATGGATGTGGATCTTTAAGCTGTCATCTGCTTCTGTAGATGTGTCATGTGTCACATGTGTCAGCCGACAAATGTGAACTTCAAAATAACAAACTTAATGCCATTTGTTTCCAAGACCATACGAACTCATTCTCTGGACATCTTTTGACTATGCCCTATGTTCCTGGCTAAAAGAGCGACCAGAATAAATTAAATGTGGTTCTTAACATGAAGGAGTACCGTGCAATAATCTGATGAAACAGGAGTGAGTGCTATGAGTTCTCTTTTTCATTTCACGGAAAAAAATTACCTTCCAGGCATTTCCCAGTTCCCATGAGGAGTTTCCTCTGTGTTCCACTTCCTAACTGCCAAAGTTGACTTTTGAAATGTTGGAGCTGAGTCCTTAAAACTTACATGGGTAGGCTTTTTGAATTCAGAGGTTGGAAGGCTTCTTCAGATGAACAAGTTAATGTAAGTAAAATAGGTTTAATGAGTTTTAACAATTGTTTATTCACATTAGATTAATAACAACAACAACAAAAAACCATTTACTGAGCACAAAGTTTAAGAACATTCCTTGCTATTTGAGGAGTGAAAAAAAATGAAGAGAAAACACTTTTGCCGCAAGGAGATTCCAGCCTGCTGGGGAAAATGGCAACTTCACAGGGAAGCTCAGCTGTGGATGACAGTCACAGCCCCCAGGTCAAAGATCATCTCTCACAGACTGTGGCCTTAAAAACAGGCCAGAGCACATTGATCCGTTGTGACAATCACTGCTGTATTCCTGCTGCTGAAAGTGTGATACAAGAAACACCAGCATCAACATCATTAGAGAGCTCCTCAGAAAGGCAGCATCTCAGCCCCCAACTGAGAACTTGAGATCGGAATCTGCATTTTAACGTGTTTTTCAGGTGATTTGAGTGCAAAATCCTATTTGAGAAGCCCTGACACAGCGATTGTATTCTTTTATTTACACTTCAAATAGTGACAGATATTTGCAAAGTTGATTTTGTAGAAAAGATTGTGACGTATCCTGCAGAAATATCATTTATGTATTCCCATAAAGCCCTAGTGTCCTTTACTTCTGTCCCTCTTTACTGAAAGTCTTTGAAGACATTGCAGCTAAATAGCCCTGTGCAGTTATAAGGAAATCAAAAGAAAACATTACCATTCTGGTCACTGGCAGCAGCACCAGCTGTTATGTAATTTTGTTATAAAGCTATTTCCTGCTACTGGAGGGTTTGAAATAACATTTACTTGTATAATTTTAATTCCATTTAGTTGATCCATCCGGGGCCAAATAAAAAGCATAAATTAATCCACTATGAATATGTCAGGCAGATAACCATTTTAGAATATGAGAGAATTAAATGTTGTTTACAAATAATTTATAGCCTTATAAAAGTACCTTTACAAAGATCTGTAAACATTCACTGAAAGTCCCATATTTGGCCCCTTATTGTTCAGGAGAGCAGCATTTTCCAAACTTTCATGGTTCTTAGCACTTTGGAATATACGAGATGTATTGGGAAAGATGCTTGGAAAGAAGAAACAACTGAAAGAATGGAGATAATGCACCATCCTGATGGAGTCTGGGGTAATGAGGCTTTCTCTATTTCTGCAATCTAAAAGTTCATCCCTCAAATTTATATATGCAACTAATCAATTTTAAGGACTTTGTAGCTATATAATCCAATGATTCTAATTTTATTTTTTTGTTTGTATATGTGTGCATGAAAGTGAGAGACACAGATTGATTTACCAAAAATCTTATTCCCTCATATTGGGAAACTGGACAAAAGAGCAGCAGTTGCCAGTCATTCTTCCAAGGTCTCCCTGCCTTCCCACCTGTCCTGGAGTAAAGCAAACATCAAACCACAGCCTTTCAACACGCAGGTCGTTTTAAGTGGGTGCACCTTGCCTAGTTCACTCTGGTTGTTCTTGCTCATCCCCAGTGTAATAAAGACCAAACCTAGAGTCCAGGCCCCTAGTTCTTGGAGTTTTATTCTTGGAGGCTGGACGCTGATATTCTTCTGAGTAACTCAGATAAGCGCTCCACATATAAAGTATGGATGCCACTTAAACACTACAAACTGCTATGGTCAAAGCCTCCATACACCTTCCTCCCTCTGTCCAAGAAAGGCCCACTGGTTCTAAATCAGCTGAAAGTTTCTTCTTCTCTCAAGCTGGAAGAGTGTTGGTGGCAATAGGACAGGGCTTCTCTTTGGGTCACCTTTCCAATCTACAGTTCAGCTAGCAGCAATACAGTCTCTTCACCCTCAGGTCTAAGAGCCATTAGGGACCTCAGCCCAAATTCCCCCATACAGGTGAGGCTGACACAAAGCTTGAAAGGCAAAGAATTAAGGTTGCCTCTACTACTGGGACCACGTGCGGCCACTCAGCACAAAAATTTCCCCACTTGAAACATGGGCCGGAAGGAGGTGAAAGCAGGAACCAAAGCTGCTGTATAAACACAAAGATGTAGGAAACAAGGGGCCATATCTGCAAAAAACAAAAAAAAAAAAAAAAAAAAAACCTAGCATAAGTAAAAGACAAAAAAAAAAACAGACATAAACAACCATCATAAAATAAGAGTGTCATACAACAAAAGATATAGGAATTCAAAAGTTCCTGAGAGAAAAGACAAAAATGACCCCAAATAAGAAATTTTTAAAAATTAAGTGGCATGGCCAGGAGCAGTGGCCCACACTTGTAATCCCATCACTTTGGGAGACTCATGCCAGAGGGTCCCTTGAGACCAGGAAGTCAAGGCTCCAGTGAGCTGCCATCGTGCCACTGCACTCCAGTCTGGGTGGCAGAGCAAGACCTTATCTCAAAAAAAAAAAAAAAGTAAAAAAGATTAAGGACTATAATAGGATAAGAACTCTAGGAAGGTGATAAAGTATGCCCAAAAGAAAGCAATGCTCTAATAAAAACAAAATAAAACAAAAACCCTACTTTCCATGAACCAGAGAAGAAACACGAAGATATTTTGAGAAGAATGCAGTCCCGAGAGTTGAATAACCTCTTTTCTAGGCCTGATCTGCCACAAATTCATTCTCTGATTCTAGCAAGTGGTGATTCTCAGTAGGTTTCAATTTCCCCATCTGCAAAATGAGACCGTGCCCATGAGTCTAAATCATGTGTGTGTGCATGTGCATGTGTGTGTACATACATGTGTGTATGAGTGTATCAGTCTCGGGTTATGGCCTCTGTAACTTACAACCATTAGTTAGAGCTTTCTCCTTAATCTGATTGTTCTTGAATGTTATGAACCTATAATACTTTGTCCAGGCCAATTTCTGAATTTTCCTATGAAATTTAAAATGATTTAACTTGGAACTCCTAGCAGCCTCTTGCAGGAAAACATCTCCATCATCGAAATTTCTGTTTAAAACAGAAACGAAATGTTCCCAGTCCCCAAAGCAGTGTAACATATCACTGCCTAGAACGTAGATTTTCAGTTAAGAGATAATTATATTTTTCCAGATGGGGTAAAATAATATGATATTTATTGCTCAAACATCATAAGTTATAATTTACCTCAGTGTAGGTCAATATATTCTTTCCTGTTGAAAGGCATTCCTCACCTGAAGGCAAGAATTGCTACAAAAATATTCATCCACAATGATAGGGAGGATTTTATAAGAGGCATTTCACAAAAGATATTCACAATGTTACAGGCAAGGAGGGGTTTTATGGGAGGCTTGAGCAAAGTACATTATTTGGGAAATAAGGTAACCTGCCAGCATCTTTCGCATGCTGCAAATTTGTGCAATAACTAATATAAACATAAATAGCTACCATAACAGAAAGAGAGGTGAGGAAGTCTCTGTAGTCACAGAAGAATCTCTCTGAAATGTAATGACTGTACTGGGAGCAATTATAGTGGTGCAGTGGCCTTGGAGTATTAGTCAGCCAGAAGCACCCAGTGCTGTCTAGGTCCATAGGCTGGATACCCTTTCAGAACACTAAGCAGACAACGTGATCCAACAAGAAGCAGGTCCGAGGGCACTAGGCAGGCCACCCTAACCAGAGCCTCACCAACCTCACGGAAAGGGGTTCGCACAGTAACACCAGATTCACGTTGTGGTTCCATTTCAGACATCTTCAGAATGTGCTTTAAATATGTCTTTTATTTGCATACCATTGATCCACGGGTGCTTTTAATCCTTTCTAACGAATGATTTTGTCATATTTTTTTCCGATTTCCAATTTCATAGAGCACCATTAGGTAATCCTAAAGAGAGCTGTGTGAACAGAGTGGATTTGACATTTGCAGGCATGATCCACTTTTTAAGGCTGGAGAACCCCTGAGGCAGTGCCCTGAGCATCTTCTGTCCAGGCCAGCTGCCCAACACGGATATATTAGTACATTTTGAATCAATGTATTCAAAAGACTGCTGTATTTTGGTCTACAAGTTGATGCCAGGGTTCATTTTATTTTATTTTTCCTATATATTTTTTTCTGATTAAAAGAAAAAATTACAAAGGCATAAAAATGCCAAATATTAAAGACAAACATAATGAAAGAAATGAAAAAATGCTACACTCCTGAAATAACTGTCTTCAACAGTTTAATGAACATTCTTCCAATTTTGTCCTTGTATGTGATAACGTAGTTAAAATTATTTTTTTAAAACTCAGTTTCATATATTTGTTTTAAAATTAAAATGAGTTATATGTACGCTATCTGTATATATACATGCTGAATATAGATTCTTCCCCATACTTACCAAAATGTATTAGACATATTTTAATTGATAGCAAATTTTGACAATTTATGACAATCTCACCTAATGTTAATATTATATTTAGCCTTTTTAAAAAATAAAAATAAAAGACTTACTAGGACCTCAAGTCAGGAATTAATTACACATTAAGCAACAACATATATTGGCCTGATTGTCTACTTGACATGACACCCAACTTCACATTTTCTGTTAACTTTTCACTTTGAAATAAATACAGATTCATAGAAGGTTACAGATGACTACTCAGAGAAATCTTGTACATATTTTCTACAACTAAGGTAAAATTCAAAACCAAGAAACTGACATGTCTAATACCCCTAGAATTTGTTAAGATCTCACCATTACACATGCACTCTTCTGTACTTGTGGTTGAATGGGTGTGTCTGTAGCTCTATGCAGTTGTTACAGGTGTAGCTGAGTAACCACCACCAAAATCAAAATACTCTATCTAGCATTAACACGAATCTCCCTAAAATTACCCCTTTATAGCCAAACCCACCCTCTCATCTCTAACACCTGCCAATCCCTAATCTGTTCTTCATCTCTGTGATTATGTTACTTCAGAAACGTTACATAAATGAAACTACGCGATTTGTATCCTTTTGAGAAGGGCTATTTTACTCTATAATTTCCTTGATGGTGATCCAAGTTGTTATTTTTGTATACCAATGTTTTGTTCTTTTTATTTATTGTTTATTTTTGAGACAATGTCTTTCTCTGTCTCCTGGGGCCCAGGTGGGAGTGCAGTGGTGTGAACAGGGCTCACTGCAGCCTTCACCTCATGGGCTCAAACAATCCTCCTGCTTCAGCCTCCGGAGTAGCTGGCACATCACGCATGCACCACCATGCCTGGCTAATTTATTTTAATTTTTTCGTAGAGATGGAGTCCCACCATGGTGCCCAGGCTGGTCTCTAGCTCCTGGGCTCAAGGAATCCTCCCACCTTGGCCTCCCAAAATGTTAGGATTATAGGTGTGAGCCACCACATGCAGTCTTGTTCCCTTTTTATTGCTGGACAGTTTTTCATTCTGTGGATATACCACATGGTGTTCAACCGTTCTCTCACTGAAAGACTTTTGAATCATTTCCTGTTAGGGGCTATCACAAATACAGCTGCCATGAACATTCAGGTTTAAGTTCTTGCATAAAAATCAGTCTTTATTATCTGGAATGTGTGCCTCAGAGTGCAATTATTGGGTTGTATGGTATGTCCATTTTTAGTTTTGAAACGCAGTACCAAACTATTTTTGGAATAGCTGTACCATTTTACGTATCCACTAGCACTATATGAGAGATCCATTTTTTATATCTTCACCAGCATTTAATGTTATTCCTATTTATTATTTTAGTCACTCTAATAGATGTGTACTAATTTCTCATTGTAGTTCTAATAGCCATTTCTCTACTGGTTAATGATGAAGATCTTTTTATGTGCTTATTTTCAAACTGTATATCCTATTTAGTGAAATGTCTGTGCATGTTTTTTGATTATTTTTAATTGGATTTTTTGAATGTTGAATTTTGAAAGTTCTTTATATATTCTAAAAACAAGGTCATTGTCAGATATGCAATTTGTAAATATTTTCTTCTAGTCTGTGATTTTATCTTTATAACAGTCTTCTGCAGAACATTTTTAAAAATATTGATTAAACACAATTTATCAAGTTTTCCTCTATGGATTATGCTTGTGGTGTCCAATCTAAGAACTATTTGCCTAGTTTTAGGTAGCAAAGATTTTCTCTGTCCTTTCTAAAAGTTTTATAGTTTTATATTTTAAATTTACAAACTATTTTGAGTAAGCCGTGGGATTCATATAAAGTGTGAGATATAGGTCAAAGTTTATCTTTCCTCTTTTGAACATCTAATTGCTCCATAACCATTTATTAAAAGTGCTACCCCACAGCCAGGCATGGTGGCTCACGCCTGAAATCCCAGCACTTTGGGAGGCCGAGGCGGGTGGATCACGAGGTCAGGAGATTGAGACCATCCTGGCCAACACGGTGAAACCCCATCTCTACTAAAAAAATACAAAAAGTTAGCCAGGCGTGGTGGTGGGTGCTTGTAGTCTCAGCTACTCGGGAGGCTGAGGCAGGAGAATGGCGTGAACCCGGGAGGCGGAGCTTGCAGTGAGCCGAGATCGCGCCACGGCACTCCAGCCTGGGAGACACAGCGAGACTCCGTCTCAAAAAAAAAAAAAAAAAAAAGGGCTACCCCTCATCCACCGAATTCGTTTTGTTCTTCACCAAAAATCTGTTTGGCATATTTCTGTAGATCTATTTCTGGATTCTTTATTCTGTTCCATTTATCTATGAGTCTATCGTTCTGTTGGGGGTACACTGTATTGATTACTGCATCTATTGAGTAAGATCTAACATCAGGAAGAGTGATTCTTCCCATTTTATTCTTCCTTTTCAAAATTGTCTTGAATATTCTAGAGTCTCTTTTCACGTACATTTTAGAATTAACTTTAAGTTGTCTGGTTATAAAGAAACATGCTGAGATTTTAATAGCAATTGCCTTAAACCTGTCTATCAATTTGTTAAGAATTGACATCATTAGTATATTAGTCTTACAATACATGAACATGATATATCTAATTGTTTAGGTCTTCTTTGATTTCATCATATAGATCCCGTACATGTTTTATTTTCCTTGGAAAAACTGCAAAGACATTGTATTTTTTTTTTTAATCTCTGTTTCAATTTGTTCCTTGATAGTATAAAGAAATTCAATTGACTTTTTTAGGTAACTTTTGGTTCTATGACCTTATTGAACTCATTTATTAATTTTAAAAAGTTGTTTTAATTGCTGTACACCTTGGTGTTTTCTATGCAGATAATCATGTCATCTACAAACAGAAAGTTTTACTTCTTCCTTTCCAATGTATATGCTTTTTTTTCTTGCATTACAGCTGAGACTAGAACTGTCAGTGCTATATTAAATAGCAGTGAGAAAAGCAGACATCCTCATGTTAATTCTGATCTTAGAGGTAAATCATTCATTCTTCCACCATAAAGTATGATATTAGATACAGACTTTATGTTGATGCTTTTAATAAAGCTGAGGAAGCTCTCTCTATTCCTAGTATAATGACAATTTTTATCATAAACACGTACTGAATTTTGTCAAATGTCTTTTCTGTGTAAATTGATATGATCCCATAATTTTTTCCTTTAATTTTTTGATACGATGGATTAGATTGATTTTCAAATATTGAACCAGCCTAGTATTCCTGAAATAAATCCCACGTGCTCCATATTTATTTTTTTATTTTTTTATTTTATTTATTTTATTTTATTATTATTATACTTTAAGTTTTAGGGTACATGTGCACAATGTGCAGGTTAGTTACATATGTATACATGTGCCATGCTGGGGAACATATTTATTTTTAAAAGCAAAGAGAGCATATCATCGGTACATAAGATTTTAAAAAATTATTACCTGATATATTTCACAGAGGAAATATTGTGTGTAGCTTTAATATTAATAGACACTTGCAATAAAATCAGAATTTATATTTTAGTACATATATTTATTTTAAATGAATATAAACAGCTATATCCTTTGCACTAAATTTTTATAGGAATTTTAAAAGAGAATTAAAGGCTCCTTCCATTGCATGTTAGACATGAAAAAAAGATAAAGAATCTTAGGATTCTTCAATGAGATTTGTATATTTTAGTTCTTATGAATTGCTATGGCAACACAACCCTAAAATTAGAGCTGAAATAGATGGGAAAACATTATTTGAAATGAAAATACTTTTACAAACATCATGTATAAGACAAGAAATAATACTGCTGCAGCATAATAAGAAATATATGTTTGGTTTCTGCCCCCACTTCCTGACACTTAAATCATAAAATCCTTAGAATTTCCTGAATGGTCCAGGTGAGAGAAGTGTCTTTTTTTAATTCATAATAACTCCTTTTTGACCATACCTGAATTTATACTAATCAGGTGACCCTTGGATGCTTGGGACTCATCACTGGAAAGACCAAAGTATGATTAGAGTAGCTGGACATTTTGGTCCCAACCCTGGACCTCGGGAGAGGAGAGGGGCTGGAGATTGACTTGATCACCAATGCCAAGTGATTTAATCAATCACAATTAGGAAATGAAACCTCCACAAAAACCCTAAATAATGGGGTTTGGAGAGTTTTCGGCTTGGTATACACATGGAGGACCTGGGAGAGTGGTACGCCTGGGTAGATGGGAGCTCCGTGCCCCTGCCCCATACCTTGCCTCTTTCATGTGATTTTCCCTAAGTTGTGTCTTTTGTAATAAACTAGTAAGTAAAGTGTTTCCCTGAGTTCTTTGGGCCATTATAGCAATTTATTGAACTGAAGAAGGGGTTCATGCTAGTCAGAAGTTACAGGTGACAACTTCGGACTTGAGACTGAAATGGGGAAAGTATTATAGAAATGAGCCAATAATGTGTGTGGGATCTGTGTTAACTTCAGGTAGCTACTATTAGAGTGGTACTGAATTGTAGGGCACCCCAGTTGGTGGGTAAAGAGAATTTGAGAATTGCTTGGTGTGCAAATAACTTACACATTTGGTTTCTATATGAGTAGAAGAAGTGTTATGTTTGAGTAGAAGAGTAGTTTTTTCTTTAATTGCCTTTTTAAAATCCAAGGTGCTCCAAATCATCGATTTGTAGAAATCATATTGAGAAACGTGTGTGTAGCAAATTACAAAGTATTCTCAATGCTTCTAAGGTACCTTAGCACGTCAACTATCACTATAAATAGCATTTCCTATTAATATCCTAAAACCATACACAAAAATCTATAATTCACATTAACATGATAATTTATAAATAATATAATTGGTATATCTTGCATAAATACATTCATATTAATATCCTAAAATGATACTACTAAAATTGCATTTATGGGAAATAATTCTCCAGAAGCTCTTGCCTTCCTGCATATCTTGTGAGGAGGCACTGACTCTCTTGTTCTGGTCTATTTTTTTCAACGACCTTCTGGTAATGAACGACCCTGGGAGACAGAGAAAGTTTGTCTCCATGGAGCAAACAAAGGGCAGGGGGATACTTAATGCCCATTATAAATGATTTGTTTTCCTAATTTCAAGCTGCCTCTGCTGTAATGCAATGCACTGGGTAGGCAGGGGTCACTTGGCTCTCTTGATGTTACCCCTGTGGGAATTGGGGCTCAAAAAAACTGTCACAAAAATGATGGCAGTCTGTCTGTTGCTATTCTGTGAGTAACAAAATTCCCTTTGTGCCAATCCAGGATTCTGGTTGACTTCTACCAGCATCCACTAAACTGTGGCAGGAGAACTTGTCACATTGCAAGGAGGGTAAAATCTTAGGCCTTTCATTATTTTTTACAGATACATTATTTCCTTAGCCCTACTTTGAGTGAACTAATTAGCAAATAAACTCTTCATTTTGGGAGACAAATGGCACTTTTGAAGTTCTGAGAACACGGTAATTTATAAAATGGCATATCTAGGTCTGAAAACCAAATTCATCATTCATTTTTATGTTAATTTGTCTCTTTTAAAAAATAATTCATACAAGAGATACTTTTCTTTTAAAACATATGTCAAATCATGTCACTCTCTTCTTCAAAACATGCCAGTGACTTCCTCATCCCACTCAGGGTAAAATCTAAAGTGCTACCCACAGCCTACAGGGCTCTTCCAGACCCCATCTCCTGGTACTTCTCTGAAATTGTCATGAGCCTTGCTCCCCAGTGTCCACCCTGCAATCATCCGGGACTCTTTCTTGCTCTTCTTCAAACACACAATACACACTTTCTTCTGAGGGCCTTTGTGTCTGCTTCCTCTCTGTGAAACGACCTCCCTGTTTATCTTCCTGTGCTTTGTTGCTCTAGATCTCTGACCACAGCAGCCAAGAGCCCACAGAACTAGTATTGGAACAGAATTGCTTCCAATGGTAGTAAGTACACCAAATTGTTTTAACACTTTCCTAACATACTTCTGCTCTTATTTATCTAATTTTTTTATCTTGTACATTTTGGTGTAGATCTCTCTTAAAATTTGGCTTTCCTTATAATTCTTATTTTGCTAAGGTATAGAGCAGTAAAAACTGCTGACCTGGGGAATAAGAACACCCACAGTACTTGGCACATAATTGATGATTGGGGCAAATACCTACTGCACCAAATATACCTCTCTTCTTTTTACCAATGTTCTCAGCTAAAAGACTGCACACTTCTGCCTCACTGTTACATCCAGATATGGAAATGTAGCTAATTGCTGAGTAGTGATTTATAGCAGAACTTGTAGGTGATGTCCAGGAATGCTACTCAGAGAAGGTTTAGCTACTCTTTCCTTGATATGATTTGGTTGTGTCCCCACCCAAAACTCATCTTGAATTGTAGCTCCCATAATTCCCACATGTCATGGGGGGGACCTGGTCGGAGGTAATTGAATCATGGCATCTGGTCTTCCCTAAGCTGTAATCATGATAGTGAGTCTGTCTCATGAGATCTGATGCTTTTATACAGGGGAGTTCCTCTGCATGTGCTCTCTTGCCTGCTGCCATGTAAGATGTGACTTTGCTCCTCACTCACCTTCCACCATGATTGTGAGTCTTCCCCAGCCATGTGGAACTGTGAGTCAATTAAACCTCTTTCTTTTATAAAGTACCCAGTCTTGGGTATGTCTTTATTAGCAGTGTGAGAACAGACTAATACATTCCCCCATCGCTCTTTCTTGCTACAGTAAAATCATCTGGGACATAGAATAGTAGAACATAAAAACAAAAAACAATAAAGGTATATGCTATTTAGGTCCCCAGTGTAAGAGTTCTGTCTACTTCTACTAATATATGACATAAAAATACATGACATGCAAACTTCTGCAAATATATGACATGAAAGAGAAACAAATTTTTGTCCTGCTTCAGCCAGTATTGTTTCGGAGTTTCTGTTTTATGCATCAAAATATAATCTTGAATGAAAAACTACTCAAAGAGATTTGAGTAGGCTAATGTCATAGCCCCATCATTCTCTGTTACCCTATCCTATACCATTTTTATTCTATCATTTATCATCACCTGACAATGATGCCTTTATGATTAATTGTTCACTTGTTTGTTGCCTATTTCTTCTCTCCAAACCCCAACTGGACTACAAGTTACAGGAGAACTGAAGCTCTTTCTTGATGGCTGGTATATTCTTAGCATCTGCAAACACAAGTACTCAATAAATGTTAAATATGGTCATTGAATCTTTACAAGTGATCTTGTGCAATGAATATATAAATGAGGACTCTTATTTGGAGGTAAGACCATTACTTCTGCATTAAAAGCACTTACTGGAGATCAGGCTTCGCTTTTTCACATTAAGTGAGGCTCAAAGATAAAACTGAGTGACTTGTTGGTAGCAGATCAAAGTCTTACAATCATAAAAGGCTCAAGGGTCCTATTATTCTGCAGACTTTTGGTTGATTCCACAGCTTGAAATCCCTAAAGGACACGCTGATTTCTCAATCTGCGTATCAATGAACAGCCTTTCCTTAGCAAAGATGTTATCTTTAAATTACAAATGGAAACTTGACTCCATGTAAAACAGAGATTTGGAAAAGAAAGTATATACAATCTAGGGTAGGCACATGAGAAGTTTTTGACAACTTAGAGATAGTAAAGTGACCAATAATTATTCTTACAGTTGAAATATCTTGCACATTATGACTACTATCCTCAGCCAACAAAACTCCTGGATGCATGCCATAATATATTTCCTGAGGCTTAGAAAGCAAGTCTAACTATTTTCACCGTACGAGGAGCAACGGCATAATCAAGACCTAAGTGCACAAGGCCCACCGTGAAATTCCATTTTCCACTAACACTGGAAAATTAGGATGATAACACAGACTTAGATAAATGGGTCATTTGGTAATAGAAGAGAGCCTTAGAACTTTGGTGAATTTTTCACCTTATCAAAACTGGTAGAGTTCAGGGGAAAAAACAGAACAGAATCTTAGACAAAGGGACTTCAAGTCCATTTGGTAGGATCCACTCAATCTGCATTTAAGAAGATTTAGGTGCAAAGCTATGGAGTGAGTTGCCCAAAGTCAATCTGGTCAAAGAGGAACTAGAACCAGAGCCCATTCCAGGAAGGCTCTTGTCTCTCCAGGGCACCATCCCATGAGCCCCTTTCTACAATTTTAGCATAGAGTCCCTGACCTGGTTCTTCTATACATCCTGAAGAGCAAAAATTACCACAAAATACTAAGGCTGGCAGCACACTGCCTAGGAAATGGAAAGCCAAGAAGGCTCCATATAAACAACTTGCCCTCGTCACCCATGCTATGCCATTCCCTGCTAGATGTGGCCCATTTCCCCCACTCCCTTTGCATTCCTCGGGATCTTTTCTCTCCCATTTTTCCATTTTGTTAAAGATGGACTCCTGGCTGTCACTTTCAGCCATCAGTCGGTAGTGGGAGAGGGTGTGTGAAAAAATCAGATTTTGCAGTATTAACAAAATTGTAGCATCTAAGGTGATTTTATTTTTCATCTATAACATAAGCCTTGGAGTCCGGATTTCAGTTTGAGATTGCCATAGAACACAGTCTGGGTATAAAATGAAGTGCAAAGATGTATGTTTGGGAAGAGGTGTGTGTGTCTAGGCATGTATGTTTATATGTGTGCATGTGTGTGTATGTGTATGTGTGTGTTGGGTGTGTGTGTGTGCATATGTGTGTGTGCATGTATATGTGTGTGTGTACCTGTGTCTGTACGTGTTTGTATCTTTGTGCAAGTGTAACACATTTTGTGTCTCAGTCCTGATCCAGAGCAGAGGGATAAATAAAACAGTGACAGGATCAAACCTCATTATGTTCTCTGCCCTACTTGAGTTCAGGAAATGCGCTCTACCATAGTCTTTAGCTTTATTATTTAATGATGAAAGAAAATTTCTCTGACAGGTCTTATCATTGCAGATAATGATTGGCTCTTCTTATAGAGGATAACCATTGAATTGCTAATTTATACATGTTTGCTAACATCCTTCCTTCCCAGCTTTAAAATTCCTAACAGTGAAAGGATCTTTACCTGAAAACAAAGAGAAGTGTTTTTTTGTTTATTTGCTCATTTGTTTTCTATTCTCTTAAGAAATCTTTGCTTGGACTGTTTATACCCTACTACATGTCAGGAACTCTAAAGGGTGAGGGTGGGAAACCACAGATAAATAAATCATGCTATCTTCTCAACAAGGAGTCCATTCTGTAGAGAAAACCAACATCAGAAAATAGTTACCACTCTTGTGATAGGCTATAGTAAGACTACATACAGAGTCTTGCATGTGGGTCACATACATACAGGTCAAGGAAGGAAATGATTAATTTTCTAGGTGACTCGGGGAAGGCTTCATGATCTGGACTTTGTGAAATTCGGTAGAATAAGCCAGACAAAGAATTGGAAAGGCCATTCTAGGAAGAAAAGAATCACTGGCACAATAGAGGCAGGTGTGAAATGGGATGCCATGTATTAAAAATGACAAGTGACAAGGAGTTTGGAAAAACAAAAATGTAGAAAATAAATATTTCGTAGTCTCAATGTAGGATTGACTTACCAATTGTTCCTACTCTGTCAAAATCTTCTGCAAGCAAGCCTTCTCATGGGAGTGAGAAAATAGGAGCCAGCATTACAAGGAAGGGCGTTAAGTAAACTCGGGGTCAATTCCCTTAAATAAATTAGAGAATAGGCACATTTTTATAACAAAAAGGGCCTACTATTCTCTGACCTAAGTAACATAAACTTGCTTCTTTTTCATATAATAAACTGGGAGTGGGCAAACCAGGCTGGCATGAAGGCTTGGCTCCAGAAAGATATTTTGGAGTCCCAGTTAGTTCCATCTTCTACCATTGACATCGTCCAGTTCCAGAGGTAGAAGGCGAAACTAACTTGGACTTTAAAATTTCATCATTCTCATCTGCATGTTGGAAGGTGGTTCACCATCAAGTCTGAGTTCCAACTTTAAGATGTGGGGAAAGGTGAAACACAAGGCAAGCAATTTCAAGCAAGGTATATGCAAATCTCACAGATCTGCCTGTTCCTCTAAAGTTGGTTGGAAACTGGTCATGTGGCCACACCTAGGAGTAATGAGGGGCTGATACATGTTCTTGGAGACTAGCATGCAAAACCAGGAAGAAAGGAACATAGGTTTGGGAGAGAAAGCTAGATATCTGCAATACCCCAAATTATCAAAGTCAGTAGAAAACCCCAAAACTAGGTAATCTGTGATCCAGGAAAGGTGTGTTCATAATTCTTTTGCAAAGCGATCTACATATTAGCCCTCACTGAATTTATTAGCTCTGTGATTTAAAGAATGATCCTAAGTGTTCTTGCCTCTACTGGGAAGATCTCCTTATTAGCTGATTTGGAAGATCTATTTTTTGTTACATTTTCTCTCCCTCAAGTTTTCTGTGACCTGTATGTTGTAAAGACCACCCCATTCTCGAAACTCTCCCACCCAAGCCCATGAGCTTCTTAAATGCTGCTTCATCCCGGATCTCTTCAAGTTCCATTTTCACCTCCCTGTGTACGTTCTGGTTCTTCCTCTTCCTTCATCGCTTGAGTGGGCTCCTATCCTTGCCCACCTTCTTAGGCTACCCTTTCATTGGTAGCCTCCATCCTTTCATCATCAAGTAGCAGTTCTAATACTTTCCCTTTAGATGCAAATTTCCAGCTTAAAACCCTTTGAGACTCCATTCATCTAAAAGTATCTCCTGTGGGGTTTCACCAAGACCTGAAATTCTACAGGTCTAAAATTGATTGGTGCTATCTCCTCTTCCCAATTCTTGCCTCCTTGTTTTACTCATTGTGTATCCAATCTCCAGTCACTGGAACTTAACATTTGAATCTCTGATAGTCTCCACTTATTTGCTGTTGTCATTCCGTTTGTTGACATGTTCTTCCACCTTTTCTTTACAAATAAGTCCTAAATCCATCAACTTTTATTTTTTCTGGTTGTTTCTACCCTAGCACAGTACCCTGTTCTCCCTCATGGACAATTTTTCTAAGTGGTTTGAGATTAGTCTTGCCGTGTTGAAATAAATTTACTCATTTTGGACTAGTCCTTTTGATGTGTGTCAAATTTCAATTCATTCAACATTCTAATAGAGTAATTTTTCATCCTTTCTTGTGATGTTTTCATTGGCCTAGGATGCTTTCCTCTCTTATACTTACTTGGATGGAACAAATGTTTTGAATTCTGTCTCAAAACTTCTTTTATGTCCTCTACCACAACAACCTCAGCCCAGGCAATCATTCTGGCATTTAATTCATACTCATTATATGATGATGCTTTGATGCTTTCCATAAATGAAAATCTTATGTATTACCTATCAACTAGATTGTTGTATCATTGTGATATGAATCTTATTTATTTTTACCTGTGTTCCACAGTACATATTAAAATGAGTTATCCTTAATATAAAAATAATAAATACTGCTAATCTTCTAAGTAGCATCTGAATTTTGGAAGACGGAACCACTCGTATGAATATGTAGAACTATACTGTGTGTTGAAAATCACAGATTCTTAACTGATTTGTATTTCATTTCTTAAGTATGCTGCTATGTTTGTACCCTTTAGAGCCCCAAGCCAAAGATTATTCTTATCGTGGATTTTGCACTTCTCCCATCTTCCATGTATAAGCCATCAGCAAGTCCATTTATTTCTACCATATTCCTTCTCAATTACTGTCACTCTGCTCCAAGCCTTCATTGTCCTTTGCCTGAATTACTACAAACCGTAAGTTTTCTCCACGCTTTCATGCTAACACTCCATAATCACCTCTCTATTTCAATATTCAGTTTTTTTGAGACAGAGTCTCACTTTGTTGCCCAGGCTGGAGTGCAGTGGCACAATCTCAGCTCACTGCAACCTCCACCTCCTGTGTTCAAGTGATTCTCCTGCCTCAGCCTCTGGAGTGGCTGGGATTACAGGCGCACGCCACCACGCCCAGCTCATTTTGTGTGTTTAGTAGAAACAGGGTTTTACCATGTTGGCAAGACGGGTCTTGAACTCCTGACCACAGGTGATCCACCTGCCTAGGCCTCCCAAAGTGCTGGGATTACAGGCATAAGCCACTGCACTTGGCCACAATATTCATTTTCATAATCAATATCCATTCAGGTCTTCCTGAGGGCACTGTACCCCTCCTTATGTGGTCACTGGAGACAGAGCAAAGAGAAAAGCAAAGTCTCTGTTGTGAGAATCCAGGCCACCCTCTCCCCTTGGCCACGTGGCCCCTTGTGTCTCTTTCCTGCCTTCCTTTCACCTCACAGCCTGATGCCTTTCTTTTCTTTTCTTTTCTTTTTTAACCTTAAATATGTCCAATTTTTATTTGACAAGCTATTTTTCTTTTTTTTTTTTTAACTGATTTCACATTTCTTTTTTTTTATTATTATACTTTAAGTTTTAGGGTACATGTGCACAATGTGCAGGTTAGTTACATATGTATACATGTGCCATGCTGGTGTGCTGCACCCACTAACTCGTCATCTAGCATTAGGTATATCTCCCAATACTATCCCTCCCCCCTCCCCCACCTTTTACACTGTTTGTGGGACTGTAAACTAGTTCAACCATTGTGGAAGTCAGTGTGGCGATTCCTCAGGGATCTAGAACTAGAAATACCATTTGACCCAGCCATCCCATTACTGGGTATATACCCAAAGGACTATAAATCATGCTGCTATAAAGACACATGCACACGTATGTTTATTGCGGCATTATCCACAATAGCAAAGACTTGGAACCAACCCAAATGTCCAACAATGATAGACTGGATTAAGAAACTGTGGCACGTATACACCATGGAATACTATGCAGCCATAAAAAATGATGAGTTCATGTCCTTTGTAGGGACATGGATGAAATTGGAAATCATCATTCTCAGTAAACTATCGCAAGAACAAAAAACCAAACACCGCATATTCTCACTCATAGGTGGGAATTGAACAACGAGAACACATGGACACAGGAAGGGGAACATCACACTCTGGGGCCTTTCTTTTCAAACACCAAACTCCATTAATGTCTTCCTTTTGCTCCATAATACTTTTACCTATTTCCCACCCCAGGGCTTTAGCATCTGCCTTTTTCATGCCTGGAAAGCTCTGCCTGAATTGTGTGCAGGGCCCTATCCTCTTCATCATTCATGTGCCAAGCCCAATGGCACCTCTCCCACAGGTCTGCTCCAGCTGACGGTTCAAAAGTAGCACTTCCCACCCCACATGCATGACATCAGCACCCACTTTAATTTTCTTCATTGTCCTCTTTACTCCCTCAAATTATATTATTTTCGGTATGTCTGATTTTTGACTCTTTCCTTAAGACTCTCAGTTTTATGAAAGAAAGAATGTTTTCTTGCTTGTGGCTTTATTTCTTGGGCCTGGCACAGCAAATAATGGATCAAATTAATCGCATATTCTTTCAAGTTTTGAGGAAAAAGCTTAAAACTTTGGAGAATCATGTTTAATGCACAGATTGTTTTCCTCTTTCTGAATTTATAACTAAACATTTTAACAACAGTGGAAAAGACAGCCAGATTTTGACCAGTAAGGACTACAGACTTGGTGATGATTCAAGAGGCAAAGAGAAAGAGCCAAGGAACAAAAAGAAAGAAAGAGTCACCTTAACAATGGGAGAAACACTGCCCTTGTCGGTGCCAGTCTGAACAGGAGCCAAGAAAGGCTTTAAATGAGTTGGAGACCAGAGAAAAATAGTCAAAATACGGTAAACCCAGATAAGAGCAACGTAAAAGGCTCTGGCTGTGAAAACTAAGACTAGAAAATGATTTTTTCAATAAAAAATTTAAAAATAGAGTTACGTCTCCTGTTTTGTTCACGTTGTTTGTTCCTCGGATGCATTTTGATTCAGCTAAGGCAAGCTGACCACTGTTTCAAGAGGGCATTTGTCAAAGGCTGGGCAACTGCTGTGTCATTGTCTCTTCTTGGTATTATGCAAATGTGACCATGTGATATGTTTTTGTGTAAACAAAAAAGTAACACCATTAAGGACCAGAACGGGGGAACAGAATCAACAAAGGAAAGCTCTGTAACTTAGTGCACTATCATTCCGTATCTGATTCATACCTTTGAGCTTCCTACTTAGCATTTGTCTTATTATATATGTCTTGAAAGCATAATATAGTGTTTATCTGTTCTGTCTAGAGGAAAGCAATCACAGCATATCAAATAAACTTCCAAAATCAATGGTTTTGCTAATTTAATTAAAAACTGACACATAAAACCTTGTGTACTACAAGAAAATTGTGTAAAGAGAGAAGGATCCAAATTATGAAGAAGGAAACATCAATCTAGCTCTGGTTGGAACTAAGTTTTAATAAAACAAAATGAGTGTATATTCCAATACATGTCTGGATAATGGATATATCCTTGCAAGCAGGTCCTTGAGCCCTGTACAGCTCATAAGCAAATGGCATCTATTACAACTAGCAAATTACATCTATTTTTCTTCATAAGCAAATTGTATCTATTTTTCTATTCTGACACCAAATCAGACCCTCATCAATTCACATACAGTTCATTAAAATAGTCTCCCATTTTTGGTGACTGTTCTCACCTATCGTCTTACACAAATCCATAATAATAATTGTTCCAGTTCCTCGCAATTTTAGCCTATGGTGATCATTCCCACAAAAGATGCCTTTGGACATTTACTTCTCATGTGACTCATTTACTCCAGAATTATAGGCTTGCTTCTAGGAATTCTGTGTTTCATTCTACATTCTTGTTGAACTCTCCAATGCTGTAGGTTGCTTAACCAAAATCTCTGGATATGAAACACATTATCTACACTATATATAAAATTTTTAAAATAATGAGAAAGATAATTTTGTTGACTCATGGCGCCTAAATTACCATAAATGACATAAATCCTTTAAAATAGATTCATTTTTCAAAGTCCTTAATGACTCCAAAGTAGACATTAAGAAAGGCATAGGGCAGAAGCCTGGATAAGGCATGGACTCTGCTTTGTCCATAATATAACACTACTGTGTGTAGAAACACACAAATACCACAGATGGTAACAAATATGACAGTGACGCCAGAAATACACGTGTTAACAGAAGTACCACTGCATTGTCAGAGAAGCAGGAAGGGATTCACAGGCAGATAACACTTGCATCTAGTCCCAAAGGCTGAGAACATTCCAGTTCCAAAAGATAACCCTTGCAAACTATCCAGGAGCAAGAGAAAATCACGAAATGTCAAAAATCAAGCACGGTGCAGTGCCAGTTGAATTTGGGGCAGGAGGCATGACTGGCTATGGGGTCAGAATTTAAAGAAGATTGTTTCAACTTCAACCTATGGTTACAAATTGTTTCTTTTCTTAAAATTTAATGTGAGGAAAGATTCAAAGTAATTTTGAAAATATATACATGAAATATTTCTTGTACTTTTAAGCAAATGTGCATATTTGAAAAGTGGAGTTCATATTTAAGATCAAAGAATTCTAAGAATAATACTTTTATTATGACTCCCTTAAATAAAAATACTGTATAATTCAGTTTGAAACTTTCATGTGTAATCAATGTGTAGCCTAAAATGAGTCTACGTGTGCACATCCACACACTGCTCCATACACTGCTTTCTCACCTGGGTTTTGCTGTTGAGAAATCCAAAGCCATTCTGACCTCTGATTAATGGTATATCACCTTTTCCCCCCTCTCTGGAAGCTTTTGGAATCATCCTTTCATCATTTATGGCTTGAAATATCTCAGCAATGCATATAGGAGTAGGACTAGTTTCATCATTTACAGGAACACTTCTTGAAACATTTCATTACAATTTCCTCCCTCTTTTCTCTGTCTCTTTTAGAGAGTCAGAAGGAAATAAAGATTCTGAATTTGATAGATAAGACATATAGACATATAACATTATGCTATTTATGAAACATAATGTTATATAAACATATAATTTATAAATTTTAAGATTTACAATGCATATGTATTTTTGCAGGAATGAGTTTAATGATAACGCTTCTCCGCTTCAGGGTCTAAATAAATGTTCAAATAATGTTATCAACATTTTTACATTGTCAAACAAGTTAAATTTTTATTCTAAGATATTTTTGTTCAGATCACTTGTAAGTTATGAAATATGATTTGGTAAAAGAAGCATGACCTCTGCTTTCATATTTTAAATATTTTTATGTCTTTTGGATGTGTGGCCAATGATATAATGTAGCAGGAGTGATCCATCAGAACAAGACTACTACAATGGCTACTGTGATTTTAAGACCAGTTTCAAGATGTGAACTTTTAGAAATAAACAAATTGTTTGAGCTCTCAGTGTAACTGATATTAAAAATACACTGTGAGCACATATGACTATCAGCATTCTCTTACCTAAAGAGAGCCAGGATTCTTTACCCAGCATCAGTAAATACACATTTTTGGAAGTAGTTAACCTCCAAGGACTATTACAAAGAGTGTGTTTTTAAGTTTGAAAGGGGTACAAATTTTCAAAGCAATATGTGTCTCCAAGAGTTACTGTCTAGCAAAATACCCTGTAACCTTTCTTTCCCCTGCTACAGAATGCAGCTTTTTCCCTGGCCCTGTTTCTCTCTTCTCCTCATTAACTTTCTTCTTTGATTCCCAGGTAAAGAGAGAGGTTTTCTACATCCCTATTCTAAGGACAAAAAAATCATCTTAAATACCCTTTATCTTTCATAAGGGAGTATATAGCAATGAGGCATAATTGCCATCCAGGACTTTAGGTGAAATTTTGAAGGATATCTGGTACCTGAACATATAGAATCTATACTTTAAATTTATGGAAAATCGTTTAAAAATGTGCTATGACCTAGGGACTCTCAATAAATAGTCTCTCTATCCAGTGAAATATGCATTTTCTGAAATGAATGAACATAGGGAAAAGGAAATTGGTCAAATAATCATCTGTGAATATAAGATTAATACGTACCTGATACACATGAAAATTAGACATATATCACAGTTATTTAAGAGATTTAACAGAAACTGTGATTTGGAAAGTTGGATAGTCTAAAGCTATCACTAATAAGCAAGGTCCTTCCAGGGTGAAATAATTGAAAGTATTTTAATGCATGCCTGTTTAAGAATATGAGTTTTCTTCTAAATTTTGGACTTGAAAAACCCTTATTTTTCTGTATTCATTCATCAATTTACACCTGCAGTTTAACATCATAAATCAAACCTAAAGGAAGCAGTGATTAATATGTTAAAGATGGACAACAGTTAGAAGAGGCTTTTAAATGATAGCTTCTTATGGGAATGTCAAGTATCAGATTATTCTCATCCCTTATTACTGCATGAAATGATGTTAAAATACACTGTAATGTTGACTAAACTGCCCTCATACTTTTTATTACTCGTATTTTTCACTTGTGATATATGGAGCAGTTCACTTCTGACAGCAAGTAGATCTCACTATCATTTCCGTAGCCACTCACTTGGGAGGTCCCTGTGCCATGCCTCACTCCACGTGAAGCCCACAGGCTGGGTGGCCATATCTGCTCACACTTTCCTCCCAACACAGTCCTTCAGATTATTTTGCAGCCTGCTTCTTTCACTGCCTGGTATTGCCATTATTATTATTATCATCATCATCACTGTTACCCTCACTACTTCTTCCTATTAGGCTACTACTTCTTAATTACCTATTACGTGCTATAAATGCTGCCTTCTAAAAGGCACAGAAAGATAAAGTAATCGGCAGTAGACACACAGATAAAATGTGACATAACTGCAATTCTAACATATTCTGACTTTATAGTAGAAACTTGCCTACCATATTAAGATATCAATCTCCTTTGAATGAAAGAGATATGTTTTATCTATCTTTTAATCCAACCCAGTCATTTTTTCCAAAATATACTCCTAATAATCAGTTGTTTAAATAAATCAAATAAAGAATATCTTTTCTTCTTTTACCTGAAAATAGATACAGATAAACTTGAGAAATTACTAGATCACACTTTTAACCAACCAAACAAACCAAATCAAGGCTAGAATGGCAAATGTGAGTAAAGAAAAAAAAATACTCGGTAAACCCAAGTGCTTTCTGAGGAAAAAAAATAGAATAGGAAAAAAAATCCAACGTATCTGGGAAGAAATATGAGGTTTCACCCTTAGTCAAGGCCAATAATTTTGTTTTAAGGAACCAACAAATTACTGTCAGTTTTCTGAAGGTTTCATAGAGGCAAAGGAGAAAGCTTCTGTGTTTTTCTTTTCTTAAGGAAAAAATATGAAATATTGGACAAAATTCCAATGATGATGTTTTAGCCCAGCATTGATTCATTTCAACAGCACCTTCTGGATGGCGGCTCCACTATGGGAAATTACCAGCCATTTATCATCACCTACTTCCTGCTTGCTGGGGCCTCATAACCCAGCTGACAGCCTCTGCCATCTGTTCTTGGATAATAGTCAAGGACAATAAATACCTCAGAACAACAAAACATCACTCTTTGTGTTTATTTTTTCTGCCATTACCACATCCCAATTTCATAAACACACTCTATGGTATTTCATTAACTTAATCACTCATTTCACAAAATCCTTTCTATTGAGGAAAAATATCAATTCTCTGAAATATCAAGCAAAGCATGTATTTAATTACTTTTGACCATATGTTTAGCACTGGAACATTTGCTTATGATAGAGGTAGGATTCAAAATTAGTATTCTGCACCATCTAATGTGAAAAGTTGAGATCTGGAAGAATGCCTGTCACCTCAGCAGGTGACAAAAATGGAGATAAGCAATGGCATTGATTTTACATATATTGAATATAGAAGGCTATGTGTGAAAGAAAAAAATGGAAAGAAAGGGAATTCATGGCCCATGTACCTCATAGAATTGTGGCACCCTTGGAAAAGTGCTATCTATAGGGAAAGCTGGTTTGAATCTGCAGCTTCATCACATACTACTACTGAATCTTAATCCCACTTTTCTCATTTACAAAGTGGGGCAATACCATCTTACCAACTTCACAGGATGGTTAGTAAAAGACGAAAACACTGTAAAATGCAGTCTTATACCCCTTTACTAATAAAGATCCTGGCAGTCAATGCGGCTTGAAGACATATGAGTCTACAGTTTGCATGTGACGGCCCTGTGATTCACTGGGACTCCAAACAGTAAATTCAACAGCTCCAGCATGCTTTTAGAATACCATTCTGTTATGAGTCCATTTCAAATTTTTTAATGGCTATTTAAATAAATCATTGTATTTATCTATTTATGGGAAGTAGGTTACTCAACTTGTATTTTAGGAATATATTTTCAAAAAGTAATCACTCAGAGATCTCTTGCCTACATTTAAAGCTCCCCTATGGAGATTTTTTTTTTTTTTTCTAGGAATGAGTCTACAAAATGCAGGAGAGCAAACCAAATAAACAAATGTAAGGAATATTGTCTAAGGGACTACCACATCTCCAAAATGCCACTACTTTTTGTATCCTACTATTCTCAACATTCTGTGTCAGTTAACCTGTGGGCTCTAAGATTCACGTACAGAGAAGAAAAAATGGATGAGCATTAAAGACAAAAAATGAAGATGTCATAGTAGAAGGAGAAATAGTAAGTTATAAGGAATAGATTAGAAATAGATTTACCATGATTAATCTATTATGCTAGCAAACTTGTATAGAGCCATGCATTACTAGATTGATTAGATAAATCTTATGAATCTCTTTATTTGAAAACCAAAAGTATTACATTGCCACTCAGTTTTGGACCTTTACTCACGAATATCTGATTCTTGCTCCTGGTTCTGAATGATACTGCTACTTAGAACTGTGCCTCGGATGTCACACAGCTCCCAGATAAATGAGGGTAATCAAAGTTCTTGAACATCAGTGTTTCTGATGTTCAAGATAGTAGGTGTAGGACAGTCAGGAAGGGAACACAGACCTCTCACAAGGCTTATAAGAGTTTCTACATATGAACTGCAGAGATTGAGGTGCTTTCCCCAACCACACGTGGATTCCTTAAAGACAAAGACCTAAAAAATGAGGCACTGCCAAAATCATAAACAGTCTCTTCGGAAGATCAGTTTATCAGTGTACAAATACACTTACTGCTAAACTATATCTTCCAGGGTATTCTTTCCCTATTTCAATTGTGACTTGATTTTTAACCTGTTTCTCTGTAAAGAAAATACAATTCCAAATATAAATGTCATTTTAGGAATAATAATTGTGGACAAAATCACAATCCAATTTGTTATAGCTGGGCAGAGGGAGAATAAAAGGAAAAGCAAGAGTAAGAATGGATAAAAACGCACTCTTATAAGTGAGCTTGAGAAAGTGCTGTGTTTGCATTTGATATGAGGAAAAAGCGATTACCAGGTGATTTAAAAAAAAGTAAATAACATGGGCAGTCTGAGATGCAGCATTCTTCACAACTTTGTCCAGAGATGAACAATGAGAGGCATGTGATCTGAATCAACACTTGACTAACTTATTATTTTTTATTAGATTAATTGTTGTCCATAATTTTGTTTTCAACTGGGCTAGAGGTGAGCAAAACTGAACAGGTGCACAGCTCTCTCACATGGATGCATCCCTGCTAGACTGTAAACCACACATGGAGATGGAGCGTCTAACTCCTCTCTTCTGTATCTCCAGGAGCTAGCACAATAAAATGTACTGAACAAATGTGTGCATGGAAGAATGAACGACTGGCCAGCTTATGAATATTCTCTTGCTTACTTTACCAAGAGACTTTATTCCCAGAGTGCTATTTAATGAACCCACCATTGTCCATCTATGAAGGACTGTTCTGACAATTCTCGCATCAAGTGGGCACATTCCTAGACATCTTTCTCTACTCTTTCATGGTGACACCATCCAAGAGCTTCCAAAAGTGGACTGTCCATGGGAGGCCCCTGTTGCCATACACACATTTCAGCTGAGAATGAAAGAACAAAGAGCCTTAACAGAAATTAGTTTATCAAATAAGTTAGTGACCCAAACTGCTTTAGGCAATGTTGAGTCCCTGTCTTGATGCCATGTGATGTAGAATTGAACATGGGTATGTTGGAGAGTCTGGAGAGACTAAGCTGAGAAATGAGACTGTGACAACTTGGATATCTAGAGGCCCTAAAGGGAGCTCTGGGAAACCAGAATGACCTAAGCATGCCTGGGAATAACACAGAGACCCCAAATAATTGGGTACAGAAAAAGCACCTGCAATTATGAGGGTTTGGGCATACGTGAAAGACAGAATGAAGTCATCAAAGAACCACATTGGGCATTTCACTGTTTTGATGAAGGCTGTTTGGTGCCTGTAAATCTGCTGCCTGTGAGTGTAAAAGGAAACACGGAGTAAGTAAATTTTACTTGTGTATTTTTTGACATGTAGTCTTTTAAATCCACATCTGCATAATTTTGACTGTGCAGAAAAATATCCTTTTAATTTTTATTTTTTCTAAATAGGGCATATTTGGCATCACGTCAGTGGCATTCTGCATAGGTACAAAACTGAATCAATCATGTTTTCAGTGAATAAATGGGGGGGGGGGGGAAGAAAGCCGAATCCTTACGCATCAAGAGCATGTAAACCTCGGTAAATGGCAATGCCACAATTTGTGTCATTTTAAGAAATAGTTTAAGCACTTGAAAATGCTGAAATGATCAACTTCGTCAAAGGTTAAGACACATTTCTGCCCAAAATAATTTAATTGCAATACATTTTAATTGAAAGTTAGCCTAAAATATTCAGGACAGGGGAGAGCAAACACATTACTGCCAAGATATTTCAGACCAGAAATTTTGTTTATGGTTTTCCTTATTTTTGAGGAGTAGCGTATACAATGAATTCTCAAGAAGTCAAGAATGAAATACCAATTTACGAATTATCCAAATTATTGTTTATCTTGTGTCTTTTCTTCTGCTTTTTAACATTTTTTATGAATACTGGCTCACTAGGAGTTTTTAGAAAAATCAAGAAGATAAATCTGAATGTACTACTTTCATCACCGTTAAAATCTTGGATGTTCTTCAGGGTCACGAGTGAAGCCAAAAGCAAATTCCAAGTGTCTAAATTTTGGTAGCTTTTTACCAAATGGCAATGGCAATCTTTCTACTAGGATAAATTTGTGTATAAAAATAATTGCTGAAACACCATGATTTTACAAGTGCATTGAATCAACAGCAAATTTAATTAAGTTTTGGGAAGGTTTAGAACTTCATTTTAGGAATTCTTGATATATTCAAACAGTTATCTGTGACTTGAGGGTAAATGATCTATCCAGGGTATTTTTTTTCCCTGTGCATTAAAGAATAGCTGGTATTTGCAATTAAATATTATTAGATCACACCTGTTTAGTTTTCATAAAAGTTAACATAAATTTATCTGAATTATGAGTAATTAGATGGCACTTGTGATACAAAACATGAAATTAGAATATTTCCAAAATACATGTATAATTGAATATTGATTAAAGTGGTAAGTTATCTAGTAAACTTGTATCTTCTTTCTTTGCCTGATTTTTGGAATTTCCCTTGAGGCAGGGCTTATATGATATGATGGGACTTGAAATATTTGCTAATAACATATCAGGCAGGATAACCAAACAGATTGCACAGCTAGTCAGCTGACATCTCAGATGAACGATGGTACTGGTAGCTACTAGGCACTTCCACCACTTCTATTACGAATAGATTACTATTTCTTGCCTTTTTACTTGAATGGAATTAAATTTTCTTTGTGTACTTGTTCTTGTTTGGCAGGAGAGACACTAGACATACAGAAAGACTTTAACTATAATAGTCATGAGTACTATTTTTGACAAATATCCTTATCATGAAAAGTACCACCATCATAAAGTTAGAAAATGTTTAATCTTTATTTAGCATATAAAGATAAATGAAATGATAAAAAATTTTAAATGGGTAGTAAGAAATCCATGAAAATTATAATATTCAACATCTGACTTGCAAAATATTAATTTTATTTCTATAAGTTGTTTTTATAGGAAACAGAAATGAGTTCATTAACTTCTAAATTTCAAAGCATTTTAAGGTCACTTAGAAGAAAATGCAATTTATGACCTTCAGGATGATTATTGTATTGTGAGATATTGTATTGCCTTAAGTATCATGTGCTCAACAAGATTGTCCACTGGTGGAAAGAAAATAGTTTGAATTTTAGACTGTTAAATATATAATAAACCATCTCCATTTCTATTAGTAAGAAAAACCAAAAAGTCTTCCTAGTTCACACTGTACAGTATAATAATGTTTTGTATATTTGGTGACATCAAGAAAGATTTAGAACAGAGAAGAGTTTGCTATTTAAAACGGAGTTATTCTCGGAGGTTAGAAACAAGTCTCATCCTTTTCTAACTCCTTTCTTTGTCCATTTATACATCTATCATGTGTGAATTTCTCTAAGCTGACTTCTGTTGGAGTAAGTGGGTATCAGTTTACATTGCCTTATGAGGAAGACGTTGAGCCTGTGTGTCATGTCGCAGTGGTAACTGAGAAGAGGCCAAGCACCTTTCTCATGTACAGTTTTGATGACTCTCCTGCTCAATCATCATCCCCCACCCTCCACACTTCCTTCTGAGATATGCCTTTGTCTTACAGACACCTGAAATCCCCCTACATTAGCTGTAGTTGATGGATTAAACATAGAAGTCATAGGATATGTAGGATTGTTTGTAAGCATTCTATTAGAAACTCCAGCACAGAGTTTATAAAGACTGTTATAAAACTTACTGATAGAAATAACATGTAAATGTAAAACTGAGAAACAGTAAAGAGAAAAGAGACCAACCAGTGATCCAAATGCCTAATGGAAGTAATAAAGATGAGAGTAACAATAGAATTCCCATTAAGATAACTCAATAGTTTCGTGATGCCAAGTAATACAAAGAAACAGTCAAATGAGCATAAAATGGAAATGCGTATAAGATCGAGTATGGATGGAAATATTCCAGAGATCTCTTCCCTCCCGCAGCTTTAGTAAATGCAGTGACATATGAGTAACAGTCTTCATTTGAGTGACCAAGTTTAATACGTATTCTGCACATAATAGGCTTCGATCATTCAGCATTGAGACTTCTTCAGAGACTGAAAGATTTCAGTACATCCAAACCTATCTTTTAGATAAAATGACAGTATGCAAATGTAAAATTTGATTAGAAGATTTTTACTTACTTTATTATACACATCAATTAAATGCCAGATGCAACATAAGGAGTAATTCAGAGTCATTTTCTTTAATTTTTATTATGGGGTTGACTTTGCCTCCAACTGAGTGAAATGTAACTGGATTTAGGTCTGTTTGATTGTACAGCCCTTCCCACTACTTTCATAAAAAGAAGAAAGCCATTTAAATTTTCTTCACTCACTTGGAGTTTTAGAATTGCTTCATGCTGAAAGAAACAAAGTATGAAAGAAAACTTTGTGACTGATTCTCAGTACTTGCTTTTCAAACACGAAGATATATTTAACTGAATTAAAATATTTGGTAAAATAATTTCTAAAAATTAAACATTGTCTGAACATTTTCCCTCAACAGTCAACATAGACAAAGGAGGACTCTTATTTCTAATAATACTGAAGATGGATGGAGACCGTATGATCCTTGGGACAACCAAGTAAATAATTGACAGTGTTTGACCTCCGATTTCAAATATTTACCTAACTACATGCAAAAATTTTACTCAGATGACACTTTCTAATGATTTTACTCAGTGTTTCTTAGAAATCTGCTATACTATCATCTCATTTTTATCTGGCAAAGAAAATGTATGTGCGTGTACAGGTGTAAATAATTTTTTAAATGCCAAGTAAAAGTATATTCAGTATTTTTAAGCTTTGAATCTGTATGTAGCTAAAAATATTCTTAATGACTTGCTAGACTCTCTCAAATAAATAATTTAAATTACTTTTAATCTACCTCAAAATGTGATATTTGCTATGATGACTAGGAAAGAAAAGATGGAATACTGGCAAAACTAGTTAAACTTCAAATATTTAGAAAATCTCATTAATCTGTGGAAAACTTAATTCACTGATCAATTAAACATTGCATAGATCTGTAGCTTATTCTAGCAAGAGGAAGAATTCATTTAAAAAATACCTTAAAATATTATTCCAACTATTTTTATTATATAAGAGAGTTTTATTAAAAGTACGGTTTGTCCTTTGACATTATTTACACCATTGCTATGAAAAAACATTACTTAGTTCTAAGAAGAAGGGAAGTACTGGCATAAAACTGGCATGTCATAAAAAAATTAATAAATTCTACTAGCAGAATAAAAAACAGATAACTTTATTTCATGGCAAAATAACAGAATGCCTTGATTCAGCTTAACCTAGGCTCATCTTGATGTATATGAAGTTGAAACTCTATAGAAAACATTTACTCATTTTCTGGTTGTTATCATCAACTTCTAAAATTCAGTAATTATCAAGGTCCAAACATATCATTCATACATTTTAGAAAAACCTTCTTTGCATGACTTTTAACAGCATTTGTAGTTACCGATAAATTCTTAAAAATAAAGATACATAAAAATGAAATCCTCTCTGGATGCAAATCATCTGTTCTTTCTGGCATCTATACACATTCTTTATTTCTTTTTCCTCAATTCAAAAGTTTTCAATGTTTTAGCATTGGGGTAGCAGTCTAAAGAAATATAAGCAAGTATAAATCTTTTATAGATATATAAAAATATTTTTTAGTTAACGCTGTTGATCTCTTTAGCAAAGGTCATCTTTTAATATATTTACTCTAACTGCATTAGAGGGTAATTTTTAGAATTAAGGTGGTCCTGCATCTCCTTGATGAAGTACATATTGTGTTCATTTTTAAATTAATTAAGCAGTAGATTTCAAATAAACACTTTCAATACACTTAGGACCATAAATTTAATCTAGGAATTTAAACCTTAAGAACATTTAATGCTGTACATTATTCTAAAACATCTTATTTTATGCATATAAGTCAACGTCTAAGACTAGAATTATTTACCTGATGAAAATGATATTAATATTTTAATCAAATATTTGTCCATGGTTTTATTATTTAATTTTTATGGCTACTTTTTAACCCTAGAATTTTATTACAATTCTTGAGAAAGAGTATGCATTGACAAATGTTGACTGAATTAAATTTTACATGGTACTAGGTCATTATCCTCTAGTCACCATAATTTCCCAAAAGAAAGAAGCAAGTTTTTAATAAATTCAATTAGCACATTATACCCCTAAATGAACAGTTATAAACACACAGGACTTTAAAACTGTGAGAGACCTAAGTCTATCTCCCCAAATTTTGTCTTTCATACCATTCAATAAATTCCAACACTGAAATCCTAGGAGTCAAACGATGTGTTCGGGGCACATACATCATTTGCTTGACATCACACAGATCATGATACCATGAAGCCTCGAGTAATAATAAAACAACCGTTTAATGCTATCACTGCATATCTAGAAAAATATCAATTATGATCAATGACCAACTCAGGACTGCTTCTGGAATGTTTTCAACAGGAAAAAAAAAAAACAGAAACGGAAACTTGTATTTGTTTAGAGATTGCCTTGGATCAGGTGCCACAGAAGGTCTTTTCAAATATATTTAATCTTTCTAACAATATTTAGGGGAGTCCATGGCAGGAAGTAGAAACTGTAGAATACTGAGCTTTAGGCCCACAGATAACATGACAAATTTACAGCTAAATAAAACCTCCTTTATCAAAAGCATGACATTATGTCAACCTTCTAGATAAGGATCCATTCATTCATCTCCTTTTCTTCAAATCCTAATCCCTCAAAACTGACACTCTAACAGGCCCTTCTGTCCACTCTTCAATTCATGGAAATTGAGCAGAAAGTGGGCTGTAGTCTACATAATCTCCAAATCCCGAGTCTGCGTTGTCATCCGTAGCTTCCAGCATGACAGCAATAGTGCAAAATTTTACTACATCAATTCCCCTATTAACACTCCCTCCTTTACCTTATTATGTGAAAATTAGGCACTCAACAAAGATGAATTAATTTATGAGTAACACATAAATAAATGCTTTACATCAATTTGAACAGTGAACTATGTAGTCAATTAGTTTGCACAATCAATATTACCAGTCTCTCCCTGTGTCTCTCTTTCCCTCTTATCTTCTCTCTTTTGTCTCTTTCCCCCAATCCCCTGTCTCCCTGTGTGCAGGTTCGCATGCCTGTATGTATTTTTTCTGCTAAAGTAATCAGTGTGGCATATTATCAAGGCACTGTACATTTACTGTCCTTCAAAGAAACCTAAAAAAATACTCCACCCAATAGTGTTTATGAAAACAGTAAACGATAAAAATAGTGATGGCCAAAACAATTTTATATATTCATATAAGTTTGTGTTTAAAGCATAAAACCTCTTACAATAGTATTTGAGTGACCCAAAATCAACTGTGACAATTTTCTTTATTAGTGAGAAAACTAAAGTAAATTAATATTGTTTTTCCTTTTAGAAGGATATGTTGAAATGGTGTTGTCACACTGACAACTCTGTTAAGTCCAGCATTCACAATGTACCCTTGTAACAAATCTACACACGTACATCTGAATCAAAAATTAAAAATTAAAAAAATAGAAAAGGAAAAAAGAAAATTTTGGCAAAATATTTGTGTCCACTGAGTTGTCCGTACACTTTCAGATCCATAGTTTATCTTTTATGATTATATAATTTCAAATTTTAAATGTCCCAATAATTAATTTAGCATGTTATTATTTTAGCATGCATACAGATACACACATAGTTAGAAAGCGTTCAAGGAACATGAACAGACAAGACAGCAACCAGGGTCCCTGAGAGGTTTAATATCAGAGTAAGGGAAAACAGAAATCTTTCAGTCTCTTTAAATCAACACTTTCAACCTAGTCACTTGGAAACTGTCAAACCACCCATAATCATGGAAAAGTTTATCTTCTAATTAATTGGAGTCTATCTAATCTACCACATAATGAGAACATTATTCTAATCATAAGAAACATAATTCTTTTACATAACAATTTAAATAATAAGAATGGGTTCAGGGCATCTCTTCTCTTGTCCATAAATTTTAGTATATTAAAACTGTTAAAAGAGAGTATCTCATATGTTCTACTGATGGCACTAGAAACGCAGTGGTATAGAATGCTGAGGAACATTTTTCTAATATTGCCTGGAAGCTTATGCTTTTCATGGCCCACCATCTACACATGCTTCATCTCATAACAAGCCAAACTAGTACTAAATAATTGCAGTTGCATAGCTGATTTCATTTTTATATAAGCAAGAATGGGCTTATTTCTAATGCATACTTTCTAATTGCTATATTTTCCAGATAATCGCTTTTTAAGAAGATAAATGCAAAGATTTTATAAACATGCCCTGCCTAATATAGCTGTCACATGCATCATCTGTGACCATGAGTGATGGAAAAGTGAAAACTCAGAACAATTCCAAATAACTGCAAAATCAAGGCTCAAGTAATGCAGCCTATTTTAACAGAAAGAGTTCAAGCGTCCTGCTCAATAGATGATCATGTGATCTCTCTAACACCATTTTCTGAAATTTGCCCCTTACTGGCATAGTGTACCCTCTGACTTTTCTGCCTAGGTTTTGGATATTGCTGGGGCTCCAGTTGATATATTTAGCCACTGGTCACTGACATACCAAAACAAAAAAAGAGTAATATTAAAGGTTGTGGGGTGGAAACTGCCAAAACCCAGCTGTGTATGTGGAAGGGGAAGGTATCAGTCTTCGAGGGCAATAGAGAGAAAATTATCTTCAGTGGAGGAGGAATGATCTGTGGGAGAAGGCACCTCAACAAATACAAAGTAGTGGGAATCTTGCAATATTAAGGTCTCTGTCAATCTCAGGAAGCTACAGCCTCTAAAGAAACTCAAGTGCCTCCTCATAAGAAAAGGGAATTTTCTAGTTCAGTCATTGTGAAAGACAGTGTGGCGATTCCTCAAGGATCTAGAATCAGAAATACCATTTGGCCCAGCAATCCCATTACTGGGTATACACCCAAAGGATTATAAATAATTCCACTATAAAGACACACGCACACGTACATGTATTGCAGCACTATTCACAATAGCAATGAATTGGAAACAACCCAAATGCCCATCAGTGATAGATTGGATAAAGAAAATGTGGCATATATACACCATGGAATGCTATGTAGCCACAAAAATGTATGAGTTCATGTCCTTTGCAGAAATGTGGATGAAGTTGGAAACCATCACTCTCAGCAAACTAACACAGGAACAGAAAACCAAACACTGCATGTTCTCACTCATAAGTGGGAGTTGAACAACGAGAACACATGGATACAGGGAGAGGAACATCACACACCGGGGCCCTGTTGAGGGGGGTGGGGACTACGGGGAGGATAGCATTATGAGAAATACCTAATGTAGATGACGGGTTGATGGGTGCAGCACACCATATGGAACATGTATACATATATAACAAACCTGCCCATTCTGCACATGTATCCCAGAACTTAAAGTATAATATATGAAAAAAGAAAAGACAATTTTCATTCGTGTTCATTTCTATTTTTTTCCCATGTTGGCAGTATGCTCAATGTTATACTTATTTAGAGAAAGATATCATGCCTGTTATTTTAAGGAACTGAACTTTTTGAAGTCATTTCAAGTCACTTAAAAACACAATGATGATTGGAACTTCTAGGTATGCAACTCTATTTCCCCTGCTTCAGTTTTCTATTTGCTTGAGACATTTCGATATATTCAAATTGAGACAGACCTTAAATGATATTTTGCATAGAGGGTGTTACGTTTCATACATGCCCTCAGAAAATATCAGCAGTGCTTTTGTAGATAAGGTGAATAAACAGATTTTTCAGTCAATCCTTGAAGAAGTCTATGTTATCAAAGACATTAGCATAAAGCAGCAGGTGTATTACCTTAATGCTTTATGGCTTCTACAACTAATGCACATACACACACACACACACACACAAACGTGTACTCACACACGTACACACATGGCCCTCCTGCATAGGTGCAGGAGGTAAATTAAGAAACATAATTCAAATTATGCTTTCTGTATGAGATTTAAAGAATGTCTACAGTAGGTTCTCCTATGTAGTATTTCATCTCCCACATAATTACTTTGAAGCCTCTCCTTTTATATAGTGACAGTGACAATGCATGAATTTTTGTGTGTGCATTAAGATCTAACCGAGACTATCAATCTCATACACACCAAATTCTATCTTCCCAGGGCTTTTGTTCTTATAAATAATAGAGGTAACATAAAGGATACTGAATTGTGTAAATGGCTTCCTTCTAGCAAAATAATATAAAAGCTTACAAAAGAAAAAATAGTCAATATTAGATAGTACAACACAATTGTAAATGACAGTAGAAACTTACTGAGACCAAACCTATGAATATCTAAATTTTAAATGAAAATCACTTTTGCTGCTAATTGAGAGAATACATAATTATTTTAAAAATCAATAAGAATAAAATAAAAAGTACAATTTATCCACAACATTATGTAGAAAAATATCTCATTTGCTTTTCATCTGGTAGTTAATTACTACTTAAACCAAATTTTCATCTCTGTTAAGAAGCTGTAGGAAACTAACCCCTTTAGGAAATATAGATAAGAAAATCACCATGACATTCGAAATTCAAGGTTGAAGATTATATGTTACAGTGACAATTACAAGACTATAACTTGGCAATCAAATTAAACTAAATTTTTCTAGGTAATGGATAGTATCCTCTATAAGACTTAGGGATATGCCTAGATGGTAAAACCTAGGTTAGTATTTTGCTCTCTGTCCAGAATTTGCTCTATGAACACACACAACATGCACACACAATACACACACAGGCATACACACAACACTAATTTGTCACAGATGTGTGATTTCCTTTCTATTTAACTTCACATTTTGAGCACCAATCCCTCTTGGTTTTCCACCTTTATCTTTGGTAGCAATCCCTTTTTTCTTTGCTGAATCCTCACGTTCCAATTTCTTAATACGCGAGTAGCTCAAGATTCAGAACTGAAATGCCTATGCTCATGTTTTTAAGTAATCACTGTCAGTCCTGTAGTTTTAAAACAATTTATAGACTGATGTT
This sequence comes from Gorilla gorilla gorilla, assembly GCF_029281585.2. Lineage (NCBI taxonomy): Eukaryota > Metazoa > Chordata > Mammalia > Primates > Hominidae > Gorilla > Gorilla gorilla. Next base: position 122,317,256 of record NC_073238.2, read on the forward strand.
TCCCAAATACATAGCTCCAGTCCTGGATTTTCTTGCTTGAACACCAACCTCATAGACCCAGTTGCTAAGGAAAATCATTAATGGGATGCCTAATGTGCATATCAAATTTAATGTGTCTAAAACCAAAGTTATAATTCTTCCCATCTCCAGAATGTGCCTTTCTCCGACTTGTTTATAAGCAGAATAGAAATTCCATTATTCTAATTTCTCTGGCTAAAAATTGCAATCTGTAATCCTCTGACACCATGCTTTGGAACTGGTTCTTCTGCATAGGATCATCTTTCTTCACGTCATTTCATGGTTTGCACTCTTACTTACTCAGGTCTCTGATCAGTATCATTTTATAAGAGAAGTCTTAAAAGGCCACCTTACCTGAGGCAGTGGCCTTCTCCCTCCATTATCATTATTTACTTACTCTAGCTTATTTTTCTTCTCACTTATCATGATCTGACATAATTTTCTTCCAAGCCAAATTACATTTGGGACTTTGTGTTGGTGTCTTCTTGCTTGTTGCTGCTCTTCCCGCCAAGACTAGAAAAGTACATAATGCTCAATAAACATTTATCAAATTAAGGAATCAAATCATTTTGTCTTATGTCCCATAGTATGAGTTTGTCCTAAGTTATTTTACTGAACATTTGTGTTGTTTCCAAATTTTCACAACAAAGATGCTTCAAGGAATTTCTTTAGACATGATTCTGAGCACATGCAAGAAACCATCTCTAGGGACGTGCCTAAAAGTAACATTATATTGGGAGGCCGAGGCGGGCGGATCACGAGGTCAGGAGATGGAGACAATCCTGGCCAACACGGTGAAACCCCGTCTTTACCAAAAAAATACAAAAAATTAGCCAGGCGTGGTGGCAGGCATCTGTAGTCCCAGCTACTCGGGAGGCTGAGGCAGGAGAATGGCATGAACCCGGGAGGCGGAGCTTGCAGTGAGCCAAGATTGCGCCACTGCACTCCAGCCTGGGCGACAGAGCGAGACTCCGTCTAAAAAAAAAAAAAAGTAACATTATTAGGGGATGGTGTATCCAATCTCATTTTTGAAAAATACAGCCAAATTGCTCTCCAAAATTTTGCACCCACTCTAGCAGTTTCTGATGTCCCATTTTTCTACATCTCAGCCAATATTTGTTATTGCTAGATTTTTTAATTTTTGTAAATCTAATGAGCATAAACTAACATTTTATAACTTATTTTTACTTCAAATTCATTTCCAAATTATGAGTGAAGTTGAACACTATTTTATGTGCTCTTGTTTCTGTTTTGCCTATCCAGTCTTCTGTGAATCTTAACTAGTATAATGGGATAAGAAGCTAAAAATATTAATTATCATAAATACAATAAAATATGACTTGGTTTCTTTATCTAAACAAGTTGTATAGAGTATGTTAGGGTAATTATACCTGCATTCCTGTAGGCATTTGGTAAATCCCAGGCTAATTACATGGGTGATAAAATATACCCAGTTGTGTACAACGAGTCATATTTAAATAATTTTGATCATTTCCCCACTATATGGCCTAACTCTGATATAATGTGTTATTATTACTTGAATGATACCATCACAGCTTATGAAACAAGATCACAAAAACTAGATAAATATCTCAGCTGCTTTTCATCTGGTGGTTAATTATACCTTAAATAAAATTCTCATTTCTGGTTAAGAAGCTGTAAGAAAGTAGCCTCTTCAGGAAATACTGTAGGTAAGAAAATCACCATGGCATTCAGAATTCAAGGTTGAAGGTTGTGTGTTACAGTGACGACTGGAAGACAGCAACGCAGCAATAAAATTTCACTACGTTTATCTAGGTAATGTGATAGTATCCTCTATAAGACTCAGGGATACACAATAGGAAGCAAACAAGAACAGGGCGATGTTAGCTTTGCAATGTCTTCCTTATATTATCAATATTTTAGAGTTAGAATGACTTAAGATTTTCATCCCACAAGGAAAGATGCCAATTCTACAGAAAGTTAATAACAACAGACCTCCTCAAACTATTATGTAGGTTAATGTCTTTTCAAAAATGGCCAGATATTCTAACTATAACTATGTTATTTTAATAAGGTTTTAATTCAATATTCATAAAAACAAAATATTTCAATGTTTTTTTGAATAGCTAACTTACTCCACAAACTGAGATACTGGCTAAGTCACATGTTTATTGTGTATCAGTTACTTACAGTAGTCGGTGCCTGTTGGATGCTTACCTAGGCACTAAGCCTGGCTCTAGAAAGAGAGGTAAATAATATTAGCTTATATAGACCCTCATTCAGAAACATACAGGTGAATAAGAGATAAAAACAATAAAAGTAGCTTGAGATTTAAAGGAGCACAATGAATGACTGCTATATCATTAGTACTTTGAAATATTCCTGACACTTAACTTGACCTCGATAGTATTTGTTGAATGAATGCAGAAAATTACATGACTGCAGGGACTTGAAGCATGATTAGAAGGTATTTTAGGCAAGTGCCTAGTAAGAAATGAGTTTGTGCTATTGGGTGGGTCAGGGCAATCCCAGACGAAGTCCTGACAGATGGAGAGCTGATAAAGGAAAACAGATATAAAGGAGAGGTGTAAGTCACGCAGGTCTTCCTAATCATGTGAAGGATTTCTCTCTTTACCTAAGAAAAATAGAGAGCCCTGAAAGCAATGTCAGTTGGGGACCAGCATGTGTGACTGCCCTTTAGAATGATTGCTGTAGTATCCATTAGGCAGTGGGCCAGATTGTGCAATGCTCCCCGACCTCAGATTGAAGAAACCCACAGGAGTCTAAAGCCCCACTTCAGGCTGGAGGTGATGGGGAACTGAGCTAAGACTGTGCTGACCAGGATCGAGGTGGATTCCAATGTAAGAATTCCCCTAGAACACTTAAACGCAAATTTGGGAACTTGAAACAATCTTGTAGATTATTTTACTCTCTTTTTAAAAGAGAATTGTGGACACTGGGCCAAGAGATGGAGCGACTTTTCTTGAGATATGTATCCAACTTTCCTATCAACACTACTTTCCTGTGCTCTTCTGCAAGAATGGATTCAGCTCACCTCTAGGCGCTCACTACAGACCAACCCAAATGCAGTTAGAATTCACAGTTTTTATCAGGAGGCTTTGTTTGTATTTTGTAAGCTAAATTATTAGATTACCCCCTGACTATAATTTCTCAGGGTGTAGGAATATCCTAATAAAGCCAATGTCTTCATCACACTTTTCAAAGAACTAAGGCAGTGTCTCATTCGCAACTGTTTTAGGGTATTCTCTTTTTTCATAAGTAGTGTTTTGGGGATTCAGAGATGAATACAAAACAAAACGCACACACACACAATAAAAAAAAAGATCACTATTGGTTGGAAAAAGGTGGAAATAGAGTATGTTTCTTCATATAGACATATTCTTAGCTAAAAAACAATGCTGTTACTTAAATCCAATATCAGTTTTACCCAATCAGAGAGAAATTACTGAGGCTCCCTCCCTTCCTTCCTTTTCCTATTTCTCTCTCTCCCACTTCCCTTTTTTTGTTTTAATGTGACAAATTTCCCATTGTTTCCCTGAACATTTTTTCTTCAAATTCAACATGACTTGGACAATTTCCTAAAAATAAAGCTCATGATTTAATTGTATAGAAAGGTCTCTGAACTGCATCCAATACACCTGTGTTCTAACTTCAGCTTTTCACTCAGAAGATCTATGTTTTTGAGTGAGTTTTAAACTCCTACGGCTTTAATGATCTTATGTAATAAATGACAGGTTTGGCCAAGAAGATCTACAGAGTATTCAGTTCTAATCATCTATGAAACCAGGAAAATTGAATCTAAAAATCTATATACTCAGATCATAAGAGGGAAGGCTTTGTAAGCACTGTGGTTAGAAAGGGGCTGAGAATAGGCTATTTAGAGAGAAAACACTGCCTGTTATAATGTAAGGCACACTCGACTAAAATAACATCTGAGATCTCTCCAGAGTGTCTCTGCCACCCCTACTTTGGGGTCTTTGGCCCAGTCACTCAACCTCCCTAACGTAGTTTTCCCATCTTTTAAAGGGATAACGTAAAGTTGTTTCTCTGTCTCAAATACTTCAGGCAGATCAAATAAAAAACAATGATAATCAATAATGCAGGTATTTATATCATGGTGACATGGATTATTAATATTTTCCTATTTTCCTTATATGTTACACAACAAATTTCCAATTGCATTTGAGTTTGCCTTTAAATAATTAAGGAGTGCTTAAAAATTTAATACTCAGTTTGATTCTATAAAAGGTTTAATTCATTAAATTATTCCTTTGCATCTAACCCTGGAATCCACATGCTTATATTTGCTAGTTTTCATATGGATCCATCCACCTTGCCAACGCCATCGATAGCCTTGCAGGACCAATAAGCATAAACAAAGACACAGAATTCTCTATGCCTATATGTCATTATAAATACATCCAAATATGTATATTTAAAATTTTATCTTCTTGAGTAATTTTGTGGCAAATCTTTCTCTTCTGCATGAATGACTTGGTGATTAGGCCTAGTTAGTGGAAAAACGGACAGGGCAATTTCGCAGCTCTCTTAATATAGACAGACTCTCTGGTCTCAGTCATGTCTATAAAAGGAACTTTTATTAAATTGAAAATCATTTCTGATTAAAATTTCTTTTTATGAAAATCTTACTGCTTATTGTTTTATAAAGCAATGCTAAAATTAATAAAAACGATCATTTTTGTTTTTCATTGTACTGATATGCAATTTAATTATTAGTTTTACAATTTAGACACTGCTGAAATGTTATTGCAAAAAAAATTTCTAGCTAAAACACATTTTCTCTTCTCATTTTCCAGGTGACTTTTGGACTCATGACTCCATTTGCTGTTAGCTGAAAATTTATAGAGGTAACAATTCATTTCCTAAGAAGAAAGATAGCCATGTGCTAGCCAAAATTGCTCAAATGTAAGAACTTACTCTCAATCAGAAAAGTTGGCTAAATATGAGAGGTTCTTTTTATAAATTTGAAGCAGTAATGAGTTATTGTTTTTAGAGCTAAAAGTCATCAACATGCACATAGTACAGTCTAAAATTAGTGATACAGGCTTATTTTTAATATACCAAAGTATATCAAAACAAAAAGATAAAAATGGATTAGCCAATATCATATAAAATGTACACTCCTCTCCTTTTAATAACAGATGAGTAATGAACACATTAACAGAGAGGCAATTTAAAATCTGACTATAAAAACTAAATTGAAGAAGATAGTGAAGAGTAAAACCAAAATCCTTGGACTATCATGTGGGGCACCAGTGAACCATGGTATCTGTGTCTGCTGCTCCATTTTCTATATTTCCATCTGTGACTCCAAATGCCAACAGGATTCTGGTGAATACAGTTATCTGTTTTAAAAATGACTTGCTTTTTGCACGTTTAGACACTCTCATGACATACATTTCTTAAGCTGTGCATGAGGAGATTGTTCCACTTTGTTGCCCTGGAGTAGGAGGAACATAGCAAGAGGTGACACATACCAGTCACGTGCAGGAGGCTGTGTTTTAACTCAAAGAATTTATTTTTAATTGAGGTAAAAGTCATTCTCAATTTCGGATCTTCCAGAAATAATTGGTTCTCTAACCATATTCAAAGACAGAAATGATTCATGTAGCTAAAATATGTCTAAGCCATCAAGAAAAGCATTTGAGCATACAAAAGTTAAAATACTAATACGGTTCCTCTCCCATTTTCTAAGTCAGTGACCTTTAGATCAGAAATGATGTACTCCTTATAATTGCATTCTTGCCAATAATCGTTTCCCAAATGCAAGCATACTAAAATTGCTTTCTTGCTGTTTAGAGGGCTTAGGGGCTACATTTAAAATTGGTGGCTTTTAATCCAAATAATTATTTTGTCGTTTTTTTTTAATCTACATTTAGAATTCAGTCTTTTTTCCCCCTTTCTTTCTAAGGAATTTAGAAACTATTTTCTCATTTGTATAATTAGGCATTTTAGAAGAACCAAAATGAAAATACTCAAAGCAGTGTAATTCCAACCTGAATGAGTGGATTTTTCATTTCTTGGGAAACGTATCTGAACAAAACATTGCTGATTTCAGAAAAGTATAGGATGCATTTTAGTTAACACATCTGATATTCTTTTGGAACTCAGTTAAAAAGGCAAGTAATAAAGTTATTCTCCACAATTAAGGCTGGAGAATTAAACATGATATGAAAGAAGAGGGAGAATATGGCATGTTCCCTCATTAATATTCCATAATGTCTTTATTTTAGAAATTTAAGCTCACAGTATGAAATTTATCTCAGAATAATTTCTGTGCTACTTCCAAGTTACCCGGTGGCGGTGGCCAGTGGGTGACATCATGAAGCTGTGCCGCAGCCTCAAGACCATAGATGAATTCTTGTAGGAACAGACATCAGCAAGTCCCCCTCTCAATCTCATGTTAGCCATGAGATCGTGATAATACTACAGGTAATAATTGTGAGAGCTTTCATTTTTCTGAGTGCTTACTATGTGCCAGACCCTATGGCATGTGTTTTACATGCATCTCCCATTACAAGAAAGTATACTCTAAACTTGATACAGTATTTTTGCAGTTTACAGGTAAGAAAACTGATGATTAGAAATTCCATCATTTGTCCCAGGGCGCAGAACAATTGACTCATGGAGTTTATCACACATTGGCTCTAGAAACGAACTCTTAGCTGCCGCAATACCCAAAAGGATGATTTAAACAAAAAGCTTGTCAAGACATGGCTTTCATTTGTGACAAAGACATCATTTAATACAATCACATTAATAATATTCTGTGTTTTCCTTAAGTCAGAATTCTAAGAACTTGATGTGCTTCCTTTCCAGTGAAATAGTTGAAGCTATTACTGTTCGTGGCATTAAATATGTAATACATCCTCCTGCTCTCTTTCCAGCTTCATCGGGCGTCATAACCAACTGTTCCTAAAAGAAGAGGAGACATTCTCCTACCTTCCGGTTAACTGATTCGGGACTTGGCTTTGCAGATTTATAACAGAGACGACGACAAACTCATTATTAGGTCTATTTATTTAATTGTATATTGTCATGTTTTTGTTTTTATTATTTCTATTATCTATTAGTTTTTGTTATGGGTATCATTTATGGGTTTCACAGGAAAAAAAAAGATTAAAGAAAGCAGAACTTTATTCCTAGGAAGGAAAAAAAATCTAACTTGATCCTTCTTGGAAATTTCCATCTATGTACATATGACACTAAAATGTTCTATAGCCTAAAAATGTGGCTTATCTTTCCATATGGTGCTTTTCCAAAGAGCTAGACAAGGGTGTTGCAGATTAAACAAAGTGGGCTCAAGTCCCTGCTGCTGGGAAACATCCTCTCTGTACAGTGAAACATATTAGTTGAAGAAAACATTTGTTGAAACATTTTCCAGCAGACAATCTGTTCCCACGCTGAGAAGCTAATGTCTTGCCCCTTATGCACCAGTTAATTCACTCCAAAAACACATGTAGACCCAGCCAGGCTGTATCATTGAAATAATTATCCATCAAGGGATGCAAACCTGGGAGTGTTTCAATTTTAGGATTCAATAGCCAGATCTCCAAAAAATTTCCCGAAATACCCTACAGCACACAAGTCTTCATTTATATATACAGTGCAGGCAAAATGTGTTTTCCATTGCCTAAATTCACATGTACATTCAAAAGCCCCAAAATGAGCATTTTACAATCCTTGTTACAATAATTATTATGACAATGGTACTAGTGAGCACATGGATCAAATCAGGTAGTAGAAGTGGATCTGCTACTCCCTAAGGAAACATGCTCAATCTTACCAATCTTGTGTTCCTTAACATCTCATATATATATATATATATATATATATATATATATATATATATATATATATATATATATATATATTTATGTGTGTGTGTGTTTGTATGTATACATATATAGATGTGTGTGTGTTTATATATGTATATACACACATATGTATATCTTATTTATTTATATATATATATTTTTTTGAGATGGAGTCTTGCTCTGTCATTGATACTGAAGCGCAGTGGTGCAATCTCTGCTCACTGCAACCTCTGCCTCCAGGGTTCAAGTGATTCTCCTGCCTCAGCCTCCTAAGTAGCTGGGATTACAGGTGCCAGCCACTGTGGCCAGCTAATTTTTGTATTTTTAGTAGAGTCAGGGTTTCACCATGTTGGCCAGGCTGGTTTCGAACTCCTGACCTCAGGTAATCCACCTGCCTCAGCCTCCCAAAGTGCTAAGATTACAGGCATGAGCCACTGCGCCTGGCACCTTAACGTCTCTTGAGAGGAAACATTTCAAAAATATTTGTTGACAAATTAAAAAAAAATTACACTGTAAACTTAATGCAAAATTGGCTTTCAAGCCGAATAGTGAGTTGGTTGGTTGGTTGACTCCATATTTTCTGTGCTATATTACTGAGGCACCAGTGATTTAGAGTACTTGAAAACAAAATCTATCTGTCCTGAAAAGTGAAATAATTGATTATTCCTGATTTGTCTCTATTCCACAGAAATTTAACATTGCTAACATTATCAAAGGTATCATTTGCACTTTGCTCTGCTCTAGGCTGCTTATAATTGGAGGTAATTCATTTTCTACTATTCTGAAGGCAGATTCTTATTATATTTATACATTGGTGCAAAAGTATTTGTGGTTTTTGTCATCAGTTAATGGCAAAACCGCCATTACCTTTTGCACTCAATCTAATAGATTTCAGTCATTGCACTTCTAGAAAATACTACAAGGGCCCAAAATGTAGGAAACCTAAATCCAATCCAGATCGAAGACAAAAATCCTATTGAACTTAGAAAGTAATTCTAATTGAACAAAAATAAGAGTACTGCATAGTAAAACATTAGGAATTTAAGTACGCAGGTCTTAAAAGATTGTAGGCTTAAATTAAATAAATGAAAGATTATAAATAAGCAAGCCAACATTTAATTCACAAGCCTGAAAAATAAACATACGGATAACGCAGAGAAAGAAGGAAGAAATAAGCAATGAAACGAATACAGATTTAATAAATTAGAAGGCAAAATAAGAGATATTTTCAAAACACCAGAGGAAGGTTCTTTGAAACTAGTAGTAAATTAGAAAATCTTCAAGCCAAAATAAAGTTGTTGTTGTTGTTGTTTTTCCTTGTAAAGAGAAGTCCAAAATATACACTAAACAGAGGGTTATTATTTCTTTGGCTTAAAGACACCCACTTAGGAAGCCCTCACTCCTCCCTCCTGCTCTGTGATATCGGGGTGTCTCCATCTCTGAGGCAAAATAATGCCTCGGAGTTGAGAACCCTGGGTTGGAGTCCTGGTTCTCTCACTTACTAGCTGTGTGACCCTGGGCAATTTACTTAACTACCCTTGCCTTACTTATCATTTCTTTCAAATGAGAAAAATACCGGAAGCCACCACACAGGGCTTCATGAGAATTTGATGGGCAACATTTGTAAAGCAGTGAAAACCACACCTGTAACAGCGAAAACACAATTAGTCTATAAATTCATTCCCCTAATCTTCCTCTACAGAAGGATGATCGTTCTGTCATGGACTTCACTGTCTACACTGAAATGCTGGACTACAAGTACCTCTATGTGAAACTCTGCCATTTTCTTAATTTCCATCTCATTATTTTAAAACATTTCTACTAATTCTTGACATTTCTCCCATTAAAAGGTAAGGTGTAATTTCTCTCCCTCTAAGTATGAAACAACTTTAATGTCTTATTTTGATTAACGGAATGTGTTGGAAGTAACGTTACGTGACACCTGAGATTAGGTCATTAGAGGTAAAACAGCTTCTCCCAGCTCTCTTGTGGGAATCATGCCGTTGGGATCCAGACATAATATTGTGAGAAACCCAGGACACGTGGAGAAGGCACATGATAATGTTAAGAAAAAAGCACTCACTAAAGATCCAGCCAACAGCCAGTGTCAATGATCAAATACATGAATGAAAGAATCTACAGATAATTCCAGGCCTCCTATTGCAAGTTGGAGCAGAAATGAACTGAGCCTACAGAGATCTGCCCAATATGCAGACTTATGATAAAATAAATATTGTTGTTAAGCCGTTAGGTTCTAGGGTGGCTTGTTACACAGCAATATATTACCAGCACAGACTTTGTTACTTAAAGGTGAGTTTTGCCATGTCCAAAACCCTAAAATACATATGAGTAGCTTCATGATTGGGTGGTAAGGGGAAGCCACACTTGGTGACATACAACTAATTCTAGAAGTGTAAGCAACGGTTGCAGGGCACTTACTATATGTCGAATATAATTAAGCAACTTGAAAATTGAAGAGAAAAAACATATGATTGTGTTGACTCCGAAAAAAATAGAATTCATCCCCAAGGCTAAGGATGAGGCTACTTCGCCAGTGAAGGAAGAGGTGAACGGCGTCCTTTGAAGCAGGATCAGACCCAGCCAGCAGAGATGGAGAGTGACTCTGCTGGCAGAAGGCAGGCGAAGATAAGCTAACGATGCTGCTGTGGCCTCCACGCACTCAGCAAGAGTGGGACGCCTGTGCTGGGCCGGACACCAGGGATGGTGTCGAGTGGGGCAGAGGCCTGCCTTCAAGGAGTTCACAGTGAACAAGATGAGAAGGGCTGGGCCCTGCTGAGAAGGGCTGGGCCCTGCAGGGTCAAGAGCCCCAGTTATGTACAAGACACTTTGGGAGGAAAGAAGACTACCTTTTCTTTTCCCCCTGCCATTGGTACAGCTGGTGCCCCAAAACTTCCACCTCCCTCCCTGGCCACCTCTAAAATGATTGGTATAGGTCCTGCCCTACCCCTTAGCTCCCCTATCCTGGGCTAGAAGGCCACAGGGGCTGTCCTCTAGAATTCTTCCTCCCCTCTCCCGCACCATTCATTCAATTCATGAAACAAATCTTCGCCGAGAGCAGTTTATGTGCCAGAAACATCATTCTGTCCTTGCAACCTGGAACAAGACCAGCTACCATCCTAGCTTCATCCCCTACTTGCACCAACCAGTCCCGGGTGAGATCTCAAATGCCAGAAGCCAGGGATGCCCAACTCTGGGTGGCCCCAGTCAGAACCTCTGGGATCTCAGTGAAGCTGTCCTGGCCTCTGCTCCTGCTCTCAAGGGGCTGCTTTTCAACCAAGAGCCTTGTGAGCCTGGTCTGAGCCTTGCACAGTCACTGAGTATTTTTTATGCCTTAGCCAGTGTACTTCCTACCTCAGTCTATGTGAGAGGAAGAGAATATGTGTCCCTGTGGGTCTCCGCAAGTGACAGACGTGTTGTTTTTAACAGTATTATTAGGTTATGATTAAAGCCTCATGAAATCCTCCAAAAAAAATTGAATTCCATAAAATTTCCCTCCTTAAAGGAAAATCTTAGCAAACTGTTGTCAAAGAATATCATAGATTCAAAAGACAAATAATATACTTGGATAAAATATATGCATGTATATCCACATCACAGACAAATAATAATTACCAAAGATGCATCTATATTTACATGAATTAACAGGCATATACATATGTGTGTGTGTTTCTCAAAATCAAAATTTTAAAAGGGGAAAAATAGAAAAACAAATGACAGGAGGAAACAGAAGAGAACTCCCAAATAGCAAAGAGAATATAGATAAATGATGATGATTGATAGACAATCAACTTTAGAAGTGATGAAATGAATACAAATGAAAATTACAATGAAATGCTTCCTGTCTGCTCTCAGATTTACACAAACATAAATGGTCTAAAAAATTAAATGAGGATAAAGATATGGGGAAAAATAAACTCACAGCTGTTACTAGGGAAGAGGAAACTGGTACAGCTACTTTGACAAGCACCTGGGCAGTATCTAATGTAACTGAAGATGTATGTATTACATATGACCTATCTGTTCTCCTTGCAAGAGTATACACTAGACAATCACTCACATTGTACAAGAAGACTGGAGAGTTAAACAAGAGTACCCATTACACCAAAATTTATTAAAGAAATTCCAAAATATCTACTTACCTTAGTGGATGAATAGATGATTTAAACACTTAAAAGAAATATTGTATATATAATGAAAAGATCTCTAAAACATAATTTCAAGTAAAAAAAGACAGTATGATACAGTGAGCATTTTGTCATTTATAAACTTTAAATAGACATGAAGCCATGAAATATGTCGTTTCCAAATACAATATGTGTGCAGATGTTTGAAAATTGTACTAGGACGATACATGTCAATTTATGATAATATCAGCCTCTGGATTCTCAATCATGGTTTAAGAGAACTTGAACATTATTTGTATCATTAAAGTTAAGTTATATGAAAATACTTGAAAATAAATATTGTTTAAGTGGAAATGAAACAGAATGGTCTCTGGAAAGTAGAAAATGGGTTCATGAGCCTATGTGCAGGGAATGATAAATCTATATCCGTTGTGAAAAATCCTTAATTCTAAGAATATTATTTGAGGATGGACAGAGTCAACATGGAGGTTTCCTTTTCATCAGTGGGGGACCAGGGGCTGGGCGAGCTGACACTAGTGTTGAGAATGACATTGGCACTGTGTGGAGGAGGTAGGTGTCAATAAAACCCAACCGTATGTTTTGAAAATGATGCTGCAGGCCACGTATAGATGAGTAGGAAGGCGGAAGGAGAGAAAGAAGTAGAGGGTTAGGGAAAACGGAGCACTCTCCGTGCTACAGTCTAGATATCGCAAGAGCAGAAACTACCCTGTAGGTGTAACCATTTTTGTGTGATACTTTGTGTAATCATTTCATTTTGTTCCCCTCCTGGTATTTGGCAGTCCTTTAAAAAAAATGTCAGTCCGTCTCAGCTGTGCTAAGGGAAAACAAGGAAAGGCGTTTTAGTCAGAGCTTGAAACGGAGTCCTCTGTCGGTAGGATGGTAAAATGGTGCAGCTGCTGTGGAAGACAGTACTAAAGTTCCTCAAAAAATTAAAAATAGAATTATCATATGATCCAGCAATCACACTTCTGGACTTATATCCAAACAAATTGAAAACAGGATCTGGAAGAGAGATGTGCACATTCGTATTCACGAGAGCCAAAAGGCAAAAACAACTAGAGTGTCCATTGATGGATGAACGGGTAAAGCAAATGTGGCACATAAATAACATGGAATATTATGTAGCATTTAATAACAAGGAAATCTTGTCATATACTACAAAAAAGATGAAACTTGAGAATTTTATATTAAGTAAAATAGGCCAGTCACTAAGGAAAACTAATGGGCTGAGTGCAGTGACTCATGCCTGTAATCTTAGCCAATTGGAGAGGCAGAGGTGGGAGGATTGCTTGAGGCCAGGAGTTCAAGACCAGCCTGGGCAAAAAAGCAAGACCAAATTCCTACAAAAAGTAAAAAGAAAAAAAAAAAGCAAGAGAGAGATAAAAAAAAAGAGAACAAAAAATTAGCAGGGAATGGTGGCATACACCTATAAGCTCAATTACTTGGGAGGCTGGGTTTGGAGGATTGCCTGAGCCCAGGAGTTCGGGGTTACAGTGAGCTAAGATTGCACCACTGCACTCCAGCCTGGATGACACAGCCAGACTCTGTCTCAGAAGAAAGAAAGGAAAGACAAAAAAGGAAGGAAGGCAGGAAGAAGAAAGAAGAGGAGAGGAGAGGAGAGGAGAGAGACAGGGAAAGAGAGAGAGAAAGAAAGAGGAGGCAGAGAAGCAGGGAGAGAGGGGAGTGGGGGGAGAGAGGGGAGTGGGAGGGAGGGAGGGGAGGCGGAGGGGAGGGAGAGGGGAGGGGGAGTGGAGGGGGAGGGAGGGGGAGGGAGGGGGAGGGAGGGGGAGGGGAGAGGGTGGCAGGGAGAGAGGAAGGAAGGAAATAAAAAAATAATGCATGATTCCAATTATATGAGCAATCAGAAGTTATTAAACTCAAAGAAAACAGAAATTTGCCAGGGGAGGGGAAGAGGAAAAAAGTAGGGTTGCTGTTCAGTAGGTATGAAGCTTCAGTCATGCAAGATAAAAAAGTTCCAGAGATCTGTTGTATAACTATGTGCATATAGTTACCAATACTGCAATATACATTTAAACGTGATTGAGGGTGTGATTCTTCATTTTATATGTCAGCTTGCCTGGGCCATGGATCGCCAGACTCTTGGTCCCACATTGTTCTGGGTGTGTCTATGCTAGTGTTTCTGGATGAGACTAGCACTGGTATCGGGAGAATGAGTAGAACAGCTGGCCCTCCCTGCTGTGGGTGGGCCTTGTGCGATCAGTTGAAGATCTCAATAAAACAGAAAGGCAGAGTCAGAGCGAGCTCCTCCTCCCTGAATGAGGTAGGACATTGCTCCTTCCCAACTTTTAAACACAGGCGGGTATACTGGCACTTCATGGACTTCAAGGCTGCCAGCATTTGGACTGGCACTGGCCCTCCCGGTTCTTAGGCCTTGAGACTCCAGCTGGAAATATTCATTGACTTTCTTGCCTGCTGCAGATTTTGGGACTTCTCTTCCATAATCACACGAGACATATTTTAAAAATAAATCTCCCTTTCTCTCATAGGATAACTATTTGTCTATCTAACTATCAAATAGGACATACACCTCTATTCACAGCCTATTGGCTCCATTTCTTTGGAGAACCCTGAAGAACAGAGAGGGCAAATTTATGTTTTCTTTTGTTTTTCTTTCCACAATGAAAAAAAAAAAAAAGAAAGAAAGAAATGAGTCCCGCCTCCCCCGGAGGAAGGGGGCAGCCACAGGGATGGGCATCAAAGGTGAGGACTCAGATCACAGGGAAAGGTGAAACTCCCGGGGAAGATTCCAAACTTGCAGTTATGTTTTGTTCCCTGCTTGTTTTACCCACAGACACTAACTTTGGAGCTTTTTTCCTGATGAAATTGCAAATATTTTGTTACGTTTAATCTTGAATGAAGAGGCAGACTGTTATATTAAGAGGCAACCAATGTCATTCCATCTTTTCTTACTACTGAAAACATTACAAAAAAGAAACCTGAAAATTGGCAGGTAGGCGGCCTCCGCAATAACCCTGACTGGGTAAATTCTTTCTCTCTCCAGGCCAACTGGGGAATGCCTTTCTTGAGGGTGCTGCAGACTGTGGTCAACAGTGGGATATTCAACTCATCATTTCTCCTCCAAAGTCAATGGAATATAACAACCAATTTACTATCACAATGGAGTGACTGAAATTAAAGTGTAAGTTTTACAAAATAGCTCTGTACTTCTAGATTTCAGTCCATGTTTTATTTGAACTACCTTGGTTTTCTTATTTCTGGGCCCTAACTCCATCCAGCCACATCAGAAAAACAAATCACTACTTTACCTGTATGCCTGTAATTATTTGCAAGGATTTAATCCAGTTACTGCATCAAGTTATTTCAGTTAACACGGCATAGCGCTTAGCACAAAGTAACTATTCAATAAATAGTTGTCAAGACAAACTGGAGTAGGTTTTCTTGGAAACAACATAGAATGTAGAAATAAAAATTTTGTCCTATTTCTTATTGGGCAGAAAATGGAGAACAAGAAATCTACACTCATGGAGTGACCATTCTATGCAGGTGCTATGCTCATTCCTTCCTGTTGGCATGTCACTTAGTTCTCATAGCAACCCTGAGCAGTAGACATTATTGATATTTCTGTTTTAAAGATAAGAAAATTGATACTCAGAAAGGGTACTTATACTGACCTAGCTTTTCCAAGATGTTTTCAACTGTGTTCATCTGTAATATTTCTTGTTTGTGCACTTTGCTCATTAGATTTGAGAGGAAGAGTTTAACGCCAGATGTTAGATGACTTTGAATATGGGCATAGGGATGAGACCTTTTGTCAGAGAAAATTCCAAATCTCTCATATCATAGCAAGATCAAAAAATCTTGAAACACATACTCACCTACCTAAAAGTGATCATATTAAGCAACCTAATAACGCCGCCTTTTCTAACATCATCAAGGATTGGAGAAATGCTTCTCTACATCTAGCCTTTTTGTAAGTACATGTGTTCTTGTTAAACAGGCCAGGTGTTGTCTGCATCTGTCTCCTATATCCTGAGATTCTACTATGAAGACAGAAGACACAGTTTGCATCTTAGGTCTTTTACTTACTCTTTGTGTGATCTTAGGCAAGTCACCTAAACCTCCACCCTCATTTCCACATCTATAAAATGAGAATAATAATGGAATACAATGCATAAGGCTGATATGAAGATTTGATGAGCTAATGTTTATAAAATCCTTAGAACATTATAAGTGCTGGGAAAACAGAAAACTGCTGTTTAAATTTTCATTAAGTAAACAAATATACCAACGATTCTCTGGATAAAGATGGGAGTTTGTCCTTGGATCACATATACTCTTATTTCTACTCTGAAATATTGAAATGCAGGCACCTGTTTTTGAAACTTTGCCCTTTCCCTAATTTCAATCCTGCATCTCTTTTTTTCTTTTTTTTTTTTCTTTCTTTTCTTTTTTTGAAGACAGAGTCTCGCTCTGTCACCCAGGCTGGACTGCAATGATGCAATCTTTGCTCACTGAAACTTCCGCCTCCCGGTTCAAGTGATTCTCCTGCCTCAACTTCCTGAGTAGCTGGGATTACAGGCACCTGACACCACATCTGGCTAATTTTTGTATTTTTAGTAGAGATGAGGTTTCACCATGTTGGCCAGGCTGGTCTTGAACTCCTGAGCTCAGGTGACCCACCTGCCTCAGCCTCCCAAAGTGCTGGGATTACAGGTATGAGCCACTGTGCCTCGCACATCCTGCATCTCTTCGTTTCTGACCATAGACATCTGAATATGAAGCCAACATTACAAAAATAAGTTGACATAAACTTGACCTATTCATCGTCCTCTTTCAGTTCAACTAACACTTTATACATTTATATTTTTTTCCTATGAAGGGACAAAAATGACATCTCTGAAGATGCCTGTCCTCTCTATAATGTCACAGTCCTTTGTCTACAGTAGGTACTCAATAACAATTAGCCTCTATTTTCCATTCTTTTGCCCCCGGTACCATGTTGGCGGGTCTGCTCCCTTATGGCTTGCTCTTACCCTGCCTTTTGCATAATTATTTTCCCCATGACTATCCCCCTGTCAAAGTCTCATGATTGTTTCACAAACCCTGCATGAATTCACAAGGTCACCTCTGTTTCTTATAATTATCTCCCCGTCAACTCTGGTGGCACCTATGGCCTATAAGATGATGGTGTGCCAAAATATGGATCCCCTTCGCCTTCAGGGCAAGGTCATAACCTGGAGTGTGTGGATCCCATAGGCCAGCCACTTCCTCTGAACCAGCTTCATTAACATTGTGTACACACAAACTAACTCTCTGTGTGCCCTGATACAAAAACGGTGGGGTGCACTGGTCCATACTAGTCATTTGATGCTTAGAAATTATCTTGAATATATTTTCTTTTACACTAGGTAGGCATTCTTCTAGGTTAAATTATAAACCCTCCTAAGAGTGATAAATATTATCACTTATATCTTCATCGAGCAGCAATATGGTATCTGCTTGGTGAAATGTGTTTCTTAAAGCAAGTCTCCATGGCATGAGTGTAAGTCTTAACTTTGCTAGTTTAAGAGCCTTATGGTAAGTTAGACATCCATAATGCCCAATCTGTAAAGTCCTCATCTGCTAAGTGTATAAACTGATGTCCTCCACACAGGACTGGTTTGAGAATTAAATGAGCAAGTGTATCTGAAGGTCCTGTCGCACAAAAATGTGCAATAAATGACAACACCTCTCTTAAGTAACTTCAAAACTATTGCTGAAGATAAAGAAGATGTGAAATTAATACCTGCATAAACAAGATGGAAACTTCCTGGAAAAGAAACATCTATTTAAAAGTTAAAAATAAAACTTTATCATCATAGAAAATGAAAATGTAAATGTTAAGATTAAAATTCCAACACACTCACACAGCGTTTACGTTTAAAGTGGGCATCATTCTCTAGTTGATTTCTGTCAACACGCTTTCCTAATGATTAGCCTATTCTTTGTGAGAACTTTCCCCTCACACAGAGATCCCATCACATTGCATAATAATCCAAGGACATTTGCCACTTTCGACAAAGTCTAAGTGTTTGGGGTTTTCTTTTGCCATATAGGTTGTAAGCAGAACTTATTTTTAATGTCTATTTCAAAACCATTTATGTGTTATTTTTGATGGAAATGTGTTAAAATTGAAAACAAAATACAGATTTGGTTTTGAAACAGAAACCAGGAAAGCCTCCTGCAAACACACAGGCTACAAGATTGAATTCAGATAACAAGATCCTTACTCTTCCTTCTTTTAGTCCAAAGCAAATGTCAGTAGCTGCTATTTCATCCCTCCTTTGTAGAACAAATGCCAGACAAGCTGACATATGGAAGACACACAGTGCTTTGAGGTCATCCGAATATTGATAGAAGTAAAAGGACAAGTCAGTCCCCATGCAGCCCAGTACTCCCCGCCCCACAGTGCATTGAGCATGGCCAGCAACAACCAACTCCAAAACGCCTTGCTGCATCCACCTGCTCCTGGATGACACTAAAACTAAAAACACTCAGATGCTGTCTGTGGATTGAAATGCAGAAATAACCGCTAGGTAAGGAAAAATAAAAATCTCTTATAGAGCAAATTTTTCCATATATAACATGAAACATAATGTCTACAAAGAATTATTTTCAATACAAAAATGCCATGGTTTATATAAAATGGTGTTTTTCCAGTACTATAAATAGATGCACATTTAAGCTAACTTCATAACAGATATCTTCAATTTGTCTGGAATTTAATCATCCAAATAAAAGAAATAAGGTATTTTACATCTTAAATCTTGCATCTTTAAATTGGAACATATTCATATCCTTCAGAACTGAAGCATAAAGATGTTTTAAAATACAAACCTGGTATCCATCCTAGGAAGCAAGCTGGGTATTCTCTAGGACATGGGGCCCTGTTTTGTGAAGAGGGAGAGGGAGAGGTCGGATTAAAGGGGTCATTTAATTTATGATCTGTAGATTTCATTCAACTGTCTTACCAGAGAATCATTCGTAACAGTCAATCTAACAAAGGATTCTATGTTTGGCTTTTTTCTTTTTGCATCAGTAAAGAAGAACAACATCCTTCCTAGGCACGTTATTTACTTAACAACTTAAAGAAGCTTATTGAAGATTTTGATCCTATACACCTTTATGTGAGATAAGAAAAATCTGTTCTCAAAAATAAAAAATATCTGACCACCACCGCAGTGAATGGTGAAGGACCCATGAGAAAGAACTCAGTGGGTTGAGAAGACAACAACTAACTCAAAAGCCACCAACTGAGTGAAAACAATAGGCTAAGGCGGGAAAGCCTGGTAGATAAAGCAGCATAGGCAGGACAAGTGCAAAGAAGGCAGCTGGAGAGGAAAACAAAAGAAATCACTTGTTTCAGGAGTGCTGACAATTTTTCCATTTTTTTCTCCTCCATGTTTCTTTTCAGCATTTCTACAGGCACACAAGTTATCAATATTTCCATGCTGACCCAATCGACCATAATTCACCACTCTGAATGACACAGATATTTGTGATCACTTCCCCTTGAAATTTTGCTTTATCTCATTCTTAGAATTGCTTCATAACTAAACTGACAAATGCATTTTGTTCATTTATTTATTCAACATATATTTATTGAGATAGTCCACAATGAATAAAATAAGCATGCTCCCTGCTCTCATGTAGCTAATAATTAGAAAAAGAACACAAATGCATTTAAAGCTATTGACAGATCAGGCTAAGTGCTGTGGAGCATATAAACAGGGCACCGAGAGAGAAAATAAAATAAGGTCGAAAGTAAGACTGGCTGGAAAAAACTCTGTTGAAGAAAAGAGATTTCAGCTGAGATAGAAACCAGAAGAAACCAGCTATTCACAGTGTGGGCAAAACACTCCTAGAGAAAGTAAAGGAAATTGCAAATAGGAACTGTTCAAGGCAGGAAAGAAATTGTTATAAACTGGACCTGGTGGAAGGTCACTGTGGCTGCAGTGTTGTGAGCAAAGGGAGGAGTTTGAAGAGGGAGATGGGGCTGGAATATTGTGTGCATTTGGGTTTTGTTTTATGATAAGTGTAAAGGCAAGACCCTCGAGTTTTCAATAGAAGACTTATCCTAATTTTTACCTTAAAAAGATTATTTGGCCATTGTGTGGAAAATGAATTAGAGTCAAAAAGACTGAAAGACAGGAGACCACTTTGAAAGCTTTTGCAGCTCTCAGGTTAGAGAGATGGCAGTGGCCGGACCGGGATGCTAGCCAGGAGCGAAGATGATGGGTAGCTGAATTTGAGATGCAATTTGGAGGATTTGCTGGAAGACTTCATGTGTGTGTCAGGGATAGGATGGAGAAGACTGTGAAGGAAATGAAGGAGTAAAGCACTCTGACTGACCACTCGTTAGGTGGCAGTGTCATTTAGGGATACGAGGGATATTGGGGATAGACTGAGGGTCAGAGAAAGTATTGATGCTTAGTCTGCATGGGTGGAAAGGAAACCAGACTCACAGTTTGGAGATGGGCTAAGATATAGGAACAATAGCAAAAGCTAAACAACATATTGCTTTATATTCTTATGTCTGCCCAAACCTCTATATTCCTAGTATTGCTACCTTAGGGGATCCTCACTATCCAATATCAGGAACAGTGAGGTTACACAGAACTTACTGGGATGATGGAAATATTCCCATTTGTGCTGTTTACTAAGGCAGCCACTAGCCACGTGTGGCTACCAAGCACTTGCACTGATTACTGTGATGGAGGAATTGAACTTTTTACTTTCATTTATTTAAATGGCAATAGCCCTGGTGTCTGGTGAACACCTTACCAGGGAGGTACATGTCTAGAATATCACCAATGGATTCTATTCCAGAGACATGAGGACGTTATGTTTATGTGCTCAGGTCGGTTAAGATGTGATGATTCCTCTTTTCCGTACCCTGTTAGAGTGAAAGCACTCAGGCAGTGAGACAGTCAAGATGTGTACAGAGAGGATGGAAGAGAACTGACCTGGGTTTGTGAGAATCAGCCTTTTGATAAATCAAGAACTTTTATTGATTTGGAGAGAGATCCCATCATGAAGTATCTCATTGCCTTGCAGCATAGCCACAGCCCCATGGAACCCTGGTAATCGGTGGGCATTTTGGAAGGAACACAGCTTGATGTCAGAAAACTCAGGGCTGCCTGATAATGTAAAATGAATTTTAACACATTGCATTTTTCTTTATTAGCTTATGGTAAAATGTGCAATCTATTGCAAACCTCAAATTTGTAAAGACTGTAAAAAGCATCAGTCATCTAACAAACTTAATTTTTAGAGCAGAATCACAGACTATTCAAACTGGAGGTACTTAGAAATCATCAAGCCTATGACTTGAAAGGAGTTGAGTGACTCCCTCAAGTTGCACAATTAGCTAATAGCAGAACTACGACGAGAATGTAGGTCTCCTTATTCTCGGCGTGTACAATTTAGACCTTCAGGTAACCATGTTATATGACACGATTTAGCCAAACAACACAAACTGAATCTTTTTATTTTTCCAGAAAAGGCCAATACAAAAATTTTAGAAACTTGAATGTGTGGGCATCCTGTCATTCTGTCAAATTTCCCTTATGAATAGATTAGGAGTGGAAAGAAACAGGTGTCCTCTTTTTTGTGTGTTCATTATTATGTAATCTGTCACATATTAATTGAACATTTTTTCTGGTGTTTTCCAATTGGCTTTTATCAGGCCTTTTAAACTGAATAATCCCTAATTGTGATGTTTGAAACCTGTTTCAAAAAAATTCTCCTCTAGGAGAAGAAAAAATAATGCCAATGCTTAGCCAGGAAGCTTCTCATTGAAGTCTAAATGTCCACATCAGAACCACAATTTGATGGTGAGCCAGAGAAGAGATTTCAAAAGAATGGTAATGATTTGGACAAAGGGGAAATACCCCTGGTACTTAAAGCCATCAACATCTGAGCCACAAAGAGACCCATCAAACACTAATAGAGAGAATCTATGCAGAGAATAACGTGCTATCATTGGAGTGATACAGGATAATCTTTAATTGTGTGTGCCATTTGAAAATTCTAAGAGGAACAGAAAAGGCTTTGCAATTCTATAATTAGATGTTCACAAATCTGATTCCTAATCAGCTAGACTTTCTCACCTTTATCCACCATGGGATGTGTTCCCCACGCCTGGATTCCCTGGTATTGGGAGGAGGTTTCTGATACTGTTGCACCAAAATGACTTGGTCCCAGCAGTGAGCACTCTGGCATCTGTGTTCTCTATTCCACTACTCTTTGGCCAGTTAGGATAGAAATTGTAACCACTGTGCATATTTAGTATACAAAAACACTCAACCTACACATGACAGATATATATGGGCCTAAATATTAAGCGTGTTTCCACCTCCGCCATACTTGTCTTTGGTATTCCATTCCCACTGGACTATGTGACACAGAAGTCTGGAATTGTCTGTGCAGTGAGGGCATGAGGGAGGTGTCCGCCCATTCTAACTCAAGGCTTCTCCTTATCCCAGTCGATCACTGTCCATGGCTCTTTCTAACTTTGACAAAATGTGTTTGGTTTATTTGAAGAGAAATGTTAAACCTTGGTACTAGAAGTAATCATTTCTACTGCTGTGTGTGAGTGTGTGCGTGTGTGTGTGTGTGTGTGTGTGTGTGTGTTAACTTCAGTAGGCAAGGATGGCTGCTACCCAAATCTTCATATTCATGGTACCTGGCTTATTAGGAAGTCAAGTGCAGCATGCGACTGACAAGTAGTTCCGGATGAACTTGCAGTTAGTAGTTACATTCTGACTGTTTAAACTCTCCCAGCAACTCCATCACATTCTTCCCATCCTAAATTTCAGTGTTAACACTGCAGTCCACTATTAACTAGTTAGCACATTTCAAGGACAGTAAGAATATTTCACTATTATCTTTTTAAGTTAATTTTTTCTAGTATTAATATTACTTCAGAATGAAATAATTGTAGATACATGTGTGCACATGCCTTTTATTAATGACAACGTTAAGTTTTCTAATAACTATCAAGAAGCTGTGAACTGTGAGAAGATGGCAAAAAAATTCTGTTTGATGAACTCTTTAGCTAGGTTGGATGGACATAAAATTATAAAGAACTATTAAGTCATCAGAAGAACAGTCCTAGCAACTAGAGAACCATGTTTCATATGTCTGCTATCCCAACTTAACATGCTACTGCTAAGAAGTTCCAGCTTTCAAATGATTGCGTGATTTTTTCCTCTACTATAGGTGTTATCACTTTCTACATCTAGGTATTCTCGTTCCTTAGGGACAATGCACATTTCTCCCAGTCATGCCTGATTGTAATGTCTGGCTCTCTGCCCTGTCACTCTACCTAAATACCAAACACAATAATCCATGAGAAAAATTGAGGCGCTCTGCTCCACTGACACCATGAGGAAGACCTAGAGGAGGCTGTGGCCTTCTGATCACAGCTGAGGCCGGAATTCAATCCCTGGGTGTCTGATGCAAGCTTAAGTCTAGATAACTGAGTCGTGCAGGGCTCTATCTCCCTCTTTGCTCCAAGGTTGGTTCCACCACGGATAACTGGGAATGAGATCCTTCTCTAAACAGAGAAATTTCTGTGATTCATGGAATGACATCTGGAATATGCCCACAAAGCAGTTTTTTTTTTTTCTTTGAAACTGAGTCTCACTCTGTCAACCAAGCTGGGGTAGAGTGACGCTATCTTGGCTCACTGCAACCTCTGCCCCCCAGTTTCAAGCAATTCTCCTGTCTCAGCCTCCAAAGCACAAAACAGTTTTTATAAGAATCATCGCTGGGTACAGTGGCTCATGCCTGTAATTCCAGCACTTTGGGAGGCCAAGGCGGGCAGATCATCTAAGGTCAGGAGTTCAAGACCAGCCTGAACAACATGGAGAAACCCCGTCTCTACTAAAAAAATACAAAATTAGAAAATTAGCCAGGCATAGTGGCGCATGTCTGTAATCCCAGCTACTCAAGAGGCTGAGGCAGGAGGAGAATCGCTTGAACCTGGGAGGCAGAGGTTGCAGTGAGCCGAGATCGCACCATTGCACCCCAGCCTGGGCAACAACAGCAAAACTGTCTCAAAAAAAAAAACAAAAAACAAACAACAACAACAACAAAAAAAAACAGAGAGAAAAGAAAAGAAAAAAAGAAGCATTACTCTGTTCCATTGATAATCTGTCTCTGCTGAATTTTGCCTGCTTAACAGAGAGGTAAGCTACTGAAAAGAGAAAAATATACTGTACAGTACCACAATGTTGATTTCACCCCAGGGGCTTGCAAATCATTCTGCTCAGATGGGAAATTTAATAATTCGTCAATGAACACATTGCTCTTAACCAATGAAAACCATTCCATTTCAGATCCAGCTCAGATTAATTTATTTTTTATTTATTTATGTATTTATTTATTTCGCTTTCTGTAGACAATGAACCCTTTAAGGAACAGTTCTCAGGAACTATTATGGTAACTAGGCATAGCAGTGGAAATAAGGTATTTGATCCCATCTACGGGGTTTTCTATCAAAGTGAGAAAAATACATTTATATGAAACCATGTCCATCTGGGACAGACATTTACAGCACCATATAAAATTGTGGACCTATTAAACAAACCTGCTTTAACCAACAATATCTACAGTACTCTAGTATGTCAAGAACTTGTGTGAGAGGTTACCACTGTTTCCCACGACATGCTCTTAAGAATGTCATGAGTTCTCATCCAAACTTTATTATAATGGTGTGAGTCACCTAGATCTATAACTCCCTCATAATTTTGCATGGTAAACATAAATAAAAAGACACATACACATAGTCAACTCTATATTACCTGTTAAAAATTTTCAAGTTCTTATTAATATAATTTTGTTGGGGTGTTTAGAAATCTTCTGCTGTTTTAATGTCTCCTACCATGACTTCTCTGTATAGCCTGAATTCTGAGTAAAGAAACAAGCAAACAGCAATTTTCCTGACATGAATTTTCTTCATGGAAATATTGTTTTTCTTGCAAGATTAGGTTATTTAAGGTGACAGTTACATGCCTAGAAAAAAGAAATCATTTCCAGGCTTGGAAACAGAGTAAAGAAATTAGAAAAAAAAAAAAAATATTACTCCCCCTGAGCCATCTTTAAAGTTCCTCTTGAAAATGTTTAGGATGCCTAAGACTTTTAAGGTCAGAAATATCCCAAAGTCTTATATGAAATATAAGTAAATGTGCCACAGGCACTATTGTTTCATTCTGTTGTATGCATAGTTGAAGGGCATTGCCCAAATCATATGTAGAAACGCAAAGATTTGGCTTGTTTGCTGTGAACTAAGGGAAGTGAGGTGGGATTGGCCTTCTGTGCTCCCTCAACATCTCTCAAGAAACCTAAAATGGTCAGTTCATGTATAATAATTAACTAAGCAAATGAAATGGGCACAAATAGAAAACAATAATGAGGAAAGCCTTCATGAACTAGATAATACTTCGTCAGGGGCTCAAGAAAGGAAAGTGCTTTGGCCCAAAAGATAAGGAATTATTTTCTAGATGGAGAGAAAATGACATGCAAAAGCATTTTGCAGCAAGACAGTGGATGAAAGTGTATATGGAGATATGTATAATATGTCAAAACATAACCTGACTGAAGCATCAGTGTATTCCAGTTGTCTGATGAAATAATAATCTCATCAGCCCCTATTTGCACAGTACTTTAACATTGGTAAAAATGTCCTGGAATATTATGGCACTAGCTTCCTGATGGAGAATAACTATGATAGAGGAAAAATCATCCTCATTTTACAAACAAGACAACTGAGGTTCAGAAATGTTAATGAATTATCCAAAGCTACCTACACACAAGAAAATGGTAGAGGGAGTATTCTCCGTTCTTCTGACTTTGTAGCTAATGTTCTTCTACTAAGCCACTGTGTGGTTTACATAAAGGTTAAGTACATGTTACATGTGGATAGTGGGGAGCAAGGATGGGAAAAACATAAGAGACAAATGAAAGAGCTCTTAAAATTCAATTTATTTTTAATAATGCTTCCCTTCCATGGTATATTAAAGTTCTCATAAAAATTCTTAAGAAATCAGAAACTCCTTAATCTGTAGTTCTGGAAAAAACCACAGGATGTCATCCTGTATAATACTTTTTAGGCAAATTATTGTGAGTTTTGAGATGGAGAATACAGATTTTTAAAGGACAGCATAAAGCTTCACTTCTTAAAGTAAAACTTATCATTTTAATAGCAGCAGAGCACTTTAATATATAGACGTTTATAGAAGGATGCTTGGGTTCTTTCAAATTTTTGCTGTGAAACTTTTGAACAGTAAATTATAAACACAAACATAACTAAAATGTAGTTTGATTTATCCATAGCAACGGCCTTTGCCATGTAGCTACCAGTACTACTCAATTCCTCACTGCATTAAGCTCTTCCACTGCTTTCTCAGCAAGGAATAATGGTTGCTTATCTTCCTAATAAAGGAGGGGGGGTGAAGAAAGAGATATGAGATTATGAAAAAGATGCTCATGCTCAAAATCTTGGAGGAAAACACTAGGTTGTATTTTTCCAGAGGAAAAAGTAAATCACCCAAATGGTCTAACCCGTAGACATTTCCAAATCTCTATTCTTATGCACAGTTTTATTCTCCATAACCCAAGGCTTTTTCAGCACACATTCATCTAACTCTATGAATATGATTCCAACTGTCTACTGTGGCCCCTAATTGGGCTGAGGAATTGGCATCCCTTATGGGCAGATGCAGAACTCACACACGGAGTACCTCTTTTTCTTGCCTTTAAAGATTACATTTCCACTAGCACCTGATAATTTGATCTTAGCCTATCTCTACCTGCAGCTTTAGGTAGACACAGCACTAGATTCATCTCCACCCTCAGGAAATGTACTTGAAAAACAATGAAATGTGGTTCAATGTTTTTGATAAAAGGGGCTAAATGAAAAGCACCTTAATGATTAAGAAAGATGTTGACTTTCTTGTGCTTAGCAGAAAACAGCACAAAGAGATAAGCTACCTACTACAAATTATTAGCTGTGTCTTAAGTGATAAACTACTTAATGTAGATGTTATTATTAAGGTGTTATTTAGCAAAGCATGTCAAAAAGTATCTTAGGGACATTGCAAAACTGATTTCCCATCTTTCATGTCTATATATGTTAGTGCTGCATTTTATGTGAGGCACCAACAGTCTAAACAAAATGTTTCTAGATCACAATTTATGAATTACATGCTTGAAAAATAAGTTATAAGGTCTTATTTGCTCCAATATCCATTTGATCCTAATGTTCATTTCTTCTTCACCATTCCCTCATATAGCCATTCATCTATCTTCCAGGCCAGCAGAATTTTATAGTTTCCCCAAAAGGATAATATTTCTAAAATAAATAAGCTTCCTAGACTGGAGCTACACGACACCAACAAAACCTGTTGAAAAGTGAAAATTCATTTCTACCTGACACTAAATAACTGTTTTGACTGATTATTTTCTCTGAACTGACAGGTTGTTCGGGCAATGTAGACACAAGCTTAGTCAATTTAGCACACGAATGATACATGAGGGGTTCCATATTCAAAGCAGAAAAACTGTACAGTTATTCACTGAATACTGAGGGCATATGCTGGGCTCAGTAATGCTTATTTTAAAAGAAGTATTCATGATGTAGATTATGAAGGTCGTTTCTTTTTAACTTGTTAATCTTATGAACAACGTAAGATTGGAAAATATTGGCAATGGCTAATAGATTTCATTAATAACTGATGAGGTGACATCTATGTCAAAGACTTCAAAAACTATACTGAGTTACCACCTTTATAAGTCTATCATAATCACGTACACTCTATAAAAGTTATATGCAAAACTGTTCCTTGCATTATTATTTATAACTGAAAAAGTAGAAACAAGCAGAAAGATCTACAATGAGATACTGGCTAAGGGAAACCCTCATACACAGTTGGTAGAAATACAAATTAGTACAGCCACTATACAGAACAGTATGAAAGTTCCTCAAAAAACTAGCAATAGAACTACCATATGATCCAGCAATTCCACTACTGGGTATATACCCAAAAGAAGAAAGGAAATCAATAGATAAAAGAGATACCTGCACTCCTGTGTTTTTTGGAGCACTATTCACAATAGCCAAAATATGGAATCAATCTAAGTGGCCATCAATGGATTAATGGATGACGAGAATGTGTAAATATATAAAATGGAATATTACTTAGCAATTTAAAAAGAATAAAATGTCATCATCTGCAGCAATAGTAACCTCTGTTTCCTTGGATGAAACTGGATATCATTATGTTAAATGAAATAATCCAAGCACAGAAAGACAAATATCACATGTTCCCACTCATGTATGGAAGCTAAAAAAGTGGATCTCACGGAGGTTGAGAGTAGACTGGTGGTTCCCAGAGGATGGGGAGGGGTGGGAGGAGGAGACATGAAGGGCCAAAATGACATAAATGTATTCATTACCACTGAACTATACAGGTAAAGATGGTAAACTATATATGCATACTCTACCACAATAAAAACAAACACCTAAATTAAGGAACATTTTTATATCTCATTCTTCTCTGCCACATACTTCAACGATGAATTTGAAAAGCTGAACTCAATTTCAAAGTGGCACATTGTTCCTCATTCTTCTCTATGACATTATACAAGGAGCAATTCTCCAAGTTGAGTCAATTTCAAAATGGCATAGTACACTAAAAATTGAATCACATCCTGTAGACTAAGGGGATTTTTGTCCCTTGTGGAAATATTTCTAACCCAATTGATTTAGATGTCACTCTGTGTTCCAGTGAACTCAGGAAAGTTTTAATTACATAGAAAATATGTTATGATTTCTCACAGGAAATAATATATGGGAATCAGAGTGCGATTTTGAAAAAAAAAGTATGAAAGAAAATGAGTACCTTGTGAGATTAAGCACTACACCAGCTTGATTCTATCATACTAATTTATCAGACCCTGTGTTATTAAAGAGAACAGATTTCTTGAGGCTTTGTTCTCCTTACGATTATTATTAGAAAAGCCTATAATGGAGTCCATGATTTAATAGGAAGTCATATTCTTTTCAGTGTTATTTACCATGAGCGAGGAGAAGGCTGTCTTAATGGGTGCTAGTGAAACCTTAATGAGGAACCCCTTCTGTACCTGTATTTTCTCTGCATGAAAGCAGCATGGGTGTCAGCAACTGGGGCGTATTCTTTGTTATAAGCCTAGAAGTGCAATTTCCTATAAAACGTATATTTTAAAGCCCACACATGAGGCTTTAAAAATGTCACTTAAAAGGTTACATGCAACAAAAAGTCAAATGGAGAGAGAACTGCAGTGGTGGGCTCTATTTTCCACCCTGTCATCCCATACGCTATTATTAGAAATATCAGCAGTCTGCTTTCCAGAGAGAAAGTAAAATTTGACTGCATTCAATATAAATACTTCTGCAGATTTGCTCAATTTGCCTTAATTTGCTCTCACCTCTGAGTTCCTCTGAAACCAAACTCGCTGGACAATAGGAATGCCTTGTAAAGGTTTCTGCCTTGAAACTAAAAAAATAATAATAAATAAAAAATTTAATGACCAGTCAAAGTAATTCTACTTTCATTTACTGGTAAAGTTATGTGGAATTTATAAATCATACGAGAACACAATTATGCACTCATAAATCTGAAAATGGACAGGTGATCACACAGATCAGACATTCTCTGTCTTCAATGACACGGAGTTCTTTCTATCCTGTATGACTGCTCAGTTACCCCACGTGCAATGTTTGTTTTTAATGAACCACCACGAAGACCAGATGCCCTTGTAATGGACAGTTGACATCTTCCCAAAGCAAGATGTTTCCCTTAAAAAGACAGTCAAGATGCATGATCTGGTCATTCGGTGTTATAAATTAAATGGCACTTCCGACTGCCTCACTTTGCATCCGTACAATGCATTTTAGCTGATTTAAGGCCAAATACAAAGGCCTTCTAGCATAATGGACACTATATATCCCAGTTCCCACTTTTGCTTTCACTAGGGTACCCCTTTATCTCATTATTTCCTTCAAGGAGAATGCCAAGTGATACGCTAATGGATCTCCTGCTGTTAGAGGCTCAGTTGGAAACTGAGGCCACTGGCAAAATTATTAGTTAGTAGGTTTCCACTCAAGATACTGTACCCATTACTTCTCCTTTCGTGTCACAGATAAGTGTGAGAAATACTTTACTGTTTTTACATTTCATGAAATATGTTTCACGTTAAAGAAACCATTGTCTTAAGCAATGCCGCCAATTCCCAAATCTTACTAAAAACAAAAAATCTAAAACAAACAAACAAAACCCTGGTTAACTTTCACATAGAATGCCAAATGGCATAACTTTTTACAAATTTTATTCATGTTTATACTTCAAAATAATTTATTTTAAAAACCTGGGCAATTTTTAATAATCATGGCATCTAGACATCAGAGTAGTTCTGTGACAAACATATTTAACCAGGAATTAAGAAGTGATGTTAATCTGCTCTTTCTTCGTGAATCTTTTTCTTACCTACCTGCTCCCCCATTAAATTTCATCTCTCTTAGGGAATGCCTTTTGTATGTTGTTATAACTAACAGTGTACTGTTATGTACTGTTCTCCAGTACATAAAACTTTACTTAGAAGAAGTTGTATTTCCTACTTTCTTATCCATGTCTTGTACTCTTACAACCACACAGTGTTGTGCCTGGAGCTGAATTAAATTTCATAAGACTAATGTGCACTAAAGAAGAAAAATTTCTGGACATATAATTGAAGGCCAAGTTGACACTATGAAATGTGCATATTTATACTAATAGTCAAAACACATCTTCATTTATTTGACAATTAAGTCCAAGATGCTATTTGTAGAAGTAATACTAATATAGCAGTAATCACTAATACATCATTCTGTTCTCACCCACTGTACACATACTTATTCAGGCAGACATGACCAAACAAAATCTTTGAGATCTACTTTTAAATACCTATAAAGAATGTATCATATTGTTCTCTATGGCATGGAATCATACATCTGAAAACTGAGACTGAGATTTTTGGCAATTTTCTAATTCCAACTAAACTATGCTTTTGATGCATTAGGCTTCAAGTCTGATAATTCCTCTTAAGACACAGTTCTGTGTTTTCTGATTGTCTACTGAACATCACTTGTTGGGCAGTGACTTGCTTTTTAGAAAACTGTCTAAAACTCAGTATCTCCCCTCACCCTTCCAGTTGCTCTCTCTTCTCATTTTTGATAAACAATGTCACTTTTTTTTATGGGATCTAATTAAAATAAAGAGCTTCTGCACAGCAAAAGAAACTACCATCAGAGTGAACAGGCAACATACAAAATGGAAGAAAATTTTCGCAACCTACCCATCTGACAAAGGGCTAATATCCAGAATCTACAATGAACTCAAACAAATTTACAAGAAAAAAACAAACAATCCCATCAAAAAGTGGGCGAAGGACATGAACAGACAATTCTCAAAAGAAGACATTTATGCAGCCAAAAAATACATGAAAAAATGCTCATCATCACTGGCCATCAGAGAAATGCAAATCAAAACCACTATGAGATACCATCTCACACCAGTTAGAATGGCAATCATTAAAAAGTCAGGAAACAACAGGTGCTGGAGAGGATGTGGAGAAATAGGAACACTTTTACACTGTTGGTGGGACTGTAAACTAGTTCAACCATTGTGGAAGTCAGTGTGGCGATTCCTCAGGGATCTAGAACTAGAAATACCATTTGACCCAGCCATCCCATTACTGGGTATATACCCAAATGACTATAAATCATGCTGCTATAAAGACACATGCACACGTATGTTTATTGCGGCATTATTCACAATAGCAAAGACTTGGAACCAACCCAAATGTCCAACAATGATAGACTGGATTAAGAAAATGTGGCACATATACACCATGGAATACTATGCAGCCATAAAAAATGATGAGTTCATGTCCTTTGTAGGGACATGGATGAAATTGGAAATCATCATTCTCAGTAAACTATCGCAAGGACAAAAAACCAAACACCGCATATTCTCACTCATAGGTGGGAATTGAACAATGAGATCACATGGACACAGGAAGGGGAATATCACACTCTGGGGACTGTTGTGGGGTGGGGGGAGGGGGGAGGGATAGCACTGGGAGATATACCTAATGCTAGATGACGAGTTAGTGGGTGCAGCGCATCAGCACGGCACATGTATACATATGTAACTAACCTGCACAATGTGCACATGTACCCTAAAACTTAAAGTAAAATAAATAAATAAATAAATAAATAAATAAATAAAAACAATGTCACTTTTTATCTTGTCAGAAAGCAACAAATTTTGGAGTCCTTCTCAATAACTCCTTTTTCTTTACTGTATTTCAGTTGATCACCAACTCTTATAAATGCTACTTTAGATAGATATAGATAGAAATGTTTTACAGTTTTTACACTTCATGAAAGATATTCTCTTAAATATATTACTTGAGATATATATGAATGAACTATTATATGTATATGTATGTATTCATTTCCATCTTATTTTCTTTCTGTTTTCAATGAAACTCACATTATTACTTTCTGGATTTGTGTTACAGCTTCTGAACTAGTATCTTCTCATTCAAGATCTTCTCACTGTAATCAGTTAAGATATCTTTTCTAAAATATCGATCATTCATCTGTCTATTTGTCTGTCTAATCTATCATCTCTCTCTCTTCTATGGCTTGGATAGACTCTCTTCACCTAGTTAGATCAACCCATTTATGCCAGGTGTTCCATTATTGGAACACTAAGCTTGTGAGAGTTATTGATATCCTACTGCTCAAGGTCATCGCCAAGGTCTGATTTTTCATAAAAAATTTGCAACCTCTGACATAAATGGGTTAAGTCCATTCTCTTACCGTGACACAAGAGTTACTTGAAAGTTTGTTATCTGTCCACTCTTACCTCTGTCCAACTCTTTGAATCCACTGCACAATTCCAGGCAGCATTCTTGTTCACTCATTATTCTCTCAAAACACCATGGGGTCTGTGACTTTAGGGCCCTTTCTGAACTATTTTTTCTCCCTGAAATGCTTCAGCATACCCATCTGACTGGGAAAACGCTCAAATATCACCCCCCCGTCCAGCAAATTGCATTACACCAGAGGCATTTCTTATAGTACTCAAAAGTCATCTTTGTATAAATATATAATTTTTAACCATTAGAGCCCCTAAAAGCAGAAATACTGTTTTTACCATCTTTTTACCTGATGTCCCTGCCATATGGTAAACTCTCAACAGTATCTTTTGAATGAATAATAGGGGAAAATATATTTTTCTTATAATCGTCTAATAGGAGGTTTAGATATTTTGCATATACAGGTATCATCTAAATCTGGCATAAAAAGGCAGCCATTTGAAGACAAAACGGAGTTCTGAAATACGGTTTGTAAAATATATATATATATTTATACTAGGACATAATTCAACACTCATCTCTTAGATGATTGAAGATCAGTTGTTAAGCAGAAACGTTGAGGATTTATGCTTACTTGACTGGCAGCTGCGGACAGCTACCTAGGTAACTGAACTCAAATCTTCTAGCCTTTTTAATCTAGGGACCTAAATGTGTAAATATAGTAGTCTTTTGGAAATATTCTTTTATGTTGGAAAAATAGCATTTTTTCTTATTCTTTTGTTGTACTTTCATATATTATTTTATTTATTGAGAGACAGGGTTTCCCTCTTTTGCCCAGGCTGCAGTGCAGTGGCACCATCATGGCTCACTACCTCATGGGCTCAAGCAATCCTCCCACCTCAGCCTCCCAGTAGCTGGGACTACAGGCTCACGCCACCACACCTGGCTAATGTTTTTCATTTTTAGTAGAGAAGAGGTCCCACTTTGTTGCCCAGACTTCAAATATTTTTAATGAATAAGTAATAATAAGACCTGCCAAGATTGTGCTTGCTATACTGGAGACCTGGGTTGAAGACCTGCTTGCTATACTGGAGACCTTATGCACACGCCTCCCGACTGTGTAGGGGTGGCTCCCATTATTTTACAAATGAGGACCAGACTCTGAGAATATAAAACTATAATAATGAGTCATATATTTTAAATGGGGAAAATTATCTTTTATGACAGCAGCTAAATGATCACCTTAGTTTTGATTTTTAGTTCGTTGAATTATGAGAAAATTACTTCCAAAATTTGGTAAACATAGCAGAAACAATGCCACTGAGTTTACCAAATATCCAGAATTCAGAGAGTAAGTCCCTCTTGAGAGCTTTTTATTACAGAGGGAAGCATGAACAACCAGGATGCACAGCAGGACTCGCTCCTGAAAATCACTTGGCTGGCCAATTGCATTGACTAGTCATGCATAGGCTTGCCAAGACCTCATGCAGCAAGACAATTGGTTTTCTTTATGATAAGCCTCTACATATGCTTGCTGAAATCAAATCAAGAGAGAATTCATCTCATTTGATGCAGATTATATATATAGCCAGAAATATTAGAAGTATTTCATGAGTACCTTTTTATTTTTCAAAGCCAACCAGAAAAACATCAGTTAAGCCACATAATTCTCTCTCGTGCCACAGCCTCTCTCTGACTCTGTCTTCTTCAATCTCCCCTTCAAAGACTTAAAAAAGATAAAAACTCCTACAGGTTTCAGAAATTACAATGATGCATGTTTTCATCCTCCACATGTCATAGTCTACAAAGTATAAATTTATATGTTAATAAAAGTAAATTGTACCTATTGTATTATCAAAGATGTTTGGTTGACAAAACATCTTTGCATATGCTATTTAATTTAAAATGAGTTTAATGTGCCACATCAGGGTATTATAAGTGTCTGTAATAGGATATCAGCATTTTAAACGCTCTGGTGGCAAATACTATATCTATCTCTGTATCCATCTCCATATCTGTCTATCTGTCTATCCTTCCATCCATTCATACACACATATATTTGACTGATTCATCTCTGCCTTTACATCCTTGGGTAATACAACTCCTGTGTGATGCTTCTGGATTCTGGTTTCTGAGGAAGGAAATATAAGAGTATGGGCATGAAGGTCCTGTCCTTGGCTGATATCTGCAGAGAAGCCTTTATAATTTTTTTCCTACTTTCTTCTGTCTTCCCTTTTCTCCCCTTCCTAAGGAACCCACCTCCCTAATAACACTCCCAACCTCTATATTTTCCCCATGTAGGCATTCTCCAGAACTACTGATCCTCTCTTACTTTCTCTTTCATTCTGTCCCACCTTTTAATGGCCTCCGTATCCTGTCTCCAATTATCTCTGTAGACTAATGTCACTTGCTCCTACTCCCTCAACAAACCCAACAACAGAGAGTAAAAAATCCAAATTTTAGCTACATTTCATTCATTAGGCTTAAAGACTAAATTTGGTATCACTTATGTGTAACCAGATTACAATGCAAGCACACATAGTTATATATAAGAAAAATCTGAAAGTAAACATTGCATTTTGAAATGAATGAGGGAATAAATGGAATATGATTATTGTATCTTGAGTTCTCTAGAGGAAAAAAAAAAGCCCAGAAAAAGACGGAAATGAAGGCAGAAATTTTTATAACAAGCCTCATGAAAAAAAAAAAAAAGGAATGGCAAGGTGTGTGGATTTCACTTGGTGCAGCTCCCTTAAAAATTAGCATGTGTCTTCAGGGAGGATTAGCATGCAAAGTAAGACATGATGCATTTTTAGAAAGAGAGAATAGTTGGTCTGGTGATCTTAAATTCATGCGCCTCTTTTTTATGTTTTATTTTTGGAAACAGTCTTTGTTTATAAGAGAAAGAATGTCTGAAGAGCATATTCAGATGAAATAAACATGCTTTTATATTTTCATATAAAGGAAGAAAATTTTAGGAGTTAGTGACTTTTAAAATAAGTGTTTAAAGCTCTTCATGTATATGAAATACATATATAAAACACAATATAAGATGTTCTGAAAATAACATAAAATATTTTTAAAAATTGTGTCAGAGTACTCAAGAACTCATAGATAATTGCTGACCCTGAGAAAATCACGCATCTCTTCACTCCACAGTCACCTCACCAAGACAAGGAATAACTAGAATCGATCATTTCTGAGGTCATTTCAAGCTCAGTTTTTCTATCATAATGCACCATTTTATAGACGATCTTTGTGAATGACCGTTCTGTTTTTGATGCTAAAATATTAGCCTAACACTTATTTTATTCCTGTCCAAGTTATTTACCTCCTACTCTGGTCTTTGTGATATCGTACATCCTGGTCCTCATAAATACCACATTAAACCCGTATAAACTTATTTTCTCTTTTATTTCCTCTTTATTAATAACAGTGTAAAAACAAATCCAGTTTTTTAACTTTATTATACATTTGTCCAATATTTTATTTTTCATATATGTGTGTGTGTATACATATATGAAACACATATATATGGAAAATATATATATTTATATATGGATATATATATTCTATATATATGGATATACATACATATCCTGTTTTACCAAATTGGTCTCATATATTTGCTCACATATATGTGTATGTGTGTGTGTGTGTATGTGTGTGTGTGTGTATATATATATGAAACATATATGGAAAATATATATATTTATATATGGATATATATATTCTGTATATGTGGATATACATACATACATCCTGTTTTACCAAATTGATCTCATATATTTTCTCTAGATACTATTATGTGCAGAGTTATTTGAATTTTCATATTTTAAAATAATCAAGATACATGTATCACGAATACTTTAGTCCTTTATGAAATTGTGTAGAATTACCAGGCTGATACCAGGTAGAGAACATCAACTGATTAATCAACAAGCATTTATTCACCAGAAAAAATGTATTTAGTGACAGACCTCTGGAAAGGGAGGCAAAGATGGCGGGGAGGCAGTGACTAACTGCCTAGTTTACTCTCCTCCCCCTTCTACATATTTATATTCCACCTAGAAAAGGTTCCGGGGTGAGGAGAAATTACTTAATGGGTACAATGTATGTTACACTGGTGATGGATACCCTAAAGCCCATATTTCACCACTACACAAGCTACGCATGTAACAAAATTGCACTTGTACTCCATCAATTTATTAAAAAATAAAAGGCAAATGTAAGCATGAATTCTTAAAAAAATTAATGTATATGAACACGTCAGAAAATAATTTTTTTCCAAAATGTAGTATTTGCAACAGAAGCTTAGGAGAAGG
The DNA here is from genome assembly GCF_029281585.2 of Gorilla gorilla gorilla. Lineage (NCBI taxonomy): Eukaryota > Metazoa > Chordata > Mammalia > Primates > Hominidae > Gorilla > Gorilla gorilla. The sequence continues at coordinate 122,354,537 of NC_073238.2, forward strand.
GGAAAAGATCTTGGAGTAACATAAAATACTTAGGAAGTAGGACTTCAGCTAACGTGCAAAGGATTCAGAAAACCAGACAAAAGGAGGAACACAAACGGGAAATGATATGAAAACAGATGGAAAGGTAGTGGGTTTTTTCCACATTTCAGGGAGAGAAGGCTTAAGAAGGAGCAGAGGCAGAACTGCTGTGGTGAAAAATGCTGGGAGAATCAAGAAAAGTCAGCGATTCTCTCATCAAGAAGGAAGACAGCCAGACCTAAAGGGAAAAATGCAGTGTTGATGTCACATGCTATAGCACTCTACAGAGAGCAAACGGTCTACAATGGGAACTAGATATAATGAGGGAATTACAGTCAACTTTAAGGAGAACTGTTTTAGGAAAGTGCTAGGAATAAGTCCCACAAGTAGGAGTACTAGTAAGATTATAGTTACACAAACAAGCTGAAGGGTGACAGGTATATTTGTAAATTACCTTTTCCACTTCCTATTAATCTACATCACAAGCATTAGTACACACAAGCAATAATTAATATGTTTTGGCCAAATACGAATATGTGAATATCTTCACAATTGGTGTTCCCTCTATAAACTGGTGGGCTTTTGACTTTCACACACCTGCAAACTCAAATTCCTTTAGGTATTGATATTTACTATATTAGTTCATCCTCATACTGCTATGAAGACATACCTGAGACTGGGTAATTTATAAAGGAAAGGGGTTTAATTTACTCACAGTTCCTCATGGCTCGGGAGGCCTCAGGAAACTTACAGTCATGGCAGAAGGGGCAGCAAACATGTCCTTCTTCACATGATAGCAGGAGAGAGAAGTGCCGAGCAAAGGGGGAAACACTCCTTAAAAAAAATCAGATCTCTTGAAAACTCACTAACATTAGAACAGCAACATAGGGGTAACCGCCTCCATCATTCAATTACCTCCCACCGGGCCCCTCTCATGACATGCAGGGATTATGGGAACTACAATTCAGGATGAGATTTTGGTGGGGACACAGCAAAACCGTATCATTTACCCTTTAAGGCTAGCATAAGTTTCTAATGTGTTCTCTGTATGCAAGCCACTATTTACTAGCCGATTATCCTTGGACAATTCTCTTAGCCTTTCTAAACTTCAATTCCTCCATCCATAAAATGGGAATGATAATAATTGTAATGAACCTGTAGCTTTGTTTGAAAAATCAAACACAGCCATGCATGGACGACACTTAGCCCCATAAGCCGCACATGACTGTTACTTAATGTTAGTTGCAGTTATTAGCAATAGTTCCTATCAAAGCACAACCTACTAGTTGCACAGTTAATTGATTGGCTTGAATAGGGAACAGAAGCCTATCCCAAATTTGCAAGTATAATTTGGTCTTCTATAGCTTATTCAGTTATTAAATCCTAAACCTCAATAAAATTGGGGGATGTTTAGTAAGAAAAATCACATAAGTGAGCTGTAAAGAAAAGCATTTTACAGAAGTGAGAAAAGTATTTTATGGAAGGGAAAATAAATAGGGGAAGCTACCTATTAGGTTGGTGCAAAAGTAATTGTGGCTTTTGCCAATAGAAGTAATGGCAAAAATCGTGATTACTTTTGCACCAGCCTGCCCTCATCAGTGCAGTTGGAATCTGCACCAAAAGAAGCATGAAGCAGGTGAATCACATCCCTCCTGCACAGCGAAGCAGCAGAAGCTGTCACTACGTCACACGGCCGAATTATTGAATCCATTACCCAGAATAACTTGATCCATAACCAAAGCCACCAAACAAGATATAAACTGAAATAAAATATAGCTGAGTTTGCTCGAGCATCCATTCATTGAAAGCTTTAAAACAAACACAAATCGTTTGGAATTGTCTGGTGCCAATACTATAGAACTCACAATACGGAACATTTCTTCATTGTGTGGTTTTAAAAGATTGATTTGTGGGTGCCCCATCTAGACACTGATCAAGAAGACTAACATTTAACCATTTATTTTCAAGGAAAAAATGCTAAAAGATAAACCCTTTTCACTATTTCTAATTCTAGCTTCTTCTATATCATAGTCCATTTGTTTAGCTTTCTGATTGCTTTTTGAAGCAAGAGATGCTTCTTACTTTTTAACTCTTCTTGTACAATTTTGTATGGTAAAGGGAAATAGACTTTAAAATACAAAATTGTATTATTATTTAAATCAGTCTTAATTTTATAATATACTTGGTAGTCTCTATACTTTTTTCCAGTACAGCAAAGTTATCTTCTATTTTTCTTAATACTGCCCAGTATTTAAATTTCACCTTTTCTCGCACTTAAAAGTACATAATATATGAGGTAAACCTGATCCATTGATTTAATTTTGTTGTCTTCTTATGAGACTATGCTAATCTATATTATATATATTATATTATAGTCATGATCCACATGAAGACATTTTAGTCAATAATGAGTCACATTGAGAACAGTGGTCCCATAAGATTATAGTGTAGCAGAAAAATTCCTATCATGTAAATATTATCACTGTGTCACAACTGCCTATGGTATCAGTACAGTAAGATGCTATACAGATTTGCAGCCTAGGAGCATTAGGCTATACCATATAGCCTAGGTGTATCGTAGATTATAACACCTCATTTTGCTTAAACACACTCTATGATGCTGGCATGACAAAATCAGCTAAGGATGTATTTCTCAGAACATATCTCTGTTGTTAAGCAATGCATAACTGTATATTGTATTTGTTGTGTGTATGTATATATATATATATAATTTATTAAGGAAAACTTTATTTCTTAAGTTGTTGGGGAATTTTATTCATGATGTAATTATTCTATTTGGGGAATTTTTATTATATTTCTCCTATACTTAAAACTCAAACCATAACCAAACCACAACATAAATCTACTACTATTTCAAGGTACTTCCTTCCAAAAAGAAAAGCCTTCTCTGTGTTATATTCTAACCCCTTTAAAATGCTGCTATCTGATGATCCCTGTGTAAACAGGCTTTAAAATCTTATTTTCTTCCTTTAGTGAACAATTAAGCTCTCAGTCAATGAACACTGCTGTGGCAGATTCATTATCCTTTTTGCCAAAAAGTACTGTACCTGACTGCCACGTGCTGCTGGTGTGTCCAGTGCAGCTTGTGCATTCGACTTAAGCCCCTCTTTCTGCAGATCATTTTATCTTCCAACCCATGTTGGAACCAAAAGTATGCAAATGGGAGGGCTGAACCAGCCACAAATAATCCAATAAAGAGTCACATGTGGGATGTTAAAATGCAAGTTTTTGAGAAGAAACTGAGTTATGATCTAGAAGTCTTATATACCTACACATGTTACATGGGATCCAAAGGACCATCCCATTCTCTGTCTACCTCATCCATTTTCCTTACTTGTCTAATGTTCACTGGCATTTCAGCTTGTGATTCTTGAGTTATAGAGTCAAATTAGCCTTAAAAAAGTCACCATGGTGAGTGCAAAGACTAAAACTCAACAGATTTGGTTTTAACAGCTCTGTACCATACAGTGCCTTAATGACCGTAAGTCATCTTCCTGAGTTCAACTTTCCTCATAAGTGACATCTAAAAACGACCTCATCTGTTCCTGCTAGAATGTTTATGGAAATCAAACATAGCAATGAACCTATATATGAAAGCACTGGGAGTATATATCCCTATGTATATAAAGATTTATATATATATAATATATATTATTTAAGATGAACACTGGGAGAAAATACATTATTTAAGATGAACATTGGCAGACTGCTTCTACCTTCCATGCAAGTGGTATCATTTATTTCCAGGAGTAGATTATTTTTTTGTTTAGCAAAACATATTACTATACCTGTTTGTTTATGGGAGTGGAGAACTCCCACTGAGTATCCTAGGTAGGGAAAGTGTGATTCATTCATTCACTCATTCATTCAACAAGTATTTATTGCATGCTGACTCTATGCTGGACACCACTCAAGGTGCTGGAGGATAGCAGCGAATGAGGCAGAGGATGTCCCTGCTTGAATGAGTCTCATAACTTGGGATAGGACAGAGGGAGAAGAGGATAAGGGACAATCACAAAGTGAACTTATTGCTGAACAAGACAGTTTCAGAGAGTGATACAAACTTTGAAGGAAAAACTAATAACAGTACAAACAGCAATAAGACAAGAGAGTAGCTGAGAAAGTTTCTACAGTAGAGTCAGGAAGACCTCTCTGAAGAGCTGGTACCTGAATCATTCAGAAGACAGCTATCTGAAGATTTTGGAGAAAAGCTGTCTGGGCAGAGGAACCGAGCTAGGCAAGGGCTGTGGGATGGGATCGAGATCAATTCAACTGAAGCACTCCAGAAGGCTGGTGAGGCTGGAGAACAGTGGGCTACAGGAAGGTGATGAGCGGTGACTTCACAGATGTAAGTGGGGCCAGATCTCGCAAAGATGGAAGAATCAGAGACACTGATGGCTGACATCTGGCTTCCCTATACGCACATAACATGTAAATGCTTTACATCAACAGGAGCTCAATAAAGAATTGCTGATTGATTATTGTTACAACAGCTGATGGATTACAGTGCATCCTCAATAAAAGCAAATTGTTCTCCTGAAAGAAATAATGGGAAAAAAAAGCTGTTCCTATGAAGAGATAATTTACTTAACATAAGGTATTTATTTTGTTGGAAGTCAAATGGAATCCTTCTAGTCCATCCTCCATGGCAGCTCAACTGACTCGCAAGGCAAAGTCTAATGCCGTTTCCCCTCTGCTCTTTCATAGTATATGGCCTGCAAGCTGCAGCCTGAAATACAAGACCCTGCAGTGATCTGATCCCTGTCAACTTTTTCAAACGCATCTCTCAACAAACTCACCTTCCTTTCTCTCCAATGACCCAGCCAAAAAAAAACATGATAGTTCTGTAGACACTCCATGCCATGCATGCATTTGCTCATAGTATTTACTCATCCTGGAGTGTCCTTGCACTTTACCTCCAACTTACACTTTAAAAAAGTCAGCTAAATTTGTGCTTTGAATTTTTATCTAAAACACTTCCCTAACTACCCTGTCTGTACTAGCTGTTCCACTCCACACCCTGTTCCCTGATTGCAGCCTGTGCATAGCCCCATACCACTGTGTGTTTAGGAATGTATGCTCTCCTTCTCAGATCCCAGGCTTCTTCAGGACCCAGGTTTGGGGTGTATAAATCCTGGAATCACTAGCACTAAACAAACACTGACAAAGAGCAAGTCTCAACTCAGGCATGACGCCATGCCTGAAACCTCAAGTCAAAAGGGTCATGCCCAGCTCAGGTCCTTGCTGTGCTCATTGCATTCTTTTATTCTTACTTCTGTAACAATCTACAAAGTGTTATTATGAGTGATATTGTGCTCTACTCATGCTGGTATTCCTAATATCTGAGAAAGGTAGTTGGCACCTATTATTTCTTGAATATACAAATATTTGAGAATTATTTAACGCATCTTATAGCTGTTTTGAATTCGTCTTTACAATCAAACATCATCTAGGCAAATGCTTGATAAGGGCAAATCTTATATTCAAAAGGATTGGAATCATTGACTGTTTTAAAATATTTATTATTTAACTTGCCTTCTTGTTTTTACAGCATTGCTTTGGTGAGCGAAAAGGAAATCATTTAAAATTATAATTAAAAGAAACTTCTGCCAAAAAAAGAAGAAAACAACTTTACACAGTGTTAAAGGTTATAAACAAATTCTATGTCTCAACCACTAAGTACTACGGCATTAGTCAGAGGAACAAAATAAAAATTATAACCTGCCCTATATAACAGAGCATACAGCTAAACTGATGAGAACATGCCTGTTTATGCTGTAGAGCAAATTTGTTAGCACTATAAAGTCAAGGCAGGGAATTTTAGAATTTAAAATAAAATGTTCCTAAATTTATAAGCTTATTTGGTTTTATTTTATTTTAACATAACATTTTTAAGATACAGTAGAATGGCATCCAAACTATTTTAGCCAACTTTCTCAGCAGCATTCTCATAACCTTTAATTTCACATCAGTTTTACTATATAAGACTTGGGATTAATAAATGTGAAACAAATAATCTATAGATCAAGTGTTCTTCAGAGATGACTTTCATCCATCACTCCATGGAAATATATCAGCCAGGGGACAATATTTGTGTAAATAATTTTATAAGATTACTTTTATCTCAAGATTTCATTTGTATGAGTATTTTTCTAAGAATAATAATAATCCAAGAAATATATTTGGTATTTGTGTTATATCACTCTGTGTGAGACCTAGGAACAATAATAATAAAAGACCCCAAAGAGAGAAGATAGCAACATTCATTGTGTTTCTCTTAGATCTTGAGACCAGTATGAGGCCCTATGGCAAGATATAAAAGATTACAAGGCATACAACTTATCTTTAAAAAGTCGGCATCCAGCAGTCTCACTGCTTGGTATACACACAAAATAAAGAAAATCAGTATGTCAGAGATGTCTGCACTCCCAATAGCAAAAATATGAAATCAACCTATGTCCATCAATGGATAAATGGATAACTAAAATATGGTATTGACACACAATGAAATATCTACTTGGTTATAAATAAATGAAATCATCTTATTTACAGCAACATGGATGTAACTGGAGGTGATTACGTTAAGTGAACTATTTTAAGAACAGAAAGATAAAAATCTCATGTTCCCACTCATATGTGGAAGCTAAAACAGTAGATCTCATGGAGAAAGAGGATAGAGTGGTGGCTCCCAGAGGCTAGGAAGGGTCAGATGGAGGAGGATGAAGACAAATCGTTAATGGGTATGAAAATACCGTTCGATATGAGGAGTAAGTTCTAGTATTCAACAGCACAGTAGAGAGACAACAGTTTGCAATAATTTGTTGTTTATTTCAAAATAGCTAAAGGTTAAGAATTTGAATGTTCCCAACCCAAAAAAAGATAATTGAGGTGATGGATAAGTCCACTATCATTATTTAATAATTACACATTGTATACATTTATCAAAATATCACTTGTGCCACTATTATACATTCATTAAAAAAAAAACATGAGTCATAATTTTAGTTGGAAAAAACAAATAGAGATTTGGAGATAAAAATAATGGTAACATCAATAATAACAACAATGGGTAAAAATGATGGCTTAGTTACCACCATAGGCAAGATATTACTATTGTAAGGCCTTGAATTGAAATAATTTAATCCTCTCAACATCCACATAAGGTGGATCCCTTTATGATTCCCATTTCACAGATACGGAGATGGAAGTTCAGAGAATGTGAGTAACTTGCCCAAGATCATACATCAGAAAGTGGCATCAGAAAGTGGCAAAACTATAACTTGAAAGCTGACGAGTCTCTACATCCTGACTTCTCATTCGTTACATCAGCACTTAAACAATGATGCACAAGTTAAAAGAAGTTGTATTGAAATCTCCTCAAAGATAGAAACCATATCAGTACAGCATGTTTACCTATGCAAATTATGTAACATAGAGCTAAGAACATAGAAAGCATATGATTTAAAGATTTGTCCCTACCATCAAATCTCAAGCACCACAGTTTTATTGATCTACCTTCCATAGATCTCAGATTCTGAATGTATGCATCACAGTTGTAATTTTCCAAGTATTTCTAGTTACTTTGGCATCAGCAGCCTTTCTTAGGGAAGTCTTCCCATGCAGTTCCTCCTTTAGCATGAGAACTAAGAAGACTAAATACATTTCTCCCTGCACTTCCCATGCCTTTTCCCTACACCTGTGGCCTCTGGTGAGGCTCCAACAACAACTGGGGCTCCAACAACCCTACATTTTACTGCAGGAGTAATAAGGTTGGTGTCCTAAGGAAAGATGTGACCATCCCTTTTCTTAGCATCCTTCCACCTACATGCATTCTGATTTTTTTTTCTTTAGCAAAGATGTGGTCTTTGTGGTGTATTTTTATGAAAAAATGTAAACACATGAATTTATAATTTAATAAATCAGTGGGACTTTCAAACTCTGATTCTTAAGTAGATCAGTTATTATCAGTTATTACCAAAAATCATTTGATAGCAGCTAAGACAAAAATCTGGCTAACCCCCAAGCAGGTGTTTCCTTCAAAGGTGCAGAAATATTTCGTGGAGACTAAGGGAAGTTAGGGGTAGCTGGATCTCAGAAAAGAAGAACCAAAACCCAGAGCCCCAAATTTTTTTCAATTCTAATATGTTTCATTATTCCAGTCTCTATGCAAACCAATGCTTCTGTTTCTCCAGTGTCAGGAATCAGCCAGCAGTCCAGATTTTCCAGACTCTGTGTTAGGGAATAGTCAGAGTCTCTAAGTCTCAATTTGACAGGTTCCTGGATGGCAGATCTTGTATCAGGCCTCACAACCTGAACCGTGGCTGGGGGCCAACTCAGCAGGAGCAAGCGAGATCAAGAATCTAGGGGGATTTATGAACCAGGTTTCAACACCACATGGTACTTCTCAAGCGTTTCTGTATACTACAATCCCCTGGAAAACTTTAGCAAACCCCAAACCCAAATCTCATGCCACACCCATTAAATCCAGATATCTCAGGGATGAGATCTGGCATCAGTAGCTTCAATATATAGCTTTCCAGGTGACTGCAATGTGCAGTGAAGAATGACAAACCCAGTGCTGAGACCAGGTAAGATCCTCAGACCAGCAGCATCAACTGGCCTGGGAGCACGTTGGAAAGGCAGCATCTCCCTGACTCACTGGATTAGAATCTATATCTTAATACAATCCCCAGGCAATTTTTATGCACAGTAAAAGCTGAGACGCTCTGCTTCCAACAACTATGAAAGGTAGGAGGAAGTAATTGCCATAATTCATGGAATTATATTTTCACTAAAAGTGAAGGCAGAGTTTCACTTATTTATTTCTCTATTATTCAGTTAACTGAGCTAAAATATTGGCTATGCCCACACAATAAGAATATATCTGAATTGAAGTCAGCATTTATCCATGCATCCAACAAACGTTTAAGTCAATGCCATGCATCTGGCACTATATAAGGCATTATAGAATTTTGGTTTCCAATGAATAAAAAAATAGACATCATATGCCCAGCATATAAGATGTTAATCATTGCACACTTTGCATGTTGCTGAGCTGAAATGGTCTATTTTGTTTATTCACAACAATCAATTCTTGATATTTAGCTATGTCAACATATAGCTCCTGAAAATATCACTAGGATTCATCTTAGTCAAATTTCTATTTATCTATTTCAGAAATGTATAGTTTTTGTGGAAGGACAGACACCAGCACATCACAGAGGGATACATACATAGGTAAAAAGATCACAAAGACCCACGTTAGATGATAATGGGGAAAGGAAAGAGAGCTGAGCATACAGTCAGTGCCTAACACTTAACATAGCTATAGCACATTGTTTATCGTGAACAAATGCCTTAATCATTCTCCTTATGTTGTATGTGCTCATGCCAGAACCCCTTTTAACTTCACTTAAAGATCTGGCTATTGTGCTCTGCTCTTAAATTGGCTGTTTCAGGAAAAGGAGCTGATGCAGAAGCATCGCATTGGAGTTTCTGCCTTGCCCTAATTTCCACATGGATGAGGGTCACAGCACATGCAGGCAGATGGCACATATCATGGAATAAGACAGCATCCAACACAGCTGACTGTTGGCTGAAGAGCAGGCGTATGTCATCAGGTTTCGCAGTTCATTCTCCGTTAGGGGCACCCAGCCAAAGCACACTGGGAAATGCATTCACCCATCCAGACAGAGCCCGCCATGGGTTATGGTCTTCACTTAATTCCCAAGTAGATGTTTATGGCCTGGTGATGACTGTACTCAAGAACACAGTGATGTTATACTTAAGTTACAAACACAAATGCTTTTGCTAAAATGATTATTTCCATTGATGAGGTGGCTAACTGAATGAAATTAGAGATAAGAAATAATAGACTTAAGGTATTAGTATAACCAAAGAAGAATGTGTCAGCAAGGAGGGCTAGCAACCATAGTTTAATAAACTCTTCCCATTCAAAACTGGAATATGACACAGTTATTTATAATTATGGTTTCAAAGATGTGTAAGTTATAGGAAGGGCTTCCAAATAGAGATAAGAAAAACTCAGGACATAGAAATGTAAATACAGTATAATTTCCATATACAGTGTATTTGGTGGGGGGTGAAATGACAATTTAAAATATGAAATCGTTTTATTTGGATCAAAGGGAACAAATAAAGGGGGAGGATTATTAGAAAAATAAGCAATTTTATTTTCTTAATGGTTTTATTTTTAATTTTCGAGTCTTTACATATTACTTTTTATGATGAGAAAAAATACATTTTCAATTTTGAAAGTGGAGAAGGTTTTATGAATCACAGAGGAAGTAGTACCATGCCTAACGCCAAAAAACATTTGACTCAAACTAAATCCCTTTGTGCATCCCCTTCTGATAATTCACTTCCTGTGCAGCCTCAAGGGAGATCCAGGTGGGTCAGAGTTTGGTCTGCCCATCAGCTAGATTTTCCATTGAGAGAGAGAAGTTGAGAGTCAGGAGACTGAAACTCCTCCTGCCACTGAGTTTCAGATGAATTTTTAATGATAGGTTTACACAGTTGTGTGATAGCTTCTGTTGACACAGGAAACACTACTACATACTCAGAAACATACGTCTATTACTTCCCATTTTCACAATAGCAACGAGGTTTAATATTATTTCCCCTGTTTACATACACGGAAACTCAGGTTAAAAAAAAAAAATCTATCCAGTGCTAAGTAGCCAATAAATGGCAAAGACTGAACTTGAACCCGTATCTAATTAACTTTAAATCATGTGCATTTTCTACTCAACCACTCTCCACTTGGCTACTTAATGCATTCTTCTAGTTAATTTTAGCATCACAGGACAGAAAAAAATACCTTTAAAAAAGACATTTAGAGTGTGTGTGTGTGTGTGTGTGTGTGTGTGTATACATACATATATATATATATGCTTTCACTTAAGTTGCAAATCACAGCATGCTCCAGTAGTATAAGGAAACTGTTCATAGGTCTAAAACATGGTCTTAAACATATTTTTAAGTGTTAATTTTTAAAGTAACTCTTTAACCGTACAGAAAGAAAAGTGAACACACCTCTGGAACCACCACCCAGATCAGTGATGATCCTTGGCTTATACTGCTGTACAGCAAAAATAATCACTGCCGTAGATGTGTTTTGGCTGTCTTTTGATCTTTATACACACAGAATCATATATTTTGTTTTCTACTGTGTCTATCTTCTTGCTATTTTGTGTATTAAGAGGTCATCCAATTGCTTTGCTTTATCTTATTGTATAAATGTACTACAATTTATTTGGTATTGCCACCACTGATGAGCATTTAGAGTTTCCAGTTTTAGACTATTATAAATAATGCTGCTATAAATACATGTGAGCATTTTCATTAATGTACCTAGGAGTCAAGTTGCTGAGTCTTAAGGATGTATATATTTGGCTTTAATAGGCACTGCCAAACTGTTCTTCAAAGTGATTGCTGACAACACCACAAGCAGTTACAGTTGCTCCACATCCTCACCAACACTTAGTATTGTCCTTTTCATTTTAACCAATCTGAAGGATATAGAAGTATCAAAGTGTTTTTCAGTGTGCATGTTTTCGATGACCCTGGTAGCCAGAATAATGTCCCCACCTTCAAAGATGTTCACCTTTTCATCCCCAGAATCTGTGAAGATTTTATCCAATTAGGTACTAATTGCCAAATGGAATGCTGTTACTATTTATATGTTTTACTGATTTTAATCAGTTTAACTGACCCAATTGTTTTGGGTTTAGGTATGCTATATTAGTATTTACAACCTGTTTATCCTATCCACTTAATACAATTTTTATCTCTTTTCTTGTCCTGTTTTGACAACAGAGAGCCTGGGTAGTTTTCTACAAATTCTCCTCTGCAAGTTATGAACTCAAATTTCTCTGTCTCTACCACCATGCAAATACTGGGAGACAAAAAAAAAAAAAAAAAAAAAAAATCCCTGTTTTACTCGCCAGCTGTTCTGTGCCTGGTTTCTTAGACTTCTGCCCTGAGCAGCTTAATCAGCAAATAACTGAAGGCAAAACCGGCACCATGTATTGACTTTATTTCCTTGTGCTTTTCTCCTCTCTGGGATTTTAATTTCTCATTCCCGAGTATCATAGCAAAATTCAATTCCAGGTTTTTGCTCCCAAACTCCAAGAGGTTGCAGTAAGTTCAGATGCTCGTTCTGACTCTTGGTAGCCACTCTCAACCTGAGTTCTGGGAGTTCTTGGTTTCTTACCCTGCATCAGCAATCAGCAAATCACACTATGGGGAAAACAGGATGCAGCAAATTTGCCTCACAAAAACGGGCTTCCCTGCTCTTGGTAACAGCCCTTCTAGTATTGACTAGTCAGCACTGAGAGTTTTACACATCTTTTAAAATTGCATCTAACTTTTCTAGATGTTCTCAGTGGGAACACTGGTCAACAAGCTATTCCTTTATAACGAAAATAGTAATTTTACCTTTCAGATGAACATTAACACTTCCTATCCTGTGCTCTTTCACATACACTCCCTGGAAAACTGCCAACTTCTTAAAAAAAAAAAAAAGCAACAAAACGGTGTAGATAGGTAAAAACCTTTCACATTCACATTCTAATATAATAACAGTAGTATCTTCCAAATGATGTAGTGAAATAAAATGTCATCTGATGGGATTTTCGTCTTTTCTAAAATTGAGAAGCCATTGCCTTAAAATAAACTGCCTGAAGAGATGCTGATCCCTTCTTTTCTATTGTTTTTCCCTCTTATCCTATATTCTCACAGGTAAAACGACCAGTGACTCATGCATTGTTGATTAGAGGACCTAGATTATTTCCTTATTCTTAATTACTGAGTAAAATATTTTCACATGAATTTTTTCTCTATTAATGTAATCTGTATAATAATGTGTTTGATTTCTAATATAAAATAAGTAACACTCTACATCAATCAATTTGATGAGACTCCTGAATTTAGCTGTATTTAATCATGGCATAGGTATAATATAAATCTTTTTACATTGACAGCTATCTTTAAGAGCTTGTCAGTAAAATTTATGAGGTTAATTTATGAATATATGAATTCATTAGTTTAAATCAGAGTGTTCTCATTAGGAAAGAAATTCATATGGTGATTCTTTTTTATTTTCTAAAGGACAATGATTTGTATTTACATAATATTTTAGTAAAGATTTGACATCACATCAAAAATCAAAATGCACTCACCTGTTGACCAAGCACGTCTACTAATATGAATTTACAGATATTACCACTCATTGGGTAAAGACTTACATACTAGAATGCTTATTGTAGCTTTATTTATAAATCAAAAGTTTGGAAATATCCTAAAGAGACTGGTTAAATACATGATATTATATGTAATCAGTGAATCACTGTGCAGATTGAGGTAATTTATATATAATAATATGAGCAATCACCAAAATGTTGGTAAAGAAAACAAAACGAAAATGGAATTAAATGCAAAGGAAGCATAAGATTAGGATGTTCCCTGGAAAAATACAAGAACATGGATAAATCCTGTCTCTTTCCTCCCCCTATGCCCTCAGTAAAGAGTTAGTTTTTAAAATTTTGTCCTTTTTAACCATACAGACAAGTTGCATTTTCACTAAAAATATTCTACTAAATCAAAAAAGAACCTCATCATGTTGACACTTGCAGCTCCAGTTCATTCCTTTTAAATTCTTGCATGGTGTACTATGTTTTATCAAAAAAAAAAAACTTAAACATTCCCCTACTGATGGACATATAGATTGTTTCTACAAAGGCAGAATTGTAAACATAACACATCCCATGAAACCTTAATAACATAAGATACTGCTTAAAATTAATAAACTTTTGTATTAAAAAAAGTATGTACTTTAGAATTAGTAATGTCCACCGGTGACAACTTGTATGGCCTGAACAAGTTACTAATATCCGAGTTCAATTTGTCATAAATAAATAGAGGAGAAAAATGTAAAAAGGAATTACTTTAAATATAATTAAGGAATATTTATATTATGGGTGTATAGTAAACATTACATAATGCAAACAACTGAGTTATAGATTACATTTTCCAAATTTTAAGCCATTGAGCTTCTTCACATATTTGAATTGGGGGAATATATGTTATTTCAAAACTGATCTACCTAGGCATTTATTTTTTAAAACTGAGCTTAACAAATTTTAAAAAGCTACCCTAATTTTTACCTGAAGATTATAGAAAAATTTGTTTCAAAATTATGTGTATTACAAAAAGCTACAAATGATAAAAACAAGTAGTATTGTTTTTTAATCAATGAGTTACATTTTACAGATTTCAGTATACAGAAAAATTGGGCAGAGTATACAGGCAGTCCCATATGTCACCCCCCATACACATCTCCCTTGTTGTCATCTCACTACATTTGTTACAACCGATGAATCAATATTGACACATTATGATTAACTGAATTCCCTCATTCACATTAGGGTTCACTCTTTGCATTGTGCAGTTCTGTGGGTTTTGACAAATGCCCAACGTCATGGGTCCACCATTACAGTATCATACAGAATAATTTCACTGTCATAAACATCCTTTGTGCTCCACCTGTCAATCCCTCCTCTTCTCCCTCCAAATTCACGATAACCACTGATTTCTTTACTCTCTATACTGCTGCCTTTTCCACAAAGTCAGGCAGTTGTAATCATGCAGTACATAGCCATTTCAGACTGGCTTCTTTCACTTAGCCATATGCATTTAATGTTTATCTGTGTCTTTTCGCAGCTTGATAACTCATTTCTTTTGAGCCCTAAACAATATTCCATTGTATAGATATACAAAAGTTTGTTTATTCATTCACCTATTGTAGGACATCTTGGTTGCTTCCAAGTTTTAGCAAATATAAATAAGCCTGCTATAACACCCACATGCAGGTTTTTGTGTGAGTATAAATTTTTAATTTATTTGAGAACATACCAAGAAGACTTATTGCTAGTTAATATGGTAAAAATGTTTAGTTGTGTATGAAACTCTCAAATCATATTCCAAAATAGCTGAACCATTTTGCATTCTCCCTAGCAGTGAATAAGAGTCCTTGTTTATACACATCCTTGACAGCATTTGCTGTTGTCATTGTTTCCAATCTTAGGCATTCTAATAGGTGTGTGGTGGTATCTCATTATCGTTTTAATTTATGTTCCCCTACAACATGCAATGTTGAGTATCTTTTCATCTGCTTATTTGTCATCTTAATATTTTCTTTGGTGAGGAGTCTTTTCAGACCTTTTGCCCATTTTTAAATTTGCACTGTTTGTTTTTGTTGTTGAGTTTTAAGAGCTCTTTTTACATTTTGGATAAAAGTCCCTTATCAGATATGTGTTTTGTAAATATTTCCCCCAACCTATGTTTTATTTCTTCATTCTCTTAACAGCACAGTTTTTAAATGTTAAATGAATAGTATACCACCAGTTATACTATTAACTAACTTTGTTACTTTCCTTTTCATCCCACCATGTGGGAACTGTCAATCTTCACTGTTTATGCAGATATGCAGATTCTCATACAGAGATTTTTACATGTTGAGTCACACATCTGTAGATTAAAACATCGAGAAGCATATGAATACGGAATTCAGCAAGAGCTGTATTCTGTTTGGTTTTCAATGCTATGTGATAAAATTTATATAATCTTTTTTTAAGATGTACTGGCTATGCAGTTGTGTTTTTTCCAGTTATATTTTATTTTGTTTAAAATGATTGAATCAGATATTTTCTTTGCCACACATGTACAATTAAGTCCTGGGTTGTAGAGTTAATTATTTCATATAAATTACCTTTCATGAGAGGCATATTTAGTGAATGCTACATATACTTACCTTTATTCAATCCTCTTTATGTGCAAATAAAGCTTTTCACGTAAGTAGTAAGTTGAACAGTCACAGAAAATAAAAACAGTGTATCCTGGAAAGTTATTTTTTAAATGTCATGGCCACCTTGAATGATAATTAAAAGGAAAGCTACAATATAACTGAGATAGTACAGGGTATTCAACTTTGTATATAAGAGACTTTCTGTCTTTTAGGAAACGATATTTTGTGGTGTGCTGTGTCCTGCAGTCTATACCAAAAAAGGTGACCCTAACTAAGCATCGTGATTCAAATATAGGTTAGGCCCTGGCCCCTACCCGTCAGCTTGCCATCCAAAATGATAATGCTACGTGGACTGTTATCAATACTTGTAAGTTACTTTGGCCAATAAATTATAGAACTCAAAGAACTACAGATTTTAAAAAATACTTGAAAAGGCACTCTAGATTTTAAGCAGATTAAATTTGCCCTGCTGATTCTCCCATTTTCAAAATGAGTATTTTAAAAGTTGCCTGTTAAGTCAAAGATCGGAGTTTTTGTACCTGGTGGCATATCCTACACTGTCATTAATGATATAGTTTCGATTTATCTGATAAGGTAAAGTCATTACAGATGCCCCCCAAGTCAATAGTGCCTGTCTAGGAAGGTCACCTGACAGAACCAGGGTACCCCTGGCCACCCGGACCTGGCCTGAAGGGGGCGAGCAATGAGGCTGCGCCACCTAGTGGCTGCGACTTCGAGTCTCCTCTAGCAAAATCAGATGTTCTTGGCCAACGCTGCCATTTGAATGGTAATCTCTGCAACCATTTAAAAAAAAAAAAAAAAAGGAACAAATTAACAGCATTTGCAGTGACCTGGATGAGACTGGAGACTATTATTCTAAGTGAAGTAACTCGGGAAGGGAAAACCAAACATCATATGTTCTCACTGACAGGTGGGAGCTAAGTTAGGAGGACACAAAGGCATAAGAATGATACAATGGGCTTTGGTGACTTAGGGAGAAGAAGAGAGGGGAAAGGGAAAAAAACTGCAAATATGGTGTGGTGTATACTGCCCGGGTGATGGGTACACCAAAATCTCACAAATTACTACTAAAGAACTTACTCGTGTAACCAAATGCTGCCTGTACCCCAATAACTTATGAAAAAATAAAAATAAAAAATAAAGAAAGAGATCATGTCTTTTGCCAGAACATGAATGGAGCTGAAGACTATTTCATCCTTAGCAAACTAACACAGGAACAGAAAACCAAATACATCATGCCTCACTTGTAAGTGGGGGCTAAATGATAACAGCTTATGAACACAGAGAAGGAAATAAGAGACACTGGCGTTTACTTGACGGGGGAGGGTGGGAGGAGGGAGAGGAGCAGAAAAGATAACTACTAGATACTGGGCTTAGTGCCTGGGTGATAAAATAATCAGTACAACAAACCCCTGTGACATGTGTTTACCTATGTAACAAACCTGCACATGTACCCTCAAACCTTAAACAAAGGTTAAAAAAATAAAGAATTATAAATTCATTACTTTATTTGATTTGTTTAATGTATGAGATGAAAGGAAAATGAGTTACTGTGCCTGCTTCATATGTGGAGAGAGAGTAAGACCTTGCTGAGAGCCACATGGTACATAACCTCTGGCCTTTGACATTTAGTCCCGGGCTGTTTCTGTTCTGTATTCTTTACTTGCACGGAGCAATAGTCAGGAAGCAATGGTCATGCCAGGGATGCTTTAAAACTCTGTGCTTTTCTAATTACACAACGTCGAAATGTCAGGTTACAAAACTCAATTTTTTATTACCTTATTTGAATAAATATCTGAGATTTTCATCAGTATTTTGACGTCCTAGAGACTTGAGTTGCCTCTTTTTGTGAGGGTCGGGAGTTCTCTGAAATAAGCAAAACTATGTTTGAAAGTATTAAGATTATAATGCTGTTGCAATAATGAAAACCTCTACCGATACATGTATTAAATGAATATTTTAAAACTAGCCTGTTCCACAGGATGGAGTATTAATTAGTTTTGAAATGGAGCAGACATTTCAGCTTACTTAACTCTTCTCAGCAAATAAAACTGATGTCCCACCCACACCTTCACCTTCCAGGACTTCCCGCTGTCTCTGAACTCAGCTTGTTATGTGAGGTTCCTAAGGAACCATTCCACAGAACTGTTTGCAATATACACTTGAGGATTACTACAGTTCAAGTATTGAGATCTAGTCTAATTAAAATAAGACATCAGAATAGAGGGAAGGATGGAAAGAAGTAAGGAGGCATCTTACTCTCTGATGTTCAGTTCTTCAACCAGGACTCTAGAGACTGCTCTTTGCGAATATATCAAAGCTAATTTTAAACTTGAAAGTTTTCCATTTTAATGAATGTGAGATCATAAACTAGAAGACAATGTGATTTAAAAAATCTTTATAGATATAAATATGTTTAACTCTATAAATAACTTTATTATGCTTTGCTGAAGAAAATACTTATGCTTATGATGCAGAACTGACTTCAATTTCTAGCTTTAGCACTAAAAAAAGACGGAGTACTCATCTGTTACTTGGCCTGGGACTTTGGACAATTCACTGAAGCTTTTGGTCCACAGTTTTATCAATGCAATGGGGAGATTGGATTGCCTAAGGATTTACCTCTGTCCCATTTAAATTTCTGTGATTCTGAGTTGTGTGCAATTACATTGCTCTATTTGTCATTCTGGCCTTTGTTATTAAGATTGTTTAAAAGGTCATTATGTACTTAATGACTTTTAACATATTTAAATCTTATTATTAGAGAAATAGTTATGGTTCTTCAAAGTTGAAGATAACTAAATATAATATTGTTTTAAATTTTAAGCTTTCTTTAACATATACACAATACATAGCCAAAGTCCCTTCTCCTATGAAACTCAACATATTTACAATTTTTGGAAATTCATGATTGGACATCTTTGAGTGGCATTATTTTGCACACAGAAGTCAGCCTCCCTAGCCCCAAAGGATCGTGCCCATCCCACATGTAAAATGAATACAATCCCATCCTAATATCCCCCAAATCTCAACCCATTACAGCATGAACTCAAAATCCTAAGACTCATCAGCTCAGAACTCCCAAATTTCATCATCTAACTCATTAGGCATGGTTCGGATATAGGCATGGGCTGTTTCAACTGCAACATTCTAGGAGTGAGATTTTACTTCCATTTTATTCTGCCTGCCCCTATGCCAACAAACTAATCATCCTTATGTTATCAGTAAAGGCCTTTCTCCTTGGAATTACTTTTAGATTATCTCTTTTCACAATATGGAAACATCAATGATTAGAAGCATTGTGCCATTTGGTGCCTCAAATTGCTGCAATCTGAATTTATCCACAGTCTCTTCTATGTTCTAAGTTGCTATTATTTATTTTTCATAACTTCTGCCAAAAATGTTCCAACAAAGATACACGGGGGTTGAAGGACACTTCATTCATAAACAACAGCAGAAAAGATGGTAAAACACTCCTGGTATCTTTATGTGTTGCTTTTAGTTTTAGACTACCATGAACAAAAATGAACATTTTTAAGTATTTGTAAGAACATGACATTCGAAGGAAAAACAATCTATGCTTTATTTTACCACATTAAATTAGATTAAACACATTAAATTTGTATATTAAGTTGTGTATTTTCATGTTAGTCCAATAACAAACGAATTCTCTCATATTCTGTTTGTTTCATCGTAGGGGGAGAAGGAAATTGGGAGTTACCCTACAGGGACCAAATTCACTGAAAGTTTCCTGACTGTTGAAAATTAGGTAATAGAATTATCTGCCTACTTTTACACTGAGGAATCATTTATTTTAGTCCCTAGTCATCTAACACCAATAAATATAATCAAGCCTTTGCTGTTCTTAGCAGAGAGGTATGTTTTTTTTATTATAAAATAGTGTGGAGAAATGTTGGCATCTGTCAGCAATGTCACTAGCTCTAGTTTTTTGTTTTTCATTTCAATGCATTTGACCTCTTCATATACATAGGCCATCCCTGAATAGAATATATTCTCTCTACTTCTACCACGGTGCACAAAAAGAACAGGAATCTACGAGAGATGACCTTCACGACTCTAGATCCCAAAAGACCACCTCAGCTGCCCAATTAGAAACAACTTCAGAGCTATTTTTGAGGTCAAAATTACTTGACTCTCGTAGGGCTCCCCACCTCACACCACACACACAATAACAGAAAGAAATGGTAAATAAAAATAAAAAGTTTAAGCAAGTAAATTCCTATCTAACAAAGGTAAGGAAAAATACAACAACAAAGTCCTCAAAAATATCTTCTTTCATTTGCAACTCAGAAAACAGCATTAAAGAAAAAACTCACGCAATTATTTGATTTTCCAAGTTATTTTGTTTCAAAAAATTAGTGACTAATAAATCAAAACCCAAATCCATCAGAAGGAAGGAAATAATGAAGATCAGAGCAGAACTAAATGAAATTGAAACAAAAATATATAAAAGATAAATGACACAAAAAGCTGGTTCTTTAGAAAGATAAATAAAATTGACAGACCATTGGTGAGATTATCCAAGAAAAAAAGAGAGAAGACCCAAATAAGCTAAACTAGAAATGAAATGGAAGATATTATAACTGACACCACAGAAATACAAGATTATTCAAGGCTACTGTAAACACCTTTATGTGCATAAGCTATTAGATTAGTGCAAAAGTAACTAGTTTTTGCATTACTTTTAATGGCAAAAGTAGGCGCTTAGCAATGCCATTACTTTTAATGGTGAAAACTGCGATTACTTTTGCACAGTAGAAAACCTAGAGGAGACGGATAAATTCCCGGAAATGTACAACCCTCCTAGATTAAGCCAGGAATATACAGAATCTCTGAACAGATCACTAACAAGCAGTCAAATCGAAATGGTAATAAAAAAAATTAGTCAACAAAACAAAGCCCAGGGCCAGGCGGATTCACAGCTGAGTTCTATCAGACATTCAAAGAGTTTGTACTAATCCTATTGACACTATTCCCAAAGGCAGAGAAACAGGGAATCCTCCCTAAATCATTCTATGAAGCCAGTATCACCCTAATACCAAAACCAGGGAAGGACATAACAAAAAAAAGAAAACTACAGACTAATATCCCTGAAAAACATAGATGTAAAAATCCTCAACAAAATACTAGCAAAATGAGTTCAACTGCATATCAAAAAGATAATCTACCAAGATCAAGTAGGTTTCATACCAGGGATGCAGGAATGGTTTAACACACCTAAGTCAATAAATGTGATACACCACCTAAATGGAATTTAAAACAAAAATCACATGATCATCTCAACAGACGTAGAAAAAGCATTTGGCAAAATCCAGCATCCCTTAATGATTAAAACCCTCAGCCAAATCGGTACAGAAGGGACATACCTTAAGGTAATAAGAGTCATCTACGACAAACCCACAGCCAACATTATACTGAATGGGGAAAAGTTGAAAGCACTCCCCCTAAGAACTGGAACAAGACAAGGATGCCCACTTTCACCACTTCTACTCAGCATAGTACTGGAAGTCCTAGCCAGAGCAATCAGACAAGAGATAAAAATAAAGGGGATGCAAATCGGTAAAGAGGAAGTCAAACTGTCGCTCTTTGCTGATAATATCATTGTGTACCTAGAAAACCCTAAAGACTCATCCAAAAAGCTCCTAGAACTGGTAAATGAATTCAGATTCAGCAAAGTTTCAGGATACAAAATTAATGTACACAAATCAGTAACAGTGTTAATCACCAAATTGATTACCAAAATCAGTGACCAAATTGAGAACCAAAATCAAGAATTCAACCCCTTTCCAAATAGCTGCAAAAAATAAAATAAAGTACTTAGGAATATACCTAACCAAGGACGTAAAAGACCTCTACAAGGAAAACTACAAAACACTGCTGAAAGAAATCATAGACAACACAAACAAATGGAAACACATCCTATGCTCATGGATGGCTAGAAATTAATATTGTGAAAATGACCATACTGCCAAAAGAAATCTACAAATTCAAAGCAATTCCCATCAAAATACCATGATGATTCTTCACAGAACTAGAAAAAATAATCCTAAAATTCACATGGAACCAGAAAAACAGCCTACATAGCCAAAGCAAGACTAAGAAAAAAAAAAATTCTGGAGGCATCACATTACCTGATTTCAAACTATACTATAAGGCCATAGTCACCAAAACAGCATGGTACTGTTATAAAAATAGTCACATAGACTAATGGAACAGAATAGAGAACCCAGAAATAAAGCCAAATACTTATAGCCAACCAATCTTCCACAAAGCAAACAAAAACATAAAGTGGGGAAAGGACACCCTATTCAACAAATGGTGCTGTGATAATTGGCTAGCCACATGTAAAATAATAAAACTGGATCCTCATCTCTCACCTTATACAAAGATCAACTCAAGACGGATCAAAGACTTAAATCTAAGACCTGAAATCATAAAGATTCTAGAAGGTAACTTTGGAAAATCCCTTCTAGACATTGGCTTAGGCAAAAGCTTCATGACCAACAATCTAAAAGCAAATGCAACAAAAAAAAAGATAAATAGATGGGACTTAACAAAACTAAAAAGCTTCTACATAGCAAAAGAAGTAATCAGCAGAGTTAACAGGACCACAGAGTGGGAAAAAATCTTCACAATCTATATACATCTGACAAAGAACTAATATCCAGAATCTACAAAGAACTCAAAATAATCAGCGAGAAAACCATAAACAATCCCATCAAAAAGTGAGCTAAGAACACGAACAGACAATTCCCCAAAAAAGATATACAAATCATCAACAAACATATGGAAAAATGCTCAACATCACTAAAGATCAGGGAAATGCACATCGAAACTACAATGCGATACCACCTCACTTCTGCAAGAATGGCCATAATCAAAAAATCAAAGAATAATAGATGTTGGCATGGATGCAGTAAAAAGGAACATTTTTACAATGCTGGTGGGAATGTAAACTGGTACAGCCACTATGGAAAACAATAGGGGGATTCCTTAAAGAACTAAAAGTAGATCTACCTTTTGATCCAGCAATCCCACTACTGGGTATCTACCTAGAGGAAAAGAAGTCATTATATGAAAAAGATACTTGCACAAGCATGTTTATAGCAGCACAATTTGCAATTGCAAAAATATAGGACCAGCCCAAATGTCCATCAATCAATGAGTGGATAAAGAAAATGTTATACACACCATGGAATACTACTCAGCCATAAAAAGGAACAAAATAATGGCATTTGTAGCAACCTAGATGGAATTGGAGACTACCATTCTAAGTGAAGTAACTCAGGAATGGAAAACCAAACATTATATTTTCTCACTCATATGTGGGAGCTAAGCCATGAGAACACAAAGGCATAAGAATGATACATTGGACTTTGAGGACTGTGTGGGGGTGTGGGGTTGGGGGAAGGGTTGAGGGTGATAAAAGACTACACATTGGGTACAATGTACACTGCTCAGGTGATGGGTGCACCAAAATCTCAGAAATCACAGCTAAAGAACTTATTCATGCAACCAAAAAATACCTGTTCGCCAAAAACCTATTGAAATGAAAAAAAAAATTAAACAAAAACTTAAGTTACATTTTCAGTTTCAAACTTTTTCCTGAGCCCCAGACCCATGTATCCAGTTTACTTCTGTGTGTATATATAGAGAGAGAGAGAGTGAAATTATACAGGTACTACAAATATTTCTTAAAACTAAGCTAATTACTTATTTCCCCCTAACCAGGTATGCCATCATCAAATAGCAGCTATTTAGAAAGTAACCTGTTCAACTATTTTCTTGCTGGTATTGTAAGTATTTGTGCATATGTTTGCACGGGTGTGTGTCTTTCTGTGTGTGTGGATGCATTCATACATGTGTGGATTTGGGGAACAAACAGCCTGATCAATAATCATAATGAGAAAAGAAAGTTTACAGTGGAAGTTTTGGGGAGAGGATCACATGTATTGGGTATGACTTTAATGCTGTGGGTAGAAAGTATTTACCAGTCTTTGTGGGGATACTGCCTTGATATGGCTGAACAGTGACTACTCTGAATACTCAGGAGACATGTGCTCTTACACAAAAACCTATTGCCCACTCCTAATTCCATCTAAGAAGGGCTATTGATTTTTGTTATTTCGAGGTATATGCATAAAACTGATCATATGCTAACAACTGAAATATCAACGCCAGGCATTACTTTGTTGAGATTGCTCACCTATTTATATTTTCCTGGTGCACGGTTCCGTCTGACCCTTTAGACCTGCATGAATGTCATGATTTAGAATTCCTTTACTTTAGTGAGGAGCTTTGGTGGTAAACTCTGTTTTTGTTGAACTAAAAAGATTTTTATCTTGCCCTCCCTTTTGAACCAAAATTTGAACCAAAATTTTCCTGGGTGTACATTAGTTATTTTTGGAGGCACTTTGTCTCCTGGTTCCCAGGGACCCTTTAAAATGCTGATTGTTGGTCTGACAGTGGTCTTCTTATCAGCTACTTGTAAGACTTGACTCTTTATTGTTTTGCAGTTTTAGGATGTCTCTGGGTGTGAATTTCTTTTTTTATTTCCTTTTGTTGAGATTGGTGAGCCTCCTAAGTAGGAAGATTGGTGGATTTATCTTACTTAGTCTTCAAAATTCTTATCTTTAATTTTTTCCTTCTGCCAATTATTCTCTCGTCTCTCTCGCAACATTCATTTGCTTATGTAAGAGCCTCATCTGTCTCCTTTCCATGCCTCTGGATCTCTTTTTCATATTCTTCATCTCCATCCCTGCTTTTTAATGCTTATGGCTCTTATCACCTTCCTTAATAATATCTACAATTCTCAGGTCATTTCGTATCAATTATCAACACTCTGTACCTCAAACTGTACTTCAGGTTGAATAATGAATTTGTGCTTTACCTCTAAGCCAAATGAATTGGTCTGGTTTAGACTGGTCTCTTTTTCTCAATCTCTGTGATTTCTAATAGTCTAGGGGCATTTTCAAACTCTATTTCTTGTCATCACTTTAAATTATTATATTTCTGAAAACTCAAATCCCAAATTTTCATTCTCGTAGCTTTGTATTGCTCTAAACTCAGATTCCCTCACTCCCGCTCCACTATTCTTTAACCTCACTGAAGCCTTCTTACCCTTGACCCACTCATCACTTCTTACCAGTGTTATTAAAATAATCCCACTGCCTTGAATCATTTCCCAATTCAAGTTCCTCTGCCTTAACACCACGAAAATGGTATTTCTATAACAAAAGTTGATTATGCCCTTCCCCTACTCCGATTGTTTGTTCAGTAGGTCCCCAGTCAAGGAAGGTAGTGACCTGAAATGTGACCGCTTCTCCAGATCATTATTCCACCTGCTCCACAAAGCTCCATGTTAGTGGAAACAAAACTACTTGTAGTTACCCATGTGCACCATTATTTCTCCTCTTCTCTGTGCATTTTCTTGTTAAGTATTTTATTTGGAATACCCCCCTCAACTAGCCAGCACTGACACACTGACACACAGACACACACACACAGACACACACACACACACATGCACTCAAACTTGTCTTCCTAATGCAGCCTGTTCATTGTTTAAGAATCCACTGAAGTGTCACGTTCCCCTGGGAAGCCACCCACCAGGGTGAATCAGGAACCATTTCTTTGCTCCATACCATTCATTTATACTTCTTGCTTATAATTTGCATGTAATCTATTGCATTTATCTTTTTTTCCCACTAGATTGCTGCCTTATCAGTGGAGTGTCTTCCATCTTTGTCTTTGGTCTCAAGTAGCGTGTCTTCCACATTTTTGTCATTAAAAAAGTTTAGATCTAAAATCATCCTTCTAATCCCTCAAACTAACATTTACTTATTTCTAGAGACCTATTCTCCCTCCTTCCCCTATAGCATTTATTTGGCATCTTTTATTTTGAAACATACAGTAGTCTAACTTGTATTATAGTAAAATTGCCTATCTCTCGTATTAAATAATAAGAACCTCCATGGCAGTGAATGTGTTTTTTTCTTTTTATATGGTGCTTAGAGTGGTGCTTTCTAAATATATAAAATATAAAATCAATAATATATACTTTTAAATTTATAAATGACATGGATTTGGCCGCCACTGAATTCTAAGTAATATATTCTTCTCTAAACATTTGGCTATAAACCAATTACAGGTGGTCCCTCACTTTTAAACAAGTATAAATTGCCAAACATTTTCTTTTTTTTTTTTTTGAGATGTAGTCTCGCTCTGTGGCCCAGGCTGGAGTGCAGTGGTGCGATCTCAGCCACCACACCCAGCTAATTTTTTGTATTTTTAGTAGAGACGGGGTTTCACCATGTTAGCCAGGATGGTCTCCATCTCCTGACCTTGTGATCCGCCTGCCTTGGCCTCCCAAAGTGCTGGGATTACAGGCATGAGCCACCGCACCTGGCCAAATATTTTCAGTAAAGTAGAAGAAATTCTGAGTCTAATGAAGGCTTGAAGTAATATCTGCCTTTCAAATTAAGATGATTTTGATAACGCAAACCATAGTCTATTCACGTGATTTATAAAAATCTTAGGTTGGGTGTGGTGGCTCACACTTATAATCCCAGCACTTTGGGAGGTCGAGGTGGACGGATCACGAGGTCAAGAGATCAAGACCATCCTGGCCAAGATGGTGAAACCCCGTCTCTACCAAAAATACAAAAATTAGCTGGGCATGGTGTGACCCTGTAATCCCAGCTACTCGGGAGGCTGAGGCAGGAGAATTGCTTGAACCTGGGAGGCAGAGGTTGCAGTAAGCCGAGATTGCACCACTGCACTCCAGCCAGGTGACAGGGCAAGACTCTGTCTCAAAACACACACACACACACACACACACACACACACACACACACACACACACAAAACAAAGAAACAAAAACAAACAAAACAAATAAACAAAAACCTTACTGTTCATATGAATGGTTTAATTTCCTAATTATTTTCTACTTGTAGACACAGACTTGGCCATGATCTGAGAAAATTATCAAATCTACAGTTAAAAAGCATGATTTTTAGGGCACAGATTATCTTTAGGCCATTGAAAAATACTCTGTGAGATACACTATAATGATGAATCCATGTCATTATACCTTTGTCTAAACCCATGGAATGTACACCACCAAGAGTAAGCCCTAATGTAAACTATGGACCCTGGATGATGATGATATGTTGATGTAGGTTCATCCACTGTAACAAATGGACCACACTCTGATGAGGGATACTGACTCTAGGGGAGGCTGTGCCTTGCTGAGAGATGTGGTGTGTAGGAAATCTCTGTACCTTCTGCTCAACTGCACTGTAAACCTAGAGTTTATCTAAAAATTTGTCTAAAAAAAAAGTAAGGTTGCAAATATCAAAGGATTACTTTCTTCATTGCATAATTTTATTTGGGAAAAAATCCGTAAGTTGAACTCAAAGTTAATAAAAAACTATCTCTAGTCATTTTATCAGGAGCGGGATTGAAGCACCTCTCAAACAAGACATTTTCAGCGCTATGAGCTTCTAAATTCTAGGAACTTTCAAAAAACATTCGCATTCCTCATCAGAGGAAATTTCTTGAGCAACTTTGTGTGGATTTGGGTTTCAGGATTTCTCACCAACTTCCAGCCACCCCACACTTGCCTTCCTCTGAATCTTACTAGCATTAAATGAAAACCTTTTCATCGCTAGAAATGGGTACTGGCAAATACATTAAACTAGGCTGCATCATATACTTCCAATTTAATCGATAAAGCATATGCCTTATTGTTAGCTTGGGAAAGCACTTACATAGCTTGCTTTTACTTTCATATCTTGCTGTTTATGACATATTCAAGGAAATAGAGAAGACGTTATCACAGAATGTCCAACAACCAAACTGGAGTCACGTCTTTTGCGAGTGGCCAACTGAACTAGTAGCACAGGTAACTAAATATGAAAGGCCTAACAGAGAAGCTTCCTAACAAATAAAAGCATTCGGCATAATACCTTAACCAAGACATGCCACATAACCTGAGGATTAATTTAATTAGCATTACATAATGTTCTGTGAAAACTGAATTACCTCCCATCTCACAGTTTGAGATAACATCCTGTCATCCATCATCACTGGGAAAATCATGGGTTCTCCAGCCCAATTCACATTGAGGCAATTATGCCTAGCTAATAAGAAATGTCAAGGAATAAATATATTCTACTACACTAATTTTATACATATTTTAAGCCTGATACTTAACACCTGCTATAGCTCTACTCAGAAGAAGAAAAAAGATGATAAATAATAAATAAATCTACATAAATTTCTTATTTTTTTCAACTCTTAAACCCAATCCTGTAAATTTATTTCTATGGCTAAAATCTTTTAAAACATTGTATGAGGATGTAATTAACGCTTACTTCTGCTCCAAGAAAGACTAAATTTATGAAATCTTCCTAGATTAAAAGAAGTCAGGGTTGGGGGAGGACAGCAGAAAAAGCTCTATTTTCCCATTAAAATCAAATCCTTTCTCTTGCCGTTTTTGGACATGGAAGTTTTCTGATATATGTTGTTCTCTCCTCTCCCATTTTGGCAACCACTCTTCTCCTTCTCTTGGTGTCCCCTGGCCTGGACATCACAGCCTGGCTGGGTGGCCATGATTGTGCTGGAGGTCCCGGGGTCACAGGGTGCTCCAGAAAGCGTCCACATGGAGTCCTGGACCCTGGATTCAGCTGCGTGGTGATAGAACTCATTGTTTCCAGGACATGTTGCTAAGATAGAATAGAGCAGCCAATAAAGTATATCATCTACCAGCTTCCACATTTTATTTAGCAGACTTTTAAAAGTATTGAAAGCATGAACAGTGTTGCCTGTTAATGCTTTCTGTTAATAGGGAAAATTAACCCTGATAACTAGCAGATACACAAATACCTGGGAAAAGCCTGGGCATCATTTTTTCTTTAAAATTGGAGTTGTATTGTTTTTAGCCATTTTGATATTCCCTGCTGGTATGTTTCATGCAGTTCTCAAGAACCACATCCATTAAAAATAACTTGAAAACAGAATTATTGTCACATAATTCACCTATTATGTATTATAATTTTAAAGATTCAAAAAACAAAAAATGTTAGCAAATTAACAGTAAAGAAATTTTAAAAGGGAACTGTATTTATCTACATTTTCTAATGAAGAGATAATGATACCATTATTAGTTGTAAAAAGACACTCTCGTTTTACAGAGGCTCAATGAACATGTTTACAATTGAAAGACTATTAGCTCAACTAAATTAAGACTATGCTTTTTCGGCTAAGTATGTTTTAGAGATTTTAGAAACAAAATTAACTTACATAAATCATTAAATATTAATTTAGAATTTTAACTTGATTTTTAACTTTGATATTTATATATTATTTAATGTGTCTACTATCTCAACTTAAACGACTTAATTCATCTAAATTAACAAAACATATAATGCCCTCCTCACTTGTTGTGATACTACATATTTGGTTGAGTAATTTCTTTTCATTGAAAAATTGATTATGTTGGTACTATATAACTATCATATCATAGTCTTACAGTAATAAGACTTTGCAAATGAAATGTACTAAGATATTTCATTCTTGAAGAAGAATGTTCAACTGTGTTTGAAGGTGAAGATAAATTCCAGTGACTCTTTTCATAACAGCACATAAAATTCATTCATCAGTTCCTTAGGGGACAAATGTTTCCTTTTTGTGTCCAAGGGTAATAGACCTGAATAGAAAACTAATGAAATAGAAATTGCTTTGTCCTACAGCCAAAAAAGACCTTTAGAAGGTATGTAGCGGATTTATCACCAGTGCTGGAAAAACACACAATTAAGGCCTCTTCAGCATTTGAGTCTTCGGTTAAAGGTTAAAAAGACCTTTAAAGATCTTCAAAGCAGAAAACCCTGCAGAAGCCTGTCAAGATAATCGTATTTTCATGTGTTTTGTTTTGTTGTCATTGTTGTTTTTCATGTGTGGATTTTAATATCTCATACCACAGTTAAACCATAATTACTCATGCTAAATTCTCCATATCACCAGCTCAAGAAATATATCATAATCTGTTTCAGAACTTAGAAAACAATACAAAGTATCATACAAACTGATCTTAACAATGTCATCACCTCACTACCAAGTTTAGTAGTGAATTCTCAGTTATCTTACTAGAGCTATTGGCATGATTTTCACAATTGATCCCTTCTTATTTCATGCATTTTCTTCATTTGGCCTCCTGGATACAACAGTGTCCTTTCCTTTCTCCCACCACTTCGGGTACTTTTGCTCATTCTCTGTTACTTATTCTCCTCAACTCCTTAACTTCTAACCTCTTCTCTCTCTTCACTCCCTCCTTTGTGACTGCTCCCACTACCATAGCTTCAGACATCATCTGTGTGCTGATGACTCCCAAATGTATACCTCTAGCTCAGAAATCTCCACCATAGTCCAAGCCCATATGCGTACCTTTGGCTTGGCACCTCTGGTTAATATTTAACAGACATCTCAGAAAACCACCTGACATTTTCTCCACCAAACCTGCCTCCCACTCTCCCATTCCCGAAGTCTTCTTCATTTCAATTAGTGAGGACTCCATTCCTCCAGTTTGCAAGACAAACCTAATAAATAGCCTCTACACTTCTTTCTTTCACATATACAAAATCTGTCCACTTATCTACTGTGTTGGTTCTACCTTCCAGTGAGACTTACAACCCAATGGCTTCTCATCACCTTCCATCACCTTGTACAAGCCCCTCTCCAGCCTCATCTGGATCATCACATTAGCTCCTAACTGATCTCTACTGACACTCTTGCTACGCTTTCCTCAGTCTATTTTCAACACAGTGTCAAGTAAGTCAGGTCGTGTCCCTCTTCTAAGCATAACCCTCCATTGTTTCCTATTTAATGCAAAGGAAAATCCAACACCTATGGTGATGCCCTCTAAGGCCTTATCTGATCTGCCTTCCTCACCGCCACTCCCCAACTTCAGTCTATGAACCTCTGTCCCATCATTCAGAGAAAATGACTTCTCTCCTATTCCACTCATCTCCAAGTTTCCCTGGTTTTTCATACTTTTACACAAATACAAACACAAGGAAATGTTTCTCTTCAATGCATTCCGTGGAGTTTTAATACCCACATAGCTTGTTTTTCTTTTTCTACATTGTATTCTTTTAATCCAGTGAGATACTATACATTCATCCTTTTTTAATTTGACCCAAGCACGTTTTTCTGTAAGTACTACTGCAGTTTTCCCAGGGTACCTTGAATTTGGTGTGTCTCTGCCCAGGGGTTTTTGTCCTCTTCTTCACATCCTACTCCAACTCTTTGGTTTCAACT
Source organism: Gorilla gorilla gorilla (assembly GCF_029281585.2). Classification (NCBI taxonomy): domain Eukaryota; kingdom Metazoa; phylum Chordata; class Mammalia; order Primates; family Hominidae; genus Gorilla; species Gorilla gorilla. The sequence goes on from NC_073238.2 coordinate 122,385,763, forward strand.
GTTGATCATACAAACCACTCAGAACAACACGTAATAATGATGGGAAAGTGAAACAAAAAAAAAATTGTCAAAATTTCCAACAGACAATATGGTACTTAAAAGCAAACATATAATGGTTACTATAAGAGGATAAAAAAATTAGCTTTGAACTCCCTAATATCATTGTAAGGGAAACATTTGACTAGTTAGGTCATTCCAATTTTCTTACTGTAGAAGAAATGTCTGTACTCAAGATTAATTTTTTTCTTCTATTTAGCACTGATATTCTGTAGAAGCCACATCTATACTCAAGGTTTATTTTTTCCTTATACTTAGCACTGATACTCTACATGTAATATTTAAAGGGAGCTTTAACAAGCAGCCAATGAGATTTATCATTGTGTTTGTTTCAGGAGTGTTGAGAATGTCTCTAAAGGCATTAGACAATAGACAACAGAAGACTTACATTGTTAGTATCATGATAGTTCTTACTCTTAGGCAATAGTTTTGTTTTTGTTTTTTACAATACGGGCACTGTAAGTATTGTACCTAACCAGTTTCCATATTAGCTTTTGCTACAATGAAGCTTAAAGACAAATTTGTCAGTCCTGTCTAATAAATATATAGTATTTCATGGCATGGTAATTTTACAGAAAATATATTTCCCCCTCTCCATTTCTGCTCTCAATTCTGAGTAAACTATAATTGGATGCTTTACTATGAAATATGTTGTTCTTTTATATTATTTTTCATATTTTGTCTCATCTTGACATGTTTGTGTCTTGTAAGTCATCTTAAATGCTTTCAAAAATATTGGAAATAAAAGAAAAATATACAAAGGGACACCGAATAATATGAGGGGACTTCAAAAAGTTTATGAAAAATAAAATTAAAAGATAAAAATGAAAAAGATAAACTTTATTTTTCAACATGAGCTCCGTCAAGGTCAAGACACCTTTGTAAGTGATGATACCAGCCATTTAGTCCATATCTAAAGAACAGAGGGTCCTGGGAATTTAACCATATCAATGCAGTCTTCGGCACATTATTAACTGAATAAAACTTGATGTTCTTTAAAGATTTTTTTAAAATTAGGAAACAGAAAGAAGTCACAAAATGCCAAATTAGATCTGTAAAGTAGATGCCTAATAATCTCCCATGAAAACTCTTGCAAAATTGCCCTTGTTGGATGAGAGGAATGAGTAACAGCATTGTCATAGTGAAGAAGGACTCTGTGGTGAAGTTTTTCTGGGCATTTTTCTGCTAAAGCTTCAGCTAACCTTCTCAAAACACTCTCATAATAACCGGATGTTATTGTTCGTTGACCCTCTAGAAAGTCATCAGGCAAAATGTCTTGAGCATGCCAAAAAACTGTTGCCATGATCTTTGTTCTTATTGGTGGTCCACTTTTGCTTTGACTGAAACACTGCCACCTCTCGGTAGCCACTGCTTTGATTGTGCATTATCTTCAGGATCATACTGGTAAAGCCATGTTTCATCTCCTGTGACAATGCTTCAAAGAAATATTTGGGGATCTTTATTACACTTGTTTAACATTTCCCTTCGAAGTTCTCTTTTTGTCTGCAGCTAATATAGGTGCCACCGTTTCGGCACCCACGGGGTGGAAAGTTTGCTCAACTTTAATTTCTCAGCCAGAACTGTGTAAGCTGAACCTATTGAGATGGCTATGGCCTTGACTATTGTTTTGACTGTTAATTGTGGTCCTCTTCAATTAGGACAAACGAGATTAATTTTATCTTCACAAATTGATGTGGATGGCCTGCCACTGCAGGCTCATCTTCCACATCATCTCATTCCTTCTTAAAATGAGTTATCCATTGTTAAACTGCTGATTTATTTGAAGCATTGCCCGCATAATTTTTTTGTAAAGTATCAATAATTTCACTTTTTGATCCAAGATTCACCATAAATTTGGTATTAGTTCGTGCTTCAATTTTAGCAGATTCATGTGGTTCTTTTCAAACTGATGTCTTATCATTCTCAGTGCCTCAGACTAGATCCTGTTCAGATATGTTAGAGCAAGTTAATACGAGTTTCTTTCAGTGAAAAATAATTTTGAACCATGCATAGCTTTTTACATAATATGCATTTTCCATGAACTTTTTGAAGACCCCTCATAGAAACAATTACACTATTTCAAATAATTATACTCATGCATTTTTTAGATTTTTATAGTTTCATCTTGATCCCAATTCTCCTTCCACCTCATTTAATTGCTCAATAAATGCACCCTCAATTAATAAACAGATACCCACAATTTAATTGTATTTAACCTTGTATGTAATTACCATAAATGACATTTTAAAGTTGGAGAGTCAATATAAATTTTATGAGAACCCCAATACCCATAAACACACTAAAAATTAAATGCTGATATGTCCTGAAAATATTTATATCCTTCAAGTCACCAAATCCTCCTATAAGAGGAGATCCTATCAACACCACCCCCACTAAAAAGTTTTACTTCATATAATTTTAAAATACAAGTCAAAAGGAAAAGAGGCCCCCAAATCAATGTTCTTTTGGTTATTTAAAATTTAAAAAGCTGAATATTTGATTTTCATTTATTTATGTCACTAAATGGTTTAGGCCTCATTTTCCTCACTAATTATGTGAGCATTCAAACTAAATGATTTCTAAGGTTCTTAAAGCATATCTGAAGGTAGAGAAGTAGTATGAAGGAAAGTGCAGTGTTAATGTTCTTGGTCCTATAGATATGTTTTCCGAGTTTAAAGTCACATTTTAAATTCAATTCTTCTAATTTCCTTCTAGAAAAAAACGAATGCCATCCATTATAAACAAAGTTAATTTGTGTAACTTCTACGGAGATCAGAAATTAAATCCCTACAAAACATTTGGGCTGCTATAATAGTTTCACAGCAAAAGAGGCACCTAATCAAACCACTATACAATCATAGAAGAGCATTCAAATTTTTGAAAAATCTTCTCTCCATATAATGGAAAATATTTTCTTATTTCTTAAAATGGCAAAAAGTACACGAACCACTTTTTTGTTATATATTTATCTCTACATATATCTGCATACCCAATTTAATTAACATATTTACAATGGAAAAATATGTGTCCATATGGAAATTTATATCAATTATTTTTTAAGTAGAAATGATGTGTCCCAAACTTCACTGAAAACTTATATATTGGTAGTTCAAGTAGTTTCCAGTCTATTTTGAAATAAGCCCTTTCAAAAGTCACTGGACTATGGTAAGGCATATATCACCTAACAATCCACCAAATAAAATAAAAACAAATATTCCATTTTTGCCTACCCAAAGAATAAACATGCAGGGTTTAAAGATGGGAAAATAGTATGTAATTCTCTGTTCTGAACTTTCCATCTCAACTACTAACTCACTTCTGAGGTTTGGAAAGTCCCTGATCCTTTCTTCCTTCCGTATCTTGATGAGGCCCCAAACTCAGGTAGTTTTGCTCCTGTTGTCCTGCTTGTGGGTGAGTACAGGGATCCGAAGAGCTGGTGGTGCCTCTTATCTTCCTATCCTGAGAGTCACTCAGCTTCAACTTCTCTAGGGAACCCACTACTGAGAAACATTTTGCAAGCAGAAGCTAGTTGGTTCTTCTGTTTGTCTGATACCTAGATAAGTAAATCTTCCTGTGTTTGTTTCAATATTTGCAATATTCATGATGAATAATTATATTTCTTAGGGGTTTCTGAGTTAATGATGGCATTCTCTCTTCCACACCCTAGAACTTACACAACAGCACACACTAAACTCAGGAGCAACTCTGTCCTATGATATCTGAGATGTGCTCATGTAGAGTCCAGGCCTCTCTGCCCTATAAGACTCCATCCATGAAATACTCTATTATAAATCTAATAGCTTTTCATTTATAATTTAGTTATGGTTCATAACCTGCCTCAGAGAAACAGCATGAAATTTAATGAGATCAGACCTAGGGGACGCTGTGAGCTTCATAGAAGACAGACAGCCCATAAATACTGTACCAAGTATTAGAATGATCTCCTAAGTTTTCAACACATCTTAAAAAAAAGATACCTTCGAAATCAGAAATCAGTAAACCATCCTCAAAAATTCTTGCTTTTAGACTTTGCTATTAATACTTATACATATACACTTTTGCAAAGCTTGATTACATAATACTGATATTAAGCTTTTTGTACATTCTTACTTATATTTATATAATCAACATTTTGCTGATAATCTACATGCTGAACATTACCCTAGGCCTAATACACAGAAGAAAGGAAGAAAGGAAGGAAACTGATGTGATTCTAGTTTTCAGGAGAGACTCAATATAATTGAGAAATGCTAGCCATAGCTTTATTTAGATATAATTTTTGCATATGAAAACACTTTATCCAGTTATAACCAGTAATCAGAATTTACTCTTAATAGTCATTGCTTATGATTGTGCAGAATTGCAGCACACGCTTGAAAACTAGAAAATGTGAAACTCAGAATGCTACTGTAAAACTGCTAAGTCCCATCTTTAATCCAAATAAAAAAACAGGAACACGTGATTGTAAGCTCATGCCATTAACAGAGCAAACCAATTCAATACAACATAAATGAGTCATGGGGACCTGCTAAAAATATTGGATTCTCTGAAGAAGCACGGGGCCACTGGGAGAACAATCAAACATCTGTTATTTACAACAGGTTCACAAGCAGAGCTTGTGTGAGCTCATCACAAAGGTTCACCAACACAACCACATTTTTCAGAGATGAACAGCATAAGAGCATATTTTTCTTCCTTATTTCAATAGTGTTTTCTGTTGATGTTCATGTGCTCATTGTAGTAAATAAAAAATAAGCAAGCAGTCCCTTGGCTCTTTTCTGAAGAAAAGCTAAGTGCGAGTGCTTTGGAATATACTGCAAGTCAGAACAATCGCAACTGCAGAGAGTCCTATTTCAGCATCCACCCTCCCACTTTCCAGCCCTGCACTGTTTTATTATTCTCTCTGGGTCACAGAATTATATGGATAATGATGCTGCAAATCCTCCCTTATGAAAGCTCGACTCAACCGAAATGATGTTTGGAATTATTTGGCTTCACTCTATAATTTTTAATGATTCACAGAAAATGCAAAATAGTCACTCTTAAACACCTTTAGAAAATGCATCCTTTCTACTTCACCATCTACTGTTGCAGTGATATGTTTATGCTTTTAGTTCAGAGTCACATTAAAATTACTGAAAAGGTTAGTAAGATCATCTCCAGAGAATTTGCTGGTGTGCATAAAGGTGAATTCATTATACAGAAGAATGTACTAAAACAGGCATCAATTAGGTGAATTTAAATGTGGTCTTATTGACCAGTAAAATAGTCCTACCGGTAAAACTGTTCTTTTATATACACTACACACACAAACATGACACACAAGTACACACACATACAGGCACACACATACAAGAACTTAGGAAGGGCCGTAGTATCTCGTTGATCTTATTTTCAAGAAAAGGGAACATAAGGGACTTAAGTGAGACCTCTCAGAAAGATGGGCTAGAGTTCAGTCCCCCTTTCTTATGGAAATCAGTGATAAGACTATCTTTTCTCGAGGCTATAATAGTAAATGAACTAAAGTATGTAAATGTCCAACATCTCTCCTGAGACATGGAAGGTGTTACATCCACAGAGGCCAGATATAGCCTGGTTGTTTTGTTTTGAGACTCTTTACTATCATTGTAATATCCCATGGGCCACGTATAATTTCTTACCAGCTCTTCTAGATTACAGGGCCCAGATCTGTTCAATATTCTTCACAACCACTGATGGTATTCCTTGTTACAGTCTGAGGAGCATTTATGGCACAGTGCTGCTCATATTGAGATTACAGCCTAAAAACCCTAAGACGTTTTCTGAAAATTATTGTTAAGCAAGGTCTCCTATACTTGCTTAAGAGTAATACCCAGTGCTGGTAGAGTTAAAATTTGGAAGTGAGATTTTCAACTACACAGCCAGTCAAGACATTTTTGGGTCTTGAGATTCCATTGTCTAGCCTCTTCTCCATCCTTTCGAGTTCTCTTATGGACAATACACCTAGGATCATTTCCCAGCTCTGTTGATTTTTAATTCTGTCACTTTGAATCAGTCATTGAATCTCTCAGATGTGCGACTTCCTTATCAATCAAAAATGTTGTATGTTCAACTCAAATTTTAATGGAGTAGAACAAAAGTAAATAAAATTTTCACTCACATTTTATAAAATTATTATTTAAAACAATGAATAACAAGTACTTAAAATAGTGAAGAAAATTTGAGGAACATGGAAGTGGTACTTTCTTAAGATAATAATATATCTTGTGAACTCATAATTAAAATATTGGCACCAGTAAATAAATGGGCAGAAAGATCCATGATAAAGAATACAGATGATAAAAACAGAATGACACAGGGGAGTTTTTCATATAATAAAAATATATTTAAAAGCAGAAGGAAAGATGGATTATTCAAAGTTGGGCCTGGGACAACTGGATAATCATTTAAGAATGAAAAAGAGTCAGATCTATAGCTCATAAGCATAGTCTCTTACACTGCATTAAATTAGTAATGTAAAAATGACTGGAAGAAAATCAATGTACATAGTTTTATATAAGCTGCATGGGAAAGGCCTTTGGAATCTAATATCAAAGGTAGAAACAACTACACAAAAGACTGATCAACGTTACATAAAGTCTAAAACTTTTTTATAAAAACATACTTTAAAAGTTAAAAAGTAAATATTTGCCACATATAGGTGAACAAAAGACTTTATTTTGGAGACTAAATTAAATATGGTAATACACAAGACCAGAAAACCCACAAAAAGAAAACAACCAATGACAAATAATTACATGAAAAATGTGCACACACAGTACAGTAGTGAAGCAGGACAGGTTAGGCTGATGCAACATTTCTTGTTCAGAAGACTGTCCTATGCCTGGAAGAATATATATTAAAATGTGAGTAGCTTCCTGTTGATAGCAAAGGTGTTTTTTACTGTAATTTCTAAGCTTTTATTTTTCAAGAGACATAATGGTTTTCATAATAAAAACAAAAGAAATCCTACTTCTATTACAGGGGTAAAATTGCCTTGAAAAAAAAATCTACCTCATTGGTTCATAAGCATGAAAATCAGAAAAGGCTGTGAAAGCCCTAACATGTTCGGAGAATGTGAGCTCTCTGTTTTCCTAGACACTCAGGGGTCCGCATGAGCAGGTATTCATCAATTAACACTCTGTTGAGTCCACCAACCAGCTATGAAGCATCTTTAAGCCTATTATCCAATCCACTTCTCTCCAATCCTTCCGCAAAGGTGTCATGAGACTTTCTCAAATAGCTTGCCATAATAAAGGAAGATTGACTATTACAGCTATTACACTTTCAATCTAATAATATCTCACACATATTCGTCAAGGTGTTTACCTTTGAGAAACTGATGCAACATGTATTGTCTTAGAATGCTGCGGTTTAGGTCTTATCCACAGAGTCTAGCATAGGGTAGCACATAGGGGAGGTGCTCCCTGTAGACACGGTGGTGAAAACACAGTCCTAATATCAACTCTGGTCAGGCCTGCCTCATCCTCAGCACCACTGTGTAGAAAGAAAACTGATATCAGAGAAGATACTGGGCGAGAAGAGAGTCAAGGCTGCCCAGCTGGGAATCTTGGTTACAGCTAACATAACCCTTAGCAGAACAGGCAATTATTGCCTTTTTAAAATCTGTGATTCTTTCACATTATTCTTTTTCTCATTATTTCAACAATTTCTTCTCTTTACTATAATCATCACCAGTATTAGCAAACAGCAATTCTGTCAATACTTTGACTCCTTCACAAACTCCCTACTTAAACTCCAGTGACCTAAGGTGATTTTAAATTATCTGAGGTAAAAAATTTTCCAAGGTCACTAGTGACCTGCGAACTGTAGACTTTGTTGTCCCCAACACGATGCTCATCAATGTTTGACATCAGTTACCACCTCATCTTCGCCTTTTTTCTCCCCGCGCCCCCACCGCCCAATACTTCCCTTTTCCTTCATTGGTTCTCCCTTTGTTCCTTCACATGGAGATGTATTTATTCCCCCAAATCTAGATGCTCACTTCTAACTCAAGAGTGTCAACAGCAAATGCACACCCATATCGAACAACAAAGGTACCTATAGCAACTACACCAAAAACACCTTTTCTGTTTCCTCTCCTTTCTGTATGGGTGCGGCTGCGTGTTTGGGCTTTGATCTTGTGTTCTAAAGACTTTCCAACAGCTTATTACTAAGACTCCTTTTCCTTCCCCTTCTCTTTCCTCCTGTCTTCTCTGCTGTTAAAGAATTAATTTAATGAGCTTTAGTTCTCAGGGGAAATGCTTTAATGAAATTAGTAGAGGAAAATAAACAACCACAAAATAGCCTGATGCACCACACCCCTCTTATAGCCAGGGATTGGAGCTTGTCCCAGGGAAGCAATCCAGTTGCTGTCTTCTGGAAGGTGGAGGGGCTGTTGTGTTTACCACAGGAGAATTTTAGTGATTATGCCCAACTTGACGATATGGTGCTATTCCTATTCTCTCAGGATCAAGCTATGAAAAGGAATCCATGAGCTCAGATCATAGCGTTTTCCAACCAAAATAAATAAATAAAAATAATCAGGGATGGGAAGAGCTTTGTTAAAGGATACGCAATTGCAGCTAGATACAAGGAATTGGTTCTATGTTCTACAGCACTGTAGGGTGACTACAGCTAGCAATAATATCTAGTTTCAAACAGCTAGAAGAATAGTGAATGTTCTTGACATGAAGAAATGATACATGTGAGATGGAGATGTTAATTGCTCTGATGTGATCACTATACATTGCACGTATCAAAACATCACTAGGTACTCCATAAATATAATTACTACGTGTCAAAAATTAAAAAAAATAGTAATAATGAAGAAGAAAGTGAGGTGAGGGTCACAGAAGACGTCATTCAGTTGTACTTGTTGGATCTGGTCCACCTGAAGAAGCAGAAGGCACAGATGACTTCAGTGTTCTCCCCACACCAAGGGCCGGCTCCACATGAGCTGGGCAGCAGCTATTAAGTGTTCTCCAAAACACATTTACAGTTCTTTTTATTAGTGGCCCAAAGACAAGAGCAACACCAAACCATCACTTAATTTTCACTTCAAGTTCCAGCATAGATTTTAATATCTAATCTGATTTCCTGGCTTTGCCTGCTCCTTAGCCCTAGTGTGATCAGTGGAAAGGTTAAAAAAAAAAAAAAAAAAAGTCTAAACAAAATCCCTGCCTCCATGTTCTCTGCTAGCCTACTGTCCTGCATTGCAGTCCAGATATAACCCACAAACAAAATAGGGTGCACACATAACTTTTCCAAAATCTGCATTATAGTAAATTCTATTATCCAAAACACAAGCATGCTGTCAAGCATCTTAACCAAACCAAACACTCCAGCCTCTTTTCCATTTCATCCTGAGTGCATCCTATTACTTAGCCCTCGCTGGATCACTCACGGGTCTTTGAATATGACCTGTGCTTTCATGACTATAAGGTTTTGTTCATGCTGTCTCCTCTGAACCTTATGCCCTTTTTTTCAATTGACTTCTATTGGGAGATTGGCATTTATTCATTATTTTTTCTTAAATAGCATTTATTGAGTCCATTCTACTTGCCATGCAATGTGGTAGGCCCTGTGCCTGTCCTCAAGGGGCTGAGACTCCAGACTGGGAAGAGGCTCATTAAGGAAACAATCACACATCTACAATATACACTACAATACATACACAGACTAAGGCAGAGACCTGAAGGGACAATGCAAAATTTCACTTTAAATATATGCAAGACCATAAAACACCATTTCAAAAGCATAGAAGAGGAAGGGCTTCTCAATTCAGAGACCAGGGAAAAGTCCAGGGTGGCAGAAGTGAAGGTCAAGTTGGGGAAAGTGTGTTGCCGAAATGTTTCTTTTTTGCACTCTCACTCCCTCCCCAGCGACTCAAAGGTCAGATCCTGTTGGAAGCTTGGAGTTCAATGATGTGGACTATTCTTAGTCTCAATGAGGAGGCTAAGAAGTAGGTAGATGAGGATGTTGTGATAGGATTTGTTACAAAGTGAGGACGACACCTTGAGAGAGGCAGGTTAGAGGTCCCCTGTGGTAGTGTACTCAGCAGACAGAGGCCAAGGAATTGGGGCTGGAGAGACATTTCTATGCTTTTTTAAAGGCTCAATTCAAATATCACCTTTCATGTTAGATTTTCACTTCCCAAAGGAAACTGACATTCTGTGTACCATTTCCATGGCAACTTGCTCATCCTTCTGCTTTTACGTTCCTGGTATTTGTCCCTGGATGTTATCAGCAGGTTTGAGCTTGCCCCCCACTGGGCTATAGGCTCTGGGGCTGCAGGCTCACGTCTGGATCCCAAAATTCTCACTGTACCTGCGCATAGATGGCATCATCGCCCAGAAGATGCTCGTTGAAGAAATACGATTAGAGTTGTTCTAGAGGCTTTTCTGCGGATGGGGGGGAAGGGAGGAAATCTTTATGTATCTGTTAAAAATGTTAAACCATCTTCATCATGTTGCATTATAACTTCTTTATCTCTTGTTTCTTTTTCTTGAATCGCTAGAATTTGAAAATGTATCTTTAATCATATTGAAGTCCTCAAATAAGTGTTTTTGTTTCATTAAATGATTTGTTTGATATCATGTTGGCATTAACTAGGCTGAGTCTACTGTGGTCAAAAGAAATGTGTACCTAAGGTTCTTTGCCTGGGGTTTCTATCTCCCTAGCTACTGCTGCCTGGTTCTATCACCAACATTTTAAATACTGGTATTAGCGCATGTCAATTCTTGTCCTCGTACACTTTTGAATTACTTTGACAAGGAATACCAAGTCACTATTATAGAGCCAATCCAGATGAGGCAAGGAATGTCACTCATACATGGGGATCTAAAAAATGCATTTTCCATACCTTCTTCTTGGCTCCAATTGAAGGTATGGAGGAAGGTAAGAACTTCCCTTCTCAGAGTGAGGAGCCACTTGCTACCAGATTTCTAGAGTCTCATCGGAAACTGTCAGCCACAAGCAGAATTCCAAATGCACACTATGACCAAATGACCACTCCAGACCTTATAACCTTTCCAGTATATTTGCCTTAAAAATACTATTTATTCAACCAACAGAGTCATATAGACTTAGGTCCGGTTCCTAAAGATGTCAATGGGGCAGTCAGCATTCTGGGAATTCTTGTGTGAAGATTTGATCTTTGGAGAGTCTAGGTATTCAAGTGGAGGAATAGTGGGAAGAAAAACCCACAGCATGCTTCCTTTAGGCGTAGGACATAGTATAAAAATATGTGGCATATTTGGCATATGTAAAATCTCCTGTCAAGGCTAGAGGAATGGGGCTAGCTTAGGAGGGCTGCCAGGCCCCATTACAGACATAGCCCTTTGTCATACAGACAAAACGTTGTTATCACAGCATTTTATGTGATATCATTAAATCATTAAATTAAATTAATTTAATTAATTTAATTAAATTGTGTGTAGCTTTACCTTAGAAATGCAATTCTAGCTACAATTTACAGAAAAGATGAAAGGGGAAGATATTTATCTTTGAAATATATCTGTACATGTATATATCCCACATTTGACATTTGAATGCACACATACACATTTTTTTAAAAGCTGGTATAAAATAGTACTTATGTTTATTTTTGTTGTAAGCCTATAAAATTATTTGACTTTAAAAATCATATAAATCATCTCAATAAAGCCAAATAAACGAAGGAGAATAGAATAATAAAATACCAAAAGAATTATGAAATTCATCAGGATACAAAATATCTACCTGCTAAAACACCCTACAGATTTATGGTTTTGATGAGACACTGTCTCCACTTTGGGGTCAGAATCATATATATGATCAGATAGAATAAATAGTCCTTGTTTGTTTTGTTTGCTTGTTTTTGTTTTTATGAGACAGAGTCTCGCTCCTTCGCCCAGGCTGGAGTGCAGTGGTGCAATCTTGGCTTACTGCTACCTCTGCCTCCCCAGTTCAAGTGATTCTCATGCTTCAGCCTCCTGAGTAGCTGAGACTATAGTCGTACATCACCACGCTCAGCTAAGTTGTGTATTTTTAGTAGAAACAGAGTTGTCCCGAACTCCTTACCTCAAGTGATCTGCCTCAGCCTCCCAAAGTGCTGGGATTACAGGCGTGAGCCACCGTGCCCAGCCAATAGTACTTCTGAAGCCACAGATGTGTAAATGTGTATAAACACAATGGAGAAAAACACAAATATCAGGAGCCTTAATAAGGTTAGACAGTTTTGTAACTCTCCTCCTAAAATTCTGTCCCAGGAATAATTAGAATTGGGCATAGAATGTATAACCAATTATGCTGAGCACATTATTATTTATAATACCTAAAAATCAAAACTAAATTTAATGTTCAGAAACAGGAGAATAAAATATGTCATGGTAAATTCACATAATGGAATATCACATACATTAAAATCACTTCTTATGAGAACATGTAGAGATATAATAAACTGTCAAGTGAGAAGTGAAAGACAAAAAACATAAAGTATGATCAAAATATTGCTTTAAAATTTTTTATTATCATCCACCTATTGTTTTTTCAATCATATTATTCTGTCAATGTATCTATAGTCTGCGATTATACTGTAAATAATTAAAATGTAGATTGTGAGATAATGAAAGCAAACACAAACAAGCAAACAAAACAAAATAGTAGAGACCTGTAATTCAGATGGTTGAAGGAAGCTTGAGTTGAATTTTCTAGAATATACATACTTGAGTTTAGAGAGGCAGCTTCTTATTCCGAAACCTTTAAATGTCCATAGCATATTTCTGCATGGTATATTTTGAAAAAACTTCTATATAAAGCCACGGCCCAAAATCTTTTCAGTTAATTTATTTATTTTTGGATTTCTTAATAACCAGGCCATAAACAAGTACAGAAATCTTAAAGTCTATCCCTTTTGTGTGTCAAAAGGAAAAATTATCCTGGCTAGACTATTTGCGAAGTCAGTGACCTTCTTTGAAGTATTTACTTTTAGCTTGCACTTTACGAGCTTTCTTTTTCCTTCCAATGAACTATACAGACAGGAGGACATTGTGAACGGGAGGGATGAACTGTGTGCTCAGCCTATGGCCGGCAGGAGGTGTGTGAGGGCCACGACAGGGAGGGGAGATGGGTAGGAATCTCAAGGTTTCAGTTACACACACAAAATCTAGAATGACCTACTCATCTATATCAATGTTTACAGGGCTTCTCTTTTTGCAAAATGCCATCGTTACCCTCAGACATGGTGCCTGAGAAGTGAGCAGGGGTGTCCAAAGAAACAGAGCTGTGTCCTACACCGTCCTAGGGACAAATCCGAATCTCTGTGACCTCGAGCAAGTCACCAGCTTCCCTGAACACTGCTTTCGTCTGCGGTTTTGTATTAGTTCACTTTCATACTGTTATAAAGAACTGCCCCAGACTGGGTAATTCATAAAGGAAAGAGATTTCATTGACTCACAGTTCAGTGTGGCTGGGGAGAACTCAGGAAACTCACAATCATGGTGGAACGTGAAGGGAAACAAGGCAACGTCTCCACAACGGGGCAGGAAGGAGAAATGCTGAGTGAACAGGGAAGAGCCCCTTATTAAACCATCAGATCTCGTGAGAACTCACTATCACGAGAACAGCATAGGGGAAACCATCCCCATGATTCAGTTACCTCCACCTGGTCTCTCCCGTAACACGTGGGGATTATGGGGATAATGGGGATTGCAATTCAAGATGAGATTTAAGTGGAGACACAAACCCTAACCATATCAGGGGCTTCAGGAGGCTATAGATAAAGTGTTTGGCAAATAACTGGTGGTTTGAGACGTATTTGTTCCTCTTTCCGTAAAAGGTCTTTAAGGCCCTTTAAAGGATTGTCAGCTGTACTTCTCACTCACCTTCCATTGTTCTGACTTTTCTCTCTAGACCCATATATTTTGTATAATCTGGGATAGCCTCAGTTTCCTATAGTTTAAATATGTTAAAATATGATAATTGCATCTAAAATTTAATGTATAATTTTTCATAACCTTGTAAATCTTCACATCAAAAAAAATTATGGCAGGAAAATATGCATTTTTTTCACAAAACATTTTCTTAAGTTTTTTTTGAAAATGTGAAAACCTTTAACTATAAACGTTCCTATGATAGGATACAAAGTGTTTTTCTCCTTATTAACCCCTGCTAGGTACATCTAGGGCTTAGCATATAATAGTTGCTCAATAAATATTTGTCAAAGAAGCGAATGTTAGATCCCGGGGGCTGGGTGAGGGAGGGGTAGTTACAGAGCCAGCCCTCACTGTGCAAGTGACTTTTATGCAGGAGAAAGCAGCTTAGAATCATGATAAACATTATAAAATGTAACTCCGATTCCTCTGAGTGGACATAGGCTCTGTGCCCTGATGGAGGGCATGCACCTTCCTCAGGACCTCCTCAGCGCCCCCCACGGGGTCAGGGAGGTGTCATTGCTCAGTCCAGAATGCCCCTCATCCAGGAGGTCCTCAGCTCCCACTGTGGTGCTGCACCATGGGCAACCTGGCCTTCCCTGGTGTCTCTCCATTTTAACAACACCAAGCAACCTCTAGGGGGAAAAGATGGATCTTTCCATGGAAGCTCCACCCAGCCCACTGCCACTCCATTCCCAGGTGTCTCCATTTAGTTACTGAAGAATTAGGTTTCTTAAAGCCTCAAAGCTCTGCACCTGGGTGTATTTGAATCCACTGACTCCCTGCAGCTGTTTCTAAGAAGCAAAAACACACGTTCACAGCTCTTCTTTTGCTCCCATTCTTTTAGTGATGAGACATGCTTCCCTCCCTCGACATCCCCAGGACATGTGAGTGTCCCTTCGGTGGCCATCAGAAGGGGTGGGAGACCTCCCAAGCATGGCTGCTTCAGAGTCCCTGCCTGAGTGCCCAGGTACCCATGTGCCCAGGTGCCCAGCTGCAGGTACCCAGCTGCCCAGGTGCCCAGCAGCTGTGCCCACACAGGCTCTGCATTGCTTTCAAGAGGAGCCAGTGTTGCCAAGCTCATCTCTTCCCACAATTTGCCATTTGACTTCCACAGAGAGGAACTGTTCTCTCTGTACAGATGCCAACCACGACTGTGATGACACCAGGCTAACAGGTTGCTCCTGAGGAAGCTTTGGCACCACCCAGTGCACAGGAACAAGCGTTTTCTGGGTCCCTGAAAGCTGAATTACTTTTGCTCTCATGCCAGCTCTTATGTTCATACGTGTATGAGTGAGTGTGTGTGTGTGTGAGTGTGAACATGTGAGTGTGAGAACTCGGGTGTGAGTGCATATGAATGAGAGTGTGTGTATGAGGATGGGCATGTGTATGCACGAGTGAGGGTGTGTGAGGAGTGTGTATGTGATGGTGTATGGTGTGTGGTGTGTGAGAATGTGTGTGAATGAGGGTATGTGACTGTGTGTGAGGATGTATGTGTGCACGAGAGAGTGAGGGTGTATGTGAGAGTGTGAAAGTGTGCATATGAGAGTGTATGTGTAAGGATGCAAAAGTAAGAATGTGTGTGTGTGTCCATGAGAAAGGGTGGGTGGTGTGAGTGTATGAGTGTGAATGTGCATGAGAGTGTAAGAGTATGTGAGTGTGCAAATGTAAAGGTGTGTGTGTCCATGAGAGAGGGTGAGTGGTGTGAGAGGCTGTATGAGAGTATGAGTATGCATGAGTGTAACAGTGTGTGTGTGAGAGTGTGTGTGTGTACACATGTCATGTCAGTTAATTTTTCAGTTTTTTGCCTGTTTTTTTTAAGTGCACATTTCGCATTTTGCTAAAGCTGAGTGAATGTCTGAAGGCTTGTTTTCAGCAGTCACTGACAATAACGCCACTCCCTGTTGATGGTCTTTCCCCCTACTGGTGCATGACCCTAGGTTACAGGGCAAAATACCCGGCCATACATGTGTGACATTCAAGAGACGAGTGGCACTAACCACGGAAATGTGTCTTTGAAGCCATGTGTCTTTATCAGCAAAATAAAGAATTCGACAGAATCAGGAGCCCAAAATAGTTATTTATTTGATTATCGGTCTGTGCATTTTAATAAAGATTGGCCACACTGACTTCAAATGAAATAAGTGGGCAAAGTCCAACACGTGAATGAGATGAAAGGGTCGCTGGTCTGGTGGAGCTGGGGCTGGAGGACGGGCTGCCTGATTCACCCCCTCTCACTCCCTAATTGCCCTGGGGTGCATCTGCCAACTCTATGGTTTCAGGGAGAAAAGTTTTTTAAAAAATCACTATTTTACATAATCCCTAAGCCCAGTTAACCTCTACATTTTTCAATTCAAATACCAACCTGAAGACATCAGGGGAGGCAAGACTGTCCATGAGGTGAGCTGGGGAGACTTAGTCAGATGAAATGACCGGAGCGGGCTGTCCATTTCCCCAAGGCTGGTCCAATCTTGTGACACTTAACGCCGACATCTGGATCCTGCTCTCATCCGACGGCTGCAGGTGCCTAGGGGAGGCCATCCTCTCAAGGGAGCCCAAAGGACGGCAAATCCCCCTCCTTCCTCCTGTCACCAGCCCTGACACTGTGCTTGTTCCAGAAGCCTCAACTATTTATAGATGCAGAGGCTGAGAAGCAGCAAAAGAGAGCAAGCTGAAATGACAGAGTGGCCTCGTTATTCCTCCTCCTCTCCACTACCCCTAAACAAGCTTCCCAGTCGGCTCTTCTCACTATCTGTCCCAGGAGCATGTGCACATTGGACTCCTGTGGAAATCCTACAACCACAGTGCACACAGATGACCTCCTGGTCTTTTATTTCACTAACAGACATGAATAAACCATGCACTGGGAACATAGTAAAACACAATTGCTGGACAAGTTACAAGGTTGAAATATGCTGGTCCTAACCAGACCCTGCTTTCTCCTAGGTCGTGCAAACTTCTCTTCAGGCCCGCATTGATTCCTCTAACCCTCTAACAACTCTGTGAAAAGACAAAGCATTATTGCCTTCATTTTGAGAAGAGGAAAGACAAATACTCTAATATGCTTTAAGAAGCCGAAAACAGCCAGCAACCGTGATGGCGATGTCATCTATAAGGAGGAATCTGCCCTGTTTGCTCTCCGGCCCGCCTTCAGACTCAGGGCCCACCCTCCTTGCACTCATCCTGAGGCTCTTCTAGTTCTTCAGACAGGCAACACTCTCCCCTCCTTCCTCAGCCCCTAACACAGGCTGTTCCTGCTGCCAGCACTGTGCTGTTCCCAACACACTGCCTATCTGCCTGTGCCCCATCCACATTCAGCTCAAATATTTCATCCCTAACAAGGCCCCCAGGACCTCCCACTCAAAATCAGGCTGCACTTTCAGGCTGTCTTGTGATTCCACTTTTTTTTTTTTTCCATTTTCTTCCTCAACACTTTTTAAAATGGGTACTCTTTTGAGTGAAGATGCATTCATTATTTATCTTCTTCTCATGCTGAACTACAAGTTCTGCGAGGGCCAGCCAGCCCGCCTTTGCCTTGCCTAGGTGTCCTCCTAGGCCGGGGTCCTCCACGAGATGTGCTGCATTGGGGCATGAATCAGGATGTCTGAGATTTACACTGAAAGCCAGCTCAGCCCAGGTGCAGTCGACTTTCCAATGGCCTCTGCCATAGTGTGGTCCCAAACTCTTTCAAAGCCTATGTTTGTTTTAATTATAAATGCAAAATTAAATTACGTTTAGGGCCAATTTTAGTAACAAATTGTTCTTTATTCAAATATTTAAAATGGGAAGTGGGCATGGTAGTTCATACCTGTAATTCCAGCACTTTGGGAGGCTGAGGAGGGAGGATTGCCAGAGCCAGGAGTTCAAGACCAGCCTGGGAAGCAAAGGGAGACCCTGTCTCTACAAAAAAATTCAAAAATTAGCCAGGTGTGGTAGAGTGCACCTGTGGTCCTAGCAGTGGGAGGATTGCTTGAGCCGGGGAGGTCGAGGCTGCAGTGAGCTGTGATTGTGCCCCTGCACTCCAGCCTGGGTGACAGAGTAAGAGCCTGTCTCAAATATAAATACATAAATACCATCAGTAAGTTGAATAGACATAATTGCAGACATAAGAAAGCATAATTTTATTTTGTTTTCCTACCACCTTTAAAAAAATATCTGATGTAGTAATCTTTCTCAGACACTAAACAAATCTTCTGAGAGAGTTCCCATGCCATATCTGCCTATATGTAGTCAAGAGACAGACTTAGGGTCACTTTATACTGCAAAATAATCTTAATTCTGTGATTAGAATCTATAAGTAAAGATGCGCTTCCAAACTCCAGAATTAACCAAGCATTAGGTCTTCCTGTTTTCCACAGCTCATGGCAGGAAGCCTGCAGTGGGGAAGGAGAATGCAGTCCTTTCACTCTCTACGCTTTGCTCCATGTGGCTGCTTGGTTTTGTCCTTTCTTAGCTGGAAAGTTGAATGCTGGGGTCCCCAGAGAGGCCGTGGCAGGACTGAAGCTGACTCTAACTCAATGCAGGGCCTCTTCAGAGCTCTCCTGCTGGGCTCCTCTCTCCTGGGATTCCCTTATCCTGCACAGATGCATTTCTGTTCTGGAAGGGTCACTTGCGATTTTGTCCTCTGTCACTGGACTCCCAGTGGAACACATCCTGTGAAGGTCTCCTGGACACCTGCTGAGGGGACCCACATCAACCCAGTACTGACTTTTGCCTGTATGGCCCAGATCTCCTGCAGGAAAAGCACTCAAATGTCCTTGCTCCACAAACTCTGGCAATAGGCCAACCCTGGAGCCACCTCCAAAGCATCCTTTCATCCATTTGTTCCCCATCTCGGCTGCCCAGGGCACTCCGGATTCAGGGCACTTGCACCTCAGGCCACAGCCCTCCTGACATTCCAGGCAAGGGCGAGCCACCAGCAATCTGTGGCTCCCAAACGCAGAATCCACCTCACAGCGCTCTGTTTTACCAATCTCCAGCACCCGCAGGAAGATTAACCCCCAGCTCATCACTTCACAAAGGGTGCAAGGGAGCACCTCGCTCCTTTCTGAATCTTCTTTCTTATCCTTGACCTTGCTAAGGGGTCTCAGAAGAGTTTCTTGATGCCACTCCCTGTGTAAATGTGAAAGGTGAGGAAGAGGAAACGAGTGTCATACTTGCTTTGGCATTTGGCAGCTCCACAAAAATAGGAAGCTGAAAGGATCTCAGTCTCACATTTTCCTACAATCATTTAAAGTCAGCTACTGTAATATTAACATGATCGTCCTCAGCAATCCTAGATAAATATGATTTGCTGCAGGAGGGATGAGTCCCAAGTGGAATCAGAGAGTATCCAGGAGGACTCTGGGGATAGAGTGGGCCAGGAAAGAATTCTCTGCCCAATGTTCCTTTCATCCCCAATTTAACTTTGGAACACACTTTTCTAAAATAGAATACTGTCAATAGACTCTCTGGCTGGTGGAACCCTTTTAATTGGAAAGACATGAAAAAAACCTATCATTTCAGTTCAGTTGTCTCTAGTGAATTACTTAGCTAACAACAATGAGGAATTTTGGGAAAACTCAGTACTTATCAACACGCACAGATGTTGACAAATATCTTCAATCTGGTGTAAAGTTCCTAATTAAAATAACACCTATCCCTCTCTTTGAGTAACTGGCAATATTAATCCTGAATGTTCCTTAACACCCACAAATGCCTTTGCCACCTAGTTACACCCTTTCCTTCCCATTGCTAATTGGGGCTTCATTTCCCCAGGACTCCTGTGAGTCTGGGGACCAGGTCATCTACCGTAGTTACTGGTGACCGTCTCATCTTCCTTCCTAGTTAAAAACAAGAAGGCTGGGCGCAGTGGCTCACGCCTGTAATCCCAGCACTTTGGGAGGCCAAGGCAGGCGGATCAGGAGGTCAGGAGTTCGAGACCAGCCTGGCTAACATGGTGAAGCCCCATGTGTACTAAAAATACAAAAAATTAGCCAGTCGTGGTGGCGCACACCTGTAATCCTAGCTACTCAGGAGGCTGAGGCAGGAAAATTGCTTGAACCCAGGAAGCCGAGGGTGCAGTGAGCCGAGACCTGTGCCATTGCACTCCAGCCTGGGTGACAAGGCAAGGCACCATCTCAGCAAAAAAACAAACAAAAAAACAAAAACAAGAAGGCTTTTTAAGGATACAAACTCCCACTTTAGCATTTTTGTTTCCACAATACTACCAAAGGTAGGGTAGGGGAATGATGAGTCTTACTGAATTGGTTTCAATTTAACATGATTATTGTTAAATAATTGATCATTTTCAAATAATTAAAAATTATATAGTAATGAATAAAAGATAAAATCTTTTTTAAAATGATTAAAAGATTATATAGAAAAACATGTTGGAATTCAAGCACAGAATGCTAGTAACTTGAAATGAAGAGCAGTCTTTTATGACATGGAATATATTGATTTTAAAGAGAAAATTTTATCTTGACCAAAGTTGAATTTTGTTTCAGCAGTAGCTCTTGAATGGATCGATGGATCGCTAAATGTGCTAAACTCAGACCTAATAAAGAGCAGCAACATGGAAGGAAAAGGGGTGATTGATACGTGAATGCAAAGTGCAAAAAGGCAAATGATTAAATTCCCCTGTGGATTCATGTTTTAAGCAGGATATTTTGAGCAGGGAGTCTCTACGGACTCTGTTCTGAGTCCTCGGTGTTCCGTGGTGTGTAAGTTGATAGGTTCCACTCATACAAGACTTACTTTCTAGAGTACAAGACTTACTTTCTAGATAGGAGAAGGGCAGAATATAACAAACAGATAAGCTACAAATATCATTTACGATGGTGCCATGAAGAACATTAAATAGGCTGATGTGAAGAAGCGGCAGGGCAAGCAAGGGTGGAGCAGCTGGGCCTCGAGGGGAGGACGGCAGGGGCGGGGGGCCAGCCTCTGAAATGTTGAGGGTTGAATGAGGACCACAGGAAAAGCCAGGGAAATGTCTGGGAAAGAACTTTCCAGAATGGTTTCTCCTGTAGTTGTATGGTAGAAGCAAGCTGGGAGTATAGGGGAGACAGCAAGTGGGTGACAGGTTTCAGATGAAGGCAGAGGGTAGGGAAGCGCCCACCTGGTAGGAAGTTCAATTTCACATGATTGAAAGTCTCTGAATCTTCCCACAGTATAATCAAGCAACTGTATGTTTTTATTTTAGAAAATAGGTCACATTATTATTTATTTATTTATTTATTTATTTATTTATTATTATTATTATTGTTATTATTTTGAGACGGAGTCTCACTCTGTTGCCAGGCTAGAGTGCAGTGGTGGAATCTTGGCTCACTGCAACCTCCACCTCCAGGTTCAAGCAATTCTCCTGCCTCAGCCTCCCGAGTAGCTGGGACTACAGGCACATGCCACCACACCTAGCTAATTTTTGTACTTTCAGTACAGACGGGGTTTCACCATGTTGGCCAGGATGGTCTTGATCTCTTGGAAAATAGGTCACATTATCAACATTAACAGGTACTTCTCCAAAGAAGACATACAACGGCCCACAATCATGACAAAATGCTCAATATAACAATCATCAAAGAAATGCAAGTTACAACCACAATGAGATATCATCTCATACCAGTCAGAATGGCTATTAATAAAAAGTCAAAATAATAACAGATGTTGGTGAGGGCGTGGAGAAAAGGATACACTTATATGCTACTGGAAGGGATGTAAATTAGTTCACAACCCCAGTGGAAAACAGTATGGGGATTTCTCAAAGAACTAAAAATAGATCTACCATTTGACCCAGCAATTCCACTACTGGGTATCCATCCAAAAGAAAAGAAATAGTTTTAATCAAAAAGACACCTGCAATCCTATGTTTATTGCAGCCTTATTCACAATAACAAGATCATGGAATCAACTTAAGTGTCCATCAATGGATGACTGGATAAAGAAAATATGGTGCATATACACCATGGAATACTATGTAGCCATAAAAAATGAAATTATGTCCTTTGCAGGATGCAGCTAGAGGCCATTTTCCTAAGTGAATTAATGCAAAAACAGAAAATCAAATGCTGACTGTTCTCAGCTATAAGTGGGAGCTAAACAGTGGGCACATATGGACATAAAGATGGAAACAACAGACACTGGGGACTCCAAGAGTCTGGATGGAGGGAGGGAAGGAGGGAGGGGGAAGGGCTGCAAATCTACTTCTTGGGTGCTATGTTCACTATTTGGGTGACGAGTTCAACTGAAGCCCAAACTCCAGAATCACTCAATATGCCCATGTAGCAAACCTGCATATGTACCCCCCATGAATTTAAAAAGAAAAAAAAAAGAAAGAAATTGATCCAGTGCACATGCACACACACACACATCACCGGGGAGCTAAAAAAGAAAAGAAAATGGGTCACAAACCGAAGTGTAGGGAAATTAATTACAGTGATATGTCTTATGTCTTATGTATTCTTATTGAATTGGGATAATAATTTTACCTACTTTAGCAAAACCAGTTGCCTAGAGCAACACTGTTCAATACTGTGGGCACTAGTGACATGTAGCTATTTCAGTTTCTCAGATGAAATACTTTGTATAAGTATCACCCACACAACATTTATACTAAAAAGTGAAATAAAATTAGAAATTCAGATTGTCAATTGCACTAGCCATATGTCAAGAGCTCAGTAGCCACATGTAGCACATGGCTGCCATGGACACAGAGCATCTCCATCAGTGCAGAGATGTCTTTGGAACAGCACTGGGAAAAATGCCTGAAATCCCAAAATCAAAAATTAGGCAAAAATATATTTAATTTTCAAAACAATAACATTCCTCAACAGAATACTGGCATAGAACTTTAACATTTTAAAAATAAAGTATAACAGTATTAACTTAAAAAATTCTAAACTCTAGTACTATTATTAATTATAATAGTGACTAACAATTATGCATTGTCTTATATGTGGCAAATGTGTGCTAAATGTCTTAACCACGTTCTCTTATCATTTTCACTTAAATCTAATGACACAGGCACTGTTATGATGTGCATTTTATGGCTATGAAGGTGGAGGCTCAGAATAGTTCATTAACTTCCCCAAGGCTAGAGAGATATTACATGCGGCCCCAAGTGTCAAACCCAGGAAGCAGACCCCAGAGTTTGTGTTCCCAACAATTTTTCCCACCTGATGTTACTGTAAGTTTAAAAACCTTTTACACGGACATATGGTAGGATTTTACTCTGAGTACTGACAAGCTTAACGTTACTAAATTCAAATTATATGACATTTCTGTTAAATTGGATGAGCTTTAAATAATCACAGAAATACCAGCTATAGAAAAATATATAACTATGTTTTGAACAGTATAAAATGCCTCGGATGTGCATGGCAAAGCCCTTTTCAATTGTTTTTAGAACTTAACAGGAAAAAGAAAAAAAGGATGAGGAATGAAAATTCTAAAGCAGTTTTCCAATAAAATAAAACAAGACTTCTTTTTTTCTATATAAGAAAGATTTTTCAGGGGAAAACCCACAAGGGGTGTCAAAGACAGTGTATCTCTGTGCCATTCCAGGGTTCATGTCGAAGCAGTCCTACCTCCGAAGTCCACGAACCTATTGCCAGAGAACTGAATCAGAAATTTCAATGCATGGGCGAAATCCCTCTCTGAATACATAGAGGTCAGAGGTAGAGGTTGGCAGAAATGTGGCTCCTGGGTCAGGTGACCGAAATGCATTACCTAATGAAAATGACACCAAAGTGCTGCAGACAAGAGTCTCGAAACGGAGGTCACTGGCGAGGATGATGGTGATGAGAAGCAGGAGGGCACATTTTAAATGGAGTCAAAGGACAAATGGCACGGAACAAAGAGACCCAGCTCCAGGAGTTTAGGATTCTGCTCTGTCATGGACTGGACAAGAAGGCTGATCAGACAGCTGGCTTCCCTGGGGAGATATTTTTTGTATTCCCCTTGACAACAACCAGGGAGAAGTCACCCTGCCCGGAGTCACAGCGGTGCAAGAACCAGATCTGCGCACTAGGAGGCAGATTCTCAACTCAACCCAGCCAGTACTTTTCACCTTCTCTGACTCTGTCCTTCATCTGTTCTCCCTCTTCCAACGACCTTGTCTCCTTCTTCTTTTTTCTCGTCTCTTCTCTCCTTTCCTGTACTCAGATGCTACTGACTACCTTTTATGACAGTTTTTAAATAATTGATATGATATAATCCATAATTTTTGACTACTTTCGTTTTAGGATCCTAGTAAATCAAGAATCACACTGGAGTTGAATTTTTGTAGTTGCTTTCTGAGAAATGAAATTAAAACAGTTTTGGTAATAAATTGACACTGTAAAGAATTATACCTTGGTTATATGGACCTTGGCCAAATGGAGTTTCAAGAGACTGTTGTGTGAGCCTAAATTTGAACTCTAAAAATAATAATATTGAAATACTTAATTTTAAAAAACCAGACATCAGAGTCATGGCAGATATTTTTGGAAAAAAATATAATTGGGGGATTTGCAAATTCTCCATGTGAATCTGGGAATGGGACAGTGATGCCAATAAAAATATGTTTTTCTTCTAGAAAAAGTCTTAAGATTCTTGGTATGTGTAAGTGAATGAGTTATGGCAACTTTGAAAACATTTCAGGCTCTGCTTCTTAACTTAGTTTTATTTATTTGTCTTCATTCCCTTTGGCAAATTGAAGACATAATCAAAAGTAACATCTCATAAAGACTTTAAGTTACAAACAATATAGCTCCCTGCAGATATAACTAGAGCTTAACTTGCACCTTTTTTATGTAATTACCATTTAACTTTAGCATTTAAGTAAGTGACAGTGAACAAATTATGCAAGAAAGTTTAAGAAAGAAGCTAAATGTATATTAATTGCCTTTCACTGTTAAATTTAGCTGATTTAACACTTAAAGCAATCCTTGCAAGTAAGTCTTATTGTTCCTATATTTTTTACACATGAAGAATATGAAAAAAGAGAAGAATTAGAGAACTGTTTGAGAGTTAGAATAAAGAAGAAACTGCACTGAGACTCTTATCCAGTTCTGCAGTGCTCCTAACTCCATACTTAGCCATGACATTATGCTTTAAGGATTAATGCACTCAAAGCTTCAAATGAGAATGTTTACAATTCAAAAAGAAAAGAAAAAGAGTTACAGTGTTTTGTTGGCAGAGAAAGGATGCAAATTAGGGAACATCACATTCTTAGTGTGCAATTAACAAGTTCAGTAACATCTAAAAGTTTCCAGGACTTGACTTCCCCAGGGAGAATTCAATGTAGGACATCTGGAATGATAGATTTTACGTTTGTTCAGAGAGTTAAAGTGGTTTTTGCATTGTCTCCTGGGGCAGATTTACAGCTACTTTGTTTAAGTGGAACAGATCAACTCTGTACACTGAGAATGCTCATCTTAAAATTTAGGAAATGAAAGCTAGAGAGTAATGATACTATCTCAAGGTAGGATAGAGTGTTAATGGAAATAAAAATATCTTTTAGACTAGTTTACTAAATATGGTCAGAACAAACACTTTGAAGGAGATGGGCGAGGAGTGATTGATGAGTTTCTGAATGATGTCTTAACCAAAGGATCGAATGATGCATTGGGGAGGATGAAGAAAGAATGAGAGAAATTTCATTATTCATGCTATAAACACTTGTGCAGAGTTTCTAACAGTCATGGAGAAGGTACATTCAAAACATGATGGCAATAATAGAGTTCACCCATGCATTCTTACAGTGATGTGGAAAATCTATTTAGCTTTACATAAATCTGAGCCAATACAATTCATAATCTGTTATGGGTTGAATTGTGTCCCTCCCCTAAAATTAATACATTGAAGAACCTCAGAACTTTAACTTACTTCGTAAATTCAGTTAGTCAAGGCACGATAAGGTCACACTGGAACAGGGTGGTCTTCTAATCCTGTATAACCAATATCACTTATAAAAGGGGAAATTTGGACTCAGATGCACACACAGTGAGAATGTCAAATGGAGATGAAGGCAGAGACTGAGGTGATGCTTCTGCAAGCCAAGGAATACCAAACATGGCCAGCAAATGGCCAGAAGCCTGGAGAGGAGAGCAGCACAGATTCTCCTCACCGCCTCAGAAGGAGCCAACCCTGCCAACACCCTGACTTTGGACTTCCCAGTCTCCAGAGCCATGAGACAATACACTTCCGTTATTCAAGCTACTCAGTTTGTGACACTTCGCTACAGCAGCCCTAGGAAACTGATATCCTTCTGATGATCGATACGGACTGAATCAGATTGTAAGGATATGGCCCACACGCCCTTTGCCTTTGAGATCAGAATCAAAGTAAAAACAGGTCATCTCCCTTCTCACATGCACAGAATTCAGTTTTTCTTAACACCATATGTTCAAAGTCAAAGAGGACAGCAACAAATTAACAACTGAATATTGACAGGAGCAAGTATCTAAAATCCATTTATACTGTGCAATTTATTCTCATATACTATATATGAATGTTGTGCTTTGTTTGATGGTTTTTGTGATATATTACACTAATGTGAAAATGAGAAAAAGGTTATACGAATAAAAATAATAGTCAAGAAGAGTCTAAAGATTCTGTAAAAACAAAGAATAATGTACAAAAATAACAAAAAGGGTATGTGAATAAAATAAACAAATGCAAGGCAGGTTTAAACAAGATTTGGAGAAGATGTATGTTTTCTTAAAAACTGTTTAAGCCACAACACTAAACTCTCCATTATTTTGTGGAACAACTGAAGACATGACATATATCATATCTATTCTTTTTATCTTAATCTCTCAGAACAGACATTAGTATATTGTTCTTGTTCAATAAATGTTTCTTAAATCTCTGAATGAATGAACAAATGAAGCAAATAAAATCTTATGGACAAATGAGAATACGAC
Organism: Gorilla gorilla gorilla; assembly: GCF_029281585.2. Lineage (NCBI taxonomy): Eukaryota > Metazoa > Chordata > Mammalia > Primates > Hominidae > Gorilla > Gorilla gorilla. The sequence continues at coordinate 122,412,641 of NC_073238.2, forward strand.
TCACCACATCAACCATAATTACTTACATTAAGAAGAGATGAGCAGATGAGACATATTAAGATTTATGGAACATTCTTATTACTTAAAATCATTAATTGTTGATTTTGAATATGAAAAGTTCAAAAATAAATTAAAAGCCTAATTCATCTCTTTTCAAATTAGACTCTAGTGAGAATGGGTTGCAATTAATGCCAATTTTCCTAGCCTCCTTTGATCAACATTGAATACCTGAATTTAGTACATCTAAAATAGAATGGCAAGTTTTTGAAATATTAGTTCTGTGTGAAAAAAAATGAATTTGTTAAAGCAATCTATGGGGAATTATATTTTGATACAGATACACAATGTAGCCAAACACAAACTTTTTCTTTCATTTAAAACCTCAATTTTCTTGAGAAATCAAATCTAAATTGACTTTATATGATGCCAATCTGGCCCAGTTTGAAGCAATCTAGAAATTACTTTAATTCTCGCTATTTATGGATTAAAGTGTTATACTTGCTGCTAAAGAAACCCAGACTATGTGATTCTTAATTGTTTCTTCTGGGGTCTCAATCATAATCAAATAAAAATGTGAATCTGAAGCCAAAACTATGCATTATAAGTAAAAATTTTCTCACAAACCTGGAAAAAGAATGGTGCAGCTGACATATTTAAAAATAATCTTCTTAATTTGGTATATATTTATGGCTATGCCAAACTAACAATATCTACTCACTATGGTTGTATGGCTAGAAATCTCCCCATTCACTGTCTGCCTGAACAACTAGAAGAGCAGGAGCAGTTATTAAATGAACTTTAATTTCAGAATTTAGATAAAAAATAATAGTATACTTGGGTTGGTTCCAAGTCTTTGCTATTGTGAATAGTGCCACAATAAACATACGTGTGCATGTGTCTTTATAGCAGCATGATTTATAATCCTTTGGATACATACTCAGTAATGGGATTGCTGGGTCAAATGGTATTTCTAGTTCTAGATCCTTGAGGAATCGCCACACTGTCTTCCACAATGGTTGAACTAGTTTACACTCCCACCAACAGTGTAAATGCATTTCTGTTTCTCCACATCCTCTCCAGCATCTGTTGTTTCCTGCAGGGACATGCATGGAGTTGGAAACCATCATTCTGAGCAAACTATCACAAGGACAGAAAATCAAACACCACATGTCCTCACTCATAGGTAGGAATTGAACAATGAGAACACATGGACACAGGGCGGGGAACATCACACATCGGGGCCTGTTGTAGGGTAGCAGGGGCGGGGGCGATAGCATTAGGAGATATACCTAATGTAAATGACGAGTTGATGGGTGCAGCAAACCAACATGGCACATGTATACATATGTAACAAACCTGCATGTTGTGCACATGTACCCTAGAACTTAAAGTATAATAAAAAATGAAAATAAAAAAACAGTATACTTCTGGAATAAACAAGAGGTAGGAAACACTTTTCAGTCACAGGTGCATGGAATCCCTGCCATGCTTATTAGGTGAGGCAAGGTTACTTTAGAAAGGCATTTTTCTTTTTTTTTTTTTTCCTTTATAATGGTGGTAAGGGAAGTATTCATTGCACCTAGTTCATTATTGTTGCTTATTTAGTACTTTCTACTAATAATATCGCCATTCTCATTGCCACAGAACTTTGACCATATGAATCGAATATAAAATGTCTCCCCCTCAAAAAGATGTCATAAATGTACACACTGAACAGAAGACAGTCTCAGAAATGCTAAGACATAACTCAGATTTGGAGGCCACGGTCCTTTCTAAGTGCTGGGCTACCTGTTTCACACACTGACCTCATGGTTTGCTTGCAAGATCTTATTAGGTAAAAATTATCACCTTCATTTTGCAGAGGAAACTGAAGAGAGGGAACCATTAAATCGTACATGTAACGTCACAGTATTGGGGATGGTGCCAGCCACCCTTTGATCATAACACCTGACTTTGTACTTTACCATCAGAAAGACAGAACTCTCCAGAAAAATACTTTTGGCTGCAAGCAGGAGAATTACTGTATGTATCGACCTGTAGCAGGAAGCAGTACTTGTTAGAAACACGGATGAGGGGTTTTACAAACAGCTGTTAAAGCTAGAAAAGATTAGGAGACGCCGTTTCAAATCCTACTCAAGTAAGGAGTTTCTCAGCCTCGATCCATGTTTTCAAATCAATTGGCAAGTTATCTTTCACTTTCTACTCCTCCATAAGCTCAATACTATTCCACCTGCTTTATACATATTTTTTTCTGCCTCTCTCCATTGTTTTGATTTGACAATTTAGTAAGCTAAGGAAAGGCAGACTGCATTTGCTTCTGCTCTCTCTCTCTATATATATTACATTGTTGAAGTCAAAATCAATTGTCAAGCCAATGACTAGCTTGCATAGGAATGAATCCTTGAAAAATCTGATATATTTTGTTTTACTTGGGGTGGGAGGTGGAGATCTGCATATAACAGAGACTGGGACCCAACAACAAAGTATTTAGGTACTGTTAAATCACTGACAACTTATTGACATTTGAGATACAGTCATTTTGTCAGTTTTTGAAATTGTGTTGCTCAAGCCTCAGGTCAAAATTTAATTCTATCAAAATAGTCCTGATTTCTTAAGCAAAAAATATTAATACTGCATATATCAAACTTCACTTAGAAAGCAGATTTATTTTCCTTCCTTTGCAACTTCTCTGTATCTATGACATTATTTTGAAGTCAGTTCTTTTTTTTTTTTTTTTTTTTTTGAGACAGAGTCTTGCTGTGTTGCCCAGGCTAGAATGCAGTAGCACAATCTAGGTTCTCTGTAACCTCTGCCTCCCAGGTTCAAGCAATTCTCCTGCCTCAGCCTCCTGAGTAGCTGAGACTACAGGCATGCTCAAACATGCCCGGTTAATTTTAGTATTTTTAGCAGAGACGGGGTTTCACCATGTTGGCCAGGCTGGTCTCAAACTCCTGGCTTCAAATGATCCGTCCACCTTGGCCTCCCAACACGCTGGGATGATAGACGTGAAGCACGACACCTGGCCTGATGTCAGTTCTGATTATAGGTTCTACTCCTCAACTAACTTGAACGTTGAGGAAGTTCCTTACCCTCTAAGCCTCAGTTTTCTCACATATGATATAGAACCTATAACTACATTTAAAATAGAAGGAATTAAAATCAGAAAAGCACCTATCCTATGTCTCAAAGTCAGAGAAAAACTAGTGCTCCAGAGAGTTGACAGACAGTGATCATTACTTTAGATGTGTAAAGTAGAATAATTTTTATAACATAAATTTAGCTTTGTAGAAACCAATATGCATTAAAACAAACAAACATAAGTCGACCGTAAGGTTATAGTCACTGTGACACAAGAAAACATTCAGCAACTCCCCTGTCATGTATTTTTCTCAACAGGTTAATACATCACTTTAAAGGCAGATTCATGGTTTTATACCCAAATGATTTTGCTTATTCCTTCCTACTTAGACACCTACCTAATTTAATTTTTGTGCTTGTTCAAAGCCCAAAATGAGCTCTTAATTTAAACACAGGAATTTTATTTGGGGCTTTTGGAGAATAAAATAGCACAGGTAGAGAGAATGAGCAAATAATACCATTCTCCTCGGTTCTAGATGAGAACTCTTTCTATTATAGCATGTATCCTTGCTTATGATATCTGTGCTCCTCTAACATATTCTTGTAACAAGGCTTACACAATTAAGCACACCTTTATCAAAAGCATAAATAAGATGCAGTTTTCAGCACACTGCCTGGTTCAATCAATTTTGTCCAATGAATTAGTACAACTCAATAATGGAGAATATGAGTTATGTTTGCTCATCTATATTCTTTTTTTTTTTTTCCTGAGATGGAGTCTCACTCTGTCACCCAGGCTGGGGTGCAACTGCACAACCTTAGCTCACTGCAACCTCTGCCTCCTGGGATCAAGCAATTCTCCTGCCTCAGCCTCCTGAATAGCTGGGATTACAGGCATGCACCACCACGCCCAGCTAATTTTTGTATTTTTAGTAGAGACGGGGTTTGCACGATGTTGGCCAGGCTGGTCTTGAACTCTGATCTCAGCTAATCTGCCCTTCTTGGCCTCCCAAATTGCTAGGATTACAGGCGTGAGCCATTGCGCCTGGCCTATAAATTCTTCTTAATATAAAGCCTTTATTTGCTAGTCATCTTTGAGATTGTGAGTCTTAAAACAATAAGAAGCTAAAGATTGCCTCTGGTAAAAGATATACTATTGTAATTTACACTTCAAAATTTCCAACACCTTGCAAATGTTAATCATAGTGGACATCCATTTGATAAAGTGTGATTCAAATTTGATTTCTATTTCACAACTGACAACGTTACACAAATGGGAAACTGTATAAACACAGGCAGACAAGGGTAGCTTTAAGGACTTGGGAGTCAGACACAGTCTTAAATACCAACTCTACTTGCCTACTAGTTAGGAGTATGTGAGTGAAGTACTTAACATCTCCAAGTTGAGTGTGTGTGTGTGTGTGTGTGTGTGTATTTCTCTTACATACAATTGTGTGTATATACACAAAATATCAGAATTATTAATGTTTTACAAAAATGTTGGGGACTTAAATTAGGTAGTGCATATGTAAAAGAACCAGTAGCGTTTGGTACACAAAACGCTCAATAAATAGCAGCTATTATTTGAGTTTTCTAATTTAGATGGTGTTTCAATTTGGAAACATTTGCATATCTTGCATGATTTTTGCTTTTCTAATTGGCCTGGGTTTTGTATTTTGTAGATTGCGTCCTTGCCTGTACCCTACCCTACATGCATACTTTTACATCCATATACATTCTTACACGTATCATTCCTTAAAATTATTAGAATGTTATATTATTAGAATTAGAATATGTATAATTGCTTAGAATGTTCCTCCCCTATAACCTGCTTTTTTATTTTATTTTATTCATATGGTCAAGCAGCTATTGTGTTTAATGATCAATTACAAGGCATAAAAAAAACAAAGAATTTGGTATGTTAAGATAATTTTGCGGAGTTTTAGAGAAAGTCTAAATAATGATTACACAGAAGTTAAGTTACTGCCTAAGGTCACATATCAAGGCTATGGAAACTGAAATAGGAAATAAAACAACCTAAGGCCTCATTTCTAAGTATCTAACACTTCAAAAGAATGGCTATTCCGCAGGACACATATGTATAAAAGAGTTCTGTATGTTTTATATGGCCCTGCTAAAAGATTCTTCATAGCATTGGATTGTGAATACCTCACATGAAGATTCTAATTTGCCAAGTATCTAATTTAAGTGAAAAAAAAATCAATTCCAAGTGTTAGAATTAGCCCAAAACATTAATTTGTAATCTTATCAAAATAATTTTATTTTGAACTTTATACCTTCATGTTCTAAAACTTGATTTGTATTGTACAATATTCAATTGTGTTTTTCACCTATAATTAGTTTCCTACATTAAGCATTTTTATTTTTTAGGCTTACATAAAATTTTCTAATTAAAAGTTGTGTCTTTTGTTTGGTCCTGAAAATTTTATTGGTTTGAAATACCTTTTATTTATCAAGTAAGCTCTCTATCAAAATGCTTATCAAGAAAGAAGGAAAAAAATTCATTTTTCCCACAATATCTATACACAAATATGAAAGTAAAAAGAATCAAAATTATTAACATTGAAGTTGCACATAAATTAAAAACCTGTTTTCCTTTGCATTTTATTCTTGACTCTGACTAACACTTTGTACTTAAACCATTTCAACCTTCGTTTAGCAAACAGCCAACTTCTTTCTAAACTATCTTTAATGTAGTGGCAAATTTAAAATCTCAAACTAAAGTACATATGGGGGAAAGTTCTCCTCACTTCTAATCCCCTTGCACCTACTTTTGTCGTTTCCAATGTGTAACACACATACAACTGAATTATAAACATTCCCATTTTTATACCAATGGTAGCAACACCATACACACTGCTCTATATTTTGTTCTTGCTTTTTTAAATTTCTTTTGGAAATCTCTTCATGACTATTGATAAAGACCATCCTCATTCTTTTTACTGATAGCAATTACTTGCTACTCCTTTCTATAAATTTATCTTAATTTGTTTAACCTGGTGATAGAAATTTAAGTTGTTTCCCATTTTTTATTACCAAATAAAAGTAATATAGTCAATATCTTTGGGTATATGTAGTTCCCAAATGTGCTAGTATGTCCAAATTGTTGGTCAAAAGGATATATGCTATCTAAATTCAGGAGGTACCGCTAATTATTCTCAAAGTAATTGTGCCAATATACACATCTAAGAGCAATTCTAATCTAAGCTTTATTCTGGTGCTTCGGATTCAGCCAGGGAAAATCTTCAAACTGTTCACCATAGTACTAACTAGTGTCACTTTTCTGTTTACAGAAGCTTTGTCCTTTAACTATAGCTGTCTCCCACCTACTCCTATACCCCATATAATCCATTGCATTATATATAGATATATAGAATATATATTTCCAGTATACGCTCTTTACTGATTACTTGTTTCATGACTAAAATGTTCCCCAAAACATTTTTGAATATAAAATATCATTCTCTGAGATCAAGACTACAAATTGACTCTAACTTGTTGATAGTGATTGGGATTTTCAGATGGACACAACAGTATGCAGAATAAGAACTACATTTCCCTGACCACTTTATAGCTAAGTGTGGCCCTGACTCTAACGAGATATGAGACAAACTGTATCCACTTCTGGGTCTTGCCTTCAAAGGGGGAGCACAACTCTCCTTTTTCTTTCTGTCAGACATAATGCTGATAGAGTGGTGACAGACATCTAGGGTCATCAGCATTGGGAATATCAGAGCAATAAGATTCAAGAAGTCTGGGATCCTGATGACTTCATGAAGTGCAGTTGCCTTAACCACTTGTATTTTTACAAGTGGGAGGAAAAAATAAATGACCCTATCTTACTCAAGCAGCCTGTCATTGTAGGTCTTTGCCATTCACAGCTGAGCTTATAGCGCAACAAATATCATTTCCTTAGCGTTTGCAGAGAAAATACATTGTTACAAATTACAAAGTCAAGAATTATGGTTAATATTTCATGGAAGTAATGTTAATGTGAACTTTTCGGTTTGAAGTAACACTAATTTTTGTCCTCCTAACCCAATATTTATTGAATCTTTCTCAAATAAATATGTCATTATACTCAGTATAAAAAAGAGAGACACTACTTGGAAAGATGCATTACTGAGAACTGGACTCTGTTTTGATAGAGAGAAGTAGAGAAAAGAAAAAAATATTACAGAGGACCAAGTCTTAAATAGAAAACGGGTGTTCCATAATATAAAACTCAATTATTCTGAATTACCTTGAAAAATGTATTCAGACATCCTTTCTAAAACAGGCAACTGAAAGGACTTTCTCTGTCCAGCAACATTTATGCCAAGCAAGAACCCCCACAGACAGTGCAAATATGTTGTCCCAGTAAGAGGGGTATGAGGGACAGAAAAACAAGGGGAAGAAATATTCGGAAAATTTTCATTTGTTTTTATGTCCAATTGAAACTGGCACTCATTACTATTCAACATAGTACTGGAAGTACTAGCAAAAGCAATCAGACAAGAAAAAGCAATAAAAGGCATCCAAATCAGAAAGGAACAAGTAAAATTATCTGTATTTACAGATGAGATAATTCCATATGTAGAAAACCCCAAATATTCCACACACAAAAAAACTGTTAGAATTAATACATGAATTCAGTGAAGGTTCAGAATACAAAATCAACATAAAAAAATCAGTAGCATTTCTACACACAACAACCTACCTGAAAAAGAAACAATCCCATTTATAATAGAATCAAAGCAAAAATATTAATTATGAATAAATTTACTCAAGTAGGTAAAAGATTTGCACACTGAAAACTATAAAATATTGCTGAAAACATTAAAGACGCAAAGAAATAGGAAGATATCCCATGTTCATGGATCAAAAGAATTAATATTGTTAAAATGTCCATACTACACAAAGTAATATATAGATTCAATGCAGTCCCTATCAGAATTCCAATGGCATTTTTCACAGAAATAGAAAAAAAAGCCTCAAAATTTATTCAGAACCACAAAAAAACCTGAATAGCCAAAGAAATACAGAGGAAGAGAAACAAAGTTGGAGGCATCAAAATTCCTGGTTAAAAATTGTATTACAAAGTTATAATACTCAGAACAGTATGGTACTGGCATAAAAATAGAAACAAAAACCAATGGAACAGAATAGAGAGTCCAGAAATAAACCCAAACATATATATAATTTTGAGAAGGACATCAAGTGAACATAATACAGGAAAAATAGTTTATTAAGTAAATGATGCTGAGAAAACAGGATTTTCACATGCAAAAAAATTGAAATTGGACTACCATACACAACAATCGACTCTAAATGAATAAAGGCTCTAAATGTATGACCATAAAATTCCAAGAACAGATAAGGGAAAAAGCTCCTTGACATTGGCCTTGGCAATGATTTCTAAGATATTACACCAAAAGTTCAGTCCACGAAAGCAAAAATACCTGAACAGGACTACAGCAAACTAAAAAGCTCCTGTGAAGCAAAGAAAATAATCTACAAAATGAAAAATCAACCTACAAACTGGGAAAAATGTTTGCAAATCCCATATCTGATAAGGGGTTAATATCCAAAATTTATAAAGAACTCTTACAACTCAACAGCAGAAAAGCAAAACAAAACAAAACAAAAAAAACGATTTAAACATGGGCAAAGGACCTGAACAGATATTTCTCCAAAGGAAACATAACAATGTCCAACAGATATATGAAAAGGTGCTCAACATCACTAATCAAGGGAAATACAAATTAAAACTCCCATATCACCTTAAGGCCATTTGTATGGCTGTTATCAAAAAGACAAGTCATAATAAAAGTTGGTGAGTGTAGAGAGAAAAGAGAACCCCAGGACACTGTTAATGGGAATGTAGGTTGATACAGCCATTGTGAAAAGCAGTATAGAGCTTCCTAAATAAAAGAAAAATAAAACTACCATATAACTCAGCAATCCCTCTTTGGGGTGCATACCCAAAGGAGATGAAATCACCACCTCATAAAGACATCCTTCACTCTCATGTGCATTGCAGCATTATTCCCAAGAGCCAAAATATGGAAACAACCTCAGGACCCACTGAAAGACAAATAGATAAAGCAAATGTGGTATATATAATACAATGAAATACTATTCAGCTTTTAAAAAGGAGATCCTGCCATTTGCCACACATGACTGGACCTAGAAGATATTAAGTGAAATAAGCCAGATATCCAAAGAAAATATTGCATAATCTCACTTCAATTTGGTATCATTAAAAGAAAGTTTAAATATACAGAAATAGAGAATAAACTGTGGTTACCAGGTATGAGGGCGGGATGTGGAAATGAAATAGATGTGGGTCAAAAGACACAAACTAGCAGATACGTACTGGGGTGGGGTCACGGGAGAGGAAATGGGGAGATAGATGTGGGTCAAAAAACACAAAGTAGCAGATATGTACAATAAACAAATCTAGAGATCTAGGTACAACATGAGGACCATAGTTAATACAACTGTACTGCATTTGGTGTTTTTGTTAAGTAAGTAGATTTTAGCTGTCATCTCACAAAAAAAGTAACTATGTGAGATGATAGATATATCGATTTTCTTCACTATAGTAACCATTTAACTATATATAATTATCACATAACATCATTTTGTAAGCCTCAAATATACATAATAAAATTTACTTTAAGAAAATAAAAAATAAAAGAGGCTTTAAAATGAGCTCACTTTAATGCGCTTATCATATTGGTTGGAAAGGGGAGGGCTTCTGAAATTACACAGCCATCTGGAGAAAATAAAGTAAAAAATCACAACTGGCTACAAAGTATAATAAATGCATTGACGAACTTAAATGGTCAAATGTATCTTTGAAAGCAAATAATGCTACACTATATACTAAAACAGAGAAAGAGTAAATGTAGCTATACATATATGGAATTGTTGACAACCCCGTGTAATATTGAGAGTATGGAACTTTGGTGTCAGATCTGATGTAAATTATGGTCATTTCACTTATTATTTGAGTGACATTATCAAATTTATTAAACTTTCAGGACTTCTGGTTTCACTCTGTAAAAAAAAGGTATAAGTAGCAATTACTGTAATTAATACAAGCAGTGGAAAACTTAAAATAGCAATTTCTATTACAAACCTTTTTATGAAAATGTCCCCTATATACCTCTTCTTAATATCCAGTCACGTTTCTCAGAAGCAACCTGTTTTAGATGTTTCTCTTGTATTTAAATTTATATTTACATATAAAAAGAGCTCTTATATAATTCTTGAATTATATATTTTAGAAATTTTCTACTAGTTTATTGTTTAAGAAGTTTTGTGGTTTTACAGTGTTTTGTTTTTTGGTCTCCAACTTTCATTTTAAGTTCAGGAGTACATGTAAGGATGTGTAGGTTACATAGGTAAACTTGTGCCATAGTGTTTGCCGCACAGACCATCCCATCACCTAGGTATTAAGCCCAGCATCCATTAGCCGTTCTTCCTGATGCTCTCCCTCCTCCCATCCTCACAGTCCAACAGGCCCCAGTGTGCGTTTTTCCCCCCATGTGTCCCTGTGTTCTCATCATTCAGCTCCCACTTATAAGTGAGAACATGCAGTTTTTGGTTTTCTGTGCCTGTGTTAGTTTGCTGAGGATAACATCATCCAGCTCCACCCATGTCCCTGCAAAGGACATGATCTCCTTCCTTTTTATGGTTGTATAGTATCCCATGGTGTATATGTACCACCTTTTCTTTATCCAGTCTGCCATTCATGGGCATTTAGGTTGGTTTCATGTCTTTGCTATTGTGAATAGTGCTGCGATGAACATATGTGTGCATGTATCTTTATAACAGAATGATTTATATTGCTTTGGGTATATACCCAATAACAGGATTGCTGGGTCAGATGGTATTTCTGCCTCAGAAATGTTCTACTAGTTTTCTATTATGGTGTATGGGTGGATATTCAACCCTGTCACTCTTCTTATTCACCTACTTACCCATTTATTATCTTCCTCCAAATAAATACTTTATACAAATATCTTAGTTAAATTAATAATTACCTTATACATTTTCTAACTATTTAAATACTTTTTCCTGCTGTATCCAAATAATATGTTTCTTCTTTGAACAAATTTTGTTTTCCTTAGATTTGACAAATGCCTTGCATGTCGTCATCTGCTTAGTCTTTTTTTTTTGGACAGAGTCTCGCACTGTCACCCAGCTGGAGTGCAATGGCACGACCTCCGCCTCCCAGGTTCATGCGATTCTCCTGCCTCAGCCTCCCGAGTAGCTGGGGTTACAGGATTACAGGTGCACATCACCATACCTGGCTAATTTATTGTATTTTTAGTAGATATGAGGTTTCACTATGTTGGCCAGACTGGTCTCGAACTCCTGAACTCATGATCCGCCCACCTCGGCAACCCAAAGTGCATTTGCTTAATTTTTTAACAGCTCCACAGTGAAGTTACCTCAAATCAGTAAAAGCCCTATCAATTCTAATCCACTTATTTTCAAACCCATCTGGAAACTTACTTCTTTTCTTTTTCCCCCAGAGTCCTTCAGTCTGGAACTTTAGTAAACCTGAAGCATAGGGAAACTCACTTTCCTGCCCTGTCCGTGAAACCCCCTGTTCCCTACATTTATTGCATTTTCTTTCATGGTTTACTCCATAATTTTGGTATCACATAGCATCTGTAGCTTCATAACAAATATTGAAATAGAGGTAAACATTTATTTGATATTTTACATGGCCAAAATGTTTTGGTTCTTTTTTTCCTCTTACTCTTATTAATAGTTTGGCTGTCTATAGAATGCCAGGAAACATGTCCATTTTCCTGCCTTTGGAAATTAAAAAGGCATTCCTCTCTGTCTTCTAGAGTCCAGTGCTGTTCTCAATGCATGTAAACCAATCTGATTAATTTGCATACAGCTTTTTAAAGAAATTTTTGGTCCTTGATCTTATGTTTTGCCATGTAAAATTTTATTTTAGTGTACATTTGTGCGAGTTCCCCACTACCCTCTATTGACTGTTCTGGTTGCTTCATGGTCCTTTTCATGCAAAGATTTGTGTTCTAATACTGAAATGTATTATTGAATTATTTATTTATTTTATAATATTCCATCTGTTTTCTTTTGTTCTTTCTTTTTGATTTCTGAATGGTTAGATCTAAGACTTCCTGATTATTTTCTCTCATTCACCAATCTTTTCTATACCAGTGTCTAGCTCTTTGAATTCATATTTTTGAAGAATTTCCTCAAATTTAGATTAACATTTTTCTGTTAATTTTTTTCAGCTACTGTGTACTTAACCTCCCAAAGTTATTTTTTAGTTCCCTGGCAGTTGATATTGGTACCTCACAATGCAATAGTGTTTATTTTGAGCCAGTTTTATACATTGTGGATTCTAACACTCCAGTCTCAGTATCTTTTGTTTGGGATTATTGGGTTTATCCTAAAAAGAATCCTATAATCTCCAGCTTTTGGAACTATCTGCATGGCTACAGTCATTCTCAGGTAAAATAAGAGGACAGGGAACCCCACCTTTCAGTGTGTAGAATATGATATATTCATCGTGTTTTCATTCCTAAACTTTACCTTAGAATTGAGATGCCCTGCGTCTCAATTTCTCTAGCTCAGTATTTCACAGGTTACATTGGGAGAGAGTGTGGGAAAGGGGACAGAATGCTCCATGTCTCTTTACTTCATTACCTGTTTGTCTAACTATTATGCAAACAGCATTTCAATCAGTCTTTCTATTATTAGCCTCATGCCTGGCCTATATAACTTATGGAAATATGTTCTTCCAAATTCTAGGCCTCCTTGTCCACACGATGTGCCAGACTTTAAATACATTCTCTCATTTCAACTTGATATCAGGCATATTAAAAAGCACATATATTACTCCCTTTGATATACAAGAAAATAGAGGTACTCTTAAGTACAGAGGTACTCCCCAAGACAGACAGATGTAATCTCAAGACACTGTAAATTGGTGGGAACAAGACCCAAATGCAGCTTTGTCCAACGAAGAAGTTGATACTATTAACTTCTACATGTCCCGCCTCCCTCACAAATGTGTAGTACAGATGTGCTTTGCCACAATGAACTCCCAGTGCAGGATGCAGTCATTACTGAGAGTTTTAAAAACAAACTTGAATTGAAAGAAATGAAAATCATTTACTGCAGTTAGTACCAGCAAAGTACTTGTGAGACAGCGTGCACACAGATGTATGCACTTGCTTTTGATATACTGGCAAATTATATCGTCTAATGCAATGAGCTGCAAAAGGTTCATATGCTAAGTCTAAAGATTTTATATATATATATATATATATATATATTTATATAATAGTCCAAGTTGTACCATGCTTACACAGTGATACATAAATAGAAAACAATACAGATTTGTCATTGATCACAAGATTATTATTAGACATAAACAAAATACTGGCTTAGGAAGAAGCACAGTGAGAAAGTAATAAAATTATCCCTATGATTTGTTCCAAAGCCAGGATTATAACATAAAAAACAGGGTGAATTAGCTACCTATCTCTGCTGAGGACAAAACAAAAACAATTATGCCTTTCAGCATAGAAAAAAACAGCAGCAGATGCTTTAGTGAACAAAGTGTGCAAATTTGGGAGGTTTCACTTTTATTTTTTTTTCATTGACAGCTTATATTTTGTCATATATTTACAGGCATAAGAGAGGAGTTAACTAGTATTTTTCCAACTAATACATACTGCCGATATTTAAGAGAGAGAGAGAGAGAGAAAGAGATAGACTCTTTGAGCTTAGTGGTGCAGTGCTTTAAAACACTGAAGACCTGTCAAAAGCTTAACTCAATAAAGAATCAGTTTTATCTCTAGTATCGCCAATGACTATAACTTACACATCCGGATAAAAGGCACATTATTCAGCTTAAGTACACTTGTTCTATAGCCTGCTAAACTGCAGGGAAAGGCAAAGCTGGATGGCTGCAGTATTCTGAAACAATAGGAGTCAATCTTCAGTGGCAATAAAATGTCAAAAATGCTTTCCCGCAACTCCCCACATAAAGGGGAAAGTCAGTTATTAGTCAAAAATGCAGGCAGAACTCTGCTCCCTTCTGGACCCTATAAATTTCATCTTTTATCTTCTATTTAGGAAGACATATTATTTAGAATATGTGGACACGCAGCTCTGGAAGACAGATTCTATCAGCAGTTACTTCACTAAGCCTAATAAGACATTATAGTATATTAAGATTTATCACATGCATTCTTTTTAAGAAGATGAGTTTTATTCTAAAATAGATTTTCTTATCATATTTATTTCTTCATGTCTAATCTGCCTATTCTTCACCACCTAGAACTGTTCTCAATGCAAATTTAAATTTGGCATTAAATGCAGTCTATTTCATTTGGTAACTTAAAAGCAGGATCAGTCTTGAACAAAGCATTGCCACTCAGAGAAATAAAAGATTGGGTTTTTTAAATAGAATGTAAGCCAAATCCCCACTCACATAAAGTAGGCTATACTAGAATGAATGGATATACACAGACTGGCTCAATGATCGGCTATACTGATTCAATTCTTCAACTGTAAATATCCTGCTTTCTAACTTAAAATACCAGTAAGAAAATGTTTTCTGTTAATAATTCTAACTTCATTCATAGTTGAATACAACTGCTTAATTGTTGAAAACATATGGGGAGAGGGTTATATCCGCCAGTTTTTAGATCAAGGGCATTCTTATGATATTATGTCACTAGACACTTCAGGTAGGCTGAAATAAATCCAATAATCTGGAAGACTTTAATCTCTTTCTTGAGTCATAAAAATGATGCATCCAATATAAGTGGTAAAGGGATTTAAGTAGATTTTATGTGCAATAGGACTTTTAAAATTGTTTTGGCCGCCTCACTTTGGAATCCCTTTTCATGTTGATGATGTCTCCTACCTCTAGCAGACTCCAACCCTTGGAACTGAAATGGAAATTCTAGATACTTCCTTTTCCATCCCATCCCACAGCTAGGGCACAGGCATGTGACTCAGTCTCTGCCAACCACAAGCACTGACTCCCTACTTTAAGTAAGCAATTATTGAGCCAAGCGGGCAGGAATGCACAGACCAGTTGTGGTCACTGTGTGCAATGTCAGGATATCAACTGTCCCTGAGGTGGAGATGGTAGTATCCTATCTGGCTAAATATTTGGGGGTAGACTTCATTGCTCATAGCTATATAGCCTTCACGCTGGGTTAGCTAGCTTTCTGAGAGTTTCTATTAGCTACCCAAGAGCCTTAAATGCATTTCACTTTTCTGCTTAAATTAGCCACACAATTAGCCAATGTCTTTTGCTTACAAATAATAACTCTTACTGATACTCTATATTTTCTGTTTACTCTAATTTTTCATCTTTGGGACTTCCAGACCAAAAAGACACACAGTGATCTCTGGTTTTTTAAATGCATGCTGTTCTCATATAAATAATTATAATCCACCCTACCCCCCACCCCACCCCAATTGTTTGCATGAATAGGTGTATGTGTTTTCTGGATAGCACCAAAGAAATAATAAATACAGTCAATTTTCTATATAGAAAACGCTCCTATAATTTTTTATATCAAGGTAAAAGCAGGGACCTTTGAAAATCATGATAAAATTTGCTTCTAGGGAAGAGTCAACCCTTGCTCTATTGCTCACATTTTTTCTCCATTATGTCTGAAATCAGGAAACTCTTACAAGGCAAGAAGAATGATCCTTATTTAGAAACTACAACTGTCCCTTTAAGTCACCAACTTTTTTTTCAGCCATAATTATACTTATGGATGCTCCCTCAGTTACCGACATCTTACCTCTACTGGATCTCCTGAAATGCTCTCCATTCCTAACAAATGCAGTCACAAACGTTAGGTATAGCAGGTGCCACATAAGGTGCTAAAAGGAAGGGGACAACTAGGTCACAGTCTTTGCCTTCAAGGATCTTAAATATCTGAGGTAGGACTAGTATATAAATAATATTAATAAAAAACAAGCTGTAATTATTTTAAGAGAGATATAGGTCAAGTCTCACTGTGGTTTAAAGAAAGTTCTCATCATTTTTGAAAATCACAGAAGGAATCATGGATATCACTCTGGACAGAGTTTACGAATATGCTATTGTTGAAAGAATTTCAACCACCAATTTGACATAACCAATTTAACACCAACCAACTACTTTATACCTTTTCTCTTGTTTTCTTTATTTTTTTTTCCTTCAACTTTTAAGTTCCAGGGTACATGTGCAGGATGTGCAAGTTTGTTACATAGGTAAACGTGTGCCATGGTGGTTTGCTGCACAAATCAACCCATCACCTAGGTATTAAGCTCAGCATCCATTAGCTATTCTTCCTGATGCTCTCCCTTGTTTTTCATTTTAGAAAAGTTTTCTATTTCTAAGTAAAGTGTGTTTATCAATAACTAGCTCATTTTTCCATTTTTGTTTACCAGAAATGCATAATCAGCAGAGCTTTGGGGACAACAGAAAATAAGTGTCATACTAACACCAAATAACCACAACGATAACAACAGCAATGGTATTCTAAAGTAAAAAATAAACAAAAATTCAAAAAGTGATGTCATCCTTTAGAGTATTTGTTTCAGTTGTGTTGAAAGAGAACTCATTTGCATTATAAAATGTTAAAAATGAAGTAGTGTAGAGTCCATAAATATCACTTCCAACGGCTCAGTGTCACTTATATCTAGATTCATAGGCCAACTCAATTTCATGAAAAAATATACTTGTGTGTGTTATAACAAAAAACCAGGTGGGTATAGTTAAATTTTCTACGGCAGAAGAGGAGATGGGGCATGGGCATTTGTTCATGCGTGTCAGCACGGTCTGAGGAGCTGAGCTGACTTTCTGGTTAACAGGTAAGGTGTGCTCTGCAGTGAGAACGTGGATAACTCATGACTCCCTCTGTCAGGCCTTCAGATCAAACTCCTCTAAAAGCTTTCAACTCATTGCATGCTAACCAACCATCTATCTAACCACAAATGTGCTTCACAAAGAAACTAGTTCTGGAAAGGAGATAGTCTAGATTGCAACCATATCAATGGAGCTGCTGACAAGATGCCAACTTTAGAGTAAAATAGTTTTTAAAATTCTGGTTTATCAATCAGTGTCTTGTGTAATTGATTCCCATCAGTCAGCAACAGAGCTGCATCAATAGTCTCAACATGCATATGGATTTTATCTAAGCAATTTATCTCACCTTTTAGGAAGCTCAGACTAAATATTCAACAAACCTTTTCCCACACAATTTGATATAATTACAACGAATAATTACAGTGCTAAGACGACGATCTCAAACAGTTGTTGCCAATATACCATGGCACATTTTCCCACATTTATGGTCTATTCCATAGCTCTCGGTCTCAAATATAGAATATTTCTAAAAGTTTTAGCCAAACCTCAGATTTAATTGGAAAGAGCTCAGTATAAGTTTATGCACTTGAGCCAGGAGTAGCAGTGTGCAACTCTAGTCCCAGCTACTGGGGAGGATGAGGTAGGAGAATTGCTTGAGCCTGGAAGTTCAAGGTTGCAGTGAGCTATGATGGTGCCACTGATCCAGCCTGGGCAAAAGAGTGAGACCCAGTTTCTTAAGAGAAAATACAAGAAAAGAAAAGAGAAAAAAAGGAGAAAAGAAAAGAAACAAGAAAAAAAAAGAAAGAAAGAAAAGAAAGGAAAAGAAAAAAGAAGCACCAGTATCTATATTGCAGACATACCAAACCTCTCGGTATCTACTCCCTAATTTAAAGAGTTGGCAATAATTGCCCATTAGATAACAAGAAACCAAAACCAGACTGGCTCATTCTTGCTAAGAAATTCATATACCATCATCATCACCACAAGCCCATAAAGAATCTCCAGGAGACCAGGTGTTCTGGATTAGGGCTTGTGTTAGTTCGTTTTCACACTGCTATAAAGAACTACCTGAGACTGGGTAATTTATGAAGAAAAGAGGTTTAATTGACTCACAATTATGCATGGCTGGGGAGGCCTCAGAAAACTCAGAAATCATGGCAGAAGGCAAAGGGGATGCAAGGCACCTTCTTCAGGTGGCATCAGGAGAGAGAGCGAGAGGAAGTGCTACACTTTTAAACCCTCGGATCTCCTGAGAACTCACTATCGCAAGAACAGCATGGGGGAAACCACCTGCAGAATCCAATCGCCTCCCACCAGGTCCCTCCCTCAACACGTGGGGATTACAATTTTTATATATATACATATTATATATACACATATATGTATATATACACATATATGTGTATATATACATATATGTGTATATATACACATACATACACAGAGACATGTATAAATATACACAGATATGTGTATATGTATATATACATATATATACACACAGACACACATATATATTAATATATACACACACACAAACATATATATACACACATACATTCCTAGTAGTTACGTATCAATGAGTCTTATTTGCTTGGGAATGACTGAATCTAGGTGTTAGCAATCATTTTATGAAAGACTGCTTCAAATAACATCGATTTATCCTACAGTTTCTTTATCCCTCCAACTAACGTGATTTCTCCTTCTGAAATGCTCAGTAACTGACCACTCACAGATCTATTTCAGAATTACTCTTTATGTACCTCATCTCCTCACTACCTTGTTGGCAACCTGAGGGAAAAGCGCGTATCTTTCATGTCACGGTGTTACCCACACGTGTCAAAAGAGTGCGCTTTTTCCAGTAGAGATTCCATAAATGGTTATGAAACTGAATTATGCATCATATTGTGACACTAAACCAAACTCATGGTCCTTGTTTGTTTATTTATTTATTTATTTTTGAGACGAAGTCTCGCCCTGTCGCCCAGGCGGGAGTGCAGTGACGCAATCTCAGCTCACAGCAACCTCCACCTCCCAGGTTCAAACAATTCTCCTGTCTCAGCCTCTGGAGTAGCTGGGGCTACAAGCATGCACCACCACGCCCAGCTAATTTTTGTATTTTCAGTAGAGACAGGGTTTCGCCATGTTGACCAGGCTGGTCTTTATAGTGTTCTCTTTAACCTAGTATAAAGTAGATGCATTTGCAAAGGAAGAACCAGTCAGTTATATAAAGCACCCAAGAAAAGCACCTGCCTTCCTTAGCACATTGGAAATATCCGTGTTCCATAAGGTCTGTGTGGTAGCTTTTCTAACAGGAAATATCTTATTAATCTATGACAACAATAGGGTATTCAGCAGAAATTTCAAACAGCATTCTCAAGACTACTTCTAAAAACTACTACTTCTAGAAACGGAAAGGGAGACAGTCTAAAAATGTATGTTTTTACTGTAGCTATTGATCTTGTTTTTTATCTTCAATTAATAGGAAACACGCTTGATAACAACAGACTATTTCTAATGAAAACTGTACTTGAAGGCTGCTGCTGCAATATAACTAACTACACAGACATCAGGCAAGTTTAGATTGTTTTCTCAGCCTGAGAAACAGGTTTTTATATGGATTATCTAAAATCACACAAAGTCCCAGCAAGAACATACAAATAAAACCATGATTATATCAAATCCTTCCACACTAAAAAAAAAAAACCTTTGAATTGTTAACCTTAATTAAGTAGTTACATCTTAATCCTACAATACACACACACATTATAAATGTTGCCTCAATTTGGCAATTAGGATCTAAAAACATTGTCCCAATTGACCAGTGACTCCATTAAACTCAGAGGTTTACATTTGAATTTGGAGAGACCTCAATGCCTATATTCTTCCTTTTTCTGCTCTCTCCTAAAAGAGGTATTAATAAACAATGGCATTCCCAGAAAGGATTACAAAACAGGAAGGAATGAATGCAAAACAAACAGGCAGTAATCACCGCAATAAAAGAGGACAAGGCAACCCCCAGCCTGAAAAAACACATTAGATGTGAACAATAAACACAAACTGAATTTTGAGAGACTGAATTAAACTGAAGCCCAGGATGGTGCATGGAAGATTTACAAGCCACAGAGATTAATATAGAAGGTTCTCCTTTCAAGATTTGATTAAAAAGTGGAAGAGACAGCATGGGGTCACGCAGATGCAGAAAAGCAGACCCATGAACCACAAAGCCCAGCCCCAGCTTCGTTTCGGGGAGAATGACAGTCTCGCCAGACAGTGGACTGCTATACTCATAATTTTCCTGTAGCATGTGCTGGAAGGATAAAATAAAGGAAAGCAGTGAAATGTCACGCAGTGTGAAAGGCGTGTATGAAAAGGTACAGAGCTGTCTTTCAGCAGACAGTCTACAAAAGCTTTTCAAATTGTTGCCTCATAACAGCTGCAGTGGTTTGATTCCCTAAATTCAAAAGACTTTCTCTTGTGTATTATCAAAGACAGAAGCTGACTTCGCTAACCCAGAAGGAAAACAGACACTGAGTCTGAGAGTCCACCAGGTTTCCTTTCCACCTGTCTG
The DNA here is from genome assembly GCF_029281585.2 of Gorilla gorilla gorilla. Taxonomy (NCBI): domain Eukaryota; kingdom Metazoa; phylum Chordata; class Mammalia; order Primates; family Hominidae; genus Gorilla; species Gorilla gorilla. Next base: position 122,433,175 of record NC_073238.2, read on the forward strand.
GAGGTGGACTGTGTCCAGCAATGTTAACCTGACACTGGGGAGTGAGCCCTTCTCCTTGGCTCCAGAACAGGACATTCAGAGCTGAGGTGTCCCTGCCTGCAGTTCCAGAGAACGCCTTCCTGACCCACATCCACAGGTCAGAACCACGTCCACACATCAGGGGCTACGGCAAAGCAGCAGCAAATTTTCTTCAGAAGTAGCTCTCTTAAATGGATGTTTTAGTTTAATTATGTTCTTCTAAGCCCCCTCTCCCTTCAGTAAGTAGAACATTTCACATACGGATTATCCTCTGCAGGAAATGAACACAAACAAATGGTTTTTAGTCTTTCAGAACACAATCATATACTTGGGCATTGTTCCATTCTGAATTCATTACACTTTCCCTCTATCCTGTTTTAAGGGCTCTGATATTTTTTACTGAATATAATGATATCAACATGTAATGATATGGCTCATATTTATGGCTTGTGTACTACATGCTAGGCGCTGTGCCAAGTGCCTTACATGAATGATTTCCTACAATCCTCACAATAGCATTGTATGGTGGACACTGTCATTATCTACATTCCACAGATGAGGTAACTGAGGGATAAAGAGATTATATCATCATCTGAGGTCACATCAATAGATTTAAGAGTGGATTTTACAAACTGGTGTTCTTAACATTGTGCTATTATACTCTTGCCTCAATTTGGCAACTCAGTCTCTGTTTTACTTAGTAAACCATGTAGTATGAAGGCAAAAGAACGATAAAATGGAGCTGAAAGTAACCAGCACATACATATGTGCCATATATTTATCAGTAATTTTTCTGTATCTGTTTTATTTCAAAAGGGGGCAATTCACAGCATCACCCAATATCCTAATCCTTCCTAATGCGCAAGTACAGCTCTGCATGATTAGAAACAAAACCTTGAATTTTAAAAAATGCATTATAGGCAGTATGCTTTAGACACTGAAGGAGAGAAGTGTTATTAAATGATTAAATAAGAAGAACGAAAATAGATGAAGGAAAAGAAATAACAGAGGAGAAGAAAGGGGCTCATGAGAAGCCTTGGATCTGAGTCCTGCTTTTAGCTTTCACCACCAGTGAGGCCTGCCACAAGCTACTTCAACTCTCTGATTTCAGTTGACTTCACCATATAATGAATAGAAAATCAAAATTCAAAAACTTTCACTTGTATGTTATCAAAGAAAGAAGCTCTTTTGTGATGACATATGTTGATATAAAGAATCTTTTTCATGACAAAGATTCCATTTATGGTTGAATATGACACATAAGTGCATTTGTATAATGCTTAGAATTCCCAAGCTGCAGCGCTGCTGTCCTTCAGATCACTTGTTGGCCTCTGCTTCCTGGCTTCACACCATGAGACCTGACACTATGAAATCCCCCTAAGGCACCCCTTTCTCAAAACATTAGGAAACCAGGCCAGGCGCAGTGGCTCACGCCTATAATCCCAGTACTTTGGGAGGACGAGGTGGGCAGATGGCTTTGAGCTCAGGAGTTCGAGACCAGCCTGGGCAACATGGTAAAACACTATCTCTACAAAAATATAAACACTAACCAGGTATGGTGGTGCATGCCTGTAGTCCCAGCTACTTGGGAGGTTGCAGTGAGCCGAGATTGCACCACCGCACTCTAGCCTGGGTGACAGAGTGAGGCTCTGTTAATAAAAAAAAAAAAAAAAAAAAAAAAAGGAAAGAAAGATAAAATTGGGAAACTTTTTAATCTGAACAGAGCATTTCCTCTTTTGTTTGTGCTCTGTTTTGACACTTAAGAGTTTATTTCCTATGAGTTTGATATAGATGTGTTTGGGTCATTGTTTTTCCTACACAGAAATTCTAAAAAATTAGGTGCCGTATCCATGACATCATGCTCCACCTACGTTGTCCGCACCTGAGTTTCATATTTTGAATTATTTGAAAAATTAACCAGGTTATACCATAAACAGTAGTGTTATTCGAAATGTGGATATTAACAATGAGTTACTATTCGTAGCAAGGGAAGAAACAAAATTGAAAGTGTTTAGAAGGTTGTTTTTTTTTGCATTTTCTCTCATTTTTGAATTTTTTTATTTTTGTGCTTATATAGTAGGTGTATATATTTATGGGATGAATGTGATGTTTTGATACAGCCATATCATGTGTAGTAATCACATCAGGATAATCGGCATTTAGCATTTATCATTTCTTTGTGTTTGAAACATTCCAATTCTACTCTTTCAGTTATTGTAAAATATTTTTATAATAATTTCTTTCTTTCTCTCTCTTTCTTTTTTTTTGAGACAGAGTTTCACGCTTGTTGCCCAGGCTGGAGTGCAGTGGCATGATCTCAGCTCACAGCAACCTCCGCCTCCCGGGTTCAAGAGATTCTCCTGCCTCAGCCTCCTGAGTAGCTGGGATTACAGGCATGTACCACCACAACCGGCTAATTTTGTATTTTTAGTAGAGACGGGGTTTCTCCATGTTGATCAGGCTGGTCTCAAACTCCCGACCGTAGGTGATCTGCCCGCCTCGGCCTCCCAAAATGCTGGGATTATAGGCGTGAGCCACTGTCCCTGGCCTTTTATAACAGTTTAGTAAGGCTATGGAGTTCCTGTGCCCGATCAGGGAGTCATTTTGTTGAAGAGGCTATGGCAGAGTTGGAGTGGTTTCAGATTCATGTGATGAGCCGCCTGTGGTGTGAGCTTTGTAGAGTCACGTACAGTAGGACCTTGACAGGTTGCAATGCAAGGGGAAAAGTGAGCCCTTCAGCAGAGATGGCTGTGAAGCACACCACCACAGTGTGCCCTTCTGGCACGGAGGCCTCTCGCGTCTTTACGCTTGCCAATGTGTTCAGCCCCATATGAGCACAAATAATTATGCTGGATTAGCAATAAGAAACCTTTTTTGAAATGTTTTTAAAATGAAAACAAAAGTTCAGAAGATTGGGATGCAGGGTTCATAAAGGGGGATAGAATTCTTTCCTTATAGTTACATGTGTCACTCCAGAGAGAGAGGAGTAAAATGGAGCAGTTAAAGAGGATGGTATGCTTGCTGTTTTTTCTGAGTTTGCTAAGTTCGATGTATGGAACAATTTTGGGAAGCTAAGAAGGAAACTTAGGGTGTTAAACTTAGGGTGTCCATCTCAGGCAGTAATTCAAACCCATTTATGTCACCTTGCAAGGCAACATTGATACCTTAGATCCCCCATCAATGCTTCCATCAAGGCCATTCAGATGTTGTCAAAGGCGTCAGACTCATTTGCACTTTCTAGCTGGAGTTATTACCAAAGATAAGAGAGTGCTGAAAGGTTCAAAATTCAGTCTTTGCATTTGGAAAAGAGAACTTTCAACCACTCGAGAGCAGTGCTCCCTGATTTCAGACAGGTGTAAAATTCACCCAGGGAAAAACGTCTGAGCATGTTTTGTTTCCCGGTGCCATATATTCCTCTTTAAACCGCCCTGCAAAGGTTTCATCAGTGCTTAATGCCGAATACAAGAGAGAGGACCGCCTGATTAGCTTTCCCTCCCAATCTCATTTTCAGTTCATCCAGGGGCACAGCTTGATGTGGGAGAGAATCTCTGCACTTACATTTACAGACAAATTTGTTGGGCCACTGCTTCCTCTTCACTGTCCATGTAGGCAGGTGACACATTTACAAATCTTTACAGGGCATTATGCTGAAAATACTTCCTTCCCCAAAGTGGATATGCAGTGTCCAGCTTAGCTGGAGACAGGAGATATGACTATATTTAAATACAGGATTTTTCATTACATGAAGTGTCTTTAATGCCTGATAAGGTTATCACACAGCTGTTGCATGCCTCCCTGGAGAGTGTCATAAATGTTGAATTTGGTAGGAAGAGCGCTCAGACACCAACTCTTTTTACTGGCGGCAGCGGTAGAGGAGTGGAGTTATGAAGAGAAACACATCTTTACACCTTTTTTGGTTGTTATTTTGATGGCGGGGTTTCCGTAAAGAGAAGACAGCCCAGGATACTTTGAATAAAAATGCTGACCTTGGAAAAACCAAAATCACTGACTCTCAGAGTTGGGAGTAAACTTAAAGATCATCTCTTCCAACTGCATACCCATGCTAACACCTGCTCCAGTGTGCTTAGCAGGTAGATATTTCAACTGTCCTCAAAGCTCACCCACATCACCTGCATATCCCATGTCAATGCTTCCTCTCTTTGACCTAGGTGCTTTACGTTGTGCCAGTAAGATTTTCCTTTACCCTTCCCTCATTAATTCTATTTGTATCCAGTGAGAATAAACATGAGTAAAATCTCTCTTCTAGCTGACAAACATTTCGGTATTTGAAGCAGTCTGTCCAGCATCAATCCAATAGGTTTTTAATCTACGAGTTCCCCAAGTGTGGTGCCCCAATCGGCAGCATGAGTATCATGTATGGACATATCAGAAATGCAAATTCTGAAGTCCCAGCACATACCCACAGAATCAGAAACTCTGGGGGTGGAACCCAGCAAGCTCTGGTTTAACCCGTCCTCCAGATGATCCTGATGCACACTGAAGGCCAGCGCGCTGGAAAATCATTAAAAGTGAAAGAGAAGTCGAGAAACCCTTGGGATGCAGAATCAGAATGTGTTCATTAAGGTATCTCGGAGATGTTAGGTAAAAAGCTATGTCCAGTGCTCAGGGAACTGCAGTTCTATAATCAAGAGGTGAAAAAAAAAAAAAAAAAAAAAGATGCATCAGTCTTAATCTACACAGAAAAAGACTAATTTTCAAAACGAAAAGGAAAAAAAGGAAGGTTTTTTACCTTCTGAAAGCCAGGAGTGGGGAAAGTAAGGCAGCACCCTCCGTGGCTTCCTTCTCTTTCTCCCCATCCCAAATCTCCAATCTTAGCCTCTGTTTATCCTTTCCTGATCTTAGTTACTGAAGCAGCCACAATCAGGGCACAGAGATGATTGGGATATAATGTATCTAGATCTGCTTCAACTTTTCTTTTTTCTTCGCCAAGTAATTTTTAGCTCTTTCTTTTTTCAGATCCCCAACTCGCTGGTCCACAGTGCTGCTAACTAAGCTTACCCACACTCAATTAGACCCAGCCCTCCACCTGCTGTTGTTCCAGCTGATAAAACTGGCTTTGGCTTTTGGTTCCTACATTCTGGCAAGGAACCAGATTGGAAACCAGGTGTCTCTTCAGCGAATGCGTATCCCTCATCCCGAGGCGAGAGCCCTGCTGCTGTAAACATGTGTCCTTGATGGCACTGTCTCCCTGCCTGACCCCTTCTAGAGTCTTTCCCACTCTAGATTTCTGACCTTGATGTTCTTTCTCTCTGTTATGACCCTATTGCTCTGTCTCAGAAGCTCAGTTGTAATGCTTTATGCAGTTCCGGATAAGATTGTCATGGACTTACGGGAAGTAGTCCCTAAAAGTCAGAATCCTCGTCATACCATCACAGTCAGCAACTGCACCAAACCAGTTCCCACAGAACCTGCCTCATTAAAGGAAGAAGACTCTCATCCCACTTCCTCCCCACCTACCTAGTGGCTACCACAGCTATTGATTAGCCTAGCGAACTGTGTCCTCAGATATTTTTCCTGGGGAGAAAATCTGCTCAGCTTGGCTTGAGCAAGGAGAAAAAATAATAGGTAGATTTTGTGGACTAGATGAGGAAAAGGCAGTTCTTGAGAGGAGTATTTAGAGCTTTAAATGAGCACCAAACAAAGAGTTGTGTGAAACTGGTGAATAGCTGCCCCATGTAGTTGAAAGAAGACAGTCTTTGAAGCCAGTGTGACGTAGATCCAACTCTGGGTTTCAATGGACTTACTCAACAAATACTTATTTCACCCCTACTCTGAACCAGGCCCTGCACTTTCTAATATGGTAGTCAATAGCTACTTGTAGCTATTCAAGCTTGAACAAGTTGAAATTAAATAACATTAAAAATTCATTTCCTTGGTCGCCTTGGCCACATTTCAAGCACCTAATAGCCACATGTGTCCAGGGGCTACTGCATTGGACCAGGCAGATATAGAACATTCCCTTCATCTCAGAATATTCTTTTGCACAATGATAGGAGCTAAACCTTTGGTGGTTTTGCATAAGCATTTGATCTCAAATTCTTCATCTAAATAGAAGCATAGTTTCAACTGCTTGTATTTGAATTAAATGAGATAATTTACATAGAGTGCCTGGGTCCCTAGTAGATACTCAGTAAATGACCATTGTCATAATTACTTATATACTGTTCACCAAAAAGATTCTTCAATAACCATTTTATTTCCATGTGATGTTCTCTCTGTAACTAATGAAAATCTGCTGAATATCACAGAGATTATCAATTACCTTGTTGTTTTCTAGTTAGCAAGGTTTCTTGAATTTTCTAGTATTTAATCTTGTTGACCACTGGCAGTTCTTTGAAATATTCTCTTAGCTGTCTCAACAAGGCCTTTCCTGTTTGCCCACTGCTTCCATCATTGATTGCCCCCATGTAATCTCTCTAAAGTCTCCTGTTTCTACTAATCTATCATAAATGTTCACCATTCTTCCTTCTACAGTTGTACTTTTTTTTCCACTGACACAGTCGTGCTTCCCCTTTCAATAGTCACTTTGTAAAGAAATTCCCAAAATTTATTTATCCTTTCCTGACTTCATCCTCAGCTCCAAATCCATACTTCTACTTGGACATCTATAGTAGATGTCCAAGTAGAACTGAAAGCAAACAACTACAATGAAACCATGGCTCTTCTCTCACTTCCAACTATTAATCACTGTGCCTGTCCTCTGAATATCTCATTGCTCATAATGGTGTGCTACCTTGGGATCCAGGCTTGAGAGTCTGTATTCTACTCTCAAAGTCATATTCTACTCTTTTCCTTTTTCCCCCAACATTGATTCCCATGCTTCTGTCTCATTCAACCCTTCATTGCCTCTAACCCAAATAATACCAACAGTCTAATGGGTGCTCCTGGGCTCCCCTTGCGGAACTTCATTGCAAATATGACTGCATGGCTGATTTTCCTGAAGACAATGTCAATCATATTTCTCTCTTCTTCCTCAATAATCACTGTTCCCTCTGCTCATGTTTCTCTCTTTGCTTGGAATGCCCTCCCCATCTCCACTCGCTTTGTCACCACCCCAATATACTCCCATCTTTCTGGCTTCTCTTATTTGTCACCACCTCCATGGAGCCTCTCCTGCCCACGTGTAACTAGACAATACTTTATTCCATAGCGTTTTGGTGGCCTCCACCCTACGAACTTGCCACTCATTAAACATGTACATGATTTATCTGCCTTAATCTCCTTAAAGACAATAATGTGCTCTATTCAATTTTACAATAGGCATAGTTGGCTGGGCACGGTGGCTCATGCCTGTAATCCCAGCACTATGGGAGGCCAAGGCGGGCAGACCATGAGGTCAGGTGTTCGAGACCAGCCTGACCAATATGGTCTCTACTAAAAAAATACAAAAATCAGCCAGGCGTGGTGGCGCACACCTATAGTCCCAGCTACTTGGGAGGCTGAGGCAAGAGAATCGCTTGAACCCAAGAGGCAGAGGCTGCAGTGAACCAAGACTGTGCCCCTGCACTCCAGCCTGGGCAACAGAGTGAGACTGTGTCTTGAAAAAAAAAAAAAAAAAAAGCATATTTCCCAGAATAATACACAGTGAGTATTGTATGGAGTCCAGTAACATGTGCAGAATTAAGTTTTTAAGTTCTGCATTTGACCACCTAAACTACTGAAGCAGCCAATTAGCCAAATCAAATAAATAAAATAAAAGGAACTTAGCTAGGGAACCAGATAGAATTTGTTATTTTCACAAGCGTTACCCAACTGCATGCACTGTAGTTCTAATCCACGTCCTTTTAATGTCCGATCACTTTAGAGCACAATCAAGCTGAGCTGAAGGTAGTGATTACTCCTTCCTTCTGGATAAACACAGGTTGAAACACATCTGTTTACGCCAAAGGTTGCATATATGCATTTTTATCCATGCTGGCAGGATGATCCAGCACATTCTATTTGTGTACAGCCGCATCTGATCTGAAGACTGAGCTAACAAAAACATTATTGCTAAATCCATTTGTATCCATATGGATGTCAAGGCTCTCTGTGGGCATCGTGGATATCACATGAATGGTACATTGGAACCTGAGAACTGAGTTATTCACTCCAAAACAGACAGTAGTTTAAAACTAGTTGTCATCAGATCTCAACACACACACACACACACACACACACACACACACACGTAATGAAATAATCGTAACTCTCATTTATGGAATAGACACGAAGGACAGGATTGTGAGTGCTCTGTGTATCATGCACCAAATTGTATGAAATGAAGTTAATACATGTAAAAATGATACCGGTTCCTAGGGGACAAAAACATCATCTTCCGCCAGCACCCAACAACAAGGAATATCCAGCCCTCACAGTCCAGCCCCTCCACTGTGACAGTCCTTCCAGAACACAACTGTTGCTCATTTTGATATCTAAGCTGTGCAGGGAGGCAGAGTCAATACCTACAGATGGATTTTCAATGCTAAGCTACATTTTTGAATGGAGCAGGTAAAATTCTTTCAAGTTCTATATGTTTCTGAAACAATATGCAGACTACAGCTCTCTCCACGGTGTAGTGCAAATCTGGCTTTCTCTCTCTCCGCGTGGCCTCACGCTGCAGGAAATTGCAGGCAGCCTCATCAATCCCCTTTGACGGGATTTCCCTCTTCTGGGACCTGCCCAGAATGTACACTGGCTGTTTTTCTGGCAGAATCCAAACACCTAATTCCCAGGGAGGGATGGACGCTGGGGAGATCCCCCATTTGCATTTCTGCTTCTCATTATAATGATCGTACTGCCTAGCGGTGTCAAGCAGAATATATAAAATCCTCTCTGTTCTCTCCTGGAGGAGAGGGAACTGCAGCGCGGTGAGGAGATCTGATTTCTGATGTCTGATCATCACAACACATCCCTACCGCAGATTCATGAAAAATTTAAAACTTTTTTGAACGAGGCTTTTGGCGTGCTCTGTTTATTCACACACACTGGCTAGTGATAAATAAGAAACATCACTGAGGGTTCCCCCCCTCTTGCCTTTGAGTTTAAGACGATTATTAACTTAAGACAAAGAATTCAGCAAGTTAGGAAATAGAGATATCCTGGTAGAATTCTATGCAGAAAATGACCTAAATCCAGAGAGGAGGAGGGAGGGAGAGAAAGGGGAGCAGGTTAAAAGTTCAGTAAATCTACCTTAGAACACATGGTCTTATCATAAAGGAAAAAGCAGTATGCGTCGCTCATATCCTTTCTGTATTCAGAATCCAAATTAAAGAAAACAAGGAGAAACCTAAGTTTCTCCCTTCTTCAAGGGAGAAACTCTGAGAACCTAGATCCTTTTCACATGTGTTAACTTCATTTCATAGAATTTGGTGCATGATACACAGAGCAGTCGCAATCCTTGATATCTATTCCAGAAATGAAAGTTATAATTACTTTATCACCAAGAAAACTGGATGATTGATGGTTCATGTCACTGAAAATGAGGAGCCTCAGGTACTTCCTGCACTGCTCTGGCCACCTTGTCTTGGGTGTTCTGGGCACAGGAACGGAAGCAGTGCCACCCCAACTGGGAATGGCAGAGGAGTGCAGCCTCTCCTGCCAGTGCCTCCCTAGCGGGCCCCTAGCAACACTACCACGCTCCTTCTGAAAACGGTTGCCTACATCTCTCCTAGGACAGTGTGGGAGAAAGGCTTTGGATCCAGAGAGACCTTAAATCAAACCTGGGCTATCTCCACTCGGGGGGGCCAGGGCACCTCTCCACCCCTCATTTCCATCTGTAAAATGGAAGTAATGAAATGTGACTTCAGAGTTGCCGTAAGAATCACAGATGCTGCAGAGAAAGCACTCAGCCCAGTCAGCTCAGATTGTCACCACATGGATGGGTTTCAGCGCGCACCTTCCCTCTCACCTGGGTCCCAAGTGTAAGGCATTGCTGTACATGGTGGCTTTGAGTGCAATGCTGGTGCAGGCCCTAAACAGAAGCTATCATGACTGTTACACGATTTAGAATTAGAAAATGTAGAATTTTCCACGTATTTATCAGAATTTTTCAAAACTGAAAAAATATCTTAAAAGCCATCTAGTTAGAATTCACATCCAAATCTTAAATTCCTTGGGATATATCCTGATTAATTATTGCCTTCATTCATCACATTCAGTCAGCAGATTGGGCCCCAAGAAGATGATAAACTGAGCATGAGATTCCTGGGATACATGTTTATGATGACCCAGTACCAGAATCCCTTGCTGCTTTTGTGGTTCCTGACTTTTCTAGATATCTTTTGCCCTGAGATTCCAGTTTCTAGATGTGTTGGTGTGGTCTACACTCTGAGTTCTATTTTTAGAAGTTTGACCTGGCTTGCATTATACACTTAAGACCTGGCAAGCTCAAAGATTGACTACCCTGTCTAAATTGTGTTCCCATCATTTTTTTATGTAACTTAATAGTCTTATCACCCAATTCATACACACACACACATACAGTATACACACACATTTTTATTCAATAATTATTTGCTGAATGAATGAGAGCATGTGATATTTAAAGAGGGTTTTAAACCAAGTACAGAAAATTATCATACTGAACTTGGGGTCTAAAAGGAAAACAATAAAAATAAGAAAAAGTCATCAGGAGAGAATAGTGCAGGCCAGTGCATACTATACACTGAAACAAGAAGTGTTTGATTCAACATATGACTGAGGGCAATAGGGCCCGATAAACTTTTTTAACGACCTCTTCAGCGCACATGCAAACGAAGTAGACTTGTGGAGAAGGAAGAAAATAAAAGGTCCAACTCAGGTTAAAGAAGGTTGGATAAATCACGGAGTGAAACTGTTGTCTGGCTTACAACTTTTATCTAATTTTTTCTACTTAGATACATTATTTCATCCTGTTTATCTAATTTTAACATGAGAAACTGTATAAAGAGCCCAAATATTCTTATATATTGTTATATTTAACAATATTCTTTAATTTTTTCATGCAAATATGTGATTTCGACATTGATAAAGATATGTTCCAAGTTAAATTTTAACCTAAATAATTTAAGTTAAAATAAGGGATTCATCTTTTCATAGGAGAAAGATGGTTGCAAATTAATTTGCAAAGATGTAATACTGCTTACAAAGAACACACAGAAGATTAAAGATGAAAATAGGAAGCTTGTTCCATTTTTTTAATGAATAAACTGAAGACTATTTTTTTACCCTCAATTTCCAAACACTTCTGCATCAGCTGCTTTTCCCTTTTAAGATCTGCTTTTGTCAAGGTTTCAAATTTTGCTCTTTTTTAATTCTTCACTTTTATTGTTCCTAGTTTGAAATTCATGCCTGCTTCACAATGTTAACTCTATGTTGCTAAAGTTTTACCTAATACAAAAAAATGATTAAAAAAGAAATCACCTTCTAGAAGAAAAATACATAATCCTGATTTTTATCTTATTTCTTTTTAATGTTGTAAAATATCTTGATAAAACCCAGAATATAATCATTCATTTACGAAATGATTTTTCTCCTCAGTTTGTCTGCTTCAAGATTTTGACTGAAATGAAAAACAATGTATACAACACTCATATACCATCCCTCCCTCCCTCCCTCCCTTCCTTTTACTTTGCTCGTTTTCGAGACAGGGTCTCACTCTGTAGTCCAGGCTTGAGTACAGTGGCATGACCTCGGGTCACTGCAGCCTTGACCTCCCAGGCTCAAGCGATCCTTCCACCTCAGCCTCCTGAATAGCCGGGACTACAGACATGCACCACCATGCCCATCAAATTTTTGTGTTGTTTTTGTTTTTGTTTTTTTTTTGTAGAGACGGAGTGTCACCATGTTGCCCAGGCTGGTCTCAAACTCCTGAGCCCAAATGATCCACCCACCTCGGCATCCCAAAGCTCTGGAATTACAGGCATGAACCATCGTGCCTGGTCCAAACCTGTATTTTCTAGGAAGTCCATTTCTAGCTCTACAAACAATGAATATAACTCAGAGGTTCGTTTCACTGATACTTCTCATTCTAGCTTCCAAGAACTCACTCTTAAGAAGTTAACCAGAGATAGAAGTTAATAGATAATTAATTGATAAATATTTTGTGTTTGTCTTACTTCTGGATGAAAATACGAATAAATACAATTGACCGTTGTTTCACATTTTAAAACTTTTTAAATAAACATTTCCTCAGCCTCATGATAATCAGATTTATTTTTGTATAAAATACAGCTCAATAACTTAAGACAAATCCTTCAAATTGCTTCCTCTGTATTTCTCTCTTTAGAGAAATTTTTCTGTTTGGGATCAATTTTATAAACACATTAGTTTTGTGGACTACATTTTAACCTACTAAACTTTTTTTAAAATTCTAATTGCCCAGTAATTATAAGAATATCTATGATGTGCTGTGAATTATGAGGGAAAAAAATGTAATTTTTATTCTTGCCAAGATGGACAATTGCTAAGAGTAGAAAAAGTGAAGTAGGGCTGGGCGCAGTGGCTCACACCTGTAATCCCAACACTTTGGGAGACCGAGGTGGGCAGATCACCTGAAGTCAGGAGTTCGAGACCAGCCTGGCCAACATATAGTGAAACCCTGTTTCTACTAAAAAATACAAAAATTACCTGGGCGCAGAGGTGCACGCCTGTAGTCCCAGCTACTTGAACCAGGGAAGTGGAGGTTGCAGTGAGTCAAGATCACGCCACTGCACTCTAGCTTAGGTGACAGAGCAAGACTCTGTCTCTCAAAAAAAAAAAAAAAAGTGAACTGAACTGCCTTAATTCAACTCACTGACATATTGCAGCCCTAGAACGTGATTGTATTCGGTAGACAAAAAATAAAGCAGTGGATACATTTTTTGTTTAACCTGATATGAGTGGCCATAAAGTTCCAGATTACAAGGAAATTCAACCGTTTTGGTTTTGTAATTTTTTTTCATATTGCTGAGTATCCCAGGAAAAACCCATTCAGCTGGGTGTTTCTTTGATCATAAAGACTTTGGTGTTGAAGAAAGAGCAGTGACAATCGAGTAGACATTTTTCGCTTTCTGTGAGCACCTGGTGGACCCATGCACCCACTAAGTGGGGTGGATCGGTGTGCCTGCATGTGGCCTCATCTCTGTCTCTCTCTCCCTATGACCTATTTCTCTGTCATCTAGGGCTTACTGCCAGTTATTCAGTCTTAGTGATAATTAATACAAAGACACAAAAATTGACAATTTTCATTTCATTCTATTAGTTTTTCTTCATCTTTATCTTTTTGATGTGCAAAAATGCAACTCTCTTATGTTTTTTATTTTACCAATAGTGACAAGAGAAATGGGTCCTTTCATATTTACCAAATAGGTTAACCAGAAACAAGATGAAGTGGGACTTACATTTCAGCATCTCTTCTCATTTTTCTTCTTAATCTGTGATGGAATATTTATGTCCTTGAAGCCAAGTAAATTATATTATGCTGTCTCACAAAACCAAATAAAAAATTCCTTTTATTTGAATAAACCGAGTTCACACTAGATACGTGATACTAAGGTGTTCAAATTCAACATGAAGCTATGTGATGTAAAGAAAGGCTCTTGCCCTCATGTATATTCAGACAATTTTAAAGTTTTGTGAAAGTACTGCCTCTTATGTGTTTCTGGATCCTATGCTATGTAAAGGCAAATTCTCTTTTTTTTTTTTTTTTTTTTTTTTTCAGATGGAGTCTCACTCTGTTGCCCAGACTAGAGTGCAGTGGCGCTATCTCTGTTCACTGCAACCTCTGCCTCCCAGGCTCAAGTGATTCTCCTACCTCAGCCCGTTGAGTAGCTAGGACTACAAGGCACAGGCCACCAAATGCGGCTAATTTTTGTATTTTTAGTAGAAACGAGGTTTCACCATGTTGGCCACGATGGTCTGGATCTCTTGGTGATCCACCCTCCTTGGCTTCCCAAAGTGCTGGGATTACAGGCATGAGACACCACGCCCGGCCGGCATATTCTTTTGTGTGTGTGTGTGTGTGTGTGTGTGTGTGTGTGTGTGTGTGTGTGTGTGTGTGTGTGTGTGTGTGTGTGAAATGAAGTCTCGTTCTTTTGTATTTTTAGTAGAGACGGGGTTTCCCCATGTTGGTCAGGCTGATATCGAACTCCTGACCTCACGATCCTCCCTCCTTGGCCTCCCAAAGTGCTGGGATTACAGGCGTGATCCTTCAATGATACAAGAGACTGCCCATGGTAGTAAAGGATATTGCATATTTAAGGCACAGACTTGAGACCAGTGTGTCTTTTGCTAAAAGAGAAGCCCAAGGCACAGTTTGCCATGAAAAAAAATGTGATAATACACATAAAGAAACAAACTAAAACAATCTTGTAAGAATGTCATCTGAAAACATTAAAATGAGTAAGATGCATTATTTCCTTATATCTATGTGACATTCTTTGAGTTATTCCCAAAAAGTCTCCAGGAAGAAATTCTGAGTGTGGTGGCACTTCTCATGAGAGTTCCATAGGCTGAGGATTTTCAGAACTTGGGAGCTGCTGTACACCCCTCTAGGACCTGCCTCACATGACACCCCATACTCTGTGGACAACAGGGAAAGATAAAAGGCTTCCTTGAGTCCAGCAGTGGGTCTCTACTACAGTCCTTGCTTTTGGCACCAGTTCCTGTAATTTCATCAGCTTCTAAACCTGAAGAAAACCTACGCGACACCATTCAGGACATAGGCATGGGCAAAGACTTCATGACTAAAACACCAAAAGCAATTGCAACAAAAGCCAAAATTGACAAATGAAATCTAATAAAACTGAAGAGCTTCTTCACAGCAAAAGAAACTATCATCAGAGTGAACAGGCAACCTACAGAATAGGAGAAAATTTTTGCAATCTACCCATCTGACAAAGGGCTAATATCCAGAATCTATGAGGAATTTAAACAAATTTACAAGAAAAAAACAAACAACTGTATCCAAAAGTGGGCAAAGGATATGAACAGACATTTCTCAAAAGAAGACATTTATGTGGCCAGCAAACATATGAAAAGACAAAAAGCTCATCATCACTGGTCATTAGAGAAATATGAATCAAAACCACAATGAGATACCATCTCATGCCAGTTAGAATGGTGATCATTAAAAAGTCAGGAAACAACAGATGCTGGAGAGGATGTGGAGAAAGAGGAACACTTTTACACTGTTGGTGGGAGTGTAAATTAGTTCAACCATTGTGGAATACAGTGTGGCAATTCCTCAAGGATCTAAAACCAGAAATACCATTTGACCCAGCAATCCCATTACTGGGTATATACCCAAAGGATTATAAGTCATTCTATAAAGACATATGCCCATGTATGTTTATTGCAGCACTATTTACAATAGCAAATACTTGGAACCAACCCAAATGTCCATCAATGATAGACTGGATAAAGAAAATGTGGCACATATACACCATGGAATATTATGCAGCCATAAAAAAGAATGAGTTTATGTTCATTGCAGGGACATGGATGAAGCTGGAAACCATCATTCTCAGCAAACTAACACAGGAACAGAAAACCAAACACCACATCTTCTCACTCATACGTGGGAGTTGAACAATGAGAACATGTGGACACAGGGAGGGGAACACCACACACCGGGGTCTGTCAGGGGGTTGGGGGAAAGGGGAGGGACAGCATTAGGACAAATACCTAATGCATGCAGGGCTTAAAACCTGGATGACAGGTTGGTGGGTGCAGCAAACCACCATGGCACATGTATACATATGTAACAAACTTGCACGTTCTGTGCATGTATCCCAGAACTTAAAGTAAAATAAATAAATAAATAAATAAATAAATAAATAAATAAATAAATAAAATAGAAAAAGAATCCAGCCTTGAGGAGACGGCAGAAGGGACTTTCCTCTTTGAACTGTACAACCTGGTTTGAAATGGAGAAAATGCTGTCTTCGTCAGAGGCTGGCATAGCTGAGATGTCAAGTTTGAGGGCAAGATAAAGGCTCATAGCCAATAGGTCAAAAAGACATCTGCTGAACTAGCTACAACGAGAGAGAAAGATAAAGCCAAGCAATTCTTGGAAGACATTTTGACTTTCTTGAGACTAAGAAGTTGCCCATATTTGATGTATTTGTTCATCATTGCACAGAATGGCAATTTAAATAACTTTTTAGGGGATACAGCGAATAGCCTTTGAGGAGAAAATATTCACTCTATGGACCACCAACTACACACTGAATTTGATCAAGTTGGCAAACTACAGCTCCATGTCTGAATGCATCTGTTTTTGTACAGCAATGATCTAGGGATATTTTTTATTTAAAAAATGTATAAAAATATACTTATAAACAAACATAAAGAAGAATATGTGAAACAAGCAAAACAATGTCTGCAAATCTAAAACATTTACCATCTGACAATTTATAGAAAAAGTGCCAATTACTGACCTAATACAAAATTTGGCCTATTAAAAGTCTCCTTTTCTGCTTCCTCCTTTAGCTCTAAAATCTGTAATAGGATGCTGTTCTTTGTTGTGACACTGTAGAGTGCCACTGAAAAAAAAATAATAAATGTGGAAATGTAATGTATAAAGTTGCTATTAAAATGTTAGGTATTGATGCTTTTTTTTTTTTTTTTTTGAGACAGTGTCTTGCTCTGTCACCCAGGCTGGAGTGCAGTGGCACGACCTCAGCTCACCGCAACCTCCACCTCCCAGGTTCAAGTGATTCTCCTGCCTCGGCCTCCTGAGTAGCTGAGATTACAGGCGCCCGCCACCACGCCCAGCTAATTTTTTTGTATTTTTAGTAGAAACGGGGTTTCACCATGTTGGTCAGGCTGATCTCAAACTCCTGACCTCAGGTAATCCACCTGCCTCAGCCTCCCAAAGTGTTGGGATTACAGGCATGAGCCACCGCACCCGACCCTTTGATGCATTTTTAATTTAAAAAATAGTCTTGAATGAATTAAACTAACTCGGAGGGTGTAGCTGCCATGGCCACATACAGTTAGTTATTTACTAGATGGACCTTGATAGATATATGCCTAGAAGAAATGACTTGGTCTACCAAAAATATTTATTGAGCGTCTCCTCTATGCAATGTAGTAAAAAATATTACATATTCTAGATCTATAGAACTCTTGGCCAATATAATAAAAGTCACTTCTGCTGATTATCAATAACATAATCTATCTCTACAACATCTCTTCTCTAAGTCTGCTACGAAATTTGCTACAGGGAAGCTCAAAGATCTGTCTGTACCAAGAAAAATAAAAGGGCATATCTACAAAATAGGCTTCTAAATACAGAACTACTGTCGAGAATCATTACATTATTTGTATTATTGCTACTTTGCTCTAAATAAAGTGATTTCTCTTCCCAGAATTATTGAAAATATTGCAGATACATGAATGCATTTCCCACACTTTACGTATCACAGTGGGATTCAGGCTCAATCAATACTCTCCTGTCTAACAACCTAGTCTTATCCTCTGTAATACAAAAATTATACAGGACTCTGCTTCCCAAATTGGTTTCCATTTTTCTGGTGACTGACATGAGTGGCTTAATTAAAAACAATATCTAAGCACAATGTAAATTAAACTTGAGACTTTAATTTACTATAATGCTTTCCCTGTACTTCTGTGTTCATCGATTTAATTTATTGGCTGGAATCGAAATGAGTCTCTAATAATTCCTAATGTTCCAACCTAATACTTGCTTTTCTAAGAAGACATTCAGTATTTCATTGTATTCAGCTATGATAGCTCAGAAACAATTTTTACATCACATGTAAGTCATTCTCTATGTACTTTTCAATAAAAAAAGTCACACTTCTTTAATATCTTGGGGGAACCTGTTATGACTGCATGGACTTAGGCAACCATCTCCAAATGAATCACCACCAATTACCTTTTATTATAATTGAATAAATGAGTAACACAGTCTCAAATAAATGCTAGTAATACTTCAGGAATGATGCAACATACTTCTGACAGCATATGCCGAAATCCCTCGCTTGAGTCTGTATCCCATTAAAGACAACATAGCATATAAGCGCTGAAAATTACCCCTAGGTTTTCAGCTCAGACAAGGGATAAAGTGCTCAGCATTACACTCCATCTGGGTGCTACGGGAATGTCGATCTCCGAGAGAGATTTGCCTGCAGAAGATGTTGAGTGAGCATGAAAGCTGTTCAGACAGTATAAATTACAGGAACGAGGACTGTTAGAGCATTAGAGCATTATGCAATGTTGTTTTTGCTGTGGTCTTTCTTAGGCAGCTAGTATGCTGATTAGCTTTCCAGAAAACAAGATGTGGAAGGAATCTTTGCACAAAAGTGTGGAAAGCATCTCATATCTTCACAAAGAGATGATTAAAATGGTATCTTTTTGTACTAAAAGGAAATTTCACTTCAAGTTAACATGGCAAAAATATCATTTTTTACTCCCAACAGTAGCTTTTATATATATGTTCATTCACAATAAAACATTATACTTTGGGGTAATAACTGAGGAAAATGTACTTGAGAATCTGCAATTAATTATTTTTTAACTTTTATTTTAGGTTCAAGAGTACACGTGCAGGTTTGTTATACAGGTAAACTTGTATCAGAGGGGTTTCTTTTACAGACTATTTTGTCACCCAGTATTAAGTCTAGTACCCAATAGTTATTATTTTCTGTTGCTCTCCCTCCCATGCACCCCCGACCCTCAAGTTATTCCCCTCTATGTGTTATTCCCCTCTATGTGTCCATGTGTTCTCATCACTTATCTCCCACTTATAAGTGAGAACAGGCAGTATTTGTTTTTCTGTTCCTGCATTAGTTTGCTAAGGATGATGGTCTTCAGCTTCATCCATGTTCCTGCAAAGGACATGATCTCATTCCTTTTTACGACTGCGTAGTATTCCATGGTGTATATGTACCACATTTTCTTTATCCAGCCTGCCATTGATGGTCATTTAGGTTGATCCCATGCCTTTGCTATTGGATAATCCACACATTAATTTACGCTACAGTAAATTTTAGAAATTCTTAAAAATCTTTCTCTGCTGCTTCCTTTGTCCTACAGAATTCTCCATAGAGCTATCCTAGATTTAGGACTGTAGGAATTTGTATGATGAAGAACAAGCAAAAAATTAGTGGAATTAAGAATTGTTGGGGCCCTGCTGTTCCAAACTGACTTAGTCCACGTAGGTTATTAACTTCTCACATATTATCACCCTCGTTTCTAGGAATCTTTGACTCTCTATCAGCCCCCTGGGCAGCAGCTTTGCTTATTCTTTTTCACGAAGTTTCTCTAGATTTCATTCACTTGAATCCTAATACTTACTATATATACTATGTATAATATATACTGTATACTACATGCATCCTCTGTATACTATATACCATATATATGCTATACTCTATAATATGAATACCTATATATAAAACAATATACCCATGGTATCTATTACCTATACATACACATATATGGTTTGCACTCATTTCAGTTCCATTTGACTTGATGTCTATATGGTGTACAAGTGTACACTGTGGGTTTTCATTTGCTGGAAGTGCAACATGAGAACATGAAAAAATGCATTAGCTATTTAAAGCCAAACTGTCTAGTCTAAGAACAGCCATGCTGTCCTGGGCTTAGAGGTGGCAGTAACTATGTCCTTCTCTCTATACAAGCCCTAGGGCAGTCTTCCAATGGTTGTTGAATATTTCTCATTTCCTCAGAAGTCGTATGGGAATAACCACATCGTTATTCACCCACATATCTAGGGTATATGTGTCATGAAAGTGCAAGCAGCTTCTCTTAGGTATTATACAGGACTAGAGAAGACAGGTGAATCTGTGAATCTCATAGCGAGATTTGTAGGTTTCTCTTATATTTTACCTAATTTCATTGCTATGATAGATAAGCATGCAGAGTAACATAAACCTATTGCAAAGTACACACGGATATATAATATATGCAACAGGTCCTAATCATTGAATCTATGCTTCATTTTTCACTCTTCGTCCATAAAGACACATATGGACAAACTTTTTACCCATGTGGTAAAAAGAAACTTGACTTTTTTAAGTTAATGATTTTAAGGAAGTTCAGAAAAAGGTAAGGGGTTTGGGGTGACGGCACCATTGTGGGTAAACATATTATGCTAATTTCACGGATTAATATAAAGAATGTATGAAATAAATCGGCACCCTGGAAAAGAAGGGACACTTGGATTAAAAGAATCTTCACTCAAATCCTGTAAATATATTGGACATTTCTTTAGGTTAGTAAGTTATTCTAGTAGGATAAAAAAAAGTGCCAGTATCACTAATCCATTATTAACATTTTAGCATTTATGCCTTATGCCGACTTAAACTGTCTAGTCTGAGCCTAGCAACCTAGGGAGAAGTGAGAGGCTCCAGCCGTGACAGCAGCACATTGCAAAAGCACTTTCTTTTTCTTGTCCTAAACAGACCCCACCTATTTCTTCTCTGGACACTCCAGGATCACCATTATCAAGAGAGTAAATTCACACTGTAACAATTGTGAGGGCCCCTGTGTATTCAGAATGGCTTAAATCTTAGTTATTTTTCTTCTTTTTGAATTTCTATAGGCAGTGACAGAATTTTGGCCATATGGAAGATTTCAACAGCTTACAACAGTAGTTTTTAATCTAGATGTATCTTTAAAAAACAAAATTATACAAATAGTCAAAGAGAGTAACACATCGTATATCTATTACAGTTCTCTAAAAATCAGAGGCGTTTATTAGTATTAGTGTAAAATAAGGAAGTAATTTTTATTCATTTCGAATCTACATAATGAAAATAAACCAATGACAGAAATAACTAGTAGGAATATCTCATGGCATTAAAAGCCACTAGAGTCATTAGTGAATCTTAATTTATTTAGATATCTTTAGATATTATGTGAAGCAAAAAATTGTTGCTAGGACACAACTTATATCTATTTCCTGGAAGAGGAAAGCATAAGAACAGAAGAGATACTCATGCACTGCTTAAGAAGGAGGATATGAACTGGGAAATGGAACATTTTGTCACTGTGTAAACATCATACAATTTACTTACACGAACCTAGATGGTACAGCCTACTACATACCTAGGCGGTGTGGTATAGCCTGTTGCAAACCTGTACAGTATGCTACTGTACTGAATATGGTAGGCAACGGTAAAACAGTGGTAAGTATTTGTGTATAGAAACTTATCTAAACATAGAAAAAGTAATGTGTTGCACTATGGTGTTATGACGGCTATGATGTCACCAAGAATAGGAATTTTTAGCTGAGCTCCATTATAATCTTATGGGCACACCACTGTATACGCAGTCTGTCCCTGACCAAAATGTCATGGCACGGCACATGACCGTCTACGATAATGAATCTGGTCTTGCCACCACATCACTTAATTATGCACCTCAGGCGGTGGTATCAGCCGGTATTAGCCAACGAATTCTACAATGTAACTTTGGGAAAGGTCATCACTAGGGATCATCTGCAATGTTGCACTGAGTCAAGAGAAAATCTATGGGTATTTTTCCTTTAAAACACACACACACACACACACACACACACACACACACACACATACACACAATGGAATTAAGGAAATAACCCAGAGTTAGATGCAGAGTCATGAAAATATATTTACTTTCCTCCTGCAATACCAGGAGTCTTTTATAAATAAGTCCTCCTAAGAGTTATTATTTTTAAAGCCGTGGTACATAGTAAAATCTGTGGCATAATGGAAACAAGTTTTGTCTCTAGGAAGATGCATTTTCAAATCCCCGTTCTTTCTGATAATAGATGGGTGACTTGATTAAGACATTTATGTCTTTGAGCCTCAGTTTTCTTACTCATAAACTACAGATAATGCTTATTCCATGTGAATATTGTGAAGATGAAATAAGATAGCACACATAATGGGCTCCCATTAATAATGATGATGATGATAACTACCATTGACAGTATACGCACCATATACCAAGAATTTGTATGAGTAATATTGTATTAGATCCCCCAAATGAGTTCTCTTTTGCTCTCCTTTCTCCACTGTACTCCAGCCCCATGTTTAGACATTGCTATGAATCCCCTTCTACAAGTGGAAGTAAATTGGTGGCTAACCAGTGAAATAAACTCCACTTAGGAATGCATGGGATCAAAGACTACTGCTCTTGGGAGGAAAAAATAGAGTTGCAGATTGGAGAGCCTGCCTTCCCACCAAGAATACAATATTCCACCAGGAAGCCTCGTGGGCTGAGAGCCCAGAAACACTAAAGACTTGATCTAAATCCAATTGCATGGGCCTGTGGTGAAAAATAGTAACCCAGACCACACAGTCACTTCAGAGTCCCAGGAAAGAGGATTGTGATAATAAATTTCTGTTTTGTTAAGTTGTACTCCACATATGACAACTAAACCTGGGTAGTAAAGGCATCCTGAAGCCAATAGCCTCTGTGACAGACTAAATGACGAGTATTTCCAAATTCCAGGTGATCAGGAATATAACATGGTTGGATGAGTAAAATAATTAATTTGCAGAGAATGGCCAAATGTTTTCAGCCAGGATTTGAGTTTTGGCAGCTTGCCTGTTTCGGCTGGCTTTAGAATGCTGACTAGCTCTCTTTATCCAGGAAGGTACTATAACATCAGAAAAAACTCACCTGTAAATTCCCCCATCTGCGCACACGTATGTTTAATTTCTCTCTTCTCTGAGATTAAGCTGGAAGAGGTGTAAGTGGCAAGATGTAAACAGAAATGTGATATCTGTACTAATTCAAAACAGACCCCTTAAGGAGCCATGATCAGAAAAGAAGCTTTTGGACTGAAATACCCAATCACTTTAGTAAAAACAGTAAATATTGTACAAATAGCTGCAGTCTTATAGATTTGAGTTTACATTATTAACAGATAAAGGTAGTTGCCTCTATTTTGGCATCCCTTTACCCACCAACTCTTCTTGGTGTAGGGGTAATGGGGAAATACCGCAGGCTTTGGCCTGCAAATTACATCATCACAGCTAATAAGATACTTAAGGCAGTCTTACTAAAGAATGAGAATTGTGCATTCTTGAGCTTCTAACTCTTTTTTTAGTAACTTTTCTCTGCTCTGAGTTATATGCTTCTCTTATGGCATTTGCCTCATTTTATCTTGTCTGACATTATTTTATGTTGATTTTATATTCCTTGCTAGACTATAAAGACTTTGAGGGCTGAACCAATAGACATGTGCTGACTGGATCAAAGTTATCATGATGTGACTTACAGCCCAGTAAAATGTAACAAAACAAAGATGATATTTTCAAGGCTTCTCTGACAATTGCACCAAGATGCATACGCATGCATACACACACACACACACACACACACACACACACACACGCATACCTAATAAGCTGTATCTAAACAGCTGCACTGTGTTTGTTAGAAACGTGGACACTTCTGTAACAGAGTGCAGTGGCGGCGGCGGCATTTCTTAGGTTGCATAATGCTTTCTTGTTGGAGTTTGCTTGTTGAATTGTTCACGCAGGTTGATTACACCCCTGTTGCTGCTGCTGTCAGTAGGTTTCCCTGAAAATAAGATGCTGCAACTCAGTAGGTGGGAATAAATCAGCACAAATAAGCAGCACACGTACTCATTCCTTTGTGCTTAAAATACTTAGTTATGAATCTCTATGAAACCTACATACTGTTAGTTCTGGAAAGAACTCCAAACTATAGAGCACAGCACCAAATTATATTTTACACTCCCACTGTTCAATTTGGGTGTTATATTAGCATTCAAATGTTTGGGGGTTTAAATGGTCTCTTCTTTTCAGCTCAATCCTGCTGCCAACAAATTCTAGTCATTTCAGCTAGTGCTTTTAGTTAACAAGTTACGGAAAAAGCCAGAGTGAATCAAAGACTCATAGCTAATTTGGGGTGTATAGAGGCACTGATAGATGAGAAAAAGAAAGGCTACAACAGAAGTGCTGAAGTAGACAGCAGCAGCCTCCTTCTCCAACATTTGAAGCTAAAACAAAATGAATGCAGCTCCACCATATTAACATTGTTTTTCCTAGACTAACTTGGCAGGGGATTCCCACACAGCGAGGAAACCTTAATGGCCTGCCAACCATTGGAGCAGTGCTGCCTTTCTAATTACACATATTTCCATGAATTATAACTGGGTGTTTTATCTGTTCAACCAATTTGGAAGACAGCTGAGAACCACATCAACTTTTCCATGTTCTTCTTTGATTCTGAATATTAAAACAACATTATTAAGTCTTCGTAAATGGCATTATTAATAGCTGCATGAGTATAGGATACAGAAACACCAGTGTCTTCTTAGTAGCCATTATATAATTTCCAGTATTTTATGATTATTATTAATGATTTCATGACACCATTTCACAGCAGTTGGTGGTGGTTCTTTCTACAGTCTAGCTAACAATAAACAAAATTCCTAGGTCAAAAGTGATGAATATTTATAAGCTTACTAAGCCAAATTATTTTAAATAGTTTTATTAACATTCCAGTGTGATGTGGAATTCCTATTCACTGAATGCTAAATGGCATCAGATATTCTCACTTGAAAACTAATTGATTTTTAAAACAAATTGATGGGAAAATTGGAAGATCACTCATTAGTAGAATTTACGTTACTTTGGAAATGATAGGTGATTATTTCCCATGTTTATTAGCCATTTATATTTTTTACTTTATAATCATTTTTTCTTAATCCAAAAAAAATTGCTGGGGCTCCTGGAAAAAGGAGTCAAAGTAGAATGTAAATTTTATGTAGCTTCATTGCATACTTTTGCATAACTAACTTTCTGAGAAGCTCAAGGGATGAGAATAGAAACAAATTTCCTAATTATTTGTACATTCACTTCTGCATTTTGTATGAGCATACCAGTTAGCTATAAACTGTTGAAAAATGACCCATTGTATTGCAGAGTACCCTGCTGTCTGGGGTTCTGTATGCCTAATAAAAACAATTTCCTTCTTCCATTTATAACATAGAGTCAGAATCATCTTTCTGAAGAATAGAAAATGCATCCACGTACATTTCGGGCAGAAGGGTATTAAAACGTGAAATCACTTGGAAAACACATATTTTTTTCAGAGTCACAAATACAAGCATAAAAAAGCAGCAAAGATGGGTCTAATTCAGCCAGTTTGATACTAAGACATAAAACTATTTAAAAACACGGCTCTTTGCAGTCAGCACTATTTTACCGCAGAAGTACAGTGAAATGAAACATAAGTCACCACTGGTCACTTATCATCCGTCTCATTTAAGTGTTTATTTCTAAGAATAACTGTGACATTTTTGGGAATGCCCATTAAAATTATTAATAGGATATCCAGTTTATTTATGTCTTGCCAGAAAAGGAGGTGACCGAAAACACTTTCTAGAATGTTCCCCAACTGATATTGATTCATGTCTATGAGAAGTTTCTTCGGATAAGAGGTCACCACTTCCTGTTCTAAGTGGCATTTACGCATTCTGTGGACTCATGATCTTAAATCCATTGGTCCAATTGAACAACTATGTTAGTCTCATAAGATTCCAATCTTAAGCCTGGACTTCACAAAATAACCCATTTTCTCCCCGTTCCCTTGTCCCCAGACACTTTCTCATTCTTCTAAGAGTCAATTTGGATCAAATAATTAATACCCTGAGAATAAACAAAGAAATAACTACAATATCAATTTGTGTAATAAAAGTAGATTATTACAAACTTTCCCCCCACATTCTTAGAATGGGTCAATAAAAGGGCAGTTAGAAACGAAATCAATACATTTTCAAAAGAGTTCAGTAAAATTTTCTTTATTTTATTTTTGAAATGGAGTCTAGCTCTGTCACCCAGGCTGGAATGCAGTGGTGTGATCTCGGCTCACTGCAACCTCTGCCTCCTGGGGTCAAGTGATTCTGCCTCAGCCTCCCAAGTAGGTGGGACTACAGGTGCCTGCCAGCATGACCAGCTCATTTTTGTATTTTTAGTAGAGATGGGGTTTCACCATGCTTGCCAGGCTGGTCTCGAACTCCTGACCTGGTGATCCGCCCGCCTCTGCCTCCCAAAGTGCTGGGATTACAGGTGTGAGCCACCTCGCCCAGCCGAGTTCAGTATAATTTTCAAAGAGAAAACTGAAATTCAGTTTTAAAATCAAAGCGCATGTTTTCTGGAAGCCATCATTCTCAGCAAACTAATACAGGGACAGAAAACCAAACACCGCATATTCCACTCATAAGTGGGAGTTGAACAATGAGAACACATGGACACAGGGAGGGAAACATCACACACCAGGGCCTGTCAGGCGGTCAGGCGTAAGGGGAGAGAGAGCATCGAGACAAATATCTAAGGTATGCGGGGCTTAAAACCTAGATGATGCGTTGATAGGTGCAGCAAACCACCATGGCACATGTATACCTATGTAACAAACCCGCACATCCTGCACATGCATCCCACAACTTAAAGCAAAATAAAAATATATCTATTTTTCATATTTTCATATATGGTATATAAATATATAATTAAGATAAAATATTACATATTATATATGTATAAATTCATATATAACACAAAATATATAATATTATATATTATATACATGTGTATATAAAATCTGGCTGCAGAGTTTTTGATCTATACATTGAACAAATTGTCTCACCTACTGATATTGACCCTCACTGATTCATCAGGAAAATACAGTAACAAATACATAGAAAATGACTAATGCCATGGACAAATACACGGACTAATGCCATCCCGAACATACAAAGTATAATAGCAATTTATTAAGACCTCAAGAAACTGAACTCTATAGTGGAGGAATCCCCAACCCCAGGTCCATTGGGAACGGGGCCACACAGCAGCAGGTGAGCAGTGGGTGAGCGAGCGGAACTTCATCTGTATTTCCAGCTGCTTCCCAGTGCTCACATTACCGCCTGAGCTCTGCATCCTGTCGCATCGGTGGCGGCATCAGATGCACATAAAAGCGCAAACCCTACTGTAAACTGCACATGTGAGGGATCTAGGTTGTGTGCTACTTATGAGAATCTAATGCCTGATGATCTATCACTGTCTTCCATGCCCCCAAGATGGGACCATCTAGTTACAAGAAAACAAGCTCAGGGCTTGCACTGATTCTACGTTATGGTGAGATCCATATTATGGTGTAATAATAATAGAAATAAAGTGCACAATAAGTGTAATCCACTTGAATCATCCTGAAACCATCCCTCTCCCCCAGTCTGTGGAAAAATTGTCCACAAAACTGGTCCCTGGTGCCAAAAGGTTGGAAATTGCTGCATTGAAATCAGTATAACTCAATATATACATTGCACAATTTATATCTGAGAAATATTTTTATTAATCTCAAGTAAAATTATATTTATATGAATATATAGAAAACTAGGCATTTTCCCATTGGAAATGACAAATGCAGAATGGGGCCACCTTATTACAAACAGAAACAAAACCACAGAAAATGTAATAGAATCAGAAGAGATACAGTCTGTGAGGCATCTGTTGGTAATATTATATCTGTCCTCTTTATCTTTGGAGATTAGAAGATAAAAATTGCAAATTATTATTTTTGCTTTGGGGGATTTAGTATGGAAATACTTAAAATCAACTAAATATAATTTACACTGAATTTCTTGAAATTACATAGCATCTATTATTAGATTATTCAACACAATCTTTCAGACTCACAGGCAAAGGATAATAAAATAAACACATGTAATAGAAAACTAAAAGTGTCTACCTATTAATTTCAACCACTTTTCCATAAATCAAATTATTAGTAAGCTAGGACACTTCTAGATATTACTGAACGTGCTCACTTTGTTTCTATGATCATTTTATAAATGGGCATCATTTTGCATGCTTCACTGGCTCAAGAACGGTTTGCCAAATTGGTGGACCACTTTGCCAATCCTTGCTAGCTTTTTTAGAGATCAGAAAATAAAAACCCTGCTGGAATCTCCATTGGAAGGAATAAAATATATGCTTTGGAATATGTACAAGAGAAGGATAAGCTATTTCTGTTGGTTAAAGGAGGAGAGAAATGAAGGCAGTGAAGAACAACTGTAAATATCATTAAATTCAACAGCTAGGGGGCAGTGATCATGATGTTTATTCATTCATGTATTCATTTATTCAATACACATCACTGTGGTCCTACTACATACCAGGAATCACATTGATTCTCTTGTTTGGTATCAGTAGCATTTTGTGAATTATAATACAACAAAATAAAATCAGCATTAAGACAACTAATTTGTGACAATATGTCTGGGCTCATCCACAGCACATTTGACATAAAATTCTGAGACCTATTATTTACATTTCATTCTGGTGCTAATTGGATTCTGGAATTCCACTAACTATGGAGACCTTCTCTCAGTGTTGTTTCACCAAATAGCAATGTAGCAAAAAGTATTTTCCTACCCTAATTCAGCTTCCCCTAGGATAAATATTTGCCAAAGAAAACAATGATAAATGAAACAATCAATTTATTGTTAATTTACATATTGTCTTGTGGATAAAGTGAAGATATATAAAGGATAAATGCTTTCATTATTAATAAGAAATGCCTACTGAGTACTTACCTTAACCCATTTACTATCATATGTAGGAGCAATCAGGTGAGAAAGCTTGAATGATGACAGGTATTTAAGCACAGATCACTGAGAAAATGATGGTACTATAAACAGGAAGAGAAATATCTTGCAATAATACAAGGGAACTTCTAGCACTTCTAAGTTCATTTCTGAAACACTGCATTTAGAAATTGGTATACTGTCTAGTTGGAATTGACAGGTGTAGGACCAACACACAACTCAGGAGCCAGGTCCAGGAGTCAGCTCCAGGACCCAGATGGTACAAATAAGAGTGACTGAATGGGAAACTGGCTGAGATAATTTGGCTCATGAGGAGCTCTGAAGGAGAGAAGTTAAAGCCAAAGGTAACCCAAGACCTGAAAATGGGTTATTCTCTAGTTTATCAATGAACAAGGAAAAACAGAGCAAGTTTCCAGAAAGACATGGACGTGGATAGCTGTGACCACCAGCTTGAGGTAAGGAACAGTTCTCAAACTCATCCCTACAGAACTTTGGTCTTATGTGGCTAATAATAACAATAACAATCATACATTAAAAATTAAGTTGATACCATAGATATCCATTACATATGTTTACAATGTGATTTCTTTAAGTAATGGTGCACCATGTTCTCAGGAAACAGCACGAGAAGTGGATGGGAAGTCAGTCTCCCCTCATTCAGCGGGGTCCAGTGCCTTAGCCTTTGGAAAATGTGTGGGTCACATGGCCAGCTCCTGCAATCGCCTTGTCCTTTGATGGATCACTACCACTCCGGCTATTCATGTGCTGCCTCTTTCTTATTCTAGAGGTCTCATCTAAAACATCATTTCCTGTAGAGCAACCAACCTACCTACAGTGAACATCTCTCTGTTCAAGGTTGTTATGGTTTGGCTGTGTCCCCACTCACATGTCATCTTGAATTGTAGTTCCCATAATCCCCATGTGTCCTGGGAAGGACCCAGGAGGGGATAATTGAATCATGGGGGTGGTTACTCCCATGTTGTTCTAGTAATCCTGAGTGAGTTCTCACGAGATCTGATTGCTTTATAAGGGGCTTTCCCCCCTTTACTCAGCACTTTACCTTCCTGCCGCCATGAGAAGCATGGGTTTACTTCCCCTTCCACCATGATTGTAAGTTTCCTGAGGCTTACCCATCCCTACAGAAATGTGAGTCAATTAAACCTCTTTACTTTATAAATTACCCAGTCTCAGATATGTCTTTATTAGCAGTGTGAGAATGGACTAACATAAGGTTATTCCCCTGGTTATTTCCTTCAATGATTGCAGATCTTTTCTCACTAGAGTGTGGTAAGCTCTATGTGAGCAGATGCCAAGTCCATTTTGTTCATGGGTTATACTCACAACCCCCAGCAGAGGGTCTGGCACCCAACAACCACCAGTGTTAAATGAACAAATAAATGAATAAATGACACCATGCTAAGAATTGTGGATGCTATGGAGAATGCAGAGATAAATCCTCAAGTCTTTGGCCTGGAGGAGTATGGCAGTGGTATCCCACACCAATTTCCTCAGCACACAGATTTCTCAAGCACACCAAGTGGCTCTCTGCCTGAGCATGTTTGGTGACTGCTGGACATGCTCAGTCTGTGCTGGCTAGGCTGGGAGGCCTGGGAGTACTTTGACAGGGAGTGCCCCTCAAATAGTACCAGAGGGAATTTAGCATGTCGATACCCCAACTTCTTCCCTAGCTGGGAGGCTAGGAGGTCTTACAGAGATTCCCAAAGAGTTTGAGTCTCAAGTTTTCAGAGCATTAACTTGCCCCTTAACACACATCCTTTCCTTCCCTATCTCCTTCCTTTCCTGCAGTTTTGTATAAGTGTGTAAGTGATTCGTAAGATCAGTTCCCAAACACAAACCATGTTTCAGTCTCAACTTTCAGATGAATCAGCCTGTGACAAGAAACTTACTTTCTGGTAAGAAACGGCATGCTTATATTGCTCCAGCATAATGTTAAAGGTAATAAGGGCCATAGCAGAGAATACTGTTAAAGGTAATAAAGGGAATAAGAATGAAAGCACAAAGCAAGGGCTGTGGAAACTCAAGAGAAGAACTGTACCTACAAGAATCCGTTAGAGATGATATTTAAAGAAAAACAGAAACATGCATTATATACACAACACCTTCCCGAGTCAGTTGCTACAGTTTACACCTCACTTGGGTTAAGTTGAGAGAGAAGATTTGAAGATAGTCATGAAGCAATTCCTAACAGGAGGATATTCCTCACAGAGTAAACAGTATAGCAGATTTGTATACAGAACACAGTGAGTGCTTCTGTTTGCCTATGCGGTATGCCTTGCAAAAAGGATTAGTAAGAGGATAGGTTATACAGGAACTGTGAAGCTAGACACAGGGTAAGCTGTATGTCCAACCAGGAATTGTGATTATTTTGTATAGGCAATAGGGAGTCTTAATGATTTCTTTAAAGGTAAACAGCATCATCAGAAAGTGCTTTAGAAAAAAATGATCCTTTAGTTATGCAAAATAGATCAGAATTGGGAAAGGGGGTTGTGAAATCCTTGTAGAAGACTAGCCCAGTAGTCCAGGTAACAAATAATGACACCCAGACAGACTTAAGAGTACAGCAGTCTGGATGAAAAAGAAAAGACAGAGGTATATATTAGATTCAGCCTGGCTGACTGTGAGGCAAGAAAGAGACTATAAAAATCCAGCACAGAAAGTACAGCAGACAGAGAGACCTTTGAGTCAGACAGACTTGGGCTTAATCCAGTGTGAGATCTTGCAAGCTGTTTAAGCCCTCTGAGACGCAAGAATTTTCATTTGCAAGAAAGGGAAGAAGACATAGCCCACAGGCTTGTGATGCTTCAAACAGATAATGCATTTAAAGTCCAGCAGAGTGCCTCGAGAATTTTAAGCGTACAAATAATCGATGGTGGTTACTGTCGTTGTTAAAGGACAAATAAGTAAGCGAAGTGTTTTAAAAAAAAATGATATCCCCAAGCCCGAAACTTAGCCAAAGGTATTAATATATTAAAATAAAGAATTGACCAATTGGAAGATGTATGCGGTTTCTCAGCCTGGAATTAACCATTATAGAAAGAGGACAAAAGACAGATAGGTGCAGCCCTATAGTGGAGTCCAGCACTTGAGTCTATAGAAATCATGTGATTCACGCTCCTTCCTCTTCTTTGACGTGACCTCAAAACAACCTTGAATTATATAATTTGATTTCCCATGAAGGTCTGTCTACAAGGACACAAGATGCTGGCCATGCCAGCTTAAGAAATGTGCTTTCTATGAAAGTGATATTTTTATTGAAACATAAAAAATTCTTATTTTAAATTCATACAGGTTTCTTTGGCATGGTATAACATAATTAAACTCTCAATAGTAAGTCAAATTCAAGTGTCTAAGAGTGAAAACCTTAACATGAAACTCTTGGTTAAAAAGAATTAACCAAAAATATCTGTTTATTTATATATTTCATTCATCTCACCGTGACTGTCACACAGTGGACTTTGAGAGTCCTGAACGTACGACTCTACCACACAGGTTTTTCATTCTACTGCACTGATATTCACAACCAGTATCAACACGAAAGTTAGAACTATTATCAACTTGAATAAAAGGTCCTTAGCAAACATGATCGAATAGATATTCCAGTCCACGGTGAGGAAGGTCTGTAGCACTAATACCTAGAGGGTACATAAACAAATTTTTAACTGCAACTAAAACTTAAACAAAATAGAAACAAAATAACCCAGATATTTTTATTGTTTTAAATAACTTTTGAAGCACCTGTAGAAAGTGACACAGAAGAAGAATGAAGGTTGACGCTATTACAGAAGAAAAGCACTGGATCAAGAGTTAAGAACCAAGAAAAGGGACTGGTCTCTTGTGTTTCCTGCACTAGCCTTGTGATATTAGTCAAATTATAGACACCCCCTAGCTGAGTTTCAAAACATGTTCTTAAGATTGTTGGATTAAATGATTACAAATGTCTTTAACAGTTCTAGTATGCTGCCTGAAACTGCTGTTATTCCTTAGCCAACACAAATTTGATTCCATCACTCACTCTTTTTTATTTCATAATGGGGTTTACATAGATAAATAATAAAAAATAAAACATTTACAGTGACCTATGTTTATTTTTCTGTTGTAAACACTCAAATCAAGGAGTTCTTCTTCTTGCACATGGTACCAATATTTATTTATTTATTGTTTATTACTGCCAGCAAGGCAGAGCAATACCATAGATCCAGCGTGATATGGTTTGGCTGTGCCCCCACCCAAATGTCATGTTGAACTGTAGCTCCCATAATCCCCGCATGTTGTGGAAGGGACCTTCTTGGGACCTCATCGTGCTGTTCTCACAATAGTGAGTGAGTTCTCATGAGATCTGATGGTCTTATAAGGGGCTTTTCCCCCTTTGCTCAACAATTGTAATACAACAAAACAAAATCGGCATTAAGACAACTCATTTCTGACAATATGTCTGGGCTCATCAAGAGCACATTTGACATAAAATTCTGAGACCTATTATTTACATTTCATTCTGCTGCCTATTGGATTCTGGAATTCCACTAACTATGGAGACTTTCTCTGAGTGTTGTTTCTCCAAATAGCAAAAAGTATCTTCTACCCTAATTCAGCTTCCCCTGGGAGAAATATTTGCCAAAGCAAGCAATGATCAATGAAACAACCAATTTACTGTTAATTTATGTATTGTTTTGTGGATAAAGTGAAGATATAAAAATATCTTCTGTCACCTTGTGAAGAAGGACACGTTGGCTTCCTCTTCCACCATGATTGTAAGTTTCCTGAGGCCTCCCCAGCCATGTAGAACTGTGTGTCAATTAAACCTCTTTATAAATTACCTAGTCTCAAGTATTTCTTCATAGCAGCGTGAGAATAAATTAATACACAGGGTTTAACCCAAGGTGCTTAATAAATATCGATAACTGAATCTATATATATATTCTGTTGGAGAAAAATAAAATCAGGTTTCTTTTCAATACACTGTAGAAAACATTCCATTGCCAAACGTGATTTTTCACTGTTCAGTACTCTGTTTTAGCATAGGCATTTTTGAGATCAATTGTCCTTTAATTCATTCACAACTTTATATTAGCATATAATCTGTAACATTTATATTAAATAGGAATTTTACCATCAAGAAACATCTGTATTCTTAAGCAGTTATTTTCTGCATCTTTGCTGGAGATGCACTAAATGTAGAAGCTTCTTTTCAATGTTAACAAGAAAGGAACACTTGGTTTGATAACACTTTTAAAAGGGCCTTCAGCTGACTATAAATCAGTGCACATATTTCTGGCCCCTCTTTTCTGTTCCAAGATCATATAACAGAGAAAGGACAGTCTTTTCAATAGATGGCGTTGGGAAAACTGAATATCCACATGCAGAAGAATGAAACTGGGTCTGTATCTCACTTCATTACAAAAATGTACTCGAAATGGAATAGAGATGTAAATGTAAGACCTAAAGCTGTAAAACTCTTAGAAGAAGACACAAGGAGAAAGCTTCCTGGCAGTGGTGTGGCCAGTGATTTTTTAGACATAGCCCCAAAAGCACTGGCAACAAAAGCAAAAGTAGACAAATAAGATTGCATCAAACAATGAGATACTAGAATAGAATACCAGTGATGGAGCCCACATGCATGTACGTTATTGAACACCGCCCAGCATTGTACATTCTTGGGCAATTTTAATTTCACTGCCAATTTACAACATGGCTATAATTTCCATCTTGAGCCCTGTTTCCTTGCATTTCTTCACAGCATTATTTGCTATTCCTGATGGTGATTTACATGTTTTCCCTTATCCCTACGTGTTTGCAAGTTTTCTTCTCCATCTCTATATTTAAAAGCCTGCCATCTTGTACAACTAACTTCAAATGGTGCTTCTTTTGGGATGCTCAAACTTTCCACCAGATGGGATCTTACTTCCACTATGG
Source organism: Gorilla gorilla gorilla (assembly GCF_029281585.2). Lineage (NCBI taxonomy): Eukaryota > Metazoa > Chordata > Mammalia > Primates > Hominidae > Gorilla > Gorilla gorilla. Next base: position 122,467,697 of record NC_073238.2, read on the forward strand.
TTCTCATTCAGCAGTTAAGAAATGTACATCCATCCTTTAGTTTTTCTTAATTCTATGTATGTTGGTCTTACCTCCCTCTGTCTCCCATTGTCTCAAACACCTACCTCAGTAAAGATTTTTACAACCAACTCATACTTTTGCATAATGGCCAAACTCTGGTGTAAATCTAATGTTTGACAGGGAGTCTTGGGAACTAGTGGAGAATCATATGGCCACACTCGATAGTCTATGTGTATTACATCTTTCACTTTTGTTAGATATAGATAACTAAATTATGTCATGTAATAGTCCTCTTTTCTAGAAAATAAGTCTTCGATAAAGAATTGTATTCACTCAAGAAAGGATGTGGGCTTTTTGTTTGTTTGTTTGTTATCAAAGGACTCACAATTAAAATGTATAAGACTCCCTGTGATTGTAAACACATGCACACATGCACATACACACACGCACAACTTAAGGTAAAATATTTCATACTAAATGTAATTATTTCTGATTTGTCTCCTGTATGCAATCAAGAGTATATGGGATAATCTTATGTCTCACCAAATATTTTCCCCATTCTGATTACTAATAAGGAACATCGTAAGTAAACTCTTTATAATTGAAAAAGCCCATGTTATTTCTGTAACTAACGTTTTTCATTCTAATGTAACAACAAAATTCAATCCCAACTACAATAATCCAGCGGCCCTTCCTCAGCACAGTGAAAACCATCCTCAGTTTCCCTCTTTCTCATCAGGAATCAAATGGGATGTTATATGCTAAATCACTCCAACAATTGTGAAAAGGATAAGAAAATGAAAAGCAGGGAACTCTTACCAAGTAATAATAGTCAATCTGCTTTCTCAGTAGGCAATTTTATATTCTTTATTAATTTGAGTTGTATAAAAATAACTCAATTGCAATTTACAGCTTATAAGACAGAAAATTCACTTTTCTTTAATGTTCCTTATGAGCAAATTGTTGCTTCGCAGTTCCACGTAAATTAACTTGTTTAATATAAGGAGAAAAAAGTCTCAACGTAATAATAAATGAACTAGTCTTTATACCACACTGGCATTGACTAGTTTTGCTACATGTATGGTATTTATAAATGAACACGATTATTCTCCATGAGGTCAGATTATTAAATTCCATGTGTGCCTATTACTGACGAATCTCCAGTGTCCAAAGCACAATTGCTTGAACAATGTAAACTCTCAATAAATATTTATTAACTTACCTGACAATTAATTAGTACCCATTAGTCAACAATATATTTTGAATCAGTAGCAGTGAGCATCCTCTGGTATTTAATGTAATGTCTTGAATATTTAATTGAAGCTAGTGATAAAAATTAAATATGTTTAGCATATGGAAATGCATGTACTACACTGGGATAGGGATTTCACACACATTATTTGATTAATTATATTATTTGGGTTTTACCCACAAAGGATGAGTCTGAAAATGGGAGACAGAATGAGAGAAGGAATTGGAGGAAGCTAAAGCTGGAAAAGGCCATTTAGCTGTGGGGAATGGGCACCAGGTAGCCTGAGAACACACACAATACACATGAGGAATGCCGAGAGGTCCTGACGCTGGTAATGCTGGAATAAAAGATGATCAAAATAATGAGTCACATAACTATCATTATGCTTCCCCAGTTATGATCCATAGAATGCTATTCCTGAAAGATGCTCCTTGGGAAATGGGTGATGAGCTAAAATCAATTTAGGAAATGACTCAGACTATAATGTCTATAATTGTGTGTGTGTGTGTGTGTGTCTACGTGTCTGTGTGTCACATATTAAAACGCTGAGAAACCTTTCTAACTTTAACTTTGTGAAACACATATTTTTGAAATTTCTGCATTTTAAGGCAGTTTTCTCTTAGTAAAATGCAAAGGAGCTAGAGAAAAATTTAAATTTTGTGAAAATCCGCTGCCAAGTTCACTTTTATGAAGAGAACCGTCACTGTCTCCTTCCATGTGAATCACCACAGCAGCCCCGCCTAGCAAATGCAGTGCAAACCACATAGGCAGGTTTAAATGTTCCAGGCACCATGTAGAAAAGTAAAAACAAAAAACAAAAAAAGGTGAACTTAATTTTAATACTGTATTTTATTTAAACCAGCCTATCCAAAATCTATCATTCTAGCATATAACCAATATAAAAACTATCCTTGAGATATTTTACATACTATAATATACTATGTAGTATATATAATATACTATATACTATTTTACATACTACAGTATACTGTAGTTGTTCATAGTATATCTTCAAAATCTTGTTCTTTACATTTACAGATGATCTTAATCAGACACTAAAGTTTCAAGGTCTAAGGTAAATATAGTCGTAGCAAATCAATAAAGTAAACGATATGAAATTATTTTTTACTGTATCAGTTTGGTTTTTTTGTTGTGGTGGTGTTTTTTGTTCGTTTGTTTGTTTGTTTTTTTGAGACAGAGTCTTGCTCTGTCTCCCAGGCTGGAATGCAGTGGTGAGATCTTGGCTCACTGCAACCTCCACCTCCCAGGTTCAAGCAATTCTCCTCCCTCAGCCTCCCAAGTAGCTGGGACTACAGGTGTATACGACAGTGCCCGGCTAATTTTTGTATTTTTAGTAGAGACAGGGTTTCACCATCTTGGCCAGGCTGGTCTTGATCTCCTGACCTCATGATCCACCCGCCTCAGCCTCCCAAAGTGTTCCTAAATTTTCATTGATTAAAATTAGATGCAATGATTTAAAGCATTGCCTCGGCCTCACTAATCTCACAGCCAGTGCATGGTCGCCACTTGCCCAGTGGCTGCCACACTGGGACGTGCGGACCTAGAGACTCAGTGTGTCCCCTGCACCGCTGGAGAGCCAGCTCCACACAGGGCACCGTCCCTGACTCTGGAACACGGAATACGGTCTTCAAGCTGTCAAAGCGAGTGTCTATCTTAGTGTTGCCTACAGTAACCATGGGAAATGATTTCTCAGAAAATACAGGAAGATATGTAAATAATGTTTAACTCATATTCAACTGAGCTGCATAACCATTTTTAAATCCACATATATTACAATTTTCCTGAAATTTTATATCTGGATGTGTTTTGGAATGAAAGTGAATCATATAAAAGCATGCATTTAGTTTTTTAAAAGATTGAGAAAGAAAAAGAAAAAATAGAAAAATTATAATTGATGTTGGATTTTATTAACATGAAAAAAAAAAAGAAAACAAAGAAGAGCAACAAATGAAACAAACCCACAAGTCACGATGTGATAGTAACAGGTAACAGTACGCTACAGTCACTTAATCCAAAATTCTAGTGAAGAGTAGCAGATGCTATAAAATGTCTTTACACTAAAATCTCTAAAATAAAATACCAAAATTGGAAAATAAACTTCTTGAAAGAAATGTTTTAGCTATGAAACTAATAGACGTTAAAGTTGAAATAACTGAATTTTTCATGTGCTCTGTAAAGTACACTAACCTCCAACTGCCCTCCCCAACCCTGCCCCCGCAGCCCCCGGCCAAAATAAAACACAATATAGAAAGCTTCACTTAAAGACTCCATTCTCGTGTACACAAATGAAAGTTGGACAGGTGGAAACCTTAATTTGGAAGCCTCTTGACTGAATGATAAAACAGGCCAGAAATTGATTAATCTCTTTCAACTACAAAATGGAGTGCAATGTGCTATTAAGCATATTAAAGCAACAATTTCATTTCCTCCAGTGCAAACTAAGGAGGAAAAGCTGCTTTTCCAGAAAATTATCTATTTTGTAGGCACAGGAGGTTTCAGTTGAGTGACCTGCCTTACCCTTTTTGGAGTGGGTAAATTATCGTAAGACTCACAGCAAAACATCCAAATGTGTTCCAATGATATTTCACATAGCTTTGCCCACGGTAGAGGTAAACAGAAGTCACATTTCTGCACTTATGGAAACCTTTCTGTGTTAAAAATAATGCGAAACTGACCTTGAAGAATATTTGTGCCTTGTAAAGTGTTAGAGAATATCATTTAGGTAAAATAGTTATAGCTACATGATGTCAAACAGCTGGTGTTCGGACCAAACACAAATAACTAACTGGCTTGACTATTTTTCTTCAAAAACTTTTATCAGTTAAAAAGTTAGGTCAACTCACTGCATACATGCACACTTTACTGAACTAAACAAATTAGTTATTCCTTAAAACAGACCTAATTAATGTTAATGGACTTTTCTGCTGCATATATACAAATATATATTACCTGCTGAATGACACTGAACATGTACAAATTGAAGGCCTATTAAGATACTACTGTAAAATAATGGCTGTAAAATAATGTCTGAAATGCTAAATCATGATGAGGAATGTAACACAGAAATTTATACAGTTTACATTCTGTAACTGACTGCTTACCCCAAAACAGACTTACAAGAAACCCAAGCCTAGCCAATGTTTTACTACTGACTACTAGCAACATACATGTGCACACACACACATATATTATAAGTATTCAAAATTTAAAATAATATCAAAAAAATTCATGTCATCAAGGTGCTTGGAATTTTACCTCTGCTTATATTAATAAAATATAAATTTTACATATTGCAAAGCATATTCATTTTTAGTATTCTATCAAATTTCAAACATATTAATATTTATATTAATGTTTTAGAAAAACATTAATATATGGGGGAATGATTGCATCATTTTTATTTGGTACACATGAAACAGAAAATATTAAATAATTTAAAAGTAGTAACATATTGGCATGTCAGATGCCTTGCCTACCTGTTGAATGATATATCCATTACAAAAACTACACAATAGTATTTTCCTTTCTTCTACAATAGATTGCCAATTCATTGAATTTTCTGTCTTTCACCATTGTATTAGCCAACATTTAGATTTTGGCTATCACATGAGTATTATGGTTTAATAAGATAACGTTCTTTATTGAGACTCAGAATTCCTTTTTAAAATTTTAAACTATTTAATTAACAAATAAAGATTGTATATACACAAGGTATACAAGAAAATTTGATATATATTGTATAATAAATATCATAATCAAATTAATTAACACATTCATCACCACCCATGATATTCATTGACAGATAAATCGATAGAACAAAATATGGTGTGGGTGTGTGTGTAATGGAATAATGGAATACTACTCAGCAATTTAAAAAGGGAGGAAATGCTGTCATTTAAGATGAATCTGCAGGGTATTATAAGTGAAATAAGTTGGGCACAGAAAGACAAATACCACATTATTTCACTTATATATGAAATCTTACAAAGTTTCTTCTGAAGGTCAATCTAGTTTATTTCTAAGCCCTTCCAAAGAGACTACAGACTCTTAATAATTTGTTCACAGTAAACTCATCACCTTTTAAGTAAATGCTCAGCACAAGAAGGAAACTCAAGTAAGTCATTGTATAATTGGACATTAGATAATTGACAAAGGCCAGGACATACGTAAACCTGTTTGTGCTTTTCTAATAGTGAATCTATAATTATACGTATAAAAAACAGAAAGGAATAGAAAAGGAACCATGCTTTTGATCACTCTCCCCCACATTAGTACCATGCGAAAATTCCAAGTAGACTTGTGTTACGAACTTTGTTGTTATGAATTATTTTGTTCCCAACATGGATGTTCAGTAACATAAATATACGCACTGTGTCTTTGAAAACCAGGGTTGTGAGTGTCTTACACAGAGGAAAGGAGAATGGTTAAAGAGCCATTAAAGGCATGTCCCTGCTTTCCTCTCGAATGCTCCTTGCAGCCCTGAGTTTGGCCATCTGCTCTTCGCTTTAGATATCTGTCCACTCATCCACAGGCCTTTCCTATTATCTTGAAAGATTCCAAACTTCTTCAAGTGATTACTTTTCTAAGCTTTTATAGTCCATTTTCGCACTTTTAACTGGTTTATGATGAGAGGTTCTTTCATTAATTTTGCAATAAGGCTTCAATCCACACAGGTTTTCTGAGATTACAACGAATTTTTCCCCTGGGTCTTTCTGACTCTAAATCACTTGTGAAATTTCTTGGCAGTAAAAGAACAAATCTTCTTTGTTGTTGTTGTTGTACTAATGTAAATAGTGTGTTTGGTCATAACAAAACCAAGGCAGTCTTTTTTTTTTTTTTTTTTTTTTTTATCTTCAAGGGATGATGACAAAATACAAAGCGATGTTTGCAAAACCTCAACCTGGGAGAACTTTCTTAAAGGACATAAAACTCATTTGGTTTTTATTCATGTCAAGGCAAAAAGAAATGAAATATTACGGATACACAGAATACTTTCTGCATGGGATTTTATGCAATTTTCCTCTTCATTTTTTTTGAAAGGCTGAAGATATTGAAAGTAAACTTTATAGGTACACGTCATTATTTTTAAAGTTCTCAACAGAATGCAATACTGGGCCAAAACTGAAAAGATGGAGTTGAACAAGGATCCATATAAAGTGTAGCTTTTAGGTTCAAAAAGCTAATGGTACAAATAAATCTGTGATGCAGCAGGACTGGGAGTTTCCATTTGGTTGCAGATGAGAAAAGAGTGATAACATGGACAAAAGGCAGAGACTGCATTGGAGGGTGGTGTGCTCAATTCTCATCCACGTGCTAAAAAGAGGGACTGACAAAACAGAGGCCACATAGAAGAATGCTTCCAAATGTTGGGCAGCTGAAAATCAAGAGATTTTCTCTAATCCATGGGGAATAAAAGAGAAAAACAAGGACTATATTGTGCTTAGGTTTGCTAGGTGTGATACAAACAAGTTGTCAGATAGGAACTCTTTCATTCTGATATTACTTTCTTCCTACTTTTAAGTAAAATTTATTTTTGTACTTATTCAGTAAAGGTGAGATTAGTTAGATGGTAGTGATGTCTTTAATGCAAATCCACAAACCTTTCATTTGATTTGATTTTAGTGGTCCATTAAATTCAAAAGCCAAAAAGGGAATACCAGGTTACCTAGGAATTGTATTTTTGTACATTGTGAACACACACACACACAGACACACCCCATATATGGAACCTCTGAACAATCTGAGCACATTTAGCTTAGAAAAATTCCAAAGAGAAGCATGATAATTATCTGCAAATCGATCTCAATGGAAGGAATGAAAGTGTTTTTGCTGTGGGGCAAGGTGGGCAAACATGTAGATCACTAGATGGTTTTTTTTTCTTTAAAAATAACTTTCCAAAATCTGTCTTGAAGAGTTGAATAAAACTGTCAGCACATGAGTTTAAAGAAAACCTGAATGAAAACCTGCAAGGAAGTAGAGAGCATTTCTGTCCTTCAAATGAAAGTTGGAGAAAATGATTCTCCATGTTTTCACTGTAAGATCACATAATTTTGTAATTTAACAAGTTTAAAAAGTGTCTTTCCACATTTGTCTTCTAAATTCACTTAAATACTTCCATCCACTAACACTGACAAGAACAATGCCTTCACATACCCACACTATTAGAAAGGAGAGAAGAAATTGTAAATCCTGTGGATGGGGTAAGTACAGTTTTACTCTTCAATGTTTAAAACTTTTTTTCATGTTTTCCCCAAATTTATTTTATTAAGAATTTCAGTTGTTATAGTTAAGGTCTTCTGGTAAATTGTATGTGGTAGTAATCCTGTGTCTCCTTCAGTAACTGTGTAATAAAATTTCAAACCTCAGCTCTAAAATTGTTGATAAATTGAGAAAAACTGCAAAGGCATAAGGAGTTAAAACCTTTAGAAGTACAAAAACAATTGTTATTTTTTTTTGCTTGTTGCCAGATTACTTTGCTATGGGCTCAGTTTAGATTTCATGTTGCTCCACACGCAGTCCTGCCTACGGCTCCCTTTTATCTTGTAAATGAAATTTAAAGTTTCAGTTTAGCATTTGACATGTAGAAGGCACATCTTCAAATTATCTCCATTCGCCCACCACTTCACTCTAGCTGCACTTCTCCTCTATTTCTTCTTCAGGCCTCTTAATTTTTGGTGTCCTTACCTTTGCTCACACAGCTTCTTCCATTTCAAATGCTTTTGCTTGTCTCTACTTGGTGGAGTGCCATGTGTCTTCAAGGTTCAGTTACATATGAGTTTATCCAAAATGTCTTTTTCATGAGTCCATCTAAAAGTAATCAGAAGCTCTTTGGTTCCATTTTCACGCCAAAATTATTTCTGTTTAATTTATTTTACATACTAGATTCTAAAGGCCCAGAAGGCAGGAACTGTTATATATTTATCTTCTCAACTGCCACAACTCCTATAATGAACATATGTTGACAGACAAAACAGTCAGAGCTGTACAGAATTAATTCAACATATGTTTGATTGCACATGCTTCACACACACATATGTACATACATGCAGAGGAAAAGCTACAATCTACCGCAGACTTGGAGGCAACCCAGAATTTCAAATGGCATCATTTGTCTCATAACAGAAAATCTTGAACTCCAGAACCAGGAGCCCTGTTACTTCAGGAGTGAAGAAAAGCAGATTCAGCAAGCTTATTTGCCCTCATATTTTATTTACATACAATCTTATGGCAGTCCTTTAGATTTCTACATGAAAGACAGATGTGATAACTAATGACACAGAGGTCACTAAAGAGAAAGAACCAACTTCAACTGATAGCAGAGCTTGGTATATTCACAGTATCTAACGAGGTCTTGCTTCCTAGGTTACTAAAGACGTTGTGTCTAATGTTTCTTTGTTATATTTTGTTTGTGTGACTCCTGCATGCAATCTCCATCTGGCAGGGAAGAGAAGCCAGAAGAGAGAAACTTTTAAGAAAAATACTAAATTATTATTTCTACAGGGCTCTCACATCCCAAAGATAACGGCAATGTTTCAAAACCAAATGTTAATTCACATCTACAGCGGAAGGTGTCTTTTTAAAATTCAGACCTTGACTCAGTAGTTCAGAGTGACACCTGAATTCTAGATTTTTAACAAGCTCCCCTGGTGATGCCAATGTGGCTGATGCCCAAACACCACCTTGAAGAGCAAGGATGTAGGGTAGAGACTAGTATTTGAATCAATCACAACTAAATATTAAATAAGTTTAATGGCTATATATATATATATATATAAAGCATAAATACACAAATGCATGTAAAACATAAATACATAAATCTTGGCAGAGACTTTACATTTTAACATAAAATAAACACTAGTCTGGGTAGGACTGACACAGCTTTCGTATTGTTACGACTGTCATTTTAAAATTTTTATCCTTTATTAAACATGCATGCTACATACCTCCATGGATTTGTCACCACTTAAATGATCCCTTATGGCCCCCAAACCATGAATATCAACTTTCCTAAGCACGTCATGGGTCGGAAGCCATCCTCCTACGGAGGTGCAAAAAAAAGGGTGTGTGCTCAATGAAGGCAACAATTAACCCTCAGAACCAGGACCTACGCTCTCCCTTTCACACAATAAACAAGGACAGAAGACATATCGCATTGAAAAATTGTTTGCTCACATAGAAAAGTTTAACGATATGATTTTGTTGTAATGACATTAGATACACCCATGGATTCATGGGTGCATTATTGTTATAAGTTCATACTAAAGGCTACAAATTAACATGTGTACTGACTCCCGGTTTTCTTCATTGTAAATATTAGCTCAAGGATACTTTGAAAAACAAAAAAAAATTATATGCAGATGTGACTCTGGACTAAAGACTTGTGTTAACACATACAAACCCTGCTCATACAAGCTTCTGATGAGATGCAAGAAATGGCCCTTGCCTTTAAACAAGGAACAAGGCAGTGATTGGGGTAGTATGTACTGATTTGCAGCAAATAAACACAGGAAGGTGTGAAAAGTGTATGATATATCTGGCAAAGTGAAGTCAACTCTATATTAACATAAGGAAGGAAGATGGAAGACATCCCATAAATGTTACTGGGGTGGGACGGAGAGGGGGAGATTTGTGGAAAGAATGGACATTATTTTGGAGAAACAGCAATTTTGGAGAAATGAAGAGTAACATTATGGAGAGCTTCACATTCCAGTTAACAACACTGGCCCTCATTTCTTTTTTTTTTTTTTTTTCAGTCAACAGGTACTATCGAAAGTCTATGTGAATGATAAGGGGCTAGAAATCTATACAAATGCAGGCCCCAACTATGAAAAAGTAAACAGTTTGATAGACAGTAAGGAGCCATGGTTAATATAAACAGTGGTACAGATCATGAATCCCAAAATATCTGTTTCTATTATTTTGAAAAACTTAGGAGAATATCTGGTTATGTGTATACACACACATACACACATACTTTCTCCTTGTGTAACTGATTAAATTCTTGATTTTTGTCACTGAAGCATAAATCTGTCTGTCCTAAGACCTTAAGAAAACTCTTAAGAGTTTTATTGGCTAATGAGTAAAATAAAGCATCTATCAAATGAATCCACTTAACTAATTTGAAGTTTATTCAGTCTGAATATTTAGATTTAAATAATTTGAAAAATTCTGTCAAATCATGTTGAGTTTTATAATTACATCATCCTTGATGGTTATTGATAAAAAATTATCAATAAGCTTTTATTTTGAACATTATAAATTGTATTACATTATTTTCCACTATCAATTGTTCAGGGGCTGATGGGAGAGACAGATTATCTCTTTATTTGGCTACTTCTTTTATATATCCAACTGATGGTGGCATCTCTTCAACACCACCCTTCAAAAGTGACAAGAGAAAAAAGTAACATCAAAATATATCTCCTCTATTCTGTGACTGAGGCAATGCGAGAAAAATGGCCAATGGAGAAACTGATTGAAAAGATCAAAAGAACTGTGATTGCATTTTGACTTCAAGTGTACCTGCTTATCTCTGTTATTCCTCCATACACGACTATTTCTACATAAGTGTGGGTGTTACGCGAACTAAACTGAAAATTTCTGGAATAAATGTTTATCCATGTATGTATTCCCGCTTACTATAAATCTCAAATCAGCAAAGCTATAAAACAATTCATTTTTATATATTAATAAAACCACATGCATTATTGTATTACAGATCATTTGCTGAGTCCATAAAAAGCATGTATAGGCCGGGCGCAGTGGCTTATGCCTGTAATCCCAACACTTTGGGAGGCTGAGGTGGGCGGATCATGAGGTCAGGAGATAAAGACCATCCTGGCTAACACAGTGAAACCCCATCTCTACTAAAAATACAAAAAATTAGCTGGGTGTGGTGGCGGGCACCTGTAGTACCAGCTACTCGGGAGGCTGACGCAGGAGAATGGCGTGAACCCGGGAGGTGGAGCTGGTAGTGAGCCGAGATAGCGCCACTGCACTCCAGGCTGGTGACAGAGTGAGACTCCATCTCAAAAAGAAAAAAAAAAAGCACGTATAATTGCCAAACTTTTGGCTTCTCCACAAAATACAAGTTTGAAATAAGTTCTTATGCACAATGGATAAAATGTTTAGGTATAGAATTGTTTTATTCAGAATCTCAATACAGGTTTTATGAGAATGCACCAACCTAAAGAACAAGACCACTGAAACCCTACCTCCAAATGATAAGACTCTCTGAAGCCAAGCTAGATGATCTAAGCTGAAAGAGTGTGAGGATAATTCTACAATCAATTCCAGCTGCCTGGCCAGGAACCACCAAGATCTCAGGGTAGTGGTGTATAAGGTGCTTGTAGATTTTGTAATAGACTTCTGTCCTCATGTATCCAAGAGTCAATGGGTTAAGAAGAAATGGCAAATAGCAGGGTCAGGAGAAATACCACCCACTGTCTTTTAAGGATATTCCTGTATCTTAGTAGAAATGGGTTCATTCGTGTCTCTGATTTCTTTTGTTTTTGTTTTTGTTTTTGTTTTTTGAGATAGTCTTGCTCTGTCACCCAGGCTGGAGTGCAGTGGCGCGATCTCAGCTCACTGGATCCTCCGCCTCCCGGGTTCAAGCAATTCTCCTGCCTCAGCCTCCTGAGTAGCTAGGACTACAGGTGCATGCCACCACCCTTGGATAATTTTTAGTATTTTTAGTAGAGGTGGGGTTTCACCATGTTAGCCAGGATGGTCTCCATCTCCTGATCTCATGATCCACCCACCTCGCCCTCCCACAGTGCTGGGATTACAGGCGTGAGCCACCGCACCCTGCCTTGTGTCTCTGAATTCTTGCAAATGCATCTGGTTCTCTCGGGTCCAGACCCACATTCCACGTAGCCCAAGAGACAGACTGGTTTTGTTAGTACCTGTCAGGTTTGGTGCTAATTCCAGTCTTCAACATTCACAGAACCCATCAGCCATCACTCTGTGTTCTCCCCTTACCTTACTGTGTTCTTACCTTACTGTTCAGTGTCTCTGTCCATCCTCTCTGTTTGGAGCCTCAATTAGCTATCTTCAAATGGCATTTACTTTGCTTTTTTTTTTTTTCTGGGACTTAGTTAATTGAAATTGCTGATCTCTTCCCAGAGAATCTGTTATTCTTACCAAATGTTTTTCCCCCCATCCTCCAGCTGTGTCATGCTGGGAATGAAGAGCCCATTAAGACAGCACCTTGTTCTTCAGGGTACGTGAAACCAGAGCAGGTTATGATAACTTTTTTGTCACATTCAACATTCAACAGTGTGAAATATCTATCTAGTAATAATCTGTAATTCTACCAAAATACCAAATTAGTTTTCATTCCAATATACAGCCATTCATGGATAAGGTAGGAATATAAAGTGAATGCAATCAACATAAAATTCAAGCAAACCTTAGCAAGTTATGCCAGCCTTTGCTGTCCAAGCTCAGGACATTTTGTGAAATATGTACAGAGTTATTGCATCAAGGTAGATTTCTCCTTTTTTTCAGAGGGATACGTTTGATTTTTCACATGTATACATGCATACAGCAAAGGGAACTCTGGACGCCTAAGGAGAAGAAATAATTCATCTTCCATGGATCAAAGAAGGAGAAGATTTTAAAATCAACGTGATGCTTATTGTGAAAGAGAAGAGAAAGGACAGACAACACAAGGAGGAACATCAGTAGAAGGAAAGCACCACCCCTCCTGATGAGCCCTGGAAAGTCTCGATGGATGTCTGCTATTCTAACTCAACTGAACTTCCCCCTTCCACTCTCAAAAAGGTCTTTGTTAGATAACGAATTATATTTTCACAGAACAAGTAATCTGGAAATCTAATTGCTAGTTCTTAAGTGGACCCTAACTATTCTTCCCTTCAGCAAGTCACTGAGGCTCTTTGTAAAATGGGAATTGTAATATCCTATGATTTCTCTCAAGATCGGTTATGAAACAAACATGGTATCAATGATATGTCCACACCTTTAAAGTTTTAAATGTTACTCAAATACCATGCATGTTGTCATAATTCTAGCAAGGTGTTAGCATTCGGTAACAGGATGTGTTTTCCTCTGAAATTTGTGCTCTTCCTTCTTCTATAGCTCCTACCAATTATACCCCATTTCCTTGGCAGCCATTATAACACGACTTTGACCTAATTTTTTGTAGTAGTAGTTGAGTCGGAGTTGCTGTAATGAAGGGAGCCGAAAAAGAAGAAAGGAGCTAATAGTTACTGAAGATCTACTTCATTCAAAGCATGAAGTACCACGGTAGCAACAGATGATGACAGTAATGGCTGTCATTTGTTGAGTTTTCACTAACAGACTTCTGTCCTCTTGTAGCCAAGAGTTAATGGGTTAAGAAAAAATGGCAAACACTGGCCAGGCGCGGTGGCTGAAATCACGCTTGTAATCCCAGTACTTTGGGAGGCCAAGGCGGGCAGATCACGAGGTCAAGAGATTGAGACCATTCTGGCTAACACAGTGAAACCCCATTTCTACTAATAATACAAAAAATTAGCCGGGCGTGGTGGCGGGCGCCTGTAGTCCCAGCTACTCGGGAGGCTGAGGCAGAAGAATGGCGTGAATGCAGGAGGCAGAGCTTGCAGTGTGCTGAGATCACGCCACTGCACTCCAGCCTGAGCGACAGAGCAGGACTCCGTCTCAAAAAAACAAAAAAAAGAAAAAAAAAAGGAAAAAAATGGCAAACAGCAGGATTGGGAAAAATACATGCGCCTGTCTTTTAAGGATATTCCTGTATCTTAGAAGAAATGGGTCCACTTGTGTCTCTGATTTCTTGCACATGAGTCTGGTTTTCATGGGTCCAAACCGATATTCCACCTAGTCCAAGAGGACTGACTAGTTTTGTTAGTGCCTGTCAGATTAGGTGCTAATTCTAGCCTTAATTACAGTTAGGAATTACGGTAATTCCAACTAGGCATTGTGCTAAGCAGCTTGCCATAGATTGAAACATTTAATGCCTATCAGCCATCTTTGAAATGAAATCACTCATTATAAATAAGGAAGTGGGGTTCCAACACATCAAACAATATTTCATAACAGGACTTCATATTCAAAGCACCTGATTCCAACAGTGGTTCTGTTACTTATGAACTGTGTCACCTTGGACAAATCACTTAATATCCCTGTCCTCCTAATACATCTGACAATGGACATAATCATAGTACCTACTGCAAAGAGTTATTATGAGGATTAAATGAATTAATATAAGGATTTAAATATGTCCACTACATAATAAGTGCTATGTAAATGTTAGTGATGGCTGCTACTAGCACTGCTATTATTGCTGTAATAAATATTTTTATTGCCATCATCATTATTAAGATCTTTGTGTACCCAAGGGCACACAACTTGTAACTGACAAAATAAGATTCAAATCTAGGTATTTTGAGCACTGACCCAGTTATTCAGGCAATTAATACTTATTTGGTGTGTGCTATGGTGCCAGGAATGAAATGATGAGCAAGACTGGGCGTCCTTTATATGTAGCTATTGGTTTGGTTTCAAAGGCTCACATTCTATCAGAAAAAAAAAAAAGGAAAAGTTAATTTTTGTGATGGTTGGAAATAACAAGGTGTCACGTGAGAGCACATATTGGGTGTAAATCTCCCACTCTAGGAACGCCTTTTAAGTCTGTATCTGAAAGGTGAGTTATACATGTGTAACAAACCTGCACATTGTGCACATGTACCCTAGAACTTAAAGTATAATTTTAAAAAATTAAATTAAAAAAAAGAAAGAAAATAATCACACAAGGGGTCATGGGAGAGCACCCCAGGCAATGAGAAGGATGTGAGTGAAGATCTGAACTGAGATCTATGATGGGAACTAGAAAGACATCGTGTATGGAGGTAAGGCGGAAGGCAGGTTTTGAAATGAGTTAGAGAAAATCAAACAGGACAGGAGGAGTCAGTTCAAGGAAGTTTAGGAAATGGAATGGTGGTTGCATGGGCTGGAGGGAGGACATATAGAGTCGTTGTTCAGTGGGTACAGGGTCTCAGTTTTGCAAGATGAAAAAGTTATAGAGATCTGTTGCACAACAACGTGAATACACTGAACACTAAGAACAGTACATTTAACAATGGTTAGATGGTAACTTTTATGTTATGTCTTCCTTACAAATATTTTTAATATATTAAAAAAGAAAGAGAGTCTTAAAAATTGTGTTAGAAAGTTTTAATTTTATCTGGCAAGTGATGAGAAATAATTAGAAGCTTTTTAGAGAAGGAACTGACACAACCAAAATAGAAACAGAATTTCCACCCTCTGGACACCAGCTTTTGTGGAGGCTGCAAGGAATAGCAATGCACACATCTGTTTGATACCTTTTTTTTTTCTAGTGGGCCACAAATTTAAGCTGAAAGAAAGAAAAATAAATTCATCATTTTTCTGGCATTAAACGAACTTTTTGAAACCATTTTATATAGTTTGTAAAATCTTTTAAAGTAAACATAATACACTAGAAATCACAAAAATGAGAAAATCAATATCCCCGCAAGTAAAGGATATCCAGTTAAAGTGCTCTTCAACCTCCTCCTCCCCAAGAATTAGTCACCAATCAAACCTTAATGGGTAAAAATAGCGACTCCAGTAAATTAAATATCACTAGATGCTATTCTCCATATAATGTCCACTTATAGCCTTAAAATAGTTATTTAGTTGTCCTGTTATTATTTTCTTCAGACTAAATCACCAGTTCTCAAATGATGTACTTTCAGAACATCTGGGATCTATACCACTGTGTTTCATATTAAAATTCAAAAAAAAAAAGGCAAGCCTTTCCAGTTCACTGGAGATAAAAATAGTAGATAAGAATATTTCCACACTAAATGCCCTTCAAAAATTTTTCTTGAAGCTTTGGGGCCTGCTTTTGCTTGTCTTATACAAACAACATTAATGAAAAAGCAGCACATAGATATTACTAGTAAACCTGAAAATAGCTGATGACTTCTGTCATTGACTTGTGTACCCATGGTTACAGGGATACACAATGCAAACATATGATATATCTACTAGTAAAATGTTTACTGTTTTGTATCACTGAATTAATACATCAATATTATACAAAGTTATACAGACAGGACTACCAGGTATACAATGATCTGGATGAGATTTCCAACCATTGGCCTAGGGGTCTACCGTACCTAATCACAAGCTGTCCTATGCTGTGTCACCCTATCCCAAGTGTGTCACCTCTTGTTTTCTTCCTGTTACTTTGCATTATATATCTAAATTGATTTAATAGTCTTGATAATTTGATCTACTTAGTTTGGTCTGAGAGCCTTTCTACTAATGGCCGGCCTCTGGGAAAGTCGACCAGGCATAGAGGTATCAAAATACCAAGAAAATTTATCACTGGTCACTCTTTTATTTTCTTCTACTTCTTACAACTAGGGTGAAAACATTATGGAAACTGGGCATGTTTGAAGAGGAAATAGAAAGGCAACATATTTAGATATTGCAACATATTTAGGCCAAAGTTTATTACTTATTTCAAAATTACGTAGCTGATATGTTTGTATACATGATGTTGCATAATATTATAACATAATACATATGTTGTATGTGTATATCTTATATATGTGTGCATATATAAAGTATGTGTATATATAACACATATACATTTGTGTGTGTGTGTTTGTGCGTACGTATGTAGACAGAGAGACAGAAAGGAAGACTTTGGCATGAATACACCAATATCTGGTAAAGTATTCTAATGAAGGGACTTTGTCTTATCCAGGTGACACTAAGGTAAGACAAATCAATGAAGGGAATACTGAATATATCTGACTTTGTAAAACCAGCACATACAAATTCCTGGGACTACATCAAGAAGACCACTCTGTTTTGTCAAGCGTGGAAAGCATCATGGTTAATATTGAGAAGTCTCTCCTATCATAAAACTATTCATCAGATGACCATGATCTGTACGATTGGTGCAAACAGTGCCAAATGTCCAGTGATGGATTGGGATTCACTTTACTGGAGTTTACAATTTTTTCAGCAAGATACTCCTTGTGCTTAAGTCAACTGTATGATCTCAAGTCAAGCTCTGCAGACGGCTGCATTCAATTAATAAGCTTCCAGACATTGAACTGAAAGAATCAACTCAGATTTTAAAGTAATTTATCTTACTACGTGAGTTACTTTATGCATGGAGGACATCCAGTCCCTGCTTTTCAAGTCACTGCAAATTACAGCATCCTTGCTAAGTCCTCTCTAAAACAAGAGCTGCTCCTCACCCACGGAAAGAGACGTCTAGTAGATATATTTGTCACTTCTCTAAATGATCGTTACAACTGAATGGAAAGAAAATACGTTGCTAGGATTAGAATATCCCAGGAATCCCCCCACCACACACACAGCAGCTCAGCCACAGAGATACTGAAATCTCACCACTTTCTTCATTTTTCAGCTTTGTTGTGTTAATTGCAATTTACAGATTTTTCATTGCACCACAAATGTTCAACAAGCCATAAATACCCAATTCAAAGAGCTGGGTCTCATCAGAATCTGTTCTGAATGAATCCAGTCCAACAGGGTTTCTA
Organism: Gorilla gorilla gorilla; assembly: GCF_029281585.2. Lineage (NCBI taxonomy): Eukaryota > Metazoa > Chordata > Mammalia > Primates > Hominidae > Gorilla > Gorilla gorilla. Next base: position 122,485,535 of record NC_073238.2, read on the forward strand.
ATTTTCTCTTTAAAATATTTATCCAACAAGAAAACTCTAAGCCTCAGTAAGAGGTTAATGTGCATGGGACAATATTATAGAGTTATATAAGTAACAGCATATGGAAGTGCCATTTTATCTTGATTATCACGATATTATATAGCTCAGCACATAATCTTGCAAGCCTACTTACATAGTATTTGCTTACTTCGTTCTGTTTATGTGGATGTACATAATTGTATATGTATACATTTATCTATTTAATGATAGATTTAAAAGTGAAATTGTTTTCATCTTTAATGAAACCATTTAGTAAATAGGATCCCTGCCCACCCATGCTTTTTATTTATAATAAATGGAAATAGATAACTTGCTTGCATCATTTATGAAACCTGGTCTCACTGAATAGTTCTGAAATACTGCCTTAGTTTATTTAAGCTACTAAGTAAATAAATATTTAAAGTAATAAAGGTTACCTAGATTTTGAAGATTCTGAAGGGAATAAAGTATTTAGAAAACGCCTACTATTAAACTTTCATAAATATTTGAGGAACATGTCTATGACAAATCACATCATTTAGGGTGTAATCAACTAGCTGTTTTAAATTCCTCTTTATCTAGGTCACATTGCTCTCTTTTTAAAAAAAATAGCTATGTTTTAGCTGTTTCTGTTCCTTTGTTCACTGTAAAAATAATAAGCATAAAGAACAGAAAATCATCTATAATAGGTCCATCGAAGGCAACCACTGTTTACATTTGATGATTGCCTTTCATACTGAGTTAGGAGGTGAATGTAATTACAGATATACGTGCAGCAATAATGAGGCCTTGCTACAGCCCCATTAGCCTGAGAAGCTTAGCAGGTCTCTCTGAGGACAGTTCTTATAAGATAAATCTGTACCATCCCTAGTGATCAAGTAAATACAATAGATATAATTCATTTTAGACAGCAATCTAAAGCCAACAGGGACTTAGCAGCTGCATGAGAAATGCTGCTTTGCAAAAGAATAAATAACCGATAACAGTGTGCTCAGAGAAACATTTTTTTTTAATCAAATGAATATCAGACAAAAAGAAAACACAGGATTAGGTCACCAGAAATTAATTTCCTTTCAAGGGAAATTTTACTACAAGATTGACTGACATGCAGAACTGTTCATAATAATGGTGATGGGGGAGAACTTAACTGAAGTCTGTAGTGAATTTATTGTCTCAAATATCTGCTGGGTTAATCATCAATACATATGTAAGCAGATGGGTTAAGTGTCAAACAGGATATTTTAGAATGGGCTTCAACCTATGAGAGAATTTATATCTGTGTATGTAAAACATTTTTAAAAATCCTTAAAGCAACATTCAGACAGCAAATTCCATTGAAAATAGAAGACAAATTTTATTAAAACAAATTCAAAGCAAGAAAATTTCTAACTTTTAGATCATCATAGTTCATTTAAAGTAGTTCACCGAAAGGCAGAGGCTGTGGATTCCGGCTTCAGTCTTTGTTTTCATGCCATCTGACCCACAATAAGAAAGCTACATAAGTAAAACCAATTTTATTCATATTTTCATGTTAAAAACAAAGCCTAAAAACTATCCAGAGTGATTTGTTTATCATTTTATTTTATATTATGGCTAAAGGAAGCAGGCAACTGACAACAGAAAGACTTAGACATGTGGAGGAAAAACAACCAAACAGGGGTAAGACAGTCAGAGAGAAAAACCTAACAAAAGAGGAAAAAAATATAGAAAAGGAAAGATGGATTTACATGCAGAAAAAGACAAGGACACACCTCATGGTGTGTTTCCCTCACAAAGAAACAAAATAAATGTTTCATATGGGGAGAAACCGGTAAATCATTAACAACATTGAAATCTACAACGTGTGACCTTCTAGGAGTTTTTCTAAAGTTAAAGTCACATTGTGCTTTGTGACTGGATGTATAATTGGCTTGTCACTTCCTGTCACTTGCCTCCAGGGCCAGATGAAATTAAGTCAAGGACTCAGGATTCCCTCCTGCTGCTGTATGTCCAAGTGTAATTGGCAGCAAAGACCGATTGTCCCCTGCCTTGGTGTTCTGTTGCAGTAACTGGTTATTCAACGCAATCCCACTGTCCTAAAATGCTCTAGAATGTCTTACAAGGATTTCAGCTGTTGGCTCACATCAGAATATTCTAGGTCATAGGTCTACATGTAAATTAGAAGACGACTGTATACCTTATGAGAAGAATCTTAGAACTGCAAGTGTATCTTAAAGTTAGGGGAAAGGTTCCAAATGTATCATGTGTTTTCATGGGATAGTATAAAAGTCACGGGTATGCTGCTACAGGTCATTTTTCCCCAATACATTTCATTAAAGTATCACAATTAGGAAACTCTGGGAAAATTATTATGACACTCTGGTTTGACTTTATGGTCCATTATTTTTTAATCTTGCCCATTTTATAATAGAATTTTTCTCCATTTATATATGATAGCATACCCTGCTCTAGCATATACTTCAGGCCATTGCTAAATCTTTAAAGAGCGTTTTTCTCATTTTCATGTTTTATATGAGAAGAGACACAATTAAAGAGTGGGGAGAGATGCATGAAGTAGAGACACGTTGAGAAAGTAAGGACTACCCGGAATGATCCCCGCGCAGTCAATCCACAGATTCCTCCTCAGAACCCGTTTATGATGAAGGGGGAGAACACAGCTGGGTTTAGATTGATGTGAATGCAAATCTCAGCGCCCTCACTTAAGAGTCTTGTGTCCTTTGGCCTGTCACTTCAATCGTCTGAGCCTCGGCTTCCTTAATTAAAAATGGAATCCATGATACTTCATTGATCCAATGCCTCATAGGATTATTTTGAGAATGAAATGAGACAATACATGCACAAGGCTTTGAGCAGTATCTGGCACATAATAAGCACCCAATAAATGGATAGTAATTTGTTTCTAAAATTATGGCTCTGACATGCTAAATACTGTATAATTGTGGCAAGTTATTTCAATACTGTAATCCTTCAATTTTCTTTCACAAAATAAAAATAAACATATTTCCTAGAAGTGAGACTCATTTTAAGGATTAGAAATAATATTTGAAAATATTCTAACACGATGGGACACAATAAATTGGTTAATAATCCACAATAGCTTTTATAAGAATTTGGAATGTGAACTAAATCTTGAGACTTATTTTTTTCTACTAAGTGAGATTTCCATAAAGCGTTTATAAAGAACAGTATGAACAACTGGAATCATTCTCGGAATAACTTTCCCTTCATCTTTAACATCTGATAAGCAAATGGAAGAAAATGGACTAAAACCTTTTTCGCAAGTACGGGCATACAAAGTAATACTACCAAGAACATTAATGAACAGCAGCAATTGACTGGCAGATATAGCAATTTCTTCAGACTTTAGAAATAAACACAGGTTTTAGTCCTAAAATAACGGTTCCATTAACCCTTATATAATCCGCCAGTCCCTGATTAAATCACCAGCTGTGGAAAGTTTTGCTGTCTGAGCCTAAAGTATAATGGGTTACCATCACCACTTAGAGAATTCCATCAATATACATCCTCCAAATATATCAAACTTCAAAATTCAATTTTTTTTTGCTTTGTTTTGTTTTGTTTTGTTGAGACGGAGTCTCGCTCTGTCACCCAGGCTGGAGTGCAGTGGCGCGGTCTCGGCTCACTGCAAGCTCCGCCTCCTGGGTTCACGCCATTCTCCTGCCTCAGCCTCCCGAGTAGCTGGGACTACAGGCACCCGCCACCACGCCCGGCTAATTTTTTGTATTTTTTAGTAGAGACGGGGTTTCGCCGTGTTAGCCAGGATGGTCTCGATCTCCTGCCCTCGTGATCCACCCGCCTCGGCCTCCCAAAGTGCTGGGATTACAGGCGTGAGCCACCGCGCCGGGCCCACTTTTGTTTTTTATAATAACGATAATCTCCAACATTAGCCAAAGTTATCTGAGACGTTCTTTTGATTACTTATGCTGTTTGGAGCTGCCTAAAATTCAGAGGTAGTTGTTTAGTTCTCCTTGAAAGTGTAGATGAGGGGTAAAAGGTCAACTCTAAATTGTCAACTCTTTTGCACGCCTAAAACTTTTAAATGTCAAACATTATTTAATATTATTTATGCACAACAAATTATTCATAGAATATAGAAATGTAACTCTAGTTTATTATTAAATAAGAGCTCTACGTTTTAAGGAAAGATACAGTTCATAAGTATCTACAACTGGGCTTTCACTTCTGAAACAGACTTCAAGTACCATGGTTTCACAAGTAAGTAATATGAACTTTCTTATCCAGTGATCCTTCTAATCACTCTCAAGCCATTGTCCAAATATGTTTCTCCAAAATGCAGGGTTTACTAACAGCCTTTTGAGAGCTGCCTATTGTAATTAGGAAGACATGTTAATGGCCTGGGTGAAATCTCAATGGGCTCATTGTAAATGTTCATTTGATGGCTTTGTTCTCATAGACTTTGTACTAGTCAATTAAATCTTTAATGACCTGACTTACATTTTTCTCCTCCCTTTTGAAATAACTTGCTGATTTCTTTCTTCGCTGTGTTTTCTTTGCTTCTGGCAATCTTTTGGTTGCATTATTCCTTTTGGCCTAAATAGTCTTCGGCCTTTAGCAGACCTTGTGAGTTTCTTGTCTTTTTCCTTCCTAGGAATGAGGGAGCCTGGGTGTAGCTCCTTAAATAAAATCACCTGACATGTTTCCTCAAAGGGGCATAAAACAATTTCATTTGAAATTGTATGTCAAATATCGATCTATCTATCTGTGTATTCTATCTTGCAGATTAAATTTGCATTATGTTAAGGACTAAATTTAAAAAACAAATCTTACCAAAATGTAAAATTAACAGAACTTTTAAATTTTACTTTCTGGATGTTTCCAAATCCTAAATTTATACATTGGTTTGAGATGTTATTTTAACATGTTGTGTGTGTGTGTCAGTATATGATAATTACTTGAAATCTGATTTAAAAAAATGTTTTACAATTGAAAATATAAATAAATTGCAGAAGGCCTATAATTATCATAATACATAACATACTTAATGGCTATCAACTGGATTGCATGTCATTTTATGCATACACATATATAAAATATTTGTTTTGTTTTCCTTAACAGCATAAATGTAAATATATGTGCATATTATAAACATATATGATACCATATAATATATAAAATCTATAATATGTAATATAGTATAATATATAATATATATTAGTGTCAGAGGCGTTCGAACCAGAGCGACTCCATTTTGAGTCAGGGCTGGGAAAATGAGGCTAGGAGTTGCTGGGCTGCATTTCCAGAAAGGCATTCCTAGCCTGTAGATGTTTACTGTTAAGGGAACAAATTAATAATGTTTACTAAATAGACTCAGACTTGAGAGTGTCCAGATATCCAGATATCTGCAGAACAAAAGCATTTCTTTTTTTTTTTTTTTTTTGACGGAGTCTTGCTCTATCGCCAGGCTGGAGTGCAGTGGCGCGATCTCGGCTCACTGCAGCCTCCGCCTCCCAGGTTCAAGTGATTCTCCTGCCTCAGCCTCTGGAGTAGTTGGGACTACAGGCACGTGCCACCACCCCCAGCTAATTTTTGTATTTTTAGTAGAGACAGGGTTTCACCATGTTGGCCAGGATGGTATCGATCTCCTGACCTCGTGATCTGCCCGCCTCGGCCTCCCAAAGTGCTGGGGTTACAGACATGAGAACAAAGGCATTTCTAATTTTGCTTTAAAAATAATAATACTGATTCTTGCAAAATATAGTAATTAAGAAAATTAATCCTCTATCACAAACCCTTGAAGCAGAGCACATCTCCCCATATACACAAGTATTGTATCTAGGGTGGACCCGTCCCTCCTCTAACTTTCAGGAACTCCTACTCTGTCTACGGAGTAGCTACACTTTGGCTACTTTACTTTCTTAATAAACTTGTTTTTACTTTGCACTGCAGACTTGCCCTGAGTTCTTTCTTGCGCGAGATCCAAGAACCTTCTCTTGGGGTCTGGATAGGGACCGCTTTCCTATACCATTAGTAGCGAAAAATTTTTTAAATATTGAGGTAAGTGGACCATTTGTCTGATCTGTTATGCATTATTAGAGAGTTTCCATATTTAATGTGAAAAAAACAAAATCTTGTCCTGGCACAAACAATACAATATGTCTCTATTTTTTTGAGATAAGTTCAATGTAAAACATAAATTCAGGGAGTTGTTTCAGGAGTTATATAAATGCTACGTGAAAAAAAGTCCCTAATTAAGAATGTAGGTAATATATCAGTAAAAGCTAAATTAGCCATTGTGAGATTTGCAGCATCATTTACAGCAGGCTTTTCTAAAACATGTTCAACGAGAAAAGAAATTCTGGGGTGAAGTATTTGTGGAAAACACTGTGAACTATATCCCTTCTTGGGTCACGGCCTTGACTATTAGCCTGTTAGAAGCCTATAAAAAGCTCTGAGAAGCTTAGGTTCCTATGTGAGAGAAACACTTATTACAAATCTCTGAAAGCAGTTTTCCATGGAACAAGTTTTTTTAATGCCACATTTTAAAATTCTGTATAAAATCTCTACCATATGTGATTATTTCCCCATTAAAAAATAATGTTTAAATTGTATGCAATGTAAAATTTCAGGATAGATCTTTATTATCTATCGCATTTGAAAAGAGGGTTTTTTTTACATTTCATATTTGTTTTATTTAAAGAAGATTAAATGAGTAGTGTACCTTGCTATGTACAAGCAAGGTAACATGAATAATTTACAATTCCTTTAAGAAGCTCAATGTCATTAAGAAGATGAAACAAAGTACTACTAAGGTAAGCAGTATATTGGCCATGTGTTTTTAGAAGCTAGTTGACTGTATTGTGTTTTTCATTCAGAGTCTGACATATTTTACCTTGATCATACTCCAGTTTGATAGATGACTTTCAATTTTCTCATCAGAAATATGAACTGAAGCAAAGATAGTACTAGCAAATGTGAAACTATCTTGATACACATGATAAATCATACTTCAGAGTTATAAATCATACTCAGAATAAACAAGCTCAAAAATAGTGCAGAAAAGACTAATGTCTTTGTTTAAAGCTAATATATGGCTAGACCTCAAGTTATTATGGGATAATCTTGTAATTACTTTGCCATGGGTTAAATAAGCTAAAATTCTGATAAAATAATTTCAAGGACTGATTTCTTATTCTTGTCCTAATTCTATTCCTGTATTTTGAATTATTTTTCTAAAACCAAGTATTATTCTACAAAGATCTCTTATTTTTAACAACAGTATGCGTTTTTAGGCTTTGATTTTCTTATCATTTAAAAATAATGAGTGTCCGCATGTTCTCACTCATAGGTGGGAATTGAACAATGAGAACACATGGACACAGGAAGGGGAACATCACACAACGGGGCCTGTTGTGGGGTGGAGGGAGGGGGGAGGGATAGCATTGGGAGTTATACCTAATGCTAAATGATGAGTTAATGGGTGCAGCACACCAACATGGCACATGTATACATATGTAACAAACCTGCACATTGTGCACATGTACCTTAAAACATAAAGTATAATAATAATAAAAAAATAAAATGAGTGTCACTATTTTGTATAAGTGTACAATCAACTATACTGTAAAGATCATTTTGTGTTTTTGATCCTGCTGCAGATAGATTTCCCCCTTAAATGATCAACTTCAAGTATTTTAAACTATTAGTTAAGTCAGCCTGTTATGCTTCTATTCATCAAAGATTAATTGTCTCTATGCTCCAGAAATTGAGCTAGAAATTTTACTTTTTTATGAAGGTAAGAAGAACAGTTACTTCAATCATTTCTCTTGATATTTCCAATGGATTTAAGACGACTGATATACGGCAGCAGTAATCCGGTGTCATTTTAAATATGTGTATTTGTATTTATGTGCATAGGTGTGTTACAGAGCTCCAATTCTGCATGTCATGCTACACATTTTTCTCAATGATTTACAAATATTAGTGTCAGCTCTAAACAGATTCAAGAAATTTATAAATCAGCTAGGGAAATGAAGTCCACAGGCAACACCACTGGATTCCAAAATCAATTTGAATATGATTTTGTTACGGGATTTCTTTCCAATTTAGGACAAAATCCTAAGAAATTACATTCAGCAATTTTACAGTCAGATAGTATATGTTCCTTTATCTTTTCCTGGCTACATTAACTATGTTGGCCAAATTAAAACCTCTCTGAGACTAAATTGTTTATTAGTGAAATGGAAGTAAATACATTTCTTACCTAACACCAGCATATAACTTTGGTTACTACATTCTCTGTAGTTCCATAATTTATCAAGCAGCCATTTCTATTATGTGCAAGGCTTCCTATTATATGCAATACCTATTATATGCAAAGCTTCAGTGCTAGGTAGTGGGGATGGAAAGTGGAGAAAATAGCTCTTTTTTGTTCTTATGGAGTCTCTGGGAACGGATCACTATTAAATTAGCCATGCTATGAAGGAGCTGAAACCCTTCTTTAAAAAAACAGCTCTAAATCTCAGCTCTTATGGTTCTTCCTTCCTCTCTTCCGAGTCAGGAGGGCTCTTTCTTCCCTGATATCTCTATATTATGCACATGTGTCTTAGAGATCACATCATACTAGTTATAGATGTAAATGCCTATGTCTCCCAATGAACTGTGAATTTCACTGAGATCAGAAACACAAAGCTACACTCTAAGCTAAACAACATTTTAGATGCTTTCACATTTTATTTCATTTATTCTCTTTTTTTAATTATACTTTAAGTTTTAGGGTACATGTGCACAATGTGCAGGTTAGTTACATATGTATACATGTCCCATGCTGGTGCGCTGCACCCACTAACTCGTCATCTAGCATTAGGTATATCTCCTAATGCTATCCCTCCCCCCTCCCCCAACCCCACAACAGTCCCCAGAGTGTGATGTTCCCCTTCCTGTGTCCATGTGTTCTCATTGTTCAATTCCCACCTATGAGTGAGAATATACGGTGTTTGGTTTTTTGTTCTTGCGATAGTTTACTGAGAATGATGATTTCCAATTTCATCCATGTCCCTACAAAGGACATGAACTCATCATTTTTTATGGCTGCATAGTATTCCATGGTGTATATGTGCCACATTTTCTTAATCCAGTCTATCATTGTTGGACATTTGGGTTGGTTCCAAGTCTTTGCTATTGTGAATAATGCCGCAATAAACATACGTGTGCATGTGTCTTTATAGCAGCATGATTTATAGTCCATTGGGTATATACCCAGTAATGGGATGGCTGGGTCAAATGGTATTTCTAGTTCTAGATCCCTGAGGAATCGCCACACTGACTTCCACAATGGTTGGACTAGTTTACAGTCCCACCAACAGTGTAAAAGTGTTCCTATTTCTCCACATCCTCTCCAGCACCTGTTGTTTCCTGACTTTTTAATGATTACCATTTAATGAATGCCATTTAATGATTGCCATTTAATGATTGCCATTTATTTCATTTATTCTTTACAACAGTATAGAAAAGTATTATATTCCCCACACAAAGATAAGGCAACTGAGGTTTGGATAAGCTGAATAATATCTCTGAGGTTAGTCAGGAAATGACCAAGCTAGGCTGTCAGAGCAGGTTTACTCTTATGCACCTGGCCTAAGAGCCAAATGGTGATATCATAGTCCTAAAGTGTCCTAAAATCACCCTAAAGTGAAAGTTGACCTTGTTTTTCTCTCAAGTCAACTGTACAACTTGCTGGCTTCAGCAGCAAGAGGGAAAGAGGACGTGGCATGGCCAACAGCTGTAGCTTTTGAAAGCAGTTGGGAGAGAACAAAACAAATGTACAAACTGAGCTAAATCTGGAGCATTTTTAAAATCATTACTATCATTAGACACATTGATTTGGCAGAGGCAGAGGCAATAGAGGGCAGTGATGAATTGTCTCAGCTATGGAGTCAGACAGGCTAGGTTCTAGTCCTGCTCCATCTCTCATCAGCTGGGTAAGTTTTCTTGGGTAAATTTTTTTAATGTCTAGGTACCTTGGTTTCCTCATCTGTGAAAAGGGATTAGTCATTGACCCTATCTCAAAGTGTGGCAGTGAGAAGTAAAGGAAAAATTGTACACAAGCTGTTTCTGGCATATGGGAAGCTTTCAGTAATAGTATCATTCTTAACACATAAAGAACAGGTCACGGATTTATACCAGCATGACAACGCGGTGAACACTATCACTAAACAAGAGTATAGCCTGACTGATGAACTCTCAAACTGCACCATATCCACACTTATTAATTCATCTATTACATTAATTTCACAAGCATGTATTGAATACCTACTGTGTGCTAGGAATCATGATAGATCTTATGAATACAAAGTTGAGTAGGAAACAATTGCCTTAAGAACATGACAGATTTTAGGATGTACAAAAATGTAAATGCATACTTAAAATACACATGAAATGTGCTTTGATGTAAATGCTGCAATATAAATTAATACCAGTTTTAGTGGTGGCTTAATAAAAATACTGAAAATTGGCCGGACATGTTGGCTCATGCCTGCAATCCCAAAACTTTGGGAGGCCCAGGCAGGAGGATCCCTTGAGGCCAGGAATTTAAGACCAGCCTGGGCAATGTAGGAGGACCCTATCTGTACAAAAAATCTAAAAAATTAGCCAGGCATGGTGGCTCATGCCTATAGTCCCAGCTGCTTGGGAGACTGAGGTGGGAAAATTGCTTGTGCCCAGGAGGTTGAAGCTTCAGTTAGCTGTGATCCTGCCACTGCACTCCAGCCTGGGTGATGGAGCAAGAACCTGTCTCAAACAAACAAATGAACAAAAAAACTGCTAACATTTACTGATATTTCTATATCTGGCAATTTTCCCGAAACTTCACATAAAGTATCTTGCACAGCTGTCACAGCATCCTCATGAGGAAGATTTTATTATTGTACCTATTTTATAGGTAAGAAAATTATGTTTAGAAAAAGTTTAAGATTTGCCCCAAACAGACAACTAGGAGGTGGTACAGCCAGAAGTCTGCCTCTTGAGCTTTATCAGCCGATAGCTAAGAAGTATAAAGAAAGGGAGATACACCCATTGACGTAATTTGGATATTTGTCCCCACCCAAATCTCACGTTGAATTGCAATCTGCAATGCTGGAGGGCCAGCCTGGTGGGAGGTGTTTGGATCACGGGGGCAGATCTCTCCTGGCTTGCTGCTCTCTTTATGATAGTGAGTGAGTTCTCGCAAGATCTGCTTGTTTAAAAGTGTGTGGCACCTTCCCGCAACTCTTTCTCTTGCTCCTGCATTCGTCATGTAAAGTGCCTGCTCCAGCTTCTGCCTAATTGTAAGCTTCCTGAGGCCTCCCCACAAGCTAATGGTGGAACTATGCTTCCTCTACAGCCTGCAGAACAGTGAGCCAATCAAACCCTTTTTCTTTACCCAGCCTCAGGTATTTCTTTGTAGCAATGCAAGAACGGCCTAATACATCCATCAATGCCTTTAAGAACAGAAATTTAATTTTATGTAAATTATAGGAAAGGAAGAAAGTGGCAGTTATTGAAACTTGAGGGGAAAAAAGCTTTCAAAGGCTCCCTTATGTATGTTTATGGAATTTATATGTTTAACAAAAGGGAAACATATTTTTACAACATACTCCCAGAAATGTTCTTCCTTTGCCTTTGTGACCTTGTTTTTACTTTCTGTCTTGTTCAAATTCTCTGCTGATTCATTTGCTGATGAATTAAAAACATAATTTAATAAGATAGATTCAAATTGCACATTTTACTTTTTAAATAATTGACTCCAAATCCTGAGATGAGGGAGACCTGGGTAAATGAAATAACGTGTGAAAACACCCAGGACTTCTGGGGTGACTGTTTAACAGGAGTGAACAGAGAGACTGGGCTGCCAAAACTCCCCTGCAAACTGAGGCTGCATGAATGGAATGACAGGATTCAGAACAAAGGAAACATCTGTCTTCCTCCATCCCTTGGTGTAAAGGAATGTATTTGGAGCATCACGCTTAAATCTGGTCACCATGTTTTAAGAAGGAACTTAATTAGAGTGTGCCCAGAGGAGGAAATCCAGAAGAGTGGAACATTTAATGTGACACTGTGTGAGGAGTGGTTAAAGCAACTGGGAATATTGAACTTGAATTGAATTCTTAAAGGGGGTATGATCACTGAATTCAAATTTTAAAGACCTGTATGTGGAACTGGAATTGGAAAAGATATGACTCTTGATGGCAGAACTAAAGTCTATGGCTGGCAGTCTGTTGAAAGCAGACTTCAGGCTAGGATTAAAACAGGAGGGTTTTTTTTTCTGTTTTTTTGTTTGTTTGTTTTTGTATTTGTTTTGTTTGAGTAAACTGCCTATGTTTAGAAGGGCCTAAGCACAAATTTTCAGGGTGGACAGGAGATGGAGGCCATAAACCTTAGGGTCTCTCCCTATTCAAAGGCCCCATGACTCAGTTTTCATGCTGAACCCTCTTTCTTCCCTCCCCATCCATTCATCAGGTCAGTAAGGGCTCCCTCAATCACCTGTTGTTACTTGATGATTCCCTGAAAACAGCCTGTGGCTCTCAACATCAGTTCTCACTATCCAACTATCACCTGCAAAACCTATATGTATTAACCATAAACTATCAGATTTTTCCCAGGATCAATTATTTTTATTAAAAAAGTATTACTATTTAACTCTTCTTAACCTTACCTTCTCTACAGTCAATAGTCAAGTTCTGCTGTTTCTTTCTTTTATAGGTCGAGATGTATGAGAAGCTAATTATTTCATATTTGGAATATTTTGGCTGAATTACTGTAGAGAGATGAAATATTTTTGCAGCTTTATGCTTTTCTCATGCATAAATTTCACTGACCTTTCATTTTTATGCTATGCATTATGTTGATCTAAATAAGGGATGGATGTGTTTACACCTGCATTTTTATAAAATTAATTCTAATATCCTAGTTTGTGGTTTCCTCTCAGGCCATTTTAATACTGCCAAAGTTTGCTCAGAACCAGAAAAGGCTACCTCTGATATCACCTTCATGACTACATGTGGAAAGGCATTATCACATCTTTAAGTCATTTTCTTTCCATATGTCCTTTAAGGAGTATCCAGTTCAGATCCTATACATTATCATCTCTGAGTCACACTTATGATGTTATTGCTTCCAAATCGGATCCAGTGGCTTTCAAACATTCCTGTATTTCCACGTGCCTTACAATGCTTACAGTGAGTAGGGTGAAGGAGATTCTCCTCCTGTTCCTCCACTTGAAATGCTCTTCACTGCTCACACTCCCTTGGAGCCAAACCATTCTAGCTGACAAAAGTGCGTTGATTCCTGGCTTGCCAAGCACTCGTTCTGTACTCTGCCTTTTAAACTAAGTTTGACATTGAATTTTCATACATTAAGCTGAGCTCTCTACACAGTTGGATGAGTTAATTAATACTTTGAAGTTTCCCATTGAATCCCTTCTTTTACCCCTCTTGTCTCCACCTTCTTCTAAAACCTCAGTTCTAAAACCTCAGGAAACATATTTTTACTTATTGAACCAGATACAAACAACTCAATATCCCCTTTTCATTTCATGCTTGGAACCCTGAACTTGGACAGTCTCTGCTCTACGCTTCCTGGTCTTAAGCCATTTGGAAAACAAAATTGCATTTTTAAAAGTTAGTATGGAATGTTTATCTTCATACAAATGTACTCTTATTACTTTGTTCTCTATCTCCAAGACATACGTGTTTTTTTTTTTCTGAATGTACTTTACAATTGCTATTGCGGTTTTGTTGTTGTGGTTGTGTTGTTGTTATTGCAGAAACATTTGTTTGCGGCCCGTGGCAATCTTCTACACAATTTACTGTCCTTAAATTTAAAAACTCCTTGCAGTTAGCCAATCTCAATCTTCCCTTACACTTATATGTGTGATCCTTTCACTATTTGTAGTTTGCCTTCCCTTCTTAATTTCCGTATTTCAGCTCCCACCCAAATAAACACTTTACCTTTTACTCAGGTTCTCCACTTTTTCACAGTTTTTGCTTGCGTTCAACACTGACATTGGGCACAATTTTTCTGTGCCTTAGAAAAAAAGTCCTGTCTTTGCTCAATTTTAAGTTTCTGATGTTTAATATAGGAATGATTAAAATTATGGTTATTTCTCACAGGTGTTGAAAGTATCCAATGAGATAACGTACTGGAAAAGAGTTTTAACTTTTTTTTGTTGTTTTTTTTAAAGACGCAGTCTCACTGTCACCCAGGCTGGAGTGCAATGGTGTGATCTCGGCTCACTGCAACCTCCTCCTCCCGGGTTCAAGCAATTCTCCTGCCTCAGCCTCCTGAGTAGCTGGGATTACAGGCGCCCACCAACAGTGGTGGTGGCTCACACCTGTAATCCCAGCACTTTGGGATGCCGAGGCAGGTGCATCATCTGAGGTCAGGAGTTTGAGACCAGCCTGACTAACATGGTGAAACCCTGTCTCTACTAAAAATACAAGAGTTTTAATTTCTGTAAAGTGCTAGGCAATGATGATTACTACTCTGTAACCATTTTACACGGGCCCCCAACTGACTTCATAATCTTTTTGTAGTGCCTTTACTGATAAAAATCTGAGCTCTTGAAAAATGGAGACCAAGTTTTTATTCATCTTTATATTCTTAGCATTTAGTATACTGCTGATGGCATTTTAGATGCTTATTTATTGAATTAGATAATATATGCTAAGTGTTTTATCAGTTGCACAAACTGGAACATAGGAGAAATGTCAAATACTTATCAAATTTATAGTGGATTTGCATCACTTTTTACTGGTGATAACACTAAAAATTTCTTCTTGTGCCAGGAGAAAACTAATTAGTATTGTCTATGCTAATATTATTATATGGTTATCATATGAAAAATTTCATTTTGTTTCTGTTTTTTGAAACCAGAGATGCCTCTGCAAAAAAAGAATGTTCATTTTTAATTTAATAAATCTTTAACATACTAATCATTTAAAGGTAAAACAGGGTGCTATATGACAGAGTATCTACTTGTAGCAGAGGCTGTATTACATAAACCTTAAGAGATTTAAAAATCAACATTCCATTGAAGAAACAGCCTGAGTATAATTTATAGATTTTTTAAATCTGATCTACATTTTGGATCTATACAAAATGTTACTTCAGTTTGCTCCCACCCCTACATATAAATACTCTGTCTCCTTTCTAACTCCAGGGGCTATTTAAATTTATCCACATCTATCCTTCCCTTACTAATAACATTACATATTTGAATTGTGTTTTGAGAGCTTGATGTTTGGTCAAATCACTTAAAAATGTATCAGCAACTCTCACTAAATGACAGAATCAAAGATGTGCCAGCTTACTAGATCATATTAGATCCATCTTCAGGATCTCTTCTTTGCACCACTTTATTTGGTGCACAATCTCATTTTGAGTTAGATGTCACTGCTATATGCCTCTAAAAGCTCTATTCTTTGACTTTAATTGTTTATTTAATTGCATGTTGCTGTTGCCTGCATTGACTGTAATCATTATGTGGACAACTAATACAAGTTTTATTAATTACCAAACCCACACTGCCTAGCTTAGTAAAGTCTGTTGAATGAATAAATGAACCAAACACTGTTTTGTTATTGTTTTATGTTTTGCATTATTGCTTAGTTGGTGATAAAAATTGTAAGGAAAGGCTAAGTTACACTTCTGTGCAATGGTTTTATAAGAAAATCTTATAAAAACCATTTACTGTGAGAGATGCACTCACTTCCTCTTCTACCCAGTACACTTTCAGAGCTGAGCTCCCGGGAGGCAGTAGGATTACTATGTGCTGATTCCACACAACCGCTCCCCTCAGTGAGTGACTGAGAGAAGACGTCTCCTTCCAAGAGCCATGAAGAGGTGCCAGCTGTAGATAGTATTTTAGATGCCAAGCTGCATGGGATTTCAGGAAAACTTGTACACAATAGGATCTACATATACTTGTTTATTTTAGAAAAGTAGATTTCCACAAAGACATGCAAAGAGTAGTGAAATAACTACTGCCCTGCTGACTTTGAGTGATGGGTCTCAAGTAGAAATTGTGTTTTTAAACAACCCGAACAGGAGGTGAAAGCATGGAAACCACATACTGCAGGTAACTACTGAAACAAGCAATTATCCTATGCTATCATACAAAGGCATCCACAAATACCAGCATAGCTGTTCCTAGTTGTCAGTTCATAAAAATTTTTCCTAGTAAATTATTCACTCATTTTCTTCTTTATATAGAATAGAAAGCTCCTCGGATTATCTTAAAGTGTCACAGATGAAACATTTTAAGGTCTGTTCTGATCAATATTTAAAGTCAAATTAAAAAGAGGTTGCTCCAGTAAGAAAAAAACAAACAAACAAACAATTCCCTCAAAAAGGGGCTAAGGACGTGAATAGACGATTGTCAAAAGAAGATACACAAACAGCCAACAAACATATGAAAAAATGCTCAACATCACTAATGATCAGGGAAATGCAAAATAAAACCACAATGCGTACCACCTTTCTCCTGCAAGAATGGCCATAATCAAAAAATCAAAAAAAAAGTAGATGTTGGCGTGGATGCGGCAATCAGGGAATGCTTCTACACTGCTGGTGGGAATGTAAAGTAGTGCAGCCACTATGGAAAACTGTGTGGAGACTCCTTAAAGAACTAAAAGTAGAACTACCATTTGATCCAGCAATCCCACTACTGGGTATCTACCCAGAGGAAAAGATACCATTATATGAAAAAAATACTTGCACACGTATGTTTATAGCAGCACAATTCACAATTGCAAAATCGCGGAACCAACCCAAATGCCCAAATGCCCCATCAATCAACGAGTGGATAAACTGTGGTGTGTGTGTATGTGTCTGTGTATGTGTGTGTGTATGTATATATATATATACACACATATATATGAATATATATATACACATACATATATATGTGTGTGTGTATATATATATGGTTTTATAAGAAAATATTATAAAAAACCATTTACTGTGAGAGATGCACTCACTTCCTCTTCTACCCAGTACACTTTCAGAGCTGAGCTCCTAGGAGGCAGTAGGATTACTATGTGCTGATTCCACACAACCGCTCCCCTCAGTGAGTGACTGAGAGAAGACGTCTCCTTCCAAGAGCCATAAAGAGACGGTCTATATGATGGAATACTACTCAGCCATAAAAAGAAATGAATTAACAGCATTTGCCTCGACCTGGATGAGATTGGAGACTATTATTCTAAGTGAAGTAACTCAGGTATGGAAAGCCAAACATCATATGTTTTCACTAGGTGGGAGCTAAGCTATGAGGATGCAAAGGCATAAGAATGATACAATGGACTTTGGGGACTTGTGGGGAAGGGTGAGAGAGGGGTAACAGATAAAAGATTACAAATAGCATTCAGTGTATACTACCTGGGTTATGGGTGCACCAAAACTTCACAAATCACCAGTAAATAACTTACTCATGTAACTAAATACCACTTGTACCCCAATAACCTGTGGGATAAAAAAGAGATTGCTCCAGTGAGATGCAAAGAAATACCTATAATAATGGTTCCCCTTTACAGACTTTTTGAAGGCTGTACTTTGATGACGGTGGTTCTCAAACCTACAGAAACAAAGAATAATTTTCTGTAATCCTGGTGAATGTGTTATCAATCAGGATCTTACGGGCCACAGAGGACACTCAAATTGGGACAACGTGAGGAGGTTTTATTTAGAGAGAGAGAATTGTGGGCAAGAGGTAGGGGTACCATGAACTTTGGTGTAAAAGCCAGGCAGAGTGTTCCCACAGCCAAGACTCAAAAGACAAGAGTATGGAGAGGGCTCAGAAAGAAAGTTACAGAGTCCCAGAGACAGTTTCTTTTGGAAGAGCAAAGGTTTTGCTGAGGACTTAGCCAGGACAAGGAGCCCTCACAGGAAGGAACTCAAGAGAATTAATGGGCAGGGCGCGGTGCTCATGCCTGTAATCCCAGCACTTTGGGAGGCTGAGGCGGGCAGATCATCTGAGGTCAAGAGTTCGAGACTGGTCTGACCAACATGGTGAAACGCCATCTCTACTAAAAATACAAAATTAGCTAAGCGTGGGGGTGCACGCCTATAATCCCAGCTACTTAGGAGGCTGAGACAGGAGAATCATTTGAACCTGGGAGGCAGAGGTTGCAGTAAGCTGAAATCGCACCATTGCCCTCCAGCCTGGGCAACAAGAGCGAAACTCTTTCTCAAAAAAAAAAAAAAAAAAAAGCTGGGCGCGGTGGCTCACTCCTGTAATCCCAACACTTTGGGAGTCTGAGGTGGGCGGATCAGCTGAAGTCAGGAGTTTGAGACCAGCCTGCCCAACATGGCGAAACCCCATCTCTACTAAAAATAAAAAAAATTAGCTGGGCGTGGTGGTGGGTGCCTGTAATGCCAGCTACTCGGGAGGCTGAGGCAGAAGAATCACTTGAACCTGGGAGGCGGAGGTTGCAGTGAGCCAAGATCGCGCCACTGCACTCCAGCCTGGGCGACAAGAGAGAAACCCCATCTCAGAAAAAAAAAGAGAGAGAGAGAGAAAGAGAGAGACAATATATGCCTGACCTCAGGCTCTTCTCTCCCTCTCATCTCCTTCCAAGGCAATCACTTTTCTCACCAAAATGACTATGAAACTCACTGAAATCTAACTCACTGATGCTACAGGTCCACTTCCAGGAGCTGAGAGCGGAGCAAACAATGTTGGAAAGTAGATCTAGTGGGGACGATGGACGCCTGAGATATCTTCATTTCTGAGGTAAGAGCACTGAAGTTCAGAGAGATTCATACCCTGAGTGGTAGATATACCTGAGAATGTTTATATAATCATTTCACGCTATTATTTCATTTAGTCTCCTACACCTACTCCTGACCTACAAAGAAAATATTAGATCTATTATGTACATCTAATATTACTCTTTTAAGATAATATTAAACTATCATCACTATTCATTACTGAAGATTGAAGAAAATACTTTTAACCAGTTCTTTGTACACCCATAACAGAATATATTCTTATGTTGATGAGAAATCCATATATATGCATAAACACTAATCTTTTTCAATAATCTAAAACTCTGGCCTTAAATTTTTCCAATAATATGTTTACAGCTGAAAATATTATCATCACAATTATATGATAAGAATGTCTATGTAATTGGTTTATTTAAGATACAAACTTTATTAGAAGCTCAAAGGTAATGTAAAGTCAGACAGATGGGTTGAGTCCCAGATATGCCTTCTGTTCTCTTTATGATTCACAGTTTATCTGTCTATAGTTCTACAACCAATGACACCAAACCTGTTGTTACGTGGGTCACGGTAAAGCAATTAATTAGCTAACACCAATATTTCCATGTCTTTTTCTGACTTTCAGAGAATGGAATTGAGAGCTACCTGACTCTTGCTACATTCCCGTAACTAGTATATCATTTATTCTAGTAAATGAATAAGTACAATTAAGTATTTCTGAAGTTATGTTTTTAGAAAAAATTACTACCAGTCTAAAACCTCTTGCAAACTAATACATCTGTCTCATAGAAAATACTTAAAGCCACTCTTTCCTGAACACTGCAGTATATGTGCTTGAATAATAAGTGCATCTACTGATAAATAATAAGTGCATCTACAAATCCAATCTTCCTAGGTAATATAATTCTTTTTTTAGACCTTGATAATTTCATTCATTGTTAGGAATTGAAAGCTTTATCTTTATCTTTATCTTTATCTTATTACAACCTTAGCCCCAGGTTAGATGTGTATCTGCCAACCCACGGTTTGCATGAATTGTCCCTTGAATCTCTCAAAGTCAGCGTGTCCTGAGTTGACTTCACCATTTCTTTAGCTTGCCCAGCGGAGCCACCATCTAGACATTTGGGTCAGTCTGTACTTTGGATGTCATCCTTAGCATTTAAATCTTCTTCATCCTCCTTGTTTGAATCCTGTCTATTGTAACTCCTTTTTTTTCTATTTTCTTCATCCTATCATTCCAAAATTAGCTTATCCTCCTTGTTTTTCAACTGGATCATTGTAACAGCCTCCCAGTTATTATCTGCATGTCTCATTTTGCCCTCACTGATCTGTTGTCCATAATTGGGCCCAAATGTTATGTTTTTTAAAGTCAATCTATCTGATAACAAAGTTTCCCTTTTTAATTTTTCTATTTGGGACATTCATGGTCTGACATCATCTCTCTCTCTCTCTCTTCTTCCTGCACTGGTGGATCTTGTTGAATAAATGCACTTTTCCAAATGTGTTCAAGTCACTACCCTTCTTCCTGCAATATCTTCTTCCTCTCTCTTCCCATGGCCAATCTCTAGTTGAAATTTTGGATTCACTCTAGCCCTTTCCTCTTCCAGTAATGGTTCCATGACTGCCCAGTTTTTCCTCATGTGTGATAACACAGCACTTGGAATCTACCGGCACATGGCCGCAGTCATTACACAGCTCTGCTGAACATGTCCACGTCACCCACTGCAGGGCAAGCTCCAGAATGCAGGGGCTTATCTGGAGGACCCCAGCAGCTCATTTAGCAGCTAGAATGTATCTGCCAATCAATGAACGCAGTTTGATTGTATCCTTTTTTAAAAAAAAAAATTTTTGTCACATAGACAGAAGGCTTGCCCAATTGCTGAAGGACAGTGGCAACCGGAAAGCCTTTGTGGAAAAAAAAATCAACAATATATGATAATTATTGAAATTCTGGCCTGGAGGTTGGCCATAATAGAAAGCAAATATGGTTAACCTAGTTAAGTTAATGGAACCTTAATTAGATAGAAGAGAAACTCCAGTGTCTGTCACAAGTGCCATTCTGACTGTGGTGAGGAAACTGTCAGGGGGTGACACAGAGCTCTGTGTGACTTGACCACTCCCTCGGGTTGCCGTGGAGTGGATCACAGGCTTATGTGAACTGGATCAAGAGAAGAAATAAGAATTAGGAAACACGATGAAATAACAGAAGGAAATTTTGTGTGTGTATACAAGTAAAGGACAAGAGAGATCATGATATTAAAATTAAAATTTTAGTGGCTTGGCTTGAATTTACTAAAATTAAATTTTGATAAGACTGTAATTTCTACTCCACAGTTTAATTACAACAATAAGTACAGAGTGATTTCACAATTTTTGAAAATCTCTTTTGCTTTAAAAAGTACTTCATTATTCAGTTACAAATGGGTATGAATGTCGTCAGGCAATTCCTGTCTTAAAATCATAAAAAGTTCCACCTTACAGGATAAAATCTTTATACACAGATCGTTTATTGTTGGGAAACTATGCTTACTTCATCTTTATCTCATCATTTCTTTGTCAGTCTGGATCATGAGATACACAGGCTAGAAAAAGCAAGAGTGAAAAAGAACAGAGACATAGTAAGCAGTGGCTACACCCCAAACACCATCACTTTTTTGTTCTTTTTTAAGCATCAAAATCATACTAAAATAGAAGCAAACATTCTTTTTCCATTTTACAGATAATAAAGCTGAGACTCAGACAGATTCTTTTTCAGGGTGATATAGCTACAAAGTGGCAAAATCAGAACTGGCACCCAGGTCTCCCAGCCGAATGCCCATGCTCTCTGCACGGCAATATGCTGCCAGGGAGTTGGTTATATTCACCTAAATTCCTGGTGAATTGTACTAATCTGGACAGAAACTTGTCAACCAACTATTATATCTTGAGTTACGTATATAGGCAAATAAGGATAAAAGAAACTAAACTTTTGTTTAGGAAAATTAAAATGGCAAATTGTGCTATTCAGGACTCATTCACTCCCTTGTACACTGTACACAATATTTGAAAATGTTCAATAGTGCAGGTTTACAGTGCTGCCTCCATAAAATTACTGCTATCTTACAATGCAAAACCATCAAGACTCATAGACCATAGGCTAATTTAGGAAACTAGAGTGGTTCAGACATAATATTTAAGAATTTTCCTGAAGCATTTACAGAATGGTAACCATCAATGTTTATTAAGTACTTTATACGAAGCACTACTCAAAGTCTTTCATGTGTATTTACATATACAACTTGGCTAAAATAAAATAAAAAGTATTAAACATAACTTATGACAAAAAACATTTACAGAAAAAAGTGGAATAATATAGTACAAAGAATATGTCAAAATTAACTCTTAAATAGGCTATAGGCAACAAATTGAAGAAAGCATAAAGGGTGGATACTAAAATATTACAAAGACTAATTTTATTTTGGAAGCTTAGATGAAAGCATTTATAGAATAAACTATACATTGTCTAATTAATTTAAATCTGTTCTGTAAGTAATCATTTACCCATCATCCCCTATATGATGAAGTTTTACTGATGATGATGAAGAGAAATTGAATAAAACAGGGCTGAAATCTTTATGTCAGATCACATACACATAATTCACTAACAGCAACATGAAATGAGTCATGGCAAGATGTGTCTATTGCATAGTTATTAAAATAGCATAGCAATTCTGCATACATTTATGCGAATAAAAGAAGCAGCTGTTTCACCATGTTCATAGTTAACCAAGGAGTGTTAATTTTTAGCCATCTATGGGTACAGTATTAAATGGATTTGGGAAAAAAATACATAGAAAATGGGTGCAGGTTAGGGCCTTATTTTAGAGTTCTTTTAGTTATATAATATACAGGCTAAATAAAAATCTATAAACATAGACTTATAACAGTGTTACATCATATTAAAAATACAGGATTCTTATTCTCTAAAGAGCTTACAGCACCATTAGGAAAAATCACAAGACAGTATAGCAAAAACAGCATCTGATCCTAAGATAATACTGGAAGGAGATGGTGAAAACTACCCACAAACCTAAAAATGTTATTAGTCTCATATACTTTTTAAAAAGGTTGTAAAGGTGGCAAATGGAAAGATAAAATCCACCTTTTCCTATTTATTTTGCTTATTTAATATAGAAAAATGTAAAGTTACTAATATTCAGGTTTGTTGCAACTACAGTATGATTGGTGAGAATATAAAATGGTAAAAATGTTTTTGCCAAAAGTTTGGCAATATTTATCAAATATTCCCTAAAATTTGTAATAGTTTAAAATGGCTATGCTGTTAATGGAAACAGCAAAATTAAAAGTATCATCTACAGTACAATCCTGATTTTTCAAAAAGACAAAAACTATGTACCTGTCTATCATATCTATCTAGCTAGCTAGCTATCAATCATCTATGTCTTCACTCTATAGTGATTACTCCTGGGGCATGGGTGATTATCGTTTTAGACTTTACACTTTTGTCAAGTTTTCCACAAGGGCATGTCATACTTTTATAATTAGATATATTTTTAATGCAGAAACCCAAAAAACATTAGTTTAGGCTATATGATGATCCTTTGGTTCTTCTAATGGATATTTTATTTTTAAAATTCCTTTTGCAGTAAGTCATACAAAGAAGTACATTGTACTCAGAATTGACAAAAATATAATGTTGTGAAAAAATAATAATGAGTTTACCAAGAATCCTTACATGTGAAGCACATGAAACACAGACTCACACTTTGGGAGGGTGAGGCGGATGGCTTGAGGTCAGGAGTTCCAGACCAGCCTGGCCAACATGGTGATCCCCGCCCCCCCCCGTCTCTACTAAAAATACAAAAATTAGCCAAGAGTGGTGGCGGGTGCCTAAAATCCCAGCTACTCAGGAGCCTGAGGCAGAAGAATTGCTTGAACCCGGGAGGTGAAGTTTGCAGTGAGCTGAGATCAAGCCATCGTGCTCCAGCCTGGTCAACAAGAGCTAAACTCCATCTCAAAACAACAACAACAACAACAACAACAACAACAGACTCTACAAATTTGCTATGTTTTAAGTTACAAAAAGAGCCGAAGTCTATTTCAAATTAATTTTTTATCAATATGCAAATGAGGCACATAAGTGGAATTTAAAAATGTTGTCCCACTTTGGCTCTGAGGAAGCTTGGGTTGAGCCACAAGAAAGCAGGTCTTACTACGCTCAAAGACCAAGAAGCTATCTCAGAATTTTGTTTCTTATCAAGTACACTACTAATCCTATTTGATCCATACGAAAACTTTGTAACGTATCATGATGCGTATTTTTAAAATCTTTACAAACGTAATTCCAGACATGGATTATTTTAATACCATACATATGACATTTAGTAAAATTATAATAGATTTTTCCTCAAGTCCATGCCACTTTTCAGGAGAACTAAAGACAAAATGTGAAAGTGTCGCGGTGTCACTCAGCAATACTCACAAGATCCACTTCTCCCCCACAAACAGATCTTTATAAAACACAAATTTGTACAAATTCATAAAATTTACATCTTGTTATCTGAGCCTCGTAAGATCTGCTTTCCTGTGGCTCAACCCAAACTTCCTCAGGACCAAAATGGGACATTGTAAGTGCAGTGTCCACATACTCTGACATTAAATTGCCAAACTACTATCACCATGACAATCTTTCTAGACACGAGTTTGACTTTATGAAATAAAAATGTGTTCATAGGTTTCCAGATGTATGTTAGTTAAAGTTGATAAAAGAGTGAAACACTTATGTAACAATCACACTAACTAAAGGCTTTGGTGGTATCATTTCATGTTTTACAATGTACCCAAAATTACACTTTTTAAGCTTAATTCTTTTTAATCATTTTGTTTATTTGTTTGTTTAGACACAGGGTCTCACTCTGTCACCCAGGCAGGAGTGCAGTGACAAAATCATAGCTCACTACAGCCATGTATACTGGCCTCAAGGAATCCCCCGCCTTGGCCTCCCAAAGCACTAGGATTACAGGCGTGAACTACTGAGCCTGGCCTCTTTTTAATTCTGTAGCTCCAATGTCCTTAATTTGTAAATAATATTTATGGACATCAGTGAGATTTGTAAATACAACCACAAACAAAACCTTTCTTTTATTTGGTAAGATCCAAAGTATCATGTTTTTGGTAATAACTTATATAGTTTGACATTAATAAGAGACAGTTGAAGGAATACAGAAAATAATCAGAAAGCTTGTTCTGTGCCCTTTTAACTCAAAGTGATCCAGTTTATTTCAACAGGATAGCAGGGCTGTTGATTTTTTCATACGCTCCATATTATGCCGCAATGCCATTAGAAGAAATAGTTATCTGTGAACATCTTATGTGTTGATAAGCACTCTCTACAACAACAGTGAAAAATTCACATTGTCAACACTAGAACTGATTATGATGCAAGAATTGTCCTAACATATAGCTAGGCTATGCATTTAGGGTTAGTCAATGCCATCTTAATGTATTTATCAAATATAATGATTCCACCCACCCAATACCATGCAAAATGCTATTGTGAACATTTTACTTAATCTATATTTATAATTTTCGCAAAGACACCAGTTGATGCCAGGTACACATCAAGTATCTCCTGCTTCTATTAAGAAGCAATGCTACTTCAATTAAGAAATAGGTTTATGTCAAACTTTTAATATTAATATTTCTTTTTAAACCTCAACTTCAAACTTTCTGTCATTAACATGTCATAAGTTTGAGTCAGATCTAGTTATTCTGAATCAATTTCTACTCTGATTTTGGGTTATAAAGTCTCTTCCACCCACATAGCCTATTATAAATTCTGGTATCCAGACACAAATAAACCCACTTCAACTTAACTACTTTCTTTAGTCTGTAAATTGACAATGAATCACTAAAAGTTTTTTTTTATTTTAGACTTTGAAAGTTGCTTGAAATTGTCTGAAGAATAAAATGAGTGTGACTATGAATTTCACTAACTCATCTTATTCACTCTTATTTCAGATGAGATCAAGCACCCTCAGGACAATATGTCTGTAGACCTATTCATTCTTATTTCACAGCAAGGTAAAACGTAAACCATTCCAAACAGGAGAGAGAATTTCACTGTTTTAAAATATGTTCAGGAAAAGAGTTAAATGTCTTATTTATGTAAATGATTCCCACAGCCAATTTATATGTATCCTACAGCCAATTCATACTTAACCTGGATCCATGGGACTGCAACTTACACCTCATTTCCTGTTCTATGCCCTTGGAAATGAAGAACAAGAACAGCTGCCTGCCACTTTTACATTCAACATGAAAGCCCCTGGTTACGTCTCTAACTTGACTTTTCCTTTCCAATCTAAACCAGGGTTATTTTCCTGTAGGCTTTTGACTTGTCCCTCTTGAATAATTGTTGAGTCCTTTTTTCTCGGTAGTATTAGAATTGCTCAGCCCTTGAACTGGAAAGAGGGAGACAAGGTATGATAATGTTAATGATGATAGGGTAAATCTATTGTTCTCTAACTAGCATGCAGTGTTTTTTTTTTTTTATTGCAGGAGTTATAATGCTTAACAATATGTCAAAATATTATATTATTGAAAAACAAAAAAACATTTTCTCCCACTAAAAAAAGAAAAAAAAAGAATCCTATTAAAACCTGATATGCAATGCCAGTTTCTACAAGTATTCTTAAAGTCCACATAATTGAGTTAAAAAAAAAAAACCTATCATCCCCATTTCCTACCTATAGGACATTAGGAATAATGGTAACTCTATTACAGGATCATTGTAGGAATTTCAGATACTGTAACGCAAACTTCTACCACATAGGAAGCACTGAATAATTATTTTTATCTGTGCTTTTTGAGTTCTAATGTGAACGTTTGTACAACGTAGTCATGTCTAAAGCTATGTTTAAATTACACAAAATAATTGGTTTATGTTAATAAAAGGCAAATATTTTTCTGAACAAGTTCTCCTAACATTGAAGAGATAAGAAAATCTTTTGATGTACTGATTACCTTATTGACTGAGAGTATAATAATGAGGACAAAAAGAAAAAAATATTTAAGAGGCACATTAATGTGTATACACATTAATTTCATAAGATGTTTATTTGCATACAAAAGTAATTGTAAAAAAGAATACACATTAAGTAAAATGGGTAAAAATTAGCTAAGATAATGTTAGACACATGCATTTGCAGTTTCTATTCAGAATGCAAGCGTAACTACAAACCATGCCTGTGTTTCTGGATAAAATAAAATATAGCCAAGCTAAATTTAGGTCAATCTCATTTTCTCATTCTCAGGCAACAACAACCAAAAACAAACAAACAAAAAACATCAATACACATCTTGCAAAGAAAGAGGAGGAAAGCCACTGATCTGGGGAAGGGAAAAACTTTACAAAGGCTCATCATTCACGTGTAACTTACTGAGTTAGGTGCTATTTTTTTTTCACCTTAACACAGAGAATGGAAAGTGTCATTAAACAAATCAGTCCATCCCTCTCTAGTTTAAAGTTGTGCTTTCTCCTAGAACCTGACAGTCCTACCATTTTAACAAGTTAGGTCCAAATTGCTGGAAGAAAAGTCCTTTATGCTTTTCTGTAAAAAGCTACTCTCTTCAAATCAGCTCAAAATTCAGAGGGTAGAAGGCTTTGTTCTTGCAGGATCTCCAGGTATTCCATTTATCTTAGCACAATGCTGTATATAATAATTATCATTG
Source organism: Gorilla gorilla gorilla (assembly GCF_029281585.2). Lineage (NCBI taxonomy): Eukaryota > Metazoa > Chordata > Mammalia > Primates > Hominidae > Gorilla > Gorilla gorilla. The sequence goes on from NC_073238.2 coordinate 122,513,027, forward strand.
TTATTATCCTTAATAATACTATAGTTTATATAGCATTTGAATTTTACAATTTGCAAGCAAAGTTATCACAAGTTAGCTATGAATGGAAGTTTAACATACGTTTCCATTATTTCGCTAACTATACTGTCCCTTGAACAAAAAAGAAATTATTCTTCTCTAGTTTCATCTCAGTAGCATTGTGTTATGTCAATAGCAGTGAGGAATAATCCCCAAACACCATTCTCTTGCCTTGTTAAACATACATTTTTTCTTTCTTTTCTTATTCTCTGTTTGAATATGGAGAAAAATCACCTATCACAGCAGATTGAATACTACTAGGCTTAAGGGATCTCAGTGTTGATATTGGTGAGTGTCTTATTGTAGTCCTAAGCCACGATTTTTTAAAGAAATCAAATATTGATGGTTAAGGCATTTTTTAACAATCCAACAGGTTTAATGCTAATATAAGGTAATCTTTGTGTGTGGTGATGTATAGATTAATAATCCCCCTTAAATATATTTCCCTCTTCAAATTTAAAGCCATAATTATAGGATTTCATTTCATGTGTTTTATATAGTTTGGGTCTTCTAACTTCTTGAGCCCTGTAATAAACTCACAATAGTTTTTGTTCACAATCAAATAACATCCAATTTGTCAACATTTATCTTTTATTTTTCTGGGATTGCTCAGCTACATTCATTAATTGAATTTTGGAGGCCTTGATGTAATACTTTTGTATAATGTTTTGTTTTAAGATAATCTTTTTGCCTTCATTATTTTCTGAGCATTTTTATTTTCTCTCATTCGATGTGAACAAATGATTGAGATGTATTTAATATCACTTTTCACTGCTCAAGATTTAATTATATTTTGTGATTTCAACTCCATTTAAAATTTCTGTGAAATTTGTATTTCTTCCAACAGTTATTAATAAGTCTGAAAGTACTACTCTCGCTGCTTTATTGATCCTTTGTGTCGTTCCCCTTCCCTGCATGTTGGTGTTACTTCTCTATGCTGTTAGGGCAGTCCTTCCTCCTTCACCAATCATAAAATACCTCCCTGCTATCTTCCCAACAGTCCCCATTCCAACTTATTCTCCATGATGTTATCAGAGTACTTTTCTAAAATATCATTCTGAATTATCAGTTAGGCTTACCTGAATAAAAACATAAACGACACCCCTCTAATTACAGAATGAAGAAAAACTCCTTAACAGAGAATACTAACCTCTGGCTACTCATACTCTTCCATCACCTTATTTTACCATATTTTACACGTGCCCAATACTTCTGTCATACTCATACCCTTATTCTCCACAAAACACCAAACTTCCTCAGCCATTTCCACAAATGTATGCCCTTCACAACCTGAAATGTACTCCAGCTGCTCATGAACCCATGTTTGTTTCAAAGATCATGGCCACCAAAAAGCTTTCTGAGCCAGGAGGTGATCATGTTTCCTTCTACCAGATCCCCTTGCTCCCTTGACTCTGACAGGTGAGCATGGCGTTTTGTTTTTTTATTTTTACATTTCTATTCCTCATCACCTCCCATTTTTCTTTTCTTTTCTTTTCTTTTTCTTTTGAGACGGAGTCTCGCTCTGTCACCCAGGCTGGAGTGCAGTGGCGCAATCTTAGCTCACTGCAAGCTCTGCTTCCCGGGTTCATGCCATTCTCCTGCCTCAGCCTCCCCAGTAACTGGGAATACAGGCGCCCACCACCATGCCTGGCTAATTTTTTTTTTTGTATTTTTAGTAGAGAGGGGGTTTCACCGTGTTGGCCAGGATGGTCTCGATCTCCTGACCTCATGATCCGCCTGCTTCAGCCTCCCAAAGTGCTGGGATTACAGGCATGAGCCACCGCGCCCGGCCCACCTCCCGTTTTTCAACCCCAGTCTGTACAAACATTTGCTTAGTAAGTAATCCACAAATATTTACTAAGAATGTACGATACATGAGTCAGTGTTCTGGGCACTGGGGCTTTATCAATGAACAGAACACATCTTCATGGACGTTCCAGTCTGGTTGAAGAATGAATGAAACTCACAAGCTAAAATATTGTTGATTTTCAGATTTTATATTTGAAGATAAATTTCATTTAATTTATTTTCAAATATCTAATTTTGGGGAAGATAAAAACAATAAAAGTAAAAAAAAAAAATTTATCAATCCAAAGAATCAATCTTATATTTGAATAACAAATGTGAACCATACTTTTTGTTATTTTTCTATTCTTGACCTAAGAATACTTTCAATGGAACTAATGAAATGCATTTTAATATAAATGGCCCAAGATGGCTTTTCTTTTCTACATTTAACAAATTTGAAACCAATTTGCACCAATTTAAACAGCATATCCCATTTTCCTCAACTTGGAATAAGCAGATTGTATTCAGGTATATTGCTATGCTATGAAAACCAATATTTTTGGCCACAGAGACATGATGATGTATAATAAAGGATTCATAATTTTCCCCATGATTTAGGCTTTCTGGTTTCATTCTTTGGAATATGGGGCGCTACGGCATCTGTCCATTCAACAACAATGAGTAGAGAATATCAATGGTTGATTGCAGCCAATTTTAGTTTTGTGTATTTTCTTGTCCTTTGCATGCAAAATTACTTTTCAGAGGGCACAATTAGTAAAATGTACATTAAATATATGTTGCCAGTTTAGTATGCTAACTTCTTCTCTCTAGAGGTTAATACATTTTCCATTCAGAATTGAGATACTATTTATAAAATTAATAACAAAAATTCTCTAATATATTAACAGAATTTTCTGAAACTAGAATTGCAAAATGTTATAATATTTTGTTGAGGTAGCACAATTATTATCAATCTCTTCTTTCCTTCCCTTATCAATCTCTTCTTTCTTTCCCTATCACCTTATATATCCTTCCTTTACTTCAGTTCTCGTGTTTGTGTTCCTCACCTTTTCTTCTGAATTTTGAAATATATTTAAGAAGTAGATTAACAAGTGATTACAATTTATTAGAAAAAAACCCCAGGGAATTCAGACCAAAAATTCTATCAGTTTGGAATGTATTTACAGTTTTGTCTTAAGCATTTCTAAATAGAGTTTGCCACTATGAGATAAGACAATACTTCATTTGCAGGCTAAGTCTTTCTGGCTAAGTCCTACTCTAAATACAGTCTGTAGTCCATGAAATCCTGGCAATAAGGAAAAACAAACTGCCCCCAAATATTGCAGAACAAAACGCAACTTTTTCAAAATAGAAATAACAGTAAACACATACATCGTAGCCTTTTGAGCACCTATATATGTCAGGAATATTATGTTTTCTCTTTTAAGCTCACAAGTGCCTTATAATTAGTCTCATTTTAGAGAAATACTGAGCCTTAGAAAGCCCTATATAATACAAGTCCTGTGACCTGGAAATTGCAGACTTAGTAGTCCACATCGGCTTGCTCATTCCCCAAAGCCTCTGCCCTTAAACACTGTATATCCACTGTCTTCTACTTAGTACCTAATCCACACACAGTAGATCAAGGGAAGCCTTGAAAAAATGACTGTGGCGTCAGACATTTCCTGTAGTGATTTTAACAGCTCTGTAGGGATATGAAAGCATGCATTACAAAATCTTCAAATATTATGTTGGTTTAGCCACAGACTCCTCTCATTGTGCCCTGTTTACAGCTTCTTTTATGAGGCTGGCTCAGCAGAAGATCCCTTGTAGGTACGGATATGAATGTGACATGCCTGTAAATGAGGTGATATGTGGGAAAGTGCTCACTGAGCTCAATGCCACGTATTGATATACACTCAGTAAACACCAGTTTTCTTGAATCTTTCTTTTCCTCATATATTTGAACATGGGAATGATGAAGTCAGCTTTTCTACATCCCATCCCCCCAAACACCACCATCATTGCTTAGAAACTAGAAGTTTGCACTCACAATTCACTTTTACAAATAATTCTTACCTTTTAAAAGGCTTGTTTTGCTTATAATAAATCTTAGGGTAGAAGGATCTATGGGCTGATTATTAGATGCTTTAAGAATAGAAACTGCAGATGTTAAAATGTTTAAAGACAAAAAGCAATCAAAAGAATATTGATAATTTGAAAAGTGTGTTAAGATTAGGTCAGTGGATGAAAGCAAAAGAGCAACCTTGGGGTTCCAGATATTTTTCAGGTTCCCTTTACTTTGTAGAGGAAGGTAAACACAATAGCAATAACAATGAAAAAAAATCAGGTGAAAAATCTCTAGAATTTCAGTTATATATTTTGTAACTAATTACTGTAGAGAAATAGGAATGTATGAGGAAGCAAAATGGATTGAAGAAAGCTGGAAAAAGAAAAAAATATTGAGAGAGGAAGAAAACAAGGATGAAGAAAAGGAAGAAAGGGCGGAGAGGGAGGTGCTAATGTTTATTCTGAAGAACCAAACTATGCCTAATTCTTCTTTTGCAATCTCCGCACTTAAGGAGCATGCAGTTGATAATTGTTGGTGGGTCGAAATACAGAACTAAAGAAGAGAAAAAAGAGAAAGACACAAAGAAAAGGGAAGCAGAGTGTGGTCTGAAGATTTGTCTCAGGTGTCATTTACAATTGCACTTTGCCTGGCTTTCGTGAACATGAAAATTAAAGACTGAGCAAAGCAGATTGTTGAAGACACTTTACTTTCAAATTTGACACTGTGTAGAAAACAAACTTGAATGATTTTATCGTATTTTTATTGTTATTATTATCATATCAGTTTTTCAGGAGTTCTGTCATGATTTACACTCATGGAATTAAGTAAAATGAGTTTAAATATAGTAAACTACACTAAGTTTAAATAGAAATAAAAATGAGTCTCTAAACAACAAATTTAATAAACTTCAATGTGCACCATCATAAACCAGGCATTTGCATCTGAATTAACTAATTTAAGTCTCATAGTAACAAGTATAGTTTACTGTATTTAATATAATATACAATATATAATAAATTATGTAATATAATATAATATATTATATAATTATATAATACATATAAGATATTATATAATATATAATACATCATATTGTATTTTATTGGTAATAAAATATATTATGTATCATATAATACATATAAGATATTATAATTATATAATATATGATATAATATATAATAAAGTTTATAATATAGTTTACTATATTTATATATAGTACAGGTAATTTCTAAGTTGCTAATGAAATAACATCCCCTAAACCAAGCATTACTTGGTTTAAGTTATAGTATGATGTCTCTTGCTCAAATAATAAGCTATAGATAATTGAGACAAAGCCTTTTATTTGACAGATGACATTCAGAACTTCTTCTATCAATGAACTATCTTATACTAATTCAATTTCCTCAATCGCATTTCAAAGAAATTAGTTTGTATAATTTATCTCACTACAAGTCCTACACAATCTGTCAGTTAAACTATTTAAATGTCCTTAAATAACACTTGCTTTCATTTGCTTTACTTAGCAGATTTTTCTACAGATCAATACAAAACACAAAGGTACATCACATAGCGTAGCATTAAGATGTTTGTTAGGGAAGTATTGAGAACTATAAGAGTGCCATTTGCTGTCACAGAATTCTAGACGTTCTAGATGATTGAATATAATTATATCATTAGAACACTGTCTCATAGCTAATTTTGCTTCTGAGGTACCCATGCATAGAAAGCATAGCCATAAGACATCGCCCAGATATTTTAGGACAGTAGATTAAATGGTGTACTAGGATGATGTCGATTTGTTTTAAAATATTTATAAGAAAGGTTTTGAATAGTTGAGCAATTACTAAAGGAGGCTGGCATAATCGTAATACAGTCAGAGGCAATGCTCGGGTAGTGTTCTTATATATGAGAAATTTCAAAGAAATTCAGTAAAAGGCAATAATAATATGACAGATGGTTTTGGTAGAGCCTTGGCAGCTGTCAATGGAAAATATAAATCAGTGCATCCATTCCTTACAAGGTTTTCCTAGAAACTGACTGCAGAAAATTAGAATCCTGTCGGGGCCAACTAAATATGTGCCCTATATTGCTGACATAATATTCAGTTGGATATGAGCAGATTTTAATTTCATATCCTAATTAACATTGATAGAGAGCAATTTCAAAAATGTTTCACAAGGATGAACTAAGTCTACTCAGTCGCTCTCTAAAATTGGCCATGAACATTTGCATAAACAGCCTTCCGAGTCGCCTTCTTCCTTCCCCTTTCCTCTTCGCATAGCCAGCGCTGCACCGGTTGAATGAAATGATTCCGAATTACCCTCTGCCTTTCACACATTTCACGATCTAAATTCTATGACTGTCTGTGTATCAGCAGTTTAAGGAACCATCTTTTTTGCCTATGATTTTAGGTAAGAATATATTTTGGAAATTTTTTAAAAAGAAAGAAACGTGTGAAACCTGTTCTATGCAAACACCTCAAGATGAAAGTCTCTTTGCTATAAAAATCCTATTAACAAAAAGTTGCTAAATGTCTCTTCTCTGATAAACAGAAGACATTTGTGTCAAATATAAATATAAACCATCATTTGTTTGTGTAATAATTTTTGTAATTGCTTTATTTCAATTTGTAAGACTCTCCCTATATTTTTCACCAATTACTCACTTCACATTATTATAAGTTAGTTTGCTGTGTAGATACCCCTAGAAAAATATTTTATTACCAAAAGTAGAAATGACGAAATTAGTCTTTCCTAAACATGACTTTGGGATAGTTTTATTTTTCCATTTACAGCCTTTAATTTACTTGTATATATTTCAGATTGTTAAACATACCACTAAAAATACCAAAATCATATTATTTATAAATTATATCCTTCTAAACATTGTGCATGTATATTTTCTTCTTCTAATTTGCAATTTTAGAAATCTTAGAAAAATTATTGTACGCTTATTTTTTTCTGTAACCCTTTTTAAATTTTCATTTTTCCATCAATCATTTAAAATTTACTGAAGCCCAAAACTGCTAGAGACTTAGTTCCCAGAATGGAAAAGAGATGCACAGAACAAGCTCCTTGATGACAAGAGCCATGTTTTTTTAGATATCAGTGTGTAATACCCAGCATGATGCTTAGTAGAGAGTATATATAAAATAAATGTTAGGGTGTAGAAGGATAACTGAACGAATAAATAAAAATTGCTGAATGTGCTAGACAGAATAAAAAAGAAAAAGCCATTTTTATACCATTCCCATTACTACATTTTATTAGTTTGAATGCTTGCCTTTAAGATTGAGGATGATCATTTACTTAATAGCCCTAAAGAAAAAAATCTCAATGGAAAGTTGGGTTCACATGAACGGTTATTCGATGACCAGTAAATTCAATTGTGCTGGATGGTCAAGCCTTGGTCAGCACCCTTTGGGTAGAAATGGAAAAATCTCTTGCACGCAACTGCCTGATAAATCTCAACTTTGGTGTCATTCGTTTATATATTCAGTTATCCAAAAATACTTCCTAAGCACTTTCTAAATTCTAGCATTGTGCTACTAGGGAATGACCATCGCAGACATGAAAGAAATGGCCCTGCCCTCTCTGAAGGAAGGTAGCTGAGCTGTGCCTATTATTTGAAAGAAGCGAACAAATGGCCTAGAAAACCTGAGGAGACTGGATCCAACAGGTAAGCAATATTGATACGAATTCTAAGGGCAATTACAAAAATTTAATGACATTATATTTCTATATTAAATACAACGTCGTCAATTTTTCTCTTAGGATTCTAGTTGGTTTCTAGAAAATATTAGTGAGAGCCAACTGGCATCTTGCTCGAAAGTAATAACTTTATAAGGTCCAATTACTATTTTGTGACCTAACATGGATTAAGAACCTTTTAAAAAATGGCATCATAATATTCAGGGTCAAAATCATTAAGAAATATTTGATGAAAACTTTTCAACTTTAAAATATCACGTTTTTATTTTGCTGTTCTTTTTGTACAGAATTGTATCATGTTTTCCAGTGCAGAGCGATTACCTTCCCCAGGCAAATGCTGAACTCTTTGAGCTAAAAAGTTCCCTTAGAAAAGTTACCCCAGAAGTATGGGGAGTTGCTTCATTTATGGTTTTGATTTGTAAAACTAAGTACAAATAAAATGAGTCCCTAAACAACAAATTTAATAAACGTTAATGAGCACCATTATAAACCAAGCAATTGCATCTGAATTAATTAATTTAACTCTAATAACACGATGGTTTCAGAGGGGGCAGTGCCTTGCCCAAGGACCCACACGTAAAATGACAGCGCCTGATTTAAATACTGGCTCCCAGAGTCAGTCCATGCACCATGGAGCTGCTTCTATTATTTCGGCCCAATCTCAGTGAATTGCCTAAGACAGAAAATGTAGTTCCATTGACTTCTCCTTCCCTGTACCCAGGATCACAGTCAATTGCCACATCCAGCCCACTCCCCCACCCCAGTGTCACAATTGTGTCCTCTTTTCTACTTTCCTGGAATTATCTTTCCTAAACAGGAACATAAGCGTCCTTTCTAAAATCCCGCCTACAAGTGCCTAACCCACACCCTGGGCTTTTCTCTCGCCTGTCCACCTTGATCCAAGCAGGTACCCTTCCTGAAAGGCGCAATTTGTCTTCAAGACCTTGTTCACGCCCATCTTCTGTCTGGTATGCTCTTTAGTCATTCATTTAAAAATACCTTTAGCATCAGTTATACTCCAGTGCTTCCCTAGTGCTGGGGAGACAGAGAGAAAAAGACAGACACGGTCCAGTTCTCATTCCTTCCCACTTCCCTTTCCTTGAGGCTGGAGCTCAGAGGCCATTTTTTTTTTTCCTCTGAGAACTTTCTCTGGTCTCTGCCACTATAAACATGTGTCCTATCCTCCTCATACCCTCACTCTAGCTCCCTGCAGTGGAAAGTCCTGGACTGGTCCCCAAGCTCCCTGAAGACAGAGACAGCATCCCTCCATCCTGTGGCACTCCTCACCTCGCCAAGACCCAGCATGCAGTGGGTGGCGCTCAGCAGGTACTTGCACTGAATGTGTTCTTTTTCCCCACAGGAGAATATCGGCACACTGTCACGCTCTTCTCAGTATGAGGGCACTCGGAATGTCTGGACATATCAGCCATTTTGAAAGATAATATGCGGATATTATAATCTTTAGAATTCAATATGCACTGAAAGATTGTGGTGTAATGAACAATACCAGAGTAACTCAAATTTGTTCATTTGTCTATAAAAGTGTATATATTCCTGTTCAAAGCACAGGAATTTTTGCTTTGAACAAGAAATAGAAAACAAAATACTTCTTTGTTAATGTAAGCAGATAAATTGTGCCTTATATATTTAATCATAATTATTTTGCTTCAAATTACATTTACTGGGACTTAAGTAATTGAAGACAATAACATGCATCATAATTTAAATACCATAAATATAGCACAATTTAGGTCACTGAATATATATCACTGACTTGGAGGGTGACCTAGACACCTGACATAAAATAATCACTCTCAAGTCAAGCAGCTAAAAACAGTAATTGAAATATGTTTACAGAAGTGTAATTATCCTAGGTTTATGTTTTATGAGTCTAATTATGTAACATTAAAAATGACATTAAGTACATTTTACTGTAAGTAAATTTCATAGGTCACTTCACTATTTTTTAAAGATTTCTCAGCGCTTACTCTTACAGATGATATGCAGTCTCCTTAAATTTGCATATATATCATCAATAATTGACCCTCAAGTGAGCCAAAAACCTATCAATGCTATCAGTACTTGTTATTTCAAACATGTTTGTCTATGCATTGTGTCACTTCTATGCTTACGGAAGAAGCATAGATGATATTTTAGGGTGTCCAAGATAATTTTACTCCTTAATAACTGGAAAATAAACACATGCATTCCCCACTCTCCCAGGAGCTCTTTTGTTCTTACAGAGGGATAGAAATGGAGGGAATATAATACACTGCAGAGTTTATCTGCCTTCTTATGACCCTTGCTTTATTCCATCAGAAACAAAAGCATGGTTTCAAAATGTCTAACTTACATGAGTAAATAAATATTAACTTGAGAAATGGGATGCTTTATTTAATCCTATGTGCGGTTACCTTCAATTAGTGATCACAGGAGCATATGTACACAGAAATAAAGTATTTTCTACAATCTTGGAAGTCTTGAATATACATTTTGCAAGTGTCTTCTTAATGAACTGGTAACAATTCTCACTAGTGTTGGTGCTGGCCTTCACCTGTGGCTTCTTCCGCCCAGATCCCTAAAGCCTGTGGGCTGTTAATCATAAAATCACGGAAAAAATACGATGTACCAAATTAAAAGGTCAATCCCAACATCTGTAGGTTTAAAAAAAGTGAAAACATTGTTGCCTTAAATATTTTCTTACTGTTATTCATAGTTCTAAATAAGATTTTGTAGAATTATATAGAAAGAAACGAAGAAAGATTCAGAAACCTCATCCCTTTTCTAACAGTTTCAGATTGCAAGCATTTGAAGGAAGCATATAAACCTCAAAGTGACCTAGAGAGAAAAAGCAATGGTTGGGAAGGCACATGCGTTTTAGAGGGCTGACCTAGATTCCGATACCAAAGACTGCTGTGCTCCTGGGTTCTGTTGCCTACAGTTTTAAAATACTCTGTGCCTTCAGGTTATTTAATGTAGTCACTACTGATGTGGCTTAAATATTGACTTTTTCAATTGTGAGGAAGATGAAATACTTGCAGTATTTATAAAAACATTAAAAGACGGAAATGTTAAAACATTCTAGATCAAATTAAGGAAATTACATCAGAAAAGAACCCCAGAAAAAAAAATGAACATTCAGACACACCTATTTTTTTAAAAAGCCAATTACATATTTTGTCCATTTCTTAATCTCTCACATAACTTAGAAATGATAAGAAAATATGATGAGCTTTGAACACCAAGGAACTGTTCATTTATCTTTAAATATGGTGTCAAAATGTGACATCTGGTCAGAAAAGCAAAAAATGTCTATACATAAGGTTGATTCAATACACTAAGTTGATGAGAAAAGTTGAAATGTACTTTCAGAATAATTCTTCAAAAAGTCACTCCATAATACCTGACCTAGGATTATGATAAGTTTCCAATGAAACTGAAATCTCTGCATTTTATTTACCAAATGTTTCCCCAACCAACTACAAGAAATGGAAAACAGACTTTTTAATAGCTCTTTTGTTTAAACCCCAAGAGTTTCAATGCAATAAATCAATAACATACACTTAAAAACCCCTGATTCATGGGCATCATGCTTCATTTCTTTTCTTTCTAAATCATAAAATATAATATATATTTTATATTATTCTTTCCACACTGCATTACCTAACTATTGTGATAACATGGAAAATGTACCAATGATAAATGAACTCAAAATATTTCAATGTGGTTCCTTCTACAAACAATAATTCATGCCAGAAGCAAATGTTATCTGGTGAGTTCTAGGTCTCTCTCATTAACAGGCTGTCTGATTTAGGAAAATTACTTTTTTCTCTTCAGGCTTCATTTAGTTTATTTATCAAAGGGGGCCATAATGATTGCTAATTTGCAGGGGTATTGTAAAACGCAAATGTTTTTGCAGTCTAGATATATACCCCATGGGGAACAGCTCACACGGACTACCATATAAATGACTGTAGCAAACAATGTTTACAATGAAATCTTTATGATATTTATTTAGATTGCCAAGCCTAAGTAACAAACAGAGAGGAAGACTATAAAAGAAAATTATATTTATTTGGAAATAGGCATTGCAATGGGAATATATGTGAGTGTGTTCCAGGAGGTAAAGGGAGGCAGGAATCTTTAAGAGAAAAATGAGGAGGGTTACATAAGTTGTTGTGAGACAATTATACTTGGCTACAACAATCGATAACAAGGGTGGCATCAGTCCAAGGTTGGACAGGCAGTTGCCGGGCCGATGCACTCACAGAAGTATATATATTTTTGTAAGGTTGCAGTAGCCTTTGTGGGTTATAGGTTTTGCAGAGTCTTTTGTGGCAGCCTTGTTATCAGGCATACATGAGTGAGAATCCTCTCTTCATAACCTTTCTCGGCTCCATCTGTCAGGCTTGAAACACAAGTGACTCCATTCTAATTCTGACAACTTTTAAAAGATTCTTCCATGTGAAAGGAATATCTGTCTATCTTTTTCCCCTAGAGAATATAAATTTCACTTAGTTTTTTGCACATTTTTTCCAAGATTTGTCCTACTTTCGGCTTATTAAAATCTGTCTTTCCTTCTCCTGACTTCCTGCACAACAGGGTAATCTTAACTTCAATAGCTCTTCTTGCTATGAACATCAACTACGAACAGAGGCTTTTACAGAAACACTGATGACTCGAGAAAAGAAAGTGTAGCTGAAAGAGGGAGTGATCTTTCTTATCTGTATTTTCCTATTTGCACAACTTTTAGCTGTGATCAAATTTCCACTATACAGATTTAAAAAAAAAAAATGACTGCTTAGATAGATTAGGAGAACAAAGTGGAAAGCTATGCAGTAAAAGAAAAGGCAGTTTGGAAGTTTACTTCCCGATATCTCACAAAATGTATCTCCCTGCCTCAGATCATAATATTACACATAACTGGGAGGGAGGTCAAGAAACCTTGCAATACACATCCAAATTGAAATGCCTTTTCACTAGATGGTCCTATAGAGAAACCACTGTCACTCCTGGAAATCAGTTACTAATAGGCCTGTGACTATGCAGACCTGCTTATATGAACTTCGAGAATAGGGCTAACAAATCTTGTTTTCTGAAATCATAAACTATACAAAATTTTCAGTGAAAACCTATGACTAAAGAAGAAACAACTCACTCTAGAAATCCGAGCCACCTGAGTCGCTTTGACTCAGGGAAGCAGATTCAATTTTAAAACAAGGTGCAGAGTTTCAGATATGGAGTTTTGGGATTCAGCATTTCACATTTCTCTTCATTATCTAGTTTGCAAAGAAACAGAACCCCAATCCTATGTTCACTTCTCATACTGCGGTTAATCAGGCCATAACCTAAATATGTTTTTACCTAGACGTGGACAAGGCTGTTTTAACCATCTGTCTTCTCAAGCCACATCATCCCTCCTCTTGTGCAATCGTTGCTTTCTTTCCAACGATGTTCCTACCCCTCTTAGTGCCTCCCAACTCTTGAACAATTACTGAGATAAGCAGTTACTGAAAAGACTCTGTCTCATGACAATATCCAATGTGAAGGCATTTGCCACTTCACTTACACTATATGTACCATAATTCAGCAAAATTTCAAACTCTAGAAAAGCCCTTTTCTCCTCCCTCTAACTGACGCACCCACTGTTCACACAGGGTGTGCTTCCTTTTCCGCACAGCAAATTTAAAATGCAAAGGTTGCCCTTGGCAGTTTTTGGCTGGTGGTCTTTATCACCTTGGGGAAGCATGAAATGTGCCCTCAATTTTTGGAAGACTTATTTTTGCTATAATTAACTGTCTTGTATGAGATCTTAATATCACGCCCACTTTATATCCTCATCATGTCTTTCCCAGATAGAACGTTCACTATAGTCCACCCATACACATGTCTAAGAAAACAGAATCCATACTCATGGAAACGTCCTCCAGATTTCTCAATCACACCTCACCTTTTTCTTTTATCCTCATTTATCAACTTCATTCTGTCTCAAGGAAGAAATGGTTCTACCCCTTTTAAGGCAAATCACTCCATCAGAGTTTTAATCTTATCATGTCTCTCATTTCCATTCTCTCTCTCTCCTTTCTTCTTCTCTCCTATTTTACCACTTTTCCCCCTTGATTTATGCATATACTAGGACTGCATCATACTACTATTTCATCTAGCTTTCTTCTCTCAAATTTTTCCTAGAAAGAAATTTACATTTTCTACTTCCTTACCAATCCTCTTTCCTAAATATGATCAAATTGGTTTCTTTTTCATTTCTCCATCTCTGTAGAAATTATTTTCTCCAAGGCCAACAACCTCTTCCCAATGGAAAACCCATACTCTACATATGACTCAATATCTCCTCAAATTTGACACTTTTAAACAGTCATGTAATTGCCATTTTCCTGCCCTTTTATAATGATTCCTTAGCACTTTTCCTTCTCTGTCACTAACAATTCATCTCAGAGTCTCTTCATCCCTCATTCAATGACTGGCCATCCTGAAGTCTATCTCTCCCAGATCTGGGCACCATTCCTCTTTTCTTCTTGCTCTCTAGGTTCTTTCCCATAACTGCCTGTCATCACCTCTATACAGATAAGCCCTAAGTCTATACATTTCTGTTGATCTCCTTAATTAATTTGATATCCATGTTTCCAATAGCTTCTTTTATATTTATACACAAATGTCCTGAAAACATCTTAAACTGGGTAAACATAAAGCTAACATTATTTTTCAAAAAATCTTCTTCCGTTCTTGTCTTGGTTATTGGCAGATCATTATTTTTATAACCCAAGCTAAGCCATCATGCTTCTCTAAGATTGCTTTGTCTCTCACATTTACTTCATTCCATCAGTCACAAACTCCTGTCAATATGCAGCTCAAAGTCTGTCCCATCCTGTTCTTTTTTTGCATGCAAAAAAAGTCATTCTGTGAACTAGATCTTCAAAGTCTCTCCATAGAGATGTTGCTTTCGCATATTGGTCAATCTTCCCATTAATCTCCTGCCTCTCTATTCTGTCCTCTTCTCTAGAACCAGATTAACTTCTGTACAATTCTCCACTTATATGTGCAAACATACATTATTCATAAATTATGTATATATTATTCATAAATTATGTATATTATGTACCTAATATATAAATAACGCACAATTATATCCTGTGATGTACTGTGACATACTACACCTTTACTCAGAAATATTTATCTATAGAGTCCAAAATCCTCCTTATGAAACTCAAGAGCTTCTGTTAAGAGGCCCTTTTAAGCTTTGCATTATTCTTTAAGCAGCATCCATCTCCCTACAGAACACTATCTAAGCTGCAGGCACACTGGATAATTAATTGCTACTGCAACATAGTGTACAATTTCATACTTGTTTTTACTTGTGCTATTTCCTCAGGGGAGATGTTATTTCTCTTTTGTCCACTTAAGAAATTCTACCAAACCATCAAACCTCAAATTAAATGCCACGGTCTATAAATGTCCCTGATTCCTGAAATAAATAATTGTTTCTTTGACTCTGATTATGTGCCTTTTAATCTCTAATGTGCCTTTTAATCTCTATGTTACATTTCTATATCTTACGTTGATTGATATTCTATGTGTATGTGGCATATGTATCCTCTTTATTAAATTATGAGCTCACAGAAGACAGGAAATGCATATTATTAATCTTTATGGCCCCCTAAAGTATGTGTTTGACTTTGGAAAACAGATACTTTAAATGCTTTTATGTTTTTGTATATTTATACCTGTTTTAGTTCATTTTCTGCTGCTATAGCAGAATGCTACAGCCTGGGTAATTTATAAAAGAAATGTATTTGGCTCATGGTTCTGAAAGCTGGTAAGTCCAAGAATATGGCCCAGACATCTGGGGAGGGCCTCATCTTATGGTGGAAAGGCGATAACTAACCTACTCCCATGATAATGACATTAATCCCTTTATAAGGGCAGAGCCCTCATGGCCTAATAAGTTCCTGAAGGCCTCATCTCCTAATACGATGGGAATTAAGTTTCCAGCACATTAACTTTAGGGGACACATTCAAGCCATAGCAACACCTTTCATTGTCTTTATTGATATGCAGGGAAGTTTATCATAACAGTTAAAATTTTTCCTCATTTGGTATTTCCATAAGACCTAAGAACTAATGGAATCTAAGAAATAGAAAATATTTTAATGGTGGTTAGTATTAAGGGTTTAATACTTAAACAGAATTATTAATAGCAGCATTTTAAAATTGATCAAATCTTAGTAAAGTTCCATGGAAAACTAAAGCTTCATTCATTTCAACTAGATGTATGTTAAATGAATGAAAAGTCTACAGGTAGCATAAATGCTGTCATATCCAAATATTACAGTTTCATTTTCATGAAGAAACTATAACTACCAAGTAAATTTTATCATTATAAATACTACTGGCCTCAAATGAATTAAATGTTTTTATTATAATAGTATTTGTTAACTAATCAAAATAATACCACTATAATATTCGAAAACAGTTTGATCTTAGACTAGTGAAAAAGACCACTTGAAATGGGTTCTTTTGATTTATGTGCAAAGAATATACAACATTGACATATTTTATCTTAGGTCTACTTAGCAATGTGATTTTTAGTCACGTCAATGAAAAAATATTTCTAAAAATAGATACAAAGTTTGTATCATAATATTAATATTCAAACTTGTCTGTATTGATGTACATTTTAACCCATAGATATATACAGAACTTTATACAATTAATTTCATATTTAGCATGTAAAACTTCTTATGATTGTAAGTAGTTAATATTTATTTGTATTTTTATCAAGCCATGGAGTCTGTTTTCAAACAGTATTACTTTCTGAAAATTTCTAAATAATGCTACAATTTCTATCCATGTTATAATGAGAGGGTTTTTGTTGTTGTTTTTCATTTTTTTTGTTTGTTGGTTGGTTCGTTAGTTTGAGACAGGGTCTCGCTCTGTCACCTAGGTTGGCATGCAGTGGTGTCATCTCGGCTCACGGCAACTTTTGCCTTCCTACAGGCATGCATCACCACGCCTGGCTAATTTTTGTATTTTTTGTAGAGAATAGGTTTTGCCATGTTGTCCAGGCCAGTCTTGAGCTCTTGGATTCAAGAGATCTACCTGCCTCAGCCTCCCAAAGTGCTGGGATTACAGGTGTGAGCACCACGCCTGGATAACGTTATTATGATCTGTTTTGTAAAGCTTATTCTCTTTTGCCCTTATTGCAAGAAGATTAGCAAGTTTCTTATTAGATATTCACTATGAAATAGGCTTGGTAAAATTTTCATAAATTGTGAGTTACTGAGCTTTGAATAAATATGCTTATTTATATGTGTCATTTCCCCATAGCAAATTATCACAGTGAACAATGAAACCAAAGCTATAATTAAGTTGATAGAAAATGACTGTTATATTCTGCAACAGCATTATAGGTCTCGAAGGTGACTGGTTTATAAACACAAGCTTAAAACATAAAGAAACAAAACATGGAACATATGAACCAGCCTGAGGAAAGCCAAAGTATTTAATTCCTCCTGTAACATTAATTTCATGTTGTAAAGCTCAAAAATAAGTTTTGGAAAGCTCAAACTTGTTTTGTTTATTTGTGTGCTTTCCCATTTTCTCATAAGGTTGGCTATATAACAGGTACTATTTATTACAAAGTATTATTATATTACACATGTACTAGGTGTTATATATTTCATGCAGGGTAGATACTTACTGAATTCAACTGGCTGTTAATAATAGAAACTTTCTGTTGAAAATTCTAGCAAAGTGCATAAAGAAGACCAGCAAAAAAAAAAAAATTTCTATTCTGACATCGGGATGGGGCTTGTGGGTTCAAACAAGAAGAAGAAGAAAGTATTAAATCAGTATAAATCCATCCGACCTTCCATATACATGAATAAGATAGACACTGAATGGACATTGGAGATGCAGGTGGTTCTGTGTTGCTGAGATTCAAGATCATGAGTTTAATTAAATAATTAATTAAATTGCTGTTGTTATTGTTGCTATCATTGTTTAACTATCCTAGTTGGATTTTAGATATAAAAATATAATCAATGTAGGTATCCAAAATACATAGGTTTTTGAGCTTATGGCATGAGAAGATAATAGGGGGAGTACAAAGAAGGAAACTAGAGGAGTATTATCTTTTACCCTGCAAACTGTGGAAAAGAAACATAAAAGGGAAACTCAGACAGCAGACCACTGATTCCTATTTCACGGGAATATCTTGTGGCTGGACAAGAGTTGTACCTAAGGAACAGGGATGGATTTTCCAATGTTTATATTAAAAGCCACTAGAAGACAGGACTTTCTGATAGAATTCACCTTGCCATGATATTGTCAACTCTCAGTCAAAGGTAAGGAGAGGTATTTTTGGACCATACCCCTATCCATCATCCTCAATCTGTCTACACCACCAGCAAAACCAGTCGCACACGGAGGCTGTAGGCCCTTCCTTTTACTGGCCATCCAGGTCCTGGAAGACAAGGAGTACTAATACGCATTTTAGATTTTCCAAACTTTTAATGCAGTATCTGCAGGAGACACTTCAGATGGAAAAATACAAATAGTTTAAAAGTAAAAGGCTGGAGAAAGGTATGTTATGCGAACAGCAACTACAGGAAAGCTGGAGTTGCTATACTGATATCAGAAAAAATAGACATGAAAACAACAACAGAAGAAGTTACTAGAGATAAAGAGGGATACTTTATAATGATAAAAGGGTCATCTCATCAGGAGGCTATAACAAGTGGAAAATATACTCGCCTATCAGAGCCTTCAAATACATGAATCGAAAACGGAAAGAATTGAAAAAAGGAAAAGATAGTTCAAAAACAATAATTGGACATGGCAATACTCTATTTTTAATAATTGACAGACCTAAGCAGAAGATGAACAGGGAAATGGGGGACCTGAACAAACCTATAAACCACCTAGACTTAGCAGACATCTACTGAACACTTCACCCAACACAGCAGAATGAAAATTCTTCTCAAGTGCACATGGAAATTCTCCAGGATACATCATGTCTTGTGGCATAAAACAGAATCCAATAAATATAAAATGTTTGAAGTCATACAAGTATGTTCTCTGATCATACACAAAAATTAACTCCAAATGGATCATAGACCTAAAAAATAAAAGCTAACAATTTAAAGCTCGTAGAAGAAAACATAGATGTAAATTTTTGCAATCTTGGATGAAGCAATGGTTTCTCAGTTATGACTCCAAAAGTCCAAGTAATAAAATTAAAAAAAGATACATTTGATTTCATCAAAATTAAAAACGTTTGTACTTCAAAGGACACTATCAATAAATCTAAAAGACAACCCAAAGAGTGGAAGAAAACATTTGCAAATCATGTAACTGATTTTTTTTAAAACTTTTATCTAGGATCCAAAAAGAACTCTTACAACTCAGTAACACAAGATAAATAACCCAACAAAAATTAATCAAATGATCTGAATAGAAACTTTTTTCAAAGAAGATATACAAATGGCCAATAAACTCTTGAAGAGCAATTCAACATCACCAGCAATCACTGAGATAAAAATCAAAACCTAAATAAGATACCACTTCACACCAATTAGGGTGCCTATAACCAAAAAGACAGATAATAACAAGGAGAATGTGAAGAGATGGGGACCCTTGCACATTGCTAGTAGAAGTGTAAAATACAGTTCTGCAGTTCCTGAAATAGTCAAACAGAGTTTCCATTTGACTCAGCAATTCCACTCCTAGGTATACACCTAAGAGAAATTAAAACATATGTTCACACAAAAACCTATTCTTGGATATTCACAGAAGCATTATCCATAGTAGCTCAAAAAGGTGAACAACCCCAATGTCCATCAACTGGTGAATGGATAAAAAATATGTGGCATAGTCATACCATGCAATATTATTTGGCAATAAAAATGACTGCAACACTGATATATACTGTAACACTGATGGACCTTGAAAACATATAGGAGTCAGTCACAAAGGACCACACATACTGTATCATCCAATTTATGTAAATTGTTCAAGATAGGCAAGTCTCTAGAAACAGAAAGTAGATTAGTAGGTGCGTAGGACTGGGGGTATTAAAAGGAAATGGGGAGTGGCTGCTAATAGATATCAGGCTTTCTTACCGACAGAGAAAAATGTTCCAAAAGCGTTTATGGTGATGGTTGCCTAACTCTGTGAATAGAACTGAACAAAACATTAACAGGGAAAGAGGAGACTCGAACAAACCTGTAAACTAACTAAACTTAGCAGAGATCTACAGAACACTTCACCCAACACAGCAGAATGAAAATTCTTCTCAAGTGCAGGAGACATTCTCCATTCTCCATGGAACATTAGAACTTACTTTTTAAAAGAGTGAATTGAATGATAGATGCATTAGTCCATTTTCACGCTGCTGATAAAGACATATACAAGGCTGTGAAGAAAAATAGGTTTAATGGACTCACAGGTCCACGAGGCTGGGGAGGCCTCACAGTCATGGTGGAAGGCAAAAGGCACTTCTTACATGGAGTATGAGGAATGAGAAAGAATGAGGAAAAAGCAAAAGCAGAAACCCCTTATAAAACCATAAGATCTCGTGAGACTTATTCACTACCACATGAACAGTAAGGGAGAAATCAGCCCCAAGATTCAATTATCTCCCACTGGGTCTCTCACACAACCCATGGGAATTATGGGAGTATAATTCAAGATAAGATTTGGTTGAGGACACAGAGCCAAACCATATCAATAGGTGAATTATATAACAGTAAAGATGGTATACAAAAGTTTTTATTGACAACAAAGCATAGATTATTGACAAGCATATGACAAAGTTTGCTGAACTACTGAGTACTGCATTAAAAAAAAACCTTAAATTAAACGTATAACAGAATTATGTTGAATTTTCTTTTCATGTGGAGTGTGTCCACCTGATTCGTAGACCTCTCTCTCTCTCTTCCCAGTCCAGGAATAGACAGGGATATTTAAAACAAAACGTGGGTCTGCCAATCAAGCAAATACATTCACGAGTAGCATTTCCAACTTCATTTTATCATTTCACCTTTTCCTTTTTATACATATGGATTCTGGAGAATTTAATATAAATGTAGGGTTTTTTTGTATTTTTAATCTCTTCATAACTTAACTATACTTGGGAGAAAGAGACTGAGCAAAAGTGGGTGTGAGGGAAAGAGCAAGAGCAATTTATATGAACTATAAATACCCATGTCAATAAATGAAGAGGCAAATATGTGATGAAAACAGAAGTAGGTGAGGACGCAAATAAGTAAATAATGTGATCCTCATTACAAGGTTATCTAAAATATATGTCACTGCTAAAGACAAAAAGCATTCACATTAATAAAAATGTGAAATGCAGTATACTTGAAATTGTGGTTTGCACAAAATCACACATTTTGAGTATGAAAACAACAATGCATATAGGTGTGGTGTCCTTGTGCTACTTAGAATGATGATTCTGTAACTTTTGGTAGACTTAAGCAGAGATCTGTGATGTAAGAAGTGTAAGCAAGTGAGGACACACAGCCAGAGCTATATAAAGAAACATACTGTGATATCTTCAGAATGTTCTTATCTTTAAATCATTCACTCTAGGGAGTGCCGGGATTTTAAGCCCTGTAAATATCTTCTGTTTTCTCTCCCAATTCCCTCCTCTTAAAGAAATCCTTGTTTTCCTTTTTAGGGTAAACCATCCATCTGTGCCTTTTCACCTCTTTTTAAAATTTGTTTTCAATTGATCACCAAATATAAAGGATATCCCATCTATCTGCTAAAGGACTCCTGCTCAAATATGCTCAATTCTAAATGATTTATTTCACCCTTTTCACTCCAGGGTGCTTCAATGGTACGCTGCACTTCCCCACATCACTGCAAGCTCCTCCAAAGGGCCCTCTCTTTGTGAGTCCTAAACCTCCTCAGCACACCATCCCTTGCAATCTGGCTTCCATTTGCTTTATTTGCATCATAGTAGCACAGCCCAAAGGCTTTTGTTTTTATATCCATCCATCCATCCATCCATCTCAAAAAGATTTATTGTTAGATGCCTGTTAAGATTTATGAATATGCAAAGGAATAAGGCAAGCTCTTTGCTTTCAAGGGGATATTTGTTGGTAGAAACAGACATGAAATAAAAGATATATCCCTATCCTTCTTGAATTCTCCCTTTAGGTCATATGGTAACCAATGCTGATTTTCTTCTATGCTGTCTTCCCTGGTATATGATGGCATCGGAGGGACATCAACAAGCATTTTCTGACTAGGTCAAGTGCATTAATCTTAGGGGAACATCTTGAGGAGAGGTAAGCTTGCTCCCGTTCAGTTAGACACATGGAGGGGCTGTGATCCAGAATAACCCTGCCCACCTGCCGCTCTTCCTTTTTAAGGGATTGGGGGACATCAAAGTGGGAAAAGAGAGCAAAGTTCTCTCTGAGTGCCAAAAAACTTTTGCTCAGGGCCACATGTTTACAGGAGTTTCTGGGGACAGCACCTGGCCAGGAATTGGAGACACTGGAGGAAGTAGGGTCTGCACATAGCTGCTCCTATTGGAAGGGGGTTTGTGGAGGTTGAGTCCCCGTCCCAAAGACCTCCTAACCAGGGAGCATGGACTACTTGGTGTTGAGTGGCAGATTGTAGAGTTGGAGTTGCCTGTGTCTTAACACATGAAATCAGAATTGGTCTTAAAAATCCAGTTGAGCAAATATGAGACTTCCAGTGTGAGCGTGAAAAGATCCAACTATGTTCTTGCAGTGTGAGAATGCTGAGGGCTTATAAAATATGAGAGCCTGACTACTGAAAGTCACGCTGGATTATTTTCTTTCTGTCTCCCATAAAGTGGGCAAGCTCTTACAGATGCATATTCCCATGGCAACCTGTAACTTTTGTAATGTTGACCATGAGTAAATACTTTATAGCTCTAATTCCTCAGCTTAACCTGACGTCTTGAAGATAGTAGGCTCTGAATAAATATCTACCAAATAAATAAATAAATGATTTGTAATCACTTCATTGAATAAGCCTTTTTCATTACAGCATAAGTAATATGAAGCAGGGTGTAATATTTACCCTGGACTCCCAATGTTAACACAATGGCTGGCACATAAACAACAGGCACTCAATAAACACCTTTAAGCA
This sequence comes from Gorilla gorilla gorilla, assembly GCF_029281585.2. Taxonomy (NCBI): domain Eukaryota; kingdom Metazoa; phylum Chordata; class Mammalia; order Primates; family Hominidae; genus Gorilla; species Gorilla gorilla. The sequence goes on from NC_073238.2 coordinate 122,535,800, forward strand.
AATTAATGATTACATGACTAGTGCTAATTCATCAGATTCTGCCTCAGCAGCATTTCTGGCAACTGTGTCATCTTTTTTCCAAACTTAGGGCATCATCATCTTTTGCTCATACTTCTTAGGTGGTATGCCCCATGCTCTACACACCTGAAAGCTATTTTATAAACTTTGGCCAAATGAATCTTCCACAAGTACAATTCCATTTATGTTCCTTTACTACTCACAAATATTAATCACTTCCCATTGGCCACGGAGCAAGGTCTAGATTTAAATGACTTAAAGAATATATTAATTGTGCTCTGCCACTACATTCCCATAAGATGAATCTGCTGTCTCCAGCTGGAAATTCTCTCTCTCTCTCTCTGGAAATTGTCTCTCTCTCTCTCTCTCTGGAAACTCTCTCTCTCTCTTTCACACACACACACACACACACACACACACAGCACACACACTTCTTTCTCTTCCTTCCTCTTTTTCTCCTCTTTCTTCTCTCATATTTTATAATCTGTACCTTCTAGTAGCGCTTGCCACTATCTATTTTTTAGGCTTTCTGATGTGCAGTTATTTGCTCATAAAGTTGTCTAAATTGGGTCTGGCATATTATCAGTTTCTTCTCCAACAATGGATTCATCCACAAGGAATCTGGAAGCCAAATCCTGAAGACACAGATTACAGACTTCTTGCTTCAGACACTGCTTTTCTTTTTCATTACCCAGCCTGTTTCTTGTGACCCAGGAGGCAGAACCCCAAGTACCCTTCTTTCTGCAGGAAGAAGTTCTGCACCTATGCTCTTATTCATAAGCTCCTTGGCAGTTGACTGTTTATTGTCTATATCATTTGTATACTCTACAGTGCCACAGAGAGTATTCTGCATAAGGTAAGAGATCAATAAATAAATGTTTCGTGAATGATGCATTCTGTGGTGTTTTGTAAATGCAAGAATTTCCTGTTCTTCCAAAGAAATTTTATAGTCAGCTGGACTCGTTGCTAACCATGTATTTTCACAAGCATGACTATCTCCAATTGCCTGAATTGCACTCATATTTTTAAAATTGAATGCACACACAGATCTGACATTTTCTTAGGATGAAGTATCCCAAACTCTTTTTGTACATCACATAAGCAGACTGAAATTGCCCTCAGCCTTGCTACCGGCAGCTCCTAATCTACCTTGTCAAGGTACTGACATGCAAACTTATTTTTTCAAAACCTTCGAGGCAGAAGCTTATGGTGTTTAGGGAGTCCAAAAGCCTAAATGACAATTTCCAAATGAATATTGGGAGAGTTAATCTATTTCCTCTTATCTGCTATATAAATCTTTCCTTTGTGCTTAAATGCTTCACATTTTAATGAAAAATACATGTTTCCCAGTCCTCACTAAATTGATATTTCTGTCACAGTGCCTGCTGCTTACAGCGATTTTCCAGTTCTAGTCTGTGGCTTAATAACCACAGGAGACACTGATTTGGCAAAATATGATGTTATTTCATGATCTAGTCCATAATCCATATTAGAAACCCGGCAGCAAAATGCCCCTGACATGTATTTATTCCAGGTATTGGCAAACATCATCTGGCACTACCTGCATTCTCATATATGTGGACAAAATGCATAGCAATTAATTCTGCATACTCCCTCCCTTAGAATTTTATCCAACTAGAAACACAAGCACGAATCCCAGTCATAATATGCGCATGTGCATCCATCACTGCCTATGCCCTTCAGGAAAAATTGGTCTCTAGAGCTGCAAACAAATGTTTCCTTAAGGACTGAAAGTATTTCAGTGCTGAAGTATTATTTTTTACTTGTTTATTTGTAGATTTGTTGACATAGTTTACCATATTTTGCTTTATTACAACAATATTTAAAAGAGAATTGTCTACCTGATTTGCTGAGGACTTATACCCCAATACCTTTCAACTACTGAAATACCAATGTGCTCAAATGTTTACAATTATGCACGTACAGCGACTTAGCATCAGTAATGATTCCTACAGTTATATGTCTTTTAGGCAGAAATCTAAAAGTCATGCATGCTACTGTAATGTCATGCTGAGATGACGCACCCTTTGAGATGACGCGTGAGGGCTCTAACGCCATGTCGAGATTACGCGCCCTTTGAGATGATGCATGAGGAGGACATTTCTTCTCTGCAGAATTCTTTCCAAAAACCCATAACCTTAGTCTATTATGGAGAAAAATACAGACAAAGGTAGAGTCAGAGACATTTTGCAGGATGGCTGGGGAGCACTTTTCAAACTGTCAAGTCATGAAAAGTAAAGAAATACTGAGAAACTGTCACAGACCAGAGGAGACTGGGGAGATATGACAACTAAATGCAATGTGGTACTCTGGATGAGATCCAATGACAGAAAGAGTAGATAATAGGGTGACTAGTGTAATCCAAATGATGTCATACCATTAATTATGTTAACAACAAAGTAAGATTTTAAGCGAATCACTGAATGTATTTGTAAAATACTGTCATTGTTATTCTTCCTTAAACCTTTAAACAACTTATCTGTATTATATAATAATTAAGATTTACATTCAAACATATTTTAGAAGGACTATGTGAATTAATTGGCCATGGCACAATATAATCCCCAAAATAACTTTAAAATTACAACAGATGTGGACAATGGTGATATACAAATGTATTTCCTTTTGTCATACCTTCTATGCTCTCCTGTGAACATAAAATTAATCACAACTATGTCTCTCTCTTAGAAAATGTATATGTGTATCATTGAGAAGCATGCATCTTTAGAAAGCTAGCTCACTTTTTACTTAATAAAAAGCCTCTTGTTATAAAAGTGGCAGAGTAGATAGGAAATAGGGTCATCATACTGACCCTCTGCAGCAAAAACAATAAAGCCCAGTTTGACTTCCATTCCTTTTTTAAGAAAATGCACTTGTGTGGTGGAGCTCCACCATCCCTCCAACCCAAGCTGTTGCCTGATGTCATGCAAAAGTTGTTTTGTTTTTTTTTTTGAGACACAGTCTGGCCCTGTCTCCCGGGCTTCAGAAGACCACCTTTTCCACTACTGCTTCCCAAAGCTTGGCCTCTACACTATCAGCAGCAGCAGCACCTGAGAACTTTTTAGAAATGGAAATGTAAGACTTACTGAATCAGAAATCCTGGAGAGTGAGGTACAGGAATCTACGGCCTAATGAGCCTACAGAGGATTCCACTACACACCCCAAAATGAGAACTACTGCTTTATCATATAAGCAGCTTAATGTGTTACAGCATAGAAGTAGTCAGCCATGTAAAATCTCAGTATTGCAGCTGATAAATCATGAATACTGTAAAAGTGCTGAGATCCTTCTTTTTATAACCTACTTCACATGTTTCTTTTTATTCTAGCACTAACGTGATTGAAAATCCTCCAAATTTTGGCACTAGAGTTAAAGGGATAAGTTGAATTAGCATTCTGGAAAGATATGAAGATTTAGGAAAATTGTTAAATATAAAAAGAACAATGAAAAATTTAGCTTAAAAGATGAACCCAAAGATTGAAATGGTCAGTTAAGCTGCTATAGTTAAACCAAAAATTTATGGGGTGTGAATATTAATTCATTTTTCTGAGAAAGTCTGCTCTTCCTTCAGCTGGGTTTTAATAATGTGTTTGCCAGTGGCCATAAAAAATAATCGGGTACTGCTGAGGTCTGCTGAGAATGAGAATCTCTGTAAATGTGCTTGGACACGGCTGACCATGGGAAATGCTGTTGTCAAAAGCATTTGTTTAGTTTTACTGTAACAGTTCAATTTACCCTAATTTCCTCATCAGTATCTACCTCTTTCCACTATTTAGAATGGTCAGTTACCTTCCTCATTTGTCTGGCAAACCCCTGCCTTTCAGGCCTAGTGTGGCTGCTACTTCTCTGCTGAGTTCTTCAACAGAGAACTCTAATTCAATTAAAAGCTCCATCTTACTGTGGTCACTGAACTGTTGAGTTCAAGATCCTCACCCTTGCTCACACTACCATCCTCTCTCACCTGGGTAAGTCCAACAATCCCACATTTTATCTGCCAGGAGCCCCTCTGCCCCTGGCTGACATTTGTTCTCCATGCAAAATCATGCCAACTCCACAATTTCCCAATTTTCTTAGGTTGAAGGCACATCTCTTCACCACGGCCAAGAACCCATGTCTGGATTTGCCTCTGCGTACCCCTCCAGGCTCACCTCTGCCAAGGTCCTCTGTGCTCTGGTCTCACTGGCTTTGGTCAGTAACCCCCGTGGCCTCCGCTTCCTCTCCAGAAGGCCTTGGTACTCTCTCTCCCTTCTCCAACTTATGCCCTACAAATCTTTCAAAGGTTAATTCTTCAAAGAGGCCTTCTGTGACCTTCCAGAGAGCTTTCACGCTCCTCTCTTGACACAATTTTATATATGTTTGTGTGACAAGTACATACAGATTTTGGAGCCTGACAGCCTGAGTTTGAGTATTGGTTATGCTGCTTACTAGCTGTGTGATACTGGGCAAGTGATTTAACCTGCTTGCTTTCAGTGCTCTCATCTACACAATGGGGATAATAGTAATGCTTACTGCATAAGGCTGTTGGGAGAAATCAATGATTTAATATATGTAAAGTGTTTCTTGTAGTGCTGGCATCTAGAAAATGTTCAATATTACCATTGCTGTTATTATTATTATTATTATTATTATTATTATTATTGGTCCCCATCATTCCTTAAAGGCAAAGGCTGTTCTTGTTTTCCTTATCCAGCTCGTGGTATATGGATGGCTTTCAGTAAATGTTTGTTGAATAAACAAATGAATATTTCCATATTATATTGACCACATATTAAAATAACTGTGGTAAGCACATAATTCCATCCATCTGCTTTCCACTAAATTGTCTGATTGTTAATATAGGGACCATATCACTAAATTGTCTGATTGTTAATATAGGGACCATATCACTAAATTGTCTGATTGTTAATATAGGGACCCCTAGATATATTTGTTTTGACTCTAGTGCCTAACATAGCCCCTGCAAAAAGTATTTGTGGAAGGAGGAAATTAATGAGAAAAAAAAACTATGAATAGATGAATTTCCCTAAAGCTATTTTCTCCCTTAATTTTCTTAGCTACCTGCATTTTGGATGATGCGTGGTTGGATTAAGGCTGTAATGGAATTCTTTCTTCATCAATACAAAGCCTGGGGAAATGGTCCTCAGATTGGAGAACACAAAATCAAGGGAAGAACAGAAGTCATGAGTCTGATAGTCTAGACAGGAGATTCTGGCCTGTACTAATCCAGATTGAGGAATCAGAATAACTGATTCAGACAGAAAATCATTTGTCTCTCATCTCCATTATGCATGTGTAGAAGATTCCCCCATTCTGTCTATACAAATACAGGTAATCACAAAATTCCAGGTAAAGAAGCCAGAAGTGCAGGTGCAGCTTGTTTTTGATGAGAATCCTGACGAGCATGCAGGTGCACGTGGTGTTCAGTGAGTATGGACTGGGCTCTTCCATCGCTGTGTAGTCATAAATCACGTTTGCTTTGCACCACTGCTCTTACGAGTTTCAGTTTGCCACTTCAGTGGCCAATGTCAGATGTGTGAAAGTAGAAGACAAAGTACTAAAATGCTTTCCACCTTTCCCGAATACTAGGACATGATCCCAAACCACGAATCTAGTAGCTACAATGCTTTTGTTGTTGTTTAGTTACTTGTTAGTTTATATTCCAATAGTGTTTTGGATATTTAGAAAGGAAAGGCAATACTACTAATAATAAACCAGCTTCATAAAAATAAAACACAGTTATCAGTTCTTAAAACAATATAAAGTAAACAAAATTTGGAATGGGTTATAGTTACTAACAAGCTTTGGCTTTGTTTTTTTTATGTGATAGGTGATCTAAAATCTACCTTCCAAAATTCCCTCAGCTGTAAAGTGATAATGTTGGTCTGCTTTGGATGTCTGAGTAAAGGGTATTTTAACTAAAATATCTTGTGTCTCTATATAATTTTCTTCTCTAACCTAACCTAAATGAATAATGCTATTTGATTGGTGAAATGACATTTTTCATATCAAATGTCATATGACATCAGAAAAAAAGTTGATGCTCATTCACTTTTAAAGAATGGATGCATAATCTGTCATCAGAATCTTTTGTCCTTAATCTGATCTCTTGTCTCAATCCATAATTAGGCCTCAATCCTTATGCATCATGATAGAAAAAGCACTTCACAGAGAGCATTCGCTCAATAACTGCTGGAAATATTATTTCATAATAAAAGTGGGGAAGATATGGAAAATAAATTCCTGTACTTGTAGAACATAATCAACTCCACATATCACTAATATAAAGTTCTTCACCCATGAAAATCTGTGAAAAGAAGAGAAACTTCATAAACCTTTTAATAAGCAGTTATCACAAAGGCCAATAATGTATCCATATTTTGACTATAACTAGTACTATTTCTTGTTTGTTTGTTTGTTTTTGTGAGGCAGTCTCGCTCTGTCACCCAGGCTGGAGTGCAATGGCAACATCTCGGCTCACTGCAACCTCCACCTCCTGGGTTCAAGTGATTCTCCTGCCTCAGCCTCCCAAGTAGCTAGGATTACAGGCTCCCGCCACTGCGCCCAGCTAATTTCTGTATTTTTAGTAGAGATGGGGTTTCACCATGTTGGTCAGGCTGGCCTCAATCTCTTGACCTCGTGATCTGCCCACCTCTGCCTCCCAAAGTGCTGGGATTACAGGCGTGAGCCACCATGCCCAGTCTTATAACGAGTACTATTTCTTAAAGAGTAAAACTATCCAGCTGATGGTCTTTTAAAGGGAGCCACATTACTGAAGCCTGGAGAAGAATATCTTAGACTGAGGAAAAGCAGAGAAAGAGAGGGAACATTCATTTGAGATCCCTGAAAAGTGGTCTTTCCGAGTTAGTCCATTTCTGTGTAGGTGCCAGAACATAGGTGCATGTATTTGTGTGTGTGTGCATGTGCACGTGTGTGTGTGTGCGTGTGTAGTTCCTACCAGAGTTCAAAGTCACTCAACCAACAACACAAGCTGACAGGGTGTTTCTCAGGAATGCCCACAGTTCAAGAGCTGCCAAGCCCACCCAATAGCATGTGCATGCTTAAAACAGAAGAGAGGGGCATGAAAGAGCAGGAAAAGGCATCATGTATAACAGTCCAGTATGAAGAGGAAGATGCCAACGGGGCTCCCGGCTGAATGGTGAAGCAGAATAAAAAGTTATCTTTTTAGAAAAAGAGGATGCAGCTTATAAACACTTTTCAGTAAGTTTAGCAGACTCCTTTTAGCATTACAATGGGTGATGTCAGAGTGAAATGTGTCTGCATAAAACATATATAAGACCAGTGGAGAAGACCACAGTCAACACAAAGAGAACTTTTCCTCCTGAAGAGGAGGCAGGATTTGGATTCAGAAACATTTCAATTAAATATTCTGCTTCACTTCCTTGTTTACATGACCTTGGGGAAACTAATCGAACTCTCTTAGCCTCAGTTTTCTCATTGGAACGAGAGGCATCATTGGCCTCAAAGAACTGCTGGGAAAAGATATGGAGTGAATTATGCACCCCGCCTGACACAGGGTAGGTGCTCCATCCTTAGTTTATGAGAAAAGCAAGTCCTTATACAAGTGGTAGAAAATTGTGAGAGGAGAGAAAGCAAGTTATCATGTTGAGTGAAATCAGCATGCCTTCAACTACTGGTCCATGTACATTCATTTATTTACAAGATTTAGCACCTACTATGTTTAGGTTTCCAAGCTGTATGCTGAACACAGTCTCTTGCATTAGGATTTATGACTACAGACTCCTAAAACTACAAATATTGTAATATACTTGTTTTAACCAATCAAATCAATATTATTTGAGTCATCTTAGAAACGCAAAAATAAACATTTATGGAGTGTCTGTTAAACATTAAGGCATTTTCTTAAGCTGATACTCCTTGTAGTCTTCTCAACTAAACTTGCAGATTTACTTAGCATGTTTCTTTTCTCTTTTTCTTTTCAACTAGATTATGGTTCATCTGACCTGAAAGATCTGAAGGATTCCTCGTTAATTCATTATGTCTTTCCTTCAGGTCATTCCAACCAGGTACGCAGGAAAAGCATCTGTCAGAGTCAGACGGCTTGTTGCAGGATTGCTGCAAACAGACCCTCTCCTAGGAGCTAAATCCAGTGCTTCCCACAAACATCCCAACATGGGTCTGGCCATCGGGCAGTGTTAGAATCCAGCCAACCAAACCCACCTTCCCGGGTCAGCAGGCACCAGCCACCTCTAGATCAATTCATTCCATCTGCTTTTAAATAATCGCTGTTCATTTTTGTTTGTTTTTATATTTGTTTGTTAATATAGATATAATCTTTGCCCCACAAATCAATAATCTAGTTTTATTCCACGAACATTTTATTAAAAACACTCTGCTTTATTTTCCACCTAAAAATGAGATACATCAAATGTTTCTTTGTCAATGTAGTACTGAATTGAAAAACAGCGGTATTATAATTACTGGTTACAATTTTAAGAAAATTTAAGTTGGGTAAATTTTGGAAAGGGCAATTAAAAACATGTCTTCTAGCACAAAAATGAGAAGAAAAACTCTTCTGGGAATATTATACTCTTGTATTTGTATTTGTACAAAACTGCAGCCGTCAGTGGTAGGAAGCGTTTTGTCCCTCAGTCAGAACCTACTTCTACCCTGAAGCTGGCTGTGCCAATGTATACTCACAGGTGACAGGGATCTCACAGTTAGAGTAAACCAAAGGGACTTGTGAGTGTGATTTCACGTTATTTCTCATTTGGGCAGTTTTCAGCTTAAAGTGTCGGTAACACTTTTATTAAGCCATGCAATCTTATCTTTCTTTCTGAAAAAAAAATTTACGAGTAATTTGAGTGAAGGTCCCTTTTAGTAGCACTGACATTCCAAATTTTTGTTATTGTTATCTGGCCCATATCCACGTTACTGCGTGCGGTTCTAATCTGCAGTGACTACAGTAAAGTGCATAAACCACGTCACAGAAGCACAGAAAAGGCTTCAGGTCAGGCCCTGCACGGCAGCTGCAACTGCATTCATACATCAGTGTGTGCTTCTATAACTCATCTCATTTAATTTGATTAAATCAAATCACTCAGAAAATAGAGTGCTTTTTGTAGTTGAGCCACTGACTTGTTTTTTTTTTTTCTTTCAAAGAGGAGAACACTGTGAGGAAATTCAGAATAGGTAGAGAGTCATATTAAATTCTATCTATCTATCTATCTATATCTATATCTATATATACACACACACACACAAATCTCCCACAGCAACAAACATGATTTTTATTTTAACTATATTCCAATGCAATATCTCTTTTCAGAGAAGATATATTTCTGCTTGGAGAAGCAAATAAAACAATAATGGCTTAACAATTTGTTCACCTTCTCAAAACCTACAAAAAACAGATGTGGATTTGTATTTTCACTTGATAACTAATACCTCAATCTATACAAATAAAAACATGGTTTCAGATCAGCTTGGGGGGACAGTACCAATTTCACCATTTTGGTTATACATGAATCATTACCTGGACAAGGACATTTCTCTTTAAGCTATTAGATTATGTGCACTGTTTTTTTTTTTTTTCTGACCCAAAGTTCAATAAAACCCGTATCCATTGTCTATCTTAGAAGAGTTTCAAAAATAACCTGATCATGAACATGCCCCCTCTTCTCTGCATTTCATATTATAGCTAGCCAAATGAGCAAAAGTAGACAAGCAAAGGTCAGAATGAAAGGCATATGAAATACCAGAGAGATCACCCATTATTTCTACAAAGCAATGTGAAGAAAGCACTTTGGAGGATGTGAGAATGACATGGATGTGAAATAAGTATACCCCTACATCCAGCTTCCACATTTGTTCTACACTATACCTAGGAAACACCAATACTGAGCAGTAATGAATAAAGTTTCTAACTGCATTGGTCAGTCAAAGCCTGTAACTCTGATCACATATACCACAGACACCATAATAACTATGTGCATGCTTCAGAAATTTTCTAGACCGAAAATACTGTGGAGAACCTGACATTTAAATGTTGACATAATATATTCCCACAATAGAAATGAAATAACTTTTGGATCTCACGATTTTTTTTCCAGTGGTGAAATAAAATCAGATCTTCAAATTCTTTCAGACAAAAGCACTGATATTTAAGGGCCATGTTATGAAGAGAACCTCCTTTTTGCATTTTAATATTATTATAATTAATAATAAATTTAAGACAACTGTATTAACTGCAAATCTAAGTATTATTGTTGCTTCAGAACAATTTATGAAAAAAAGATCATGAGTTTACTCGTGTCTGAAAATTCTGCTGCTCCACAAACACGGGTGACAGGTTTACATGGTTTTCCTCATCAGTGAAGTTGGCATTTCTATACTTTTTACAATTACTTATTCACAGCAGTCTATAAATTTTGTATTGTAATAGGAGGGTACATATGATTTTTTAAATTTCTCTTTATGCACTATCATCTGTACCAAAGATGTATACCACTTCCAATTCATTCATAGTATCACTACATTGAAAGGATATTGATGTCACATTCGGGCTTAGCAGGAAGTAACAACAAGAAAGTCTGGCAACAGATGCCAACCCTAACTCACAACCCTAACTCGCAGAAGATTACCTTTTTATAACCCAAGAGTGCCATTATTACCCTCAGAACCCTCACCAAATAAGTAGGAAAACTACACTGAGAACAATTCGGCCCAGCTGTCTCTGGCCCATTTCCCTTTCTACCGCCTCTTGTGCATTCCAGCAATCTAACTCGATGAATGATCTTCCAATTGGAAAGATGGGGACTTCACAATGTGCAGACCCAAAGATCTGTCTTCCAAAGGCCAATCACCACTGTATCCTTCGTTCCTTTAAATGTCGTTGTTTATTTGAATATATTAAGAATAATATCAAGGTAATTATCTACGTATAAAATGTATGTTTAATTTTTTAGGAACCATCATACTGTTTTCCACAGTGGCTGTACATTTTACATTCCCACCAACAATGCCCAAGGGTTCCAATCGCTCCATATCCCTGCCAACACTTGCTATTTTTTGATTCTGGGACAGCGAACCTAATGGCTGGAAAATGGTATCTCACTGTGGTTTGGATTTGGGTTTCCCTGATGATTAGAAATATTTCATATCTTTTCATGTCTCTTGGCCATTTGTGTATCTTCACTGGAGAAATATCTATTCAAGCCCTTTGGCCATGTTTTAATCAATTTTGGGGAGCGGGGGGAGGATTCTTGTTGTTGAGTGTTTCCATCCCTCCTCTTTTTCCCTCCAAACACTCTCTCCGTGTGATCTCACCCCTTCCCATATATTTAAGCTCCTTCTGCACCACAGGCCTCCAAAGGGAGGTCAAAGAATGCGATGTGCCACTGACGCATGTGTGTGTGCAGAGATGTCTTCCTTTGCCTTTTGTATTAAACTATGGATGGAATTAAGACTTACTCATATTTAATATGTGGATTAAAATAGTACCTTCACCCCATCCCTCTCTCAGATAATCCCATGTCCTACATGAAAAATGAGAGTCCTGGGGGAAATAGGATGTTCCACAAAGAGCATGGGCTGACAGTGCTGACCTCACTCTGGCTGTGTGGATTAAAGGAGCTCCTTATAACCAGAGTTGTAAAAGATTCCTGCAAAGAAACTGGGACTGAAGAGTGTCCTCAAAATAGAAACACATAAATCAAGAAGAAATCGCAATGCTGACACTTTTCCTACTCTGAATAAGAAATTTTCATTATCCACATTTCAAGGTAAAAACCAAGATAGTTCATCCAGACCTGAAAAACAGACAGTTTAAAAATTCAAATGATCAAGAAGATGATTTGACCTCTGGATTACATTGACTATTGCTAACCATAAACTTTACCGTACATGTATACTGCGCCTTGAGAAACTAAAGAAATCAATAAGATTAAAACTCTTAAAAAGTAAGCCTCAGCACTTAATAAGATTGGCAATTATTCATAACTTAAAGAAATAATATATTAAAATATAGCAGCATTGTATAATAATTTGCAGAGATGGAATGTAGTCATGGCAACATCTTGGGCCCTGCAGAGTTTCGCTGGTTTGGCTTAGGTCAAAGTACAAATAAATTATTTTTCTTAAAAAAAAAAAAAAAGACATGTTCTAAAATTACTGAGTAGTGCTGTGATTCAATAGAAAAAAGAGTAAAAAATCTGGGACCAAGCTTGAAATGTAAACTTACTCAACGGCACTTCTGAGAAAGGTGATTATATAATGATGAGGTAGAAATGGCAGTAACTGATTTCAGGGAAGACATTTAAGCTTTGGAAAGAGCATTTTGTAACAAGATGTTTGCGCATATTTGCAGCCCCTGGGATTTTGTTGTTGAAAACAATGTATGCCACCTCTCATCTCTGCCCAGACAGAGAACTTTCTAACATATTTCAAAATATTCCGGAGTTTAGCTTTGGTTTAAATTCATTTGATAATAATGCAAAAATTCAACATTCTTTTAGTTTGTAAAGACAGTTAATTTTAAGGAAGATGGGAATTCAAAAATCGCATTTCAATTGTTTGAGGAAAAAAATTTTTCATAATTTGTGGACATCATTAAAATAAAGTCTAATGATTTCATAAAGTCCATATTGTCCTTCCATTTAGAACTACACATTTTGTGATTATCTTTTAAACTATTATATCTGGTACTGAAACCAAAATTGTGACATGAACTGAACCTAGAAGTAAATTTTCCAAGCACTTTATCCTAAATATTAAACTAAGATTTTAGAAATAATGATGGATATTCAATCCTATTATTCTACCTTCAAGCTGATAATTAACATGTTATCATTAATATAATATTTATTCTATTTAATCCATTCTATTTAAGTAAAAAAGATATTATATATCATTCATAGGCAAAAATGTTTTAAATATTGCTTACTTCAGCTTTATCTCATCTTATGTAAATATTTTGTATATATACTGAATGTGCATAAATATATACGTGCACATTAGTGCTAATGTATTTATATACATAATATAACAATAAAATATTCATATTTGGGGTATATAATGAAGATTTGCTAACCCCAGTTGGATCCCACAAGCACCTCAAATCTAATATGTACAGAACTGAACTCCACACCATCACCCTTCAAAAACTTGTTTGTCTGCCTCTCCCGTCTTACGAAATGATACCACCTGCTGCTCACTTGCCTACATTGGAAGGGTCAGGGTCCTTCGCAACTCCTCGTTCTTCCTTTCATTAACATCCATAGAGTCCTGTCCATTGTGGCAGCCAGAAGCCTTTGTCCTCTTCCTTCAACCCTTACAGGCCCCATCTGGTGTGGCTTCTGCTCTCCTCTGTCTCGCTAATTACAAGAATCTCCTAAGTGACCTTCCTTCCTACAGTGCTGCTGTCTCCCGACCCCCAGTTCAAGCCGCAGAAGACTGATCTTTCAAAAACAACAAATCATAGGCTGCATCTTCTTAAGAGCACTCAGTAGTTTCCCAATGCCCTTGGATACACTCCAATCTCTTCTTCTTCAGCAGCACAGCGCCTGCTGGCATCTGTAGCCTCCCCTCCCTCACACTCTACCATGGAGCTAGTCAGCACTTTTTCCATTCTTCCTGTGGCCCCTGGCCTCTCTGGTGCTCCACACACATGCCCCATCTCCTAGCTAATGGTACCCGCCCTGCAGTTTTGTGTGCAGAGGGCCCCCGCTAAGTGAAGCCCTCTCAGATGGTCCCTGCGCCTCCTTTAACATACCACTTTGAACACACGAAGACATGTCTGATGAATAATTTGAACTGCTTCCGGAACAAGAACAAGGTCTACATTGCTCACCAGGGTAGACTTGGTGACTTGCACAGTGTCTTACCTATACCACACCTTTCTTTAATTGATATGTATTGAATATACATATGAATACTACTGGTATAATTTTACACTCGGTTCAAAATAAGCTCTCTGTTGTCCAATGTGCATTCATGGGATGAAAGTCACCTCCTCTTTTCTTTCTCCATCTATAGGATTATTTTTGGAAAACTATTCCTGCTAGCTGTCTTACACTGTTACTTCTAGCTCTTAAAACAGATCTTCTACATTCAAATTTCCCTATCATGAAGTACCAAATATATTTACTTTCTTGGGTGCCATGTTTAAATGTATTTTTTACTCATGTTCAATGATCATCATCCCCCTTCTCAATCCTTTCCATTACAAAGGTGTCAAAAACAAGATACTTGACGTACGAAAGCAATGGGGAAACAGATTAAATCATGAGTCAAAAACTTCTCAACCAATTAGTTAAAATGCTGAAAGAAAGGACAAGCTTTCTGACCACCTGTTACCTAAGGCCATGAAAATGCTTCTCATGTAAAGGTATTATTCCACAACCTCCTTTTACTTTCTTTCTAATAACAGTATTTAAATTTCCAGTATTTTGCATATTATCTTAATTATATTAAAGTATCTTAAAGCTGTTTTTTTAATTTTTCATAATGCCATTCACTAATACATAAATTTGTAAAACTATGGAAACTTTGAGGAAGAAATTTCAAACTTAATATGGTTGGCCCTCCATATCTACAGGTTCTGTAGCCATGGATTCAACTGAGGATCGAAAATATAAAAATAATAATGATAGTAATCATAATAAATAACAATATGACAATAAAAATTAAACACAAATTTTAAAAATACAGCCTAATTACTAGTTATATAGCATTTGCTTTGTATTCGGTATTATGAGTAATCTAGAGATGATTTAATGTACATGGGAGAATATGCATAGGTTAGATGCAAATACTATGCCATGTTAAATATGGGATGTGAGCATCTACAGATTTTGGTGTCCATGGGGATCCTGGAACCCAATCCCTCTCAAATACCAAGGGACAACTGTGGTCAATTAGACCACTTCTGCATTACATTTGAGCCAGAGAGCAAGAGACTGAATTTTTAACGTTTTTAATAACTGCACAGCTCTTACCATCAATGTCAAGAGTATGGGGAAAAAATGAATGAATCATGCCTTTATTTATCAGCCAAGCTGTGAGAGAGTAGTCATCAGAGTACTGGTCCAACAAGGTTGGCAATTAATGATGCAATAAAGGGTAAACAATTAACTAGTGTAATTAAAAAGATTCTGAATCTCATGTCTAAATGTTACCCCAGACAGCTGGATCATTTGCCTGGAGAAAAATTTACTCTGATTTTTTTATAAGAAAAAATAGACTCAATTTTCATTTTCATATTCCGTTTAGATGATAAAGAACGTTCTCCAGAAAATATACATTAAGATATTTCCACTCTGCTAAGGTATGGTATGCAATTTAATTTTGAATATTCTGTCAAAACATTGTTCATCTGTAGCATTGCTTTCCTAACTGTGGGACGATAATTTCCTGTGTAACAAATTCCTCAGAAAGGTTCCTAAGGAAACGAGGCAAGAACACCAAACTAATTCCAGGTTTAACATGACAGCAAATGGCACAGAGGAGGGAAGGGAAAGCTCACTCACGGGAGACATGTCATAAATGATAGCCTCTAAAGACTGACTGTGGAATAAGGCAGCTGTCACATATACACTAGCATTAATACTTGCCTCTCTCTTCTGTTTCATCCTTTTGAGAAAATATGCGATCACGTATTGTCCATGATGTTCTAATATAGGGTTAGTTATATTTTTCTTTTGATGTAGCATGATATTTATTTACAAGATGGTTGTAAGGATATAGTGTCTTAAGGGTTAAAAACAGAGGTACCAGGAGCCTAGAAGAGCATGGATTCACACATAAACTGGAACAACAGATGTTTCCTTTCTTTTCTTAGATACCAGAAGATTAAAAAGCCTTATAATGTGTGTACTGTCCTCCGTATCTCCCCTTCCCCAAATGGTGGAAGGATCGATTTGCCTCTCTCTTGGCTCCTAACTCTCACAGACAAGGCTCTTACAAGACAGCATGACTTACCTTCACTAATAAAAGAGCCATCAGTCTACCAGCCACTCCTCTGAAAGCAGGAGGAATAAACCTCCTTTTAGGGACTGCCCCTTTCCTCAGCTGGTCCTGTCCTGAGAATGAGGAAGTGACGGCTTTTGTCACTTGAGGCTTTTTTGTCACCTATTATGAGGCAATAGAAAATACAAAACTACACAGGTATTCAAGTGAGCACAAGACCCACACACACACCAGTGACTCAGGGCTTAGTTAGTTAATAACAACATTTCTGAAGTATATTAATAATAATATTCAAGCAATAGTGACAGGAAATGTGTGAAGTGACAATATTAACTCAAAGAGCTAGCATCCCTGAGGCTTACTCTGTGCCAGGCTGGGGGTTTCACATTCTTATTTTACTCATCACAGAAACCCTCTGAGAACATGCACTCTGTGGTTACCATCTTATAGATGAGGATCGGGGTGAGAGAAGATTAATACATTGCCCACAGTCTAGATCATCAGGAGAACTAACAAATCTTGGGCAAGGACCCAGGAAGCAGAAGCAGAAGCAGCACAGAGCCGGTCTGCTTTTTTGTAGTTTTTTTTTTGTTTGTTTTTTTCTTTTTGAGACAGGGTCTTGCTCTGTTGCCCACATTGGAGTGCAATGATGCGATCATACCTCAATGCAACCTCTGCCTTCTGACTCAAGCGATCCTCCCACCTCAGCCTCCTGAGTAGCTGAGACTACAGGTGCTCATCACCATGCTCGACTAATTTTTGTAATTTTTGTAGAGATGGGGTTTCATCATGTTTCCCAGGCTGATCTCAAACTCCTGGAGTCAAGCAATCTGCCCCTCTTGGCATACTAAACTTCTGAGATTACAGGTATGAGCCACCATGCCTGGCCTAGTCTGACTTTAAACATAATACACAGGTGATTTTATATAAGTTTTAGGAAGCACTTTGCTTTCAAAGCTGTCTTAAATAATTTTTGTGTTTGATACAAAAGGGGATTAGAAGAGAATAGTAAGCCTTGAAATTAAGATCGTTAAACATTAACATTCTGTAGTATTATTTTGCTAAATATTTCAATATCATTAAAAATGAGGAATTTCTCACTGAAAAAAATGGATTAGCCCTTCTGCTCATGAGATGGGATTTTTTTAATTTTATAAAAAAATAAAATTTAACTAGGAAAATAGAAATATTTTGTAACACAAGGAAGAAAAGCAGAATCCAATAATATTCTGAGTTAAGTATTATTTTGTATATAAAGGGTACTTAACAGTATTTTTCTAGCAACGAAAGTCCTCGCCTGATTTCAAAATATCCTTTAAAATATTCACTAGCCAAGTGACCTCAGGTGAGTCTCTCTAATTTGTTGCTGAGATAATTTAAGTGAAAATCTTTGGAAATGGCGAAGCTCTTTATGAATGTCACTAACATTAGGTGATGTTATTCACAGCCCTTATAAGCCCATCAATCTCAACTTAGCATGTACGTGACGAACAATGGGAGGCAGAGAGGATGACACTAAGGGGAAGAACTCTCCCCATTTCAAGTTCTGATTTACTGAATGAAAAATATATCTGGGCAAGGACAACTCTTAATCACAGCAAAGGGCCTTTTCTTGCTTTAGGATGAAAAGAATATAGTCATTTTCTGCTACGATCTCTTTAATCCATGATAGAGCTTGGATGCATGTTCATACGGGCATGCTTTCCACCAGCTACCTGTTACGTGCCACAAAATTTGAAATGTCTTAGAAATGTGTCCCCTAGCCCCATTTAAACAGGAAGAGCAAACTGATCTACAAATGCAGGATGCTCTATACAGTGTAACCAATTACAGGAAAAAGAAAATATTGTAGTTGAAAAGGAAAAATAAAAACATTCAATTTCATTTTAATGTATTGTTAAGGAAAAGGAATGCATAGCAGTGCATCTCAGATGTTATTATGCTTGGGCATCCCCTCCAGAGCCTATTGAACCATAGATTCTGATTCGTGGGATGGCGTTGGGTCTCAGAGTGAAAAAGACAATTCCATTTCTTGACATCAGTGGTCCTTTTCATTCACACCACCTCCCACTATCAGATGAACTGCTAGAATTTTCCTTAGGCATCTACCTGTTACATGGATTTGGGGTGAGTTCTGTAAGTACAGAGGGCATAATGCACAATGGTCCTGAAAAGAGAGAGGAGATGCTGAGAACACAGGGAAATATCAAAGCTTGAGTGACACAAATAACCTGAAATCATCTGGGGAGGGTTTTGGGACCCCGGATGCCCCACCAGCTGCGCAGACTCCCGGGAGTCAGCGTGACATCTGCTTTCTCTCCTCCCCTGCAGCACTTCACAGAGCCACCCGGGTGTGAGAAAAGACATTTGACGAGGATGATGAATGAAAATGATACTTTACCAGTTCTTTCTGCAAAAAAGCCTGAAATACTCTAAGATCATTTGATGGAGGTTTCCCTGTGAGAAAGCAATCATAACTGACTTGCAAGGGATCCTCCATCAATACAGTATACAGATTAAAAAAAACACGGTAAAAAAACTCATCATAGAACCATAAGGCTTCAGAAATGTGCTATGGTTTTGTATTTTTCTTAATTAGGTGCTCGAAATGTGAGTAAAAGCGACTACGACTTCTGTTCAGACTGAACTTCCAAATGCTGGAAGCACGGTAAACTCGGCACAAGAAGTACCTGTGAAGGGATGGGCTACTAAAGAGCCTACCATGGAAGCTTTCCACGTCTACTAAGAAGTTTTGGCATTATACCATAGGCCCTCTGAGTGTAGCCAGAAACAAACAAACAAACAAAAAGCCAGCATCATCGGCACCTGGGGGATTGTCAGAAAAGCACCCTCAGACCCAACTCCATCCTACGAATCGGAGTCTACAGTTCAGCAGGGTCCCAAGGGGATGCTCAAAAACAATAACATCTGAAATGCACCGCTATGCATTCCTTTTCCTTAAGAATAAATTAAAATCAAATTGAATGTTTTGATTTTTCCTTTTCAGTTGCAGTATTCTTTTTCCTGTAATCGCTTACACTATATAAAGCACCATGCATTTGGAAATCAGTTTGCTTTACCTACTTAAAGGAGACTGTAGATCACATTTTAAGGCATTTCAAATTGTGTCGTACATAACAGGTAACTGGCAGGAGGCATGCGTGTATGAACATGCATCCAGGCTATATCAGAGATTAAAGAGATCTTAGCAGAAACAATGGTGATAGCAACAGTTGAAAAGTGCTTTAGAGATCTGTTTTATTCAAGCTATCATTTAAATTCATGCCAAACACACCTCCACCCTAGTCTTTCCCTCCAGTGATCTCACTTGGTTAAAAAAAATACATGCTGTTGGAGGTTCCAGTTACTCCCTGAGCAGGTGGGAGGATGGCGCAGAGCTCTTCAATCACTCATCTGCAGAGTTCGGGGATGTTTTGAGTATGAAAGTCATTATACGACAACAAATCCTCTTCTATCACATTTCACTTGTGAGTAATTATTGTGTTCTAGCAAGTGGAGGATTAACGGTTCTTCTTCACAGTAAGAGAGAGCACAGCAGGTGCTTCCCCCTCACCTGCAGGGGCCTCTCTTTGGTTGCAAAATTCTGCCTGTGTTTGAGTCCATATCTTGCCCTCTCAGACAGTGAGGATACATGGTGACCTCCTCCACCCTGAATTAAACTAATAATTTCTATCTTCCTAGAAAAAAATATATTTGCTATGTAACAAGACTAGGGGTAAGGGGGCTGACATTTAGTTGGCCTACCGAGTTTAGTGCTTAGTTTAATTCTAATGAATGCCATGCAGATGAAGCCATCTTCCTGCTCCTATTCCAGTCACATCATGTAAAATCGTAGGTGTTATTTAAGCAGTGTCCTAACATCTTCACTTTATCCTTCTTCCAGTCCATCTTTCAGACTCCAATCTTTTATCACCTACCTAAAATCCCAGTTTCCTCATCTAGTATGCTTCCGCTTCCAATTTAAATCACTTATTATTTTATATACAGATAAAGTCTAAGCTCTATAGCTTATCATGAGAGGATCTCCTTTATAAGAAATGCTAGTTATTTCATATTGTTTGCTGTTGCCAGGCATTGTACAAGCACATTCCATACATTAATGCAATCCACTGTCTGATATAAGTTCAATTATTCCCCACCTGTGAGGAAATTAAAGGAGAGAAAGTTCAAGAAACTTGCCCGATGACACACAGTGAGAAAGCAGCAGAGTATGACCCCAATCCTGGGTTTAGAGTGGGGAAAATGTGGTCCCGCATAAGAAAAAAAAACTCTTAAGTATTATTTAATTTTTAAATAAAGAGATATTTTTGACCCATAAAACATTTGGGAGACAAGGAATAAAGTGGAAAAAGTAAATTAAAATAGTGAAATACCACTTTTTATGTCTTGTATGGAACTTAGACTACTCTGTGAATAAGTTCAACTGGTGAAATAGCATAGTATATAATATTCAGTTTGCACTTAAACTTGTATCTCCTTCCCTTTAATATACAAAAACAAGTCACAAACACAAATATTCTACAAATGCATATATACCATGGACGTGCAATGCTCTTATGTAGACAAAGGGAGATCTACAAGTTAATCCTATACAT
Organism: Gorilla gorilla gorilla; assembly: GCF_029281585.2. Taxonomy (NCBI): domain Eukaryota; kingdom Metazoa; phylum Chordata; class Mammalia; order Primates; family Hominidae; genus Gorilla; species Gorilla gorilla. The sequence continues at coordinate 122,556,400 of NC_073238.2, forward strand.
ACCCTAAGATCTAAATATAAAAGAAACTAAAAGAAGTCAACACAGTTGATAAAACCCTTTAGCAATGCCACTGCGATATATATTTCCAGTCATTTCTTCACGCATTCAATCACTCATTCTTCAGTCAGTTAAATGCAGTCGGCTGTGTACCTAACTCTATACATGCAACTATACGAATAGGAAAGAAACAGAGGATTGAGTCTTTGGGACTGGAAACTGCAGAAGGATTGTGATCTATTTGAAGAGTACGTAGGTCAGGGTTATTGTTAGCTACATATAACAACAAAATCCCCAAAAATAGTGGCTGCAAGCAAATAGTTTATTTCTTACATTTTAAAAGTGGCAGTAGGTGGTCCATATTGGTTTCGGAGACCCAGATATTCATCAGGTCCCCTGGAAATTGTACCAATCTTAGAACACGACCTTCCTGGTCAAGGTTCAAGGTGTCTGCTGGAGCTCCTGAACACTACACTTGCATTTCAGGTGGCAAAATGGAGTGATAAAAGGAAAAGGAATGTGCCTTCCATTTAAGATGATCCCCCTAAAGGATTACACCAAATGCACACAGACATTCAGTGTACTTGGTCTCACTGACACATGCAGCTGCAAATTAGTTTGGGATACTCGGGTTCTATTCCTTGACAGTGAAGAGAGAATGTCTATTGGGAAGCAATTGTCAGTCTCTCATACATGGAGACAAAAGAACTGGACCAAAACCAACTTGAAAAGGTTTTCAGTACATCAAACCCATCAGACACAGTAAGCTCCTTCCACAACACACCCTGGTCTTTCTAGTCTCTGGGTTTTTGTTCTCGGTATTCTGTCTACTCAGACTGCCCTTTTTTCCTTCATATGTTAAGATTCTACTCATCTTTATTATTTGATTTAAAAGCTACTTCCTAACTGAAATCTTTCCTAATCCTTCCTTGCTGAACTTGACCTTTCCTAGCGATCCCTAGCATCCTGGCTTGGAAAATAAATCATTTTAAACAACTCTATTTCTCTAATTATATTATATGCTCTTGAGGGGCAGGGGTCATCATCCACGTATCCACTCATTTACTCAACAAACGTGAATTGCGCAACTATTATGGCCACCTCCATCCCATGTTTTGTATATACAAGATATTTTTTAAAATTTGTTAAATCATGCAATTACACTTATGCAGATTTGAAATAAAATTCTAACAGCATTCTAGACCGGTGAGGAGTCAAGGCAATCAGGGATCATCTGGGCTTCCATCTGTCACTGCCCAAACTACTGGCTAAAGAGCTTTCATGAAGAGACAGCCCTCGCTATGTGTGCCTTCAAGGTACCATCCTAAAAGGGACAGAGCTGGTCAAAGACAAAGATGATTATTTGGCACATTTGATGACATGAAGAAGTGCTCTTCAAGGGTATTTTGCTTTAAGTAGAAAAAATTCATATAAAAATGTTTGAGGGGAAAAAAAGGGGAAATCCCCACCACTGGAATAATGTAAGTAAATATTATAAGTCATGGATGTTTACTCCTGTTTAGTAGGTCTAGGTTCTTCCCAGAGATAGTTACTCTGGGCTTTTATTGCCCATACAAAAGAGAAATGCAAAAGAAATGCTGGAATCTCCTTAAAAAAAAAAAAAAAAACATAAAAAGTTTTCAATTGTTTGTTTGACTTTGTTTTATTTTGTTTTAACAAATCACATTTCACAAAGACTATTTTTTACACTGCCGTAGGGAAAGCATATTGTTTAAATAAGTTATGAAAAAGAAGTCAAAATGTATGCCTTTTTTAATAATATTTCCTGCATACTTGAAGTATCACTGAAATCCCAAATATTCTTGCAAAAGAATGCTTTCTGAAAATCATACGGAGAAATATGCATCTATATATAATTACTATTATTTTAGAAATAGACAATATGTAGATAAAATATTAATGAGTAGCCACATATTAAAAATAAAAATATGCTCATATGTGCTTATATTTAAGAACTCTTTTAAATTTATTACTTGAAATATCATATTCATTTATACATAATAAATTTTTAAACTTTGATTCCATTTAGAACATTTTAGCCAATTTAACCTCGATGTGTATAAGGTAAAACAAGCAATTGATTATTTTATTTCTTTAAAATACCTGATATATCATTGATATAAACATGGCCCAAAATCCATATACTCACAGATATCAGAGTCGAAAAAAAATTTTTTAGATGTTTCATCATTTGTATGAAAATGAAGTATGCCTATTTTATAGATGAAACAATCAAAACTGAGAGAAATCAAATTATTTGTGCAAGATAACAAAGAAATAGTGTGTTTATTACAGAAATTTAGTATATTGCCTTTAAGAACTCCTTCAGTAATGGCTATGATTATAATACAAAATTACAATTGCTTTCAAAATCAAATGTAAAGATTAAAAGTAAATTACCTAAAAAGTTTAAGGGTATAAATTTGTACATTAACCAACAAGTAACAGTTTTTGTGGTAAAGTATCTTTAGAGTTTTTTTTTTTATTTTAGTGTCTCAAATTGTAGTGGACATAAGTCCCTCACAATGCCTTATAAAAGAGTTTCATATTTAAATAAGCTTGGAGATTCAAAAGCACATGACATACAAAAGAACGGCCTTTATGGCAGGTCTACAAAAGTAGACCTGCCATAAAGAAAGTAGTTAACTTTTTTTAAAAGCTAATAAATCTCTGACAAACGAGCAAAAATTCCTGTATCTTTCATCAGCTCTCAACTTCCTAGGTTATTAGTCATTCCTCAGCACACTCTTTGGAAAAACTTGAGAGTGATTTAATCCATCTTGGCAAATCTCTGGGAAGAAGACATCTGCCGGTGTGATATTTCTGTCCAGCTTCTTATTTAGGTAACGCTAGGATACGGCCCCCTTCCCCAAGAAACTGGTGTGTTCTCCTCAATAAGAGCATCATCCAGATGTTCCCCAAGCCATAGAAGCACTCAGGTTCCATGGGTCATGTGCATATTATCCAGGCCACTGATACCTGCCTAGGCAGTAGAAATACATTTAACATTTAGATAACAATGGCCAGCAGACCATTAATGAAGACTCATGGTGGGGCTGCTGTGTTTAACATGCAAAGCATATTTTATTTATCTAACAAATACTTCTATGATACTTAAAATGCTCCAGATAGTATTCTAAGTGTTTTATTTATCTGAATTTATTTAATCTATACAACAATGCCAAGAGGTAGATGCTATTATTCTCATAACAGAATGAAGCAACTGAGTATCAGAAAAGTTAAGGAAATAGCGTGAAGTCACACAGCTTTTAAATTGCAGGGATGAAGTTTGAGGCCAGACATTCTGACTGCATATAGTTCATGCTCCACTTAGAGAATCATCCACATTCTCTGCTGCTCTAGAAAGGAAATGCTAAAAGGGCCTCCTCGAATCTCCCTTTGTCAATAGTCAAGTCTTCCTGCTATCACTTGTAACACATCATGACCTGGAAACTCATCTGCAATGCAGATGCTCAGCCCCACCCCAGACCTGAAGAATCAGGCTTAGCATTTTCGCAAGATCCCCAAGTGGTTCCCCTGGTAAAAGTAAATGAAATTTACTGGGAGATGAACCTAATCACTCCAATTTCTTATTTCAGCTTTGTTTTCCAGCAGATACATCCTAAAACTTCTGAAGTGCACATGGATGACCTCTTTACTGCCTTCCCTGGTATGGAGGCCAGACTGACCAAAAATCAGTGAAAGAAAGAAGAGCTAGTAGAAACATAAGCCATCTGCGAATGGAATCAGACCAAAAAATAAATTGAGAATAAACTTAACAGCATTTTAAAGATGTATGGAGAGAAACGAAATGTTAGCTAATGATAAAAAATTATATTTTGTAAAATAGACGTTGCCCCTAATAGCAAATGCTATTGCTTCTAAAAAGATACAGTGTTGTAAAAGTAGGTTTCATTGAGTTATTTCCACTCAGTACTGAAGCATCAAAAAATGCTTAGTCTTTACTTTCTGCATAATTAAATCTTTTATGAATCAGTTAATAACGGACATTAATACTCACTCTTCTCTTACCCAATCTCTAAAGAAACCTCTTTTTTGAAGGGTTCTAAAAATAGTTGATTAGGGTAATTAGAATAACTTAACATTCCCTTTCCTAATGTTTATTACTAGAAATAAAGACAGTCTGTTGAGTAGCAAGTTGTTTGCAGCCACAAATAAAATACAGATGATAAGAAAATCTAAAAAAATCAAACTATACAAGAGAATCTTATGAAACAACCAGAAGAAAACTAATAATAAAAAACACAAATTTAAACTGAAAAGCTGTTATTATGTCAGGGTTCTTTTATATTTTTGCAAGATACTAATAAGAATTTGAAAATTCATTATTATGTAGGTCATTCTTAAGATATACTTCAATGAAGTTTTAAGGAACAAAATGCTTTACCTTTGGATTCGGTTTTATTAAAAGAATATTCCACGATAAGTATAACTGAATTCAATATTCAGTAGTTCTTGCTACAGACTAGCTCTTCACAGTTAATCTTTTTATTCATCACAAACCATTAAAATAACTTCAGTCCCTTAATAAAGCTAATCATAATATAGTAATTATATGAATCATCCTTTGATTTGAAGAAATCCAACAACTGATAGTTTGACAATGGAATGAATACATTTTCAAATAAAGAGATGGATTTGTTTAAATTATTTTTTCCCTAGTTCAAACAAGATTTTGACATTGTGATCCAGCATGACTTTAAGAACCACACAGAAAAAGACCATAGCTAAACTGTGCCTAATTTCCTCAAGAGCATGACCTTAGGGATAGGCGTTTCTGAGAGTCAAAGCAGGCCTGGATACCCAACAGTTGGTTCTTTCCTTTTTCATGTTTATGATACTAAAACTAAATTTTTCCAAGTTAAATATATCAATTTAACAAACATTTAATGAATACTTAGGTATCAGATATAATGCAAGAATAAATAAGATTTAGAGTTTTGGAAATTTACAACAGCACATTAATTCTAAGTCAGCAATTACGCATAGGAAAAAGGAACACTATACACATAGCTTAATAGTTCAAAATATCTGGGAATATGGCGATTTCATTTATGGCAAAGAAAATTCCAGAAAGAGTTTTTAAATTCTTAATTTTGGTTGAATGCACTAATTTCTTTTGTCATTTTGGCATGACCCAAGTCCAGATGAAAGATGGCTAATTCCATTGTCTCCATCAAACATCAGTGTAATGCTATTAGGCGGCATAAGCTTGAAATCCTTTTCCAAGTGGTGATGATGTATTTGTAGTGATCCATTTACACTTCCTGAAACAATCAGAATGTCCAGCGTGTGCTGTGGAATGGGGAATAGGTGGATGTTGAGGTGGGCAGGGTAATGGTGAACCTCAGCCTTAGTCAGCTTGCCCAATGTCCTAACACGATTCACTCCTTCTCCACAAAATCCATACCAGTCACTCAGTGAGCATGAATCCAGAATCTGAAACATTATCCCCACACTGTGTCTTCCATTTTCAATACAAAGCATTCTATCTTTCTCCACTTATTTGGATAACTTTAACTCATGAAACCATAGTCATATAGAGATAATGCAATTGAGAATAATCTCTCAGATCTCGGGATCCTTTAACCCCTAGGCTTTTTGGGAGAAGACTCCAAAATATTGCTAAACACATACCTCCATGCTAACTTCCCCACTCTCTTTTAAACTACTGACATTTTAAAATTACAAGTGAACAAAGTCTCATCCATCAGCTCTATCAGTTTTAGCACCATAATACTACCCAAAAGAATGCCACTACTAAAGAATTATTTGTAACACTTTCCTGAGAAAGGACAGCTTGAAACCTGGAAGATAATGGTAGAGTTGAATATAATTCAAATTCATGTACCTAATAACTATAATTCAAATACATATGAATATATATATTAGAGTATACAGCAAAAAAAATAGTACCAATCATAAGCAAAGCCCTGAAATGTACAAATCTATCTTCTTTGAGCCCAGGTTCTCTGCATTTTGCCCTTATCCCCTGGTAGATTGTATCACTGCTTGTCACACACTCCAGGTCCCTCCCTGCTCCATTGAACACAGGAGTGGTGACATGACTTGCTTCAGTCAGTGAAAGGTAGCTGCAAGAGTCCTCTATCACTTTTGAGCTAGATTTTTCAAAGCCAGAGTATGGCCCTGTCTCTTTTTTCTTCCACCATGAAACCCACCATGTTCTAGATAGAGATTGTTCTGTCAGACGGGAGTCTGGAATGAAAATGTATACAGAGGCACTGCTGAACCACAAAAGGCATAGAATGTTAGCAAGAAAGAAACCTTTAGCAGAAATTGTTGTAAGCCAGGAATATTTGGGGAATGTTCATTAGTCAGGGAAACTTCGTCTATCCTGATTGATACACCCATCTGCCTTTCCAGCCTGCCTCAGTACTCCCATTCCTACCCCACTCTCCCTAGCAAAACCATACAGTAAACAAAATGTGGGAAAATCTTACTTTAAAGTAAATGTGTAATGAGGATAGGCATGTAGAATCTATGCTTTAATGAGGATCAAGGACTAAAGACAAAAGATGCATCTCCTAGAAGAATTAGAAGAATATCTAGCATTCCAGAGTTGGTGAAAAGAAATAAATCTGCTAGTAGGGTCAGAATAGCTGAGGAGGAGTTTCCAGACTTCTATTCATAAAAGGCAGTTGTCCTAAAGTGCCTTCATGTTTATTTCCAATCCCATTGCTGAAACCTTTAATCTGGATTTAGCCTTATGGGCAGCATTTCAGACAAATGAGATTTAGACAGATGACTAAATAGGCATATATGATTACTGCAATGGCCTAAGTAAGTCAATCTAATTATGAGAGTTCTAAGTCACCACTTAGAAACTACAGGTTCCAAAGATTTATTAATTTGCTCCAAAATACATTTTTAGGAAACAGACTTCTAAAGCAATCACATGACATTTATTATTCTATAATGACAGCAAATTTCTTAAATTAAAAAATAAAGGCAAACTTTAGAATTGATTTTACACATTGTTTTGGGGAAAAAAGAAAAGTTGAACATGACCTTTTTTCTTTCATTAATTAAAACTAAATTTTCCTTATGCAGAATAATGCCTAATAAAATTTAATTTACCTATTTGCATTTAATAATGGGTGATGGTCTCCTATGTTTACAAATATTTATCAAACATTTCTCTTTGATTTATTGACAAAATCAAACAAAAATAAACATGTATTTTTCCTTAGCTGATTTTACATTATGTGAAATTATCTCTGATTATCTAAAAAATAATGTAATGGATGTGCAAACAGTCTTTAAGGTGGGCCTCTGATTTTTCCTTTTGAAATTCATGGTCTTGTGTCATCACCTCTCCTTGACTGTGGTGAGAACCAGTGAGTTGCTTCTAACAAACAGAATACAGCAAAGGTGAAGAATGTCAGTCTCGTGATGACATTACATAAGATTGAAACATCTGTCTTACTGAGAAACATTCCCCCTTGCTGGCTTTAAAGAAGCCAGCTGCCAGATTGTAAGCTACTTTGGAGAGGGTCACAGGCAAAGAAGTTAGAGACAGCACACAGACAGCGAACAGCTGAGATCCTCAGCTCAACAGCTCGCAGGGAGCAGGATTCAACACCCACGTGAGCTTGGAAGCTGATCTTTCCCTAGCAGAGCCTCAGATAAGACCCCAGCCCTGGCTGACACCTTGACTGTAGCTTTGCTGAGGACACAGCTAAGGTGTGTCCACATTTCTGACCCACAGAAAGTGTGAGATAATAAACACGACTTGTTTTAAGTCTCTAAATGTGTGAAAATTTGTTACACAGCAATAGATAACTAATAAAATGAAATTCTCTACTTTTTTTGCAAAGCAAGAAAAATAAGCTGAACCTGCTTCACTTTGATCTAAACTTTAAGAAGAAATCAAATATAATATTATTCCACTTTTGAAATTATCTGTGAAAAATGGCAACCAGTCTATTGAATCAAAAGTGTACTAAATCAGTCAGAAAACTAATTCATGCTTTCCTTCAGGACAATTCACTGTTTGCCACTTTCAGCTGTTAGATAATGCCTTTTGTTGCTGATTACAACACAACAAAGTTTCCTTTGGTGGTTTCTACAATTGTTAACCTTTAACTGTTCCCAAAATATTTCAAACAAATCAAATGAGCAAACTTGCACTAATACTCTTTACAATGTTCAAAAGTATGGTTGGTAGGTACATGATCAAAGAGGGGATGATTTTAATATATGCATGAAAATGTAACTTTTCTCCTAAAGAACGATAGAAACTCTAAGATGGAATGTTTGATGTTATAAATGCAGAGTAAATGATTCAATTTCAAGAGGAATAGTTTACTATGGTTTATTAATTTGAAAACAGCAACCAAACATGATTTCAAGTAACTTTCCCAAATAATGCAGCCTTAAAATTACTTTTCCCTTCAAAATGCAAGCAGCTGTATTTTGATGCTTTAATTATTTGGACAGCTAATTTCCTTGTTACTTGCTACATGTGGACACACAGTAACACATATGAGTATAATTCAATGAAAAATGCAAAAAGTGATCTATCCTAAATTCCCTAAGCATCCTCTGTGTCTCTCCGTGGCACTTCATGTTCAGCCTCAAACTGTATCTACAACCTGTCCATAGGCAATTACCTTTTGGAAACATAATATTTCTCATAACTCTTCAAATGAAAAATTGTGCAAAATGTCTATCCTGTCATATTTGATACTAAATGATTTAAATGAACAGGCAGGGGAAATTTCTGAAATACCTTCAAGAATCTACTTACCAGCATTACCGACCTGACAGGAAAAGAATTCAGTCAAATACATGAGGCCACATAGGTTTCTGTTATTTCAATTTTCATTGATTTTACTCAGTGGAACCTCTCACATAATGGAGAATCATTCATCAAAATATTATGGAACACTGTCCACTTATCTATTGCTGCATAACAAACACCCCAAAATGTAGTTTACAACAACACCCATTTTATTGCGTTCTAGAATTTTGGTGGCTCAGGAATTAAGATATTGTGTAATTAGAGCATAATGATGACCATTAGGGATTTAGCTTCTTCCTCATTTTACTGGTAATACTCTATCTCATTTCATAATGTGAAATAAATACAGAACAATGTTTGGAAAGTGATATTTAAAACATTTGCTGTGAGTGATTTGAATTTTTGGAACTATATGACCTGCCTAGGTGACTTGTCAGAGGTTATAACAACCTTGCTTCTCTGCACATCCTAGGGAAGTTATCTGAATAAGATTGTGTAGTAAAGAAAAATATTGATAGTTCTCTCCTCTAAAGTTTGTAAGACTTTGGGAAGATTTGAAGGGGTCAGTGTGATCTAAATGGCTGGGTGGTAAGTTAATCTGCAAGCTTCACCCACATGTCTGGTGCATGGCCTGGGAAGACACGAAAGCTGGACTCAACCGAGACTGTATGAAGAAGCCTGCCCAAGGCCTCTCTATGAGGCTTGGACTTCCTAGCAGTGTGGTGGCCTTGGGCTAATTGAACATCTTACAGGACAGCTCAAAGCTTCAAGAATACTTGTCCCAGTAAACAGCATGAAAACTGCATGGCCTTTTATCATCTACCTTGGAAGTCCCAGAACATTATTTCTGCCCTACTCACTCTCAATTGGAGGAGTGTCAAAGAATCTGCCACTGTGTTTCATAACCACCCACCTGCAAGCTCTCTTCTTTTCCTTTTTTCTTTTTCTTCTTCGCAAGTGATTAGACAAAAATAATTAAGAAACAATGCCTATCTTTAAGAGTACTCTCAAAATCTAACGGGAGAAACAAAGGCACTGGTATATAATTCATTTTATAGCTTTATCATGTAAATTATTCATGTGTTGCTAGAAATTGTCTTCAGGCTAATACTTTTAGTAATTTATTATTTTCTTCCTTTTCAACAATTCGTATGCAACCTTTGAAAATTAAGATTGTTTCTACACCAAGTAATATGACAAAAAATAAATGTAAAATTGTGTTAAAATGCCTTAGTTAAGAATGCTGTGCCCTAGGCCTTAGTTTTCTTATCTGCAAAATGGGATAATTATCAGGCCTACTTCACAGAATGAAATAAATTGGCCTGGCATTATCACTAAGTGCTAATTGTTCACTACCACTACCTACCAGAGGAAGAAATCTTCCCTCCAGCTTAGGCATAATTTTGCTGTCTCTCCACTTATCAAATTAAAATAAAAAGATAAAATTTGATTAAATCAATTATATTTAAAAAGAAGAATGTTTTACATCACATACCTTCCCTGTACTTGGGTTGTTGACTGATATTAAACTGTTTTCAAATCAGATGACAAAAGCAGTCATAGTATTATACTTGTTTATATTGGTTTCTATTATAAGGAATAGACTTTACATGCACACATACACACGAAAAGCCAAATCATGGCCATTAGGGATTCAGTTTCTTCCAGTAACAGCTTCTTCCTTGTTTTACTGGTGATACTCTAACTCATTTCATAATGCGAAATAATACAGAACAATGTTTGGATAGCGATATTTAAAACATTGGCTGGCCAGGCACGGTGACTCACGCCTATAATCCCAGCACTTTGGGAGGCCAAGGCGGGTGGATTACCTGAGGTCAGGAGTTCAATACCAGCCTGGCCAACATGGTGAAACTCCATCTCTACTAAAAGTACAAAAATTAGCCGAATGTGGTGGCATGTGCCTGTAATCCCAGCTACTTGGGAGGCTGAGGCAAGAGAATCACTTGAACCCAGGAGGCAGAGGTTGCAGTGAGCCAAGATCGCACTCCTGCACTCCAGCCTGGATGACACAGCGAGACTCCATCTCCAAAAAAAAAGGAAAAGAAAAAGAAAAAGAAAATTGCTGTGAACAATTTGAATTTTTGGAACTATATGACCTGCCTAGGTGATTTGTCGGAGGTTATAATAATCTTGCTTCTCTGCACATCCTAGGGAAGTTATCTGAATAAGATCGTGTAGTGTGTAGTAAAGGAAAATATTGACAGTTTACCCCCATGGTTGAATTAATCTTTCAATTATGTTGTCAAATAGTCACTTTTTCTGTTAAGTGGAATCTTCTCTCTTTCAATGTCGTCTGAATTTTTTACCGGACATGGTAACCTTATAGTATCTTTTCAGTGTCTTCCAATTCGTAAACTAGGCGGCAGAATGAAATAGTGACATATTTTGCTAACAGCTTCTAATTTGGAAAACAAGTGACATTAGCTTTAAAATTGCACATCTGGAAAAGTTCACAGATAAACAGTTTTTTTTTTAATTTAAGTGGCCAGATTAAGGAGACACATCCCCACTGCAAGCTATGGAGTGATCACATCACTGTTTATTACTTTTCAAACCCATAATTAGCCATAAAGAAACATGTACAAATAAAATACTGTATTTATATTTCCCATATAAAAGACTCTGTTGTTCAGTCATAAAGTTATCAAACACTATGTTTTATAAAATTACTATTTTGTAATTATCTGACTTAGAGCTTACTACATTTTAGAAGAGAAACAACGACCCTTTCATAAGCAAGGAGAAGGAACAACTGTCAGGTTGAAATTGCTGTACTGTCTTAATTTCAAAGATCTGAGTAAAATCTAATTTTCAGTTACAGGTTGGAAGTGGGACCGTTTGAAAAGGGAAATGTGTTAACTAGAATTTTTAAGTAACAGATTAAGAGCACAATGCTTTCGGATTAAGGGCTTTACAGGCCCCTTCATTTTTTTTTTTTTTTTTTTTTTTTTTTTTTTGAGACTAATTCTTGCTCTGTCATGCAGGCTTGAGTGCAGCGGGACAATCATAGCTCACTGCAGCCTCTACCTCCTAAGCCCAAGCAACCCTCCTACCTCAGCCCCCCAAGTAGCTTGGACTTCAGTGCATGCCACCATGCCCGGCTATGTTTTTTTTTAATTTGGGGGGTGTCACTATGTTGCCCAAGATGGACTTGAACTCCCGGCCTCAAACAATCCTCCTGCCTCAGCCTCCCAAAGTGCTGGGATTACAGGTATGAGCCACCTCACCTGACCCACGCCCTTTAATCTTGTTCTAATTAATGTGCAACTAGAAAAAGAAAAGCAAGTATTCTTCTAGGTTTTCCATTATATTGTTTTCTTCCTTTCCTTTAATAAGCATCGTGTTTATATATAAATGGCTTACATTTTTCCATGTCCATATATGAGTCACGCATGATGAAATACTTGATGAGTTATTCCTTTTTAAACTGGGTGCACTTTAGGGCACCTTGTATCTCAGTGCCTAAATTACCATTGCCATATAATAACGGCGCTCAAATTCAGAACCGTTTCCACTAAAATTCTATTTTTAAGAAGCAATATTCATTTGTTGCTCTACTATGCTTCTTTTTCCGTGTAGTACACAACACTTGTGTGACAAAATGCATTCCCAGAGAAAATGATCACAAATTAAGACATTAAAATGTTTCTTTATGCAGCATCCTTTAATGACGCTGGACAATGATCATATCCTTTGCACAAAGTCACTGTGATCATTTCGAGGAAATGCATGTGGGCTTTTCAGAACTGACAGATCTTGGTCTGTCTGATTCATGTTCTCATTCCACAAGCATGGGCAACCGAGAAAATGGTCCTTCACCATTACTTGAAGAAATCAGAAGAACCAGATTGAAAAGCCCCTTGGAAAATTATTTTTCTTAAGTTTCCACATTAAGTACATTATCTGTTGTCATGGCATCAAAAAAACACAATAGAAAAAGTATAGGTTCAGGGCCATACAAAATAACCCACAATGGAGATAGCATTCCACTGATAAGAGAAAATTATTATAATCGGTCAGAGGTAGGAAACGGGAACTCTCAAACATCATTTTGCGGTTTTCCTGGCTTATTTGCAGCATCCTTTCAGCCACTTCATCTTGTCCCATGCATTTCAAATGTCAGGCTATTAAGATGAATTAATCAAAAGTCATATTTGAGTGAATATGATTTTTTCCCAAAGCCAGCTCTATCATAAATTAATTTTTCTAAAATTCTTCTACTCTGGTCATCACATGGAAAAAAAGGAAATTGTTGAGTGCTGTATAGTGTCTTCAGCTATATTGTTTTAATATTATTAATGTTCTCCAGTTGTAAAAGAAATGCAAATTTGCACGGCTCAGATTTTGCATTTAATCTGACTAAAGTTGATCCTATTGTGAGAAAATTTAACATCCATCTAAGTAGGTTGTAATATTGAAAACCTGAGCTTCATTTCCTAATCAGTGATTTACCACATTTCTGAGAAAGATTATTAGCCCCAGAAAATTAATTGACAAAACAATGTTTTAAATCTTTGCATATTTGTATTTGTCTCAACTGTAGTTATTTATAGGTCTTAGTTTCTTTTCCTGTGGACACAGTCAAAAAGGGAACTAGGAAAAACTGATAAGCATTGTAACCACTCCTGCAATTACAGCCTTTTGTAAAGTTGCTACTTTTATGAAACAATTGAGAACACCAAAGATTATCCCCACAGCTTTAAGAACACTTTGAAATTTTCACTATGAAAAAATTTGAGTTCTTAGTATCACAATACTACAATACCACAAATTAAAATTTAAACTAATAAATTTAATTCTAAATGTACAATTAAGGATTTAAGACATAAATATCAATAGACTTTCCTAATGTTCCACAGATTTTGCAGTTATTTAGAAATGAGAAATGTATTTACCAAAGACTAAATAAAACACACAAAAATAGATTGGGTACTCTTTTAAAAAAGACTTTAAAACTTTAAAAAGTTTGATTTTATCAAAAAAACAGCTCCTTTGACTCACTGCAGGTGAAATAGCATAGAAATAGTTGGATTGTTTCACCCACTAAGTTGTAAGGACAACAAAATACTAAAAAATACTTAAAGATTGGATCAACTATTTTAATCATCTTAAAGAGCTAATTCATTTAATGGAGAAATCCAATTTAGTTGACAGCAAATACTCCGTTTTCTTGTCAATGAAGCAAAACTATGCAGATAGGATTTTACTCACTCAGAGCTGAATTCTCTCCTCTTTACTAGAATTTGCAGGCACACTGAATAAAAACGAACATTCGGTGTAAAAAAAGCCAAAGCTGAAATGATATAAAAGGATTCATCTTTTCATAAGTGACTTTTAATATTCAATATATATATTTAGAAACTTTCCGGGACGCACAGAATATATCTGAAACCTGCCATACTTGGCCAAACCTCCAGAAAGCAGGTCACTTGCATTTTCATGCTTGTGGCCTCTCTTTTTTCTCGCTATTTCACTATTTCATCTGGACTGCGGCATTAGGCCATTGCCTGAGAAGGCATACCTGCCTGACAACTTGTTGGCTAGTGGTCCATAACCACCAGTCTGCTGTTCACTACGGCCGGAGATACCCGATTTTAAATGATTTAAGATTCACATTGACCTTTTTAAAAACATTTGCTTCTCTCCAAACTCTGCAGCTATCTAGGGTCACCGTGATTCCTGAGGTTAAATTTATTACCCATGCCTTTTTAAAAAGACCTATTTGGGGTCAGGGGCGGTGGCTCACGCCTGTAATCTCAACACTTTGGGAGGCCGAGGCGGGCAGATCACGAGGTCAAGAGATTGATACCATCCTGGCCAACATGGCAAAACACCGTCTCTACTAAAAGTACAAAAAAAAATTAGCCACGCACGGTGGTGTGCACCTGTAATCCCAGCTACTCGGGAGGCTGACGCAGGAGAATTGCTTGAACCCGGGAGGCGGAGGTTGCAGTGAGCCAAGATCGCGCCACTGCACTTCAGCCTGGCGACACAGGCTCCGTCTCAAAAAAAAAAAATACAGACCTATATGGAAACCTACTTCAAAACGTCTGTGAGGCAGTCATTTGGACTAGGAAAAGGCCAACTTTTGGTAAGAAACCAATTACTGAGATTAGGCAGATAACCTCGTGGATCTTTTCTACCCGCTCAGCATCTAGAGAGCAGGCACAGTGGAGTGCTGGTGAGGTGTAGCAGGGAGGGGTCACCTCTTTGCAGAGGCGTTTCGCTGACAGAAAGGAAGCTCTAGCCACATTTCACCACACACTTGCTCCATTGTATCTCTGGGTGCTGCCTTAAACTGGATGCACCAATCCCCATTTTACAGGAACTGGTGAAAGCACCCTGGGAATCAAGGCCTCTCTGACTCTTAAGCCTATGCTCATTCCTTACACCAAGATTGTCCAACCCCCGGCCCGTGGGCTGCTGGCAGCCCAGGAGAGCTTTGAATGTGGCCCAACACAAATTCATAAACTTTCTTAAAACGTTTTTGTGATTTGTTTTTAGCTCATCAGCTATCATTAGTGTTAGTGTATTTTATGTGTGGCTCAAGACAATTCTTCTTCCAATGTGGCCCCCAGAAGCCAAAAGATTGGACACCCCTGCTTTACACCAAGCTGCCACAACAACACACATTCTGGATGAAGCAAGTTACGTTATCTTTTATGTACCAAAGAATTGTATACTTTATCCACTCCTGCTGTTCTCCTCCACCTCCTTCCCTCTAAAACAAAAACAAAAGAAACAACAGGGCAACCAGACATGGGCAAAGACTTGCGGCACAGTGAGCAGTATAAGGTAATAGTGAAGGTAAACCCAAGAGATTAAGAGCCAGGTGTTCCTGGGTTTGAATTCTGGATGTGCCATACTAACCTATGAGAACGTTCGCACACTCTTAACCTAAGTCTTAATTACCGCTTTGATAAAGAAAACTGAGTTTGCCCATGATGTTGAATTTTTGTGGGGAATGAATAACATATGGATGATAACATTATTATGACAGAACTTGTTTATTGAAGAAGTGGAATTCCCTAAGAGCGAGAATTTTTTTTTTTTTCAGACAGGTTGTTGCCCTATTATCCAGGCTGGAGTACAGTGGCATGAATACTGCTCATTGGAGCCTCAAACTCATGGATTCAAATGACTTCCCACCTCAGCCTCCTGTGTAGCTGGGACACAGGTATGCACCACCATGCCCGGCTAATTTTTAAAAATTTTCTTGTAGAGACAGAGTCTCACTATCTTGCCCAAGCTGATCTCAAACTCCTGAACTCAAGCGATCCTCCTGCCTTAGCCTCCCAAAGTGCTGGGATTACAGGCATGAGCCACCGCACCTGGACAAGAGAAAGAATTTGTATACAATGACTTCAGTTCTTTTGATAATGTCCCCAAAGAATTGGATGTGGACATGAGTAACCATGTGCAAAGAAGTGCTGTGAAACCAATGGAGAAAGGTCATATGAAAACTTCTCCTTCCCAGCACCACCATAATGTTGAGTCCTGCTTTGCTCTAGAGGGTTCTTTGAGAGTTTATAATGCTTGATGTGTTTGTGACCAGAAGAGATGAGACAGTATATATTCTTGATATTAGCAAGAGCAAACAATTACTTATCCATTAGTTTCACTTCCTGTCTAAGTCTAGGGTAAGTATATATACTTTATTCATTACTTTTTAAATTATTCTCACTGATAACATGAATAGGAATCAGAGAAATAATTTAAAGTTGAAATTGGCAAGCTTTCCTTTTTAAAATCAAAGTACTACTACTGTGAGCAAGGTGTTAGGCTAAAAAAATAGTTTTTTTTTATGTGATGGAATTTCATTGGCAATAAGTACCATCTCACCATGCAAAGTCACTTCCGGGTGCCTCATCTTATGCCAAAGGATGTTGGATGGAATGTTTAAAATTATGTAGCCCAACCTGCAACCCACAGGAAAGATGCTCTCTAAGGTGGTGGCCGACAGCTCCCATCCCATTTGTACATCTTCTGTGGAAATGTGCTCTTGAGTTCCTCAGACAGCCCTTGCTTTTGTAGGAGAGCAACTCCTTTAGTAGAACACTCTTCCTTATGTAGAGCAGAGATCTTCTTGCCAAAACACCTGCACACAGAGCCTCACTCTCACCCCTAAAGCAACACAAAGCGTTGGATAGTAAGACTTCCTTCCACAGGACGATTTTCGTCAAGTTAAAGCACCTTGCTGTGTCTCCCTGTGTCTTCTCTATCTCAGGGTAATCCTGTTTTCATTCATGCAGCACAGCTTCCAGCCTTTTCTTCAACCTGCTCCATCTTCTCTGTCATGGCTACCAGGTTTGCCTTGTCTGGTAGCTCTAGCTCGACATCAAGGATATCTGTTACCCACTTCATCTCAGTCCTCAATCAATAAAAATACTAACTATGGCTGACTGGATAAATGCCAAGTGAAGTAGAGAACAACAGAGACAACCAACCATAACAGAATACAAAGCTGAAAATCTAGGGTGCAGGACAAAGTTCACATCTTCTACAGTGGAATCTGGAGGCACATGGCTTTCCAATGCCTGACAGACGACATAACACAAAACGTTTCCCAAGACCATTTCTACCCACAGGTTTACAGGAGATGGAGGATCACTACAATGGTTTCTCCCCTTGTCCTCTCTAAAAGGCTGTGAACCAAAGTGCTCAAGTCCTTTGGTTACGCACCTATCAGGATCCAGTCAATCTAAAATGTAGCACGTGTTAATCTCTAAATTAAAATAGAGAAAAAAAATTCCAGCCTTAGGAATGAAACATTTTACTCCAACTGAACTTATGTTTTCCATTTTACTCTACAGTTGTTCAATAATTGAGTCATCTTTCTAGAGAAGCACAATAAATGTAGGTGCAATAAATCAGAGGATTTACCATACAATATGCAAAGTCTGTTTATAAACGTCTTGTAAATCAGTCTTCTATACAGAAAATTTATATGAGATCTCAAGTGAGGACTATATTAATTTTATTGATGTTTCCCATGGGTTTTAATGAATTGCTCCCATTTACTGGGCATCATCAAGCCCTAGGCAAGGTCTTTTCATATACCAGACTAAAAGACTCTGCCATATTGAAATTATGAATTCATAGAAATTATCACCAATCTCCAAGGTTTATTTCCATCCCACCAAAACCATACACACATCCTTTCTTTACTCAGCTCTAAACGTGAAATCAGAAACATATATGTTCTTCTGATCTTCACATTATTCACTCATATTCAGGTTACCTAAGCCTTTGACATGATAAACCTGGCCATCCATCCTAGTTGCCCAGGACTCTCACATTTCTGTCTTCTTTGCTTGCTATATCATCGAAAAATGTTTTGAATGATAAATTAAAACTAAATAGAAATAGTAAATATGGCAAAATTCGTAATAATTGTAAAATGTATGAGACAGTTATATGTGGGTTTATTATAATAATGTCTTAATTCTTTGGGATGTTTGTAAATATTTCTAATCAAAAGGAAAAAGAAAACATTTACAGTGATGAAGTGACCCTAATATTTAAATTACCCATCTCGGTTGCGTGCGGTGGCTCAGGCCTGTAATCCCAGCACTTTGGAAAGCTGAGGTGGGAGCATCACCCGAGGTGGAGAGTTCAAGACCTGGCCAACATTTGGAAACCCCATCTCTATTACAAATACAAAAAATTAGCCATTTGTGGTGAGGCACACCTGTAATCCCAGCTACTCAGTGGGCTGAGGCATAAAAATCACTTGAACTGGGAGACAGAGGTAGCAGTGAGCTGAGATTGCGCCAACGCACTCTGGCCTGGGCAACAGAGTGAGACACTGTCTCAAAATAGGTTAATTAATTAATAACCCATCTGTTTGACCTTGGGATAGTTAACTTTATGTCCTCACATTCCCCATCTGTAAAATCTGTAATAATACTTACCTCATAAAGTTGATGTGATGATTAAACAAATTAGAATAGTTTCTGACATCTAATAAATTCTGAAGCTTGTTACCTGCTATTAAAGATTGCTCTAGGGCTTAAATTTCTGGGTGATTTAAGTCATTTTCTGTAAGAGTTAATACTTAGTAATGATCGTCTATTTAACGTCTTAGTTCAGTTTTCTATTCAAATAAACAAAGTCAGTGACAGCTCCATAAGAAAGAGATTAATCTTTTTTGATGGAGATGAAGGTACAGAGAAGAAAAGAAAGAATTCTGAACTTCGAGTTTCCCACGGTACACAGGCTCTGGAAATGCAGCTAACAAATGGCAGGAGAGGACCCAGCGATGGAAAGAAGGC
Organism: Gorilla gorilla gorilla; assembly: GCF_029281585.2. Taxonomy (NCBI): domain Eukaryota; kingdom Metazoa; phylum Chordata; class Mammalia; order Primates; family Hominidae; genus Gorilla; species Gorilla gorilla. Next base: position 122,575,501 of record NC_073238.2, read on the forward strand.
ACATTGACAAGGAGGAAAGGAAAACTGAGAGGTGAAGAGGCTAAGTCAGCAATTTCTTAATGTTGATTGAACTCATTTTCCTTCTTGTGCAAAATGAAGCAGCTGACATACAAAATCCCTATGTATTTCCAAAGAAATGATTATTGCATTCACCCACCACACATGTTCTACTGCTAAGATCAATAACGGTATTTAAACAGGTATTAAACATCTATCTTTTGCAGGATCTTTAACCATCTGAGATAGCTTCTATAAATTTTGTTTGTAAATGACTCAATGTAGAAAGAAAACTTCAAGTGGGGAAAATCAACTACCATATTTTAACACCTTAAAAGCCCAAGAATTTTAAAAAACTACCCAAGAATTAAATATTTTCATGCATTCCAGTACAATACATCTGTAAGTCATTAACAATTTGTTGAAAAGAAAGAAGTCATGTTAACCATCTCTCATTTCCAGTATTAAAGAATCAGAGTAGGTGGGTGCGGTGGCTCATGCCTGTAATCCCAGCAATTTAGAAGGCCGAGGTGGGTGGATCTTTTGAGGTCAGGAGTTCGAGACCAGCCTAGCCAACATGGTGAAACACCATCTCTACTAAAAATACAAAAATTAGCTGGGCATGGTGGCAGGCTATAATCGCAGCTACTGTAATCCCACCTACTCGGGAGACTGAGGCAGGAGAATCGCTTGAACTCAGGAGGAGGAGGTTGCAGTGAGCTGAGATCACGCCACTGCACTCCAGCCTGGACGACAGAGCAAAACTCCAACTCAAAAAAAAAAAAAAAAAAAAAAAGAATCAGAGTAAATTAGAGCATTACACTGAAGAAATTCCACTATGTAGATTACAATGATGCTTGATTTCTTATTAGATAAAATTTAAATTTAACTTTATATAGTATCTCATGAATTAAACTTAAAAAATAAAAAAGATGACTGATATTACAACCTTGGCTAAAATATAGAAAATCCATAGTTGCCTGACACAACCTTAAACAGTCAAAACTCTGGCCCTCCACACATCCATCTTCTTCTCTCCATGATCCCTTCTAGCACATTCCCCAACTCTGAGACCCAGTTAGTTCACTTCTCATGCACTTCCTCAGTCTCATCAATAGAAATTCGTTCCCTGCCCTTGGGATATGTCTTACTGCCATTACCACTTTTTAAAAATATCTGAGTTATACTTTCATCAGTTGAGCAAATGGGATTATGATGTACTACTGAGATACAGGAGCTGAAAGGTCATTCTATATCAATTGTCACTGTGAACCAGAATGGTGGTTCCCAACCTTGGCTGCACATCAGAATCACCAGGGAGACTTTGACAGAGCCCAGACCCATGACACCAGCAGGACGATAAAATCAGAATCTCTTAGGGTTCGGATGCCCTGGCCTTAGCGCCCTCAAAGATTTCCGGGATGTTCCACTGTGACCCCAAAGACCACTAATCTAGAGTATATGTTAACTGAAAAAAATATATTTGCAATGTAGATCAATATAAACAACAAAATATTTGGTGCTTAGTCATCGTGAGATCAACACAGTGGATAAAGATTTTAAAAGAAATTGAGAACTAAAATTAAAGCAATAGTTCACATCATTCAAATCAAAATAGTCTTTTGTTTGAAACAGTTATCCATAAATTTGTTCTCGTACATTAAATATGGTAAAAATATATGTTAATGAATTATGATTTACATGTGAAGGAGAATGAGAGCATTGCTTGATTTCCTTTGTTAATACTTTAATTCATCGTGTATATGTGGACACTAACTTCATCTAATAAAAGAGGTTAAAAACAATATATAACAGCAATTATTTAAACTTTGTGATCATACCTATGTAGCCACTAGTTTGACCCAGTTACAAGTTCAAACTAAAAATATGTATTCCATGGTCTGTGAGAAAACAAATATCTAATAATAAGATATAATGTTGGATATCTTTCTATAAAAATAAAACAAATCATAAATCAATAGTTGTACATGGAGCAAGAAGATAAAAAACATAAACCATAAACTAAAATGATTATGATATTCTCTTCAACCTCATAAATAGCTTTACTATTGGTTAAAGAAATAAAAATACGTATAACTATCATGTATCAATAAAAAAAATTTTAAGTAGTCATCTGCATGGTCAGACTGATCTTGTAGAGAAGCAATTCCACTATAAAAATTATTTGTAAATAAAGTGGTAGAATATTAAAAGGTTCTATTTATAGATGTGTACTCCACACTTCTGAACAGTGACATGATATTACAATAGCACTTAGTCAAGAGCAAAATATTTTTGGTTCAAAATTTAAGTGATAAAAAATTGTAAGATACTTGATTTCTTCTTAAAAAACTATTTATTGGCAAGGCACTGTGGCTCACACTTGTAATCCCAGCACTTCGGGAGGCCAAGGCGGGTGGATCACGAGGTCAAGAGATCAAGACCATCCTGGCTTACATGATGAAACACCATCTCTATGAAAAATACAAAAAATAAGCTAGGCGTGGTGGCGCGCACCTGTAGTCCCAGCTACCCGGGAGGCTGAAGCAGGAGAATCGCTTCAACCCGGGAGGTGGAAGTTGAATGAGCCAAGATTGCGCCACTGCACTCCAGCCTGGGCGACAGAGTGAGAACTATGTCTTTATGAATCTTCAGTGTGTAACACTAAAATACATAAGAATTTAAGAGATGCATTTTTTTTCTTTTCAAATTGTACATTATGTAAACCAAACTCTATGTTCTCAAACTAGTTGGGTATTGTTTGTGAGTGATGCAAATGAGAAAGCCCTGCTATACATGCCTAATACTTGCAAGGTATCCTTTTGGTCAGTGTCTGTTAAATAAAAATAAGCAATATAATCTGCTTTAATATAAGATTGTAAAAATAAAAATGTGAGCATTCATACATTCTTGAGAGAACAAAAATTACAATTTATACTGAGAGAACTAAAGTACAGATGGTACAATGGTTTATTTTGCAATCTAATCTCAAACCCACTTACACTGACCAACTGTTTGAGGGAATAGTAACTAAATAAAGCTATCAATAACTTTAGAAATTTGTCTGTAAAATAAAAGTTTATATCCCATAAATTCCTCACTTTTATATTCATTTGCAAGAATTCTCAGGAACTAAAGAATGGCATGTATAAGAGAAAATACGTATTTAAGAAAAATCAAGCATGTTTATAATAAATATTTGTACTTTTGTAACTTAGAATATTTCATTTTTTAATATTGTCGAACAACTTAAAAATTTTGGTAGCTTTGTCAGTTTTTTATTATGCATCAAAAACATTGTTTTAAATAACACTGTAAACTACAGGGGAAAATTTCTGCTGTAGTATTTACTACTCAATTTATGTAATGTAGCAAAATGCTATAGTATTAATGATACAGTCAACATCTCGTGTTCTTTATTTATTCATAAATAATTTCCCAGATAAATGCATATATTTACATTTATCAGAATATTTAAAAATATTGAGTGCACATTTTTTTCTATGATACATTGCAATACAGAAGTACATCCAATCTATATTTGACCAGCAATTACTATAAGTTTGAGACACTATAATTTTATTAGATCTATTCTGAGGGGTTTCTTTTGAATAATTGGTCAAAAAGCCTTTTAAACAATTTAAATCAAAATGAAATTTAATTTATTCTTATTTTATATGAAATCTAGCAATTTTGAATGAGGGCAGAATATGTAACTGGAAAGTAATAATTCATCCTAACTCTAAAATTTAGAAATCACTGCATTACTCATTTAATTATAAATGAGTATAATAAAGTTAATATAGTTTTTCTAAAATATGTACCCCAAAAATTTGTGGTGCTAACATGATTTTATGTATTCTTTTCTCTACAATCTTAATAAATATATTTATAAATTATAAATTAAAATTGATTTTAATGAAAATATTACCAATTACAGGAATATAATACATTTACTTTTAATGTAGCCTATGACTTTGCAGATGCCTTCAGAAAGGAAAAATTTTGCATAGAATTCTATCTTGAGCACGGCTCCTAATGATAGTCATTTCATAGGCATAAGTCCATCTGAAATAAGTAAAAGTGTTCAGAAAGAAACTCAGGCATATCTTTCAAGGACAAAAAACATTTTAAGTAATGTGGCATAGTTTATACGTGAATGTGTTTGTGGCTTTTTCAGAATCAAAGAGAAATTATATGTTAAACTAAGAAACTATGCTTCTACTCCCTTTCTACATATAATCAATTGATCTGTGAGTCTTAAACCAAGAACACCACACTTCAAATTTGCAACTGTAATTTTTGACAACAGCTATTATGGAATAAATATTTCAAGTTTACAAGAAACCACAACAAAAAAACACCCCACAACCAATAAGTGTCTGCACGACATAACATGCAATTAATTCTCCATTGCGGTGATAAGAAATCAAGTGTCTGCATTTACTTATCAATGTGAAGTCTAAGTTTTTAAAGAAATTAAGGTTTTTATAATGTGCTTTTTTGTGCCTACAGTTAACTTCTACTTTACAAAAAAACGTAATCCAGAAGTAGGCAATAACGTTATAAATGAGTTAACTTACACTATACTTTATCGCTATGATTATGTAAATGATGTAAATATACAGTTGAGAGGTAACTTAGGTTAAGGGGAAAGAAAACTTTTTAATATATTTACTTGAACATTTAAACTAAGATGTATTTGGCATGCTCATTTGAAAATACGCTGCAGTCTATTATCAATACAGACTGTCTTTTAAATACTGAGTTATACAAATGGAAATTATCAGAAATTAGGGTTTACATGCAGGGAAGGAGGCAAATATAATTATTACAGGGTACCACTCTTAAACACAACTAAACTGAACCCTCTGCAATCCTTTTATTATTAGTAGAATTAGCAGACGTAGAGTTTCCTTTTCTTTACAATTTCAATGCAACATATCTTGTCAAAATAAATAACTGCAATTATTGCAGTAGTTATTCATTATTAATTTCTACCATTAAAGTTTTATTCCCAGGCATAAGTTAAAGTGATATGGTTAAAAAAAATAGATAAAAAAGTTTAAGATACACTTGTCTAGTGAAGTATCACTCTAAATTAATGTTGTAAATTCAGACTTACTATTTTCAGAGAGCTGTGTTTCTGGTCTTGAAGAATGAGAATAAGGCAAGGTCAGTTTGAGTTTAATTTAATTGTCAAAAGCACAACTAATCCGCCCAAAGTAAAATATGGCCCTTCGACTGTGTTCATTTAAAATAGGCATCCCTTAGTCCAGTTCTTTTATCAAAAAAGTCACAAAATTATTTGATCTATACCACCCTTGACTTTATTTTCCCAGCAGAACGCAAGTGAGACAGAGGGACAGCTGTTCTGCTTGTATATGGGATTGGGAAAGTAGGAGAGAAAGAGAGAGAATGTGGTGTATTATTTCCCTTGAAAAGCAGTACCCGTTTATTGTGTTGTGTAAGAAATTACCCTTGGAACAAAACATTAAGGCTTATAGAGATACTGTCTTACATCTTCCCTACTAAAGGTCACTGCAGTATCTTCATCTTCAGTACAGCTCTTGGGTAAATCTCATTTCAGCACCACGGACAGAGACGCTTCTATTAAAACCTGCGCCTATTGTTGCATTTGCATCGACCAATTCTTAAGAAACTTGCGCAGGCTTCCCATTTGCCCATCAGCAAGGGTTATATTCTTTATTACACTGAACAGGGAGAGCTTAAATATAATACAGACTATTAAATATTTCAGTAAATTTTAACTACAGCATCAACGTTTTGCTATTTAATACTTCTGGAAAGCATACTGAAAATCAAGCTAATTACATAGTGTGTCTGATAAATAGCCTATTGCTAGTCAATCACCAGACACCTAATTACAATTGTTCATTCATAGTGAGTCCCAGATCAATAATTATACAAATGTCAAAGAGGAAACAGGAAACTTAAAAAAAGTAAATATCCTCAGGTAGGCCCTCAGACTTTCTGAACAACCAGAACTACCCCTGTAAAAACAGGTAATTTTTTTTAACTACCGAAACAACTACAACCACTTTCTCTTGCTCAACCAACTTAATGATGTCACTATGAGAGCGTTCCTGTGTGCAGATCTATATTGCAAACCACACATGCCTGTCTCGAACTCTTCTGACTTTACCTGTGAGCATCAGTGTGCAGTCTCATTGCTATCTTCCTGACAAGACTTTTTCAACTTTCTTTCCTTAAAAGATGTAACACAGTTTGAGCCAACTGCATGAATGTAAGAAACAGTTAAAGTGCCAGCTTGATTATCTCAGATAACCGGGGACTTCCCTGATCTTCCAAGGACTCCCAGAAGAAGGCATCAGTCAGTCCACCAGCAATCCACCAGGTATTCTCATCTCAAACAGCAAGCCAAGCTCTTAATAACCGCAGAAAACACAAAGTAACAAAACCAGAGCCAAAAAATAATAATAATAAACTTGAGAAGACACCCCAACCAAGCAGAGACAGGAAAGTGCAGGAAAGGGGGAAACCCCCGAGGGTTCCTACCTTACAGTCTTCAGGACAGGATTTCACCGAGTACTCCTCCGACTGTAAATATTTGTGGAGCACGCTTTCAAACTCTTCGTATTTCTCCTGAGCATGGTGGTCATAGTCCTGGTAAGCCTCGACGCACTGCCTGCAAGTGGTCATCTCGCCGCCTTCCTTGAGCACCACATCCAGACTGCAGTTCAAAGTGTTGGGACTGGACAACCCCGAGAACAACTCCCAAAGTGTGTAGGAATTACAAAACGAAAGGTAAAAATCCGACAAGTTCCAGAGCGGAGTGGGATGCTTGCTCCTCACCTCCTGCCCGTCCCCCCCGGCCGCCCCCCGACTCCAGTTCCTGGCGCACACCGCGTCCGCATTCTCCACCGTGAAGCACTGGCCCGAGGACGCGCCCTGGGGGTAACAACTCTCCAGGCGCCACACGGGCTTGGCAGAGTTTCCTAGAAAAAGAGCCTTGCCCCGGTCGTCTTTGCCTCGGTTGCCCTTGCCGCCGCCGCCGCCGCCGTCTCCCGGGGAGGGGGGCAGGGTGGGGGACGAGGAGGCGGAGAGGAGTCTGTGTGCCTGGGCGGCGGGCGAGGACTCCCCCATGCTCGCCAGGAGCGCGGGCCAGGAGGGCTCCTGCTGCCGCCGCTGCTGCTGCTGCTGCTGCCGCTGCCTCTGCTGCTGCTGCTGCTGCTGCTGCTGCCGCTGCTGCTGCTGGTGCTCCTTGTCCCGGGCCCGGGTCAGCTTGGCCTCGGCGCAGAACCACAAGTGATCAGAGAGCAGGACTGTGAAAAACAAGAGAGATGCCAGAGACAGTCGCCATTTCTGAGCCCTCTCGGAATCGATGAACGGTTTCTCGTTCTCTCGGGGTGCTGCCAACCAGATTTTTAAGCCGTCGTCATACTGCCGACACATCCAAGCACCCCTGGTCATATTTTGGGAACGCACAGCCCTGGCCGACTCCACCGTGAGGGCGCCTGTGCCGGTGTCACCACAATATGCATTGACTTAAAGGGTTTAATTTCCTTATCCCCTCCTCCCGTTTCTTCTCTCTCCTCTCTCTCTCTTTCTCTCTCTCCCCCTCTCCCTCTCTCCTCTCTCTCTCTCCCTCTCCCTCTCTTTTATCTCTCTCTGTCTCTTTTGCCTACATAAATATTACCAGGCTTTGAAGGAAGGTCTGACTTGCTTCCGACCTAATCATCAGCCGACCCCATCCTCTGTAGAGTGGGAAACAATAATGGAGAGAGAGAGAGAGAGAGAGAGAGAGAGAGACGGAGGAGGCTGGTGCTGGTGGCCGGTGGCGAGGCTGGGTGCAGGGGGCGATGGTGGAGGTGACAGGGTGGCTGGCGCGGCTCCGGTCACCCAGGCATTGTCAGCGCGCGGGTCCCCATGGCCCCGCGGAGCCCAGCCCGCTCTCCCCTGCCAGGGGCATGCCGCGCCTCCGCTGCCCACTGACGGCGCCCGGAGCGCCTCCCCTCCTCCTCCTCCTCCTCCTCTTCTTCTCCTCCTCTTCCTCCTCCTTCCTTTCCTTCTCCTTCTTCTTCTCCTCCGCCTCCCGCTCCTGCTCCGCGCTGGCTCTCCCAGAGTCCGGAGCCTGGGCTGCCTCCGGCGGGGCGCTCCCTCCCCCCCACCCCCCACCCCGCGCTCTAAGTGCTGCCGCCGCCGCCGCTGCCGCAGGGCCGCCCGCGGGCGCCGCCGCCGGGGCTCCGACTGCTGACGCCGCCTCCCGCGGAGCTCCGGGCCGAATCGCCTGGGCTGGGCCTCCCGAGAGCCACAGTCATCTTCAGTCCGCGGGCTAAGTTGCCGCCATCTTCGTCCTGGAGAAACACTTTTTTGGGGGGAGCGCTGGCTTTTGCGTCATCTCCTCCCGCGCCGAGCTCGCTCCATCCTGGCGCAGTGGCGCCGGCTCGGCCCGGGAGGAGGGCGAAGGCGCGCGGGGGCGGGCGGCGGCGGGGCCGCGGGGCTGCGGGGCCCAGGGGCCCCCGCCCGGCTCCCCGGGCTCAGGCGCCTGCTCTTTCCTTTCCGTCCCCCTGTCCACGATATTTTGTTTTAATCACTGAAGAGAAAAATAAAAGTCAGACTGCGGACGGCATGGCCGGTGAGGCTCCTCGCGGCCGCGCCGCCCGCACGCTCTGGCTCCGGGAAGCGTCCGAGTTGCAGGCGCCCGGGCAGAGGTCTCTACTGGTGCGAGGGTCTGGGCAGAGTCCTCTCAACTAAGGACCGAGCCACTTCGGATGGAAGGTGGGGGTCCGCGGAGGAAGCTCGAATTGGCTAGAGGAGGGATGAGGTGACATTTGGTCTCTGAATGCGTCTCGGATCCCGGACCCCGAGATCCATCGCTCCCAGTGCGTGCAGTTATTCCGTCCTGCTGTGTGACACGGGAGAATGGCGCGCACGCCTGTGCACCTGCATCGACCGTGTAGCTGCCTGGGTGACAGCCACCCATTTGTCTGTTTTCTTTCCTATTCTAAAGTAAACGATTAGAAGTGGCCTCACAGAGTCTTAGGAAGAAACAGTAAACCCTGTGCCACCCGGGGTCACTGCCTAGCCCTGCCCTCCGCGCGCACCGTCCGCGTCTCCGAGGGCTCCTCCTCGGACCTGGACCCTCTGGAGCGGCTCCGACCCTCCCTCTGCCCCCGCTGCCTGCGTCCAGACCCCCTCCCGGGTGGGCTCCTCCGAGGACCTCCGCAGCCGCGGGCGAGCTGGGTGCCGGCGAGTCGCCGCCGCAGTCTGAGCCTCTGGTGCCCCTTAGCGTTGGCTCTCGGAGTTCTGAGAAGGGAAAGGAGACAGACACTCTGGGAAAATCTGGGGTCACCTCGATTCCGGCTCCTACGCTGGATGCCGTGGGCAAGCATCGGTCTCCTTTGATCTGAAGATCCTGCCCACTCCGCCCCTTGCCCCTGCCAGACCCGCGGGAGCAGGAGGTGGCGTAGGTGCCAGACGCTGCCGGTGCGCACCGAGTGCAGCGCTGCCCCGGCTCGCCCCGGGGGTCGCGTGGGACAGCGGTTTGCGGTGTCGCCCTCTCTGCGGTGCTTTCCAAGGACCCTCATGCCCCGCCCGGGTGCACATTCACCACATGGGTCTTACTAGGTGACCTCGTTCTAAGTAAAATGCATTGAGAAACCAAAGGGATGGGGCATCCGTATCCATTTTCCTTTAACGAGCGCTGTGGGTGTTGGGGATGCGGGAGAAGTAGGTGTTTTTTAAAGAAAAAATTGCAAAACCTCTTGGGCAGGATTCGACCTACTAGCCTCTTCTGCTGCGTAATAAGGTACTGTATACACTAAATTTTACCCCTAAAGATTTTCAGTTCTTACCAACTATAGGTAATGATCATCAAAAAGCTGCGTCCTGTTTGATGGCTGGTTTACTCAAGTGTCATGTGGTGTTTTAAAAGACGATTTGTGTAAGTAGATCATTCTAGTACTTTCGATTTCAGTGTGTTGAATTTCTGAGTAATGTCAGTTTTTCCTCATAATACAGACAAAATTATTATTTATTAACCAGATTGTTTATTAATCAGGACTGTACATGCCACAATATTTCTTAACTAAATACGAGTGCATACATTCTCGCTGACATAACTATTATTATACAAGTACAGTTTGTGCATTGTAAAAAAGGTGTAAAAATCAAAAGAGCAATTTAAAAAGTCATGGTGATATCAACACCCAGATATAATCAGTATTTTCATTTTACAGCATCTTCCTAACATTTGTATTTTGTATTACTAATTTCCTGTTTTGTGATATTCACTAGTCCAGCATTTTCGAAGGATTGAAGTATGATAGAATACACATCCACACTTATTAGATAACAATATATTTCCCTTCAATAATGCATTAATTTTAATCAGACACAAACATTTTAATGGTGGCTGAGATTATTAGCATCCAATGTCTTACTCTGCATGTGTGATTAAATCAGAAAGAAAACGAAAACTAGGGGAAATAAAATAAACAAACAATATAAATTTAAAGGTTCATAATTATCAAACAAGGAACCGAAGCAAAAGAGGACTCTGTGACTTATTACTATTCAGATCTAGTAAAAATAATGTCTCAGAAGGTAGTTCAGTGATACTTAGTAAAAGTCTTATATACTGCATTAAAATAATAGTGTTAAATCTATTTTTACTTTATGTAAGACTATAGTTAATTCTTTATTTTTAAGTAAGCTGGGCCTTGCCTTCCTCTAATGTTTCTCATGAATTAGGATATTTTTATAAAAGACAATTTTAAGGACGCAAGCCCACTGAAAGTAAACTGTTGAGAACCAATTTGACTTTTGTTTGTTGTGTGTTGGTTCTAGAATGAACTGTTGGAACACAGATAAAAGACCATGTCTGGCCTCTTGAAGCTTAGTCAAGGGGCAGATAATACTAACTAGGCCAACAATTACAATACAAGGTAATCTGTGAAGATTAGCATGTTTTGAGACTTCAGAGTAGAGCAGTAAACTCCAGTTGGATTTTAAGAGGGACTAGGGATAGATAGGAATTGGGGACATTTAATGGGAGCAGAAAGAAGTCTTCTAGGGAGGAGAAAAGGACAATTCAGAAGGACAGCAAATTTCAAGGACTCGGGAGCTTGAAGGAGCTCAGGTCACTGGTAGGACTACTGACAGATAAGTGGGCTGTGTTGTGTGTGACCTGTATATTGGGAGGGGGTAAGGGAAGAGGCTGGAGAGAAAGGCTGAGGCTCTGTTATGAATGATACTGTATAATACTCAAAGGAAATTGGCTTTTCTCCTGAAAGAGATGGATTCATTAAGGAAATTTAGATTGTGACTTTAATGTTCGTTTTCATGAACATCACTGTTCACTAAAATCAAAACGAGAAGTATGTTTGGAGAAGGCGTTAACTAGATTAGTAAATGTTGATTCTTGTTAGCTTATCAGCTAAAATATTGCATAGTGGCAAGGAAGAGCAAATAGCTTGGCTGGAATGTAGGTTTCATTTATATCAGGAAAATCAGGCTGTGGAGTCTAGAAACTCCTACGTAGGTTTTACCTAGGAGTGTGACTAATGGAATAGAGAAGTTTAATAGCACCAGCACATTTCAGAAGGCTGCTGAATAGTAGACAGTTGCAAATACATTATATTGAGGGATCTGCTAACAGGATGTACTCTGAACAAGAAAACATTGCAGAAACAATCTACCTGTATATCATAGCTCCAGGATTACTGTTCAGGGGGTCATTTATGTTTATAACCTTCAAAAATTCAAAGCTCTTACGTTATTTGATCATGCTTATTTTCATGGGAATCAGTGCTTTTATTCCTATTTAAATGGCTAAAGTTGTTATGCATTGGGAGATGGGTTTCTTATTCTGCCTTTACATTATAAAAACAACAAAATGATATATTTGTTGTCTTCTCAAGTATTTATCCTTATCCCTTAAAATTAACATCTGCCAAATAATTTTACCAAAGAAAAACAGGCAAATCCAGAATATCTTCTTATCTACTGAAGGCCATTGCTTAAATACGTCCACTCCATAAATCAAGTAAATAACAACCCCAAGATATTTTCTTTTTTCACACTGAATGCATCCTGAAAACACAAAATTAGGTACACCCTTTGTTGTTCTCATATACTGTTTATGTGACACATGTAAGTGAAAATGGATTATGCTCTTATATACACATTAATCTCAAAAAAGACTTTTGTGCTTTTAGAATTCACAGGCAATGTGCAAATTCTTGATGAGCATGTCTACATTTTCTACTTATTTTTGTGGTTGTTGTTTTGAGATGGAGTCTAGCTCTGTCCCCTGGGCTGGAGTGCAATGGTGCGATCATAGCTCACTTCAGTCTCAAAATCCTGGGCTCAAGAGATTGTTCCACCTCAGCCTACCGAGTAGCTAGAACCGCAGGTGCATGTCACCATGTCCAGCTAATTTTTATTTTTACTTTTATTTTTTGTAGAGATGTGGTCTCCCTGTATTGCCCAGTCTGGCCTAGAACTCCTGGCCTCAACTGATCCTCCTGACTCAGTCTCTCAAAGTGCTGGGATTACAGGCATGAGCCACCACACTGGCAAATGTCTACATTTTTAAAAACAAATTAAACATAAAGAGCTCATAAAGAATAGTCAAAGTTTATTTGTGGAAAAATATAAGACTGATCTATAAGCTTTTAATTCCGCTATAATTTGTGAATGTAAACCTCTCTTTAAGATAAAAGCAGATGCTAGCATCATGAGGTACCTGAGGGTTCTAGTTAGTTACCAACATGGGAAATGTGCCTGGGGCTTTCTGTAATTGCATTTCCACCTTGATTTGATAGGGTTGATTTGGCAAACTAGCATTTTCTCTCTATCTGTGTACTTCCACCATGCTCCAGCTCAGTGATTTTCTAATGTTGGTGGGCAGAGAATCAAGTAGAGACTTAGTCAACTTGGGCCCCTCTCCAGAGACCTGCCTCAGTAGAACTAGGCTGGGGTCCAAGGAAACTATTTTTAACAAGACCCCCTTAGTAACTTTTTCTAACCTAAGAACGCTTCTACCTACAGTATTGGCACTGCTGGATGGAGTGGCCGGTGTGAGTCAAATGAGGGTGCATGCTCTAAATTCTAAACCAGTATCAAGATTCATCTGTGGAGAATATAGTGTTAAATAATGTTATTTGTGATTAAGCATTCGCGTGTATAGAATTAAGTCATGAACACTTTTCATAGAATGCAAACAATGTATACCCCACATGACATTAAAAATCTATGTCATCACTGTCATCATCAAAATTACTATTTGACAAACTCTTTTAAGAACGTGTGTACATACACACCATTTGCAAGCAACAAAAGTGACAGAGGGAAAACACTTCACTCAAGATACACAGAACGAGGCCCATATGGAGAAATGGACAGAAGTTACTGACAAATAAAATAAAACATTTGAACAGTAAGAAAAATCTGCCTGTGTCTACATAGAAAGTTGGCTATTATAAAGATGAAAATTCTCCCTAAATCAAGTTACATATTCCTGAAAACAAAATGTGATTTTTTCCTGAAAGAAACTATCCTCCAAAAAAGAGGGAGCCATTTTATATTTGAGTTCTTACAAAATCTCTCATAATGTGGGGGCCCCTCTCTATTTTATTTCAAACTTCATTTTGGGAAGACACAAAGGCTCTTGAAATGAGAGCCACCAATGTTTGTTTTAGATGCTTATAAAGGTTACCTCATGGAGCTGTTAACATAGCAAAATAAATTTTTTAACAAAAGAAAATTTGGTAACTATTTCTGGCGTAAAGATTTTACAATAGCAAGTATTATCACTAGACATTACTTTAAATGTGGATTTTTTTAAATCATGGTAGAAAACAATATAAAAAGTGTTCATGTGGCAGTTGTTAAGAATACACATCTTCAGGGTTTTTTAATATAAAAAGAGGAAAGAACAGTCTCATTATTATATGCATAGTTTCTCTGATTTGGTACAAAATTTTCCAGTGATGTCATTGTGGAATGATCCAAGTGTTGCCTGTCAGCAGAGATAGGAGTGAAGTTGATGATGGTTAGATGGCCTCACAAGGGACTCTAGTGATAGTAAAGGTTCCAGTGGCAAACACACAAGTGAAAAGTTTGAATATAGTTTCATAATGTTTGAGAGTGTAAAAAATGCATTTTAAAATTAATACATTACTTTCTGTACTATTTTAAATAAGTATGTATCTAAATAAACACATAAAATGTTATGAGTAAACATTAGGCTATGTAATTTCATTTCATCCTTAAATTTGGGAAGTACAAACCAACAGGGCGTGGTGGCTCAAGCCTGTCATCCCAGCACTTTGGGAAGCCAAGGCGGGTGGGTGGATCACATGAGGCAAGGAGTTCAAGACTAGCCTCGCCAACATAGTGAAACCCTGTCTCTATTAAAAATACAAAAATTAGCCGGGTATGGTGGGGTGCACCTGTAATCCCAGCTACTCGGGAGGCTGAAGCAGGAAAATCGCTTGAACCTGGGAGGCAGAGGTTGAAGTGAGCAGAGATGGCATCACTGCACTCCAGCCTGGGTGACAGAGTGAGACCCTTTCTGAAAGAAAAAAAAAAAAAAACTGATAGAAACCTTTTCGGAGTTAGCTTCTGATTCATCAAAAAGTATGATGGGCTTTAGACCTATTATATTTGGGCTTGCCTTATATGTGTGCATAAATATGATTTGTTCAGTACAATTTCAATTAAAAGATTTTTTATAGAACCTGACAAATTATAAAGTTTATCTGAACTTATAAATAGAAACTAGAATGGAGCCTCCGTAACCACCGTCCTACAGCAGCTTGCAGCTGTCGTGGGAAACAGGCTCCATCTTCAGACAGCCTTCCTGGTGCTCTGGCACTAACTTCAGTATGCTCACAGGGAAAGCAGAGTGGACAGGGTAGATAAATGGTGACTCCCTCATTCCATTAATATTTGATGCAGGATCCAGCCTCTGCCCTCCAGCTCTAAGAGAATCTCCAGCCAGAGCATGGATGAGGCCAGCAGGCAGATCTGAGAGACATTTCCTGGACATTACTATATAGTTGGCACTGGTTCCCACAATACAGCACAGAGAATAGCTTTGTGACACTAGCTACGAATTTGATCATAATTTGAGATCAGATGCATCCATAAAAGAGTGGACTCTGATATATTTCTCTCCCTACTTCTCAGACTTCAAAACCCACAGGGATGGTAAGAGCAGAGGTCAGAAGAAAATTAATTGCCAACAGAGAGGAGGGAAAACACGCCTAAGATTATCTACATCCAAGAGGACAGGCCACCCATTTGGGGAGCATTTCAACGCAGGTGGATTTTAAAGTGAATAAATAAAAGTAATGAGGTGATAACCCTACCAGGTGCTAAAGCATATGTTAATGATATAATAATTAAATAAATGTTTAAGTAGGTAAATAGCAGTAAAAACTAGAAATGACAGAAAAAAGGCCTAGTACATGTAAGAATTTAGTATATGATAAAGGATAAACAAAAGTATTATTTAATATATGGTTCTGGGACAATAGTTTACATAGTGGGATATACATTCACTTAGATATTTACTTTCTGAACAGTTTCTAGACATGTTAAATAATTAAATATTAAAATAATCAACTGGAAAAATAGATAAGACTTTTTTAAATGGAGAAAGCACATAATAAATTATAAAATTAAAATTTATAAATCCATACATCTTTTGTTTGTTAAAAATTTATACTCTGGGGGACAGCCAATATGGCTGACTAGACGCAGCCAGGAAGAGCTTCTCCCATAGAGAGAGACCAGACCAAGTAGACTGGCACACTCCAAACAGATCTTTGGAAATAAAGCATTGAGAGTGGACAGAGGGAGGATGCAGACCCTGGGCTGAAACAGAAGGAAACTGGGAACTCTTCACAGGGTTAACAAGTAGCTGGACTCGTTCCTGGCATTGAGCAGCTCCTAGGGGTGGGTGAGTGACCTAGGCATGGAGTGGCCTACTCTTGCTGTGGACCTCCGGGATCCCAGCTGTGGGAGACCCCACAACCCCCGCGACATCTGAGCTGGCAGGGAGAACTGTCCAGAGATTTGATAGAGACAGAACTCCAGCCTGTGTGGAGCCCAGAGTGGCATGGAAATGGCTGCAGTGGAGCAACGCCATAGGCACCCATCCCCCAAGGCTCGCCATAGTTCTGTAGGTGTTTCTACCCATTGTTGGCTGCCAGACTTGGACAGAGTAGAAACTGTCTTGCCTATGGGACAGGGCCAGTCTGATCTGAGTGACCCCCTCTCTGCTGGCCTCTCCCAAGGTCCCTGCCTGGCCACCACACCTGCTTGCAGCACAGCCTCAGCTTGCCAGTAGCCACTGCCATAGATCTTTTGCAGGCAAACCCCACCTAACTGTCAGAGCACTTTTGCAGACAGACTGCCAACAGTGTGCATCCACCCACAGCGTTCCCCTCAGGGGACATGCACACACCCATGGCCTCCCCTGCTGCCCCACCGGCACACGTGTGTGCGGACCCCTGGCCAGCACACACATGTGCAAGGACCCCCACTGTCCTACTAGTATGCATGTGTGTGGGTACCCACAGCCACCTTACTGGAGTGATTTTGCCAGCAGCCCCTGTCAGAGTGTTGTTGCCAGCAGACAGGGCACACCTCAGCCAGTCTAGCACAGCAAGTGCTTAACCTTGAGGGGCCAGAGAACAAAGTCACAGGCCTAGTCCCAGCCCCCCAGAGTTAGAACATGTAGCCTACGAGTGCTGAGCTGAGGCTTGACCCTCTGAAATCATCCAGAAATGAAGCCAATCCACTAAATCCAACTTATACGATGGTCATATCCTGGAGGGCATCAAATAGTGTGAATGCAAAAAGCCTCACCCAAAAGATAACAACTTCAAAGACTAAAGGAACATCAGCCCACATAGATGAGAAAGAACCTGTGCAAGAATTCTGGCAGCTCTAAAGGTCAGAGTGTCTCCTTACCTCCAAATGACCACATTAGCTACCAGCAGTGGTTTTTAAACAAACCGAAATGGCTGAAATGACAGCTAATTCAGAATCTGGATGACAAGGAAGCTCATCTACATACAGAAGGTTGAAACCCAATCCAAGGAATAGAATAAAATGATCCAAAAATTGAAAGATGTCATAGACATTTTAAGAAAGACCCAAACTGAACTTCTGGAAATAAAAAATTCACTACAGGAATTTCAGAATGCAATTGGAATCATTAATAACAGAAAAGGCCAAGCTGAGGAAAGAATCTCAGAGCCTAAAACCACTCCTTTCAATCATTAGAGGCAGATAAAAATAAAGATAAAATAATGTTTTAAATGAATGAAACCTCCAAGAAATATGAGATTATGTAAAGAGACCAAACCTACCATTCACTGGCATTCCTGAAAGAGATGGAGAGAGAGCAAGCAACCTGGAAAACATATTTGAGGATATTGTCCACAAAAATTTCCCCAACCTTGCTAGAGAGGTTGACATGAAAATTCAGGAAATTCACGGAACCCCTGTAAGATATTAAAGGCAGCTAGAGAGAAGGTGCTGGTCAGATACAAAGGGAACTCCACTAGGCTAACAGCAGACCTTTCCGCAGAAACTGCACAAGCCAGAAGAGATCAGAGCCCTATATTCAGCATCCTTAAATAAAAGAAATTCCATCCAAGAATTTTATATCCAGTCAAATTAAGCCTCATAAGCAAAGGAAAAATAAAATCCTCTTCAGACAAGCAAATGCTAAGGGAATTCATAACCAACATATCTGCCTTACAAGAGGTCCTCAAGGGAGTGCTAAACATGGAAGGGAAATATCAGTACCTTCCACCACAAAAACACATTTAAGTACAGAGCCTACTGATACTATAAAGCAACTGTACAATCAAGACTACATAACAACTAGCTGACAATACGATGACAGGATCAAATCCTCACATATCTATATTAACCTTGAATGTAAATGGGCGAAATGCCTCATTTGAAAGACACAGATGGTGGCTGGGCATGGTGGTTTACACCTGTAATCTCAGCAATTTGGGAGGGCAAGGCAGGAAGATTGCTGAGCCCAGCCTAGGCAACATAGCAATACCCCACCTCTACCAAAAAAAAAAAAAATTAAAATTAGCTGTGCATGGTGGCACATGCTTGTAGTCCCAGCTACTTGGGAGGCTGAGGTGGGAGGATCATTTGAGCTTGGGAGGTCAAGGCTGCAGTGAGCCAAGATTGTGCCACTGCACTCCTGCCTGGATGGCAGAGACCTCATCTCAAAAGAAAAAAAAAAAAAGACACAGAGTGGCAAGTTGGACAAAGAAGCAAGACTGAACAATATGTTGCCATCAAGAGAATCATCTCACTTACAATGACAGCCATAGGCTCAAAGCAAAGGGAGGGAGAAAGATATATCAAGCAAATGGAAAACAAAAAAGAGCAGGAGTTGCTATTCTCATTTCAGACAAAACAGGCTTTAAACTAACCATGATTTTTTTTTAAAAAAAAAAAAGGACAAAGGCATTACATAGTGATAAAATGTTCAATTTAAACCAAAAGACTTAACTCTTCTAAATATACATGCAGCTAACACTGGAGCACCCAGAGTCATAAAACAAGCTCTTAGGAACATATGAAGAATCTTGGATAACCACAGAATAACAGTGGGAGACTTCAACACTCCACGGACAGTGTCAGACAGATCACGGAGGCAGAAAAGTAACAAAGATATTCAGGACATAAACTCGACATTTGAACAAATGGGCCTACCAGACATCTACAGAATATTCCACTCAACAACAACAGAATATACATTCTTCTCATCTGCACATGGCACATACTCTAAGAACGACCATATGCTTGGCCATAAAGCAATTCTCAACAAATTTAAAAACCTCAAAATCATATCAACCCCACTCTCAGACCACAACACTATAAAAATTGAAATCAATACCAAGAAGATCTCTCAAAACCATACAATTACATGAAAATTAAACAACATGCTCCTGAGTGACTTTGGGTAAAGAATAAAATTGGGGCAGAAATGAAAAACTTACTTGAAACTAATGAAAATAAAGATACAACATACTAGATAATACAGCATTAAGAAGAAAGTTTATAGCACTAAATGCCTAAATCAAGAAGTTAGAAAGATCTCAAATTAACAACCTAACATCACACCTAGAGGAAGAAGAAAAATAAGAGCAAACCAACTCTAAAGCTAGCAGAAAATAAGTTAAGCAAAAGCAGAGCTGAACTGAAGGAAATTGAGATGTGAGCATGCCTATCAAAGAATACAAAACCAAAAATTTGTTATTTGAAAGAATAAATAAGATTCGATAGCTAGCTAGATAGATTTTTAAAAAGAGAGAGATCCAAATAAACACAATCAGAAATGCAAAGGTGACATTACCACTGACCCCACAGAAAAACAAAAATAGTCAGAGACCATTCAAACACCTCTGCACACAAACTAGAACACCTACAAGAGATGGATAAATTCCTATAAACATACAACCTAAGATTGAACCATGAAAAAAGTGAAATCGTGAACAGATCAATAACAGTTCCAAAATTGAATCAGTTATGAAAAAAAAAAAGAAAAGAAAAGAAAGAAACTACCAGCCAGAAAAGGCCCTGGACCAGATAAATTTACAGTTAAATTCTACCAGATGTGTAAAGAAGAGCTAGTACCAGCCCTACTGAAAATATTCCTAAAACTGAAGGAGGGGGGACTCCTCCCCAACTCATTCTATGAGGCTACCATCATTCAGATACCAAAAGCTGATAAAGAGACAACAAAAAAGCAAGCTTCAGGCTAACATCCCTGGTGAACATAGATGCAACAGTACTTAACAAAATACTAGCAAATGAAATCCAGCAGCACATCATGAAGCTCATTTACCACAATCAAGTAAGCTTTATTCCTGGGATGCAAGGTTGGTTCAATATATGCAAATCAGTAAATATGATTCATCACATTAACAAGACTAAAAACAAAAACCACATGCTCATCTCAACAGACATAGACAATGCTTTCAATAAAATTCTACATCTCTTCATGTTAAAAACCCTCAACAAACTAGGTGTTGAAGGAACATACCTCAAAATAATAAAAGCAGTCTATGACAAACGCATAGCCAACATCATACTGAATGGGCAAAAGTTGGAAGCACTCCTCCTGAGAACCAGAACAAGACAAGGATTCCCACTCTCACCACATGTATTTAACATAGTACTAAAAGTCCTAGCTAGAGCAATCAGGCAAGAGAAAGAAAAAAAAAAAAAAGGCTTCCAAATAGGAAGAGAGAAAGTCAAACTATCTCTGTTTGCAGGCAATATGATTCTAGACTTAGAAAACCCCATAATTTCTGCCCAAGGGCTCCTAGAACTGATAATCAACTTCGGTAAAGTTTCAGGATACAAAATCAATGTACAAAAATAAGTAGCATTTCCATACACCAAAAAACATCCAAGCTGACAGCCAAATCAAGAACACAATCTCATTCACAATAGCCACAAAATAATAAAATTCCTAGGAATACAACTAACCGGGGAAGTAAAAGATCTGTACAGCAAGAGTTACAAAACACTGCTGAAAGAAATCAGAGGGGAAACAAACAAAAGAAAAATCATTCCATATTCATAGAGAGGAAGAATCAATTTTGTTAAAATGGTCATACTGCTTGTTTACAATGGCAATTAGCAATGTACAGATTCAGTGTTATTCCTATCCAATTACCAATGTCATTTTTTTCACAGAATTAGAGAAAACTATTGTAAAATTTATGTGGAACCAAAAAAGCCCAAATAGCCAAAGCAATCCTAAACAAAAAGAATACAGCCTGAGGCATCACACTACTCAACTTCAAACCATATACAAGGCTACAGTAACCAAAACAGCATGGTACTGGTACAAAAATAGACACCTAGACGAAAGGAACTGATTAGAGAACTCAGGAATAAAGCCTCACACCTACAGCCATCTGATCTTCAACAAAGTCAACAATAACAAACAATAAGAAAAGGGTTCCCTATTCAATAAATGGTACACGGATAACTGGCTAGTCATATGCAGAAGATTGAAACTGGACCCCTTCCTTTTACCATATATGAAAATCAACTCAGGATGGATTAAAGACTTAAATGTAAGACCTAAAACTGAAAAAAAAAAAAAAAGCCTTAGAAGAAAACCGAGTACATACCATTCTGGACATAGGCCCTGGCAAAGGATTCATGATAAAGTCTCCAAAAGCAATTGCAAAAATAGACAAGTGAGTCTAATTAAACCAAAGAGCTTCTGCACAGCAAAGAAACTATCAACAGAGAAAGCAGACAGCTATGCATCTGACAAAAAATCTATTAAAAAACTTAAATCAACAATCAAAAAGCAGACAACATTAAAAATGGGCAAAGGACATGAACAAACACTTCTGAAAAGAATACATGCATGCAGCCAACAAGCCTATACAAAATGCTCAACATCACGAATCATTAGAGAAATGCAATTCAAAACTACAATGAGATACCATCTCACACCAGTCAGAGTGACTGTTATTAAAAAGTCAGAAAGTAACAGATGTTGATTAGGTCGTAGAGAAAAAGGAATGCTTATACACTGCTGGTGGGGATGTAAATTAGTTCAGCTACTGAAGAGTGAAGTTTGGAGATTTCCAAAAGAACTTAGAACCACCATTCCACACAGTAATCTCATTACTGAATATATACCCAAAAGAATATAAACCATTTTACCAAAAAGACATATGCACTCGTATGCACATCACAGCACTGTTCACAATAGCAAAGACATGGAATCAACCTAGATGCTCATTAATAGTGGACCAGATAAAGACAATGTGGTACATATATACCATGGAATACTACATAGCCATTTAAAAAGAACAAAATCATGTCCTTCGCAACAACATGGATGCAGCTGGAGGCCATTATCCTAAGCAAATCAACACAGGATCAGAAACCCAAAAAGTGCATGTTTTCACTTACAAGTTGGAGCTAAACATTCAGTACATGTGGACACAAAGAGAGGAACAATAGACACCAGAGCCTACATGAGGGTAGAGTAGGGGGAGAGGAAAGATTAAAAAAACTACCTATCAGGTACTATGCTCACCACCTGGGTGATGAAATCATTCGTGCATCAAACTCCAGTGACACACAATTTACCCATATAACAACTTTGCACATGTACCCCATGAACCTAAAATAAAAGTTGAAAAAGAAAAAAAATATATAGCTAAACTGAAAGGAAAATAAACTCTTACCTGTTCAAGTATTTTATAAGTATGGCAGGTTAATTTCCTGATACTGATACACATATCCTCCCCAAACTTACAAACATAAAGGATTAGAATTCCAAAATATTATGTAATGTGTATTCATTCATCAGTTCATTATGAAACATTACTTATTCTACAACCACTAAGTATGAAGTAGATGTCTTCTTCTCCTTGACTCAAGGGTGAACAATGTAAATATGTATTTTAACCACATGGTACTGACAGTCCAGAAATATGGGCGGATATTTTTATAGTTTACTTTTAAGGGCTTAAAAATTAAATTTTAGATTATGTAAACCTATCATCACGAAAGAACAAATACGTTACCAATCCAGTTTGCCTTGTAAATTCTGATTCATGCATTGAATTTCAACTTACACATTGATTTTTCCCTGATGTCTTCCTTGACTATTCCAGATCCAGCCAGTTAGTCTTTCATTAATTTATTTCACCAATGTATATTGAATAGCAACTATGTATCTTTCTAGGAACAGAAATATGACCATTTCCTTAACATGTTCTCAATGTAGTTACAATTTTACTATTGACTTTTTAAAATTTGGTGTTTCTACAATAATACATTCAGTAATTCTTAACCATTTCTTAAAGTATCTCTTTGCTTTTCTGATGACAGCTCTGCACATGCTCTCTGAAATCGGTTTACAGGCTCATACACTCAGTATTTTGCACAAAATTTTACAGGGTTCATGGACTTCCTGAAATTCCATCATGGATCATCTACATCAGGTCAACCATACATGCAATAGAACCTTCCATCTTGGCAGGTGCCCATAATTATTGCCTGTGTTTGTTTATACATCTTCCCTTTTTGTTCTTTTTTATCTTCTTGTAGGCTCCTCTTGGACAGTGTGCCTTTTTGTATTTACAGCAGCTAACAGAGTGACAGCACATATCAATATTTATTGAATGAAAGTGCATATGTGTAAAGACAGAATTCAATAGGATCTCACATGGCTTTTATTCTAAAACCTGCTGCATGAAAGTTGCTTATGCCTACATAATTCAATCTCCCCTAGGAACAACTAACCACATAGAGCATCAGTTAGGATTCTTCTGTTGAAAGCAATAGAAAAAAAGTCCTAAATAGACTTAAGTAAAGATCAATGTATTGACTCATGTAACTGAAGAGTCCCATGGTAAGCTTTATTTCAGACATAGCTGGATATGCAGGATTAAACAATGTCTTTTTTTTTTTTTTTTTTTTTTTGCCACTGTTATTTTCCAACTCTCTGTTCTGTCTCCTGATGTGTTGGCTCTGCTTACACGTGGGTGCTTCATTCACATGGCAGGGTTGTGTCAGCCGCCACCATCCCACATGCTTCAAAATTTAAGACCATTAGAAATGACAGATTCTCTTCCAGGAGCTCCCACAAAGTCCCTAGTTTCACTGTGGTTGGAAAGGCTTAAGCCAAGTGCTTACTCTTGAACCAATCACTGTGGCTTAGGCTGCTTCATGTGATCCACACCCGGAGCTGAGATTGATCCACACCCTGGCTGAGTGTGCTGAATGCAAGAGTGGTTGACCTGCATGTGAAAATCTGAGGCCATCACCAGCATTGGGGGAATGGATGCAGAGCTCTCAATGAATGGCAAGCATCCATGTATCCTCCTTGTCATCTAAACCCCTTCGAAAGACACAGGTTTACATAAGCTGCCCTCTCCCCTCTACAAATACAGACAATCTCTGTAAAGTAGGTCTATTTATTGGCAAATAACAGAAAAGTTGCTTAAAACTAATTTCAGAAAAGAAAAATGATTATTTTGTGTTCTATTACCAAAACGACCAGGAACAGAGCCGAGCTGGCTTTATGTGTATTTATATTCAACTCAGTCTCTTTAATTCCCTCAGCACTGTGCTGGCTTCGTTTTTAAGGTCCATGTTGTGGCTTCTGGAGATACAAGGTTGAACATAAGGTCTCTGTAATTGAGGTATCTTACTCCTACTGAATCTGGCTTGGTCCTAGAGTCCATCCTTGAAGCAATCAGCATGACCAAGAGGATGGAACATGTTGAAGAGGGTAGTCTGGAGAATGTGTTTTATTCAGAAATCCAGCAGTGAAGTTAGATTTGCAGAAACTACACGGGTTGAGGAGACCCGGAATAAAAAGATGGGGTACTATAATCACAAGGAGAAAGGGGATAGTGAGAAGAAAAAAAGAGTATTTATTAAAATAATATAACCTACTTTTTCATCTTGGAGTCCCAACGTCTGCCTCCATGTCCAGGATCTCTGAATGATATGCCATAACATTGGGTACAGACGCGACTTCTCACGGTCTGGCAACTGTAGATAAGTAACAAGCCTGACTACTCCCAAACATACCCAGCACAGCACTGTGGAACACGAACGGCCATTTATCAAAAGCGGAGAAACTTCCACTTCCATTGTTGGAAGACAGGCTTCTTCCAGCTTGGAAAGCCAAATAAAATATAAAATATATCTCCGTGGCAGCTGTGACACACCACGGTAAGTCCCACATTCCAAACTGCTCTTCAGGATCCTGTCAATTCAGAGCAACAGTGAAGAGGCTTTCTAGCTAAACTGAAAGAAGCAACTGTGGGAGTGAGGGGAAGGGAAGTGACTCAGGTCCACCAAAAGGGAGAGACCACAGTAAATATCTCAGGCGTGTAGTCAGGAGCCTCAAACATTTACAAAGTAGAAGAAGGAAAGAGAACTAGAAAAATGGCTGGCCTTTATAAGGTCTGAAGCCTAAATTTGAAGCAGATTGATCCCTGATTAGATTGTGGTGCTCTGTGTCTACCCTAACTGGCAACCTGGTACAAATGAAAACCTCCCATGAGAAATATAACATCACTTAGATTTTAAAATTATCTCTATAGTGTTTCACATCATCATTTGGAATGTAATAAGCAAATGATCAAGTCTATCAAAAGATAGCATAACAGAATTTTTGGAGAAAAGTCAAACAATAAAAACAAATCTATAGAAGATCCAGAAATTGGGCATAAGATTTCAGATGCTTTTTAATTGGTGTGTTCAATATGATGAAAAGTTGTACCAGAGAAACCCTAAAATTGAATCAACCATAAATTCTAGAACTAAAATGACAAAAGTAGAAGTAATAGATGCATGTATAAATATCTAGAGAAAATACTAAACAATAGTAAATAAATGTATTACCAAGCTAGTATTTTTTCTGGTCATTTTCATAAGATATTGACCAAAGCCAAAACTCTTGCTCAGTTGTAATCTCTGAATTTGAAATCTGGCTGGTGAATGTCCATTTCTTTGCTCATAAGTATCTATGCTCAGGCCCATGAACTGGAGGCATTTAATTGAGCCCATACAACAGGGCAATATGAATCAATGGCATGAAGTAAAGAGGTATGGGTCTTCCTCTGACCCCCAGGCTCCATGCCAGCAGCATCCCAACAATGAAGGCAACTGATTCCCCATCTGGTAGAGATGGATAACAGGAGGTGCTAAGGATTGGCCTTGAGAAACAGGATTCTCTCAGGTTCTAAAATATTAGGTTGGTGCAAAAGTAATTCTGGTTTTCACCATTACTTTCAATGGCTGGCTTTTCTTCTAGCCTTTTTCTTCTGCCTTTCCTTCTAGCCTGTATTTTCTCTACATTTAGCTTAGGACTGGGGATTTGCTTTTTCTAACCATGCAAATGTCCCAACTATTAGAGGTCTGATTCTTTTCCATCACAGGCTGAAAGCAGAGGCATCACTGTTGTCAGATGGGCTAGTTTCAACATCAGCTTGGCACGTGTTTCTTCCTGTTGACTGTAAGATCCTGACTTTTTTCTACTATGTTTTTAATGCTTACCGTCCCAGGTGTATACCCTCCTAGATGTATACTTCTGGGACTCAATATTCACAAGGTTGTGCTCAAGTGTCTACTGTACCTCCAAATCACAAGAATTCCCAACTTTCCGTCTTCGGATATTGCCTACCTCGAGAGATATCCTAACTGATTTCATGATTTAGGCAGTCACTCTCATATTTTACATTGTCACTACTCTTACTTCAAAACCCTATTCTCAATTTAAAATTCAGTATCAGTTGGGATTCTTTCACTCTTGTAACTAAAGTTACTGGCTTCAGATTTGTGGGATTCAGGCCACTTTTTATTCTTATCACTTGGCTCTGCATTCTATTCCACTGGCTCTGTTCTCAGACTGACTCCTAATCACAGGTGCTTGAGCCTCATACTCTCTCAACTTCAGCCTCAGCCAAAGTTCCACTGTATTTCCTTGACTCTGATATGATGAAGTGCCCATTTCTAAACCATTTCTCTAATGGAGTAAAATTTGGAGAAAGAGTAAAATTTTCTCACTTACCAGGGCTGTCAACAAGTGATAATCATTGTGCTATAGCTAAAGCATAAGAAATGAACGAGCATGGCTCTGACAAATTAAAGTTGTGTGGTTCTCTACAAAGAAATGGAGAATGGAGGCTAGATTGTACAAACAAGCATATGCCTATTTCACCATATTTAGACTTTACTCTGCACACAGGAGAATGTCACTAAAGTAATTGGAAAAATTCTGAAATAACAATCGGATTTTGCATTTTAGACATTTGATCTTAGTGGCAGTGTGAGAGAGGCTAGTTTGATAACATCACAGTCAGGGGTATTTGTAGGAGGAAATTCTAGAAATCTGCTCCACAAACTCTCAGAATTATGCACACAGAAATGTCATTTCAGAATTTAGCTTTCAGTGTGTTATTAAAATATACTCTTTTCATGACTGAGGCACTAATTCTTCAGGCTGCAGGGAGCATTGGATACTTTCAGTATTTAGCTGAATTCCTACTTAGGAATTGCCATAACTCAAGGCGAACTTCCTTGCCCAAGGTTATACCCCATTAAATAACCAGTCAGTGTAAAGGAATGAAGGATTAGCCCCATTTCCTCAATTAGGGCAATTCTGATGGACTTGCCCAAGTCAAGAGCTCCTCATTGGATTGTCTGAGGCTTCTAACTACAGCACAATCCAGCTCCTTCCTCTGCCCAACCCTGCTTCTCTCATTTCCTGGGGGTTTTTTTTCAGGGTGCATTCTTCAATAAAACTTCTTCACACAAACTTCTCCCTTTGAGTCTATCTCCAGGGACTCTATGTAAGATAAGTGGCACCAAAAGTAGTCCAAGGAAAATAACACAAAATGGGATTAGGATTTCCAACAAGATGGCTGGCAATGAGGACCCCATCACTGGTGGTAAGTGTTAAACTCTGCGGCAGTGCAATTTTAAAAATATTTACTGATGCAAAGTCTGAAGCTGTGGAAATAAATTCACTAACTGATGAAATAGCCAAGGCATTTGAGAAGCATGAGTGAAGCACTAGCTATAAAGACCATGAAATCGGATGGCCAATGGAGCCAAAACCAAGGGTATTCTGAAACAGTGTGGAAGTCAGAGGCTCTCCAAGGCAGCCATAAAGAAACTTTATCCCCTGCAACCAAAAGGTGAAAAGACCTGCTGATGACACCTCTAATAGTCCATTCTTGCATTGCTATAAAGAACTACCTGAGATTGGGTAATTTTTTTTTTTTTTTGAGATGGAGTCTTGCACTGTTGCCCAGGCCGGAGTGCAGTGGCACAATGTCAGCTCACTGTAAGCTCCGCCTCCTGGGTTCGCGCCATTCTCCTGTCTCAGCCTCCTGAGTAGCTGGGACTACAGGCACCTGCCACCACACCTGGCTAAGTTTTTGTACTTTTAGTAGAGATGGGTTTTCACTGTGTTAGCCAGGATGGTCTCGATCTCCTGACCTCATGATCTGCCTGCCTCGGCCTCCCAAAGTGCTGGGATTACAGGCATGAGCCACTGTGCCCTGCCGACTGGGTAATTTATAAAGAAAAAGGCTTAATTGACTCACAGTTCCATAGGCTGTACAGGAAGCATGACTCGGGAGGCCTTAGGAAACTTACAATCATGGTGGAAGGCAAAGATTAAGCAGGCATATCTTACATGGCTGGAGAAAGAAGAAGACAGAGAAGGGGGAAGTGCTGCACACTTTTAAACAACCAGATCTCATGAGAACTCACTATTATGAGAAGAGCAAGGGGGAAATCTGCTCCCATGATCCAATCACCTCTCACCAGGCCCCTCCTCCAACACTGGGGTTTACAATTCAACATGAGGTTTGGGACACAAATCCAAACCATATCATTCTGCCCCTCCCAAATCTCATGTCCTTCTCACATCGCAAACTATAATGCTTCCTTCTCAACAGTCCCCCAAGTCTTAACTCATTTTAGTATTAACTCAAAAGTCCATAGTCCAAAGTCTCATCTGAAACAAGGCAAGTCCCTTCCACCTATAAACCTGTAAAATCAAAAGCAATTTAGTTACTTCCAAGATACAATGGAGGTACAGGAACTGGGTAAACACACCTATTTGAAGAGGGAAAAATCAGGCAAAACAAAGGGGCTACAGGCCTATGCAAGTCTGAAACACAGCAGGGCAGTCATTAAATCTGAAAGCTCCAAAATAATCTCCTTTGACTCCATGTCTCACACCCACACTGATGCGAGGAGTGCACTCCCAAGGCCTTAGGCATCTCTGTCCCCATGGCTCCACATGGTACGGCTGCTTTCATGGGCTGGCATTGAGTTCCTGTGGCTTTTCCAAATACATGGTGCAAGCTCTCAGTGGATCTACTATTGTGGGGTCTGGAGGATCTACCACTGTTGGGGCTGGAGCTTCTCACAGCTCCACTAGCAGTGCCCCAGAGGGGACTTTGTGTGGAGGCTCCAACCCCACATTTCCCATCTGCACTGCCCTAGTAGAAGTTCTGCATGAGGGCTATGCCCCTGCAGAAGACTTCTGCCTAGACACCCAGGTGTTTCCATACATCCTCTGAAATCTAGGCAGAGGCTCCCAAGCCTAACTCTTGCTCTCTGCACACTCACAGGCTTAACACCACATGAAAGCCACCAGGCTTATGGCTTGCACCTTCTGGAGCAGTGACCTGAGGAGTATCGGGGGCCCTTTTGCCACAGCTGGAGATGGAGTGGCCGGGACACAAAAAGCAGTGTCCTGAGATTGCACAGGGCAGCGGGGCCATGGGCCCAGCCCATGAAACCATTCTTTTCTCCTGGGCTTCCAGAACTGCCACAAAGTTCTCTGAAATGCCTTCAAGTCATTTTTCCCCCTTTGTCTTGGCTATTAGCATTCAGCTCCTCTTTGCTATGCAAATTTTTGCAGCCAGCTTGAATTTCTCCCTGGAAAATGGGTTATTCAGACCTATTTTTCAAACCTTTACACTCTGCTTCCCTTTTTGAATATAAGTTCCACTTTCAGGTCATTTATTTGCTGATGAATATAAGTATAGGGTGCTAGAAGCAGCCAGGCCACATCTTGAATGTTTTGCTGCTTAGAAATTTCTTCTACCAGATACCCTAAATCATTACTCTCAAGTTTAAAGTTCCACAGATCTCTAGGGCAGGGGCACAATGCCTCCACCCTCTTTTCTAATGCATAACAAAAGTGACATTTCTCCACTTCCCAATAAGTTCCTCATTTCTCCTGGACTTTATTGTTCATATCACTATCAGCATTTTGGTCACAACAATTGAATAAGTCTCTAGGAAGTTCCAGGCTCCCTCATCTTCCTGTCTTCCTCTGAGTCTTTCAAACTGTTCCAACCTCTGCCCATTACCGAGTTCCAAAATCACTTCCTCATTTTCTGTATCTTTACAGCAGTACCCCATTCCTGATACCAATTTTGTGTATTAGTCTATTCTCGAATTGCTATAAAGAACTACCTGAGACTGGATAATTTCTAAAAAGAGGTTTAATCAACTCACAGTTCTGCAGGCTCTGCAGGAAGCATGGCTGGGAGGCCTCAGGAAACTTACAATTGTGTCAGATGGTGAAGGGGAAAGCCAATACATCTTACATGGCCAGAAAAGGAGGAAGAGAGAGAAGAGGGAGGTGCTACATACTTGTAAACAACCAAATCTCATAAGAACTCACTCACTATCATGGGAACAGTAAGGGAGAAATCCACCTCCATGATCCAATCACCTCCCACCAGGCCTCTCCACACTGAGGATTAGAATTTGATATGAAATTTGGATGGAGACACAAATTCAAACCATATCAATGCCCAAGTGTTAATTACAAAGTTAGAGAATCTCCAGAGAAGATTAAAATTTCAACTCCAGCAGATCTGCTACACAAGTTGGAGGTCTGATGGACTCTGACACTTCAGATAAGAACATCTGGGTCAATGCACCAGAAATTCTGGACTCCGTAGATTCTTCCAAACCCTCTGCACTGAAGAATGTGTCCCTGTCTCTCCTTTAAAGGCTAGTGCTCCCCTTGCTTTATAATGGCACAGAAGCCTCTGCTTTGCAGACTATAAATGTTTCCTTAGAGTCTATCTATATATACTTGCCTCTTTTGCTGACCACCAGCCCCAGAATTTGGAGTAAATCTAAGCATATTCTAATTGAGAAATTGCCTGGCCTCCAAGGGGAGAATAACTAGAAAAGCTGTATTACCTCTGCGAAACTCTCAGAATCCAGGAGCTGAATCAAGAGGGGCAGAAAATAAAGTTGTGTAAGGGATAATTTGTTAAGATGGGAAAACTCTCTTGGGGTACAAGGGTAACACCTTGGCATGATCTCCTGGAAAAGGTGCTAAGCTGCT
Source organism: Gorilla gorilla gorilla (assembly GCF_029281585.2). Classification (NCBI taxonomy): domain Eukaryota; kingdom Metazoa; phylum Chordata; class Mammalia; order Primates; family Hominidae; genus Gorilla; species Gorilla gorilla. The sequence continues at coordinate 122,606,426 of NC_073238.2, forward strand.
ACTAGTGTGGCTCTTGGAAGCTTGTAAGAAATGGTGGTTGGGTCTCAATGAAAGAAAAATGCAGACCCCCATGGGAGATGATGGAGGAAAGCTTACAGGCCCTGAGGAGTGGGCATGCTAGTGAATACAACACTTGAGGCCAGAACCCCAGCTGAGCACAACCCATGGGACATCCCGTAGGATGCTCTATTTACCAAATAAAGAGTGTGCTGTGTGTGGGGGGCAGCATTATCAAGACACTCAGTATGGCGGTCCTCCGTGGGAAAGGCTGTGATGGAATGCAGCTCACAAGCAGCAAAAGGAAGAACAGAATCTCAAAGTAATAGAAGCTGCATAGCACACACAAGTGAAAACATGCAACAGACAGAAAAATCTGGAGGTCAGAGAAAGGTCAGAATGGTGAAGAAAGGGAGTAGTAGGGGCTGTCCTGTATTCGGTGGTATTTTAATTTGGCATTAATTTTTGCAACTCCAAAAATTCCAATTCCACCATCTCCATAGTTTGGAGTAAATCTCAGCATATTCTAGAACTATACCTTTTAGCAAGACTTTTACATGTGAGCCAAAAGATATGTATAAAGATGTGTAAGATAACAGCGTGTTTAATTGATATAAAAAGTGAGGAAAACTCTAATTTTCCATTAACAGAAAACAATTAAATAATAGTTAATGATATTTTCTATGAAGTGTGGCTATTAAGTTAATGAGAACCATGGAAATTGACATAGAAAGATTGTGAACACATATTCTTAAAGGGGTAAAAACCAATAACTGTCAACATAAATTGATCCAAATTAAAATGTTAAAACCTTATATGTGCATCTCTTCTATGTATATTGGAAAGTTTAGAGAGGAAACTCACCAAACTATTCCCAGGACATGGCTCTGTACAGGTGAGTGAGTAGGATTACGGAGATGAGGCAGTAGAGGGGAAAAATAATGTGATGAAGTAAATACCTGTTTTTCATTGTGCTAAAATACACATAACACAAAATTTACCATCCTAACTATCTTTAAAGTTACACTTCAGTGGTATTAAACATACTGCCATTGCCATGCAACCATCATAATCATCCATCCCTAGAACTCCAGAGATGTCATATAAGGAATCATAGGGATTATATTTCTTCTGCTTTTTTTTTTCTTTTTTTTTTTTTGAGACAGAATCTCTGTCACCCAGGCTGGAGTGCAATAGCACAATCTTGGCTTAATGCAACCTTCACCTCCTGGGCTCAAGCAATCCTCCCACCTCAGCCTTCTGAGTAACTGGGACTATGCTATGCCTGGCAATATTTTAATTATTTTTTGTAGAGATGAGGTTTTGCCATGTTGCCCAGTCTGGTCTCAAACCCCTGGGCTCAAGTGATCCTTCTGCCTCGGCCTCCCAAAGGGCTGGGATTATGGAAGTGAGCCACTGCATCCAGCCTCTTTTCTGTTCTTTATCTGTTTATCTTTTTTCCTGAGTTTTTAATCACTTAGGGTGTGTCATGTATGACTTTTTGTAATTGCTTTAAAAAAAGTTATATGTAACAGTAACTTATGCTGTCTGTGAATGAATAATGAGAAAACACGTTTACAACAATAAGACAAGTCTTTATTTGAAAGTTTAAACTATCGCAAGAACAAAAAACCAAACACCGCATATTCTCACTCATAGGTGGGAATTGAACAATGAGATCACATGGACACAGGAAGGGGAAGATCACACTCCGGGGACTGTTGTGGGGTGGGGGGAGGGGGAGGGATAGCATTGGGAGATATACCTAATGCTAGATGACGAGTTAGTGGATGCAGCGCACCAGCATGGCACATGTATACATATGTGACTAACCTGCACAATGTGCACATGTACCCTAAAACTTAAAGTATAATAAAAAAAAAGTTTAAATTTCATATTTGTAATTCACTTTACCAATTTCCCTTTTGCACTGGTCTAAGTTTTCGCTATTTTGATAACATGAAATGAAGAATATAAAAGGTCTTGAATAGTTTCAGCAATAAACCTGAAGAAAAACTAAGTGTGGAAAATCAAGCCTGTCCACACTCAATCTCCCCTGTCTAGAGTGTAGACAAGCAGAACACGCTAACAACTTCATTCTCCCCACTGTCGTGGCTAAGGGACAGTGACAGAAGCTAGAAAAGTACACAGAAGAGGGTTGGGACTGAGAAGATCCAGGCCATTTAAATCCATAACCCACAGGTATAAAATATGTTGCCACTTGCTGCCAACTTCTTTACCTCACAAGCTAAGTAAAATGTATTCCTCAGATGTTGGCTTAATTTTTTATTTTTGAGGCAGTTTAAGGATAATGTTTTAGCTATACTGCTTGATATTTCTTCAGGTTAAGATTGCTAGAGTGTTTCTTGTCTGTTTTTTCCGCAACTAATTGTCCCACCTTCTACAAAAGTTGAGGGTATGAAAGTAGCATCAGTCCGATGATGGTGAGCTAGTTAATACTCAGGACTTCATCAGTAGCCATATTTTGTATCATGTAGTGTGACTCAGATACACAGATGATGCCAATTGATATGGTTTAGCTCTCTGTCCCCACCCAAATCTCATCTTGTAGCTCCCATAATTCCCAGATGTGGTGGGAGGGGCCCAATGAGTGGGAGATGATTGAATCATGGGGGCAGGTCTTTCCAATGCTGTTCTCATGACAGTGAATGGGTCTCACAAAATGATGGTTTTAAAAATGGGCGTTTCTCTGCACAAGCTCTCTCTTTGCCTGCTGCCATCCATATAAAATGTGACTTGCTCCTCCTAGTCTTCCACCATGATTGTGAGGCCTTACCAGCCACATGGAACTGTAAGTCCAATAAATCTCTTTTTGTTTTGTCAATTGCCCAGTCTTGGGTATGCCTTTATCAACAGCATGAAAACAGACGAAGACACTGATGATTCTCCTCAAGTTACAAACACAATATCAGATATCCTTAAGACTAAAACATAAGAGGACATCAATAGAGAAAACCTTAGAAAAGTAGTAGGTTCGAAATGATGTTATAATAATTTTTTAAAGCAGCTTCTGGAAAAGCATGAGCAAAGAAAAAAATCTCAGAATTCCAATGGTCTAAAAATAGTTGCTGAGAGTCAGAAACATAATAACTGATCAGTTGACACAAATTAAAGAAAACTTTAAAACAGAGAGTGGTATTTTCACACAACTTTACAATTCTAGTTCAAATAATACTTTCAGGATGCATCTAAATACAGAAATCTTTGGCATCTATAATCTCTGATTAATGAAATTCAATACTAGAGGTAATAAATGAAGTGATTTTTAGTAAATTCATTGTTACTGAGAATGTCAAGTGATAAAACTGTTTATCAAAGAATTTAATACTAGTGGTTAAAATTAAAATTTCTTCTATATTTTAATCTCTGAAAATGTGTATTTTAAAAGTATGTGTGTTTGTGTGTGTGTAAAAAAGGGCATGGATGTGATTGAACACAAACAAGTAACATAAATACACTAGTGTATTAGTTAGCTTGGGCTGCCATATCAAAATACCATAGTTTGGGTGCCTTGAACAGCAGGAAGCTATTTCTCATAGTTCTGGAGGCTGGCCAAGATTAAGGTAGCAGGTACCTGCTGATTCAGTTTCTTGATGAAGGCTCTATTCCTGGTTTGCAGATGGCTGCTTTTATGCTGTGCCCTCATGTGGCAGAGAGGAAAAGGAAGCAAGTTCTCTGGTGTTTCTTCTTATAAGGACACTAATCCCATCATGAGGGCCCCACCCTCCTGATCCAACCTAAACCTAATTACCTCCCACAGGCTCCATCTCCAAATACCCTCTCCCTGGGGGTAGGGCTTCAACATACAGATTTGGGGGTGACATAACTCAGTCTCTAGCAACCAGTATACATCTGTGTAAGTTTATAAAAAGTATTTAAAAATCCAATAAAATCCTAATAATGGTTATCTATGGAAGGTGAGATCGAAAGGCAGAGTGGTAACTTCTACTTATTATTATTTAATCAAAATTCATGAATAATCCCAGTGATATAATCATTTAGACAGCATAATTTTTTGGGGAAAAAAGAAATTACTCAGCATACTGAAAGGAAAAACAATGAGGCTAACTCCACAAAATGAGGTCACAGAGAATCTCCAAAGACCCTAGGAAATGTTCAGGTGAAACCAAATCCTTAGTATAATTTATATCTCTGGGATGAAAATGGCAAGACACAAACAGGGATATTCCAAAACTTCACAACTCTGCAGCAATCAAGATACTGCCAACCTATACCCATTTCCAAAAGAGAAGAGCAAACATTAAGCAAACAAGCCAGGGAATGTGTCTGGAATTGGTTCCTTCTGGTGGGTTCTTGGTCTCGCTGACTTCAAGAATGAAGTCGCGGACCCTCATTGTGAGTGTTAGAGTTCTTAAAGATGGTGTGTCCAGAGTTCGTTCCTTCAGATGTTCAGATGTGTCTGGAGTTTCTTTCCTCCAGTGGGTTCGTGGTCTCACTTGATTTCAGGAGTGAAGCCACAGACCTTCACAGTGAGTGTTACAGCTCTTAAAGGTGGCATGTCCAGAGTTGTTTGCTCCTCCCGGTGGGTCCATGGTCTCAGTAACTTCAGGAGTGAAGCCACAGACCTTCACAGTGAGTATTAGCTCTTAATGGTAGTGTGGACCCAAAGAGTGGGCAGCAGCAAGATTTATTGTGAAGAACAAAAGAACAAAGCTTCCACAGCATGGAAGGGGACCCGAGTGGGTTGCTGCCACTGGCTCAGGTGGGCAGCTTTTATTCCCTTATTTGGCCCCACCCACATCCTGCTGATTGGTCCATTTTACAGAGCACTCATTGGTCCATTTTACAGAGTGCTGATTGGTGGGTTTACAAACCTTTAGCTAGATACAGAGCGCGCTGATTGGTGCATTTACAAACCTTTAGCTAGACACAGAGCACTGATTGGTGCATTTTTACAAAGTGCTGATTGGTGCGTTTACAAACCTTTAGCTAGACACAGAGTGCAGATTGGTGTGTTTTTACATAGTGCTGATTGGTGTGTTTACAAACCTTTAGCACCCTGGAAATTCCCTGAGTTATTGTGGTTTTAAAAGCTGGACCATTGTTGCTCTGTAAGCTTTGGGGAAGCCCAAATCTAGGAATTATTTCGTGAATTAGGACTTTAATCACTTCCTAAGTCTTCTCTGTCTTGCAGGGGAAAGCTTCTATCCAATTTGTAAAGGTATCAACACAGACCAACAAGTATTGAAATCCCTTTGACTTAGGCATAAGGGTGAAGTCTAACTGCCAGTCCTCTCCAGGATAGTGACCTATTCTTTGTCCGCCCAAAGGGGCCTTATGATAGACCAAGGGATTATTCCTTTGGCACACCTCACAGGCTTTGACTGCCTGTCGGATGGTCCAGAGGAGATGTGGCCCTGTAAATAGGGATTTGGCCATTTGATGAGTGTTTTCAATACTGATATGAAAAGTTTGGTGGAGGGTTTTAAGTATTTTCCACTGGCTGACTTCGGGTATAAGTACCTTTCCTTCTTCTGTCATTAACCACCCCAAGGGGAGAAAACTATGCCCTGGTGAAAATCCCCATTCTGTTTCAGTCGAGGAATACTAGGGCTTAATCTCTTGGAGGGGGTTGCTGTAGGTATTTCTAATGGGAGGTTCCTCCTGGCAGCAATTTTGGCCTCAGCATCTGCCTGACGGTTTCCTTCTGCCTTTTCTCCTTCACCTTTCTGATGGCTTTGGCAGTGTAAGTGGGTTTTTCACTGCATGCAATAACTCCATTATTTCCTTGTGGTATTTAATGGGGGTTCTCCCAGAGATTGGGAATTCCCTTTTTTTCCATATTGCAGCATGGGCATGTAGGATTACATAAGCATACTTGCTATCTGTATATACATTTATTCTTTTTCCCTTTCCCAGTTCTAAGGCTCAGGTAAGTGCCACTAGTTCTGCTAACTGGGCGCTGGTCCCTGGAGGAAGAGGCTTACTTTCAAGTGCGGTTACATCACTAACTATGGCATAACCTGCCCTTTGTATCCCATTCTCCACAAATGAATTTCCATCGGTATATAGGTTAATGTCAGGATTAGCTAAGGGAACTTCTAAGAGATCATCTTGGGCTGCATAAGTCTGGACTATAATTTGTTGGCAGTCATGCTTGATTGGTTCCCCATCCTCTGGGAGAAAAGTGGCAGGGTTTAGGGGCATGCACATATGTATTTGAAGCACTGGTCCCTCAAGAAGTAGTGCCTGGTATCTAAGTAGGCAGTTGTCTCATAGCCATAAACTTCCTTTGGCACCTAGTATGCCATTTACATCATTAGTAGTCCAGACAGTGAGATCCTTTCCTTGTATTATTTTGATAGCCTCTGACACTAAAACGGTCACCACCACAACTACCCTTAAACAGTGAGGCCAGCCCTTTGCTACTACATCAATTTCCTTACTTAGGTATGCCACTGGTTGTGGGGTTGTCCCACGAGTCTGAGTAAGGACTCCAAGAGCTATCCCTGCTCTCTCTGTAATGTATAAAGAGAAGTTTTGTCCTGTGGCAAGGCTTAAAACTGGAGCTTATACTAGGGTCTGCTTTAAGGTTTTGAAGGCTGTTTCTGCCCCTGGTTCCCATTCTACTAGATGAGTATTTGCCCTCTAGGTCTCCTTGATTAGAGTACAGAGAGGCCTGGCTATTTCGCTGTATCTGGGGATCCATAGTTGGCAAAAGCCAGTGATTCCAAGGAACCCTTGCAACTGTTTTAATGTCTTAGGGTGAGGATAAGCCAGTATAGGCTGTATTCATTCCTTGCTGAGGGTCCTGGTCCCTCTGGCTAAGATTAGGCCAAGATATTTGACCTGAATTAGGCAAAGCTGGGCCTTCAATCTAGATGCCTTGTACCCTTGATTAGCTAGAAAGTGCTAGAGATCTAGAGTAGCCTGCTGGCACGAGGCTTCCAAACTGGTAGCCAAAAGTAAATCATCCACGTACTGAAGAACCAGAGTGCCTGGACTTGAGAAGTGGCCTAGATCTTGGGCCACTGCCTGATCAAACAGGTGAAGGCTATCCCTAAACCCTTGGGGCAAGACCATCCACACAAGTTGGGACATGTGGTCTGTGGGATCCTCAAAGGCAAAGAGAAACTGGGAGTCAGAGCGTATGGGAATACAGAAGAAGGCATCCTTGAGGTCCAGAACAATGAACCATCCTACTTCCTCTGGTATTTGAGAGAGCAGGGTATAGCGGTTGGGTACAACTGGATATAGAGGAATTACTGCCTCATTGATGAGTCTAAGATCTTGCACTAGTCTCCACTGACCATTCAGTTTTTCTACTCCTAGAATTGGGGTGTTGCAGGGACTGCTGCATTTCCTTACTAAGGTTTGAGCTTTTAAATGTCTAAAAATATCGTGTAATCCTTTATGAGCTTCAGTCCTTAAGGGATATTGCTTTTGATAAGGAAAAGTGGTGGGATCTTTTAGTCTGATTTAGACCGGGCAGGCATTTTTTGCCTTTCCAAATTGCCCTTCCAATGCCCAGACTTCAGGGTTGATTCCCTCCTCAAGTAGGGGACAACAAATGGGTAACTTGTTCCCCATATTCATGTAGATAATAGCTCCAGCTTTGGTTAATATATCCCTCCCTAATAAAGAGTGTGGGACTTTCAGGCACAACAAGAAAGGCACATGAAAAGAGCAAAGTCTCCCAATTACAACTGAGGAGGTGGGAGAAATACCTGGTTACAGGCTGTCCCAGGATTCCTTGGATGGTAACGGACCTTGAAGACAGTCGTCTGGGACAGGAGATTAACACAGAGAAGGTCGCGCCAGTGTCCAGGAGGAAGTCAATTTCCTGGCCCTCAATGGTTAAACATACCTGGGGCTCAGTGAGGGTGATGACATGAGCTGGCGCTTGCCCCGGGCACCCTCAGTCCTGTTGTTGGATCATCTGGTTGGGGGCTTCTGACCCAGGGAACCTTCGTCCTCTGGGGCAGTGTGCCTTCCAGTGATTGCCTCTGCATAGCAGACATGGATGAGGGGGTGGCTTGTTTCTCGTTGGACAATCTTTTTTAAAGTGTCCTTATAAACCACACTGATAACAAGCCCTACGTGGTGACTGGCCTGCGCCATTTTCTGTCCTCTCTGAACCAGCAAGGTTTGTTTCTCTGAGGGCCATGACTAAGGCTACAGCTTTTCTCTGATCTCGCTTTTCCTTTTGGGCCTGTTCCTCTTGGTCCCTATTACAGATCACCGAGGTTGCCAGGTTTAATAATGCCTCCAGATTTGGTTCAGGGCCTAGGGCTCGCTTTTAGAGCTTTCTCCTGATATCTGCAGCTGATTGTATAATAAACTTATCTTTTAGGATCAATTGACCCTTGAGTGCGTCAGGTGACAGGGGAGCATATTTTCTTAAGGCCTCCTGTAGCTGCTTGAGGAAGGTAGAAGTATTTTCTTCCTTTCCCTGAGTTATGGTGGACATCACTGAATAATTCATGGGCTTTTTTCTAATTCTCCTTAGTCCTTCTAGAACACAGGTCAACAGATGTCTATGACTCCAGTCCCTATGATCTGAGTCAAGGTCCCAGTGGGGATCCATACTGGGGATTGCTTGCTGACTGGTAGGGAATTTGTCCCTTTCTTTGGCAGTCATTCTATCATTTACTTGGCTAAGATACCAGGTATCTCCAAATTCTTGGGCTGTAGGTAAAGCCACATTGTTTTCATTAAAGGCCAGGGTTTGATCTAACAATAGCATGACATCTCTCCAAGTGAGATCGAAGGTTTGCCCTAGACTCTGTAGGACATCTATGTACCTATCGGGATCATCTGAAAACTTTCCCAGGTCTTCACTGATCGGCTTTCAATCAGAGAGGGAGAACAGGACATGTACCCAGGTTGGGCCAAATTTGCCTACCCCTACAGCTTGAAGGGGACATAACAGATAGCCCGGGGTTTGTTGTGGTCCTTTGGAGATTTCTTTGCTTGTTTCCTTTTGGGCAGGGGAGATTAGAGGAGGCTTATCATTAATAGGAAGGGGAGCTATAGGGAGGCTAGGATATGGGGGTAAGCTGAAAGGTCCTCCTGTGGGATGTAAATTCCAAGCTTTGCATAGCTGTGTATTCTCCTTCAATGAAAAGAAAGCTTGGACATAAGGTATTTCACTCCATTTGCCTTCTCTCTTACAGAAAAGGTCAAGCTGCAGGATAGTATTGTAATTTATACTTCCCTCAGGTGGCCATTTTTCTCCATCAGAGAGAGAATATTGGGGCCAGGATGTAGTGCAGAAAAAAATGAGCCACCTCTTTTACAGGGTTTGCAGGTCAAATTGGTATCAAAGGCTTAGGATGCATTTCAAAGGTAAGCCTGTTGATGACTGTTTCCCATCTAAAAGACAAAACTGCCCATGCTTTTGGTTTGTTTGTTTCTCCCCCTGCCCAAAAACCCACAACAGTCCCTGGACCCTGCTGATCAGAATAGTTGCACTCACTGATGCAGCAGCAGAAACACCTCTTGCCCAAGAACCCTGGACCCTCTGATTGGAATAGCTGCGCTCACCGATGCAGCAGCAGAAACACTAGTTTTCCTCCTAGATCACAAGGAGGACCAAGGAATGTTGGATTTAGTGGCCCCTGCCAACGCATTCTCAAAAACCTGCACCCTTGCCTGTCTTCCTAGACCACAAAGAAGACCAAGAAAAATCAGATTTAGCGGCCCTTACTGACGCATTCTTGAAAACCTGTTAGAGTCCTAAGCATTCTCCTGTTAGTATTGGGCCTTTACCCATGTCCTATAAAGATGTTATGCCCCAAAAATGAAGTTGAGGGCCATACCCTGAGGGAGGGAAGGGATCTCTAGAGTTAGAAAGGTGATGCCTTTTGTCCTCACTTACATGAATAGGAAGGATACAATTTCTGAGGCTCCCCATATCCTAGCTTCAGGAATAGCTTTTGTTAGGCCTGCTTGTCTGAGGAGGGATCCTAGAATTCCAGATAGTCCCCCCTACGATGGGGCTTTGGGCAAAAATTATGTCTTTCTGATTGGTGAGCCCGGGTGCCTAAAGAAGGTAACAGAGTCCTGGAGTTTATACTAGAAATCATTCTTATAGGAGAAATTAGAAAAGCATCAGAGACAGCGAGTGGTTTTTAGAAGCGGGACTAGCCTCGGAGAAGAGAGGCGAAAGGAAGTTTGTCTGACAGGCATTAGGACCCAGGAGGCAAGGGTCAGGATAGATAGGATAGATGGGCGAGTCTCACTTGGGCGACATGACTTTGAGAGTTCCGCTCATGGCTGCAGGGTCAACCAACTTGCTCTCGGGACCCCGGAGCTGAATGGCTTTCCTATCTGTCAACCCTCGGCTCAACCCAGAAGTACAGGAAAAGCGGAAGCTGGTTCCAGGCAAACCAACGCTCCCAACTCAAAAGAGTTGGGAGTTGTTAGAAAGGCCTTTCCCAGAAAACCTGACAACCATGTCTTTAGTCCGGCTTCCACGCTAGTAGCTTTTAACTGGCCGACAATTGCCCGGTATTTAGCCCCCGAATTCTAAGGAAAAATAGGACAGAATAGCAAGTGAAAAAGGTCCGATGGTACTCACCACTTGGTGACTGTACCTTCATGGTCGCCAAAATGTGTCCAGAATTGGTTCCTTCCTTCTAGTGGCTTCTTGGTCTCACTGACTTCAAGAATGAAGCCGCAGACCCTTGTGGTGAGTGTTACAGTTCTTAAAGATGGTGTCTCCAGAATTTGTTTCTTCAGATGTTCAGATGTGTCCGGAGTTTCTTCCTTCCGGTGGGTTCATGGTCTTGCTTGACATCAGGAGTGAAGCTGCAGATTTTCGCAGTGAGTGTTACAGCTCTTAAAGATGGCATGTCCGGAGTTGTTTGTTCCTCCTGGTGGGTTCGTGATCTCGCTGACTTCAGCAGTGAAGCTGCAGACCTTCACAGTGAGTGTTACAGCTCTTAAAGCTAGTGCGGACCCAAAGAGTGAGCAGCAGCAACATTTGTTGTGAAGAACGAAAGAACAAAGCTTCCACAGCATGGAAGGGGACCCGAGTGGGTTGCCGTTGCTGGCTCAGGTGGCCAGCTTTTATTCCCTTATTTGGCTCCACCCATGTCCTGCTGATTGGTCCATTTTACAGAATGCTGATTGGTCCATTTTACAGAGTGCCGATTGGTGCATTTACAAACCTTTAGCTAGACACAGAGTGTGCTGATTGGTGCATTTGCAAACCTTTAGCTAGACACAGAGTGCTGATTGGAGTGTTTTTACAGAGTGCTGATTGGTGCATTTACAAACCTTTAGCTAGACACAGAGCACTGATTGCTGCACTTACAATCTTTTAGCTAGACAGAAAAGTTCTCCAAGTCCCTACCCGACCCAGGAAGTCCAGCTGGCTTCACCTCTCAGGACTAAGAACCACAGGCAAAAGCGGAAAATTCTCATAGTCTACAGGTTGCTGGCAAGCACAAAAATCTGGGAGGGGGTGCCCTCCAATAACACCTGACTGGAATAAGCCCTTGAGAGTCTCAGAAATACCAGCAGACCCTCTCCTCCAGAAGAGAGCCTCATCCCAAGGGAAGACTAGAGACTCAGAGTTCAAAGTCAGCAGAGAAAAAACACTGACAGCAAGAGTGAGAGAAGGCTCAAAGGGCCCAAAAAGGAGAAGCAGATCCAAAGAAGTGTGGGGAAGAAATGAGGTGCCTGAGGCTGCGAACCTGCAGACCAGGAGAAGCAGATCCAAGAAGTCTGAGGAAGCAATAGGGTGCTTGAGCCTGGGAGGCCACAGACACTGCAATGCCCATGAGCCTGGGGCTTGGGCTGGGGCAGAAGGAAAATAATGATCTGGAGCATATCAGTTGGGGTTCTCCACAGAAACAGAACCAACAGGCTGCATAGAGATCAATAAGAGGAGATTTCTTATGAAAATTTGCTCACACAATCTTGGAGACCTGGAAGTCCCACAGTATGTCATCTGCAAGCAGACAAATCAGGAAAGCTGGTGATGGAACTCAGTCTGAGTCCAAGACCTGAGAATTGGGGCAGCAATAGTGTGACTCCCAGGGTCAGAAAGCCCCTAGAACCAGGAACTCTATGTCAGAGGGCAGGAGAAGCAGGATTTCCAGTTCAAGGAGAGAGGGAGAGAACGAGAATGTACACTTCCTTCATCTTTGTGTTCTACTGGAGCCTTCAAAGGATTGTATGGTGCCCACCCACACTGGGAAGGGTGAGGTGATCTGCTTTACCCAGTCACTGATTTAACCACCAATCTCTTCTGGAAACACCCCTGCAGACACACCCAGAAATCGTGTTTTTTTACCAGCTATCTGAACATCCCTTAGCTCAGCCAATATGATGTATAAAATTAACTGCCACACTGGTCAAAGCTTCCTTTAGAGAGACCAAAGTGGCCTCTCAGAGAGGGTGAGGTTATATTGTGAATCCTTTAGGAAAACAACAGATGAGGGAACCCATGAACCAGAAAACCAAGAAAGCTGCTCTAGCCCTTCTGTTTCCTGTCACCTCATGCAATGGGATGACAAAAAAGAAATACACTGTAATCCATAAAAAGCTACTCTGAGGAGAAAAATTAAAGTAACCCTACTCACATGTTAACAGATAATGAAAAAACACCAGAAATACAGGGTCACAAAGTGAATGAACTGTAATCCAGTATTTTATAATGATCTGGAAAAATTAAGAAAACAATCAGAGCTCTAAAATAACCAATCAAAAATCTCAAAGTTCAAAGATGATGTGGCTAAATCATACGGATAATAATCTTACTGAGTTATTTTATAAACATGTTCTCTAACAATTGATTCCATTTTGTTTAAAATTGGTTGGAAATCTTTAATCCAAGTATTTGGTGAATAGAGTGCTAAGAAACTTCAGATTTTGAATAACTGAGTGAACTGCAATTGTTGGAAATAGACCTTGCAAGCAAAAAGACATTGAAAATTACCCTGACAAAAGCAAGGGAGGAACTGAACAAATTGCAGAATGAGAGCTCAGATGGTGCACAGAATTTAATTCTCAAGTTCTATGAGTGTGATTTGGAATATCTTGGATTGTGAGAAGAATTTCTGATGAACTTCCTATTTTAATTGGATAAATTTATGTTCTGAGTGGAACAGAATGAAACGAAGGTCTATGATTTTCCAGCATATAAATGTAAAACATCCAAAAGAATCATAAATAGAATCAACCAATTTTCCATGTAAAAATTCTTTTCAAAGAAAGATGATCTGAATAGAGGCTGAAAAGCAGTACCTAAAAAATATTTTGGCAAAATATTTATACATTTCATATTGTTTAAAATGACAACGAAATCCTCCCTGAAGCAGAATTTTCTCTGAGCCTATTGGGTAACTCAAACTCTGAAAAGAGTATCTTCTCAAAACTACTTGTGTATTCAGGGAACATTGAATCAAGTTTTCAACAAACATAAAGAAGTTATTAATTATAAATTAAAAATTTGAAGATTACAGTGAAGTTTATAACAAATTATACATGATCATATTCAAGAAAAAAAACCCTTATTTCTGAGAAATTCCAGTGACAAACTCATACAAATAGATGTAGGTAAAAAACAATTTTGCAAATGTTACAAAAATGAATTATTCTGCTTTCTCATCTTTGAGGCTGAGAGTCCATTTTTAAAAATTAAAAATTTGCTTTGCTATACACAATGTATACATTGTATTATGTTACTTCATTTTTTGGGACATAGTTTCATTTTTAAAAACAGTTTTGAGGATAATTCTCTTCAGGTTCACCAATAGCATAAAATCAAATTACTCATGAATAAATGAATATTTCTAAAACTCAGATAGTTTGATTTATTGGGCACCTTCTCAAAATAATCCTAGTTTGGAAAATAAATTACATAGTCACCTTGATTATTAATTGATGATAATTATTACAATGTAGAATTCAATAATTGAGATTCATAAAGACCCAAGCACAGGATGAAAGGTCTGGAAACAGGAAGAGATCCCTCTTATATGGGTACTTGACTTATGAAAGACACAGCCATGCAGAGCATTAGAAAACCTTCAATAAATGTTTTGACAATTGATTTCAATAAGTGAATGTTTTGGGGTAATTATAATAATATATGATAAAATTCATGTTTGAGTCTAACCTTACCAAAAACCAATTTCAAGTTGATTAAAACCAACTGTAAAAGTGAAAATTATAAAACCAAGAACATAGGAAAATAATTTCCTGACTTCAAAATAGGCAGTAATTGTTAAGCAAGATACAGTGAAAACAACACCCCTAATTTATGTTATTTAGGCAGCAATGGATTAGTGTTATATTACATAAAAACTTATTAAATCTGTGAAAAAAGAGAGAAAGCATGTACATGAGAAAGACATAAAAATCGATAAAAATAAACGTGCAAACCAATGAAAATGTGCAAAAAGAAAAGAAGTATTTTAGAAAAGAGAATATTCACATGGTCAATAAACATGAGATAAACTATTTAACTTAATTACAAATCAGAGAAATACAAGAAATACCAAGAAAAAAGACATTTTTAACAATTATATGTAAACATGTTGACAAAATAATTTTTAAAATCTGACAGTATATGAAGTAAAGATGTAAAGCAACAGGACTTCTCACACATTTCTGTTAGGAATGTACCTCATTACAAATACTTTGAATAACGGTTTGGCCTTAGCTTCCCAATTTAAAAACATGCACATCCTGTGACTCAGCAACTCAGTTCTAGGCATACATCCTAGAGAAATGTATGCTCTTCATGGAAGATATACGTATGTGATTGCCACATTTTTTTTTGCACTAACCTCAGAGTGAAAACAAAACAAAAAAATGGTCTATCCTTACTATAGTGGATAAGTATGGTCTATTCAGAAGAGAGAATTTAATACCTCATCAATAACAATGAATAAACCACAAATACAATCAATACTTTGCATAAATCTCACAAATATAATATTGAGCTGAAGAAGCCAGTCAGAACATAATGTGTGTTATTCAATTCCATTTATATAAAATCCCCAAACAGCCAATGCCACAGTGTTTAAGGATTCATAGAAGCAGTAACACTATAAGGAAATATAAAAATCTAGAGAGCAGTTGTTGCCAGTGGGAAGAAAGGGAATGGACCTCATCACTCCTTCACAGTCCAACATGAACTTCCATATCATCCAGAGGTGAACACAGGACCCAGGCTTACTCAGTCAATAGCCTATCTGATTAGTGGGAGTGATTGTGCAGTTCAAAAAGAACTAGTGAGGCTCAGTCTTAGAATGTTTAGAATTCCTAGGACGAGAGAACGGTATGTAAGCCCTGAGCTAGCTGTGTTGTCATAAGAAGAGAGACAGTCTGACAACAGACCCCTGAAAAGTAAAGCAAGCTCGGACATGGCGGAGATGGAACTGTGTCCTCACGAGAGCTTCTCAAGTTTTGAATCCATAATAGACAAAATAAAACCTGTCCCCGGCACTGAATGTTTTCTGAGTCAGTAAGTTGACCTTCTTATCACAACTTTGATTGTCTCTTAAGGCCAAGAGATCTAATATTCCATAAGTCATCAAAATGTCACAGCCCACAATTTCATTTTCTAGTATATACAGCTCCAGGATACTGCCTCTCACATTTGTATGTGGTACAAAATTACTGCATCGAATAAGACCCAAATCATTTCTGTTTGAAATGCAGGGAAGCAAAGTGAGTCTTGAACTCAAGTTTTCCTATAAGTCTCACCTACCTCTTTGACAATCATTACTAGTTACATTCACCACAGATGCTAGTCTCATCACATACTACAATTACCTTCCCTTACATTACTAATCTGAAGCATAATTAACACAAGCCTCACATACTTAGTAAAGTTTGCTATGTTATAGTTAAAGTCTGTCTTCACAGATCACTATGTTTGTGACTCATTGCGAGTTCAATAATCAAAGTTCACGAACTCGAGGTGATTGATACACAATGTCCTCATCAGCGAACCTGGTGTTAATGTAGTATTTGTTCGTAAAGTTATTGTAAGGACTGTATAAAACACTTGCAGAAGCTCATACTGAACTGGTTAATGGTACCTATTCTGAAGTCAGTCAGTGTGTGTTCAGACCCTAGCTGTTTCACTACTACCAGTGAGACCTTGAGCAGGCTAGTGCTTCAGGGTTCTGACCTATAAAATTGGATGATAACATTAGCAAACTCCCAGTATTGCTGTGAGATAATAAGAGTACTTAGAACAGCGCTTAACACTTAGTGATTGCATAGTCATTATTTGCTGTTATTAAAGAATAATGTTTTGGAAAGGGCCTGGCACATAAAAAAAAGCCAACTATTAATACTAAATACTATCATTAGTATCAAGAATAAAAGATTAGATATCACTACTAGTTCTACAGTCATTAAAGAATAACATGATAATTTACAAATAATGTTATGACAATAAGCCTGACAACTTAAATAAAAATGACAAATCCCTTGGAAAACACAACTTACCCAAACTAACACAATAAGAAATAGAAAGTATCTATCAATGACCTTTAACTCATAATCAGAAACTTTTCCCCAAAGAAAATTCCAGTCCCATATGGATTCACTGTTTTGGTTTTTGTTTTGGGATGGAGTCTCGCTCTGTCGCCCAGGCTGGAGCACAGTGGTGTGATCTGGGCTCGCTGCAACTTCAGCTTCCTGGGTTCAAGTGATTCTCCTGCCTCAGCCTCTTGAGTAACTGGGATTACAGGTGCCCACCACCATGCCCGGCTAATTTTTGTATTTTTAGTAGAGACAGGGTTTCACCATGCTGGCCAGGCTGGTTTCAAACTCCTGACCTCAAGTAATCCGCCCACCTCGGCCTCCCAAAGTGCTGGGATTACAGGCAGGAGCCACCGAGTCCAGCCTACACTCATTTTTTGAGGGTTTTATAACTATTATGAAAACCTGCCAATGATATTGCAAATAAGAATAAAAGAAAGCTGCAGATCAAGAGCTCTTGTGAATGTAACAAAACACTGAAGAAATCAAATCAAACAATTTAACTGTACAATCCATGATGACCAAATAGATTTATCCTTGAAATACAAAGTTCATTTAACAATTGAAAATTAATAAATGAAGTTCAGTATAGGACAAAAATAAAAAAATCACAGATATCTATCAATACATTCAGAAAAAAGTATTTGACAAAATTCAATACTCATTCGTAATAAAGACTCTCAGCAAATTAGGACATAAGGAAACTTCATCAACCTGACTAAGGGTATGTGGTAGATTGAATGGTGGACCCATAAAAGATATTTCCAATTGTTAATCCTGAAAACCTGTGATTATCATCTTATTTGGAAAATTGGTTTTTGCAGATATAATTCAATTAATATGAGATCATTCTAGAATATCTGGTTGGGCCCAAAAATCTAATGAGAAGTATCATCTTAAGATACACACAAAAGAAACACGACACACAGAAGAGAAGGAGGCATTGTCATCATGGAGACAGGAATTGGAATGATACAGCTGCAAGTCTGGACCACCAGAAAAGGGAAGAGGCAAAAAACAGGTTCCTCCTGGAGTCTCCAGAGGGACCATGGCCCTGCCCGTACCTTCATGTCAGAGTTCTGGAAGCCCAATTATGAGATCACAAATTTCTGTTGTTTAAGCCACTCAGTTTGTGTTAATATATTAATGCAGCCATAGAAAAGTAATATTGATCATTTATGAAAATTCTATAGCTAACATCATACTTAATGAAGAATTATTGAATAATGCAAAGTTATCTGAAATCCCCACTGCTACTCATCATTTTAGCTGAAGGTTGTAGCTAGTGCAATAATGCACAAAAATAAAGGCAGAGAAAGGAATAATTAAATTATTTTTATTTGCATAAAATATGATTATCTATGCAGAGACTCCATAATACATACAAACATTTCTAGAACCAAAAAAGAAATTTAGCAAGTTTTGCAGAATACAGAGAAATATAGAATTATCATATTGTTTCTGTTATATATAAATGCAGAATATTTTCTTTATGATAATCATTGTCATCTGTTACATATAAATACTGAATATTTTTGTGTTAATATATAACACAAACAATATGATAATTATTGTTATCTGTTATATATAAATACAGATACATATTTGTGTGGGCAGAGGACCTGCCCCCATGATTCAATTACCTCCCATATCAGCAAAACCATATCAGGTGGTAAGTTTCAATATTTATAAATATTAGAAATACTTATGTTATATATAAATATTCCGTATTTACATTATATATAAATATTCCATATTTACATTATATATAAATATTCCATATTTACATTATATATAAATATTCCATATTTATATTATATATAAATATTCCGTATTTATATGTAACAGAAACAAATAACTTTAAAATAAAATTTAAAGTTTTTATTTATAATAACATACAAATACATGTAAAAATAAATTTAACTTGCACGTTTTTTACACTAAAAAAATAAAATTTACAGAGATTAAAGAAGAACTAAACAAACTGATGTATGTAACATGTTCATAGATTGGAAAACTCAACATTGTTAATATGTGAAATACCTCCAAATGTACCAGTAGATTCAAAGCAATCCTAATCAAAATCCCCATAGCCTTTACAAAAGAAATTGACTAATTCTAAAATAAAAAAGGAAGTAAAAAGGATCTAAAGCAGCCAAAGCTAGATGATAAAAGAAATTTGAGGGATGTTAAGACTTCATGTAAAACTAGAATAATCAAGGATGACATGGCATGAGGGAAAAGATAAAGCCATTGAATGGAAAGGAACAGAGGATTCAAAGTGTAAAAGAAAATGCTTTCAACAAGTAGCACTGAAACAACGGAATGGACAATGGCTAAAGAAATGAATGAATAAGCAAATTGTGGTATATTCACACAAAACAATACTTCTTGGCAATAAGATGAAACTATCGATACATACATGAACATAGATAAACCTGAGAAACATACTGAGCCATACACAAGAGAGTACATACTGAATGATCCCACTTCATTGAAATTCAGGAAAACAATGAAAAAAGCCTAGTCTATGGTGATAGAAATAAGAGCAGTGGTTTCCTATGATGGGTAAAGTTTACTAAGAAGGAGAAAATAAAACTTCCTAGGATGGTGGAAATGATTTTTATATTTTGAATAAAGATAGAAAGATGTACTATATGTCAAACATCAAATTTTACAATACTTAAAAATCCACATAAAAAGAGTGAGATGGGAAAAAAATATTTAGTAAGACAAACACTCAAGGGTAGTAAGAGGGAAATAGACCCGCAAAATAATGGGACACAGCAGTTGGCTTCTTGCAAAATTTGGTGGATTGTTTTAGAAAAGTCTTCACATTAAATATATCTCAAAATATTTTTACAAAGGAAAATCCAGGGAAGTGAGATTGATATTTGGCATGATTTTTTCTTTCAGAATATAGATAACTTAGAACCTGCAGCTAAGAGACTTCGTTTTGTCAAAAGTACAAAAACACCTAAGAGGCTAAGCAGTTGAGCAGAGCTTTAGGTAGTTGCACAGGATTTAAGAGATAAAAATTAGAGACGGTGTAGGACAAATACATGCTTCATAAGACCATCTGCAGAGTTCTTCTTTTATTTCTAGGACTTACCCTACAGTTACTGAAGTCTTGTAGGAACCAGTTGGTGTTATGGCCTGCATGTTTGTGTCCCACTCAAATTCAAATGTTGAAATCCTAATTGGATGTGATACTATTAGGAGGCAGGGCCTTTGGGAGGAGATCTGTCATGAGGGTGCAGCCCTCACCAATGGGATTAGTGCTTATAGACAAGGGACCCCAGAGAGCTCTCTCGCTGTCTTTCCACTATGTGAGAGTACAGAGAGAATTCACCAGTCTGCATCCAGGAGGAGGTTCCTCACCAGAACCTGACCAGGCTGGCACTCTGATCTTAGATCTCCAGCCTCCAGAACTGTGAGAAATAAATTTCTGTTGTTTGTCAGTCACCCAGTCCATGAGGTTTTTGTTATAGCAGCCTGAAAAGATAGATGGTGTATTAGTCTGTTCTCATGCTGCTAATAAAAGACGTACCTGAGACTGGATAATTTGTGAAGGAAAGAGGTTTAATGGACACACAGTTCCACATGTCTGCAGTGACCCCACAATCACGGCAGAGGGCAAAAGAGAGGAAAAGGAATGTCTTACATGGTGGCAGACAAGAGGGCTTGTGCAGGGGAACTCCCACTTATAAAACCATCAGCTCTCATGAGACTTTTTCACAATCACGAGAATAACACAGGAAAGACCCGCCCCCATGATTCTATTACCTCCCATATCAGCCAAACCATATCGGATGGTAAGTTTCAACGAGGTCAAAGCCTGCCTTTTTTTGACCAGCTCCCCATATCAGAAAAAAATCATTGGTTTAAGGCCAGAGTCCTGAGCAGAAGAACCAGCAATCGGGGGGTGCCATTATCTCCAGGATTTCTACTTGTGGCTGAGTCAAGCTTGTGTCAACCTCAGCTTCCAGATCCAGGTTGTTGCTTCTGATGCCGACACGCTGTGAACTCTTGCTTTTTTTCCATTCAGTGCTACCTTGCACTCTTATTCCTTCTGAATTAGTTTCAATAATTTCAAAAATTTAGGGATATTCTTGAGTCTTTCATGGAAGACTTTTTTTTTTTTTTTTGAGTAAGACTTTATTCAATATACGGAGTTTGCTTTCACAGCAGCTTTCTCTAGCCAGGGATGATTTTCCAAACACCTCGCTACAGCAGTTTGTGTGAGGGCTGAAGCATTTTTTGCTTTCTTTGCTATGTGGAAGAAAATTGACATCAAATTTCTGTCAGCTCTTCCTATCACATTATACTAGTTCAAGTACACTGTGCAGCAGTTCAGAAACGAAGGGAATTTGAGGGTATGTGACCAGATATAATTCCTAATGCCAAGCCCTGAAAACTTTCCATTTATATCTGTCACTTCTGTCTGAGGCCTGTCATTTCTCTGAAAGTTCAGAGGCATATTGTAACACCAACTCAAAATTCTCCACTTCTGTTTCTGGCAGCGTAGTTCCTGCATATGTTTCCAGGCTCTGGTTACACCAGGAGTTCAGAACTGTGCGTGACAGACGACCCACCTGCAGCTCCCCAGCCGAGAGGTTCTCTGAGTCAGAGAAAAGGGCTGCAGCATGCCACTCACGGCGGCCACAGACATCCTTTCCCATGGCTGCACAGCTCCAATTTCGTGATATAATTTTCACTCACAAAGATGGATTGTACCCCATTTTCCACTTTTCCCACTTACCCAATGTGATAGAATTTAGATATTTTAGATATTTTCTCTGCCCAAATCTCATGTTGAAATGTAATCCCCAATGCCGGAGGAAGGGCCTGGTGGGAGGTATTTGGATCACGGGGCAGATCATTCCCTTGCTGATAAGTGAGTTCTCGCTCTGAGTTCACATGAGATCTGGTTGTTTAAAAGTGTGGACACCTCCCTCCCCAGTCTCACTTGCTCCTGCCCTGCTCCCCCTTCACCTTCTGCCATGGGTGTAAGCTCCTGAGGCCTTCCCAGAAGCAGAGCAGATGCTAGCGTCATTCTTCCTGTAAAGTCTGCAGAACCATGAGCCAATTAAACCTCTTTTATCAATTACCCACTCTCAGATATTTCTTTATAGCAATTCAAGAAAGGCTTAATATACCATGGTTTCTTAGCCTTTTCCTAGTAAATTCACACAGTGATTTAGGGCCTGGGTCTGTACCTCTCACATCCATCTTAAAACATGCAGTTCACAAAAGTTCCAACTAAGATCTCAGAGAAGTTTTCAACATGTCCCTGACTTGGAGGTAGTGCGTGGAGAACTTTCACAGATCCTGCCTGATCTGTCTCAACTTCTAGTCACCTCACATCCAAATATTATTATTATTATTATTATTATTATTATTATTATCATCATCATCGGAGACAGAATCTTGCTCTTGTTGCCCACCCTGGAGTGCAGTGGTGTGATATCGGCTCACTGCAACTTCCACCTCCTGGGTTCAAGCGATCCTCCTGCCTCAGCCTCCCAAACACCTGGGATTACAGGCACTTGCCACCACGTCTGGCTAATTATTGTATTTTTAGTAGAGATGCGGTTTCACCATGTTGGCCAGGCTGGTCTGGAACTCCTGACCTCAGGTGATTTGCCCTCCTTGGCCTCCCAAAGTGCTGGGATTACAGGTGTGAGCCACCGTGCCTGGCACATCCCAAGATTTAACGTGTGGTGAGAGGCCATTCTTAAATTCAATTATAAAGCATGGTTTAATCTAACACATATTTAGGTATTGCATTTTAGTATGAAAATCCTATGTGAAAAAAATACACAACACTTAAGATTCCCAGCTACTTCAAGATTTGGAAACATTTAGCATTAAGCACCTCTTCCATAGCTTTGAAAATTAAGCTACCCCCAGAGTTTCTCTGAACCCTTTAATCTTATTTTTGTATGCACTCTGCTTCTATGTGTGTGCCCAGGTTGCATTTCTGCTCTGCCTAAGCAGGTCTCAATCATTGTGCCCTTTCCCCAGCCATACGTTGGATATTGTACATCCCTGAGGAGGTGAAAGCTTGCAGGAAGGTCCAATAGAAGAGTGCACAGCCTTCCAAAATCTCCCTGGCCCTCTCTTGCTGCACCACCGTCTCCAAAGCCTCCAGCTGCCTTCTTTCTGTGTTCAAAAGCCCAGGAAGGGAGTGTGATCTAATCTCTTGCTTCCCTGCTCCCTTTCGAGTGGCTGCCTCCCCTTGTTGGTCATCCTTCTACAATTTTGTTAAAGAAACTATTGTTCCCTGACAGTTGTTGAGCACCAAATTGTAACAAGTTTTGCATAGTGAGCACTTAGGAATTTTGTTGTTGTAGTTGCTATTTATTTATTTTTTTGAGACAGAGTCTTGCTCTGTTGCCCATGCTGGAGTGCAGTGGTGCAATCTTGGCTCACTACAACCTCCGCCTCCCGGGTTCAAGCAATTCTCCTGCCTTAGCCTCCCAAGTAGCTGGGATTACAGGTGCATGCCACCATGCCCGGCTAATTCTTTTTGTATTTTTAGTAGAGATGGGGTTTCACCATGTTGGCCAGGCTGGTCTCAAACTCCTGACCTTGTGATTTGCCTTCCTTGGCCTCCCAAAGTCCTGGGATTACAGGTGTGAGCCACCGTGCCCGGCCCCACTTTGGAATTTTTTATTCTAGTAAGGAAAATGTGCTCATTTCTTCATGTTCCCCTAATTTCCCCAATCCAATTGTTACACTGCTGATGGCACTGTTGACAATCTTAAGTGCTCTTACCCGTTATTTTAATGGCACCTTCTCCATTATCCTAGATTTCTAAATTCACTCCACCACTCCCCACCCAGCTCGGTCAAGAAGCTCAGGACACAGTGATCAAATGGGGATCTCACCCTCTTCCTCTGCCTGCAATTCATTTTTATGTTGTTGTCTGCAGTTCACAGAGGAAGAGATACAATCAAATTGGTTTGTTCTATTACAGATCTTTGCTTTTTAAATTTGATTTTGCCTTTTCTACTATTTTAACCATTTTATTCACCCTGTTTATTCCCAATCACAATGCTCACAGCACCTGATCTATATATTAAATTTTTGTATTTATTCTTCTAATCCTTTTTAGCAGAGGAACCTACATAGCACTGTACATAGAACCCAAAAATAAGCGGTAATAATCATAGCCACAGATCACCTTCTCCTCTGGAATTTTCAATGCTCCTAGACGACCTTCGAATATTACCCTCTCTTACTGCAGTGTCCTCAGTGGTGAGTACAATCTCTCTCAAACACAATAGCCGGTAGTATAAATTGAAAGAAGCTTCCTGGAGCCCAGTTTGATCATATATGTCAAAATGTAAAGTGAGCACAACACATGATTCAACAGTGGTGATTTCCATGAAATACTGTAAAGGAAATAATCCAAGAAGAAAAAATTTTAAAATAATAGTAGCAAGTAAAGAAAAATCATGGTCTAAATAGCAAAAAAAAAAAAAAAAAAAAAAGGGGGGGGCATGGCTGAGTAAATTGCAATTTATTCATCTGTGGTAGAATTAATTTTGATCAATTTATTGATGTCAAGTGTTACATTTCTTGTGGCCTTGTGTAATAGACATTTTTCATAATTTGGATGAGCAGCATCCGGTCTTATTTCTGTTTGTTATTATCTTGGTTACTTTGGGGAGATAGTGACTGCCTTCCTCTATAGAAACCAAAGATGCTTAGTCCTCATTTCTACACATAGCATAATCAAGAGGTATATAGAATAAGACTTAGTCCTAACCAGTTGGGCGCTCTCTCAAGGGATTTTGAAACTGAGCTACTAACAATGGATGGCTTGGAAAGCAATTTCATTATGATTTAGTGCAGAATCTGACTGTTTCCTGCACTTCACTGTAGTTACAGCTGCCTGATGTTCACAAGAGTCCTTGATTCCCAGGCCTGGGCAGTTAGTTTCCAAGAAAACAAGGAAAACAATCCTTACCAAAGACTGGAAACTCTTCCAGGTATTTGATAGGTATAAACCTATTTACTCTGTACAAAACCCCATAAGTAAGTTCAATTATTATCCTAAGGGAGGAAACCACCCCTCATATTGTCTTATGCCCAATTTCTGCCTCCAAAGAAAGAAAAAGTAAAAACTAACAGGCACAAATGAAATCCACAAGCAGACAGCCCGGCGCCACACCCTGGTCCTGGTAGTTAAAGATGGATCCCTGACCTAATCGGTTATGTTATCTATAGATTACAGACATTGTATAGAAAAGCACTGTGAAAATCCCTATCCTGTTTTGTTCCAATCTAATTACCAGAGCATGCAGCCCCCAGTCACGTACCCCCTGCTTGCTCAATTGATCACGACCCTCTCACACGCACCCCCTTAGAGCTGTGAGCCCTTAAAAGGAACAGGAATTACTCACTCGTGGAGCTCGGCTCTTAAGACAGGAGTCTTGCCAATGCACCCAGCCGAGTAAACCCCTTCCTTCTTTAACTCGGTGTCTGAGGAGTTTTGTCTGCGGCTCGTCCTGCTACAATCCCATTTTGCAGGTAAGAAAACAATCTCAGAAAGGCTGTATGACTTGCTCAGGGATATGAAGATTAAGAACAAGAATGCTGGCTGCAGAGTCTGTGACCTTCACTCTTCTTCTTGCCCTTACTCTTGCCTGATTTTGTAGTCCCTTGACAGCAAAAATTGTGCCTGAAATGTCTTACGACCCTTTCCAGTTAAAGCAATAATTAGGCTGTTCTATGCTGTCGGCCTTAGGAAATGGGTGGCACCATAGCAGGTATCATGTTTTATTTTGTTTGTTTTGCTTTTTATAGAGATGGGGTTTCACCATGTTGCCCAGGCTGGTCTCAAACTCCTGAGCTCAGGCCATCTACCCACCGACACCTCCCACTGTGCTGGGATTACAGGCGTGAGGCACCACACCTGGGGATGACACAACAGAATGCAGATTATAAAAGAATCAAGTTTTTGAATGCCAGTTCAGCTTGGGTGAAAATGCCAGTTCAGAAAGGCAAAAGGCACACGGCATACGTGAAAGGTGTGGAGAGTGCAGGTGCCCTTCACTCAAACTCAATATAGGTTTTCTCATGGTGGGGATGTCAGGGTAACAAAAATCTTTTATTAAAAAGGCTTGTACCTTGACACAATCCAATCTAAAATCCAGGTAAACAATGACAGGGGAAACCACAGAAATCCTAGAAAGTGTGAGCTTAGAAAAATCACAGTCTAGGAGTAATACATACCCTATGAATAAGATGAAACTGAAATAGACCCTCCCACCCCCGATAAAGCTAAAAACCAAGACCCAAGATTATTAGGGTAAACTGCTATTAAATTCCGATAAATAATTGAATGAATGGAAACCTTTTTGAGAAGAGACCACAATTGATAGATTCTACAAGGAAACCATCTAGAATGTCATTTGGAGTGTCATAGTGTTACATACCATTAGAAA
This sequence comes from Gorilla gorilla gorilla, assembly GCF_029281585.2. Lineage (NCBI taxonomy): Eukaryota > Metazoa > Chordata > Mammalia > Primates > Hominidae > Gorilla > Gorilla gorilla. The sequence continues at coordinate 122,632,378 of NC_073238.2, forward strand.
TTATTAATTGTACAAAAAAGGAAAGAGAAAGATTATTAATTGATAAGATAATGAATAGAAGCAGATGCAGTGATGATTAAGATATGGGAGTTAGCACGCAGAAATTTGACAATAATGATAAAAATATTAAAAAAAGATAAAAACATACAGCCAAAATAGATGAAAAGATGGATAATTTCAACTGAGAATGGGATGTATTAAAAGATGGATATCATAGGATGGGTAAGTGAAACAAATGAAAATTAAGAGCTCATGGATGGTTTTAACAGCATATTGAAAATAGCAGAATAAAAGATGAGTGACCCTGAAGGCCAAGTAATATAAAAAGTCTAAACTAAGGAAAAGAGGAAGAGAAGAAAAAATATAACAAAGCATAAAAATATGTAGAACATGGCCCAAAGGTCAAAATGTGAACCTGGAGTCTCAGAAGGAGAGCAGAGAGAGAATGAGGCATGGGGAATTCTTCAAATCTGATAAAAAATTACTAAAGTTTGAAAATTCAATAGCACACTTCTACAAAATCCATAGCTTAAAAGGAAACAATAAAAACTTGAAAATATTTTGAGCTGAGTGATTAAATATATATAAAATCTGTTGTGGTTTGGCTTTGTGCCCTCACCCGTCTCACCTTGAATTGTAATAATCCCAAGGTGTCAAAGGTGGGACCAGGTGGAGGTAATTGAATCCTGGGGGTGGTTTCCACCAAGCTGTTTCCATGATAGTGAGTGAGTTCTCAGGAGATCTGATGGTTGTATATACATCTCACATTTCCCCTGCTGACTCTCTTTCCCTCTCCTGCTTCCCTGTGAAGAGGTGTCTTCCACCATGATTGAAAGTTTCCTGAGGTCTCCCTAGCCATGCAGAACTGTGACTCAATAAAACGTTTTTCCTTTATAAATTACCCAGTCTTGGGTATGTCTTTATTAGCAGTGTGAGAATGGACTAATATCATATCAATTCATGGAATTCTCCTTAAGGGAAACTTTTAGCTTTAAAGCACATATTTGAAAAAAGGAAAATTTTGTAGTAATCAATCATTTAAACTTCCAATGCAATTAGATTTTTAAAAAGTTGAATGAGAAACAGAAAAAAATGAAGTAATTAAAAATAAATTTAAAAATCAATGCAATACAAAAAATAAATTAATAAAATTAAATTTGGTACTTTGAAAAATTAGTAATACTAGTACTGAAAAAGAAATCGTCTATACAGAAATTAAAAAGAAGACATTATCATAAATACAACAGATGTTAGCAAGAAAATAAGATGTTATACAAAGCTTCATATAGGTAAATTTGAAAATTTGGGAAAATGGATAAATTCCTTAAAAGTAAAACCTACCAGCCAGGCGCGGTGGCTCACGTCTGTAATCCCAGCACTTTGGGAGGCCGAGGCGGGCGGATCACGAGGTCAGGAGATTTAGACCATCCTGGTTAACACGGTGAAACCCCATATCTACTAAAAACACAAAAAATTAGCCGGGCGCGGTGGCGGGCGCCTGTAGTCCCAGCCACTCGGGAGGCTGACGCAGGAAAATGGCGTGAACCCGGGAGGCGGAGCTTGCAGTGAGCCGACATAGCAACACCGCACTCCGGCCTGGGTGGAAGAGCGAGACTCCGTCTCAAAAAAAAAAAAGGTAAAACCTACCAAACCTGGTAGAAGAAAAAATAAAAGGCCAGGCGCGGTGGATAACGCCTGTAATTCCTGCACTTTGGAAGGCCGAGGTGGGCGGATCAACTGAGGTCAGGAGTTTGAGACTAGCCTGCCGAGCATGGTGAAACGCTGTCTCTACTAAAAATACAAAAATTAGCTGAGCGTGGTGGCGGGCGCCTGTTATCCCAGCTACTTCGGAGGCTGAGGCAGGAGAATCACTCTAACCCAGGAGGCAGAGGTTGCAGTGAGCTGAGAGCATGCCATTGTACTCCAGCCTGGGCAACAAGAGCAAAACTCCGTCTCAAAACAAACAAACAGATATAAAAATGTCTACATAAGTCAACATTTACTAAAGTTGAATTTATAATTAAAATCCTTCCCATTAAGAAAATTCCAGATCCAGGTGCCTTTATTTGTGAGTTCTTTCAAGACTTTAGGAGTAAACACCACCAAATTTTACATAACATTTTCCAAAGAATAGTGAAAGGATTCCAACTCATTTTATGGAGCTGGCATGATCTTGGTACAAATACCTAAAAAGAATATTACGAGAAAAAAATACTTGTTTATATGTCTCATATATGAAGATATAAAACTTTCTAAATATATATTTTTAAAATACAATTAATGAAACACATAAAAAATATAATCATGACCTAGCAGGACTTCAGGAATTACTGCATTATTGTAGGAATGCAAGGCTTGTATAATATTTGAAATGAACACAAATCTTTGCATTAAAAGAATAAAAGAGAAAAACATCTGATCACCTCAATCATTGCAGAAAATAATATTTATGAATGCATAACTCAGTTAGCAATACAGTGATATGAAACCTCAGGGACAAAATAATAATAATAGTAACAACATCAACAAGAAAGCACTAATCCAGTGACCAATCCTGTGTGGCTGTTATTTAGGGTTAATGTCTCACCCCTGGTTATTTAGAGCTTTGATTTGAGTGGGCTGTGAAATTTGATCTGCGATAAAGTCCAGGGCTCCAGCAACCTGGATATTTGCATCAGGCTACCGCAGAAAATCAGAACCCCAGAGGTTGCTACTCACTTTGGAAGTATGAGTTGAGGTGGGAGGAGCAAGTGTTCTCCTATTAGAAGAAGTAAATAGAGTCAGAAGCTACAGTACCTATTCACCTTCCCACTTCTTTCTTTTCTTTTCTTTTATTATTATTATACTTTAAGTTTTAGGGTACATGTGCACAACATGCAGGTTTGTTACATATGTATACATGTGCCATGCTGGTGTGCTGCACCCATTAACTCGTCATTTAGCATTAGGTATATCTCCTTCTTTCTTCTCAAATGGAAGTAAATGGAGAGGAAGGTCATGCCTGGTCCCTGGAGATTGGTTATTCCTTTACATCTGCTGAAACTTTTTTTTTCCCTTCACATTTGCTGAGATAATTGGTTTAATCCTAAAGTGAAGAAATAGGTTTTCTAAAAGAAATATTTTACTCCTCTCTTTTCACCTGAATTTGTAGACATTTGTCTGGGTAAGTCACGTGCCAGCAGGGATGGCTAAATTGGATTTTACAGAAGGAAAAAGCATCTAAATAAGGTTATTATGTCTGAAGAACTTGCAATACTTTATGTTAATCCAGAAGGAGACTAACTAGATTATCTGGTCACAGCCAAATCTGTGTAGTTTTCACGGGCTGCAGTTTGTGAAATTAGCTTCTTCTGAATCTCATTCTGGGCTCACAGTCTCATAATGGCTCCTTGTAAAAAATAAGTATTCCGTTAGACATGAGCTCCACAGATATCCCTGGGTCCTCCCCATATTCTTCTGTCATCAGGCTTTAGACAAAAATTTTCTTTGTGCTCTAGTAGGTTTGGTGCTTACCCAGATGATCCTTACCAGTTTTCTAAAGATGATCTCCATCCTGCAGACCTCACAAAACTGTTGAATAATAGCTGGTTTTTAATAATCAAGTGCATATTTTAAGTCGATCTACTTCTATATGAACTTTTCCCAGAATCTAGTAACTTCTTCCCAAAATGAAAGCAAATTCAAACACAGCCGACCCCATCTGGTTGCGATGATTTATTATGACATAGGTTTGTTTGTTTGTTTGCTTGGTTTTTTGGTTTTTAGTAGTTCCATCACTTTCCCTGTTACTTTGCTTCAGCAAAGAAAGAGGAGAAAAGGATTTTGTTAGCGGACCCTGGTACCCTATCATGGGCAGTAATCCTGCTAAGAGTGTCCTGTGAGCACATCTCTGAAATACTGAGCGCTCACTGTCCATATTTCCTGTCTTCCTCCTCTAAATTCACTATCACTTAAAATCTTTTAAAAACAAAACAAACAAACAAAAAAACCTCTCTGACAGATCATACTCTTTAAAAAAGTACATCTGCCCTTTCTTATTTTATTAAGGATGATTTTTCTTCTTTTAACCAAAAGAGAAACAGATAAAAATAATTAAAAGTTTATTTTTATTTATTCATTAATTTATTTATTTATTGTGAGACAGAGTCTCACTCTGTCACCCAGGCTGGAGTGCAGGGGCACGATCTCGGCTCACTGCAATCTCCACCTCCCAGATTCGAGCGATTCTTGTGCCTCAGCCTCCCAGTAGCTGGGATTACAGGTGCCTACCAACACACCTGGCTATTTTTGTATTTTTAGTAGAGATGGGATTTCACCATGTTGGCCAGGATGGCTGTGAACTCTTGACCTCAGGTGACCTGCCAGCCTTGGCCTCCCGGAGTGCTGGGATTACAGGCATGAGCCACTGTGCCCAGCCTAAAAGTTCTTTTTTACAAATAAGTTTTAAAAAATTTAACATTTGAAGGGCTTACGTTTCTGATTGTCACATAGACCAAATGTTTTCGCTTCTTAATGTAGAATTTCTATTTGGTATTTTGTAAGCAATGCTCCTTCAAGAAATAATAGGAGAGTGGAGGAAAAGCCCTGTGGTCCAAGAAACCACATTCTTAGAAATGCAGATTGTCCATTTGTGTGCCAAAACTTCAAAATAGCCTATTGTGGAAAAATGTGCTTAACTTTATTTAAACTAGCCTTTCCTAAATCTATTTGACGAACAATTTTTTTAACTTTTATTTTAGCTTCAGGGGTACAAGTGCAGGTTTGTTATATAGGTAAATTGTGTGTCATGGGGGTTTGGTGTACGGATTATTTTGTCATCCAGGTAATAAGCATAGTACCCAATAAGTAGTTTTTGGATCCTCACCCTTCTCCTACTCTCCACCCTCAGGTAAGCCCCAATGTCTGTTATTCCCTTCTTTGTGTCCATATGTACTTGATGTTTAGCTTCCACTTATAAGTGAGAACATGTGGCTTTTGGTTTTCTGTTCCTATGTTATTTTGCTTAGGATAATGGCCTCCATCTCCATCATGTTGCTGGACACAACATGATCTCATTCTTTTTTATGGCTGTGTAGTATTCCATGTTGTATATGTACCACATTTTCTTTATCCAGTCTACTGCTGATGGGCATTTATGCTGATTCCGTGTCTTTGTTATTGTGAACATACACATGCATATGTCTTTTTGGTAGAATGACTTACATTTCTTTGGGTATATACGCTATAATGGGATTGCTGGGTAAAGGGGTAATTCTGTTTTAAGTTCTTTCAGAAATAACCAAACTGCTTTCATCATGGCTGAACTAATACATTCCCACCAGCAATGCCTAAGTGTTCCCTTTTCACTATAACCTCGCTAGCATCTGTTATTTTTTGACTTTTTAATAATATCCATTCTGAGTTGTGTGAGATGGTATCTCATTGTGGTTTTGATTAAAATTTCTCTAATGATTAGTGATGTTGAGCATTTTTTCATATGCTTGTTGGCTGCGTGTGTCCTCTTTTAAAAAATGTTTGTTTTTGTTCTTTGTCCACTTTTTAAATGGGGTTGTTTTTTGCTTGTAAATTTGTTTCAGTTCCTTATAGATGTTGGATATTAGACAGTTCTCGGAAGCATAGTTTGCAAATATTTTCTCCCCGGAGCATGCATTAGTTTCTTATTATAAGAAGTCTACTTACATCCTTTGTATTTCTTTCATCTAGCAACAGACCTAATTCTTGGTAGGCATTAAATGCATATTTTAATGAATATATTGAGTAGATGGTCAACTGTATATACTTAATTAAAAGGCAACCAACACATTTCTGTTCTACTTCTGTCTGCTTATTTCCTGAAAGCTTTCTAATTGAATCTAGTTAACCCTTTCATTAAAAGTCTAGGTAAATCTTTTGTTCTATTGCACACTGGTATCTGTTGGCTGCCATGCCTGTTACATTTTGCTCTACAAAATGGAAGTTCCAACACTTTTTTTCCTGTTGCAGACATAAATAAAGATACTCCATGCATGACATACTTTCCTGATATACCCAGGTTTACTATATCCAAAACCACAAATTTTGTTGGGAACTCAACCTGTAATTATTTTGCCATAAATGCTAAGGGAACAACTGTATTCATTAAAATCAACTGATTATGTATTTGTTATTTTTATGCATATAGTTCTGTATGTTGTGTTAACTACTTCTTTCTCTCCCATTCAAAAAGGCATCTCCACGTGCAAATTGGAGTGCTATGATATGATGAAATACTTGTGTGTTTCAATATTTAGTAATTATGGAAAGGCAAACAATTCCACGTATTCAGTTGTGAATTTCTTATCACATACGTGACAGTGATTATGTTTTGATTTTATTTTCTCTTTTCCTCTGTTTTATTCTTTTTCTTTCATGTCCATTCTTCGGATAAGCAATTCTTCACTCATTAACTAAAGGAAGGGAATTTTCAATAATATGTGTAGACCAGCAACTGAGACACATAAGAAACCTAATGTAGCTCATCTCCACCCTCTCCTGGACCCCAGTTTTTTACAATGTGTAAAAGACTTTTGCCATATCCAGTGTGTGAAGGGGAAATTTTAAGGATAATATGTCTGAGCAGAATAAAAGCTTTGAATTAAATATTAAGTTGAATAACAGAAGAAAGTTAAGTTTGGCACAGCTGAAATTATATACTAAAATTTTTATCTTCTCCACACATCCAAGAACTGATCAAGACACACAAGTGGGTTCTGACTCACTGCTAAGAAGAGATGTTCTAGAAGGAAATGACAGCAGTCAATACTTGAGCCTTGAGATTGTCCGTTACTAAAACATCTGCTTCAACTGCTGTTCTGCCATTCTTAGTGGACTTTTCCAATTAGAGTGTTTCATAGTGAACTTGCAATGGCAAATATATAAATAAATGAGAGTCAAGTCTATACACACATACTAGTTTAAGAGGGTTTTTCTTATTTAAATTAGATTCCATAAAACCATAAAACTGAACTTTTTTTGGGGGGGAGGGTCAGGGCACTAAATAGGTTGCTTGATCAAACTTAGGTTATTTTATTTTATTTTATTATTTTATTTTATTTTATTATTTTATTTTATTTTATTTTATTTTATTTTACATTACTTTAAGTTCTGGGATAAATGTGCAGAACATGCAGGTTTGTTACATAGGTATACATGTGCCATGGTGGTTTGCTGAACCTATCAACCTATCATCTAGGTTAAACTTAGTTTTGAAGGGCTACTTATGTCATGTCCATATTACAAGTAAGATCAATTACTAAGTTGGAACGAACAATTGATGGAAAAAACATGAATCATTATCAAATGATAGGTCATGCTTTTACAGCCATTGCAGGTGATCCAGATGACTGGGTAGGCAGGACTTGAAGAAGGGTAATAAGGGTGGTGGGCTCATTAAAAAGCACTCTTATGACCACAAGTCCTGAAACAGAAGGTAGAATACATTGTAACCTATTTTACCAAGTTGAGTATTTAAACAACAGGATGTGGAGTACACGCAGTTTATTAGAGGATTAATTATGGAACATATTACTGTGTCTGTTTTATGCATTTTGTCAACATGTGAATATCTACCTTAGGCAAGGCACTGTGACTTTCCTGGATTTGAAAAGATTAATACTTTCATGCTTTATGTCAAGAAGCTTCCTTCCTGTTAGGAAATACAGACACAGAAATAGCTGATAGCATATACTTTTACATATCTACATTGTTCAAAGAGTTCTTCCACATCAATAGGAAATCTAAAAATGGGGCAATGGCAAAGTGTGTGGGCAAATATCGGTGGCCTTTAAAGGGGAATTTGTGTTTAATCTCACTAATAAATAAGAAAATAAAATGTTAAGAGAAAGAAGTAGGGGAAGAAATTAAAAACTTTGTCAATAACATCATTAAGAAGATGGAAAGGCAAACCATAGTCTGGAGAAAATACTTAAAATTAATGCTAATTAATTGAAAAATAATATAATAGATCTACTCTATCCTTAAGTTTACTTCTTGCATGTTATAGCTTTCTTAATCTTTTACAATCAAAATATCATGTAGACAGTAAGAGATGTAATTCTCACTTTTTATCTAGACTGGCAATCTGTGGCTTTTAAATAAAGTGTTAAAAACATTTATATTTAAAATAATTAATATGGCTGGACGTTAACACATTACTGCGCTATTTGCTCTTTATTTGTCTCATCTGTTTTTTCCCTTTTGTGCTTGTTCTTCTTTATTTTGAGTTAATAAATATATATTATAGCATTTCATTTTAATTTCTCATTTATCCTTTTAGCTAATACTTTTCCAAATGTTTTAGTGGTTCTGCTAAAGATTATATTTTTAACTTAGTTTTAATATTAATACTGTACTATATATAAAAATATAGGAATCCTATAATGGTACAGTTTCATTTACCTCATTTCTTTGTGCTACTTTTGTCATCCATATATATATGAATCATATATAATATACATGTATATATACACATATGAAATCTTTACATTCCTTATAAACCCCACAATGTACTGTTAGAGTATTTTATTTTATTTTATTTTTTTCAGTAACTTCTTTTTTATTTATTTATTTATTTATTATACTTTAAGTTTTAGGGTACATGTGCACATTGTGCATGTTAGTTACATATGTATACATGTGCCATGCTGGTGCGCTGCACCCACTAACTTGTCATCTAGCATTAGGTATATCTCCCAGTGCTGTCCCTCCCCCATCCCCCCACCCCACCACAGTCCCCAGAGTGTGATATTCCCCTTCCTGTGTCCATGTGATCTCATTGTTCAATTCCCACCTGTGAGTGAGAATATGCAGTGTTTGGTTTTTTGTTCTTGCGATAGTTTACTGAGAATGATGATTTCCAATTTCATCCATGTCCCTACAAAGGACATGAACTCATCATTTTTTATGGCTGCATAGTATTCCATGGTGTATATGTGCCACATTTTCTTAATCCAGTCTATCATTGTTGGACATTTGGGTTGGTTCCAAGTCTTTGCTATTGTGAATCATGCCGCAATAAACATACGTGTGCATGTGTCTTTATAGCAGCATGATTTATAGTCCATTGGGCATATACCCAGTAATGGGATGGCTGGGTCAAATGGTATTTCTAGTTCTAGATCCCCGAGGAATCGCCACACTGACTTCCACAATGGTTGAACTAGTTTACAGTCCCACCAACAGTGTAAAAGTGTTCCTATTTCTCCACATCCTCTCCAGCACCTGTTGTTTCCTGACTTTTTAATGATTGCCATTCTAACTGGTGTGAGATGGTATCTCATTGTGGTTTTGATTTGCATTTCTCTGATGGCAAGTGATGATGAGCATTTTTTCATGTGTTCTTTGGCTGCATAAATGTCTTCTTTTGAGAAGTGTCTGTTCATGTCCTTCGCCCACTTTTTGATGGGGTTGTTTGTTTTTTTCTTGTAAATTTGTTTGAGTTCATTGTAGATTCTGGATATTAGCCCTTTGTCAGATGAATAGGTTGTGAAAATTTTCTCCCATTTTGTAGGTTGCCTGTTCACTCTGATGGTAGTTTCTTTTGCTGTGCAGAAGCTCTTTAGTTTAATTAGATCCCATTTGTCAATTTTTACTTTTGTTGCCATTGCTTTTGGTGTTTTAGACATGAAGTCCTTGCCCATGGCTATGTCCTGAATGGTAATGCCTAGGTTTTCTTCTAGGGTTTTTATGGTTTTAGGTCTAACGTTTAAGTCTTTAATCCATCTTGAATTGATTTTTGTATAAGGTGTAAGGAAGGGATCCAGTTTCAGCTTTCTACATATGGCTAGCCAGTTTTCCCAGCACCATTTATTAAATAGGGAATCCTTTCCCCATTGCTTGTTTTTCTCAGGTTTGTCAAAGATCAGATGGTTGTAGATATGCGGCGTTATTTCTGAGGGCTCTGTTCTGTTCCGTTGATCTATATCTCTGTTTTGGTACCAGTACCATGCTGTTTTGGTTACTGTAGCCTTGTAGTATAGTTTGAAGTCAGGTAGCATGATGCCTCCAGCTTTGTTCGTTTGGCTTAGGATTGACTTGGCAATGCGGGCTCTTTTTTGGTTCCATATGAACTTTAAAGTAGTTTTTTTCCAATTCTGTGAAGAAAGGCATTGGTAGCTTGATGGGGATGGCATTGAATCTGTAAATTACCTTGGGCAGTATGGCCATTTTCACGATATTGATTCTTCCTACCCGTGAGCATGGAATGTTTTTCCATTAGTTTGTATCCTCTTTTATTTCCTTGAGCAGTGGTTTGTAGTTCTCCTTGAAGAGGTCCTTCACATCCCTTGTAAGTTGGATTCCTAGGTATTTTATTCTGTTTGAAGCAATTGTGAATGGGAGTTCGCTCATGATTTGGCTCTCTGTTTGTCTGTTGTTGGTGTATAAGAATGCTTGTGATTTTTGTACATTGATTTTGTATCCTGAGACTTTGCTGAAGTTGCTTATCAGCTTAAGGAGATTTTGGGCTGAGACAATGGGGTTTTCTAGATATACAATCATGTCGTCTGCAAACAGGGACAATGTGACTTCCTCTTTTCCTAATTGAATACCCTTTATTTCCTTCTCTTGCCTAATTGCCCTGGCCAGAACTTCCAACACTATGTTGAATAGGAGTGGTGAGAGAGGGCATCCCTGTCTTGTGCCAGTTTTCCAAGGGAATGCTTCCAGTTTTTGCCTATTCAGTATGATATTGGCTGTGGGTTTGTCATAGATAGCTCTTATTATTTTGAGATACATCCCATCAACACCTAATTTACTGAGAGTTTTTAGCATGAAGGGTTGTTGAATTTTGTCAAAGGCTTTTTCTGCATCTATTGAGATAATCATGTGGTTTTTGTCTTTGGCTCTGTTTATATGCTGGATTACATTTATTGATTTGCGTATATTGAACCAGCCTTGCATCCCAGGGATGAAGCCCACTTGATCATGGTGGATAAGCTTTTTGATGTGCTGCTGGATTCATTTTGCCAGTATTTTATTGAGGATTTTTGCATCAATGTTCATCAAGGATATTGGTCTAAAATTCTCTTTTTTGGTTGTGTCTCTGCCCGGCTTTGGTATCAGAATGATGCTGGCCTCATAAAATGAGTTAGGGAAGATTCCCTCTTTTTCTATTGATTGGAATAGTTTCAGAAGGAATGGTACCAGTTCCTCCTTGTACCTCTGGTAGAATTCGGCTGTGAATCCATCTGGTCCTGGACTCTTTTTGGTTGGTAAACTATTGATTATAGCCACAATTTCAGCTCCTGTTATTGGTCTATTCAGAGATTCAACTTCTCCCTGATTTAGTCTTGGGAGAGTGTATGTGTCGAGGAATTTATCCATTTCTTCTAGATTTTCTAGTTTATTTGTGTAGAGGTGTTTGTAGTATTCTCTGATGGTAGTTTGTATTTCTGTGGGATCGGTGGTGATATCCCCTTTATCATTTTTTATTGTGTCTGTTTGATTCTTCTCTCTTTTTTTCTTTGTTAGTCTTGCTAGCGGTCTATCAATTTTGTTGATCCTTTCAAAAAACCAGCCCCTGGATTCATTAATTTTTTGAAGGGTTTTTTGTGTCTCTATTTCCTTCAGTTCTGCTCTGATTTTAGTTATTTCTTGCCTTCTGCTAGCTTTTGAATGTGTTTGCTCTTGCTTTTCTAGTTCTTTTAATTGTGATGTTAGGGTGTCAATTTTGGATCTTTCCTGCTTTCTCTTGTGGGCATTTAGTGCTATAAATTTCCCTCTACACACTGCTTTGAATGCGTCCCAGAGATTCTGGTATGTTGTGTCTTTGTTCTCGTTTGTTTCAAAGAACATCTTTATTTCTGCCTTCATTTCGTTACATACCCAGTAGTCATTCAGGAGCAGGTTGTTCAGTTTCCATGTAGTTGAGCGGTTTTGAGTGAGATTCTTAATCCTGAGTTCTAGTTTGATTGCACTGTGGTCTGAGAGATAGTTTGTTATAATCTCTGTTCTTTTACATTTGCTGAGGAGAGCTTTACTTCCAAGTATATGGTCAGTTTTGGAATAGGTGTGGTGTGGTGCTGAAAAAAATGTATATTCTGTTGATTTGGGGTGGAGAGTTCTGTAGATGTCTATTAGGTCCACTTGGTGCAGAGCTGAGTTCAATTGCTGGGTATCCTTGTTGACTTTCTGTCTCGTTAATCTGTCTAATGTTGACAGTGGGGTGTTAAAGTCTCCCATTATTAATGTGTGGGAGTCTAAGTCTCTTTGTAGGTCACTCAGGACTTGCTTTATGAATCTGGGTGCTCCTGTATTGGGTGCATATATATTTAGGATAGTTAGCTCTTCTTATTGAGTTGATCCCTTTACCATTATGTAATGGCCTTCTTTGTCTCTTTTGATGTTTGTTGGTTTAAAGTCTGTTTTATCAGAGACTAGGATTGCAACCCCTGCCTTTTTTTGTTTTCCATTTGCTTGGTAGATCTTCCTCCATCCTTTTATTTTGAGCCTATGTGTGTCTCTGCACGTGAGATGGGTTTCCTGAATACAGCACACTGATGGGTCTTTACTCTTTATCCAATTTGCCAGTCTGCGTCTTTTAATTGGAGCATTTAGTCCATTTACATTTAAAGTTAATATTGTTATGTGTGAATTTGATCCTGTCATTATGATGTTAGCTGGTTATTTTGCTCGTTAGTTGATGCAGTTTCTTCCTAGTCTCGATGGTCTTTACATTTTGGCATGATTTTGCAGTGGCTGGTACCGGTTGTTCCTTTCCATGTTTAGCGCTTCCTTCAGGAGCTCTTTTAGGGCAGGCCTGCTGGTGACAAAATCTCTCAGCATTTGCTTGTCTGTAAAGTATTTTATTTCTCCTTCACTTATGAAGCTTAGTTTGGCTGGGTATGAAATTCTGGGTTGAAAATTCTTTTCTTTAAGAATGTTGAATATTGGCCCCCACTCTCTTCTGGCTTGTAGGGTTTCTGCTGAGAGATCCGCTGTTAGTCTGATGGGCTTCCCTTTGAGGGTAACCCGACCTTTCTCTCTGGCTGCCCTTAACATTTTTTCCTTCATTTCAACTTTGGTGAATCTGACAATTATGTGTCTTGGAGTTGCTCTTCTCGAGGAGTATCTTTGTGGCATTCTCTGTATTTCCTGAATCTGAATGTTGGCCTGCCTTGCTAGATTGGGGAAGTTCTCCTGGATAATATCCTGCAGAGTGTTTTCCAACTTGGTTCCATTCTCCCCATCACTTTCAGGTACACCAATCAGACATAGATTTGGTCTTTTCACATAGTCCCATATTTCTTGGAGGCTTTGCTCATTTCTTTTTATTCTTTTTTCTCTAAACTTCCCTTCTCACTTCATTTCATTCATTTCATCTTCCATTGCTGATACCCTTTCTTCCAGTTGATCGCATCGGCTCCTGAGGCTTCTGCATTCTTCACGTAGTTCTCGAGCCTTGGTTTTCAGCTCCATCAGCTCCTTTAAGCACTTCTCTGTATTGGTTATTCTAGTTACACATTCTTCTAAATTTTTTTCAAAGTTTTCAACTTCTTTGCCTTTGGTTGGAATGTTCTCCCGTAGCTCAGAGTAATTTGATCATCTGAAGCCTTCTTCTCTCAGGTCGTCAAAGTCATTCTCCATCCAGCTTTGTTCCGTTGCTGGTGAGGAACTGTGTTCCTTTGGAGGAGGAGAGGCGCTCTGCTTTTTAGAGTTTCCAGTTTTTCTGTTCTGTTTTTTCCCCATCTTTGTGGTTTTATCTACTTTTGGTCTTTGATGATGGTGATGTACAGATGGGTTTTTGGTGTGGATGTCCTTTCTGTTTGTTAGTTTTCCTTCTAACAGACAGGACCCTCAGCTGCAGGTCTGTTGGAATACCCTGCCATGTGAGGTGTCAGTGTGCCCCTGCTGGGGGGTGCCTCCCAGTTAGGCTGCTCGGGGGTCAGGAGTCAGGGACCCACTTGAGGAGGCAGTCTGCCCGTTCTCAGATCTCCAGCTGCGTGCTGGGAGAACCACCGCTCTCTTCAAAGCTGTCAGACAGGGACATTTAAGTCTGCAGAGGTTACTGCTGTCTTTTTGTTTGTCTGTGCCCTGCCCCCAGAGGTGGAGCCTACAGAGGCAGGCAGGCCTCCTTGAGCTGTGGTGGGCTCCACCCAGTTCCAGCTTCCCGGCTGCTTTGCTTACCTAAGCAAGCCTGGGCCATGGCAGGCGCCCCTCCCCCAGCCTCACTGCCGCCTTGCAGTTTGATCTCAGACTGCTGTGCTAGCAATCAGCGAGACTCCGTGGGCGTAGGACCCTCCCAGCCATGTGTGGGATATAATCTCATGGTGCGCCGTTTTTTAAGCCAGTCAGAAAAGCGCATTATTCGGGTGGGAGTGACCCGATTTTCCAGGTGTGTCCGTCATCCCTTTCTTTGACTCGGAAAGGGAACTCCCTGACCGCTTGCGCTTCCCAAGTGAGGCAATGCGTCGCCCTGCTTCGGCTCACACACGGTGTGTGCACCCTCTGACCTGCGCCCACTGTCTGGCACTCCCTAGTGAGATGAACCCAGTACCTCAGATGGAAATGCAGAAAACACCCGTCTTCTGCGTTGCTCACGCTGGGAGCTGTAGACCTGAGCTGTTCCTATTCGGCCATCTTGGCTCCTCCCCCACCCCACCCCCCCCCCGCCCCGCGTTAGAGTATTTTAAACCAATTTCTTTTCAGCCTGCAGAATTTCCTTAGCATTTCTTATAATGAAGTCAGCTGTCAGCACATTTTGTTAGTATTCATTTATCTGAAAATATTTTTATTTCACTTCATTAGCTAAAGTTAATTTATGGATTATGTTTTACATAAAATGGATAAATTATATAATCAGATAAATTTTGTCAGATGTTTGCAACTATAAAACCACATCATTCAATATACAGCATGTTTTTATCACTCCAGAAAGTTATTTGTACCTCTTTGAATCCAGTCCCAGAGTACCTCTCACCTAAATAATTTATTTGATTTATGTCACTATATATTATTTTCCCTGTTGTGGAAAATTCACATAAATGGAATTATAAGGTATGTACTCTTTTGTGTCTAGCTTCTTTCATGTAGCATGATGTTTTTGAGATTCAGTGATGTTTCATAAATCAGCATTTCATTACTTTTTGTTGAAGAATATTTTATTTTATAAATATAATTTGTTTATACATTCACTTCTGGAAGGATATTTGGATTATTTTTATTTGAGTTTATTATAAATTTTTAAAAAGCAGTACAAGTGCGTATAAGTCTTTTGTGGAAGTATATTTTTATTTCCTTTGAAAAAAACTTCTGGAAAAAGTTTCTGGGTCCTATGGTAAATGTATGCTTAACTTTAAATAAACCACAATAAAATCATCAAAGTTGTGGTACCATTTTACACAACTATTAACAACATTTGAGTTTAGTTGCTTCACATTCTGGCCAATACTCTTTTAATTATACTCACTCTAGTGGTTATGAAATAGTACTATGTCATTATGGTTCCATTTTGCAATTTGCTAATCACTAATGAATTTCAACAGTTGCTCTTGACTTATTGGCTATTGCTGTGTCTTTTTGCAGAGTTGTAAGAGATGGCTATATATTCTGGATATAAGTCCTTCAACAAATGAATATATTACAAATATTTTTCTGATGTCTGTGACTAGAATCCTTTTCGTTTTTTAGAGACGAGGTCTCACTCTGTTGCCCATGCGGGTGTTCTGGGGCACCTTCTTAGCTTACTACAGCTTTGAACTCCTGGACTTAAGCAAACCTCCCACCTTGGCCTCCTGAACTGCTAGAATTACAGGCATGAGCAACCGCGCCCAGCCTCTTTTGAAGAGCAAAATTCTTTAATTTTGATGAAGTTCAATTCATATTGTTTTCCCTATTCAATATTAGTAGAATTTTGTTTGTAAGATACCTTTGACAACTTCAAGGGTGCATATATTTCCTGCTACTTTTTCTAGAAACTTTACATCTGAGGTATGTATCTAATTAATTTTGTGTACGATATAAGGTGGAAGTCACAGGTAATTATCCCCTCACACAAATATCTAGTCATTGCAAGTCTATTTGTTTGAATGACTGTTTTTTTCTCATTGAATTATGTTGATACTATTGTTGACTATCAGTTGACTACTAAGTCTAATTCTGGACCCTTTGTTTTGTACCAACTATCTATGTGTATACATTTATACTGTTACCACACAGTCTTGTGTACTATAGCTTTATAGTAAGTTTGAAGTCAGGTAGGGTAGATTGTCCAGATTTATTCTTCTTTTCAAAGTATTTTTGACTATTCTACTCTTTTGCCTTTTGGTATTTTTTTTAGAACCAACATGTCAATTCCTACCAGAAAAATAATAATTGGAATTTTGATTGGGATTTTGATGATCTAAAGATTAACTGGAGAATAGTGGACTCTTACTACTATTATGCCTCCTGGTCCATGGACATATTATATTTCTCTATTATTTAGGTCTTATTTAACTTCTCTCAACAATGTTTTGCACATTATTCGTTTGATTTATTCATAAGTTTTTAAATGCACTATGCTATTGGAAATAAAATAATTTAAAATGTAATTTTCCAAAGTTCTATTATTAGCATACATAAATGACCAATTTTTGTATATTGACTTTTGTATCATTTAATTTTGCTAATCTAACTTCAATTCTAGTAGTTTTTGGTAGGATCTTGTGTATTTTCATATAGACAGTAGTTCATATATCTATCATGATGGATAATAATATTCAATCCTAAAAACAACTCATCCTAGTAGACTCTATTTTCTTTATTTCATAAAAAGAGAAAATGAGTCAGGTGTTATGTGACTTGCCTGAAGCCTCCTCACTCACAGGTGCTAGAGCTGGGATTCACACTGGGTACATCTGACCCCACAGCCAGAGCTTCTTGGGCTACGCTGCGCTGCACTGCCTCTGCGTGCTCCATCCCCTGGATGTCTCAGTATGACAACTGAGAGGAGAATGTTGCCTCACCTTGTTCAGTCTCAGCTGGGGGTGGTGCGGCAACTCAGATTCTTGGTTGCTCTGTGCATATCTGCCAATGACCACAAAGACACTGCTTGAGTATTGATTCTGTGGTCACAAATAAATTTTAGTTGAACTTTCAAATGTAGAATCTATGAATAATGGGAATGGACTGTATTTAGCACCCTAAATCCAGATAGCACTTATAAATAAGTGAAGGTAGAGCTAAGAAGAAATACAAATATTGAGTCTTGAGGCATTTAACACATAGCCACACCCACCAACAGAGAGCACGGGAGAGGGACAGGGAACATAGCCTGCACAGTGATCTGGGAAAACCCAATACGTGATGAGGAAAACCGGAAGAGTGTCTTAGAAATTAAACAAGGAGTTTCAGGAAATGGCCAAAGAGAGGAAATTCGAGAAAAACAGATTTTTGTCACATGGAGGTTGCTGGTAATCTTGGCAACAGTAGGTTTAGTGGATTTGTTGAGATACATTTAAATTAATATTCCGGCTATCTATTGCTGCCTAACAAACCACTCCAAATTAGTGGCAGAAAACAACTTTTTTAATGCTTATGATCCTGGGAGTCAGAAATTTGGTTTGGACACAGCAGAGACCATTTGACACCTCTCTATGTGTCCCACCTAGTTGGCATGGCTCAAATGGTGGGCAATGGCTAGGGAGGTTGACTGGCTCTGTGTCTGGGTTCAATCTCGTGGCATCTGCTGGAGTTGGGTTTTCCAACATGTCTCCTGCACTACACTGGCTGGCACTGCTCCTGCTCTCTATACACCCAGATTGGGCTTCCTCGCAGCATGGCAGGCTCAGGACAGTTGGACTTTTTGCATCCCAGCTGCATTTCCCTGATCTAGCATTCAAGAAGACAAAGAAGGAAACTAAACGGCTTCTTATGACTCAGCCTCAGAAGACATATATATAGCCTGGAAATTAGGGATACGATTCAACTGGAAAAACAAAAACATTGTGGGCAAGAGTAGATGAGATTTATTGCACAAATGGAGAGGTTATAATTAGCTTTCAGCTTAGTAGGTCTATTTATGATCACAGCAGGGAAGGTAGAACACATGGGCATAGTGGGGTGAATGTGGGCATTTAGTAATGAGAGAATAGAAGTTTCTCTTCTATTTGACTCAATTTTCTCTGTTAAATGAGAAGAAAAGCCAACAGTTGAAAACAGGGTGTCAGTGGGCTTGAGTTAGAAGAAGATGGTAAATGTTGTTTGAGGGTTATAATATGTGAACCACCTAACAACATGAAATAGCAGGACTTTGATAAAGGATGTTATATAATTCACTGTGCACTATGTTCTGTCCCCTGCTTCTCTGGGGTCCTTCTACTTACTGACATGAAGCCAGTAGGCAACGTGAGTTTTCTTTACCTACCAGCCTACCGAGAGCATCCTCTTGAAAAGTCTGCACCTTATCCCACAGCTACATCCAACTCTGTCCTGGATAGCTGCCCCTTCTAGCTCCTTCCTCACTAGAGGGTCCTAGGTGATGGTCCTCCTATTACATCACTTTTCTGGATTAAACATCATTCTATTTATCATATTTCTTTGCTCATTACATTTTTTTTGCTAGATCTCATACTATAACAACAGCAACATTATCTGAAGTACCAGCCCCTCCCAACTCATTTACTAGTAGACGAATATTTTAACCACAGCTATAAAGACCCATGAAAGAACCACTCCATCACACAAACTGTGTAAAAAAAGGCACAGTTTGGGCTTTCTGAAATAGACAAAGATTATTTCTTTTCTCTTTTTTCTTTTCTTTATACCTTTTAGTAGGTGAAAAAAAAATGAGTTCCTGCAAATTCGTGAAATATGCTGGATCACATAGGAGGTAGTAATTTCTGAAGGGCTGACTCAAACCTAGTTCCTCTGTCCCCAGAAAAAAAAATTATCTTTCCACTGTGATCACGTTTAAGCCCATTCTTGAAATAAAGTACAGTTTATAACTTCAGATGTTTTCAAAACTGAATTTGCAAAGAGGAGAAAATGGGCAACCCTTGTACCCAGCCTTTAGGCACCATCACCTACTTCTCTGCATTGTGGAAGAAGGCAACGACACTAACATTTAAACTACTGCATGAGAGGATGACGGCTGTAAGTTTATTTCATATTAGCATTCATTTTATAGATTTTCCTCTCTGACTAGAAATATCGCTTGAACTCCACTCACCATGGCAACAAAACAGCTGAAGATTCTTACAGCTTGCCTAGTGAAGAAAAATACTTGAAAATATCCTTTGATGCTAAAATTGGTTTTGTTTTCACAGTAACACATGAAGCAACTGAGGGACAAGGGATATCACCGTGTATTTCAAAAGATGGATTCACCCAGAAGGAGCATTGAGGGTATATCAGAAAGAGAGGAAAAGAGTGAAGGAACAAAAGGAAGGGAGGAAGTACAAAAAGAAAGAAGGAAGGAAGGAAGGAGGGAGGGAAGGGAAGGGGAGGGAAGGGAGGAGGGAGGGAGGGAGGAAGGAAGGAAGGAAGGAAAGAAAGGAGGGAGGGAGGAAGGAAGGAAAGTGAGGCAGACCACAGCATGTTTATATCCTTGAAGGCACATTTATCCACACACGTGCTCCCCAAAATCATTCCTCATCCATACCATTGCACACACTTTGTTGCTGGATATCTTCACTTTGTCATTTATCTGGCTGTTTCCTACAATTTGATTGTTATTTCCTTGAGAGCAAAGACCATGCTTTACACATCTTTGAACTCCTATTGTTCTTTTTAAGTGTGTGCTGGGTAAACAACTAAATTAAGATTTTTATCAAATAATCAAAAAATATAGAAACTAAAAAACAGCTAACTTCAAACAACATTAAAATTTTTGGCATGAAAGGAATGGTCAGAGTAGAATTTTTCTTGAATTTATTATTTCTGGCAAAATGTATTAACCAGTCTATTTTCCTTTTTCTCCCAGGATTGGTTGCAGAGTCCTTCTGTCTAAGGGTATTTGTGGAGGAAGTTAATAAATACCTGATTAACTGAATTAAACTAAGCATATTTAGATAGGTAAATGCATTGCCAAATAGATAAAAAATTACAAAGTCATATTAAATGACTGTTCGTTTTTATCTTGAGAAGTCCTTGTTGGTATATAACTGAGATCTGATTACATATCTTAA